>NW_026262626.1:20750101-22000101 GCF_021869535.1 Mytilus californianus | reverse complement strand
CAAACTTCAATTTTGATAGATTTTGGAAATTTTAAGAAGTAATTGAAACATAACTTTTGGATATTCAAAATCATGTCAAAGAAATTATTTGGGAAGTAAAGATATGTTGAATTTTCAGGATTGTTTTTGTTTTGTTTTGTGCATTGTTTTAGTTTTCGTTTTTCTGTGATCAGCAAGACAAGATCTACAATTAAGACAATATGGAGGAAATTGTCCGACGACTCCTTATTGGAGTTATTGCCCTTTAATGACAATTTTTACCATTGATTTAGCTTTTTGTCTTATATGATAAAAATTATAATAGATAAATAGAAAATTCAAATTACAAAAATGATCAGCAAGGCAAGATCTACAAACATGTCAAATGTTCCCGATATAGTTAGTAGACTGTCACTCTTCATAGGAATGATTGCCCTTGAATGTGGATTTGTTTTACCCTCTTTTGTGTTTTGAGCAAAAAACTCAAGAAGAAAGAGAAAAACTAAACAGACTAAATGATCAGCAAAACAAGATCAACAAAAAAAGAAAAAGATTTTTGTCATGAGTTCTATTCATGTCTACAATGTTGGAGAGTATCCTTTGTTGAATATGCACGTATACCTAGGTGAGCGATAGAGGCTCTAAAGTATGGGTTATAAATTGATTCAATTTCAATGACAACAGTACATCTAAATACAATTGATAGATAAAGAAATATATGCAATAATTAATATCATTTGTCACATTAAATTAATTATGGCATCATAGTTTGATACCTACACCAAGGCTCAGGGGATATTCAAAATTCGTAAAGGTTTTATCATGAAGTTTAAAAAAAAACTGATATAAATATTCTTTTCCAGTAAAGGAGAAGGTACGATCAAGTCTTTTGTTTTCCTCTTGGATTCGAAATTTAAATTTTTTTTTTATAAAGCTATAGTATAATTTTAAAGATATATATCTCCTAGTTGATACGATATGCCATAGCTTGTGTTTCTTGTCAAATAGATTTTAAAATTGAGAATGGAAATGGGGAATGTGTCAAAGAGACAACAACCCGACCACAGAACAGACAACAGCAGAAGGCCACCAACAGGTCTTCAATGCAGCGAGAAATTCCCGCACCCGGAGGCGTCCTTCAGCTGGCCCCTAAACAAATATATATACTAGTTCAGTGATAATGAACGCCATACTAAACTCCAAATTGTACACAAGAAACTAAAATTAAAAATAATACAAGACTAACAAAGGCTAGAGGCTCCTGACTTGGGACAGGCGCAAAAATGCGGCGGGGTTAAACATGTTTATGAGATCTCAACCCTCCCCCTATACCTCTAGCCAATGTAGAAAAGTAAACGCATAACAATACGCACATTAAAATTCAGTTCAAGAGAAGTCCGAGTCTGATGTCAGAAGATGTAACCAAAGAAAATAAACAAAATGACAATAATACATAAATAACAACAGACTACTAGCAGTTAACTGACATGCAATTTTGAATGGTAAAATTGAAATCTTCTTTCCGAAATTTCACGAACTCAATTATGACTTGGATGACCGCTATGTCCCTGATGACAACGGATATATCTCATATGTCGTAGATATACGGGCCCTCGGTGGTCGAGTTGTCTGAGTAGTCGAACTACTGTACAGTATCACTAGCCTGTCGACACTGAGATTGTGAGTTCGAATTCCGCACGTGACTGGTGCGATCGATTCCAATATTGATTGAATAGGATTGAAAGTTTTCCTACAGAAAGTCGGTTGTTCTCTCCAGGCATTTTGGCTTCCTCCACCAATACAAACAGAATGCCACGATAGCACAATAGGGCTGGAAGTGGCGATAAGTACCAATCAATCAATTGCAGATATACTATTTTGTGTTCCAACTGCAGAGCCTTAAATTAGTACGGTTTTCATCATTGTTTTTTTTTCTATTATTTTCCGGGGAAGGGAGCGGGGTAAGATACAGGGACGTTCGTATTTTGTATGTTTTTCTTCGACTATTGGTCTTTGATTGTCACTTATTTAAGCAGCTGATTTCAGAAACTCGTTCACGAGACAACAACCAAAACGACACAAAAACTAAAAACGTAATTTATTTTAGGGAGCTACCATTTGATTTTTATAGGGGCTAGGATGACAAGTTTTGTCCTGCATTTTTGTTTAGTTGTAATCTCTGTCCTGCCTTTTTATTTTTCACTCTTTTCGGTCCTGCCTTTTTATTTTTCTCTCTTTTTGGTCTTGCTTTTTCGAATTAGTTTATCCTGACTTGTTTTACATAAATTGTCATCCTGCCTTTTTTTTTTCACAAAACTCCTGTCCTGCCTTTTTTTCAAATTTCATCCAAAAGGCTTCTTTAGTTTTTCTGTAAATTTCGGTTCCAAATATTCTTTCTATTGCGGTGACTTTTAAATTTTTCATCGAATGATTATGTTGAATGAAGTGGTTTGCCACTGGATCGTCTGTTTTGTTTGTTCTTATTTTAGAAAAGTTCAAAAACAAACTAATGGCCGTGGACCATGCGGTAAAAATTGTGCATTATGCTCACACATTAATGAGACCAAGGTTTTTTGTGATAACATCGGAAAAGAATATTCCATTCAGGGACAAATAAACTGTAAAACCGTGGGCGTAGTATATGCAATTAACTGTACAAAATGCGAAAAACTTATTTATGTAGGACAAACAGGTGATACACTATATTAACGGATGTAATTGAACTTTTCAAAAATTAGAACAAACAAAACAGACGATCCAGTAGCAAACCATTTCATTCAACATAATCATTCGATGAAAAATTTAAAAGTTACTGGAATAGAAAGAACATTTGGCACAGATATTTACAGGAAAACTAAAGAAGCATTTTGGATAAAAAAAACTAAAAACTTTAGAACCTGATGGACTCAACACAATGTATGAACGATAGTGAAAATATTTATAAAAAGAGTAAAAAACGCGGGAAATGAACGTCATAGTAGTTGTTATTGCGTAATGTATCCAAGCGATGTAATTGTTGTTTCAATGTTGTAATCTATTCCAATGAAGAAGGCCATAATGGCCGAAACGTATGGAAAATTGTGTTATAGTTTTTATTATATATATATATATGTGTTTGTAACAAAAATAAGGATGTGGTTTGATTGTCATTGATCGCGAAAAAAATATACAGTTTACGTTGAAATCGCAATCGTACAAGTTGATCTCTAGAACAGTCACCTAAACACTGTGTTAATCCTTTATAAAGAAGGGAATAACACATGTAACAAAATAATATCTTATTTTTATCCTCTCTTCCTACTTCCATCTTTTCCACCTTTTTGTTTCTTTCCACCTGCCCGGTCTTGGTCTTTTTGCTTTCTGCTTTGTCCTTTCTGATGTTTGCCTTTGGTGCTCGGTCTCTTGCCTTTTGTATGTTCGCTACCTCCTTTTTTCCTTCCTCTTCTTGACAAACCCCTTACCACTGTCCTTGCCACATGTCCCCAAATTGCATGGGCTCCAGGCAACAAGAGAGCGGAGTTTTGTGATATCATTTCTTGTCCAGTCCATACCGAATTTATCAGATTGCCAACATCACCACAGAAGGCAAAAATCACAATTAAAGCAACGACTTTCTGGTAAAGCTTCATTGTCTTTTATGTATGCAATAAGCTTACTATGGTATCTTAGTCAGTTCCTAAAACAAAGATGTATATGTAAATAACTACAAACATAATATAAGTAATGTCATACAGTTATCTGGTTATAAATATGTGAAGTGATTGGACATTTAGATATTAAATGAAAAGCCGGAAGCACTATTCTTGATTTAACTTAAAATTTATCAGAATCACGCTAACCAAAAAAAAGTTGAAAACCGTGAAGGATGAAGAAATACATATATCTAGACAAGTGAATAACTAATAAAATAGTCAAAGTTATCTAAAAAAGTGTTTGATTTGTTTATTAGATTTTATCGAAATTTAAGGAGTTCTTGTTTATAGGTCTCATATCTTTTTAATATTTCTCTCGATTTTTTTTTATATTTTTGCAAATAAGGAAGAAGTATTTTTCCTCTTCTGATATTCTCTGTTCTCTAAGGTCTTATATGTCTGCCCTTTTCTTTTTATAGAGTGCATTCACTCATTCTAAATTTATAATAACATTATTTTTCAAAAGGAAAATTAGTGTGATTAAGTTGAAATTTTGCATTTCCAATTACTTTTATGACAATATTACACATATATATTGTTGCTTTCATTCAAATCATTTATTCTTTTCTGTATTACTGTTTTAAAATATTCATAACATAATGATTTAATAAGCATTGTTTTAAAATTTGTATGACTTACACTAATATAAATCTAATGAAAATTAATAAATATAAGTTTAGAGATCGACTTCTCGAGGATCACAATACCATGGAACGCTTGTGGTTGCCTTTAAATTAACCATTAGTATATATCACAATATAATATCTTACCTTGTATTTGATGTCAGTCGCTCAGCTTGTCTCTATATGAATCAATGACACAATACATAAACACTTTTGAACCTATATTTATATACACTTATTTGTTGGTTACATCCTGTCAATTTTAATATGTAGGCGTGCCTATATTGCTCACATGTTGGGAAAATCCTTTAACGTAATTTATTAAAAAATACTATAACTGGAAATTCTACAGCTAGAAGTTTTCCGAATATACATTTTCAACAATTTATATAATTGTGTTAGTGCTGTATCAACTGTAAGAAATAAACTACAAGATACAGCTCAGGTTATCTATTCCTGGGGTAGAAAATCCTTAGTATTTCGAAAAATGCATAAATAGGTAAACAGTTAATTTATAATTATGACCATATCAATGATCCTAATTCATGTCAACGCAGAAGTGCTGACTAATGGGCTAGTGATACCTACGGGGAGGAAACTCCAATCAGCAGTGGCTTCGACCCAGAAGTTGTTAATAAACTCATCATAAATACCAGCATTAGAAATTTTGCACGCGAGACGCTCGTTTCGTCTGCAAAAAACTTATCAGTGACACTCTGATCAAAATAGTTAAAAAGGCAAAATAAAGTACGAAGTTGAAGAGCATTGAGGACCCAAAATACAGCAAAGATAATCTATTCCTGGGGTAGAAAATTCGTAGTAAAAGAGATAAATTAGTCGACAGAAGAAGAATTTGCTACCTAACTAAGAAGAAGCAATTCCGTCATGATGTTATTTCTGTAACAATGATTATCTTTTAAAGCATTAATTACTAAGGTACACAATATCATAGTTTCATATATGAGTACAATAAATTAGTTTCATCATCGTGTCATACTTTCCAACATCTAACCACATCATGAAGTTTAATGATTGTCCCAAACTTCAATTTTGATAGATTTTGGAAATTTTAAGAAGTAATTGAAACATAACTTTTGGATATTCAAAATCATGTCAAAGAAATTATTTGGGAAGTAAAGATATGTTGAATTTTCAGGATTGTTTTTGTTTTGTTTTGTGCATTGTTTTAGTTTTCGTTTTTCTGTGATCAGCAAGACAAGATCTACAATTAAGACAATATGGAGGAAATTGTCCGACGACTCCTTATTGGAGTTATTGCCCTTTAATGACAATTTTTACCATTGATTTAGCTTTTTGTCTTATATGATAAAAATTATAATAGATAAATAGAAAATTCAAATTACAAAAATGATCAGCAAGGCAAGATCTACAAACATGTCAAATGTTCCCGATATAGTTAGTAGACTGTCACTCTTCATAGGAATGATTGCCCTTGAATGTGGATTTGTTTTACCCTCTTTTGTGTTTTGAGCAAAAAACTCAAGAAGAAAGAGAAAAACTAAACAGACTAAATGATCAGCAAAACAAGATCAACAAAAAAAGAAAAAGATTTTTGTCATGAGTTCTATTCATGTCTACAATGTTGGAGAGTATCCTTTGTTGAATATGCACGTATACCTAGGTGAGCGATAGAGGCTCTAAAGTATGGGTTATAAATTGATTCAATTTCAATGACAACAGTACATCTAAATACAATTGATAGATAAAGAAATATATGCAATAATTAATATCATTTGTCACATTAAATTAATTATGGCATCATAGTTTGATACCTACACCAAGGCTCAGGGGATATTCAAAATTCGTAAAGGTTTTATCATGAAGTTTAAAAAAAAACTGATATAAATATTCTTTTCCAGTAAAGGAGAAGGTACGATCAAGTCTTTTGTTTTCCTCTTGGATTCGAAATTTAAATTTTTTTTTTATAAAGCTATAGTATAATTTTAAAGATATATATCTCCTAGTTGATACGATATGCCATAGCTTGTGTTTCTTGTCAAATAGATTTTGAATGGTAAAATTGAAATCTTCTTTCCGAAATTTCACGAACTCAATTATGACTTGGATGACCGCTATGTCCCTGATGACAACGGATATATCTCATATGTCGTAGATATACGGGCCCTCGGTGGTCGAGTTGTCTGAGTAGTCGAACTACTGTACAGTATCACTAGCCTGTCGACACTGAGATTGTGAGTTCGAATTCCGCACGTGACTGGTGCGATCGATTCCAATATTGATTGAATAGGATTGAAAGTTTTCCTACAGAAAGTCGGTTGTTCTCTCCAGGCATTTTGGCTTCCTCCACCAATACAAACAGAATGCCACGATAGCACAATAGGGCTGGAAGTGGCGATAAGTACCAATCAATCAATTGCAGATATACTATTTTGTGTTCCAACTGCAGAGCCTTAAATTAGTACGGTTTTCATCATTGTTTTTTTTTCTATTATTTTCCGGGGAAGGGAGCGGGGTAAGATACAGGGACGTTCGTATTTTGTATGTTTTTCTTCGACTATTGGTCTTTGATTGTCACTTATTTAAGCAGCTGATTTCAGAAACTCGTTCACGAGACAACAACCAAAACGACACAAAAACTAAAAACGTAATTTATTTTAGGGAGCTACCATTTGATTTTTATAGGGGCTAGGATGACAAGTTTTGTCCTGCATTTTTGTTTAGTTGTAATCTCTGTCCTGCCTTTTTATTTTTCACTCTTTTCGGTCCTGCCTTTTTATTTTTCTCTCTTTTTGGTCTTGCTTTTTCGAATTAGTTTATCCTGACTTGTTTTACATAAATTGTCATCCTGCCTTTTTTTTTTCACAAAACTCCTGTCCTGCCTTTTTTTCAAATTTCATCCAAAAGGCTTCTTTAGTTTTTCTGTAAATTTCGGTTCCAAATATTCTTTCTATTGCGGTGACTTTTAAATTTTTCATCGAATGATTATGTTGAATGAAGTGGTTTGCCACTGGATCGTCTGTTTTGTTTGTTCTTATTTTAGAAAAGTTCAAAAACAAACTAATGGCCGTGGACCATGCGGTAAAAATTGTGCATTATGCTCACACATTAATGAGACCAAGGTTTTTTGTGATAACATCGGAAAAGAATATTCCATTCAGGGACAAATAAACTGTAAAACCGTGGGCGTAGTATATGCAATTAACTGTACAAAATGCGAAAAACTTATTTATGTAGGACAAACAGGTGATACACTATATTAACGGATGTAATTGAACTTTTCAAAAATTAGAACAAACAAAACAGACGATCCAGTAGCAAACCATTTCATTCAACATAATCATTCGATGAAAAATTTAAAAGTTACTGGAATAGAAAGAACATTTGGCACAGATATTTACAGGAAAACTAAAGAAGCATTTTGGATAAAAAAAACTAAAAACTTTAGAACCTGATGGACTCAACACAATGTATGAACGATAGTGAAAATATTTATAAAAAGAGTAAAAAACGCGGGAAATGAACGTCATAGTAGTTGTTATTGCGTAATGTATCCAAGCGATGTAATTGTTGTTTCAATGTTGTAATCTATTCCAATGAAGAAGGCCATAATGGCCGAAACGTATGGAAAATTGTGTTATAGTTTTTATTATATATATATATATGTGTTTGTAACAAAAATAAGGATGTGGTTTGATTGTCATTGATCGCGAAAAAAATATACAGTTTACGTTGAAATCGCAATCGTACAAGTTGATCTCTAGAACAGTCACCTAAACACTGTGTTAATCCTTTATAAAGAAGGGAATAACACATGTAACAAAATAATATCTTATTTTTATCCTCTCTTCCTACTTCCATCTTTTCCACCTTTTTGTTTCTTTCCACCTGCCCGGTCTTGGTCTTTTTGCTTTCTGCTTTGTCCTTTCTGATGTTTGCCTTTGGTGCTCGGTCTCTTGCCTTTTGTATGTTCGCTACCTCCTTTTTTCCTTCCTCTTCTTGACAAACCCCTTACCACTGTCCTTGCCACATGTCCCCAAATTGCATGGGCTCCAGGCAACAAGAGAGCGGAGTTTTGTGATATCATTTCTTGTCCAGTCCATACCGAATTTATCAGATTGCCAACATCACCACAGAAGGCAAAAATCACAATTAAAGCAACGACTTTCTGGTAAAGCTTCATTGTCTTTTATGTATGCAATAAGCTTACTATGGTATCTTAGTCAGTTCCTAAAACAAAGATGTATATGTAAATAACTACAAACATAATATAAGTAATGTCATACAGTTATCTGGTTATAAATATGTGAAGTGATTGGACATTTAGATATTAAATGAAAAGCCGGAAGCACTATTCTTGATTTAACTTAAAATTTATCAGAATCACGCTAACCAAAAAAAAGTTGAAAACCGTGAAGGATGAAGAAATACATATATCTAGACAAGTGAATAACTAATAAAATAGTCAAAGTTATCTAAAAAAGTGTTTGATTTGTTTATTAGATTTTATCGAAATTTAAGGAGTTCTTGTTTATAGGTCTCATATCTTTTTAATATTTCTCTCGATTTTTTTTTATATTTTTGCAAATAAGGAAGAAGTATTTTTCCTCTTCTGATATTCTCTGTTCTCTAAGGTCTTATATGTCTGCCCTTTTCTTTTTATAGAGTGCATTCACTCATTCTAAATTTATAATAACATTATTTTTCAAAAGGAAAATTAGTGTGATTAAGTTGAAATTTTGCATTTCCAATTACTTTTATGACAATATTACACATATATATTGTTGCTTTCATTCAAATCATTTATTCTTTTCTGTATTACTGTTTTAAAATATTCATAACATAATGATTTAATAAGCATTGTTTTAAAATTTGTATGACTTACACTAATATAAATCTAATGAAAATTAATAAATATAAGTTTAGAGATCGACTTCTCGAGGATCACAATACCATGGAACGCTTGTGGTTGCCTTTAAATTAACCATTAGTATATATCACAATATAATATCTTACCTTGTATTTGATGTCAGTCGCTCAGCTTGTCTCTATATGAATCAATGACACAATACATAAACACTTTTGAACCTATATTTATATACACTTATTTGTTGGTTACATCCTGTCAATTTTAATATGTAGGCGTGCCTATATTGCTCACATGTTGGGAAAATCCTTTAACGTAATTTATTAAAAAATACTATAACTGGAAATTCTACAGCTAGAAGTTTTCCGAATATACATTTTCAACAATTTATATAATTGTGTTAGTGCTGTATCAACTGTAAGAAATAAACTACAAGATACAGCTCAGGTTATCTATTCCTGGGGTAGAAAATCCTTAGTATTTCGAAAAATGCATAAATAGGTAAACAGTTAATTTATAATTATGACCATATCAATGATCCTAATTCATGTCAACGCAGAAGTGCTGACTAATGGGCTAGTGATACCTACGGGGAGGAAACTCCAATCAGCAGTGGCTTCGACCCAGAAGTTGTTAATAAACTCATCATAAATACCAGCATTAGAAATTTTGCACGCGAGACGCTCGTTTCGTCTGCAAAAAACTTATCAGTGACACTCTGATCAAAATAGTTAAAAAGGCAAAATAAAGTACGAAGTTGAAGAGCATTGAGGACCCAAAATACAGCAAAGATAATCTATTCCTGGGGTAGAAAATTCGTAGTAAAAGAGATAAATTAGTCGACAGAAGAAGAATTTGCTACCTAACTAAGAAGAAGCAATTCCGTCATGATGTTATTTCTGTAACAATGATTATCTTTTAAAGCATTAATTACTAAGGTACACAATATCATAGTTTCATATATGAGTACAATAAATTAGTTTCATCATCGTGTCATACTTTCCAACATCTAACCACATCATGAAGTTTAATGATTGTCCCAAACTTCAATTTTGATAGATTTTGGAAATTTTAAGAAGTAATTGAAACATAACTTTTGGATATTCAAAATCATGTCAAAGAAATTATTTGGGAAGTAAAGATATGTTGAATTTTCAGGATTGTTTTTGTTTTGTTTTGTGCATTGTTTTAGTTTTCGTTTTTCTGTGATCAGCAAGACAAGATCTACAATTAAGACAATATGGAGGAAATTGTCCGACGACTCCTTATTGGAGTTATTGCCCTTTAATGACAATTTTTACCATTGATTTAGCTTTTTGTCTTATATGATAAAAATTATAATAGATAAATAGAAAATTCAAATTACAAAAATGATCAGCAAGGCAAGATCTACAAACATGTCAAATGTTCCCGATATAGTTAGTAGACTGTCACTCTTCATAGGAATGATTGCCCTTGAATGTGGATTTGTTTTACCCTCTTTTGTGTTTTGAGCAAAAAACTCAAGAAGAAAGAGAAAAACTAAACAGACTAAATGATCAGCAAAACAAGATCAACAAAAAAAGAAAAAGATTTTTGTCATGAGTTCTATTCATGTCTACAATGTTGGAGAGTATCCTTTGTTGAATATGCACGTATACCTAGGTGAGCGATAGAGGCTCTAAAGTATGGGTTATAAATTGATTCAATTTCAATGACAACAGTACATCTAAATACAATTGATAGATAAAGAAATATATGCAATAATTAATATCCTTTGTCACATTAAATTAATTATGGCATCATAGTTTGATACCTACACCAAGGCTCAGGGGATATTCAAAATTCGTAAAGGTTTTATCATGAAGTTTAAAAAAAAACTGATATAAATATTCTTTTCCAGTAAAGGAGAAGGTACGATAAAGTCTTTTGTTTTCCTCTTGGATTCGAAATTTAAAAATTTTTTTTATAAAGCTATAGTATAATTTTAAAGATATATATCTCCTAGTTGATACTATATGCCATAGCTTGTGTTTCTTGTCAAATAGATTTTGAATGGTAAAATTGAAATCTTCTTTCCGAAATTTCACGAACTCAATTATGACTTGGATGACCGCTATGTCCCTGATGACAACGGATATATCTCATATGTCGTAGATATACGGGCCCTCGGTGGTCGAGTTGTCTGAGTAGTCGAACTACTGTACAGTATCACTAGCCTGTCGACACTGAGGTTGTGAGTTCGAATTCCGCACGTGACTGGTGCGATCGATTCCAATATTGATTGAATAAGATTGAAAGTTTTCCTACAGAAAGTCGGTTGTTCTCTCCGGGCATTTTGGCTTCCTCCACCAATATAAACAGAATGCCACGATAGCACAATAGGGCTGGAAGTGGCGATAAGTACCAATCAATCAATTGCAGATATACTATTTTGTGTTCCAACTGCAGAGCCTTAAATTAGTACGGTTTTCATCATTGTTTTTGTTTCTATTATTTTCCGGGGAAGGGAGCGGGGTAAGATACAGGGACGTTCGTATTGTGTATGTCTTTCTTCGACTATTGGTCTTTGATTGTCACTTATTTAAGCAGCTGATTTCAGAAACTCGTTCACGAGACAACAACCAAAACGACACAAAAACTAAAAACGTAATTTATTTTAGGGAGCTACCATTTGATTTTTATAGGGGCTAGGATGACAAGTTTTGTCCTGCATTTTTGTTTAGTTGTGATCTCTGTCCTGCCTTTTTATTTTTCACTCTTTTCGGTCCTGCCTTTTTATTTTTCTCTCTTTTTGGTCTTGCTTTTTCGAATTAGTTTATCCTGACTTGTTTTACATAAATTGTCATCCTGCCTTTTTTTTTTCACAAAACTCCTGTCCTGCCTTTTTTTCAAATTTCATCCAAAAGGCTTCTTTAGTTTTTCTGTAAATTTCGGTTCCAAATATTCTTTCTATTGCGGTGACTTTTAAATTTTTCATCGAATGATTATGTTGAATGAAGTGGTTTGCCACTGGATCGTCTGTTTTGTTTGTTCTTATTTTAGAAAAGTTCAAAAACAAACTAATGGCCGTGGACCATGCGGTAAAAATTGTGCATTATGCTCACACATTAATGAGACCAAGGTTTTTTGTGATAACATCGGAAAAGAATATACCATTCAGGGACAAATAAACTGTAAAACCGTGGGCGTAGTATATGCAATTAACTGTACAAAATGCGAAAAACTTATTTATGTAGGACAAACAGGTGATACACTATATTAACGGATGTAATTGAACTTTTCAAAAATTAGAACAAACAAAACAGACGATCCAGTAGCAAACCATTTCATTCAACATAATCATTCGATGAAAAATTTAAAAGTTACTGTAATAGAAAGAACATTTGGCACAGATATTTACAGGAAAACTAAAGAAGCATTTTGGATAAAAAAAACTAAAAACTTTAGAACCTGATGGACTCAACACAATGTATGAACGATAGTGAAAATATTTATAAAAAGAGTAAAAAACGCGGGAAATGAACGTCATAGTAGTTGTTATTGCGTAATGTATCCAAGCGATGTAATTGTTGTTTCAATGTTGTAATCTATTCCAATGAAGAAGGCCATAATGGCCGAAACGTATGGAAAATTGTGTTATAGTTTTTATTATATATATATATATGTGTGTTTGTAACAAAAATAAGGATGTGGTTTGATTGTCATTGATCGCGACGTCTAATATACACAAGACTCAAAATGGTGTGGATGTAAGCGATGTGATGACATAGATGGTACGTAACTGCACTGTAAACTCAAAGATTCTAAAAACTGATTCAAATTATGGTAAAAGAACACAGATTCCATAAGACTGTGCCAAAAGTTCTTGAAGAACATATACAGCTTAATTTGTCTTATTTGGCTTATGATGGTGACGTTCCGTTGTGACCATCTTATGGTTTTTATATATCTCAACTTGTTCGATTCTCTCGTGTATGTAACAACGTATTTACTTTAAAGAAAGAAATCTCTGTATACTGAAAGATTATTACACCAGGGTTTTCGATATCACAAACTAGTCAAAACATTTTTTAAAACAATTCTGTCATCGATACAAAGACTTGAAAGACATCATTCGTAAATATAAATCAACATGCAGACATCTTATAGTTTAAGTTCAGGTATTTCACATCCAATCAATATTCTTAAAAAGCACAACTATGTCGGCATCCACCTCAAAAGCTAACCAACAGACTTATTCAGAAGGAATATAGTTACGATACTGTTGTCAGGTCATTAAAGAGTATTAATATTGATTCACTCATTGGGTCTTTGCATAAAAAAACACATTGATTCTAAAACAAGTTGTTCTTCTCGTATATTTTATGACCATGATGATGGTATGATACTACTAAACCCCTAACGGGAGGTATTGTGCTTGATTTTCACATGATGGAGACATAATATTTCACTCAGTTTAATTGAGTTCTGGAGCTGGCATGTCAGTAACTGCTAATAGTCCTTTGTTAATTTATGTATCATTGTCAATTTGCTTAGTTTCGTTTGTTACCAATTCTGACATCGGACTCGGTCTTCTTTTAAACGGAATGTTACTGTGCGTTGTGTGTTTGCTTTTTTCTAAATTGCCTAGAGGTATTGCGGGATGATTGAGATATCACTAAACATGTTTTACCCCGCCGAATGTTTTAGCCTGTCTCAAGTCAGGAGCCCTGGTCTTTGTTAGTCTTGTAAGATTTTTACTTTTATTGATATATGAAGATGTGGTATGAGTGCCAATGAGACAACTCTCAATCCAAATCACTAATATGTTTTTGAGTTTAGCATGACGTCCATTTTCGCTGAACTAGTACACATTTTTGTTTATGGGCCAGCTGAATTACGCCTTCGTTCGCGAGATATTCTCGCTGTGTTGAAGACCTATTGGAGGCCTTCGGCTGTTTTCTGCTCTTTGGACAGGTTGTTGTCTATTTGACACATTCCCCATTTCCATTCTCAATTTTATATGTCTCTGCACAAACGTATTAAGAGAATTAGGCACAAACAACATACAAGTACAGAATAAAAGAATATATATTTAAAAAAAAAAAAGGATTTTAAAACGAAAGGTAAAAACCTTACAAATAATAGGAAACTAACAGAAACATGTCTAAGAAATAAAAAATTTAGAAACGAAGAACTTACTCCCATCTTCCTCCATCCAGACCCTTATGTATTATCTTACTAAATATCAAGTGTGCATTTATCTAAAAACCAATTTCAAGTTATTTCCGGTCGATACCTGTTGAACTTGTTGATTACATTGTTGGAACGGAAAGGTTGGATGAAATTGAATTGTAAATAATGAAAAAACTATGAAATCTGTCTTCCTATCTTGACTTTTTAATTGGTTTTGTTCATTGTTGTAGGCCGTACGGTGACCTATAAGTAATTACTTCGACATTATTTTATTATTACGACTTTTTTCACAAATAAAGAATAATTTTTGTTCGGTTTTTCAGTTTTTTTAATTTCTCTATATAAGAGGAGATAACTAAGGTAATCTTACTTTATTTATTTTGTTTTGAAGCAAAATAAACAATTAAACCTTTGGCCTGATTTTTTCTTTTTGTTTTATGAACGCAACTTAAATAAGAACCAGTTTCTCCCATTTTATCTTAAAGTTCTGTCTTTTAGTCTTTATTCGTTCACAACAAAAACTTGAGTTTTCAATGTACATTCTTCAAAATCTGACAATTCTGTACAACCTTTAGCTTTAATAAAAAGCTTGATGAACAATATCAATTTGTGCAGTCCTAACATATACAGCAAGTTAACTTGGCAACCAGTCATTGTGACTAGTCGCAGTTTACCTGGACTGATCCAACCTGTCCTAAGATCAAAATAAAGCAAACTTGGTCCTAGGACTGTTTTTATGACTCGCCGAAGATGATTCACATTTTTATTTTTAGATATATGACAATACTGATTAGTTTATACGTGATATATAAAGACAAAAACGTCCTTAACAACTGAAAAGTAAAAAAAAAGAGAAGCGTGGTATGATTAAATGAGACACTGAACCAACGACACAATGAGACCAATGAGACCTGTATTAAATGCGATGTAAGAGTTAGCAAAAAGGCATTCCCAAAGTGTTTTATTTCGTTATCAAGACCCTAGACGCTAATATTTTACCAAAAGGTGAATACATTTAACAGATGCAAACAAGGAAAATTAAACAGGAGAAAGGGCTTGTCGTTTTCTGTCAATGAGATAGCAACTTGATGACAGTTTTCAACAACAAATTGGCGACTATTTATAATGTGAAGCTCTCAACAGTCCCGATTCTATAAAAAATGTGCATCAATGCAGAAACAATCTAAGATAAGTCAATAGTAACTATGGAAAGATGTGACTAACAACAAATACTGCCCAGGTTAGGTACATGGCAATTTGGTAAGGTGAATGCTTCCCGAAAAAATGTCGGGAGGATATAGTAATCACTTTGTTCGACAGTCCTTTCATTCTTTCGTATATCCATGTGTCCGATCCGTGTGTATTACGAATGTTAACTTGGGTATCCTTTGTAACATTGGAATAACACTTATTCAGATGAAAAATAAAGTAAAAAGAAGCCCATGAATAGATACACGGAAAGGTTAGACGCCATTTTAAAAACGGCCACCAGTTCAAATGTCAAGGTCATTGTTGTTAAAATTAGAGAAATGATTTCCGTATTGCACCTTGAGTTTTCTTGCTTGATTGGATTGCAACTTATATAGATTGAACATGAATGGAAGGAGAAATAGTCTTCGATATTTGGGTCAATAGTTCAAGAAGCAAGGTAAATGTTGATATAAGTAGACAAAAATTAAAAAAAAAAATTGGTTTCCGGATAGTAACCCTTGCTTGGTTCAATTTAAAAGTACACGGATGTAAGATATAGGCAAGGGAACGAAGCTTTGGGGTAAGCAGGTAAAAAAGAAAGGCCCATGTTACTACAATTCAAAGTTGATAACAAGATAGTATCCACATTTGCATTGTTAAACATTAATATGGGTTACGAATTAGCAGAATTAGTTCATGGTTATTTGTCGCCTTTAGGAAACTTGGTCTAGTATTTTGAAACCTTGAAATGAAAATATTGTTTTCTCAATAATTGTATGTTCGGGGATCATCAAGTGTACTAGTGCTTAATTTTTTTACTTGATTTACTTGGGTCTGCACATGTGCTACTAACACCAAAATATGTATTCTAGTTTTAAACAAATACTAATCAACCGCTAAACTAATTTTATCTCGGCTGTCAGAAAATGTTCAACAACGAAACGTGTTCAAGTAGTTTTTTCACGTGATTTTTATAATCCCTTTGAACTTGGATGGTAGTTAAGACTTTCAATTTTCTACACTACCCTTCTGCATTATCTCATCTAGCAGAACTTTTCCTTTAACTGTCCTTTTAAAATATAAGTGACAGTGTATTTGCTTTAAATCGTATAAAGCCTTCTTCTTAAGTGAAAAAGATACGAATGCTAAATATACTTCACCATGATTAATTCGATAGATATTTGATAAGGTATCTCATGTTTTTTCATAGTGGACAAAAGAACAATTGCAGTCAAGCCCAAAAGATTCCAAGGCAAGGTAAACAATTTATGAGTTTATGAAAAGATTTGATTGATCGAATTTTAAATCATAGTACAAAAATGTAGTATTATGTTAAGATTCACATTTTAATTAGGATAAGGGTGTAAAGAGTTCAGAGGGAAATAATGAAATGCATTTAGAATGATATTAATTGTTTAAAAACCAAAAATTATGATGGATCTTTATAATCAAATTGAAAGACGTGTCATTCTTTATGTTCCTGTAAGTAAACATCTTATAATTGATTAACTATCTTTTTTCTTATCTTTTTCACGCGTACGATTAGACTTAAATGATTGAAAACTGATTAGAATATTATTACGATGACATACATAGATATGTACTAGTATTGTTTACGTGTAGTTTACGCCACTTTTTGTAATTAACAGATAATTCATATTGGAAAAGAATTCAGCTTTTTAAATGTAAGTTGTCTTTGAAATTTAATCGGTAAAGAGGGTTCAAGGAGGAGGAGGAGGAGGAGAGAGAGAGAGAGAGACAACGATTTTGACAAACCAAGAGAATCACTAACTTACATTTCAAATATTTGCTAATATGACACTGAAAATTGCGTAAAACCTATTTCAGCCAACGAGTCAACAATTGGCTCTTCTGACCCAGGACGAATACATTTCCAATATAAAATCCGTCAGATCATCCGTAACAAAACCTTGTCATAAATCAAATATTTGAATCAGTCAAAGTCCTTTCATCTCTACTATATTAGATATTCCTGGCTTTTAAATGTTTTAGTTTGTGCGTCCCCGATGAAAGTTATTATATAATAATTAATCAAAAAAGCTATTCGGACGTACGAAATTTATAAAGTAGTATTATGTTCATAGTAATTTTAGACCTGCAAACCTGTTAATGATTTACTTACTAGGTGAATTTAAAGAAAATCTACAATTTAAAATTGATACTATAAGTCAGAGGAGAATTATTTTAGGAACAAAATAAGCTGAAAATATTGTTGTTTGTGCTGAATTTAGACCCCTCTAACAAGAAATTTGTTTTGCATGCACACGTATAAAAATTGCGGTTTTTATACGACGCAATCATAGGTTTGAACGTTGTTTTCAATTTAGACTTGTTTATATTTTTTCGTTTGGGCTTGTATTATATTTGCCTTCGGGTTTATATGATCCGTTCATCCTATTTTGACTCCTCAACATTCAAGTGTCTATCCTAATTTGAGGTAAATTGTATGGCTTTCCAAATACCGTTTCGATTCCTAACATCACTGAAGAGACATTAATTGTCAAAATCCGGATATGGTGTACAAAAACCTTTGCACCTTTTGTTTGTGGTATACCATCTTTTCCGCAAGTTTATTGTGTTCTGTTTAGTATTAAATTTATGATTAAGATCCATTAATTACATCGGTGATCCGTTTATTTGGCAATCGCAAATGGCAGTCAGCAGGGTTTAAGAACATTTGTTGTTCGACCTGTTAGTCAAATGCGTTTTGTTAAAATATATATATATATATATATATATATATATATAAGTCTAGAGATTTGCACAACGATACTAATATAAGATGGTATTATACGAAGATGTTGTTAATAAATCGTGTTGACAAATATTTCGGCTTAACAAATAGCCTTCTTCGGTGTCAATTATTTTAACAATATATGGAAAAAAATCGGTGTTATGGGACAACATATTTTACCCAGCTGTATCGTAAGAAAAAAAGCAAGGAGTCCGAACATCTGACAAAAATTCATTAACCTGACCAAAGTACATACACCTTCCATAAATGTATCAAAGTATACTTCAATGATACGATATTAAAGATCTACCATTTGATTTTTAGGGGGAGGGGGCTAGGATGAAATTTGAAATAAGGCAGGACAGAAGTTTTGAGTAAAAAAGGGCAGGATAAGCAACTTTGCAACAACAAAAAAAGGCAGGATGACATTTTATGTAAAAAAAGTCAGGATAAACTAATAAAAAAGCAGGACCGAATAGAGTGAAAAATAAAAAGGCAGGACAAAGATTACAACTAAAACAAATGCAGGACAAAATTATTTCATCCTAGCTCCCTAAATACGATCAGGGAAAGCTAAAGGACAGTTTACGGGAATTATCACAAATGTTTTAATTTAACTTTTTGATATACGGCTTCTGTCTGTTATTGTCTGTGCATCTTTATATTTCAAAAACAATAATGGATTACAGTGCACATACAGAAACGCTCTGTAATAAACGATAATCTAAACATCAGTATTAAGTATACATTTGGAGCTACTAACATTCCGTTTAAAATGACATGTTTATATACTTTTTGTACTAGTACGGTGACAAGTAAGGTAAATTAAAAAAAAAATAAAGGACCCAAATACTTCGCGGCCAATTTTGGTCAAAGTGGTGCATATTTTTAAAACTGTTCTCAAAGGTTCAAAGGGGGTTTTAAAAACCAAAATGTCTGGACGTTTTGGAAAATTTCTCGGTGATCCCTCATGATGACTGAGAAAAAAATGTATATTGAATCATGCTCTGGGAATGTTGCACAAATTCAGCTTTTCATATTCATGTCTGATTTCCAGAGATGAGAGATGTATACCCCCGCTTTCAACATGTAAGATAATAAAAAATGAATCCGAATCTACAGAAATTATCAACAAAAAATATTTATATTTAATATATAGCTATGCAATAATATATGACAACATAAAAAGATATTTTTGGTAAAAATTTGTTTATATGCCATTAAGAACAATGGAGAAAAATATGTACTGTAAAGTGAACACCCAGTCCATATGATTTAATGAAAAAATGATGAACTTCATTAATAATTATTTAAGCCCTAATTAATGTTGAAACTAAAAGTCTTGATGAATAAATGTCAGTATGAACACGATAATATATTTAGTTTTTTTTTGTGTAGATAGGTCAATCAGTAAAAGAGCAATAGCATATTGAAAACTTGTGTCACCCTTTTTATAAAACAACACAAACAATGAATTTGAGTTGTTTTAAAAGTACACAAACCACGTCATGATCCAATACCACTAGTAGGTTTGTTTATTTGATTTTGGGTTAAAAAGCAGCAGAAAACATGAAGTATTTAGCATTGGGATAAATAGTTCAGACATCATCCTCATCGTAGCAATCTTCTAAAACACTCTGATGAATAAGCTGGTTTCTACAATCACCACTGCTCTGACAACAACAAATGATCGTGCACGAACACATTTTCGAGCATACGTATACGCAAGATTTGCTACAGTAGTTTTGCCTTGACGTGTACAAACAAGGTCCTGTTAAAAATCAGAAGACATTGGATTCAAAATATACTGAAACTATGGAGCTAATCCCCATATTCATATTTCAAAGGGGTGGTTTGGCGATGAAAGCATTTATCCAGATGTAGACTTAGAGTGAAGCTCGAAGAATGTGCTGTCTGAATGATGCCTCTGAAGGAGGTACTATAAGGAAGCATCCTTAGAAAGCGCCGACTTTACTCTAGAGTTTATTTAGATCACCATATTTATTGGCCATTGATTCTGGGGTCATATAGATCAGCGATGAACTGATCTTCAACTGCAACAGATGAGTCAATATTAGAAGCATCTAGATTGACAGACTTTGATACATGCATGGGTTTTATTCCGACGCCTTATAAAAGTGTTTTTTCGAAGAAAGAAGACGCGTTACATCCTGTAAGAGCGTGAGCAGCTGAAAGTGTGCATGACATCAGTGGCCCAATAACTTCGCATATAACAGGTAAAAAGCGTCTTTCGTCTCTGGTTGAAGAAATGCATCCATTCTGAAACCACAATTCATCATGTTTGACATCTGAGGAAAATAAGTTAGACAATGAAGTAAAACAAAAGTGGCTGGTGATTTTATTATAATACGACCCTGGAATTACTTTTTACAATCTGTACATTAGCAAACAGAGACGGCATAATAATTATGTTACCTGCCTTTTCCTCGTTCCTGTGTATACCGACCAACTGATTACAGTCACTCACAGGTACGGCATAAAATTGCTGCACAGTGTATAGATTTTTTACACACACTGTAGTTTTGCACAAAATCCCTATATTAACCCCATTACTTTTCAACTCTGAAGTAAAAAAATCAAGCATTCATTTATTTTTTTTTTTTTTTAACTCTAGTTTTGAGCCATCTATCCAAAAATATTTATTACAAACATTATCTTCCAATCAGAAGGGCACATGACTTTCGTGCTATACAAAAAGCTCTCCCCCAAATGGGCGGTCCCTGATGACGTATATGTATTCACTGAATTTACCCCTAAACAAACGTGTAAGTAAGATATTGAGTCTAAAAGAAAGTAAACATCGTTCTATTGCATGTCTATTATATAACTTATTATTATGTGGTCAATGATTCTGTGTTGATTGTTAATTAAGATCAGGATTGGTAATCTGCGGCAATAAAACTGGAAAGTTAATTATATTGATGATGAGTTTATTCACAACCATTTGGTCGATTCCACTGCAGGCGGAAGTTTCTTCCCTGAGTCTATCAACAGCCCAGTAGTCAGCATCTTTTTGTTGACATGAATTATCATTGATATGGTCATAGAATAAACTATTTACCAAACTTTACATTTTTCGAAATGCAAAAGATTTTCTACCCCAGGAATAGACTACCTTAGCTGTCTTTGGCAAAACCTTTCTGAACTTTGGGTCCTCAATGCCCCTCAACTTTGTACTTTTATTGGCCTTAAGCTTTTTACCTTTTTTTTATTCTACCGATGCCGGCGTCACACATTGGCGTATAGACCGACGTGCATCGGACGTACAAAGAAAAGTGACTAAGTATGTATAGGTTAGGTGCACGCAAGAGGAATACTAAACAATCGTTAGACGCGCGTTCATAAGTTTGAAGTACGTCGAAATGCAAAGTTAAGGTATACGCTTGGTGAACACTTTAACTCCAGGAAATTTGTATGCAGCATAAAAATTTTCATCTAGCTCTAGCGTTTTTCAAGCGTATACCTCTTCGCTACACGCACGTAATACATACGTTACAAGCACGTTTGAAAATGCTACAGATAAGTTTGAGACACATTTAGGGCACGTTGTATACGCCCCAAGATCGTTCGACTTTTACTTGGACTCTTACTTGGACGTATGAGGGGCGTGTTTGTAACATACGCCTGGCGTAGTTTCAACGCTCCGTGAACGTATAAAACGTACCCGTGGCGTATCAAAACGTATTCTGACATTCAACGAAACTTGCTGTGACATTAACATAGTGGCATATGTCCGTGAATTTACAAGACCATGTGTATCCAGAAGTAGTACAAACAATAAAATTGAGAATGGAAATTTGGAATATGTCAAAGAGACAACAACCCGACCAAAGAGCAGATAACAGCCGAAGGCCACCTATGGGTCTTCAATGCAGCGAGAAAATTCCACACGCGGAGGTGGGCATCAGCTTGCTCCTAAAAAAAATGTGTACTAATTCAGTGAAACACCCCATATGTACATGTCCCAGACACGCCGAAAGCACGGATAGGCGTCCTAGGTACGACCGGGACACGTCTCAAATACGTTCAAGGGACGTTTTTCCTTCGTAGCATGCATTTCATCTACGTCAGACAAACGCAAGACATACGCCAACATACGTTACTTGAACGCCCGATAAACACGTATGTACGCTTCTCGTACGCCCTTAACACGCTTAAACCTCGTTGTGAACACGATACAGATATGATTGACAAGTTGAATGCGTTCAAAATTACTAGCGTATTGCCAGCGTATATGGTTTTTTACCACGCCCGGCCTATGTCGGTGCCATACGCTGATGTGTGACGCCGGTATCACTGATGAGTCTTTTATAGACGAAACGCGCGTTTGGCGTACAAATCTTAATGTTGGTATTTATGATGAGTCCAAATACGTTATGGATTTGATATAAATGTAATAATTATAAGAAATCGGGTATGAGGTACTTAGTTTTGTATATAGGCACGAATTAGTTCAATACACAACAGCTTAAGTGTCCTTTTTCAGAGTATTTTTGTATTTGGATTTAACAGAGACGCTGGAAACCATACAAACATTTATAATTCTTTTAATCATTCAAAGGGGAAATGTCATTCGTAAAGAAACAGTCGGATACTGTAGGTTTCTGGGCAAGGATCATGTGGAAATGGACGATGGATTCACACGTATTGTCAAAATGGATAATGCGGATTTATTTATTGCTATTTCCACAAATGAAATAAGACTTATTGGTCACTGAGTTAGTCTTCAAGCTAAAGGCTATGACTGATTGTCAATTACATTTTTCATCATATTTACCAAACGAAAACAGCTCACACTCAAAGAATTTGACTTGATATAACCGCTCGATCGAAAAAACAAGAACCCACCAAGACACTGTAAAACACTTTAAAATATAGACATAATTCATCAGTTCACAACATCGTCCGTTCAAAAATGCGTATTTTACAGTTCAGAAGTAGAAAAGAAATATTCAGACTTGTTCAGCATTGTTTAGATTGAGTCATTTTCAGTCATAAACATACATTTTGCAATGTAATTTTTGTTCAAATTTAGTTTATTTACAATTTTATTGCATAGAAACACAACGATTTGACGTCCATGATCATCACAAATGTGATTAAAAGATAAGTCAGCAAAAAATATAGTACATTTGACCGAAAAAGACATCAAAAACACCCCAAAAAAATGTTATCTAAAGTGTATCTGAAGGATACCTTTATTTCTGAACAAACCGTATACAATACAAAGGTACAGATAACACATTATTAGTAACAAGTGAACCTTTATGACACAGATGTGTAGCCAACCCTTTATTAACAATTGTGATAAGTTCAGAGTTTAAATTATTCAAGTGCAGAAATGTAAAAGTAAATTGATAAAATCTGTCAGAGATCAAATTTTAAGAAATTAAGGCGTCGGAAGCGCTTTTCTTGATTAATCTTAATCAGGAACGATCAATTTTGAATATTTGAGAGCCAATGATGTATAAGAACCGTAAAAGTTGAAGCTATATGACCCATAGGGACCTACAAATATTAGCCAAATCATTCTGAGTTCAACTTTGCCTGAGGCAGTTGAAAACTTAGTTTCTTATTAATTTCTCAATAAATAAACGCATAATTTTCGAAAGATTTGATCGATCTTCTCGGTACTGACTACTGAGCTCATGATACCCTCGGGGACTGATAGTCCACACACGTAGGTATCGATTCAAAGCTGTACAAAAACGAAAATAAAACTTTATAAACTTCTGATTTAACTTTTTGGATTTAACTTCGTCAGGAACGCTCAAGGCCAAATAATTGAAAGCCACGGATGTATAAGAACCCTAAAAGTTGAAGAGCTATATGACAAAAAGGGACATAAAAGTGTTAAATAGTCTTAATTCATTATTAATTATAGCAAAACGTAGTGACACATTTCTTTCTTGAATAACCTGCGCAAGCCTAAATGGAAAAAGGATGGATAACAAACACGTATCTTATCGATTTTTTCGTCTTCCTTTTGTTGTTATTCGTACGGACTGTCAGTATATGTATTGACGACCGCAGTTGTGTTCAAAAACGAGAAAAAGTTTCTCTTTTTTTAAACTGAATGCCCTGAGTTACTACGATGACATAAACTTGATTACATCTTCATCATTTAGTTTCTGGTGTATGGTTATTTCATATGCAATCATAACACATCGTCTTATTTGTATATTCATTATTTATGCATGAAACCAAAAGTTAAGAATTTCAAAGTTATATTCTGACTCATACATTTTGCAAGTTACTTTCGCAAACGATGTTTTCATCGAAAAGGGTTAATCGTCGAAACATGCGCTCTGATATTTATTTTTTTCTTTATTTTGATCATTAGATTTTATAAGACTTATCATTGTTTTTAATTTAGGATTTTTGGTATACTTTAAATGACCTACAGTATGTTGAGGAAAATATTGAAAACATTATAATTTTTTTTTAAGATTCTAACTTAAAACAAACGCCAATTACATGTTATTGATTTTATTCTTCCTTAAATGTCTCATTAGGAATAACCATATAACAGTGTTTTGTCGAGAAACTTTTTTTTGAATAACACAAAGACAGCTAAACGGTTTATAAAAAGAAGCGGGATATTACTTTATGTTTTATGTAAGAGGACCAAAACATTCTTTCAAAGATCAACAATATACAATACCAGTATAGCTGATTTCGGTAGTTAGCATTCGCGCAGAAATTTTATCTATCATACCTATCAATGTCAATATAAAATTTATGAATAAAACTACATTTTCAAGAATGAGAACAATGAGGTTTTTCGATACACGGTGTAAAATAGTCAATTGATCAAAATGAAACCTGTATACAAATAGCTGATATCGATACTCAACATTTGTCCAAAAAGTTAACCTTTAACTTATCAATAACAATTTACCATTCAACTTTCTTTCACAGTATAAGAAGACTTAGATTGTATTTGTAATTGTTTTTACTGTATATCTGATATATTACTTTTATTTATTCGATTCATAAACACAAGTTTTGCATTCTAAGAATACCTGTGTAAAGGCTTTTACGGTTTTTTTTCATTTACACTTGAATAATTGTATAGAATTACAAAACGGAGATGATCTGAGGTGCTCAGAAGGGTTAACATATTCTATTCCAAATGAAACACCTGTCGTCCTACTCCTATAACATATGTTGACATATTTTATGATAAGTCTCATAATAATTTTTTCATAGACAGTCAAATTAGTTGCAAACAAAAATAAGAAAGATTTTTACATTTTACATTCAAACATCTGAACCGATCATATCCTGTTTTTTTGGTTTAGATCTATAATTTGTTAAAGATGACACCCTTTTAATCATTCGCATAAACGTTCGTTTTAGTTCAATATTGAGTGTGTTATTGTTGCTGACATTACAACTAATACTTGCTCATCAGGAAAAATAAGCTTCTATTCTAGCTTTAAAAGCTCATTTTACTTTTATAAATGGTGTAATTGTACGTAGTATTACTACCAATATGAAATTAGGAGATGTGTTATGATTGTCAATGAAACTATCCACCAACGTTCAAATGAAAGGAACTTAAGCAATTATAGGCTACCGGAAGGCCTTCATAATGAGAAAACCCATACCGCATAGTCGGCTATAAAATACCCCGACATGAAAAGTATCTACACTGGTCAAAAATGCTATCATCAAGTAAGGTCAAATTGTGTTCTATGCTTTAGAAAGCTAGCTATATCTGTTGGCTGAATATTGTCGCTAAATAATAGAAACAACATGCATTGCCGGTTTCATGAGGTCTTGTCAAAAGATTTGAAAATCAGCAGTATGTTTGAGAGTCCGGTAACACTGTTTAAGATATAGTTTGTTCATCCTATGAGATGACTTAAAACGTTCATTAATTTTTTAAGGCCATATTTGAACCTTTATTTGTCGCTGCCATTGATTTCGGAACAATATTCAGTGGATATGCATTCATGAGTAAATTTGACTACTCATCAAGAACAACAAAAATAGATTGCAAAGAATGGCAGATTGGTAAATGGACAAGAAACAAGACCCCAACTTCAGTTCTGTTCGACGAAAACCAAAAATTTCACAGCTTCGGATATCAAGCAGAAGATTTTTATAATGATCATATTGGCAGCAAAGACCTCGATATGGACAAATGGTACTTTTTCCAGAACATTAAGATTGAACTTACAGAAAAGGTATTCAAAGTGTGATGGCGATGTGAAAATTATTGTTTATAATATCTTATATACTTATGCTTACCAATTTGTTTTAATAAAAACTAACAATTAGATTTTTGTTAAACGACAAAACACATAACATAACTTCTCCTCTTTGCGTGAGTTTATCAGTATAGAGTAAAAAAATGTCGAGGTGAACGTCAACAACCAAATGCTATAGATATCTCAAAGTCAACTGGAATGCATTTTTATTCTAAAATATCGATATTATAATCAAAGAACATTTAAAAGCTATAATGACTAATAGCTGTAGAGTCTAACTTAAAAGTATTATCATTATTATTATTGTTATTATTATCATCATTATTATTACATTTGTGTATTATTTTTAGCAGGAGCATTTAGATGACCAGTATATGTTATTTGATATACGTAATAAAAACAGAATGAAGGCGATAGACGTACTTACGAATATTATAAGATTCCTAAAAGATGACCTCTTGAAAACTTTAAATCAGAGACTGAGGAATTTTGACGACGGTGTTGTCAAGTGGATACTAACTGTTCCTGTAATTTGGCAAACAAACACATTGGGATTCTTCAAGAGAGCAGCACTTCAGGTAAAAATTGATACTATTTTAGGTATGAAACCACAAATTCGGGCCCATTCAGAACGAAGATACAAGAAAATAGAACATATTTTAATCTATATAGTGCAACGTAAAGCTTTAACTCTGTCAGTAGGTAAAATCTTGGTAATTGTGGTATCAAATTAAAACTTAAGGACGCGGAATCACTATAGAACCATTGTTAAAAGGTCTTTTTTATAAATATACAAAATTTATATGAAATTAAAATTGAAGGGTAAATTTACCCTGTTGATGAGATCATAAGTATATGTTTTTGTACTATCAAACTTCCGGGAACCAATGCGAAATAATATGTAATTAAAAGTATAATGAATTGTACAGCACAGTGCAGAATAGGGTATAGTTTTGATAGTTTCGGGAAAAAAAATGCGCTTAGGACGTCTGAAATTATTTAATGTGTTGTTTTCGTTTTATGACATGAAATGACTTTCACTTTATTTGAACTCCAGGCAAGTTAGCATGAATGCTTATAAATGCAGAATATAATATGGAGTTGTATGGCCTCGCAACTATGCTGTCATTGCTATATAGTTTTACCCTTATTCATCATTCTGTCATTCTGTCATTCCGTCATTCCGTCAGTTTTACGGATTTTTTTTTCTAAACACCTTCAGATATTGAGCCGATTGTTAGTATGCGAGTCTGCTATGATTAGTTACAAATCGAGTTTACATTTGGTTCTGCTCCTCTGATTTGTGCCAAAATAACGGGATTTGGACATTGAAATTTCATGAAAATAGTAGTTGTACATACTTTTTTTTTAAAGTCTTTACGTATTGAGCTGAGTTTCAGTATGCGAGTGGACTATGATGAGTAACAGATCGACAGTACGTTCGGTTTTGTTTTACTGAATTTTGACGACACACGGTCTCTGGACCTTGAAAATTTGATGAAAATAGTAGTCATACAGGCTTTTTGTGTTTTTTTTTCTAAACACTTTCACTTCTAAGCTTAATTTTAATATTTGATTCGACAATGATGAGTCACAGATCGAGTTTACGTTTGGTTCCGGTCCGCCGATGTTTGCTAAAACAACGATCTTAGGATTTTGAAAATTTGAAAAATAATAGTAGTTGTACTGTTTTTCTCAATGCTTTCATATATTGAACTTAATTTTACCATGTGAGTCGACTATGATGACTTACAGATCGAGTTTACGTTTGGTTTCGCTCTGCTGATTTTTGACAAAGTTATGGTCTTTGGACCTTGAAAATTGCATTAAAAATGTAGTTATACAGACTTTTTTCTTTATACTTTCACATATTGAGCTAAATCTTAGCCAGTAGAGTTGATACATGTTGTAAAGATTTCATATATTTAATTTAGTTTTTGAACTTCAAAATATAATTTCATCGATTTGCAGTTACCCGTTGACCATTTCGCGGTTTGTTTGTTCCCTATTTTACAATTATTTAAATGATGATCATTATATTTTGGAATCACCATACGATTATACTCATTTTGAAATTTTGTCAGGCTGGAATACCAAAAGATCGACAAACAATCATACTTGAACCTGAGGCTGCTGCCTTTTACTGTGAGCAAAAAGATTTCGTAATAATTGAATCAGAAGACCGTACAAAGTTGTTGTCTAAGTTGCCATTGAATACAAAATATCTGGTAGTTGATCTTGGTGGTAAGTTAAATGCCAATGTAACTGTGGCTATTTAGACACCTTGTGTTTAGAAATATTTAAATGTTAGTTTGATTGTATCAATCATTAGGTCTTTCCACTTTTCTGTGAAAAGACCTATTGTATTTGTTCTGATTATTAGGTCTTTCAACTTTTCGGTGGAAAGACCTATTGTATTTGTTCTGATTATTATTATTATTATTAGGTCTTTCCACTTTCTATGGAAAGACCTATTGTATTTGTTCTGATTATTAGGTCTTTCCACATTTCGGTGGAAAGACCTATTGTATTTGTTCTGATTATTAGGTCTTTCCACTTTTCTGTGGAAAGACCTATTGTATTTGTTCTGATTATTAGGTCTTTCCACATTTCGGAAGATATCGACAAATTAGTTTGACTAAACTGTTAGTTGCGACATGTCGTAACACGTAAATTTTGATTGCAAGGGTACGTTGGACGTAAAAGGGAGTTTTCTCCCCTCTTGTATTTAAAAATACACGTATGGTGATATAACTCATTAACCAAATATAATTAAGACCTATAGTCATTTGATTTGAGGTCCTTGGTTTATGACCTTGAAATTGATCTCAAGGTCATAGCTTAATTTGACATTCTAGATTTTGACCTTTACTTTTACCTAATATGTATACACGATAAAGCCATGAAACTTTTTGCAAGAGGTTTCAAACCATTTAACCTTGAAAAAAAAACAACCGGAAGTGACCTTGTGTAAACCGGAAGTATCTATTTTTTGTACTTTATTGATATAAAAGTATATAGAACCAGATATTTTTGGAATCAGTGTCAAGTAAATATTCAAATAGTATCGGAAGTAACATTTTTCAAACCGGAAGTTAGAAATTATCTCCCTTATTAAAAAAACATATTGTATAGAAACCATATCTTTTCGATATCAGCGTTCAATAAGCTATCATTTGACGTTTGAAATGACATTTTAAACCTAATTTTACTTCTTTCATATTAGAATATGTTTTTGTGGTGGAAAGACCTTCAATTGTTCTCTGAACAATTGGTTTTTAATTATTTTTTTTTTCTTCTTCCGCCACTTTTATTTCTTAAATATATTTATTCTTCGTATAAATTTTGTTTCGCATGATGTCGCTTAGATGTTTGGTATATGATATCGAACAGTTTATGCGCCTTT
Organism: Mytilus californianus; assembly: GCF_021869535.1. Classification (NCBI taxonomy): domain Eukaryota; kingdom Metazoa; phylum Mollusca; class Bivalvia; order Mytilida; family Mytilidae; genus Mytilus; species Mytilus californianus. The sequence goes on along the minus strand of NW_026262626.1, from coordinate 21,970,212 downwards.
GAAATTCACCCTGCGTAACCGAATACTTTTCTTTGTAGGAGTTATCTCCCCGAACACTGTTTTCCTTGTGACTGCATCTCCTCCGTAACCGTATAAGAAAGCGACAAATTTATTTTATAAAATTGCTCGTTATATCCTTCGCATGATTTGTCCAATTTTGACCGAAGCCATACGAACACTCCATATGAGAGTTATTTCCCCTTATGCATTTGATATAAGTGATATGCATTTCTATCTTGTAAACCATAAGTGATAGAGACCTAGGATCTTTTGATTTGAGGTCCTTGGTAAAAAAAAAAAGAAAATAAGGTCAAGGTCAGAGGTCAAGGTCATATTTTAAATTTTGATTTTGGCTTATTTTCAATTCTTTTCAGAAACCGTATAAGATATCGACAACATATTTTTACTAAATTGTAAGTTGCGACATGTCGTAACACATACATTTTGGTTGAAAGGATACACTAACATTAAATTGGAGTTTTCTCCCCTCTTATATTAAAAATTAGGCATATAGTGATATAACTCATTAACCATATATAATTAAGACCTATGGTCTTTTGATTTGAAGCCCTTGGTTTATGACCTTGAAATTGAGCTGAAGGTCATAGGTAAATTTGACGTTCTAGATATTGACCTTTGCTTTTACCTCATATGTATACATGATATAGGACTTTTTGCATTACGTTGCAAGCCACTTGACCATGGAAAAGCCAACCGGAAGTGACCATGTGTAAACCGGAAGTAGCTATTTTTTTTGTACTTATTTAATGTAAAAGTATATTAAACCATATATTTTTGAAATCAGTATCAAGTAAACTATAAAAAAAAACCGGAAGTTACATTTTTCAAACCGGAAGTAACAATGTATCTCCCTTATTTAGAAAAAAAATGTATAGAAACCATATATTTTTGGGAATCAGTGTACAATAAGCTATCATTTTAAGCTGGATATGATATTTTAAACCGAATTTTAATAGTTCTATATCAAAATAGATCTTTATGGGTGGAAAGACCTTCAATTGTTCTCTGAACAATTGGTTTTTAATTATTATTTTCTTCTGCCTAATTTTGTTCTCGCGTAAAATCTTTGTTTCGCAAGATGTCGCTTAGATATTTCTTATATAGTATCATACAGTTTATGCGCTTTTTATTTTCACCCATTCTAAGCCGAACAATTTTCTTTGTAGGAGTTATCTCCCCGAACACTGTTTTCCTTGTGACTGCATCTCCTCCGTAACCGTAAAAGAAAGCGACAAATCTATTTTATATAATTGCTCGTTATATCCTTTGCATAATTTGTCCTATTTTGACCGAAGCGAAATAAACACTCCATATGAGAGTTATTTCCCCTTATGCATTTGATCTAAGTGATATGCATTTCTATCTTGTAAACCATAAGTGATAGAGACCTAGGATCTTTTGATTTGAAGTCCTTGATCCAAAAATAAGAAAATTAGGTCAAGGTCAGAGGTCAAGGTCATATTTTAAATTTTGATTTTGGCTTATTTTCAATTCTTTTCAAAAATCGTATAAGATATCGACAACATATTTTTACTAAATTGTAAGTTGCGACATGTCGTAACACATACATTTTGGTTGAAAGGGTACACTAACATTAAATTGGAGTTTTCTCCCCTCTTATATCAAAAATTAGGCATATAGTGATATAACTCATTAACCATATATAATTAAGACCTATGGTTTTTTTATTTGAAGCCCTTGGTTTATGACCTTGAAATTGAGCTCAAGGTCATAAGTAAATTTGACGTTCTAGATATTGACCTTTGCTTTTACCTCATATGTATACATGATAAAGCCATGGGACTTTTTGCATTACGTTGCAAGCCACTTGACCATGGAAAAGCCAACCGGAAGTAGCTATTTTTTTGTACTTATTTAATGTAAAAGTATATTAAACCATATATTTTTGGAATCAGTATCAAGTAAACTATAAAAAAAAACCGGAAGTTACATTTTTCAAACCGGAAGTAACAATGTATCTCCCTTATTTAGAAAAAAAATGTATAGAAACCATATATTTTTGGAATCAGTGTACAATAAGCTATCATTTTAAGCTGGATATGATATTTTAAACCGAATTTTAATAGTTCTATATCAAAATAGATCTTTATGGGTGGAAAGACCTTCAATTGTTCTCTGAACAATTGGTTTTTAATTATTATTATTTTCTTTTTTTCCGCCAACTTTTGAAATTTTTGTTTCGCAATATGTCGCTTAGATATTTCTCATATTGTATCGTACAGTTTATGCGCTTTTAAATTTCACACTGCTAAGACGAACACTTTTCTTTGTAAGAGTTATCTCCCTATTCACTGTTTATCAATAATGTGCATCTCCTTCGTAACAAAAAAACTTTAGCTATCAACAAAATTATTTTTCTAAATTGTTCGTTACATCCTCAGGAATTTTTGGCTAATTTGTATCGAAGCCATTCGATGAAATTTTATAGGAGTTATCTACCTTTACAAAATAAATTTGTCGGTATGACTTTTTAACTTATAAACCTTTAACCATATAACCCTGGAACTTTTTTATTTGAGTCCCAAAGGTCCAAACTTAGAAAATGAGGTCAAGGTCAAAGGTCAAGTTCAAGTTCTCAATTTTGACTTTTCCTTGTTTATGCATTTTCTCCGCAACGTTTAAAGATATATATAAAAGAACAAATGCAAAATGTTTGCTTTATTGTAATGAAGATATTTTACATTTGGTCTGAAACAATCTAATGGCATCTTGTGGGAGTAAGTGCCCCTGAAATGTCTTATTATAAGGTTAATTGATTACTACTTCAACTTGGTTCATTATAAAGCCATATGACCTTTAACAAAAGGTTGGGTGACATATGACCTTGAAAAAATGACAACCGGAAGTGACCTTGAGAAAACCGGAAGTAGCCATTTTTGCACTGTTTTCATGAAAAAGTACTCGGAATCCATATATTTTGTAATTAAATACATGAACTTATCACTAAAGTATATAGAAACTATATATTTTTGGAATCAGTGTGAAAGAAGCCATCATATGAGACCGGAAGTGACATTGACTTCACCGGAAGTAGCAAATTATCTCCCTTATTTCTCTCAAAACTATATAGAAATCACTTATTTATCGCATCAGTATGAAGAAACTTATGATTGGAATCAAATTTTAACTCTGAGTAAACAGGAACTGGCTTCTTTTCAGTATATTTTTTGTTAATGCTTTCTTTTGATAGCATCTGTTGAAGTGTTCATTTATGTGACTTGACATGTTGTTCAAGTCTTAGACTGTTTTATGATAGATGTATGCCATTTCGTTATTATTGTCCTTTGGTTGATGTATTTAATCTATAAAATAATACAATTAAGTCAGAATAAAAACCATGTGTTTTCTATTTGTTATCAAAGCTACTTATATATGGGTAAATTGATTCAAGAATATCTCGATGAATGAATTAACAATGCAATGACATATATTTTTCCGGATTTATTGCGGAAAATAATATTTGTACATTGCATGAATCATATTTGTGTATCTGAATGTCGGTTAGATTACCGTCATATCGAAAGATGAACTAAACTGTAATTATTGGATATTTTACAGGCGGGACGATAGACATAACTGTACACATGAGAGAAAATGGGAGAACTGATTCATACCAGCAAAAGGCACTTGGGCTTACATGGGGTGGCACAACGGTCAATAAGTGCTTTGAAGAATATTGCTCATCAGAGTTTGGACAGGATTTTACCGAATTAAAAGAAAATCATCCTGATGATTACATGTATTTGATGGAAAATTTGAGCATGAAAAAATACAGTTTACAGTTGATAAACTGAATAAATCAGAATCTATCAGAGTCAGAATTCCGGGTTCACTTTCAAACAATGAAAAAGATAAACTTTTCATTCCATCCAAGACAGTTCGTTCTTTTTTCAACACTTCAATAGACAGTTTGGTAAAAAAGTTAAAACAATTATTACTATCTGAGGAAAATGAAATGCAAACGGTTGAAACAATTTTCGTCGTTGGTGGATTTGCTGAATCATCAATCCTTATTTGTGAACTAAAAAGGGAATTCAGTCAATTTGATATTGTTCTTCCCGAAAAACCCGAATTGGCTGTAATGCATGGTGCTGTTCTTTTTGGTTTCAAATAAGACACCAGTGAGAATTAAAATTCTTTTTTAGTATGTTGATTTTTCAATTTTTTGATTAAAGTATAATACAAAACCCCTCCCAACATCTGAAAAGAAAGATTGACTCTTTGCCTGCACAGTTTCAATAAAGAAAATTTTTGAAAATTAGAAAACGGATACTATGAAAGAGATTATGTAAATGTCACGCTGCCATTTGAAATTTGTCATCTGTATAATACTATATATCATCATATTTATTGATAACAACGATCTTTCTTACAAGGGCTCCAGATCGTTAAGAGAAAAGATTTTGTACACAATAAATAAATTATATATGCGCCTGAAAAAGTGTTCAAAACAACACCAATATTAAAAAAAAGGACACAATAGAAATAAGTATCTATGAATATTTCGGATAACAGATCTCCTTCATCAGTATAATGATGATGATGTAAAATGAATCATATCAATCTTCTAGTATTCTGATTTAACTTAAACAATCTTATATATACAAACTAAAAACCCGAAGACACGCTTGTATCATTCTAAAATTTCAAAAAGAATACTAATGTGCGATATGAGCTGGTACATTTCACAGGTGACGAAAGTTAATTTATTACAACAGAGACTGCGTAGATATACATCCCCAATGAATGGACTTCTTTCTAATATTGGTGTTGTTCTGCACACTTTATATGCGTATGTATTCTCAAAACGATCCAGCGCTTTCGTAAGAAATATCTGGTATATGGAACAAGACAGACGTAGTTATTAGTGTAGGTCAGTCATCTATGGAAATTAAGAAGAAGATGCTGTCTTCAAAATGTTTTTAAAAAATTTTAAAAAAATGCTTGAACCCGGTACCGCTGACTATTTTTGCTTTTGACTTGAAATAATTGACTGTGAATAAAGTAAAGATGATGTTAAAACATTTTTGTTGAAAATATGTAATTGTGTGTAGATTCTTGCAAAAGTCAATTAAAAGCACTGTGGGATTTTATTGTGAATAAAAAAAAATGTAATTTATAAACCAGCTATTATTTTAATATATCATTTAAGTCCTGACTATTTTATGTATCGCTTGAAAGTGTGCATCATTTTTGGTTTGTGTTAAAAATACGAAGTTCTATTCTATTGCAATTCCCAGTTTCTGCAATATGAATTTAGCGCTTAATTTGCTTTATAATCTGAATCTTCATATTTTTTTCCTGGATGCCTTCAATTATTCGAAGACTCATTATTTTAGCTGTCTGTGATAACCATACATAATCAATCTTCAAATGTAAGTCCGTAGAAAATTAAGAGATACCTGTATTGTATTTTAAGCTCCGACGGCATCAATTGGTGATTTGATGGTCGCAAATTAAGTTTACTGGCGACGCGTTAGCGGAGCCAGTAAACGGGTATTTGCGACCATCAAATCACCAATTGATGCCGTCGGAGCTTAAAATACAATATTGTTATCTCCATTCTAATGAAATTGACAGAAAACAACGTCAAATCATGCATTTATAATCTGGCATACGTCGTCTGCGAATGCGAGTTAGTTTTCATAACATCAATTGTGAATTGATGCCATGAAAATTTGTGACGTTATCCAATCAAAATGAACGTTACAAACGATGTTGCATTAGACTGTTGAATAGCAGGACAGTGTAAGTGTTACAGTCTGTAAAAAAAGAGCGGTAAAAACATAAAATGATATGTTAAATTAATTAATTCACCAATCGAATACATGGCTAAATTATATGGCCTTGGAAAGAGATAATCGTGAATTTTCAGAATAATGATGCAGTAAGCATAAGAAATGGTCGCTATTTTGTATAATGAGGGTCAAAGGTTAACAATTATATATTTCCGAATAGTATCTTAACTTTAAATCTCATGTTTATTTCCGAAATTTTAATCATATTGATAAGTCAGAGAACATGATTTGATTCAGCATTTATGAATCTTGTAGAAGATATCAAATCAAATATAAAAAAGAATAACGTTTTTATACATTAAAATTGCGGTTTTTATTAAATATGATCTTTTGTTCATTTATGACTTCATTTTGTTTCCATACAAGGATAACCTTGAACTTTGATTATAATAATTCACATAACATCAAAGTCTTTAAACGACTTGTTATAATATTAACAACTTAAACGGGAAGTAAAGAAGGACTAACCCATAATAAAACCACTGGCATTTTAGTCAGTATTTGACATTTTCATTTCAGATTAAAGGTATCTATGACATATTTGTTTTCGTATAAACGTTTTAGAATATATTAATATCCTATCCAGGTTACAATATCATATGAACCGGAGATAGCTTGTGTGTGCTAACTAACATAAATTATTAATGTATAAATATCAGTTGGAAAAATTGACAATAACTGAATGTCAAGTATATTTTCAAAGTCATTAGAACGTAAAAGACGTAAATAGTTCAGATAATCAAGTATCATCATCATCATCAGTATCTGTCATGTGTGTATTGATATTATGACAAAGTTCTGATGCTTGATATTGACAAAGTTCATTACAAGACAAATGCTGTTCAAAATGCACAACCCGAATTACACACTGATTTTCCTTTGCAAGTCAGTGCACACCAAATTTTGAAGGAATTCGAATGACATTTGACCTTCAAACAAGACCGGTTCACGACTAACCTTTCCTTCTTTCCAACCAACTAAATCTGTAAAACTATCAATGTAGACATTTCTTGTTTACAAAAACAACATGTTACGGTTATGTCGATAAAGGCACAAAGTCATGAAATGTTTCGCACATTCAAATAATGACATAACGACACAGTTGATCAGACAGACATCACTATGGCAAAAAGAAACAGACAATAAACAGTTAATAGTACACTGCACAGATGACTAAATATTGAGCACTACGATTCCTTCTAAAAATCTGAGAGTAAACGCTGCTGAACCGGAAGAGTGAAATGTTTACGCTCCTTATTGAATACTATAAGTTTGAAGGCCCTTAACCATATAATAGTTTGTAAAGTGTATAAACTATTTTGTTTAACCATTAAACTTTACCAGCCTGATTAAAATAGCTTTTTCAGAACAAAGGATAGACGAGTTCATGACCGATTGAATTCAAACATCAGAATACTAAAGACATAAGACATAAGAAAAGATAACATTAAACAACCCAGAATACAAAGCAACAGCAACACCATCCGAACTTGGGATGACGTAAGTAGCTCCGGAATGGTAAGCAGTTCCTTATTTTTAGTGGCACAATCCGTGTTGCTAATTTCGGATCAAAGATTTGAAAAAAAATTGTTCTAATTTAGAATATTCAATACGAAGAAAAAAGAAGATAATGTAGTTACAACCAAACCAAACATACCTGTTGTCGTCCACATTCGATAAAAATATGGCCGTTAAATCTTATGTCTTGTGTAGAGAGAATGTCACACTATATGCTCGTTAAAGAACCATGATGGCAACTAATTGAGGTTTCCGTATGTGGTATGTTGCACTGTAAAAATGTCTGCCCCCTTTCATGTCATATGTGGGTATTCTAAGTCAGGAGCTTGTTAGTCAGTAGTTGTCATTTGCTACTGTCTATTATATTTATTTTTCATTTGTTGTTATTTCATTATTCAAGACATTGCATTTTTCGTTATAAAATTTCACATTTTGTTATGTCGGTGCCTTATATAGCTGACTATACGGTATGGGTTATGCTTGTTGTTGAAGATCTCACGATGACATACAGTTGATTAAATCCACGTCATTGGGCTATTTTTGGATAGTATTCTCATTGACAATTATACCACATCTCCATTTTTATAACGATCTTTTTTTTTTTGTTATTTGTGTTGATAGGTGATTGATTGATTAATTGGTGTTTAACTCCACTTTCAGTACTATTGTGCTAATTCGTGTTGGACAGTTTTTATTGGGGGAGGAAGCCGGAGACAATCGATTATTTTTGTTGACAAGCAGCTGTCTCATTAACGTATACATGAAATATAATATGTATTATTATCCATTAGTCTTTTTTATATTTATCTTAGTTGAGACTTGGGGTTGTTGTTCCTATAGCTGTAGTTATACTATTAATATGTTCAAAACTGGTTAGATTAGTTGTATAACGGGTTCTTGTTTTTGAATTTCAAATATGGGTTATATATGCACGTGAATTGCATTGATGGTTTAAAAGGTTGGGTTCCGTTTACTATATAAAGAATTTTTTGGGGGTATCAGTTCAATGAAGATGCTCACAGTAACTATGACAGTCAGTTAGTTCGCAGTTTATTGTCACATATTAATGTTTGGTTATTATTTTTAGTTTAATTTCAATTTACTTAGATGTATTGGACATTTTGCTGTATGAACAATTTGAATATGATTGTTATATTATGTATTGGATAATTGTGTTATTAATCATTGTTTGCTAGAAAAAAGAAGTACTGCGAACAATCAAATCTATACCAAGATTTTGTTTTATTTATTCAAAGGATTTAAATAAAGAAATACTTTGAATTTGGACGAGCATGGCGAAGGAGAAGTAACTAGTGTATACATTACCATTAACTGAGTGAATAAGCCTTATGTTGTGTTTTCATTTGGTGTATTACATGTACTCATCTACCTCACTCATTGACAAACAAAGTTAAGTGAACATATCCTTTCTTTGTCAATGTAATAACGGACTTTAACGTACCCCTGATAATTGTAAACTACAACTACTTCACGTAAAATGAGGGTCTCAATGGAATTTACAAAATAGAGAATAATGGAAAAAAAGTGAAAAGGGGCAAATAACAAAATAAAAAAGAAAACGAGGGTGCTAAATTACAAACAATAGAGAACATATAATGAACCATAATAAAGAACAAACACAAAATAGCTTAACAATAAGGAATACACAGATAAAGAACCCACTCCTCTTTTCCTCCATCCATACCCTCATATATTACATAACTAAGTGTATTTGTCTATAAACTAAATTGAAGTTATTGTCCCTATTTTCAAACTATATGTGTTCGTCGGACCGAAACCTATTTCGATTATTATTAAATACCATATTATATATATATATATATATAGAGGTACAACAAAACTAACATTAGCTGATTGAATTTCGTGAATGAAACGGTAAGATCAAATTATATTTTTTTTTAAATGGAAAATTATGAAGTTATATATTTTCTTCACCATGTTCACTAGTCTTGACTTTACACAAATCATAATACTATTTTTAAAAATTATAAATTAAAGTTGAAGTATATAGGTGACATTTAAAAACATCAAGACTTTATAGTGAACACAAATCCTTTGTTCAGTGGTTGTCGTTTGTCGGTGTGGTTCATATGTGTTTCTCGTTTCTCGTTTTTTTTATATACAATGATATAGATTCGACCGTTGGTTTTCCTGATTGAATTGTTTTACACTAGTCATTTCTGGGCCATTTATATATATCTTGCTGTTCTGTGTGAGCCAAGGCTCCGTGTTGAAGACTGTGCTTTGACCTATAATGGTTTACTTTTTACACATTGTAACTTGGATGGGGAGCTGTCTCATTGGCACTCATACCACATCTTCTCATTACAATATTTCAAATTTTCTGTAGATAGACGAGTGTCTGGATGGGGGTCCTTCATTTTTTACCTCTTTAATTTTTTAGGCCATTTTTTCTTGTCTTTATACTTTTTGCCTATTATTCTCTTTTCTTTATATTTTTGCTCCTCTTTATTGTCTATTCTTTATTATTTTAAGTCCATTTTCCTCTATTCTTTATATTTTTGGCCTATTATTCTCTATTCTGTAAACCCCCATCCACATCCTCGTAGACAGTGCTGTGGTTATCATACGGTCTTAATTTCTACAAAAACCAAATACAAATGACGAGCTCTGAATTTTCGTGCGGTTAAAAAAGTATTGACAATTATTTGATTTACAACCAACCGGAAATAGTGTTTATAGTGGTCTAGACGAAATTGATGGGTGCACGAATCCTTTGGAAAAAATACAACTCTTCAATCAACTATACGTATCCACGATAAGGTCTTCACAACATAAATTATATTACATTACACGAGCAGGACTTATATAGCTCGTGTGGTATTACTTAACATTTCAGAACACATATGTTTGCTTGGTCTACTTTTGTTGTTTTGTAAGGAGCGACAGTGTCTGTAATTTCGACAGTAAATCATAAAATATGTATCATACATTTACATATTTACCACCTTGTCGATACAACTACCATCTCGTTCATTTCGTCTCTAGTGTGGGAGGTCGTAGGTTCAATCCATGGTCGGGTCAAACCAAATAGTTGAAAATAGTATTTGTTGTTTCTCCAATTAAAACTATGAATTTAAGAACAAGAGATCAAAATGGCCGGTGCGGAGTCAGAACAATGTGTTAGGATAGGAAAATATGTATTTTTGCAGACTGCAACCATGTGAACTAGCACGTTAAGAATCCGGCTAAGAATATCGGTCTAGTACAAAACAGGGTTCGGTTTCAAATCACATTCAATATACGTCTACGTCCTGATATGAAGTTATATTTATTGCTGGACGTTCATATAAACATACTGCACTTGGATGAAGATGTAAGGGTAGATTAACACACGAGGGAAAAAATTATCACCCAAGACGAAGTCGCGGGTGATAATTTTCATCGAGTGTGTTTTCAGATATTTTGCTATCTACGGGATTGCGATTTGAGTTATTTGATGGATATCGTTCATGATACATCTTTTCATTGAAGAACACAACTGAATGGATATATCAACAAATTATAGGCCAATATAACAAATATTGTAGTACATAATTCAATAATCTCAACGCAAAATTCTTTCGATACTGTAGGTCGCAAATGTATCTGATTAATTTATTCCGGAAACAAGTGCCATTTGTATGTAGATATAAGAAGATGTGGTATGAGTGCCAATGAGACAACTCTCCACCCAAGTCACAATTTATAAAAGTAAACCATTATAGGTCAAAGTACGGTCTTCAACACGGAGCCTTGGCTCACACCAAACAGCAAGCTATAAAGGGCCCTAAAAATTGCTAGTGTAAAACCATTCAAACGGGAAAACCAACGGTCTAATCTATATAAAAAACGAGAAACGAGAAACACTTATGAACCACATCAACAAACGACAACTATTGAACATTAGATTCCTGACTTAGGACAGGTGAAAACAATTGCAGCGGGTTTAAACATTTAAATGGTACCAAACCTTCACCCTTATCTGAAACAATAGTGTAACATCACAACATAGAAATACACACTATAAACTATCAGTTGAAATGGCTTAACTCAATCTAAAGGCATATTAACACCGGTGAAATACACTGAACAAATAAATTTGATCTATGATACAATGTAAATACAAAATAAATAAACTAAGGGAAGAATAATTAAAGTAACATGTTATACCGCTGTGAAATGTGCACTGATTCGTATAATATTTTTACTGTGTAACCTTTAATTTGTGTTTTAATGAAAAAATTTCAACATTCGTACAGACTATAGAAATAATTTTAAACACGATCTATTGATAAGGTATACCAGTGTTGGTTTCACTTCTATTTAAATGAATGATAAAACCTCATCATTCAAGTGCGTGTGTATTGTCTCTTTCGTTGTATAGATTGGTACATTTAAGTATTATAATGCACATGAGCATACCCTATTACTTTAATAGAACGATAAAACACTTGTTTTGCTGTCGATTTGATGAGTCAAGCCCTTTTCAACTTATTATTTTAGTCTGTTCTTCTGTTGAGCTGTTACACCATTGTCTAAGGTTAGTGGAGGGTTGGGCGCCCACAAAGATGTTTAACTTCGCCGTATTCTGTGTGCGCATTCACAAGTTAGGATCCTGTAATTCAGTGGTTATAGTTTGTTGCTAAATATATTATTTAGGTTTTTTCTTTACAGAAATTAGGCCGTTAGTCTGGGTTTTTGTCATTGTTGAAGGCCGTACGGTTACCTATTATAGTTGCTAACATTTACTTCATTTGGTCTCTGTTGGAAAATTTACTCATTGGCAATCATACCACATCTTCTTATTTTCATATATGTCTAAATGATAGCAACCTAACGACATAAAGTAAATATAGATTGCTGAAGTGACAAATGTCAACTTGGACCTGAAAAAATATAAAAAACAGCAATTTACTACCGTACTTCATGCAAATTGCTATGTAAAGTGAACCATTATGTCTTCTTTATTGAGAATGATGCGCAAGAATTTATGAACGTGTGAATGATTTTAACGAAAGGCAAAAACTACACTCTTATCAGAAGATATTATTTTTGTATACAAAAAGTTTTCTGATTTAAAATGAAGTTTGTTTCTTTTTGTTACTCAATAGAGAAATCAAATTTCCTGGATGCTTATGTCGTTATTCAATATCTTTAGTCATTAATGTAATCGGTATAATTTATTTAGTTCTTGATTATTAAAGGGGCACTAGCTATGAGATACATAAAAAATCTAAAGTATGATTTTGTTTTTGCTTAATCATTAATGAAAGTGAAATAGTGAAATAATAATTCGCTTTAAGCGGCCAGTATGGTTCAATTTTGTCGAGTTAAGCTAAGAAACATTGATGATGAATTATTCACTTGCAAGTGAATAATTCGACCTCATTGAATCCGTATTCATCTGAACTACAATTTAACCCCTTATCTAGAGACGGATAACGCATGCATTGTGCGTGTTCGGTTATTTAAAGGAAAAAAATGTCAACATTGAAAGTGAAACAAAGGTAAATGATTTGATTGACTGATTCGATCAAAAAAAAAAACATTCGTATACAGGTTAAAACGATGATTAACATATATTTTTAATCTATAATATGAAATTAAACAGATCTAGAAAAATCCAATTACACGAGTTCACTTTCTATATATATCTATATTTATGTTTATATCGCTATATATGACCATCGGAAGTCTTCGGAGGTCAACTCGATAGTTAATTAGATGGCGTCAGGACTTAAATACACACGAAACAAAGCTACAAATTATCGAGCCCATGCCCTGTAAATTATTTATTTTATACTTTTTATAAGAATGAATAATTTAATGAGAATTTGAGTCAAATCGGTGAACATGAATTTGACTGCTAGTGCCCCTTTAAATTGACTTGACGGCTATAATACAACTCCCATATTTATGCAACTGAGCATTTCTTTCCTGTCTTTTTTCAGGTTAGCTTATTCGTTGATATTATTGGTAAAGGCCTAAAAGAGGATGAAAATTAGAAATTCAGAAAGATGCATCTTTAAGTGGTTATACATTCTTATAACAGTTTCTGTGGTTTATGGAAGATACGCCAGTTGGAAAAGCTTTGCTATTTACACAAACGGTGTAATCTATACTGTAGATCCATTCGATGATGAGTGGGACTTACACCCTGAAGAGGCAATGGTTGTAAATGATCATACTGGTTATATCGAATATATTGGTGATAATGCTGGAGCATTACAATATCACACAGGTATTAATTGAATTGTAATGTAATTGCAATGTTCATCCTAAAGAAATGTCGAAGTTTCTATTACAGATATGCAGCGAAGCTTAAACATGTTTTTGACCAATGCATGTAAAGTACTAGTGTAGCTTATACACCCATTCAGTCAAAACTAATGACCAATAAACTGATTAGTACCAGGCTTCAAATTTTGTACGCCAGACGCGCGTTTTGTCTGCAAAAGACTCAGCAGTGGCGCTCGAATCATAAAAGTGAAAAAAAGCCAAAATGTACGAACAGCTAAGATAATCTATTCCCTGGGTAGAAAATCCTTAGTATTTCAAAAGATTCTAAATTTGTAAACATTTAATGTATTATAATTATGACCCAAGCTTTAATTAATAGCATGTATCGCTATTTTCTGAACATGTTCCTTTGACCTTTTGTTGTGATAACTTTTCAACGATCATTTATAATATTATGATTTTTTGTGAAAAGAGCCCCTAATTTTTTTTGTACTTCATTAGTTGCAATCAAGAATGTACTGATGTAAGCTCATACCGTAAATAGACGTCTTATAACATTCTTTAATCATGATAGCAAACCACCAAGCCATTAATGGTCAATTCAATGTTAGACAAATTAAAAAAATCTATATTCTATGCAGGGGTATTTTTATCCCAAGCATAGATTGCCCAACACGTGTTTCGCGTAACGTTTTGGAATTTTCGGATTCAAATGCTCTACAATTTCGTTTTTTTATTTGGTTTCCAAATGTTTTAATTCGAACGCCAGTGAGGAGTATGGTGTAGACGAAACGGGCGTCTGACGCACCAAATTATAAGCCTGGTATCTGTAATAAAAAAAAAGACAGACAGACAGCGGCTGGATGGACAGAAGAACAGACAGATCGACCGTCCGACCGACTAATTAATATAACCGACAGAAAGATAGACTGACAGATCGTATACAACCAATCAAACCGCGACAAAGCGATTAAGCGAACTAAACAAGCAACTTCCAACATTTGGGATTTATAAATAAACCGTCTTTGGAAACATGTTGTACCCATACATAATTAGGGCCTAGTTATGTTAGAAATTACCCTGTCATCTGGGGAGAGAGTTGTAGATGCATGTTAATTTCAAGAACTGCAATTGGTTCTACAGTTGTATCTGGTACAATTTTCCCAAAAGTCCTGTTCCTGTGCAAACATTCCATTGTTGTTAAAATGTTGATTATTCCTTTCAGTGGACCGAGTTCCTAAAGGTTGACTGGGGTAAATGAATTTGGTCATCATTGGATTTTCCCCGTCAAACCGTAAAATCCCTGCTGAGTTTATTTCCCGCGAGTTATCCCTGACGACATACTTAGCAGAAACTATTTATTGTATTAATTGTTAATTTGTTCTTCTCCTAAAAATGCATGACATATTTGCAACTTGTAGTTAATTTTTAAAGAATCATACTGAAATTGAATGATGAAAAAACATATTGAATATATGGAGTTTGTTTTAATCTGTGCCATGTGTAACAAGTGCAATGGCGAATATGTGAAAATTCAAGGATTGTGGGAAAGAAAACGGACTTTAAAAAAACAATTACCGTCTTTAAAGAGATAACAAGCTCTTTGTTTTATAACAATTCAAACTCTTCGTTGAATATAATCAAGACGTTATGGAGTATTTGGCAAAACCTTTCGGAATTTTTGACCTTAATGCTCTTCAACTTCGTACTTTATTTGACCTATTAACTTTTTTTATTCGAGCGTCTTTTGAAGGTTAAACGCGCGTCTGGCGTACACAATTTTAACCCTGGTATCTTTGATTAGTTTATTTCTATATGAATAGAAAATGTTCTAATACACTTGATACTATAGTTAATAAAAAATAAATAGAACAAATAGTGCTTTTTCCAGCGCATTATTCCTTCTGTATAAAATTTTGTCTTAAAAACTCTCAAAACAATGAAAGCGCTAGCCACACATATCTTATATATTATATATTACTGTACATTCCATTTTATAGTAATTTCGTAGAATTTGTTTAATAGTAAATCTTCAAATGTAAAAAAAGATTTTTTTTTAGAGTTTAGCTATGTGCATGATTTAAGAGGGAATACAGTGTTGCCTGGTTTTCATGATGTTCATATGCATCCTCTAGAAGCTATGACAGAGCTTGGCGGAGGATGTTCAGTTCCATCAAACACACCCCCAGAAAACATGTTGTATAATATTTCTCAATGTAAACCACGTAATGATGCCACTGCCTGGGTTCTAGGTCATGGTCATTCGATTGAATATATTTTGGAACATATCGATAATGGCGGAAGGCCTCCGAAAGAAATTATTGATGAAGTCATGGATACAAACCCTGTCATCATAATGGAAGAAACTTCTCATTCTGTATGGGTTAATTCCAAGGCCCTGAAATTGGCAGGTATTACTAAAGACACACCAAATAATCCTGGTGGTATTATAATGAAAGATGCAAATACTGGTGAACCGAATGGAATATTATTTGAAAACGCTGGAAATGAAATCATGGACTTAGCAATGAAATCCTTTAAAAACCTAGACGAAATGAACTATGATGCTTTACTTCTTGGTCTGGAGGAACTACGCATGAACGGAATTACATCTGTATGCGACGCAAGGACTTATTGGAAACGAAACCATCACGAAGCTTGGAAAATGGCATGTGATGACAAGGAATTAACCGTTCGAGCTGTTCTTGGACTCTGGGCGTATCCTCATATGAATGACGCAGAGCAAATCCAAAGGTTGAAAGAATTATACACCAATGGTTACAACAAAAATGAATGCTTTCTGAAAATTAATGAAATAAAGGTGTATTCAGATGGTTTGCTAGAAAGTACAACAGGCGCAATGTTGAAACCGTACGTTAAAAACCTTCATCTACCTGGTCTAGATGAAAACATTGGCATGAATTATTTTACACAGGAAAGGTTGCAAGTATATTTTGAACACTTGCAAGCTTTTGGATATGATAAAGGGTTTGACTTTCATATTCATGCTATAGGTGACCGTGGTGTAGAAGAGGTGTTAAATGCGATTGAAAGAACAAAAGTAAGTGGAACTCGCCACCGCATGACGCATTTAGAGATCGTGAACCAACGTGATATTCCGAGATTTCAGGCACTCGATGTAATTGCGGACTTCCAAGTTACCGGTACATATACTCTACCGAATAAGCTATACAGGATCGAAAACGTTGTCGGTGAAAGCAGAGCAAAAAATTTTATTCCAGTGAAAAGTGTTGAAGATACAGGCGCTGCTGTAACTTTAAGCAGCGACTGGGATGTTAGTAGTCTCAATCCGTTCATCAGTATTCAGCACGCAACACAGAGGGGTTCTCAGTCAATTTCTGTTAAATCAGCAATAGAAATGAGAACAATAAATGCCGCGTATGCCATGCGACAAGAAAACGAAGTTGGCTTCCTAAGTGCTGGTATGGCGGCCGATTTTGTTGTTATCGACAAGGACATTCTTAACATTCCAATTAATCAAATCAGTACAGCAAAAGTTTTGCTAACAGCGTTGCAAGGGGAAATAATCTATCAATTGGATAAGAAATAACTTATATTCAAGCAGAAAAGAGTGTACAGTTTTATTATTTATATGCTGCACGCATATCTCCTTCTCGCCCTTACTCACATTATAAAATACGAATTACAGATAACTGGATTTGATTGGTTATTTAACATTCTCCTTAATATTCTCAATTATTTTGTTCTACTTAAAACGATACCATACTGACTCCTTGACGTCCAACATCTTTACAAATAAAATAAAACAAACAACTAACATTTATATAAATTGAGTACAGGGGCGGATTCAGGCGGGGCGTGGCGGGCGTGCGCCCCCCCCCCCCCCCTCCCGAAATTTGCAAAGCATGGGTTGTCCTCAGCTTAATAAAGAATATTTCGATAATTTAACCTCAAAAAAATGTTCGTGCGAAAATTAAAGTTTGCGCCCCCTAACCTTAAATCCTGGTCCCTAGACTAGAATAAGATTTTATCCAAGTCAAATGTAAAAAAGGTCAAATGTTAACAATGCAGCGGAGAGTATTCACGTGTCGTCATATCGTATATATAGCAATTAAAATAACATTTTTTATTGTACATATGCTTTATTCTAATTGTTATTATATTCAGTCACACAATAGACTATTTTCATATTACCGACTTTTGACTCCTGAGTTTATATTGTTTCGACAGGTTACCTACTCTGTTGTAAGACATCCTGGTACTCCGTCAAGTAAGAGCAACGTAAAGAAGTAAAATTAAGTTTTCAACGGTATATTCAATAGTGAATATTTGTAGGAAACTGGTATATGTTATAGTATATAATTATTAAAAAAAAAAAAACTAAATAGTAAATTTCAACCGAAAAACTTTCGTACGCGTTCTGACCTGACATTTTCTTCCTCAATGCAGGTCATGCATTTTCATTTTCAGAGGTTGACAGGTATGGATATGGATGGACACCCCATATCCTTTCTTTTCTATTACTTGTAAACAAACTAAAAGTTTAAAATGATCTATCGCCCATTATCAAGTTAAAACGGACAATTTAATATGCTGTTGCTGTGTTTGCTTGAGTTCACTTTTCGTTTTTTGTCGGACCTTCTTTTTTCGAATCAACCTAGGAGTACTGTATTGTCTTCATGTTTTGTTTTTTTTTTCAATTGGAATTACATAATACAATGTCATTGAATTTTGTTTGCACAGTTTATTACATGTACTTATATCAACAATTGTATTGTTTTTGTATTCATTTATCAATGTTTTACTAAACCCTAAAAGGTTTGTTATCATTATATATATGTGCTCAGTATATTTGGAAAAATAAGTGGATCTTTGTAAGATATAATAGATTGATTGTTTTTAATACATAATTTTCGTTTGCTGTTTTTTTTTTTTTTTTTTTGCCTACCGCCCAGTGCATGCGAACATTTCATGAATGTTCAGGACGGTAACACATTAACACGTTTCATGAAAATTGAACATGTACAATATTCAAACAAATAACGACAGGTAAAAACCTACTAGGTTTTACAAAAGAGACCTGAAAGGTACCAAAGATATTCAAACTCATCAATCGAAAACAAACTGACAATACCATGGCAAAAGACAAAAGGCAAAAAAAAAAAAAAAACGAAAAACGACGAAAAGACAAACAACAGTACAAATAAACATCATAGTAAACTAAAGACTGAGCAACACGAACCCCCACCAAAAAACCGGGGTGATCTCAGGTGCCCCGGAAGGGTAAGCAGATTTTTCACTTTTTTCAATGCAGGAACGTACATGTACCTACCATATTTCTATCTCACTTATAAAAGTAAAACATCACCTATGAAAGTACAAATCGCAGACAAGTTACATAGAAAAAAGGAAAAAGAAAGAAAGAAATATTTTTTTAGAAACTGGATACTTAGTGGCTGTGCGTGCATTGTCAATATATAATACAGTGCATGAACATGTACAATGTGAAAGAATAAACCATCATTTAGGGAAAGATAACCTTAAGTAGTTTGATAATGTCCTATATATATACATGCATTCAGACTTACCATGTAATCGATGCCACTCATGTCAACGTATATTTGTTCCGCCTAGCAGATGTTACCCTGGGAACTTTGTTATAAATAATGCCATAACATATATTCCTGTTGGAACAATTATTTTATACCATTTATTCCGTTAGGAACAAATATTACAGTATTACATGATATTTTCCATTTGGAACTTATGTTATGAGGGAACTTCTATTGCATGACACTCAAAGTGAGTTATTAACCTGAAGAGATTCAAACTTTTGGCATTGAGTTTGTTTTTAGCAAAACAAATGTCGTGATTGAATAGTTGTCAGTCGTTCATAAAAGGTAGGCTCAAAATGTTTATAGTCAACCTTTTGGAAACTTTCACATGAACTTGGAGACATATGATTGTTCAGAACAAGGATGCATTGTCTGTAGTATAAATTAATTCAATACATAAACTTCAACTTGCGTTTATGTAAAAAGTTTTAATTGTTGTATACATGATTAAATGAAAGGCCGTTTTGACATTTAAAACATCACCTGAGTAGTATCAAATTACCGGTTCTGCCACAAATCTATTTTGAGGGAGAAATCAGCATGAAACTTTAAAAAAATGGAAGAAAAAATGGTAACACGCAAACGTATGATATGCGACAAAAATGATAAAAAAAAATTGGGTGGGTGGGGAATGATTAGCTTAAAGGGAAGCGTTAGTAAGGGTATCAAAACTATGGCATCAAGATTATTATCATCATCTGACAATATGAATATTGGAGATGAATTTCTTAGCGTAGAATTCTTGAACAAAAAGGTATGCAAACAGGAAAAGGAACATAAACATAAACAGAAACAAGAAACCCTAGCATGGAGAAACTTGCCCATTGGAGAATATTATAAAATCCTACATGTGAAAGAGCTTATCACTCAGTATGGAGAAGCCAAAATCCTTACAATGAAAAACCGTGAAGGGGAAACAGTCAAAGTGTGGGCTTGCAGGCGTATTATCGAGGAAACGAAAAGTCGAGTTGGGGCCTATGCGAAAGGCAATGGGAAACAATTGAGCAAAAAGACAGATCGAGAATACAATTCATGTGACCTCGTTTGGATGTAAGTATTTATCAGAAAAAAAAAGAATCGATATTTTTTAACTTCCGGTCTAGTTTGAACAACTGGACCAGAAATTAAAATCATACAGATGGAAGGGGGTTGTTATTAAGATGCATGCGGCGCAGTCAGATCAAAACCTTAACGAATATCACAAAATTGAAATAGCTAAAAAGGGAGTGTCAGTTAGGATATAAACACTATGAAATCACCATCATTTGAAAAAAGGGGTATCGAGGGAAAAGGGTTAAACACCTTAAAGAAATGAGTCAGTAGAGGTAATAAGAACATGACATCATTACAAAATATGAGCGCTGAGGAATTACCAAATGTCTGCGGGACCAAATTGAAAAGGAAAGATGGTTACTGTCAGAACAAATCAGGAGAAGATGGGATATGCTGGAGGCACAGAAGGCAGTTCAACAATAATGATGATGGGGTTATCAGTAATGGTAAACTACAGGTTAACAAAACCATCAAGGAATTGCGACAAATTGCCAGGGAAGGGAACTTGAAAGGGTATAGTAGATTGTCGAAAGTCAATCTGGTAAACCTCATTGAGGACAAAACAGACCAAAGATTTAAGCGTGAAGTGGTTTTTACCATGAAACAGTTGAAAGCACTTGCCAAAAGGCGGGAGATTCATAATTATTCCAGACTGACAAAGACAAGTTTAAGTACCCTAATTATCAATAATATTAAGGAGGCTTCCGTTGATGAAGAACTAGAAATAACGGATGGACGTGAGGCATTGAATGGTGTATTTGGCACGGTAAAAATTAGATCCAAAAAGAAAAATGATGTAAATACATTTTTGAAGCTGTGTCGAAGCACTATTATTAGCAAGATACAAGATACGTTAACAAAGAAAAAAGGGTTGAAAGTGGATTTGGTTTTAATAGTTGAAATGATAAAACCAAGCACTACATCACCTGATGAACTCATAATAACGGAACCCTTTTTTAGAACCTTGCAGATGACCATTCTCGAGGCAACAGACCTGGAGCAGGAAATTGACGACGCGGTCGAAAAGATCAAAGAAAGAATATCTAAATATCAACGCGAGGGCAGTGGGTGGGTGTTTAGCCAAATCAAACGGTTAGATATTCATTTCAGTAAGTTCAAACCGCTAGCTGGAAGTTCATTCATAGGACTTCCAAAATATCTATTGCTAAAGAAGGCAATAATCAACGTAAAAAATACGGATCAGCTATGTTTTAAGTGGACTCTTCTTTCAGCACTTCATCACAATGAGGTAGATCAGAAACAAACCGACCGGGTGAAACAATACGAGAAATGGGCTGACAAACTCGACTTTAATGGCATTGAATTCCCAGTGTCACTCAAAGCAATCGATAAGATTGAAAAGCTTAACCCAAGCATCAATGTGAATGTGTTCGGATATGAGAATACCCAGGATACAGTTACCAAGAAACGCAAGCTGGAAGTCTATCCCCTGAGAATATCGGAGAACAAGGGTGCAGATATGGTAGATCTCATGTTACTGACAAATGATGAAGATGATGAAAGACATGAACATTATTGTTGGGTGAAGAGCCTATCACGACTTTTAGGATCACAAGTATCGTCAGACAGTCATGAGCTTTTTAAAATTATTTGGAACAGGTCAACGGGAAAGGTGAAAGGCTGATGAACTTTTATCAGAGAAATAAGTTTGGAAGGTACTGGACTGAAGGTGACATTGGTATCCAGAACAGGAGTAGGAAGATCAGACATACATTGTGTCAGGACTTTATGTATGACAGTGACATGAAGAATGCCCACCCTACACTGTTATCCTTGTACTGCTCGATGCTTACATAGCGAACCGGGAAGAGTACATGGCAGATTGGATGGTGCGCACGGGAAAGGCACGAGATGAAGTCAAGGCGCATTTACTGGCAATCATCAATGGAAGAAAGGTCGAGCTAGTGCCTGAAGACCCGGAATGGTACAATGAATTTAATAGCGGGATGAGACATATCAGTGACTTGATCGTCAAGCTGACACCTGACCTCTATGATCTGGCGAAGAAGTCAAAGGATCGTAAGGGCACTGACTACAACATCGAAGGGACAACGGTCAACTATGTGATGTGCAGTCTGGAAAACAAAGCCCTTATGACCGCGTTTGATTATCTGACAGAGCAAGGTATTGAAGTTGGATCACTTGTGTTTGACGGCCTCATGATTTATAAGGACAATGTGTCATCAGAACGACTCTCACAGATACTCGCTGGGTGCTCACAGAAAGTTAAGGAGGTCATGGGATGTGATATTACCTTCACCAACAAAGTCATGGATGAAGGCTATGATATACCACAGGACAAATTGTCCAAATCAGTGAGAGGGAATTTTCATGAACACTATGAACTACTCTTGCGAAAAGGGGTGTATCCTTATGAATATATGGATAGTCCAGAGAAATTAATGGAGACTGAACTACCTCCCAAAGAGGAATTTTATAGTAGACTTACCGGCGAGGATATTGAAGATGATGACTATGAATATGCTCAGAAAATATGGAAAACGTTTGAGTGTAAGACCATGGGAGACTTTCACGATCTGTACCTACTGACCGATGTGATGTTATTGACAGACGTTATGGAAAATTTCAGGAATGTATGCATGAAAAATTACCAACTGGACCCTATGTGGTATTTCACATCACCAGGATTGACCTATGATGCAGCACTTAAAATGACAGGGGTTAAATTGGAATTGCTGTCTGCCCTGACATGCTGCTCATGTTTGAGAGAGCTACCAGAGGAGGGGTGGCTATGATAACCCACCGACATAGCAAGGCCAACAATCCCTACATGAGTGATTATGACAAAACGCAAGCAACTAAATACTTGACCTATCTGGATGCTAACAATCTTTATGGGTATGCCATGTCACAACCTTTGCCCACAGGGAAATTTAAGTGGATTGAACCAGAAGAAATCTTAAAGATTCTGGACCGTACGGATGATCATGAGAACGGTTACATGATTGAATGTGACACGACGAGCATAATGATTATCCATTGACGCCTGAGAGTATGGTAATCAACAAGGTACCTAAATTAATCCCATCTCTGAATAATCGTACCAAATATGTGCTCCATTATAGGAATCTCAAACAATATCTGTCATTGGGAATGAAATTGACCAAGGTCCATCGCATTATTGGGTTTAAACAATCTCCATGGCTTGATCAACATATAGATCTCAACACCAACCTTCGCGCCAAGGCCAATAATGATTCTGAGAAGGATTTTTTCAAACTGATGAACAATTCAGTAATTGGTAAAACGATGGAGAATATCCGCAAGAGGGTTAATGTCAAACTTGTGACATCAGAAAGACAAGCATTGAACTTGTAGCCAAACCTAATTTTGATCGTAGGGTTATTTTCCGTTAAAAATATGGTCGCAGTGAATATGAAAAAGACCAAGCTTAAGTTCAACAAGCCAGTATATTTAGGAAGTTGCATCTTAGATTTGTCAAAGACCTTGATGTATGACTTCCACTACAATTTCATGCGAAAGAAATTTGGTGGAAATGCCAGACTTTTGTTCACCGACACCGATAGTTTGGCTTATGAAATTCAGACAGAGGATTTCTACAAGGACATTTCCCCATACGTCCAGGACAAATTTGACACATCCAATTTTCCAGCTGAACATCCATCGGGAATTCCAACGGGTGTCAACAAGAAAATCGTTGGCATGTTCAAGGATGAATGTGGTGGAAAAATTATGACGGAATTTGTAGGCCTTCGGGCAAAAATGTATGCATTTAAGGTGGGTAAGGAAGTGACCAAGAGGGCTAAGGGAGTAAAAAAGAATGTAATCAAGAATGGTATCAACTTCGACGAATACAAGCGATGTCTTGACACACAAGAAGAGGTATATAAATCAATGAACATTATCAGGAGTCGCCTTCACAACATTTTCACTGAAGAATTCAACAAAATCGCACTATCAGCTAAAGATGACAAGCGACATATATTGCAGGATGGAATCAGCACACTATCACATGGACACTACAAAATAAATGAATAAAATCAGAATTCATGGCATAATTCTTCCAATCAAGCCCCTGTCCAACATTGAACTCGAAAAGACCGTTCGAAAATTAGGAATTTCAAACTTCAGAGGGGTGTTTATGCGAGATAATTTGATGGTTGAACCGCATATGAACGAGTGTGGAATATTAAATCATGACGCCATGACAGGTTCAGGAACTCATTGGACATGCTGGTTTAAGAATAAATTGATGAAAGCGTATTTTGATCCTTATGGTCTCCCACCACCTGATGAAATGGTTGAGTACTTCCGACCTAAAATCCAATACAACACAGATAAACTACAGATGCGAGGATCGGTGGTATATGGACATTTCTGTTTGTATGTGTTGAAATTACTGTCAGAAGGTCAACCGTTTGATGAAGTGGTGTTCTCATTGCTGATATATAAATAAATAAAACATGGTAGACAAATTTGGATTTTATGGCAAGAGAAGAGCAGGCATAACTAATTTGTTCGAAAATCTTGACATGAATGGCAATCGTATTACAGACCTACAAGGTCCCCCGGATGCAACAGACGCTGTGACAAAACGATGGGTCAATGGACGATTAAAAGAGGTCCAGAAAGACACAGTCACCTTAAACTCTGAATGTGATCAAATCAAGAAAGATATGACACGGATGAAAAAGGAATATGACACAATGATCAAAGGATTCGAGAAAAAGTTGGAGGATAAAGCGAGTAAGGCGGAATGTGTTATCACCAATTGGGGTAAAATCTTTACTGACATAGACATGCAAAAGCATCACATGAAAAACCTTCCACTTCCCAAGGACGAAAGTGATCCTGTATCTAAAATCGCTTTACCATATTGGAGAATGAATTGGACTCCATAAGAACTATTATCCAACAAGAACATCCCTAGGATTAATCGATCTTGCCTTTTGTGTGCCTTCTTTTGAGGGCATGCAAAAAGTAAGAAAAAAAGAGTTAAGATTGTATGTCTGATTGTTTGATCCATGAATTGAATGACTTGGGATATCCTCTCCATTTGACGACGGACTCTTTCACACCATTCTTAACCAGTTTTCGCAAGACTTTTTCAACCCGATAAATATCTTGATCAGTTTTCTGAAGTTCAGGTTTATAGAAGGATCCCTTAATTTTCTCATCATCTAAATCCTTGATTCCATAGGTTGGTGGTTGAGTGGGCAATACTTGGGAAATGATGAACACTTCCTCAGTCCATCGGGGTGTATATCCTTTTTCGAATACACCTTTCTTCTTGGTAATTCGAACCTTATCACCTATACGAAACCGTGCCTGCATCATGGGAGGGAGGTCTCCATACAAATTCCAATACACCTTGTTTTCATGTTCCTTCTGACTTGCAATCACAGGAGTCATTTTGATGGAGCGGTGCTTGGTGGTGTTGTACTGGTGAACAAGATCATCCAACACATTAATGTAGGTGCGTGTAGAGTTGGCCGAGAAATATTTGAACATCTTTTCTTTCATGGTGCGATTCCAGCGCTCAACAACACTCAACTTCTCCTCATTCTCGGTGGAGTAGAGCTCAATATCATACTTTTGGAGCAGCTGCTTTACGTCCTTGTTGTAGAACTCAGTACCTTTGTCTGTCCACAATTTCTCGGGAACGCGCTCCTTGAACACTACCTGGAAGGCATCCCGTACCGTTACACCTTTCTTGTCCTTGAGGGGTATTAACCAACCGTATTTGGAGGACACATCGATAATGCTCAGAATGAATTTAAATCCTTTGTTATCACGAGAGAAGGCACTCATGTCAACGAGATCAGTAGTCCAAGTTTCATCCACACCCCCTACAATTACACGTCGTTTCTGGAATTTATGTCGAACTGGTTTGTGTAACTCATCAGCTAATTCATCCGTCCAACGCCTTTCTTTTTCTTTTTTTTTTTTTCATTTGGAATGCCTAGACCAAATCGTGTTTTGGTGTTAATGAGAGGTCTAACAATACCTCGATCTATTCGTTCCCTCATTGTTGGATTACTGATTGCATCCAGTTGACTGAGCATATTCTTATCACATACAGAGTTACGAGTAGATGTATCCTTGTGTTGAGAATAACAGAGATCATGATGATAGGCGGCTTTATCAACCCTATTGATAGGTATAGACCAGGATTTTGGAGTTCC
Source organism: Mytilus californianus (assembly GCF_021869535.1). Classification (NCBI taxonomy): domain Eukaryota; kingdom Metazoa; phylum Mollusca; class Bivalvia; order Mytilida; family Mytilidae; genus Mytilus; species Mytilus californianus. The sequence continues at coordinate 21,943,752 of NW_026262626.1, read as the reverse complement.
ATCAGCATTTAATCTTTTTTTTCAGTTTGGTACCAGGTCCTTTGAAATTATGTCCTTGAAGATGCATTTCCACTGGTAGATTGTTAATCAATTTGTTCATAAAACCACTACCGGTAGTTTTCACGAACTGAGATTTCTTCGATCCACATACAGCACAGGTTCCACCCCGCCGACGTCGTCCATTGCTAGTGGTAACGTTGTAGAGATTGTTCGTTTCTGTATTCCTCTTACATTTCAAACAATAGATTGTCATTTTATTTAAATAAATGGACGTTGAAGATATTTCTTTCAATGAAACTACTGCAGGTAGAAGCAATCACTTCCTTCTCCCCCAGCGATCAATCCGAGGTCTGATCATTGGGAAATCAGACTGTGGTAAAACCACGTTGATGAATAACCTGCTTCTTCGACCAGGGTGGTTAGATTATGATCGTTTGTATGTTCTTGGAAAATCACTCCATCAACCAATCTATCAGCTTTTGGAAAAAGCACTAGGAAAAGGTTACTCAAAAGATGATATACGTGAACTATTATCCATCAAAGACAAATGTTCGGCATCACTGATTGATGTGGTTGATACACTACCCCCACCGAGGCATCGTGGTGGTATCAACGCGTTCTTTTTCGAGCAATGTGGAGATGTACCAGACCCTCGAGAGCTTGATGCCAACCGTAAAAACTTGATGGTGTTTGATGATTTCATGTTGAGCAAACAGAACAAGTGTGAGGACTATTATGTTCGAGGTAGGCATAATAATGTCGACTGTTTTTACTTGTGCCAAAACTATTTCAAACTTCCACGTAAGACAATCTGAGAGAATGCTAATTTTATATGTCTCTTCCAACAAGACCCCAAGAATCTCCAGCACATTCACAGCGACCACTGTTCAGACCTAACTTTTGATGAGTTAAAAACATTATGCAACCGTTGCTGGTCTAAGCCCCATGAGTTTGTTACCATTGATCTCACAAGTACCAAAGGGAAAGGGAAATACAGATGCAAATTAGAAGAGTTCTATGTAAACTAATTATAAAAAGATGGAATTCAAATACGCTTTCTTGATAATTGAGTACGAATTGGAGGGGTGGGGAGATGTCACAATCACGAATGACAAGGACTATCTCCTCTACTCCCTTTTCACGCCAATCTTCCCCAAACCACTGGAGTGGGGGGATAGGTGTGAGAGATGTTCCATGGAACAATGGTTGAAACAATATAGGATGTGGTCTCATGAGGTTTGTGAATGTGATAAAAGACTAAAAAACCTAAACGATATTTGCCTTCCCTGTCAATATGGACACCGTTCAAAACTTCTTGAAGATAAACTCCCAAGCATTGACGATTGTAAGTGTAAGTGTGAACATAAGTGGAAATGCTATAAGGGAAAAAGAACCGCCTGTACTAAATATTGTATTGAACAAATCAACAACATGAACCACTTCAACGAATATGATTCATGGTTTGCTGGTAGGAGTCTGGTGCAAAAACCGCAATGTAGTGCAAACACAAACATGGGTCATCAATGTATTCACCCATGTCAACCGAGCAAAAAATTATGCCTAAGACACTTGAAGCTTTCGAAGAGAGCAACCCATTTGTTACCCCCATTGTTTCAACAACTTATCAAACGCTAAATGAGAGATATCTTTCCAAACGCTATAAGGTGCTTGGAAAAACGTCTTCAAACGCTATGGGGCGTTCACACCAACGCTATGGAGCGTTTCATCAAACGCTAGTAAATAAATGGCGTTTATAAAGATTACCAATCCTAGACAGCATGAGAATTTAGCTCGAGAACTCCAGGATGTATAGAACAGTATCAAAGCTAGCAACTTACAGCATCGACAAGACAAACAAGGATGGAATCGTAATCTCAACAAGTTTTTCAAACCAGTTGTAGAAGCACAGGAAACAACCGTTTCCAAAATTGCCAAGACAATTGGAGACCTCCCAATAATCCAACCTCTACTTCCACCCCCTGAGTTTGCCGATCCATTACCTATCAACCAGGCTCAAGTTGCTACATTTGGACATCGAGCGGAAAAGTATCTTCATCTCATGACAACGAATGATGCCGACCATGTTTTCGGGCTAAGATCTGAAAACGGTAAATTTTACATTGGGGATATACCCGTTGCCATTGAAGGAGATGACATTTTTGTAGATGGGGTGCGATACAAAGAAACGCTTGGATTGTGGGAACTCATGATCAAGAAACGTCCTGAAACATTCGAGCCAGAGGACTTGGACGCCTACGAAGACATCCTGAAAATGTCAAATGCAATGTACAAAAATTATGATCCAGCGTCTGGGCCCAAATCAAGTAGGAGCTACAAATGGAAGGGCATCGTGTCGCATATATATAAGAAAAATAAACATGGTAGTGGGCTACAAAACGTGTTTCTACCATCAGACCTTGATCAGCCTTTGGATCGGCTAGAATTGTGTATGGCTTCCTTTTAACTGGGAACAATGGTGTACGCAATGAAATTGTGGCTATACTCGACGCAATGAAAAAGGGTGGATTCATCGATAATAGGGAGTATGTACAGATCCATCGTAGCCTATGAATAAATATACAATGCCGTTAATAAGAAAACACGGTTATCGTCGAAAATATGTGTACGGTGAAAGGGGTCTGTTTGACACTATTGCCAGTTTGGCTGGGCGCATGTTCAGTTCATCTGCTGCAAAAACCTTGGGAAGTAAGGCTATGACTGCTGCCACCAATGCAGCTCTAAAAGGTGTTGAAAAAGGTTCCTCCAAAGTTGTTAACCATGTTGTTGATAAAATGTCCAAAAAGAAGAAGAAATCTATACCTGTGACAAAAACCTCTCAGCAACAAGTCCGTTTGAACAACATCATCTCCGGCAGTGGTATTGCAACCATTCATGATTTCGTCCAGCGTTATAAATAAATACATAATGTCTGAAATACTTAACATCATGTAAGGTTTATCTTTCGATGAGAGCATCCAGGAGTATCAAGTGCATGAATACGAGCCACAAACAGGAGCACATTTGAACGGAGATGGGGTAATAAAAATCAACATTGAAACCCAGGATCTCTTTGTTCATCCTGCTGAGAGTTATCTCCTCGTTGAAGGGCGACTTCAAAAGAATGATGGTACAGCTTACGCGGATGTGGATTTGGTAACGATTGTGAACAATGGTATCATGTATCTTTTCAAAAGCATCAGTTACAAACTTTCTGGGAGGGAAATCGAACACTTGAATGATCCAGGTGTAGCCACCACAATGTTGGGATTATTGACGTATCCCGATGATTTTAGCAAATCGCAGGGTCTCAACCAGTTATGGTTCAAGGATTCAACAGCTGTTGCTGAAGCAAATAACAGTGGATTTGCAGCTAGACATGAATACATCATTACAAAACCTGCAAACAAAGGAACGTTTTCATTCACCATACCGTTGAAACACATCTTCGGTTTCGCGCAGGACTATAACAAAATTGTTTATGGATTCAAACATGAATTAACACTCGTGCGTGACTCTGATGCAAACGCGGTGTTTAGGGCAGTAGCAGTTAATGATGTGGCAAAGGTTGTCCTGAGTAAACTATCTTGGTTCGTGCCTCATGTTCTTCCTTCTGATGAAAGCAAATTGAAACTATACAAAACAATCCAGAGCAAGGCTAAACTCAACTGTGGTTCCGGTATGAGACATTGCGATTCCATATCCGTTCCTCAAAATACACATTGCAGTTGGCGATTATCTGCTGCAAGTGGTATCGAAAAACCCAGGTGGATCATTGTTGCCTTTCAAACCGACAGAATGATAATCAAACTCAGAATACAGCCGTGTTTGATCACTGCCGATTAAGAAATATTCATGTCACCCTCAATACTTAACGCTATCCAGCTGTAGATTTTAATGCTGCCTTCACCCAGTGTAGAGTCTCTAGAATATACAAAGAAGCCTCTGATTTTCGCAAGAAATTCTTCAACATGGATCATCTCATCAGCAACAGTAATATCAACCCCTCCGACTTTTCAGACCTGTATCACCTGTTCGTCATTGATGTGAGTTACCAGTCTGAAAAGCTGAAAGAGTCAGTCGTTGACATTCAGATTAGGTCTGAATTCAAGCGTAATGTTCCTGCAAACACAGAAGCTTTCGCACTGGTCATTTCTGATCGGGTCCTACAGTTCGAGTCTGATGGGAAAAAGATGAATGTCGTGTCCTAAGGTAATAAAAAAATGGATAGCAATGTGTTACAAACCATTGCTAATAATACAGCACCAAAGCATGGTTTTTCATTCATCGTGTCTGGAAATGACAACAAAACTAACACCCGGTTCAATCCACCCCTTCACTTAAAAAATGACAAAAGTTATGAAATGGCTTTAGTAAACTTGGAAACTTACTATTCTTTTCCAAACATCCATTCAGGAAATAATTCTTTTCGTTATTCCAATGATAATGGTCAAACATGGTATCCAGTTGTAGTGAATACTGGTTCTTACAACATCGAAGACATTAACGCTGTGTTGCAAAGACAACTTCGTCTTAACAAACATACTCACAAAATTTTCATTGGTGCCAATCATAGTACCGTGAGAGCAACACTTACTTTAGCCAGAAACTATCAAGTAGACTTCAATGTAGCCAATAGCATCAATACAGTATTAGGGTTTGATCGAAAAATCTATATTTCTGACAGAACAACAGACGGCTGTGTACTACAAATAGGGTGAAAACATTGTCAACAACATTAGCATCAACAGTATTCTGATCAACAGCGATATCATCAGTGGAAGCTATGTAAATGGATCACAACAATCTACCATTTACAGTTTTTTTCCAAATGTTTTACCTGGTATGAAAATCATTCAAAATCCAAAAAACTTGTTCTATTTACCTATAATAATGAAAACAATTAATCGCATGAGCACTTATCTAACAGATCAAGATGGAGTTCCAATCGATGTCAGTGGTGAACATTTAACCATACGCTTTCATCTTCGTGAGGTATAAATAAATGAGTTATCACATCTATAGTTTGAATTTGACTCAAGGTCAAACTCTTAAATTGCAAAAAGCTGCAAATGGTAATTGTCCAGTCAGTATCCGTTTGTTACATTCCAATCTATCCAGAGACAACAAAATGTTGCTTACCCAGCGACAAATACAAAATATTGACAAACTGTTAAAGAGTGGTAAAGGTGGTATGGTCTTGGAACTGAGTGCAAAACAGCTCAAACAAAACATGCAAAAGGAAGGTGGATTCTTACCCATGTTAGCAGGTTTGGCAATGAGGACACTTCCTATGGTAGCTAAGACCATGCTACCTGCCTTGGGTATTGGAGCCTTGAGCAGTCTGGGTGGTGTAGCCGTCAACAAGGCCTTAGGGTCTAGATTGTACCTAAAACGAGGAGGGTGTGTTTGTACCGTTAAAAAACATAGTGGAAACGGTCTTTACCTCAAACCCTCAAACGCCCGGATCACCTATGGTGATGGACTCTACTTGAAGCGTGGTCAGCAATTCTACAACGAAGCCGGTCTGATCTTAGGTGCTAACAGCCCCTTCAAAGACATTCCCCTCCTCGTTATGCTCCTATAAAATAATTGGATGAAGTTGACTCTGGAAAGCAATCCTACAGAGAAACAAAAATCAACTCAGCCGTAAAAGAATTGGAGTCTGAAATCCTCAAATATTCCAAAACATTAAAAACCTATAACAGATTAGGTAAGGTTGTTTCCATTGCATTGGCAACCTGTTCACTAACAAATGTCATTTATACAGTTGGTTTACTTGGTAGGGCTGCAACTGGAATAGGAGCTGTCGAGTGCATTCCTTTGGGTCCATTAGCCATAATCAACTCTGTTGCAATCGTAGCGTTAACAAAGCTATCGAAACTTCTCTGCAAGAAACGAAAAAACATGAAGACACCATACGTTTAGCCAAAACTTAAAGATCTAACATTGAAGATAAAATCGTTAAGGCATTGGAAGATGATGTTGTCAATGATGTTGAATTTGCGACCATTGTCAAATGCTTGCCTGTTTACTATGAGGAAAAACAACAATTGCGGCAACCATCAACCACTTTTAGTAATGATCTTACTGTGCATGCGCAGTAATAATCAACCCCCTTCCTTCCCTTCCATCTGTATGTGTTTTAATTTCTGGTCCTGTTGTTCAAACTAGACCGGAAGTTAAAAAATATCGATTCTTTTTTTTTCTGATAAATACTTACATCCAAACGAGGTCACATGAATTGTATTCTTGATTTGTCTTTTTGCGCAATTGTTTCCCATTGCTTTTCGCATAGGCCCCAGCTAGACTTTTCGTTTTCTCGATAATACGCCTGCAAGCCCACACTTTGACTGTTTCCCCTTCACGGTTTTTCATTGTAAGGATTTTGGCTTCTCCATACTGAGTGATAAGCTCTTTCACATGTAGGATTTTATAATATTCTCCAATGGGCAAGTTTCTCCATGCTAGGGTTTCTTGTTTCTGTTTATGTTTATGTTCCTTTTCCTGTTTGCATACCTTTTTGTTCAAGAATTCTACGCTAAGAAATTCATCTCCAATATTCATATTGTCAGATGATGATAATAATCTTGATGCCATAGTTTTGATACCCTTACTAACGCTTCCCTTTAAGCTAATCATTCCCCACCCACCCAATTTTTTTTTATCATTTTTGTCGCATATCATACGTTTGCATTTTACCATTTTTTCTTCCATTTTTTTAAAGTTTCATGCTGATTTCTCCCTCAAAATAGATTTGTGGCAGAACCAGTAATTTGATACTACTCACCTAGGATTCAGTGACTTAATTCAAATACATGTGTAATATATAAATTACTAAATTCAAAATAAAAATAAAAAGAGAAACAGTAAATGTTGACAAGGGAATTACTCATAAGTTCCGCCTGAATTATGACTTTGAACTACATATATTTTGAAACGAAACACATGAGACGATTATCTTAGAATAGTGGTTTGTTTGTTTGAAAAAATAAGTAGAGTTTTCTACTATTTATATATTGTATTCTAAATAAAAATTATTTACTTTATAGTTTTTAAATATGCAATATAAGCAAACCATCAAAATTTCGAAAATTTCAATGAGAGAGAGAGAGAGAGAGAGAGAGAGAGAGAGAGAGAGAGAGAGAGAGAGAGAGAGAGACATTGTTTGATAAAAATTATTCGGTTTTCAGTTTACAGTATTAAAGGGAATGACTTTAATGACGTGATAATATGCATTTATGAAAAAAATCGTTCGTGTAAATTTGTTTTGCCTAATTCCTGGAATTGTTTTAATATAAGAAACAGTATATCAATGCCAATGTTTAATAACATTAACGGTACCAATTTTTCTGTACCAGATGCGCATTTCGACAATTAACGTCCCTCCCGTGATTCTGGAGGCAAACTATTTGAAAATCCGAAACTTACTTAAGATGAAGAGCTTTTAAACCAACAAGGACAAACAGTATAGCCAAATCCGGGCAAGGAATTTTAACTGATTGTTTTCCATATTTTGTTCAATTCTTTTTACATTTGTTTGATCGTTTTTTTTTTTAAATAACTTACGAACTTCTACATATTTTTCTTAGTACCGAGGACATCAAATTTACAACTATAGTCACCCTCTGCTACCATGAACAACATCGTGTGTTGCCTAGTGATTTTGGCGACTGTTCATGTCATAAGTTCTCAATTATGGTAAGTTCTATATTTTATCAACACCTGAAAGGTTGACAGAGAAAAGAAACGATATCTCCGTCGGGCATAAAGTGTACAGTTTTGTTTGTGACAAATGTTAATGCACAGCAATGTCCAATTATAAAGAGAGCTATTAATCCGACTCCTAGTTGAGAGAGTGTCATACTTGCTGGACGCATGATAACCCTTACTGTAAACTGTGAGTGGTCTATATATATCCCCTTACAAGGCTTAATTCTGTTAATACCTCAAATCCTTTCTTTTTAGCTCACCTGGACTAACGTGCCCAGTGAGTATTTCTCAGCGGATGTAGTCGTCGTTCGTTAACTTAGAAATCTTCCTCCATGAAACTACTGGGCCAAACTTGACCAAACATGGCGACAATCATCATATTAAGGTTATTTGTTTTTAAACTGTGTGTGATGACCGCGCCTGCAAGCCAACATGGCCGACATGGCCAAAACAGGAGCAACGCAAATATGATCAGCAAGATAAGATTTACAAGTAAGTTAAGTGACAGAAATCGTCAGTCGACTCCTTATTGGAGTAAATGCTCTTTAATGATGAATTTTAGCAATGTTTAGTGTTTTCTTGATTGTCTTGTAAACTATGATAGATATATCGACACTTTCAATAGCAACAATGATCAGCCAGACATGATCTACAAATAACGACTCCTTATTACAGCTATTGCCCTAAAATGTATCCTTGTTTGAAAAAAAAAGACAAAAGGAAAAGAAATAAACAGTAACAAGAAAAACAAAGATCGGCAATTCAAGGTCAAGAAAAAATAGATTTGATCATGATGAGCCTCTAATTGTTTTTACATTGCTATCCAAAATATCCATTTGAACAGAACGGTCTTTTCTGATGCATAAAGTATAATGTTTAAGTCATGTATTTAATTTTGATATATTTTTACACACGGGACAATAATCAACTTTTGTGTACTCATATCGTTGTCAATATAATGGAATTGTATGCGACTGTCATACAAGTAAGAGGTTTAGCTACCTATCAAACTAGGTTTAATCCACCATTTTTCTACATAAGAAAATGCATGTACCAAGTCAGAATATGACAGTTGTTATCCATTCGTTTGATGTGTTTGAGCTTTTGATTTTGCCATTTGCTTAGGGACTTTCCGTTTAGAATTTTCCTCGGAGTTCGGTATTTTTGTTATTTTACTTTTTTTTTATATATAGTATATCAAACATCTGTATACATGTTCGAATAGCTATATCAAGAATAACAACATATGTTTTTTGTAATGACCAGTCATACGGGGTCTTTCAAAAGGTGTTTTGGGGCCAGATTTCATATTAACAACAAAAACGTTCGTCTAAATGAAATGTTTATTTACTTCTAATTGTATCCTTCTCTATTGAGCATCATCATTTACGTACTTCGACAACGTTTTGTTTAATAATGTTTCTTCATAATTTTTATTTTAAATTAAATTGTATTTATTCTTGTTTGATGCATTTGAGCTGTATAAAGTGATGGTTTTCTAACATACATGTTCCTGATTTGCACTTACATGAGCAACACAACGGGTGCAACATTTGGAGCAGGATATGCTTACCCTTCCGGAGCACCTGAGATCACCCTCAATTTTTGCTGGAGTTCGTGTTGCTCAGTCTTTAGTTTTCTATGTTGTGTTTTGTGTACTGTTGTTTGTGTGTTGGTCTTTTGTTTTTTTAGCCATGGCGTTGTCAGTTTATTTTCGACTTATGAGTTTGAATGTCCCCTTAGGTATTTTTTGCCTCTCTTTTTCAGTATCAGGGATGGAAAAATCCTGCTTACTGTTTAAACTACTAGTATATTTTTCGAAATACTAACAGTACAATAGTCGTATTCGGCTCAACTCTTTCGAGATTTTTGATTTTCAAAGATCTTTTACTTCGTATTTGATTTAGCCTTTCAACAGTTTTGATTTTAGCGTCACTGATCAGTCTGATGAAGACGAAACACGAAACTGTCATTCCAAATTATAAGCCTAGTATCTTTAATGAGCTTACACAAACACAGTTCTACATTTATATACTCCCGATAAACTACTTGCATAACATTATTACATTGCAATCCATTGCAGCAGTTTCTAAGCATATCTAGTTGAGATGAGAGACTCTCCAATATGTTATCACTTAATGTAGAAATATATTTGTATTGTAGTGCCACAGCAAACAAGGAAAATGTTGGACGTGTCGTACTTGGTGAGGCAAGTGGAGAATCATCCGACGGACAACTGGAAGTTGCATACACAGTTGTAAAGAGACTGAACTACACAGACTATCCCAATACACTAAATGGAGTAATGTATCTGACGTATAGGTGAGGTGGAAGCACGCACCATCATTATAACACATTAAATAGACCTGATCATGACAGAAAGTGGTCAGCAGCAAAAAAAACCTGAAGCGAGAGAGCATTCTGCGTATAATGCTGCTAAAATTGCGGCTGGGCATGCGCTTTGGGTTCATTCTCATTTATCCAACTTTTTAAAATTATAGGTAGTACAGGTTAAAAAAAAGTTGGATAGATGAGATCAAAGGTAATCAAGAACAAAGGGTTTTTCAATTAGAGTTTGGGTTGAATGACAGGTGAAAAATAAGACTGAAAATTATACCCGGATTAAATTTTCTGTAGTATTATTTAGCATAGCATGTTAAAATGTGCAACTGACATTTAGTTTATGTAAAGTAAATCATTTGAAAGAATTTTTAAGTTTTTTAACCGTTAATTAAAATGTGAATTGGATAGAAGAATATCAGTTGCACTTTTATTCATTAAGAGATTTGTCAATGAGATGGAGCTTTTTTTTTTGTGTAATAGATCCTCTTCGTTCATTTTTTTCTGTTCTTCTGACCAAATGATCCAAATGGGACAAAATATAGGTTGAATACGTTTTACTACACAAAGTCTGAACAGAACAAAATTCGCACAACATATACTAGTATACGTATATATATAAAACAAAAGCAAAAGCAATTCAAGCACAATGGTTATAAAATACTGACACAGAAATATCAATAGCACACCGTGACTAAATGAATGTTCATACAATGGCACTAAAGAAATGTTCAGTAGATACACACATCATACAATTTTTTTTAAATAGTAATGCAAGCACAATAGTTAAAAAACGTAGCAGAGAAATATCCATAGCACACACTAAAGGAATGTTCAGTAGATCTTCATCCTAGTTTAAGTAGGTGGGATACTGCATCAGTGTAGTGATATACGTTGATCTGTCCTTGCTGTAGTCTATCCTTAAGTTGGGTCACTCTGTTGTCTATGTTGCGGTACTTTAACTTGCGAGTCTTGCGTTTTCCCCCTGCGGCGTACTGGATGAGTCGTATTTCTGTGGCAGCCTGTGTATTCTGAAGCTTCTGTATGATGAGGAACAGGTTAGGAGGAGCCTTGTTTAACTGGTTGTTGAGTTTGTGGTGCCAGGATTCCAAATGGTTTGTTGTCATTGGTCCTACGGTAGTGAAGTGGTTCCATCGTTCTGGTTCTCTGTCAAACCACTGTTCTGTGACGTAGTCATTAAAGCTGGTGACTTGTGCATCTTCGGTCTGGTAGTTATTCAGTGCGTAGAACCATACTTCTTCAATTTGGTGAGGAGGTACTAAAGAAAGTGATGATGCTCGTCGTACGTGTTGATGAAGTAATGGATCGTTCTTATATTCTTCGGTCAAACCAAGAGTCTGTACCTTTTTCCAGATGCGCTGGCAGAAGTGGAATAAACAGCCTTTGATAGTGGCAGTAGGAAAGGCTGTCTCTGCTGCATTACGTGCTGCTGATTCAAAGTCCATGAAGATTCTGTTTGGGTTGATTGGTGTGTTGTTGTTTGCTCCACTTGCTTTAAGAATTGCAAACAAACGTTGGTAGGTAGTCTGGCATTTATCAGGCAGGAAAGCAAATATTAATGGGTACATCTCTTCTTCAATGAGTGCATGTATTGCGTAAAGCTGCTTAAAAAGTAATGGACTAGCGTAAAAAGTTCCATCGGCGAGTATAGTATTGGCTTGGCTGAGGTGTCGAAGGTTGTCTGAAGTACAAAAAACCAGTATTTTGTTGATGTCACCATTCTCTGAAAGTACAAAGTTTTGTCCTGAAAATATAAAAAAGAAAATAATTATTACAAATAATCATAGCAACAAAATCATGAATATCAATATCTATAAATAATCATTATCAATATTTATCTATTTATTTTCATATTTTATTTTGTACTTTTGTTGCATTTTATCGTAAAAAAATAAATTCTATTTCATTCAATATGAACTTTAAAAAGAAAAATGAAACTAATAATTGTTTTCAAAAAAGTAAAATAACAAAAATACCAAACTCCAAGGAAAATTCTAAATGGAAAGTCCTTATTCAAATGGCAAAAAATAGGGGGGGGGGCTCAAAAACATCAAGCGAATGGAAAGCAACTGTCATTTGGTCTTGGTTTTAAAAACCTTTCAGAGCTTATGTTTGTAATTATGTTGCTTATACCGACTTTAAATAAAGCTTTATGTCTTATATGTTATGTCTGGATGTAGAGTTGTCTCATTGGCAATCATACAACACCTTCTTATTTTTATATTAATATTTGATCATTACCTGTTGAAGTTTCTCTCCATTCTGCTTGTAAGTCGATGTTTTGTCTGGTGGCGGGCTGCCTAGGTAGTTCAGTATTGCGTTCACGATACAGTGAGGATTTACAGGCAGTAAAGGTTGGTATCTTTTCTACAATCTGCCTGGTGTCTTCGTCCTATTCCCTGCACCGGAACTGTATTATTTCACTGTCATAGAGTGTTGGTAGTGGGTCTAGGCAGGAGCGTGCTTTCTCTGATAAGTGTGACATGAATAGTTTGGCTTTGATATCTGCATGTGATGGTGGGTGGTTGTGGTCTCTTGGAAATCTGGTAACTAGATTATCTGTGGTGTTTACGGTGCCAGGGCAGTCCATTTCTGTACATTTTTAGTATACAAGTTCTGCATCTATGCACTGTTTTCTGGTCTTAACACAATATCTGTAGCCTGCAACTGCTAGGTAGTGACCTCTGGCATGAGGAATTAGTTGTACTCTTACTTGTGCGTTTGCCATTTGAGCAATAATGAAATTTTGGATTGAATGGCTATACATACTACAACATGAGCTTAACTATGAAATGTAGTTTTATAAGAATAGAGTTCATTCATTCATTCATTCACATGTTTTGGAAAGATTGCTGAGTACTGTTACATAGTTTTAATTTTTAACACTTGGAGATATGGGCTTGGGTTGTGAAAAATGTTTAGATGTTTGCATTGATTATCAAATATGCTGAACACGAACAATGTTTAATTTGGTAATTAAAACATACAGGAACAAATTTACTGTCAAATTTTAGAAAGACACCTTATTATTACTAAACAAACAATCCAATAAAGAACAAAAATAAAAAGTTGGCTAAATGAGAATACCTTATTTTAAAAAAGTTGGATAAATGGGAAGACACCGCGCTTTGTGTGACTAGATCTGATCCTATGAGCTGCGGTCAGGTTAATTTCTGTGCAAGATACCCGTGTTCCTCTACTTATCACAATAGGTATTGGTGTGTGTCACAAAAAAAGAAAGATTGGAAATCATCGGTTTACACGCATCGTGAAAAATACTGGACAGTGTTGAATAAAGAAAATATACAATTTTGTCTTTTATTATTTTTCAGGGTCAATGAACTCAAGTGGATACATGCTATATATCATGATGTAATATTATGAAAAAAAAAACCAATGTTTTAACATTTTTTTTTTAAATTATCACACTATACAAAATGATCCAAAAGTATATCGAGCTAAGTAGGAATAACCTGCCTCTATAGTTAATTTGGTCTTAAATGGATTAAGCTATACTATCTAGGCCCCTTTTGATAAAAAAAGCTCGTCACGTGATGGAGTTTAATCAAGAAAAGATATTTTGACAACAAATGTTTGAGGTGATGAATTCACTTTTTTTAGTATAAACGTCATATGCAGAGTGACGTCAAGTTTAACATGTTTGCTTGACCGTTAAAAACTGCAATTTAGCCACTCGTGTCGCTGTACTATTAAGATCAAAGTAACGTTGATTGAATTAATTGTTTTCCAATTACTGGCTTTCGAATCGACCCCAAGATTAAATGTTTTCATTTGATAAATTACTACATTTGAAGAAATTCCAAATCAATAGAATATTTTCACATCACCGATTTATGACTCCGGAGAATTAAATTACTCGAAAGGTTACCAACTCTGTAGTTGAACATTCTGGTACTTGGTCAAATGAGAGCAACTGAAAAAAGTAAAATAAGATTAATTATTCGTCTTTTAGTTGTTCTTACATCACCGAGTACCAGAATATCCTACCACAGAGTAGGTAACCTGTCGAAAATTTATATACTTGGGAGTCAAAAGTATACTTTGGAGTCAAAAGTATACTTCGGAGTCAAAAGTCGGTAATATGAAAATATAGTCTATTGGAATATGATAATATACAAAAAATTAACAAGTAAAAAAAACGATTAGCACAACATAAACAAGGTACCCCCCCTTCCCCCCACCAAAAAAAAAATATAATAAAAAAAGATATAAAAAATAAATAAAATAATAAAACAAAACAAAACAAACCACACACAACATACATAAAGAAACACAACATACATAAAGAAACACAACATACATAAAGAAACACAACATACATAGAGAAACACAACATACATGAAGAAACACAACATACATGAAGAAACACAACATACATGAAGAAACACAACATACATAAAGAAACACAACATACATAAAGAAACACAACATACATAAAGAAACACAACATACATGAAGAAACACAACATACATGAAGAAACACAACATACATGAAGAAACACAACATACATAAAGAAACACAACATACATAAAGAAACACAACATACATGAAGAAACACAACATACATGAAGAAACACAACATACATGAAGAAACACAGCATACATGAAGAAACACAACATACATAAAGAAACACAACATACATGACGAAACACAACATACACAAAGAAACACAACATACATGAAGAAACACAACATACATAAAGAAACACAACATACATGACGAAACACAACATACACAAAGAAACACAACATACATGAAGAAACACAACATACATAAAGAAACACAACATACATAAAGAAACACAACATAGATGAAGAAACACAACATACATGAAGAAACACAACATACATGAAGAAACACAACATACATAAAGAAACACAACATACATAAAGAAACACAACATAGATGAAGAAACACAACATACATAAAGATACACAACATACATAAAGAAAAATTTGAGCGATATTTCAAATATTGTAATAATGTCCTAGTGTGGTATCTACATACACGGAAACAGTAACTGTTAACGTTGTTACACCATCTGAGTTTTACCGTTTTGTTTGAACGCTACTGATGAGTATTATGTACACGAAACGTGCATCTGGAGTATCAAATATTGAGCCGAATATTTTTCATGAGGTTTTTATTATTTTATAATATAGTTAACCTGAAAAAAAATGAATCAAGCAAAACATATTCATTTGTGAAAACAGTCGTAGTAATATGATAAAGCTCATTATTTTCTTCGCTTAGATGACAAGTCTTATGCAAGAATAGAATTCCTCTTTTAAAATTTGCTAATTTTATTAAAGATCAAGAATGATTGTTTATGTTATTTACAATCCGAAAGACAAAAAGCCAAATCAAAATTGTCAAAAACTTCTATGAAGAGTGAAGTTACACTTTTGATTGGATTGACGCAGTTGAATATCGTGTTGTTTATCTTTTTTGTTCTTTCTGTCTTTCAATTTTTACTTGGCATAGTGTTCTTTCTACTATGGTTTTGAAAATGAAAGAAGAATACTTGCATAACCATACATGTATGTCATATGTTCAGCCATAGTGGCTCCTTGTTTCCTGCAGGGAGCAAAATCAACTTAATCGTTTAAATGTTGTGTACTATAACAGGATGATTGTGCAAAGATTAAACAAAATGGTCTGGTAGTTGCACAGGATAACATTTTAGAAAAATGTTAACGCCGAAAGACGCCAAGTAGTGGCAATAGCTCACATTGGCCTTCAGCCTAGGTGATTTAAAATGAAAAAAAAAACAAAAAAAACTCATTAATAATCCATGAAAGTATAGTATGGAAATGCCGAATTGAAATGACGACATTGATAGATTCGGTATGCCATAGGTCAAAATGATGTACATTTATTTTAGTAGAGGAAAGCACCTTCGTATCAAGCACGAGGACATATGGTGTAAGAAATTTGATACTAGTACATGTCTATGTAATGCGTTGTGACATAAGCTTGCATCTGTTGTGTGTCCACCAGTTGTTTATATTTGCTATATCTCTGTTTTATAAGTAGAAAAAACTTAAAACAAACTTGACAGAAATAATATATGGACTAGTTTCTTCCTTCCTTTCAAAGCTACAAGGTGGTTTTTTAAAGTCGAGTGCTTTCATAAAAACTAAACCGTCTGTAGTGAAATGTAAATGATTTTATATTTTCTTAAGAAGTAAATTTTGCAGATGATTTATAATAGCCCCTACAACCCTAGTTGAAGCAAAACATGGTTAGTCTCTTTAACAATTTGTTGCATATTGTTGAGGGGCCTGATGGATTATTTTCGTTCTTCGTGATCGGCGCATTTTCGCTATTGTGATCCGTTTTTGTACAGATTTTTTTTTTTTTTTATATTTTCGTGATCCGTGATCATGGAAATTTATTTTCTGCGAATCGTGATTGACAAAAACTCGTGAATCGTGATGAGACTAAACCCCCCCCCCCCCCCCAAATCAGGCCCCTCATTGTTTGGTTTTAAGCGTTCTTGGTGCAAATAAAAACAGAAAAGACCTTCACACGCACATTATATTCATTTATAATCAGTATGTTTTCCCAATCTTGTCTAGGTTTATTAGTATTAGAGGCCTTCAACACTTTGCTGTTTTATTCAAGACAACGTCAAAGATTTGAAAATAAAACAAAACAACGTTCGAATACAAAGAGTGAACTTTTGTTTTTCGTGTACGTTTCTATAAAATACTTTTTACAGATTGAATTAAAATCCTACACCAGTTTTCACCTAAATAGTATTATTGATAACAAAAAAATAGGCAAATAATTCATTTTTCTTTTATTTTTGACACTTCTACTATCTTTACATTCTGTTAATGATCACATTTCCATACTTTTGCAAACTGTCACAATTTAAGCTGAAATGACACCATACTAGTTGAACTCTAGAACAGTCTCCTAAACACTCGGTGTGTATCCTTTATAAAAAAGGGAATGACACATGTTACAGAATATCATCTTAATATTTTCATCCCCTCTTCTTGCTCCCATCTTTTCCCCCTTTTTGTTTCTTTCCACTTGCCCGGTCTTGGTCTTTTTGTTTTCTGCTTTGTCCTTTCTGATGTTTACCTTTGGTGCTCGGTCTCTTGCCTTTTGTATGTTCGCTACCTCCCTTTTTCTTTCCTCTTTTTGACAAACCCCTTACCACTGCCCTTGCCACGTGTCCCCAAATTGCATGTGCTCCGGGCAACAGGACAGCGGAGTTTTGTGATACCATTTCTTGTCCAGTCCATACCGAATTTATAAGATTGCCGACATCACCACAGAAGGCAAAAATTACAATTAAAACAACGACTTTCTGATATAGCTTCATTGTTTTTTTTTGTATGCAATAGATTTACTATGGTATCTTGGTCAGTTCCTGAAAAAGATTTACATGTAATTAACATAAAACATAACTAGAATATGCCCACGAAATCGCGGAACAATTGGGCAAGTGTTGAAACAAAGAACTTTTAAATTTCGCGGGCTGTATGTCGACTGAGCATGCGCGAAAGCGTATAAGACACGGACCGATAATGGTCTCCGAATTGGGTTATTTTCTCAAAAATTGGCGTTTTCTGTGGAAAAAGAATTGGTTTAAAGACAAATGTAGGAATGACAAAACGCTATATTTATACGTCATATCACACATATTTCCGACTTCGTATGGTTTCAGAGGAGATGCGGCTCAATGAAATCGGTCTCTTCCTTTAGTAGTAAAAATATAAGTTATGTCATGCAGTTAAAGTAAAGTGATTAGACAGTTAGATATTAAATAAAAAAAAAACGAAGCACCTTCGTAGATTGAACTTAAAATTTATCAGAATCACTCTAACCAACAAAATATTGAAGTCAATGATAAAGAAATACAGACAAGTCCGTACCTAATAAAATAGCCAAATTTATCTATAAAAAAATAGCTGATTTGTTTATTAGATTTTATCGAAACTTAAGGAGTCCTTGCTTATAGGTTTTATGCTTTTTTAAATGTTGAACTTCCCTCGTTTTTTTTTTGTTTTTTGTTTTTGGCAAATAAGGAAGAAATGTTTTTCGTCTTCTGATATTCTCTTTTCTCTACTGTTTGCTTTTCTCTTTATATGAAGTGCATTCACTCGAGATCATTCTAGTTAAATTTATAAAAAAAAAAAAATCAAAGGAAAAATTAGTGTGATTAAGATGTAAATTTCCGTTAAAGTTTATGACAATATTACACTAGATATTGTTGCATTCATTCAAATAATTTATTTTTTTCTGTATAACTGTTTTAAAATATTCATAAGATCATGATTTAATAAGCATTGTTTTAAAATTACTTACAACAATATAGATCTTAAAAAATTAATACCTATAAATATATCTATTTCTCGAGGATCACAATACCACGGAACGCCACTTGTTGCCTTAAAATTTTACCATCATTATATATCACAATAAAATATTAAATAAACAACACTGCTAATTTTTTGTATTTAATACCTATACAGGTTGGCTGTCACAGTATAATATAGAACCCTATTGGGAAAACCAGAGAACCCTTTTTGACAGAACACACTGTCAAACATCCGAACATACTATCCACACTGATCTGTGTCCACACTTGTTATATATCACAATATAATATCTTACCTTGTATAAGATTTGACAATTGTTCAGCTTGCCTCAGTGTGAATCAATGACACAATACATAAATACTTTCGAACCTATATTTATACACATGTACACTAATTTGTTGTTTCCATACTGTCATTTTGTGGTTTAGGTGTGCTGATGTTGCACATATTTTTGGAAAATCCATTAACGTCATTACTTAGTCATTTATAACGTATTGGATAATACTACATCATGTACATGTTCCTGGAAATTCAACACTGGAAAATTTCCGAATACTCAGTTTCCATTTCATAATCTATAATTTTATATACAAGAGTGTACATTGTCGTAAAATATAAATTTATTTAAATGAGCTATTATATATGGAAAGAGGACGAAAAGCGAGGCGCACCGAGCTTTTGGACTGTTTCGTAGAGAGAACAAATCAATTTTATGTACGTACATTTATTGTTTTTATCGTGCAATTTAAACCCATTACTTAAAAGTTTAGGGAGCAATCATTTAACTTCAAGGGAGCGGAGGGTTATGGTTTTTTTTTCTGAGTCAGAAACTTTTTTTGGCGCAAAGCGCGAACAAATTTATTCAGTTTTTCAACACTACCAATCAAATTATTTTTTCAAAATTTAACACTATGGGGGAAATCTGAATTCAGAATATTTTTTTTGTCATCTGCTTGCCCAGAATAATTTTTTTTTCATCAAATTGGGGATCAAAATATTTTTTCAGAAAAAAAACCATAATCCCTCCTCCTCCCTGGAAGTTAAATGCTCGTTCCCTTAGATGTTTAAATCCAAATACTAGTAGTTGTTTCTCAAAGAAATAATCCGCGAAGAAGAACCCAAGATTTTTTCACATTTATTTTTTACTAAAATATAAATGTAAAAGTCTTATTGTCAGTTTCCTTTAAACCTCGTAGGAAATTTCTCTGGCATATTCATGTGATTTAGCGAGTTTCGGAAAAGAATTTAGTAGTTTTATTTCAGATCGAAAGCAACCAAGAAAATACACTCGGTATGTAACAGACATGGAAATTTGTTTTTAACATTTTTACCTATTGTGTCTGTTTGTTTTGTTCACACATCGTTGTCAATATAATGGAATTGTATGCGACTGTCATACAAGTGAGAGGTTTAGCTAGCTATAAAACCAGGTTTAATTCACCATTTTCTACATAAGAAAATGCCTGTACCAAGTCATGAATATGGCAGTTGTTATCAATTCGTTTGATGTGTTTGAGCTTTTGATTTTGCCATTTGATTAGGGACTTTCCGTTTTGAACTTTCCTAGAAGTTCGGTATTTTTGTTATTTTACTTTTTGCAGGTGCATTACTACTACATAAAATGAAAATGTGAAAATTGTATGAACGGAGAACGAACGTCAACAACAACAAATAATAACCGCTTTCCAAGGGACCTTGATATAACAAAATTATATTTTGATAATTTTTTCACAAATCGGCTCTTATCATCATTATTTGTTGAATACTATGAATGTAAAACAACCAAACAATGAACATAACAAGAAGACGACAACAGTAGGGCTACATCATGCTAAATGGGACAAACATACGGTATGAGGCGTTATTTCCGTTTGAATCCAATGTACCGGGTTTTTTTTTGTGCATGGTATTCAAAATTTGCCCTCTCAATTTTTGACGACCTGCTGTTCACAACCGACCATAATGATTGATTGTTTTAATTGTTTTTATCCATGAAATATATGCGATATGATAATAAACAACTTGAAATCTTGTCAAATAACATTAACAGTACAAATATTATGGCACCGTCAAAATTCGTAAACAAATGTTATATCAATAGAAAAACGATTCGCTTGTTATATCTATTAATAAAATTACCATTAAAAGCTAGGTTTTTGGTGGTGATATATAGTGTTTACATTTCAAAGAAAAGAAATGTAACATCATGTACTACACACATATATATTTATATTGACTGCTTAAGGTAGATGGGGTGTCTATATTATAATCCATAGAATTTTTTAATAATTTGCCAAAATGTAGTTTATATCATACTTTTTTGAAAAATATAATAAAAAAAATGGGTCACGGGGCTTATTTTCACGCTACAAGTTGTGCAAAATTGACATATTTTGTATAGATTATGCATGGAAAACGCAATTTTCTGCAAAAACTACACCATAGAATTTTGAGATACAATATGAGAAGATAGCTCTAATATTATACTTTCAGATAAGATAAAGAAAAAATGGGGTCACCGGGCCCGTTTTCTTGCTACATAATAAAATAGATAAATTCTTAACACATTCTATTGTAAAAGTAACTTTATTTGAATTATCCGCCCTTACATTTGAGTTGCCTCCCCTTATGTGGCAAAGTTGGAAAAAATTGAATAAAAAAAAAGTATTCTGTTTTTAGTAAAATACAACTTTAAATATAATAAAACGTGTCATTTTCTATATTAAAATGAAAATTCTTACACATGAATTACCCACTACTCTCAAAATTTGCACATTTTATTAAAGGTCTAGACCGATTATTTTCTGGTATTTCAAAATCCAAGATGGAGGAAGACACCCTATCTACCTTAATACATTTAAAGTATATTCTTATGCCTGTTACAGTTAAATGTGCTAATATAAATTCATTATATAATAGTTAAAATGATGTTCATCATTGAAAAAGAAAAAAAGTCAAATCAGAAACATTAAATATTAACTGTCAATTAAAAGGACATAGAGGGATAAGTTTAAGACGATGAAATTAGTTTTTTTCAATAAACATGTCAACATTGCCTAATATGGCCCAATGATAATTGTTCCGTCCGGTTTTATAGTGACTTTAAATTTAGGTGGTTCGTCTTCATTTCTCAGGAACACTTCTTACACATCATCCCTTGCAACTAAGCCATTGTCTGCTTCAGATCTTGTAGCTACGAAAGTGTAATCGTAATCTCTGATCATAAAAAGGAGAATTCTGTTCTCTTTTAAACTTTTCTACAAAATTTAATGATTTTTATACGTATTTTTTTGACAACTTTCTCTCGCTTCTTAATTAGATTAACACGCAAAGTGAAACAAACGTTGACGTAAGGAACATGTTAAATTTGTGTCAATGCAGATGATAGTCTCGACCATTAAGACGCTTGATTATAGAAATATAGTGTCACTTTAATTAAACATACATCTGGGTTATTACATTATTTATTGAAGCTATGAAGAGGTAATCCATCCTTATATTCTATTATAGACAAAAATATAAACCTTAACGAAGTAGTGGTGAAATAATTCAATGCGATAAGGACATCGGTCTTGGTCTGTGGTATCTGTTAAACTTTCACAAAATTAAGATACTATTGTGCGTAATTCCCATACATAAAATAACATACCGTTGTGTTGTAAACGGGAAGAAATGACATCTGGGTGTGTTTAAATTCATTCTTTGTATCTAATAATCAAAACAATTAAAGGGGAATTTGAACGGAACTATTTGAATCAAGGCTGCCTGAATAAATTTTTGAACTCTGAAATCCTGTTCAAAGATGCAGACTTCTTCATTTTTATAATCTTTTATTAAATTTTGCAACAACAACAGAAATGTAGCTGCATCCCCATTTTGACTATATAGTTATATTATGCCGTGATGTTTTGACGTGCTTGTGTCTGTGTTGTTTTTCAATTAGAAAATGAAGCAATATTTACCATATGTTAACCTTACGCAAAGGTACGTTGGACACTAATCTAGCGCCAACGTATGTGTCAGGTTAATGTAACCCAATAAGAGTATCTACAACTGTTACAACTCCTTGATTCATGATATGTTATAAAAATCAATAATTAATTTTACATGGTTGAGTCTCTAAACATTTTATATTTTTATTGTTATTGACTGTGTTACGGTCGTCGTCTTTTCGATGGTAAATGAATGCTCGGGAACTCGTAAAGTCTTTACTTTTTAGATTTGACATAATACGCACGGCATTGAATTTTATTTTGAAGATTCTTTCCATGCGGATGCGATATAAAGCGGTACCATAATACAAAAAAAAGAGGAGAACATTAAGTGGAGAGATGTCAAAACATATACGTGATCTGTAACATTCAAAACATATGGAATTATTTACCAAATATCGGTTCGTTAACTGCAATGAAGATTATCAGCATGGTAAAAAAGGAGAAAACATCAAAATCAATTATCGAAATTCAATAGCCCATTATAATCTTTAAACTAAACGAAACTATCTCGTGCTTAACACCTGTTCAATACTTAACACCAGATCGTTATCTACCACATATAAAAATGCTATGTTCTAAGTCTAGGGGCGAAATAAGTTCAAAAAGATAGAGTGGTAAACCATCAAAAGCCAATATGCAACTACACAACATAAAAAAAAAAAAAATAAGACAAACATTTATAGCGTTAACTCAATTTTCATTAAGTTGTAGTGGTGGCAATTTTGATTTGTTACCGGAAATAGCAAACAAAACTACACACGCTTTAGAAGATTACAAATATTAAATGTGGCATCAGTTGGCATAGTGACGCAGCGAAAATTCTTATATAAATCTTTACGACTGCAGAATACAGATAATAAAGTAATAGAAAGGTTCTAGATATTAATCTGTAAGAGGAGTAAAACTCATCAATGATAACAGACTTATATTTTGGTACTAGTAAGCCGGAAATACATATATTTGACGATAACAGACTTAAATTGTGGTACTAGTAAGCCGGACATAAATATATTTGACGATAACAGACTTATATTGTGGTACTAGTAAGCCGGACATACATATATTTGACATGCATGATTAAGGTGGTACATAACACTACAGGGAGATCACTCTGTAAAAATCAGCTGAACGTTTTAATCACGTTCTATTGTTAAGGAAATATTAAGCTTCTCAATGATCAAAATTAGTGTTTGTCAAATTGCTATATATCCAATGAAATTTTTCCGATAAAGTGTGTGGTTCATTTTTTTTGAAATTTTTATATTTTTGTCAAAGGGTCAAAGAAAATATTTTGTCCAAATTTTATGAAAATTAAACGAGCCAAATTAATTTTAGTCAAGGTGTTTGGTACCACCTTAAACAAAGAAATGACACAAGTTCTCCATGATCTTGTTATTTAAGTAAAAGTTTCAAAAGTTTTACGGACGCCATCATGACCGTTTTTGAATATGAGTTTCCAACTTTCGTAGCTACAATCCCGTCTTCATTTCCCACGATTATTTTCACAGAACATTTACTTGACATAAGCAACATGACGGATGCTTTTAGAAATTAACAATAACTGTCGGATTCGGAGTCCAAGTACAAGTACGACTACAAACCATACAGGTAAGTTAAAGGGATGATCTCTAAATAATGTGTACGCTAGTTAATTTTAACGTGTTCAATCTTTGTGTGGTGATAGGACAATCATTATCAAATTAATTGATTTTTTTTTACTGAAGGGTAGAAAGTGCGCTTTTTCGTTTAAAAACTCGCTAACAGATATGTTCATATTCGAAAAAAACTTTCACATCAAACATTTATTGCTCCAGTTATATGATAATTGTTACCGTTTATATTAAAAAAAAAAAATTTCAAGTTAAAAAAAAATGGTCCTTTCATAACTGATGAATTATTAAAAAGTTTTTTTTTAATTGACGTTTTGGTTTTGGGCTATTTGTGTCCAGCTGTGTATAGTCTTTGAGAACAGGATAAACATTTTCAATTGAATGATTGCTAATTGTATCAAACCTTTTTGGGTTATTAATATTTGTTTTTTTTTTAGCTGTGAGTGAATTGTAACGCATGCTCATGTTCGCATTGATTTTGATGAGAATAAAAGAACAGAGTTCCAATGTCCAATTTTATCTGTTCAAGGGCAATACCAAATTTTATAAAAAACCTGGTAAGAATTGTACACGTGAGAGCATTTACACTGCAATTTTCTGTAGAATTTATATTTCCAAGAGACATATCTCTTTTAAAATAGTTGATTAGCACTGATTTTCGAAATGTTGGAGACATTCTTGATATAAACCTTTGATATAAAAATCTGGCAAGATTTGTATATAAAGATATAAAGGCAAAGAAAATGTTTTTATATTTTTGGAACAGACATTAAGTTTTCTGTATGAGTGCTTGATGGGTGCTACATGTGGAGCAGGATATGCATATCTTTCCGGAGCACCTGAGATCATCCCCAGTTTTTGGTGGGGTTCGTGTTGCTCAGTCTTTAGTTTTCCATGTTATGTTTGTCTTTGTTTTTCTCGTTTATTTTCGACTTATGAGATTGAATGTCCCTTTAGTATCTTTCGCCTCTCTTTGACTTTTCGCAATTTGTTCTTCTAGAAATCAAGAACCACTTAATGTTGACATGAATAATCATCAATATGGTAATAATTATAAATTAATTGTTCACAAAACTTTGGATGTTTCGAAAAACCAAGGATTATCTACCCCAGAAATAGATATCCGTAGCTGCATTTTGAAAACCTTTCGGAATGTTGGGTCCTCATATATTTTTCAAAGCTCTTCAACTTCGTACTTTATTTGGTCCTTTTATCAAAGAAATTGAAGTCAAACGGTGGCATTACTGAATAACGGAGGGATCTTCGTACATACACACATGAATTGCCATCTTCCTAGTAAGCGCGTTAACAGTTTCCATATCAACCGTATGTTACGTCAAACTGAAAATTCCTAATATATTTTCGAATAATTCTCAAACAATTATTCCCATGTATTGTAAATATACACACTGCAGTTATTCATATATAGATAAACATTATATTATACCCATACATCCAATCACAGTGCTCCAAAATTGACTTTTTCCTTTTAGTTGGGTACAAAAAAGACCAACCTAATGCCCGTAAAATAAAATACTACTTTTACCATATATGGGCGAAGGAGCATAAATCAAACAGAATTATCTCCCATTGACCAGAAACACATATATGTCAATTAAAAAGTAACTCAAGTGTAAAACATTGAGAATGTGTTAAATGTTCGTGAGATACTTAGAAAAGTATATGTCTAGTGGTTTTCCCGGACGTCTCTAATACCAATAGTCTGCATGTAGGTCGAATCATTGTCTCACTTATTCTTATAAGCTGCATACAGGCCGAAAATTTATCACACTTATATTTACTTTATGCTATATGTAAAGGTCCTATTATCAGTTTCAATTATTACTCATAGGAAAGCTCTATGGCATATTCGATTGGTTTAGAGAGTGCTTGGAAAGGTTTTAGTAGTTTTATTTTACATTCAAACTAAAACAATTGCAATCTATCAACGAAACGACAATCGTTATGTAGAAAACAGCTTAATTAGTAGGACTGGTGCATTTTTAGCATGACGAAAATGAAAAAGAAAGCCAACTAACCTCAAATATGAAATACATTTGTAAATGCTTTCCAAATGACTTTGAAAAAACATATTTTGACGATTTTTTCTTTTTTTTCACATTGTTGTACAGACCGACTCTTATTATGATTATTTGTTAAAAGAATGTTCAAAAATGAACAGAACAGTATGACAATAAACATCGGGCTACATCCTCAGGGCACAATCACATACAGTTTATGGCATTATTTCCGTTTAAATCAAGCGTACCTTTTTCTATGGCAGTCATAATTTGCCATCGTGATTTTTGTCGATTATCTTTACAGAACCGACCAAATTAAGCGATTGTTTAAATTGTTTTCATATATGAAATATCTGCCATCTGAAGTTAAACCAACAGAAATCCTGTCAAATAATACAAAACAGTACTAATGTTTTGCACCGGATTCTCAAAACGTCCAAATTTGTATCAAAATATTGTATATCAATAAAAAACGAATCTTTTGTCATATGTATTTGTCTTCAATCAGAATTTTTTTTTCGATGTTAGACATGCACTTAGGTACTAGTTAAGTCTTTACATTTTAGAAAATGACATAATTTGTACGCCATCAATTCTATCAAAAAGATTCTGTCTCAGTAGAAGCCATATGAACATGATGAAGTGGTTCCACAAAAAAAAAAAAGAAAATAAAAGGGTATTATTCACGTAGGTTTTTCTAAAGATGGTCTAAATTACTAATCTTTTCCGATATCTGTCAGAGGACTGCTCATAGCTGCTACGACAAAGAGCGTGCCCATAAAGTAAACTGTATAAATGGACATCTTGAGGTAATGTTAAACCAGTTGATACCTTTCAAAATTGCAAAAGTCAAAAGAAAATTGTTTAAACAAAGATTTTGTCATATTATGTGGTCATTTGTTCAATTGGCAATCATTGTGTTTATAAATATCATTGAAAGTTCATTATTTTATAATATACGGAAAATTCTACTTTAAACTAACTGTTTGTCATTTTTATGTCCTTTTTACAATATTTTGTAGCAAATTTATGCAGATTGTTGCTATAGAAAGTTTAAAAAAACAGAAACATACTAAACAACCTTAGCTATTTGAAATTAAAATAATGGGAAATACTTATCATACTACATACAAATAGTCAATTTTATTTTATTTTCCTAATTGTGTATTGCTAGCAATAGTACACCGATCAAGTTTAACTTAAGATGGTAGACCTAGGTTAAGGGAAATAACTCTTTAAATCATCAGTACGTTTGTGTCAACCATTTTCATCAATATATTCTAAGCTTCTAGGTTACATAGATTATTTCCAATCTGTTTCAGTTAAATGCGTCAAAGACATTGATGAAACTTGACTTTTACAAACCCATAACTGATTTAAAGGGTTATTCCCTGAACCAAGGTCTACACCCCTTAAATGGAAATCATTATAGCCTTACCTAAAGAATAGATATAATACCTTGATAGATGTGGAGGGCATACGTGGCATTTATCAAGTGTAAGTCTTTTTAGAATCCAGGATTTCGGAAGAATTTAAAACCTGGTCGAAAAAATCACTCCATACTAACCATTCTATTATGAAGTTACCCTCATTCTAAATTACAAATAGTAGATTTTTCCTTTCTGAGAGACTGGTAATTCGAAAATTTCTAAATAATTTTTGGTTAGAATAAGATACCAGAACAGATAACAGAAACGAATGTTATATTCGTGAACCATTATACATTTTTAACTAGAATTAATGTAAACTTGAGTGGGTTTTTATTTGTCATGTTTTCCCCACTGTCCGAATCTTAGGCAGATTAGCACTTAGAATCTGATACCTAACTTGTCCATTTATCTAAATCTGATATCTTTAAACTTTGTCATTAATTTGAAGCACCACAATCCTTAACAGTGTTACTAAGATTAATATGCTGAAGACGAATAGAAGAAAAAACATTGTAAATAGTAGGTTGCACTTCTGTTAATATAGATAATGCAATTCCCCATAGGAACTCCTTTTACAGCTTAAACTGTATCACTTTTACTTTGAAGTTTCGTAAAAAATTATATCCTGGTATGTAAAGTTCATATACACAGCCCTATTTTTTATAAGGTCAAAATATAGGGCTGTGCGGCAAATGTTCAACATTTATATGCCCCGAACTTCTTAGAGTTTAAACTTATACTTAAAATCTCTACTACCCCTCCCTTTTCTTTTGGTCTTCCTCAGAATTCAATTTCAACGCTATTCGTGTGTATTTATACTGGTAACATTCCCTAGTTATGTTTCTATGAGATGAAACATAGAGATCACATCTGGGAACCAGTAGGTAAACAAAAACAAAATATCTATGAATATTATAAAGAGACGTGGTTTGCGAAACAGCTGTATTTATAAAGTGCAACCTGTCTTTAAACAGAAATGTAAAACCGTCATTATTTGATTTGAAGGTCTATGTCTTTAAAAATGTTTAACTACTTTGTGTCAATTTTATGTAAAAAGGGTATATAATCTTATATAAGAACAATTCCATTGTATATACGCAAATTTGCAGATGTAACATTTGTAGGGTTAATTTGAGACGAAGTATACATTATTAAGTTCTGGTGTTGCCATGTATAACCACAGTCTATAAGATGGAGAACTTATGTCGTAAAGTTGTCACATATTGAGACGTATATAATATATATATAATTACATTACATGTATGTTTCATTCGAATCCGTAATTTTGATTGGTTGACAGCAATCGCGAGGCACTTCAATTTCAAGTTTTATTTTGGTATGAAATACAACAACTATAACCGCACTTGTTATCCGTGACAATGTAAAAATAATGCGCTGAAAAACAAACAAAAAGCTTTATAACTCTCATTTTCGTGGTTGTAGTTATGCAAATTTAATGCTTCTATTTATAAGTTTAAAAGGGATGAAAAGGCGTTTATCGTGCGCACATTTTTAGTATGAAGCACTTCCGTATTTCATACAAAATGTGTTTCGGTAAACGCTATTACACCCAAATAAATTATCAAAAGAAATATTCAGTTTTAAATACATAATAACGAACGTGTATATATAGATTTTTTGTAAGACATGCAATGTTCATAAAGTTTAATTTAAAAAAAAAAGAAAACTGTAAAAAAATAAAATGTATACATCCTTATAAACTATTTCTTCAAATGTTCATAAAAGCAAATTGTTATAATAAGATTAGTTCAGAAATAAGTTGACAAAAATAAATAATACATTGTATAATTAAAATACATAAATCGTAACATTAACAACAACAACAACCTATAAATAAACGCAAATTAGGTGAAAATTCTCAAATTTACTGATTGTTACATCTTATTGTTTGCAAGCACGCATAACATATTTTGGATATTACTTTAAGGCTAAAATGTATATGATTTTTTTTATGCACACGATAACACAAAGAGATAGGAATAATATTCACCAATATTCGTACATTAACATGTATAGCAACATTTTCAAACGAGCTAGTCAATCATGTTTACCTACTGACAACGCCGTTCAGTACATGCAAATATTGCGCTTTCGAATTGGTTTGTGTTGTTCACTAGAATTACGTGTTCGTGCACCTAAACATTTTAAAAGACAATGTCATTACCTATACCATGTATACTTTTTCATGTCTAAGAAATATTCGTCCACCGTCGCCTTCCTTTTTATCGATCAGTAGTACGATGGTGATTGTTCGATGTGTCAAATTGACACATTGAACCATCACCTAACAATAGCTAAGTACATTCTTATATCTAGTGTTGTCAAATCAAACAGTTTTGCATACTAGTAACCCGTTACTCGAATAATCTTTCGACCGGTTAACCGGATAACCGATAGTCATAATAAAACATTGTTGAACTAAACTTATTATGCTATACGAATGGAATGCTATAAGAATTTACTTAGTGCTATGCTTTAAGAAATTACTCTTATATCATAGCACTTGGTCCATTCGTATAGCATAGCACTAGGTCCAGTTTTATAGAACAGTACTAGGTACATTATTATAGTAATACACTATGTACATTTATTTACATTTTAGAAGGCTGCAAACTTTTACAATGTATGGAAACCCCAATTTTAAAGACGACGTAATAATGGACGTAGGAGCCTGTTGGTCAGTGGTTGTTGTTGTTGATGTGGTTCATAAGTGTTTCTCGTTTCTCGTTTTTATATAGATTAGACCGTTGGTTTTCCTGTTTGAATTGTTTTATACTAGTCATTTTGGGACCCTTTATAGCTTGCTGTTCGATGTGAGCCAAGGCTCCGTGTTGAAGGCCGTACTTTGACCTATGATTGTTTACTTTTTAAACAATGTGACTTGGATGGAGAGTTGTCTCATTGGCACTCATACCACATCTTCTTATTTCTAGTAAATACTTTGAAAAACGCTTTACTCAATTTTATTTCAAGTGAATTTAGATAGACATTGTGTAATCTACATTTCTACAATTTAAAAACAAACTTCTGAACATCAAATGTCAGAAGAGGATTTGTCATCAGTTTACGATGACGTTTTGATATAAAAAGTTTACTTGCAATTACTATAACTATATACATTTTTCGTGAAATGATGTATTATAGAATTAATTTATGGAAAAACAATTAATATTTAACATGTGTAACAAGCAGTACAACTAAGATAAGTTAATTATGTATATTTGTTTTATACAATTGATGTCTCAAATCTGCTTTATATATCTTGTTTATGTGTTATATGTACGTACGTTTAATTAATTACATATTATCTTATTTCACAAAGACGTCATGTAAATTTTACAAAGATTAATATAATACATTTTTTTATTTTTATTAGAAAATTTATTTATATTCTACCTTGGCATTTGATACAAATAGGTAAATACTGAATAAAGAGACATGTGACTCTAATTTGATTTTCAATTTTCATATCATACTCAAGTGATCACTTCAGTATAATATGGTAATATAACGGATCATAGTGGTTTTAAAATGACACAAGATCCATCAAATCAAGTCAGATCTGTATAAATATTATACTAATAGATGTTTAGTTATGTATGTTTATATATATTTGGGGGGAAAGGGGGGGGGGGGGGAAGATAACAAAATTGACTTGAAAGTACGATAACTATCGAATGTTTTCTTTATTATTATCTACTTGATATAACGACGTCTTCAAGTATTGTGGATAAAAATATGCGTATCTCCTATCATATGCATCATTTTCTACATTTATCAATATTTCGATACAGTTTTGCTTCAAGCCCTTACCTGGTATCACATCAAGAAAAGTGACCAGGGGATTTATCCTATATATAACAGTTGATTTCAAAATTGTATATGACATTAATTGAGGTAAAATTAAGTTATTGAGATGAATTGTTTTGAAAGAATCAGGCGGGTCTTTTCAAACGATACGAATTTATATAAAGTGAATTGGGTACATATTGCGAGATAATTGACAGTCGGTTTCGAATAGGACAATGCAAACGATGTGTTACAAATGAATTAATAAATGAATATACTATTAATAGAGATAAGATAAAAATTATTGACAAAATATTGTTTTCAGAGTATCGACAGACACCCGGTTTGATGTGGGGCGAGACGGAGGAGTCGTTGTGAACGATTACACATGAACATACAGGATTGGTCTGCAACGGTGTTATCTTTTCAGCAGTTCGAGGACTAAATTAACACAGATGATATACTTCTAGGCTAAATATCTGTAAATACAAAAGACTGAAATCACAAGCCTGTGTTTGTATCGAAATTATAAATGAAATGAGTTAGAATTACAGTGTGAATTTTCTAAATTAACATGTACATTGTAGTTGAAAGATTGTTTATCATATATAAGCATGTAAACATACAGAAGTTAAATAACATGACAAAAGCTGTCAGAGGCATATCCTGTTCATTGTTGAAAACACTTTGTTTTATAATAGTTACAAATTAAATATATATCATCATTGCTCACCTGTTGCAAAACAAAGTGCTGTAATGTTTATTATTCTTACCCAGGAATTTGTCATTAGGTGCACTATACGACATATGGCAATCCATAGAAATCTCATTTTCAGATAGTCAGTACTTTTTTTAAAGTTGGGTGTCCGTTTGGCTTTGTCAAATGTATAAATTCACTGTCAAGTCCGATCGAAATTGAATCGTTTAATATGATGTCTTGTGTAGGGAGAGTTTCAAGCTCTGTATACATGCTATACGTTAAACAACCCTTTTAAAAAACTCAATGAGAATTACGCTCCTCCTATGTAACATACGCCATGTTGTTTTAGTCTTAAATATAATAGAAAAACAAAGAATAAGGGGTTTCCATCCATGACACAAAATCAGTATATGCACAGCAAAACAAAAACACACACAAAAAGCAAAGGAACAGTGATTTTATTGCAGTTCTTCATCTCAAAGTCACAGAGGGGCCCTCAACACGGAGGACAAAAACTCTCACCTCACTGCAAGTTTAAGACGGACCCTAGCACCGGTTTGAGCGGAATTCTTTGCAAAAAGAAAATCAAAAAAATCGATAGACTTTGTAAGATGTAACACCACATAATCGGGCCCGGTCAAAAAAGAACATACTGGAAAGTAGTACATATTTAAAACAAAATAGTTCCAACGCTTAAGGGTAAATCTTAAACTATGTATCATATATTTTAGTAATTAAGGTATCAGATGAAAGGTGATGGACTTGTAATCCCTGTAGAACATACAATTTACTGATAATATTAGATAATACAAAAATGTATGAATGAATTCTAAAATTGAGGGCATATATAGCCTGTTTCTTAGATATAAATTGCCTGGTTTGGTGTATCCAAAATTCCGATAACCAGTGCAGTACTGTCTGCTGTATAAATACAGGTATATTGATCCCGCTTCCACAAAATGTTTTGAAGTGAAATTTTTAATGTGGATAGGAATGAGGACCACGAATAGGTGGTGTGCGTCTCATAAATATGTATGAAATAATTTTTGCCTGACTTTAAGCAACAAAAACAATCGATCATCAGTAGTTTTTGGTAGATATGCCTCAGTTATGTCTTTTGTATCCTTCAAAGAGCTCGGCGATAATGGCAACCTTATGGTAGTCATAGACGATGGGCAATTAAGAAATTGAAAAGTGGTATACATTGAACAGTTTTTTACTGTTCTTTTTGACGTTTTTATTATGATGTTGTGGTACTGTGTATGTATACCCTGCAAAATATATCCTCTTTTATACATGTTTTAAACGAACTATAGCAATATATCTGATCTGATCTTTGTGTGTTGATTTATAAGATCTAATTGCTAATCAAATCCTAAGCTGGTGTATTACTTGTTCGAAGGAAGAAGATGTTAAGCGACTCGGCTATGAGTTTGCCCTCAGCAAAATTTACTTAAATTGTTTGGGATATTCTTTTATGGCCATTATAGTTATGTAATGTCGCATTAAGTTCTCAAACTTTGTTTTTACAACTGGTATAATTCCACTGCAAGATAATGGTTATCCCTGAGACATTTAGTTTTTTGCTTTGAACGCTTTTGCTAATGTGAAATCGGGAGTTGAAATTTTAGAAAGCAGGAAAAATGGTGTGTTTTCGTTTGTTTGCATTCCACTGTTTTTTTCTTGGTATACCTAACATTAATATAAAAATTGTCGTTAGATATTATAATGTTTTTGTTGTTAGATAATATCACAGAATTTCGAAAAATACTGTTATCTATTGGATTTAAATTTACAAAATCAGTCAGTGGTGCCTGACAATTTCAGACGTAGGTAATGGGTGATAACTTAACACTGAACAAAACAAGTATGACTATTCTTGATAAATGTTTTCTAAAATTACATGCTTTTTACAGATTAATTGCTGGTTTATCTACGACTAGCAGCACATATAACTCATAACGATTGAAAATGGTATATCGCTTGATATTAACTCGAGTTATCTAATTTCAGTATAATTGTAAACGAGCCTTCTGCGAGTTTATTATTACTATGACAAAGTACATTGTAGATGATTAACTGACAACGCTATTGCAGAAAACGAAAACGAAAAACGAAAAAAAAAAAGATAAACAACAGTATGCAAAACACCACATAGAAAACTAACGAACCTCACCAAAAACAAGGGTGATATCAGGTGCTCTGTAATGGTAAGTGAATCAAACAATGAAAATTACATAAAAATTTCAAAAATTACATGAACTTGTTGCCAGGTAGGCGAAAAGAACAAGGATATATTGTGTTTATTATATGATAATTTGTTTATATTAGCATATATGGACATTTTAGTAAAAAATACTTTATAATAGCTTTGTATATGTTAAAATTGATGGACAATTTTGACATTTATAACATATCATAGGATTCATTGTTTTAATTTAAATGTATGCGTAGTGCAAAACAAACTAAGAATTTAAAAGTAAGAACAAAAAAGAGAAATACTTGCTGATAAGGAAAATGTACATGGATTACGGATGCAGCATGACCCGGAAAAGGACTACATA
The DNA here is from genome assembly GCF_021869535.1 of Mytilus californianus. Taxonomy (NCBI): domain Eukaryota; kingdom Metazoa; phylum Mollusca; class Bivalvia; order Mytilida; family Mytilidae; genus Mytilus; species Mytilus californianus. Next base: position 21,909,188 of record NW_026262626.1, on the reverse strand, counting down.
ACTTGCAACAAATCACACTACAGCATTATTTTTGGACAATTCTTTCATAATTTGAATGTAAGTTTTGATATTATATTATTATGAAAATCAATTCTCTTTTTTATTTAGAATTTATAAAATATTGTTATGTAAAACATTCAAGAACATTCAGATAATGGAAAACAATGAATAAAAAACAACGCTCATAATAATAGACTGAACATAACTTTTATGTTTATCAAGATATCTTTTTATGAAATTTGAAAATGAGTAAACTAATGTTGGTCCCTAATTGATGAACTGCGATTCATCCCAAACAAATTTTTCGATGTTGATTAAAAATAATCTGAATGCGAATGAGATTGAACGTTGTACCATTTATTTCGTTTAATCTAATATCAGTATTTTAAATGGAATTATTATACAGATATGTGTATAAAATCCGTCTTTTGAAAGACGCAATGGCAAAAAAACGACAGAAAGATGAACAAAGAATACTGAAGACTGAGAAAAACGAACCCTGCCAAAAAGTGGAGGTGACCACAGATGTTTTGGAAGGGCTAGCAGATACTATTTCACACGTGGCACCCGTAATTAGTGATAAGAATAATTCTACATTATCTTAACATATATTTTCCAAAGTGAATTTTAGTTCTAAAAAGGCTAACATTTTTTTTATAAGATGTATTTTATTTTTAAATTGTAAATCTAAAACGAACTTTGATATTCTTTCAGTACAGGGATTCTATTACATATACAACTGTGGTCAGATTCTACAATAATGAACGTCTTGAGCTGCCTTGTCATGATTTCAGCGACAGTTCATAATATTTGTGCCTCAGTTTGGTAAGTAACATATTGCATTAACGCAAAAATAAGTGAACTAGTATTACGCCATATGCTCAGCCCGATTACTTTCGTTAGGAACGAAGACTTTTTTGACGGGCATCCATTTGATTGTATCAAATGTTAATATGCAACAATGTCCAATCGAAAGTGTTCCTTTCAATCCGACGCCTCGTTATAGAGAGTTCCATAATCACTGAACGTAAAGTAACCGAACCAATAATATATTTTGGTTTCATATACAACCTCTTTTTAAGCTAAATTTCTGTCCCTACCAAAAATCTCATCTTTTTTCCTACATCAATACATCAATTCAAACTTCCCAGTACACGCTGTTTTCATTAACCTAGCAATGGACTTTATTCTGTCTTCATTTATATGCGTGAAGTATTTGCCACTATCCGTTCATGAATTTGATGAGACTGTCGTACAAGTGAAAGGTTCAGCGCTATAAAACCAGGTTCAATCCACCATTTTGTACATAAGAAAATGCCTGTACCAAGTCAAGAATATGACAGTTATCCATTCGTTTGATGTGTTTGAGCTTTTGATTTTTGCCATTTTATTAGGACTTATATCTAGATATTGACTATGAGGGTCGGTTGAAAACAAAACTTTACGACAAAAGAGATGATTTCTGCTTCCCAATTGTGAATTTTCATTTTGTAGAGCAAGAGTTCCAAATGGTGAAGTTGAAATCATCACTTTGTAAATTTTACGGACGCCATCACGGGTTGGTTGACCGTTGTTAAATATCCGTTTCACAGATGATATCGGATATGTTCCTTATGTCGTAACTACAATCCCGTTCCCTTATCACGAATGTGACCTACCGCGTTAGACTATTTACCGGCTTTGTAATAACATGAGCAACGCGACGGATGCCGCGTGTTGAGCAGGATCTGCTTAACCTTCCGGGGCACCCGAGATCACCCCCAGTTTTTGATGGGGTTCATGTTGCTGTTGTTCCCCTATTTGTGACATTTTTACCTATTGTGTCTGTTTGTTTTGTTCACACATCCTTGTCAATATAATGGAATTTGATGCAACTGTCATACAAGTGAGAGGTTTAGCGCTTTAAAACCAGGTTTAATCCACCATTTTCTACATTTGAAAATGCCTGTACCAAGTCAGGAATATGACAGTTGTTGTCCATTCGTTTGATGTGTTTTGTCATTTGATTTTGCCATGTGATTAGGGACTTTCCGATTGAATTTTCCTCGGAGTTCAGTATTTTTGTGATTTTACTTTTTTCATCAAACATCATTTAAGCACATTAAATTCTACACTTTTATATAAACATGTTTATACATTTTGTATATGGTGGTTATCAAAATGAAAACCATATAATAACATCGTCTCATAACAATGCAATAAGAGATTTTTGATGTCTGAGTAAATCAGTTATATATGTATATCCATTCTGTTACATCTGGTGATCAGTTTATTTGGCAATCGCCAATGGCAGTCAGCAGGGTTTAAGAACATCCTGCTAGTCAAATGCGTTTTGCTAAAATATATTTTTTCACTTTTTTGGTCTTTTGGAAAATGTTGTTTGTGCTTTATTTAGACCCCTCTACCAAGAAATTTGTTTTGCATGCACACGTATAAAAATTGCGGTTTTTATTCAACGCAATCATAGGTTTGAACGTTGTTTTCAATTTAGACTTGTATATATATATATGTATTTATATATATATATATATATGTAAGTCTTAAGATTTGCACAACGGCACTAATACAAGGTGGTAATATACAAAGATGATGTTATAAAATCGTGTTGACAAATATTTCGGCTAACAAAATAGCTTTCGTCAGTGTCAATAATTTTAACTAAGTGTTATATACATACTCACATTTGTTGTACGAAAATGCTACCATTTTCCGTCCCGCCTGTATATTTGGCAGAAGCATTCTTCTTATTTGTAAATTATTGGCTGTTCATTTGTATTGTCTGAGGGTTACTGATGAAGGTTAATCCAGGTACTAACGCTTAGTTTTTTTAATTTATTTTAGTTTTTTTTTTTTCATTTTCAAACTTTTTGTAACTTAATAACATTTGTATTTTAGCAATTCTTCTAACAAGGAAAAGGTCGGACGTGTCGTGTTTGGTGAGGCAAGTGGGGAGCCAGCAGACGGACAGCTTGCAGTTGCATTTACAATTATAAACAGAATGAACCACATGAGCTACCCTAATACGCTAAATGGGGTATTGTATCAAACACATACGTCAGGTGGGAAGACACGCCATCTCTATAAAACACTAGATAACCCTGATCATGACGAAAGATGGGAAGCTGCTAAACATCATAAAGCAATAGAACATGCTGCGTATGAAGCTGCCATTACTGCAGCTGGGCATGCGCTCTGTGCAACTGGTTTTGATCCCATGAGTTGCGGTCCGGTAACTTTCTGTGCACTAAATCCATGTTCCTCTACTAGCAGTAACAGGTATTGGTGTGTGGCCGAAAAAAGAAAGATTGGAAAACATTGGTTTGCATGCATCGAAAAACATTTTGGACAATGTTGAATAATTGAAATTTCGGACAGTTTTATCCTGTTGTTGTTGGGTTTTATTTAATTTCAGATCCAATGTGTATAAACCGTTTAACGTGAGGGTACCCAAATTCCTCGTATTTTGACATTTTTTTCACCTACGTTTATTTATGATCCAGACAAAAGTTTTCATTCTGGGTTTATTTTGCAGATGTCTCCTTATTCACTATATAGTTCCACCAATTTGATTTTGAATCCATATATAATCATAGAAAAATGAGTTTGAACCGACCTCCAAACAATTCATGACTTTGTAATGCGGAGTTCCCAAATTGCATCCATGCTTAAATTCACGTCCTTAAAAATCGTATAACAGATGTTTTGTTTCATTTCTTCCAATATTTAGAACAATTTGACATTAGTCCATGCTTAATATTAATTTTTTAAGAAATGGATGCTTGTAACATATTTTATTTGCTCATTTTAAAAGACGGCTTTTATGTGGACGTCGCATGGTGACGTTTCCATAGATTTCATTTTCTTCAGTGAATACTTCCTTCATCTGTTGATACATACTGTGAAAGTTTTGTGCATATCTACATATAATTAGCTATGTTGGAAGACGTGCATTATTTCAAATCATAAAAATAAAACTTGTTTAGTCTCCGCTGCTTTTTTTTTTTTTTTTTTCTAAATTGGTGCAATTTGGGTACTCGATATAATTTGGATATTGTGAGGTTAGCATTGTAAAATTGTGAAATCCACAGTTCTATCAATATTAAAATTATCATTTTTGTACATATTCATTTCTACATATATATGTATCAGATATATTTTTTCTTGTATTTGCGTTTGTTCAAAAATTCCTACAATAAAAAACTTACCTCATATTATATATTAATGGTAAAATATGCGTTTAATATTTGCACTACAATATCGTTCACATATAGTTTAAGATGGCGCTAGGTTATTGGAACTTTGTGCCTATATACATCATTTTGTTCAAATTTAAATGTAAGGGAATCAAATTGATGAGTATACATTAGGGATAATCGTTAATTTTAGTTTAAAATCGGCAGTAAAAAAAAAGAATGTTTAAGTAATTTCTTTACATTGAAATTGTAGGGGAAAATGGTGTTGTTATTATTTTCAAATCAAAGTAACAAAAAATTTCATGTAATATTCTACTCATATTGCCCTGTAAATAAGTTGAAATACAGCTTAGTTTATCAACCAATATATGAAATGTAGGGCACGATGGGTTGAGAGATATATTTCACTTAAATTAAGAAGGAAATGGAAGAACATTTTGTTCAATTTGGAAAAAAATCTTCTTGAACCACATCCAAATTTTCATGGTTATCACTACTAATGATACCTCTCAAACTAATTAGACTTAACAGTAATTGATTACAAATTTGATAACTAGACGTTCATCTGTCGTCATTACAATTGATGAGCTTGCCCATAAATTTAAGATAAATGAAACACTGCATCTGTTTTCGACATACAGCAAATATTCCGATATCTTTTAATAAATCAAACATTCAGTGTTGACATTTATATTTTTACGACAACAAAACTTTTCTGTATAGTACTTCGTTTCTGAGCACCTAGCGCGAAATTTCATATCACCGAGAACTTTGATTTGATATTTTTAACGTTCGTGGCAATGCTCTTGCTTTTTATACCAGAAAAGGATAACATGAATCACCAATAATAACCTGATACTGCATCAGACGATATCAACTACCAACCCATAACTCCACTACAAACAGTCTCACAAAAAAGATAAACAAAAACGACACACCACATGGTCCAGATTGCCTTACTTGGAACAAGAACAAAATGTGGAGATGTCAAACCAGTTTAACGTACGTATAAAAGGTCTTTTTTATCTTTAAAAGAGGGACGAAAGAAACCAGATGGACAGTCAAACTCATAGATCGAAAACAAACTGACAACGCCATGGCCAAAAATAAAAAGAAAAATAGACAAATAATAGTACAGATGACACAACATAGAAAATTAAAGACTAAGCAACACGAACCCCACCAAAAACTGGGGGTGATCTCAGGTGCTCCAAGAGGGTAAGCAGATCCTGCTCCTCATGTGGCACTCGTCGAGGTGTTTATGTTATTACAAATCCGGTAAATAGTCTAATTCGGTAGGTCACATTCGTGGAAAGGAAAGGGTATTGTAGTTAAGACATAAGGAACATATCCGATATCATCTGTGAAACGGTTATTCCATAACGGTCAACCAACTTGTGTTTAAATCATGTGTCGTTAACTAAAACATGCAATAAATAACATGAACAGATTATGTTTATTTAATGATAAAAAATTGCATATACAACTATGTAACATATATACAATATTGACCCGGTTATAATGTTAATGTTATATCCAAATATAGATATACAGAGTGTGATATAAGATTCATTTGACTGTGATGGTATTTTAAGGATCATTTTTGATTATTCTATATGGTATGATTATATTCCTAGAAAGGCTGTATAATGGTTAAAAAGTATAATAGAATAGAGAATGGAAACGGGTAATGTGTCAAAGAGAAAGCAACCCAAACAAAGAGCAGAAAACAGCCCCAGACCACCAATGGGTCTTCAAAGCAGCGAAAAAACCTCGTCCCCCCTCCCCTCCCGAAGGCGGACTTCAGCTGGCCCTTAAACAATAATATAAACTAGTTCAGCGTATTTGACGCGGTACTCAACCCAAAAACATACAAATGAACCAACATTATAAAAATGATCAAAAACAAAATTACGAACAAAACAGAAAACAATAACAACAAAGAGTAAAAACATATACACAATATACACAATGATTTTAACATATATCTTAATTTGGATCCTAGAATATTTGAACAACATATATTGAATGAAATTGTTCAGAGCAATATGTACAGTAGTTATAATATTGCGTTACGATACAACTCACTTCGAACGAAGTGTGACCATTCGAGTATTGCGGGTCCTTCTGTATGAATTTTAACGATCTCATCTGTACATAAAACATTAACATTTGGATTTTCTAGAAATAATAATATATTAAGTAACAATCACCCATGAAGACACTTTACCCTAAAAGCCTAAACACATCATCCGATTTTGTAAATATTAATTATGAACTTATTCATATGCAAAAAAAGAATCGATCCTTGCTAAGGGGAACAACTCAAATTATATTATGTTCATAGTATCTAACACGGTAGAAACATAACTGTTCATAAAATGGTGAATCATTTGAAACAGTAGGGTTTATTATCGATAGACATATTTTTCATTGGCAATATTTGGCACAACTATTTGATATGCTTTTAATACTATTATTCTTTGACTACGGATGAATCTTATTTAAACGAAACGAGCGTCTGGCGTAATGAATTATAATCCTGGTATTGTTGATGAGTTTTTGTTTTTGTTTAACTTCGAATATTTTAATGAATTAAAACATAATTATCAAAGATATAATATTTATTGTGCAGCTTTGAACATTTTTGGCCATACACCTGTCGATACTTATATGCTGGCAAAGGTTATTCCATTCTCGAAGATTTATAAATACGTCTTGAAAATTAATCTATTTAATATGTGCTTACTGTTTTTTTTTTTTTAAATCTATGCCACATGCTTTATTTATTAGTTGAAACATGGAAGTATTGTATTGACAGGAACTCCAACGAAAAGTTATGATATTCACATCCCCACTGATTTCTTTAGAAAATATAGGTTCCGACTTAATTTGTCAAGTACATGATCACTCCTGTGATTGTTATCAGTGATACCGCCTTCGCTTGTTCCGTTAACTGAATCTACTCTTATCTCTTATCAAGGTATTTTATATCGAACGTATTATCTACCTTCCAATGTGAATAAACACGGAAACTCCCGTGGTTATTTGTAGATTGCTACATGAATGACGACACCTGTTCACTTTTAATTAACGAATGCAAAAGCCGAAACGATATAAACTCTGTTAGCTCGGAATGAAGTTTACTTCTAAACCAGTCGTACCTGCGTGTTAACATATCATATACATATCTTAAATTTTGACTGGCCAAGTTAAATTCTTACAGGTTTTATGACTGTTCCAACCGTCCTTTGGACAAAAGTCAAGTTTTGCCATATTTGGTTGGTTCTATAACTGTTTTAATATCTGCCCAAAGAAAATGTCTATAACAGAAGTTAATTGGGATGAAATTTGGTTCGAAACTATGCTTACTGCAAGTAAACATCGACCAAAGCTGTCACAAAGATAACTTTTCGTGTAGTCTTTTACACACGGTAGTGAACATCCGGTTATTTCTGTATATTCCGTAATGACAAAGTTCCAAAAAGTTTGAATGAACTCTTGCATCGATATGGCATGTCGAAATAATTAAGAGATACTTGATGGTTTTGCAGCATAACAATATAACCGTTTGAAGTCGGTTTGTTGGAGTTCCTGTTAATATAATACTTTCATTTGAACTTTGGTAGATTGTTGTCTCATTGGAAATCCTACTACTCCTATCTCCTTATTTTTATACTTATTTTGAACTTAATGCCAATAACTAGTACTACCTTTTGATCTGTACTTTGTGTTTTAGTCTTTTTATTGTGCTTCCCGCTAATCTGGCGAGACAAGCCCTTCCCATCGGATTTCTGCAGTTTTTTTCTAATGTGCTTTTCAAAGGTGAGAGGGTTGTGCGCTCAAAAAAACATCCTTTATCATACTTCTTTCCTTACATAGATATAAGAAAATGTGGTATGAGGGCCAATGAGACAACTCTCCATCCAAGTCAAAATTTATAAAAGTAAACCATACATGCCTGTCCTAAGTCGGACCCCTGTAATTCAGCGGTAACCGTCAGTAAGTGTTTGTGATATTGGTTTTTTTAATTATAATTTTGAGCATAAATCAGGTCGTTAGTTTTTTCTTTGAATTGTTTTATGTTTTGTCATGCCGGTAAATTGTATAGCTTACAATACGGTATGGAATTTTATCATTGTTAAAGGGCATACGGTGCTATTAATCTGTTTAATAAAGTTAATGATTTTTTCCGTAGTGATTTTTATTACACAGTACTGTGTAGAATTTATGTAAATTCGCTAAACGAGATGTAAAAGGGAAGGTTTGAGTTTTCGTGTATTCAAGCTATGCCTTACAGCAGGAAATGTGTCTATCACAAGTCAGGAACCTCATAAATGGTTGTCTTTATGTATTTAAATGTTTTATTGTTTCTTGTTTGTTTTTGTATTGGTTCGTATTTTCTTGTTAGTTTTTCGTCCTGATCATGCACGAAATATTTGCTACTGGACGTTAAGCAACCAACAATCAATCAATCCTGTTTGCTTTGTTTTTGTTTGTTTTTGTTTTGTTTTGTTTTTGTTTTGTTTTTAACTTATATATATTTATTTTTAATATTTATTAGAAATGAAATCTGTAAATTATAACAGGTTTTTTAATATATGCAACACCATTATAAACTGGGAATTATTTACGGTTTGAAATATTGAACAGACACTACTGTCTATTGTTGAACTTAAATTGTGTGTTTGTTTCGTTTACAAGCTGTGTCTAATATATATATCTGATTTGTGTTGTTAAAATGCTACAACTACTGAATGTACTACTATTGCTTGTTTTAAATATACCAGTACAATTGTTATATTCCTGTAAAATCACTGTGAAATTATATCTCGGATTGGCATTTTAAAACCTTTCTGCAGTAAACGATTATTATTAAAACCTTCAAGCAAGTGAATTGTAAAGAATCTAGACGATAGCGTACGTGTAAAAGTCTTTTGATTTGTCGAATATCATATAAATATGAAAATAGAATAATACCATATCGTAGCGCTGATTATTGGCCTAGTGGTGTTTATGAGGATTTACATTCGACCATGTTTAGGAGTAATTATTACACGGTGGTGGTTATTAAAAATTACTAGAAATCAAATCTAATATGATCCATCGTACTCACATTTTCGGAAACTTATGTCTGGTCAGTAGTGATTAAAACTTAGTAAGTTTAGTTTTGGTAAACAAACAACAGTAGACTATTTCACCGTATACAACACATTTTTTATTAATCAGTTTTATTTTCGATCAGGATTACAGTTATGACAATGCTGTGTCTCACTTTGTGAAACATTGTCATAGATTTATGAATATTTCATTATGAATGTTCTAGTATCACTGCTCTTCGAACTTTGATTTTATAACAATTAAAGAGCGTCCCGCCTCCTTTAATGGAGTTTTGTCACATATGATGTGTTCACAGTTCTTAAGTAGTATTAAAAAGGGAACTGCTGTGTTTTAGAAAACTCAACTATGAGTAAAACCCTCACCAACTGATTTTTACATGTTATTCTAATGTTGTTTTATGACACCTCTGTCCAATGTTTGGGTAGGGTTAAGTTCTGACGAGTATGTTAACATAGTCACATTCCGACTGTGACTGTCTCAATCTAGGAACCTGTAATTCATTGCATATCGTTGTTTCCTGTCTGTTTGTTATATTTTTTTTCATTGTTGAAGTACAAACAAGGCGGTTGGTTTTCACTTTTGATATATTTAACAATTTGTCATATCGAGACCCTTTTTCGCTTTAAAATCCTGAACATAATTAAGATAATAATTAAGTACACAGGTTTCGATCCATGTAATGTGATAAACAAATGATTTACTAAATACAAATATTAAAATATCCTCAATACTCTTATATGGGTGAGCTAGTCCATATGCAATAAATGACATATATTGTATGAACAAGCCTAATATAGGAAAAATGACAATGGAGTATTTATGCATCCTTGGCTTTCCAATGTTTAGGTTTAAGCGTTCCTGATTAAGGTAAATCAAGAAAAGTTCTTTAGACTCACGAAATGTGTATAATTTAATTTTCACTTTCAAGCATTTATCACAAATTATGAACACGGAAGATCACTACTGGAAGTTATTAACTCTTTTGCAGTCTGATTGAACTGATATACTAAAGCTAGTTATCTCTGACAAAATAGTTTTTGATTTTTAAAAATGTGTTTGTATTGTGAAATTCATCATGAATTAAAGATTACATTCCGAACGTAAGACGCACTTGTTTTGTTGTTAATTACGAATAAATATGTACAACTGTAAACATGCAGAAGTAAGATAACATGACACAAACTGTCAGAGGTCATATCAATATATCTTATTCAAGGTGGAAAATTTCAAAATAACATAAAAGTTGCACAAATAATAAGTGTGGTCATTACTCACCTGGTGTAATGAAATGATACTAGAAACTGGAGTTATATTATGTTTCATATCGCATGTTAGTAAATGAAAATAAGAGTTTATATATTTCGTGCGTTCGAAGCACTTGTTCGATGAACAATCTTCATCTTGAACGCTCAAACTTAAACATTTGAATCGTGCGTTCGAAGCGCTTGTTCGATGAACAATCTCTATCTTGAACGCTCAAACTTAAACATTTGAAAGCAGTACCTGTAACTGTTAGGAGCTATAAGACAAAAATGCCTAAAATGTATAGCCAAATCCCTGTCCCGAGTCAGGAATATCTAGCCTTTGTTAGTCTTGTGTTTTGTTTTTTTTACATTTTGGTTCAAATGTATGTTTCGGAGTTTAGTATGGCATCCATTTCGCTAAAATAATATACATTTTTGTTTCGGGGCCAGCCGAAGCCCGCCTCCGCATGTGGGATTTTCTCTATGCATTGAAGAACCAGTGGTGGCCATGGGCTGTTTTCTGCTCTTTGGTCGGGTTGTTGTCTCTTTGACATATTCCCCGTTTCCATTCTCTATTCTATTCATCAGAGGCCATTTTTGACAGAGGGAATTTTGAATCTTAGTTTTATGCTGATTCTTTACTGTATCAACGTTGAACTAGTCAGTTCTTGATTTATTTCCTTCTTCTAGGGCGCTTTCTGTTGATGGCAGGCCTTTGACAATCTCTGTCTAAGTCGCAACTTGTCTAAATTCAGAGAGACTATTCAAGCTAAACATATTATACAGTTAGTGATTCATCTACTCTTGACCTTTATGTGTCTTTTTGTTTTCGTCGTTGTTTTCAGATTGTGAAATGAAGATTTAACTTCCATATTCCATAGCATCTATTATTTACTATCAATAAAATCATGTGAAAAATCAAATCCTTACATTTTTATTTAACAATTCGATTCGTTAGTAATTTAAGTAACCCGACGAGGATTTCGGGGAAATAATTTTACTTCTGTTTAAACAAGAAACAAATGCATATCAAAGATCATGATATATAACTTTAAAAATGTACTCACAAAAATAGCGAACTGCAAGGTAAATTAATGAGGGGGAGTCATTTTATTTGTCAAGCAGAATAAAAAACAAAGATGTACAAAAACAGGACGAATGAAAGTTTCAATTCACAACGATATTCAAGAAATCTAGCTGATATTGAACATCATCTCTTTTTGACGAAACTACAATTTTCAATTTTCAACTCATAGATTAATTTGGTCTATTGCTCAATCGGGGTATCATCGTTATGTCTTCAAATTAATCCAAAAACACTCTACAAGCAATACATCTAGTTGTAATGCTAGCCATTGAAGGGCACGAACTTAAATTAAGTTAATGCGGGCCACGTGCTATCTGGGGTTACCTTGCTGCAGAAAAAAAAGGCTTCTGTTTGAATAGATATTCACAGTTATTGGTTTGTCCCAGTATACGCGGGGTACTTTCCACTGATACAGGGCAATCACATAGATGAATTAACGGGATATGACAAACGTTGGATGCTTATATGCAGGATGTCGCCCTTAAACGATGCATTGGTTAGATATCGCCACCTGTATGCGTTTACCTAGTGCAAAATGTGTTCATTTGCGTGGCACAAAGTACATTGCAATGTGGTAAAAGAGCGTTGGCTGTCCCTTTTAGGAAACTTTGGCGTAATTGCATTACGAATGTCTATAAAAGATTCCAGAAGGCAAAATGTATCTAAATGAGACATACACAAAAAAAGAGACCTCAAGTATTTTTTTTACAATACCTGTTTGATATATAGAGCATTCGATGTACTAGTAAGAGTAATTGACAATGCCTCGAACGTGACGATACTTTAAAGGTATCAAACTTTTAAAACGAAAATTAAAAATAAATTTGGTTTTAGATTATCCCTATATAAAACAATAAAACCATTTAAATTCAAACAGAAAAAAACAATCGTGTATCGTGTTGATTTGTTTAGTAAACATGCCTGCTATTACTAACATACGAATTGCCGAAAAGACTCGAGAAATATTACACACGATTAAAAAACAACCAATGAAGCCTTTGCATATGTAATTATTTTTAATTTACGACACAGTAAAAATTATACTAGGTAGACTTGAAAAAAACAACACCTCATTGGTTCATAAAAGAAAATTTATAAAGTTTAAAATTACATCAAGCATTGGTAGAATATCTCAATAACTTAGAGACAGGTGAGCAAATAAGAAAATGATGTAATGTCGGGATGATGTACATGTAATGATTTATCATGTAAATTTAAATGCGCACTTTGGTAATTGTTGTTCGAACAATTTTAATGGATAATGTTTACATTTTATACCATACATCACCTACGTACCAATATTTGGATTAAAAAACATGTGAACTACAAAAAAAACTAAATAGAAAACAAGAAAAACAAATGAAAAACAAATTGCCAAGAGGAGAATACGGATACAGTATGACCTTGATGGAGTATATATATAAGTTGAAACGAATCATATTAAAATATCATTTGTGGACAGTGCTTGGTATATTTTAAAGGTAAGTCTCATCTTCGGTATGTCATATCTATTTTGATATTTCAATTTTATAAGAAAAATATTTTCATCTTTAATAAGTTTTGTTAAACCTGAAAGGTAAGACAAACATTACCACTCCTTAAATTAAAAGAAATAAATAAAATTTTATTTTAAAGGAAAAGTGTTTTCAATTTCATGGATTCTACTTGATTTAGATATCACATTATTCATTTTAAGGAAACGATCGATATACCCTGTCAGCAGTACTAGTGCATTTACAACTGTGATCAGCCTCTGTTATCATGAAGCATTTATTGAGCTGCCTAATAATTATTGTGACTGTTCATGGCATGTGTGCTTCATTATGGTAAGCTTCATATTTCTTGGTAGATAGATATGTTTACCTTGTCTCCCCCATGCAACTCAATTCACTTAGACGATGGACATCCATTTTGATTTGCGAAATTTAAAAACACAACCACGTCCAATCAGAAAAGGCATTTTCAATCAGATACTTCGCGTATGAATGATACAGATTTTGGATTCGATCAAGAAGATCAGAACACAGTTTTACAGACATTTTCATAAAAGTTGAACATGTATGACCCATTGACATGTAAATTCATACCCATTGATATGTTACCGCCATGCAATTGCATCCAATTGAGAGGTTTAGCTAGCTATGAAACCAGGTTTAATCCACCATTATCTACATAAGGAAATGTCTGTACCAAGTCAGGAGTATGACACATGTTTTCAATTCGTTGGATGTGTTCGAGCTTTTGATTTTGCTATTTGAGGAGGGAATTTCTGTTTTGAATTTTTCTTATTTTACTTTTTTTTATATTTGACATTCGAAAACAGTGACCCATACCATCGGCACGACTGTGTATATATAAAGGAAGAGACCCCCCCCCCCCCCCGTGGTTTGGATGGTGTCTCTGTTTTGTCAAAAAACTACTAAACACATTTTTGTCACATAAATGTAAGAAATAAACCAATAAAAAAAATTACATTGTAGCACTACGACCAACAAGGAAAAGGTTGGGCGTGTTGTGTTTGGTGAAGCGAGTGGGGAATCAGCCAGTGGACAGCTAGAGGTTGCATATACGATTGTTAACAGAATAAGTCATGCCGGATTCCCAAATTCATTAAATGGAGTTGTAGAGCAGACATATACATCGGGAGGTAAAACGTATCATCATTATAACACATTAGATAATTCTGGTCATGACCAAAGATGGACAGCAGCGAAAAAAACAGGTGCAAGAGAGCATGCAGCGTATAATTCCGCAATAACTCAAGCCGGGCATGCACTCTGTGCGACAAAGTCTGATCCTATGAGTTGCGGCCCGGTCAATTTCTGTGCCACAAATCCGTGTGCCTCTACTAACAGTAATAAGTATTGGTGTGTGACCGAGAAAAAAAAGATCGGATCTCATTGGTTTACTTGTATCAAGAAAAAAACAGGAAAATGCTGAATTTTGAAATAAAAAATTGTCTTATCTTGAGTTTCAAATGTGAGATAAATTATAAAAAAAAAATATCTCACACAAAGCCATGCATTTATCATTGATCATTCTAAACATGATCACATATCACTTTCTATGTAAATCAGATATCAATGTTTGTTTAATAAAATGGTTTATTCTGTGTTTTTTTGTTTTAAAATTACCCGTTTTGCTATTCCCTTGCCATTTAGAGACATCTTGATTTGCTACATAACTTATACTGTTATTCATTATCTAACTTATTTCAAGTACATATATTATATTTTGACTGATCAAAGTTATTTTTGCAGGTTTTATGACTGCTCCAACCTTTCCTTTGACAAACATTAAGTTTACCTTAAAAGCAAATTTGGTTAGTCCAATGACTGTTTTAATCTTAGTCCATTACTGACTTTAATTCGGGATTAAGTTAACTTCTAAACCAGTCTACCTGCGTGGAAACATCTCACATTAAATTTTGACTGATCAAGTTTATTTCTTACATGTTTTATGACTGTTTAAACCGTCCCTTGGACAAAAGTCAAGTTTTGCCTTAAAAACATATTTGATTAGTCCGATAACTGTTTTGATATGTGCCCAACGAAAGACCATGACGGATATTAACTCGGGATGAAATCGGCTTCGAAACCAGGTTTCCTACAAGCTAATATGAACAATAACTGTTATAAAGCTAACGTTTTGTGCAGTCTTTTACACACAGAAGTGAACATCCGGTTAGTTCTGTATACTTCGTAAAGACAAAGTTCCAAAAAATGTGATTGCACTCATGCATCGATATGAGATGTCCAGATAATCAACAGATACTTTAGGATTTTGCAGCATACCACTATACTCGTGTGAAGTCGGTTTGTTGGAGTTCCTGTGAATATGATACTTCCATGGTTGAAATGAGCTTTGAACTAAATGTCTGTAACTAGTAACACCTATTGATATGTAACTTTGTGTTTTAGTCTTTTTATTGTTCTTCGTGTATATCTGGTGAGACAAGCCCTTCCCACCGGATTTCTATAGTTTTTTCTATAGTGCTATTCCAAGGCGAGGAAATTGTGCGCTCAAAAAACATCTTTTACACAACTTCATTCTTTATATACCTGTCCTAAATCTGAATCCTGTTACAAAATTTTAATACTGGTACCTATGCTGCTGATGTGTGTTTCTCCCCGAGGGTATCACCAGCCCAGTAGTCAGCACTCTTCTGTGTTGACATGAATCATCATTGATATGGTCATATTTATAAATTAACTGTTGATAAAACTTTGAATTTTCGAAATACTAATAATTTTCAAACCCAAGAATAGATTGCATTAGCTGTATTTCACAAAACTTTTGGGGAATTTTGGGTCCTCATTGCTCTACAACTTCGTTCATTATTTTGCCGTTTTAACTTTTTTATTCGAAAATCACTGATGAGTCTTTTGTAGACGCGCGGCGTACAAACTATAACCCAGGTATCTATGTTGAGTTTATTCAATAGTTGTTGCTGGTAAGTGTTTTTCATATTGGTTTTTCATTTATCATTTTTAGCATTAATCGGTCCGTTAGTTTTCTCTTTGAATAGTTTTATGTTTTGTCATTCCGATGAATTGTATAGCTTACTATATGCGGTTTTGATTTTCACCATTGCTCAAGGGAGTCCAGTGATATACATTTATATATACCTGTTTAATAAAGTTGATGGTGTTTCCTGCAGTGATATTGATTACACAGTACTGTATTTAAGTTCTATAAATCCACTAATAGATATGTTAAAGGGGGTGTTTGAGTAGCCATAAAAACTAGCTAAGCCTTACAGCATGAACAATTTGTCTGTAACAAGTCAGGAACCTCACAAATTGTTGTCTCTCTGTATTTAAATGTTTGCTGGTTTCTTGTTTTGTATTGATTTGTTTTGTTTTGTTTTGTTTTGTTTTGTTTTGTTTTGTTTTGTTTTGTTTTGTTTTGTTTTGTTTTGTTTTGTTTTGTTTTGTTTTGTTTTGCTTTGTTTTGTTTTGTTTGTTTGTTGGTTTTTTTTTTCGTTTTGTTGCTGTTTTTTTATATCGCTTAATTCTGTAATATATCAAGGCTTTGTGATATATGCAACACTGTTATAGACTTGGGATGATTAAGTGTTTGACATATTGAACAGACACTGGCAACTGTGTATTGTTGAACTTAAATTGTGTGTTTGTTTTGTTTTGCAGCTGTTTCTATTATTTATATCTAATAACTGTTACAAAACTAATAAAATGCAACATCTACTACTTTTCCTTGTTTTAAATCGACCAGTAAAATCGTTATATTCCTTTAAAATCACAGCCAAATGATATCTCGGATTGGCTTTTAAAAACCTTTCTGCAGCAAACGATTATTAATAAAACCTTTAAGTAGAATTTTAAAAATCTATACGATAACGTACAAGTAAAACGTCTTTAGATTTCTCGAATATCAATTTAATATAAAAATAGTACAATACAAAATCATAGCACTGTCTATTTGTCTAGTATTGTCTACGAGAATTTGCATTCGTTTAAGAGGGGGGATTAGTAGTTATTTTAACCCAGTGGTGGATATACAAAATGACAAGAAATCAAATCATCTTATTTCATCCTTCGTACTCACATTTCGAGACTTATTTCTGGTCTGTAGTGATTCAAACGAAGTAAGTTAATTTTGGTAAAACATACTACAGTGTGCAGTTTTTCACCGTAGACGACTCATTCTTAATTTGTAAGTAAGTTTTATTTTCAATCCGAATGATGTCAATACTGTTGCTCCTTTTGTGGTATTTTCAACATTGTCATAGATTAATATGTAATGATAAATTTTCTGGTAACCTTGTTTTGAAGTTTCCAGCCTTCATAAGTTTAGAGATGCAATATATGATGTGTTTACAGCTCGTCTGAAAGCGTGAACTGACTATTTTAGAAAATTAAAATATCAGCAAAGCTCTTTCCAACTGATGTTTTACATTGTACGCTTCACACATCTGCCCAACGTTGAAGTTCTAATAAACATGTTGACTGTAGCCACATTTAGACTATGGCTATCTCAATCTATGCACCGAAGTATAGTCTCAGTACAAATCAGGCGGTTGGTTTTTACTTTTGATATATTAAACAATTTGTCATATCGAGACCCTTTATCGCTTTAAAATCATAAATATAAATTAATAATTTACTACATATGTTTCTATCCATGTAATATGATAAACAAATGTTTTATTTATACAAATATTAATATATCCTTAATACTCTTATATTGTTGAGCTTATCGCACAAAGTCTAGACCATATGTACTGTAGGACTTATATTGTATGAACAAGTCTAATATACGAAAAATGATGATCAAATATTTAGGTTGCACTTTGTAAATACAGCTGTTTCGCAAACCATCCCTTTTTTGGGAAGATATATAATATTTTTAGATATTTTATTTTGTTTACGTACTGGTACCCAGATATGATTTCTATGTTTCATCTCATAGAGACATGACTTGGGAATGTTACCAGTATATATACACATGGTTGCGGGAAATTTTGAATTCTGAGGGTCACCCAAAGTAAAGGTAGGTTAGTACAGAATTTAAGTATCAGTTTAAACTCTTAGAAGTTCGGAGCATATAAATGTTGAAAATATGCCGCACAGTCCTATGTTTTGACCTTTGAATAAAATCAACTTTCCATTCTAGGATTTAATTTTTCACGAAACGTCATAGTAAAAGTGGCACAGTTTAGCCGTAAAGGGAGTTCCAATGGGAAATTGCATTGTCTATATTTACAGATATGCAACCTATATTGGGTGAAAAAAGAGAATATATAGAATTTCACCAAATCTGGTTCATCTCAGAGATTTTAATGAAATTAAGATTGAGAAAATCCTGGGCCTTAACTATGATGACTCAGCATAAATTCACAGTTTACAGTATGCATAATTTACTTTAAGCCCTGAATGCAAAGTAAATTCATAATGTATGCATATTTGTAATTTAAATTGTTTAGAGGTGCTTATTATTACTCTTCGCATTCATTGAAACTCATAATCCTTGATAAATATTGTTGTTGGGGTGTTTTTGTCCTGTCAATAACCCAAAAGTAAGCCTTAACACCTGAATGTGCTTTCTTGTGATTGCGGCATAGAAAAATACAGGCTAGAAATACAAAAATACCTCAATAAAACTAACAATAGTGTGTTCTATCCGAAATATGTACTAAATATTCCATATTCACAGAAACAGCAGAATTGTATACGTGAGGCCCCAGTGACAACAAACAGAGAAAAATGCCTATCCCCTGGGTCATAAAACAGATAATTTAACCTATAAATGTTATGTTTTTATTATTATAAAGGTATTTTGTATAGAAAACAATAACTGTGCTTGGAAGTAATGCAAAAAAGATGTAAGCAGTCAGTTCTATAAAACTTTTAGTGAATTCATACATCAGACTGGTAATTTCACGGATACAACTTTTGCAAATATGGCTCTGTTTAAGCACTTCTAGTACATATATTAGCTAAATTATGTTAGATATATGGTGAGAGATAATATTTTTGTGACAAGATTTCTAAACTGAACATTTGAGGCAGAAGCTGTAAACTTTTATTGATAAATAGGCATACAGTAAGATGTGGACTGGAGACAAATGCAGGATTGGATACTTTATTTAATCTTGAATGTGTGAATTATTAAAATTGAGAATGGAAATTGGGAATGTGTCAAAGAGACAACAACCCGACCATAGAACAGACAACAACAGAAGGTCACTAACGGGTCTTCAATGCAGCGAGAAATTCCCGCACCCGGAGGCGTCCTTCAGCTGGCCCCTAAACAAATATATATACTAGTTCAGTGATAATGAACGCCATACTAAACTCCAAATTGTACACAAGAAACTAAAATTAAAAATAATACAAGACTAACAAAGGCTAGAGGCTCCTGACTTGGGACAGGCGCAAAAATGCGGCGGGGTTAATTATGTTTTTGAGATCTCAACCCTCCCCCTATATCTCTAGCCAATGTAGAAAAGTAAACGCATAACAATACGCACATTAAAATTCAGTTCAAGAGAAGTCCGAGTCTGATGTTAGAAGATGTAACCAAAGAAAATAAACAAAATGACAATAATACATAAATAACAACAGACTACTAGCAGTTATCTGACATGCCAGCTCCAGACTTCAAATAAACTGATTGAAAGATTATGTCTTCATCATATGAATATCAGGCACAATCCTTCCCGTTAGGGGTTTAGTATCATACCATCATAATATATATGAGAAGAACATAACCCGTGTCATGCCAACAACTGGTTTTTAAATAAATGTGTTTAGTGCCGATGCAAAGACCCTATAAGTGAATCAATATTAACGCCAAAATATGCAATCTTTAATGACCTGACAACAGTATCGTAACTATATCCCTTCTTAATAAGTCTATTTAAAGGTTTTGTTAGCTTCAGAGGTGAATACTGACATTTTTGTGCTTTATAAAGAATATTTCCATAAAAAATTGGATGTGAAATACCTGAACGTATAAGAAGTCTGCATGTTGAGCTATATTTACGAATGATGTCCCTATACCGATGATAAAATTTAGTAAATGTTTTGACTAGTTTGTGATATCGAAAACCCTGGTGTAATAATTTTTCAGAAATACATAAATTTCTCTCGTTAAAATCTAAAACATTGTTACATACACGAGCGAATCGTACAAGTTGAGATATATAAACACCGTAAGATGGTGACAAGGGAACGTCACCATCTAAAAATGGATAATTAACGATAGGAAATGAAAAATCATCTCTTTTATCATATATTTTAGTATTAAGCTTTCCATTAATGATATAGATATCAAGATCGAGGAAAGGGCAGTGGTCATTGTTAGTATTAGCTTTATTTAAAGTAAGTTCAACATGATAAATTTCTTTAGTATACATACTGAAGTCGTCATTATTGAGAGTCAAAATATCATCCAAATATCTAAAAGTATTATTAAATATGTGTATCAGATGTTGTTTCGATGGGTCTTTGCTGATTTTTGTCATAAATTGTAACTCATAGCAATACAAAAAAAGGTCCGCAATAAGTGGTGCACAGTTAGTCCCCATTGGAATTCCGATAACCTGAAGATTTACGGAATCTCCAAATCGAACAAAAACGTTATCTAGTAAAAATTCAAGGGCATATATAGTATCAAAGCATGTCCAATTGACATAGTTTTTTTGTTTATTGCTACTAAAAAATGACCTAAAAGAGTTTGAACATATATATTCACATTCTGACTTTTTAAATGCCCATTTAATTACGTGTGTGAATTTTTTCTTAATGAGAATGTGAGGCAATGTGGTATATAGGGTAGAAAAATCAAAACTTTGAACAGATTCAAAATCACCAATATATGCATGTAATTTATCAAGTACTTCCAACGAGTTCTTGACACTCCAAAAGTAATTAATTCCACTATTTTCGAAGGCCTTATTTGAACAATTTATTATCAGGTTTTTGATTGTACCAAGTGTACTGGTAAGAAGAATAGACAATTTAGTAGTGGAACAATGGCTTGAAGACGAAATGAATCTATATTTGTAAGGTGTTTTGTGTAGCTTCGGAAGCCAATACATAGTTGGGACTTTCATTGTATTTGGTTCTGCTTTTAAAGCGGTAGCTAAACGTTTATGTTTGTTACAGATGTCGTTTTCTGAAAATGGAGTCAGTTGGAATGTTGGTGAATTGGTGATTTCTTTTATCAGAACCTCAATGTAAAATTTACGTCAAACAATAATAATATTAACTACTAAACTTTACATTTATAGATTTCTGAAATGCTTTCAATTTGTTATCAGAACAGTTTCAAACAGGTTCTAGACATTACATGTCAGAAAACATGCACAAATGTTAAGCTAACAATAATTACACAGTCTTGTTTTCAAATTCTCTAAAAATTGAAACTGGGGTAGGGGGTATAAAATATACTGTAAAAGAAAAGTTACAGTATACGCAGTGATTTCTTGTGGGCTAACATTCTGATAAATATCTATTGTTTAGAGAAAAAGTGTTTTTCAAGATTTTTCTATTTGAATAAATGTTAGTATACATGTAGGTTGCACTTTGTAAATACAGCTGTTTCACAAACCACGCCTCTTTTGGGGAGATATATAATATTCATAGATATTTTGTTTTGTTTACGTACTGGTTTCCATATATGATCTCTATGTTTCATCTCATAGAGACATAACTTGGGAATGTTACCAGTATATATACACATGGTTGCGGGGAATTTTGAATTCTGAAGGTCACCCAAAGTAAAGGTAGGGGTAGTACAGAATTTTAGTATCAGTTTAAACTCTTAGAAGTTCGAGCCATATAAATGTTGAAAATATGTTTTGACCTTTGAATAAAATAGTAGTGTATATCAACTTTCCATTCTAGGATATAATTTTTCACGAAACTTCATAGTAAAAGTGGCACAGTTTTAGCCGTGAAGGGAGTTCCTATGGGAAATTGCATTGTCTATGTTAACAGAAATGCAACCTTCATGTATCCTTGGCTTTCCAATGTTTAGGTTTAAGCATTCCTGATTAAGGTAAATATAGAAAAGCGCAATTAGGTGAAATAGAACCAAAAAATAGTACGGTCACATACGAAAAAGGGTCAAAATAAGATAATCCCTTGAATTTGACAATTGTAGGAAGGAAACCTACATTTCATTGCAGTAAAAAATTTCTTAGTTATAAACATATATCTTGGGTGTTTCAAAGCACCATACATTTTTTATTTGGTGTTTCTATAGAATATTTAGGAAACTTGAGGTTACATGGTTACTAAAGCTTGTACACAGTGAAAACGGGGTGAAAATTTGCCTGGTTAACGTCCAGTGATGGTTATTTTCTTATATGCAATGAAATGTTATGTGAAATTTTGTCTATAATACTGTACAGGATAAAACCTTATTCATGCCAAGTATTTCTTTATTTGGAACAAAGATAAATTCTTCATAATATTTTGAAAAGTGCAAATTTAATAAAGACTAATAGGGGAAAATCAATGGTGGTATTACACCTAGTAGACGCACAAAATGTATAAAAGTTTTATGTTCACTGAAGCATTAGATCACGGAAGATCACGGAAGGTCGATACTGGAATTTATTGACTTTTTTGAAGTTCTGAAATAAAATCAGTAAAGCTAATTATTTGTGTAAAAAATAGACGTTGATTTCAAAAATGTGTTTTTATTGTATAAATACACTGTAAATCAAAGTTAACCTTCCTAAAGTAAGACGTACTTGCAATAGTTAATTGAGAGTTAGTATGTAAACAGGCAGAAGTAATGACAAAAGCAGTCAGAGGTCATATCAATATATCTTATTCAAGCCGAAAAACTTCGAAATAACATTAAAGTTGCAAAATTAAAAGGTGCGGTCATTGCTCACCTGGTGTTATAAGAGAACATTATAAAAATAAGAGAAATGATTTATATCACATGTAAGTAAATGATAATAACACTCAATTAATTTCGTGCGTCTAACCGCTTTTCCTGATTTTTTTTTATCTTAAACGCTCAAACCTAAACGTATAAGCTATATCAAAAAGGACCTTATATGTATAGCCAGATTTGTTTAAGGAAAACTTTTCCAGACACTGGTTAAACCTAAGATTCAAGATAATGTCATCAAGTATAAACGAAAAATAACCTACAATTAACATTATATTCACTTCATTTGAACTCTTGAAAAGAGTTGTCTCATTGGCAATCCTACCACATCTTCTCATTTTTTATATAGTAAAAAGCTACTTAACAGATTATTCAAACTATTGGTTTTGAATGTATGATAGTTAATCCACGAATGCGTATAGAACAAAGTAAAAACAAATATCAGCAAAATGACTCAGCATACAAAATATACATGTAAACATATCATTAAAGTAACCAAATATAAAGCACCGAGGCCACATTTCGACATAAAATGTTTCTTCAATGATGCTTTGGCTAAAATATTTACAAATCCCAAAACTACTTTTAAAGAGATGATAAAAACAAATAGAAGCAAGATAGAAATAGGAAGATGTGGTATGATTGCCAATGAGACAACTCTCCACAGTGCAAGAGACCAAATAACACAGAAATTAACAATTATAGGTCACAAAACGGCCTTCAATAATATAGACAGACCCGGACAAAAATCAGATATATTAATGAGTGGCACATTCCTAAATTAAAAAAAAAATTGATGTATCAACATAATATCAATAAAACAATGTCCGAAGTTTCACGCCAGTATAGAAATATTGGCTTTTTGGCTGTTGGAACCGTCATGGATAGCAATCGATCAGCAAAGGTATCAACACGGAGGCAATAATAACATCAACGGTATCAATAAGTAAAATAACAACAACAACAACAACAAACAAAAAAACGAACACCGAGAAAAATTCTAAACGGAAAGTCCCTAAGCAAATGACAAAATCAAAAGCTCAAACACATTAAACGAATGGATAACAACTGTCATATTCCTGACTTGTTACAGGCATTTTCGTATGTAGAAAATGGTGAATTAAACCTGGTTTTATAGCTTTCAAAGTCAGTGGATACCTATAACAAAATTGATAACCAAAACTATTAAATTTGAAGATGTGCAAAAAAAAAAAAAAAACAACAGACGAGTGAAAGTTTCAATTCGGAATGTCAATTAAGAATTATAGCTGATATCGCATATCATCCTTTTTTGACTGCTATTATTGAGAAATGTTACACACAATTACAAAACTGCAAACGACGCTTTGGCATATGTGATTATTTTTAATTGACGACACAGATCAAATTATAATAGGTAGAATTTAAGAGAAATCACATCATGTGTTTGTTAAAGCAAATTTATAATGTTAACGATTACACCAAGAATTGGTAAGACTTTTCAATTAATTAGAGATAGGTGAGCAACTAGTGCAAGCATAAAATGTCAGGATGCTGTATAAGTAGTGATTTATCATATAAATGTAACTGCGCACTTTGGTAATTGTTGTTCGGATGTAATATTAATGGATAATGTTTACATTAATAGCATCCATCACCTATGTGTCAATGTGTGGATTTAAACGTCTGTGAACTAGATTGAAAACGAGAAAAAAAAAACATATTGCGTAAGGAAATTATTCATGGATTACAGATACAGCTTGACCTTGGTGGGGTTTATATATAAACTGGGAGAGAATTATATGAAAATATCATTATTGAACAGAGCTATATATATTTAAAAGGTAAGAAACATATTCTGCATGCCATATTTATTTTGATATTTCAATTTTATTAGAAATAAATATTCATCTTTAAAAAGAAGTTTTTAAACCTGAAAAGTAAGACAAACATTACTATTCCTTGAATTGAAGCAAATATATAAAACTTTATCTAGATGAAAAAAATGTTTTAATTTTTGTGTATGTTACTTGAGTTAGGTATCACATTATTCATTTTAGGGAAAATATCGATATACACCCTGTCAGCAGTACTAGTGCGACCACAATACATTTACAGTAGTGATCAGTCTCTGTTATCATGAAGCATTTATTGAGCTGCCTAGTCATTGTTGTGATTGTTAATGGCATGAGTGCTTCATTATGGTAAGAAACATATTTCGTTGTAGACAAATATGTTTGCCTTGTCTCTCCTATCCGACACGAGTCATTAGACGAGGGACATCCATTTTGATTTGCGAAATTTAAAAACGCACCCACATCCAATCACAAATGGCGTTTTTAATCAGATACTTTGCACATGCATGATACCTTGATTTTTGAGTGTAAATAAATATCTCAATTATGTGATTAGTATTTCAATGACATCTTGAACGGCTAAATATTAAAATCCGTACCAATTTTGCAGGTCATTCCTAACTTATGTTTAGTTCAATTAGGGCAACTGTTCATTACCGGTGTTAAAATCTTGTACATCGATTAAGAAGGGACATATCACGGGACTTAAAAACAAACATAGAGAGAATCACATAAACTATAAAAGGAGTAAGACCGGGTGAGTCAACAGGATAAGCGTCTCGTGATATCGATATAAGAAGATTTGGTATGAGTGTCAATGAAACAACTCTCCATCTAAATCACAATTTGTAAAAGTAAACCATTATAGGTCAAAGAACGGCCTTCAACATGAAGCATTGACTCACACCAAACAGCAAGCTATAAAGGGCCCCAAAAAATGACTAGTGTAAAACCATTCAAACAGGAAAACCAACGGTTTAATCTATATAAAAAAGAGAAAACGAGAAACATGCATACCGCACCATGTGAATTACATGGGTTTTCGTCTAATGCCAATCTGAATTATGAAAACATGACAACCAAAAAACCGCTCCACATTAAAATTAATCTACGTTTATAATGTTTAATGTTTAATAAGAATATAACATTCGTTTCCTTTCCCTGTTCAAGATATACTTTGGTTGAAATGGACTAGAAAGTAACAAATAAGGGGAGATAACTCAATAATCTGCTATCATTCTAACTAAATTTATCCAAATATATCTCGAATTACAAGGCACGCAGAAACGAAAGACCTACCATTTCTAACTCAGGATGAAGTGACCTTTAAAGTAGGGTGGTAAATTCGGTGGGTTTGTTTCTAATTTGCCAGATTCTTACAAAGACTGGCACTTAAGTATTCATGAAGTACTTTAACATAATTGCCAATCGAATTAACTCAGCCATAATCGTAATGAAATAGTTTTAAAATATTGTTTTTTAATATTGGTTTGACTAGGTCAAAAAAGAACATTACAACTTGCTGAAATCAAAATCACTTAATTAAAGTTTTTGAACATATTACTTTTTTAAAAGGTTTTCAACGTTTTAAGTCATATATACGGGATATGATAGATCTGTTGTTGATATTTTGATTAACGGAATTTTACAAACATGCATTTAGTATTAAAGTATTGCGTATGCAGTCTTATATCAGTGCTGAGCTATAATGCAGCCAAAACGAAACGTATTAAGTAATTTAGTAATAATCCCTAAAGTGGAGTTATAGCATAATTTTGTTTTGGCACATAATTATAGCGATTTTATTTGCACCAATCGCTGCAATTTAGCCTTTTTTCTGATGCGACGAACAGCAATCAATATTTGTAACAAAGCTTAGTTTATGGAATAAATTAATGTGTTAACCCTGTCCTTTACGAATAGACTTTATCTAATTTTCGAATGAATCGACCGAGTTAGCATATTAATAAACTTTGTTCAAAATAACGCCTATAAATAGCTTTATCTTCTAATTAGCAATGCATATAAGTACTATATTTGTTGTTTGAGAACTTTGACATGCAAATATGTCTTCTTGTATAAGTGAACCTTTGTTAAGTGTCTCGTCTCTCTTATTTATTTTACACGATCAATTATTGTTGGGAATGAAAACAAATAAGATGGAAAACAAATCAAATTCAGGTATACAATGCTGAACAATATATGGGAAAAGTACCGTAAGATTCATTGAAATCTTTCAACTTCCATTGTATCAAGTCTTTGTTTTCCCTTCGTTCCGTTGGTTTATACAAGTTAACGTCTAATTTTGTCATTATTTCCGTTTTGAATTACCTTTGGATACTTTTGCGACTACTTTTTTGCAATGAAATGTTTAACTTTTAACTCATCATTATGTTTGCAATTGATTGATTGGTTGGTGATTGCTTTACGCCTCATCAGCACAGAAAGGTTATATCGCGGCAATTCTCAGAATTATGAATTACTTAATAATGCAATCTCAATTTAAACAGTATATTAATTTTTTGTTGATCGGTTGCTGTACATATATATACATGTAAAGATTTCGTAAACAAAAACAGTGCCTTTAATTAAAGATTTGCCGGACACAATTTAGGACTGTTGTTCGTATCACACAGGGGTGGGTGGGGATGGGTGGTGATCATCATACAGATTTGGGTTTAGATTAAAAGATCAGAACACAGTTTTGTTTTTACAGATACATTCATAAAAGTTGAATATGTATAACACATTGACATGTAAAATCCTACCCATTGATATGTTACCGCAATGAAATTGCATCCAAATGAGAGGTTTGGCTAGCTATAAAACCAGATTTAATCCACCTTTTTCTACATAAGGAAATGTCTGTACCAAGTCAGGAATATTACAGATCTTTTTCATTCGTTTGATGTGTTTGAGCTATTGATTTTGCTATTTGAGGAGGGAATTTCTGTTTTAAATTTTTTCATAGTATTTTGTTTTATTTCTTTTTTTTATATATTTCATATTTGAAAACAGTGACCCATACCATCGGCCCGACTGGATATACATATATATAGGAAGAAACATCCTTACCCCCACACCCCCGTGGTTCGGATGGTGTCTATGTATTATCAAAAGGCTGATATACACATTTTGTCACATAAATGTAAGAAGTAAACTTATATTGTAGCACTACGACCAACAAGGAAAAGGTTGGGCGTGTTGTGTTTGGTGAAGCGAGTGGTGAATCAGCCAGTGGACAGCTAGAGGTTGCATATACGATTGTAAACAGAATAAATCATGCCGGATTTCCAAATTCATTAAATGGAGTTGTAGAGCAGACATATACATCGGGAGGTAAAACGTATCATCATTATAACACATTAGATAATTCTGGTCACGACCAAAGATGGACAGCAGCGAAAAAACCAGGTGCAAAAGAGCATTCAGCGTATAATTCAGCAATAACTCAAGCCGGGCATGCACTTTGTGCGACAAAGTCTGATCCTATGAGTTGCGGCCCGGTCAATTTTTGTGCCACAAATCCGTGTGCCTCTACGAACAGTAATAAGTATTGGTGTGTGACCGAGAAAAAAAAGATCGGATCTCATTGGTTTACTTGCATCAAGAAAAAAACAGGAAAATGCTGAACTTTGAAACTTAAAATTTTCTTATCTTGAGTTTCAAATGTGAGATAAATAAGAGAAAAAAAAATAAAAAAAAAAAAATGATCTCACACAAAGCCATGCATTTATCATTGATTATTATGAAGATTATCACATATCACTTTCTATGTAAATCAGATATCAATATATTTGTTTAATAGAAATGGTTTCTTCCGCGTTTTTGTTTTAAAATTACTAGTATTTCTATTCCCTTGCCATTTAGAGACATCTGGACTTGCTACATAACTTATACTGTTTTTCATTATCTGACTTATCTCAAGTACGTATATTACATTTTGACTGGTCAAAGTTAATTTTTTACAGGTTTTATTACTGTTCCAACCATTCTTTGGACAAACGTTAAGTTTACCTTAAAAGCAAATTTGGTTGGTGCAATGACTTTTAATGTTTGCTCAAAAACGTTATTTTTTACCATAACGGACTTTAATTCGGGATGACGTTTACTTCTTAACCATTCTCCTTGTGTGCAAACATCTCACATGCATATATTAATTTTTGACTGATCAAGTTAATTATCTTACAGGTTTTATGACTGCTTAAACCGTCCCATGGACAAAAGTCAAGTTTTGCCTTAAAAGCATATTAAGCTCGGGATTAAGTCGGGCTCGTAACCAGGCTTCCTACAAGCTAATATTAACCTGAACTGTTATAAAGCTAATGTTTTGTGTTTTCTTCTACACACAGAGGTTAATTCTTCATATTTCGTAATGACAAAGTTAAAAAAAAATGTGATTGCACTCAGGATTTTGCAGCATAGCACTATAATCGTGTCAAGTCGGTTTGTTGGAGTTCCTGAGAATATGATACTTCCATGGTTGAAATAAGCTTTGAACTAAATGTCTGTTACTAGCAAAACCTGTTGATCTGTAATTTGTGTTTTAGTCTTTTTTTATTGGTCTTCGTGTAGATCTAGCGAGAGAAGCCCTTTCCACCGGATTTCTACAGTTTCTTCTATTGAGCTATTCCAAGGCGGGGAAATTGTGCGCTAAAAAAAAACATCTTTTACTACATTCTTTATATACCTGTTCCAAATCAAAACTCCGTTACAAAATTTTGATCCTGGTACCTATGATGAGCTTATTTGCAACCACTGGGTCGCTGCCACTGCTGGTGAGTTTTTCTCCCCGAGGGTATCACCAGCCCAGTAGTAAGCACTTCTGTGTTGATATGAATCATCATTGATTTGGTCATAATTATAAATTAACTGTTTATAAATCTTTGAATTTTCGAAATACTTAGGATTTTTTTTAATAGATCGCATTAGCTGTATATCACAAAACGTTTTGGAAATTGCGGGTCCTCAATGCTCTCCAACTTCGTACATTAGTTTGACGTTTTAATCTTTTTTATTCGAAAATCACTGATTAGTCTTTTGTAGACGCACGGCTGGCATACAAACTTTAATCCAGGTATCTATTTTGAGTTTATTCAGTAGTTGTTGCTGGTAAGTGTTTGTCATATTGGTTTTTCGTTTATCATTTTTAGCATAAATCGGGCCGTTAGTTTTCTCTTTGAATAGTTTTATGTTTTGTCATTCCGATGAATTGTATAGCTTACTAAATGAGGTTTTGGTTTTGCCCATTGCTTAAGGGAGTCCGGTGATATACATTTATATATACCTGTTGAATAAAGTTAATGGTTTTTCCTGTAGTGATTTTGATTACACAGTATTTTGTTTTAGTTCTGTAAATCCGCTAAAAGATATGTAAAAGGGGAGGTTTGAGTTTTCATGAAAACCAGTTGAGCATTACAGCAGTAAATTTGTCTATCACAAGTCAGAAACCACAAATAATTGTCCTTCTGTATCTAAATGGTTTTTTTTGGTTTCTTTTTAGTCTTGTTTGTTTTGTTTTGTTTTGTTTTGTTTTGTTTTGTTTGTTTCTATTATGTATATATGAGTACTGTTAAAAACTGATAAAATGGAACATCTACTTCTTTTTCGTGTTTTGAATCGACCAGTAAAATTGTAATATTCCTTTGAAATCACTGCCAAGTCATTTCTCGGATTTCCTTTGAAATCACTGCCAAGTCATATCTCGGATTGGCTTTTACAAAACCTTTCTGCAGCAAACGTTTATTAATAAAACCTTCAAGAAGGGTAATTTTAAAATTTCTATACGATAACGTACGAGAAAAACGTCTTTAGATTTCTCGAATATCATAAAATATGAATATTACAATACCAGATCATAGCGCTGACTATTAGTCTATAGTGGTACCTACGAGGATTTGCATCCGATCATGATAAGTAGTAATTTTAACCCAGTGGTGGCTATACAAAATGAATAGAAAAAACAAATCTTATTTGATCCATCGTACTTACATTTCGGAAACTTATTTCTGGTCTGTCTGTAGTGGTTAAAACTACCGAGACCTTTTAAGAGTCATTAAAATCCCGAACATTCTTGATAGGACCATTCCCGATTAAGATTTGTAAAAAGTCTGATCAAGATCGTGTTTTTAAACAAAACAAAATACCTTAAGTTGGATTCGTTTTATTTCTGTACACAAATCAGGATAAAAAACAAAAACTACAATAAATAGATATCCTGCAAAATAAATACAATAATAAAATTTTGACCATTTATCAAGTTAATAATTTAGTGCATAGGTTTCTATCCTTATAATATGATAAACAATTGTTTTTCTAATACAAATATTAATATATCCTCCATGCATCTTATACAGTTGAGTTTATCGGACAATGTCTAGTCCATATATACTGAATGACTTATTGATTGATTGATTGATTGATTGATTGATTGATTGATTGATTGGCGTTTCATGCTCTGTTGTGCTTTTTAGTGGCGGTCAGTACTTAATGGTGAAAAAAGTCGGAGTGCCCGGAGATATCAACCAACTTTCGGCAGGAAAACAGACAATTCTAGTCAATTATGATCGGAGTTGAGGTGGCACGGTAGTATTTCCTGACCCATAGGGATAATGATAGCCTTTTTAGAATTATTTACCACTTTTAAACACTGCCCAAAATTCTACATACACAGTTAACCAAATGACTTTCATTATAATATTCAGAAATTAATTTGAACATGTATGATGACCGTTTACGTTTTTGGCCTTCTTTATAAACCTAAGGCCACTAGTTCTTTTAGGTCTTATATCATTCATTGAATACAAATTTTTTAAAAATTCTCAAAAAATCATTTTCATTTGATGTAAAATTATTTCATATTTTTCTACACCTGATTCATTCCTCAGTTTGGGAAAGTATATTCGGAAGACGAAACACAAATACTGTATTTTTGTCCAATCACAGATTTTCAGATGAATTGACTTAAGTAGGGTACATAAAAAAGCAACCTAAATTCCAGAATGTAATTACTACCGTGCCACCTTGAGCACACCTGCTGAATGACTCGTATTGTATGAACAAGTCTTATATACGGAAAATGACAATAAAATATTTATACATCCCTGGCTTTCCAATGTTAAGATTTATGCATTCCTGATAAAGGAAACCCGAGAAAAGCACTTTGGACGTACGAAATGTATAAAGTTGTATTTTTTTCACTTGCAAGCATTAATCACCAATTCTGAACACGTATGATCATTACAGGGAATTATTAACTCTTTTGCAGTTCTGAAAATAAATCAGTTGACCTGCTAAACTTAAGGTAGTTATCTGTGAAAATGATAGATGTTGATTTGCAAAATGTGTTTGTGTTGTTGAAATTCATTGTAAAATAAAGTTAACCTTCTTAAAATAAGACGCACTTGTTTTATTGTTAATTAAGAACTAGTATTGTAAAGAGGAAGAAACAAGATCACATGACATAAACTGTTAAAGGTCATATCAATATGTCTTATTAAAGTTTGAAAACTTCGAAATAACATACTAGTTGCAAATTTGATAGGTGTGGACATTGCTCACCTAGCGTTATGACAGACTATTTTAAAAGAATTGATATCATCAATGATGATTTAAAACACATATTGATGAATAGAGAATAACATATGGCTTTTTAAATACCACACCTGTATCAACCCAAGACACCAATGTAATCCCAAGAGCTCTGTTATTCCACGGTTGCGATTCAAACAAAGCAACCACAATGAATTAGGTATATTGATATCTTCTCAATAGAAGCAATTTCCAACTGCTAAAGTTTTTCTGGTGCGTTTGGACAATCGTTGTCATGTCTCCGAGTTCGTCCTATAAACGCTCGACAAGCGAAATGTCTGGTCGCAGTGTCAGCCATGGAAGAACACGAACTTGATGATGTTCAAAATGTCAGTGCATATACGAGGTACGTAACATCTGAGGTTGACTTGCAGAAAAAAAAGTCTTCTTTTTGAACAGATTTTTAGAATTGTTGCTTAGTTTTAGTGTCACGCGGGGTGTACTTTCCTTTGGTACAGGGCGATCACTAGATGAATTAACGGCATATCACAGTATTGACATAAATGGAATTCTGTTACGCAGGATGTCGGCCTAAAACGACTCATTGATAAGATATCGTCACTTGTACACATTGAAAATTCCTTGAACGTGATAATAGATAAAAGTATCAACGTTTTAAATTGAAATTCAAATTTGGTTTAGAGTATTTCCATATCAAAACAATACATGTATTTCCATTTCTAATAGAACAGAGAAAGATACCACTTATCGTTTGGTTTTTTTTTTTTGTTAGTAAATATGTCTGCTATAACTAACATTTGAGGTGTCGAAATGACTTTCGGGATATTTAACACACGATTAGAAAACTACCAATGACGCTTTGACATATGTCATAATTTTAGATTGACGACACAGTTAAAATTATACTGGGTAGACTTAAAAAAAACACCTCTTTGGTTCATAAAAGAAAATGTATAATGTTAAAGATAACATCGTGCTTTGGTATGAGTTCTCATTCACTTAAAGACAGGTGAGCAAATAGTAAATGTACAATATGTACATGTTATGATTGATCATGTGAATCTAAATGAGCTCTTTTGGCAATTGTTGTTCAAATGTAAGTTTAATGGATAATGTAGACATTTATAGAATCCATCACCTACTTGTACATATCATTTGTGGATAGGGCTTATTATATTTCAAAGGTACGTAACATCTTTTGCATGCGATACTGATTTTGATATTTTAATTTTCATCTTCATCTATGATAATAAGCTGTTAAACCTGCAAAGTAAAACACATTTTACCATTCCTAAAATTAAAACAAATAAACGTAATTTAAAAAGATAAGAAATATACATATATACAGCATTTACAGAAAACAATTTCGATATAACAAAATAAGTTAACAGCACCAACATTTGAAGTATACATGTAGGACTCAAAGGGGGGCGAGGGGGTTTCTTCAAGTCTAAGTCCAATTTTGAAGTCACGTAATTTTCCCTGAAAAAAGGAGTTAACTTTAGCGTCACAATTAAACAGTGTTAAATTACGTACACACCGCCGCGACAATGGCGGAACACATACATTAGATCTGAATACCATCCCAGATGACGGTTTTATTATATCAGAGGAAAAGAAAAGCCAGTTTTCAAAGTTATAACCCATGAATTAAATTGTATTTCATAAGTCGAGTTTACGGTATCGGAAGTCCTGGCAAATGAGAAGATGTACTCATCTGATTCGGATTACATAACACTAGCCCATAGTCATTCGTAGCAGATAAATTGCCATGGCAGGCAATTTTATGCAAATGGATATTTTTGAAGTGTTTTTTGTGTTTGTGTTTCGTGTTTGTTTTCGCTCCTTCTTTTCTCGCCTTCGACTGTGTTCTTGGTGGTGTCTTATCTCTTGATTGTATGGGTTTTTACTGTACTTTGATATGCTTTTTGCTTTTCTTTCATATCGTTTTGTTATGCTACGCCATTTTTTTTACATGATCTACAGCATTTTTTTAGCTATATTACAGCGAATCTCTATGTACTATCGTACCAAATAATCTTTTGAGATTGGGAAAAAAATTAATTCTGTCATAGATTTGTAATACCTTTCAACATCATTTTGAGCTTTATTTATTACGAATACCTGTACTGTAAGAGAGAGTTCGATTGAAGCCACTTGTTTAAGACAAGTCATTGGTCAGAAAAGTACTGACTGGTCCTTCATTTGGAGAAAATTTGCCATAGATTTGGGAACTAAAAAACCCGCTATAGATTAGGAAACTGAAAAATTTGACATAGATTTAGATTTTGAAAATCTGCCATAGATTTGGGATGGTATGTCGTCATATTTACCATAGATTTGAAATCTGCCATAGATCTGGAACCAGCCATGGATGTGAGTCCTACACATATACCCGAGTAGATACGATATTCTAGAGCTTGCGTTTCCTATCAAGATTGCCTTGCTTATGCGGAAGCTATTTAACCAATGATTCAACTTGTTAAGTTCGGGTCATTCAATCAATATTTCTACGGACACCATCAGCAGTTGGTTGAAACTTTTGGAATAGTCTTTTTATGAGTGACTTTTAGACTATTTATTTCTTATAAACAAATAATACATAAGTTTACAATATGGTTAACAAAAGACATAAAACATCTCACTTCATTAACTCTGTGTTTGTGTTTGTTTTTGTTTTTGTGTTTGTTTTTGTTTTTGTGTTTGTTTTTTTTTTTATTTCACTTTCATTGGATTACTTTTGTTTTTTTTTAGAAAAGATCAATATACAAAACATTTACAACTGTGATCAGCTTTTGCAACTATGGCACTTGTATTGAACTGGCTTGTCATGTTGATGACTGTTCATGATATTTGTGCTTCATTGTGGTAAGTACATGTAACATGTTCCGTGAAAAACAGATCTGTTTACCTTAACTCTCTCAACCGGAACTTTTATGAGGGACATCCATTTGGTGAAGTGAAAAAGAATACGCAGTCACATCCGCAAGGAAAAAAACATTTTTCGTGTTGAATAATACCTTGGTTTTTAAACATAACATTATTTTTTGAATAATCATATTAGTAATACGAGATCTTCTTAATAGACCACATTTATGCCCGTACCAACTTTTCAGGACGTGCATTGCTGATATATAGATAAACTAAGGCAACGATAGTTTACTAATGAATAGCGCAAATTCCAAAAGTAGTGAGACCTGGTTACAAAATATATGATACCAACTTTGTTCCACCAGATGCGCATTATATCTCTAATACGTTTTTCGACTATTAATATCTCTCCGGTATAGTTCGATGACAAAATATTTGAAAAAATCAAAACCTTATACAAACTTTGAAGAAATAATCAAACCTAAAATAACATTAAGTTTACCCAAATTATGACGAGGAACAGAGTTTTACAAGCGTCTCACATTATGCATGCAACACAGGTCATGCGAATCTATTTGTTCCCGCCTTTATCACCCTGTATAATCCCGATACAAATGAATCTGCACGTTGATTCATACAGAGGAGAATGTGCACTTTTGAGGAATGTCCAACATTTATTCTTCTGAGATTTGTCAAGAGGTTTTGATATGTTTTAAGTCACATATACGGGATGTCATAGATCTATTGTGGATATTTTGGTTAACGACTTTATTACAAAATATAGGTACAGTAAATTGAATTTAGGATTAACGACACGGATTTTAGTTTAAATATATTTATTTATAGTGGATTGGGAAACAAGTTATTACAACTTATATTAATCCCTTTCCACTTTGCTGGTGCGAGTGCTGCCTTGTAGCGGCATTAGCCTGCTCTATTTCGAATCTTCAAGGGTGTCTTTTACGTGCAAGAGATATTGCTCTCTCTTAACACGGGTCAGCCATTTATCGTCCCCTTCCGACGGACTATCATCGTTTCTCGAGACCATACTCGCAAATGGTGTCAAGGGAGAGCCTAAAATTCAGTCCCTGACATTTTCTCCCCGGAACGGGTTTGAACCAGGAAGCTTTGTGTTTGTAGTCCGATGCGCTAACCACTACACCATGGCTCTCCTGATTGCTTTTTATTGAATACTCGGAGGCCTCACTATTAATTTGAGATGAAGAACATCAATAAATGCGCTGTTCCTTTGCTTTTTGTAAGTTGTTTTTTGCTTTGCATGTTCTAATTTTGTGTCATTGATGGATACCCCATTTCCTTTCTTTTTCTATTAGTTATCTATGTGTGTCATGTAAAATACCTGGACATGTTTGACAATAAAATATGTTTGCTGGTTAAAAGTGTTGTTGGGTTGCTGTCTCGTTTCTTGCATGTAACTTGCATGATCAATCTTTTTTGTGTTTGAACAAAATTAATAGGAAAAAAATATATAAAATTTAGATATAAAATGCTGAACAATAGATGGGAAAAGTACATACACTGTGAAAAACCATATAAAATATTCCATGTATTATTTTTGTATTTGTGTTTTCATAATACATTCAATTTTCATTTTTGCAATTAAATTTGAACTTTAAAATTACCAATGAAAATGTTGTTGATCAGTTGCTGTACATAATAATTCATGTCAGGATTTTCGGACCAATAATTATTACGTTAAAATGCCAGATTTTGATTTGCTAAAACGAGGTAGATAATTTACTCTATCCCAAGGCGCGGTGGGAGGCCATTTTATAATGTCAGCCTCCCGTGCAGACCAATCAAAATCGATGATTTAAAGAAAAATAGATTGAATTTGCATAAATAATCTTAAAGACAATTCTCAAGTTATACGTTTTCGCCTCATAGAATGTAAAAATAAAAGATACATTTTACTTATATTTTGATTTGTTGTCTTCGAAAAGACATTGTTAACCTTGGCTTCGCCTCAGTTGACAATTTTTCCTCGGGATAACAATCTGCTCTATCACCATCTCAGGTATGCCATATTTATATATTATTACCCCTCGAATAAACAATGTTCACCTTGGCTTGTCTTCGATTGACAAAGTTTTCTCGGTGTAACAATCTGCTATATCACCCTCTGAGCTATGTTATTTACATCATTACTTTTGGTAAAAATTCAGAGGTTTTCTGAACACAATGCAACAATGTTGTTGCTATGGTATCTTTTGTAGACGAAAAGCGCATCTGGCGTATAAAATTTTAATCCTGCCTTCTATGATGAGTTTATCTTGGTATTATCAGAAAGATGCAGTACATATTTTTGTCACTAAATGCAGGAAATAACATTATATTTTAGCTATACTGCTTACAAGGAAAAGGTTGGACGGGTTGTGTTTGGTGAAGCGAGTGGAGAATCAGCCAACGTACAGTTAGAGGTTGCATTTACTATTGTGAACAGAATTAACCATGTCGGATTCCCAAATTCATTAGATGGAGTTGTAGACCAGACATATAAATCGGGAGAGAAAATGTATCATCATTATAACACATTAGATTATTTTAGTCACGACCTAAGATGGAAAGCCTCAAAAGCACCTGACGCAAAAGAGCATGCTGCGTATATTTCTGCTATAACTCAAGCCGAGCATGCGCTTTGTGCGACAAAGTCTGATCCTATGAGTTGCGGTCCGGTCAATTTCTGTGCCACAAATCCGTGTGCCTCTACTAACAGTAATAAGTATTGGTGTGTGACCGAGAA
This sequence comes from Mytilus californianus, assembly GCF_021869535.1. NCBI lineage: Eukaryota > Metazoa > Mollusca > Bivalvia > Mytilida > Mytilidae > Mytilus > Mytilus californianus. The sequence continues at coordinate 21,871,146 of NW_026262626.1, read as the reverse complement.
AAAACAGATCGGATCTTATTGGTTTACTTGCATCAAGAAAAAAACAGGAAGATGCTGAACTTTGAAATCAAAAATTGTCTTATCTTGAGTTTTTAATTTGAGATAAATAAAAAATAATCAAAATTGTGTATAATAATGATACTATATATTAGAAAATCACAAAACCATGGATCTGTTATCGATCATTCTAACGTTTATCACACAACACACTCTGTAATTAACTAGGATATCGATAGTTGTTTAATAGTTTTTTTTTCGTCTGTTTTTTGTCTGAAAAAAATAGCTTGAAGTATTACCTCGTTTTGCTTTTTTCTTCTTTCAGAGACGTCCGGACTTACTACATAAAATGAGCCTCTAATTTATCTTACATATATAAAATACATTTTGACTATAACAAATTAATTTCTGACTGGTTTTATGACTGCTACAACTGTTCCTAGGACAAGTTTTGCCTAAAACAAGATTTGGTTGGTCCCATGCATGTTTTAATTTCCAAAAGAAGTAACATTTGAACAGGCCATAACTGAAGTTAAAACGGGGTTAAGTTTTGTTTCTAAAACAGTCTCTGCAAATTAACATCGACTAGAACAGTTATAAAGCTAACTTTTAGTCTATTCTTTCACTATTGAAAAGAAGACCCAACCAGAACTATTTTAATTCATCTATGCAGTAAGATATATTTTAAATGTCCTTGCTTTTTGATTTTTACATACCCTCATACAAATTGTACAGGAAACATACATACTCCGATTTGGATTTTTTTTTTTAAATTACAAAAAAGATGATGGATTCAATCTCATATTTAAGGAGTTTTCTAAAAAAATATATCCATGTGTCTTTTCTGGACATGTACTCGGGTTATGTAAGTTTAACTTTCTTTCTTGCTCCAAAGATGTTAAGTTAACTTTGAAAGCGAACAAAACGTTTTCTCAAATTTAACTTTTATATAGGTTATGACTGCACTCATTTTTACATTTCCAGCAATTATATCAACCGTCCAAATTATAAAATCATAAACGTCAAGCAAGGTATCCGCATCGCTTGTGTTATAAATAACGTACAAGCTAGGAGCAAGGTATGGTGTTTTAGATTATCTTTCGGTATCTAAATCTATCTAATGGGTTTTATGCGCAGTTTAAAGAACAAAACATAAAAACTAAAGAGTAGCAACACGAACCCTACCAAAAACCGGGGGTGACCTCATGAGCTTCAGAAAGGTGGGCGGATCCTGCTCCACATGTGGCACCCGTCGTTTGCTCATGTGCAAACAAATCAGGTAATAAGTCTGATTCGGTAGGTCACATTTAGGAAAACAGAATGGGTTTGGGCTTACAACAACTGAACAACTGCGAAACTGATTTTCCATATAGTTCAACCAACTCGTGATGGCGTCCGTAAAATTTTCGAAAGGGTTATTCACAACTTTACCACTTGGAACTACAAAAATGTATTGGTTTAATAACTCCTTGTGAGCAGCAAACCTCTATAAAGGAAATTATGAAAGCAATTTGTTCAAGCCCTGGAATATCGTATTAATTGGTAGATATATACTCCATATGCAGGCGCTGCTGGAATGTTGCGATATAAAAATGGAAAGTTCACAATTGGGAAGCTGAAATCATCTCTTTTGTCGTAAAATTTTGTTCGCAACCGGCATACTTAAATGCATCTGTTATATCCTTATTTCAATGTCGATGCGTTCAACATAGCCACTAAACTTTGAATTATTTAGTGAGAGGACATCATCTATATATCGGAAAGTGAAGTTAAATTATAATGCTAGCTTCTTTTTAGTCAGCCTCCATGAATAAAAGAACAAGTCGGGAAGAAGAGGAGAGTCCTACTTACCTAGATCTTAATATGTCTCACTGAAATGTGTGAGCACATAAAATGCGCATATACCGGAAAATCAAACGGAGGGTGCCTTTGGATATCTATCTGACGTACCTTGAGTACATATTAAATATTTGTCACAAAAAAGGGCTTACAATAAGAGATGTCTTGTTACCAGAGTTAACGCGGTCGGTTCTAAATAACTTACTGTCCTGAATCAATATTATTTAATAAATCAATTGATTTTAATATACTTTTATCAAAGTTGGTGCAAACGTGTATATACCAATATTGATTCGGTAATAATATCAATAAGAAGGAACATGTTAAAAAACAGGATGTCACATTTTTTAAAAAACAATTAAATAAAGACTGTTTACGATCACAGTTGCCGTCATACCTTTTTTGTCAGCCTTTCTACTCCCGCACATTATAACTGTCTAGTATATAGTTCAAACGATCGATTGTGACAGTGTGTATGGTAATGAATGATTACAATTAGACAGATAGTTTTCTTGAATCGTGTGTGACCTCCTGGTGCAAAATGTCATCTATGTTTAGCTTTACATTTGTATCATGGGTTGGCTATAGCTATCCAAAGAATGATAATTAGATATATATTTGTAAAAATGTGAGCACTTGTCGAAGTGTGTAATCTTAAATTCGCACTGCATATCTTTCATATTTAAATCGCATTGTATAATATTTAAAGCTCATGATGTAATCTTAAAATATTTGTTTTATTAATTAGGACACAGATGGGCTAATCGACTCCTGCTATCTATGCATCATGTGTCATGCAATTTACACTTTGGTAAAAGAACACTATTAGTTAATTTAAATATCAGACGACTATCAAAGTATCAAAAAATCTAAGACCGCAAAGCATATTCTTGTGAGTTATTACACACGTTTATCTCTGTTTGTTTTGCTCACACATTGTTGTCAATATAATGGAATTATGTACGACTGTCATACAAGTGAGATGCTTAGCTAACTTTAAAACCAGGTTTTATCCACCATTTTCTTCATAAGGAAATGCATGTACCAAGTCAGGATTATGACAGTTGTTTTCCATTAGTTAGATGTGTTTGAGCTTTTGATTTTGTCATTTTATAAACATGATAAAGGTCATTCCGTTTTGAATTTCCCTTGGCGTTCGGTATTTTTGTTATTTTACTTTTTATCGTATCGATCAATCAATTCGTCTTGGTGACCTAAAAACTTTTATAGTATTGATTTTTTTTTCTTTTTTTTCTCACACCCTGAAGGACCAGTGTTTCTTTTGGTGGAGTAAACCCCTGGTAAACAGTTCTGTATTTTACATGCAAGCGCTAAACGTCACAGTTTTAATGTAAACGAGTAAGATGCGCCAAATGTCAAATTGAAAAATTGGGGAAGAGGGACGGAAGATTTTAAGGGAATATTCAGACAAACGTACAACGTCAGAGCAATAAAAAAAAACACAAGATGACAAACAGTTTACAAAACACAATTTAGAAAATTTAAATACTGAGCAACACCAATTCTTCCAAAAATCGGGGTTGATCTCAGATGCTTCGGAAGGGTAACAAAGTTTTGCTCCACATGTGACTCCCAAAGTGTTGCTCGTGCAAGGATGTGTTACATTCAAGAAGAAATGAGTGGAACTGGAATTGTGGTTAAGACAATAGCAACATATTCATCGTCATTTGTGAACGGATATTCAATAACGGCAGACCCACTAGTGTTGGCTTCACGTTCGTCATTAGTCCTAGCGTTCAGTCGTCCATCTTTCGCATTACTTAAAAAATGTAGATTTGAAATAGTTCTTTTATTTCCACATCACTTGGATAAATGAGACATTAGAACTATAAAGGGGGTAATTGTGAGATAAAACTGAACAGTTAAAAGTTCTCAAAAGTTAAATTATTTAGCTACGTTAAAAAATCTAATGTAAAAGCAATTTCATAGAGTTTGTTTATTACTAACAGACTTACAAAACATGTTTAACCCCGCTGCATTTTTCTCGCTGCGTTGAAGACCCATTGGTGGCATTCGGCTGTTATCTGTTCTTTGGCCGGGCTGTTGTCTCTTTGACATATTCCCTATTTCCATTCTCAATTTAACTTTTTACACATTGTGACTTATATGGAGAGTTGTCTAATTGGCACTCATACCACATCTACTTATTTCTATTGTAAGGTATTATAACGAATATATTTGAAATCCTGATCCAATGGTGATTAAATTTATTTGAATTTGCAAGTTCAAATTGAAATAGAAGATTCTTCGTGATTGTTACCTCCTATTAGGAATGAAATACCACAATGACTTAGACAAGCTAACAATGAACCTGAAGTTTTTATTGTCACTATAACGAACAGTTTTATAAAGCACAACTGTCAATGCTCATGTTGACGGGCAGATAACCAAGCTTTAAACCACAACATACAATAAATAAACTGTAATTACACAGATGTGTCTCGCGTATATATACAATAAACTGTAATTACAAAGATGTGTCTCGCGTTTGTAATTTTGATGGTATAATGCAAATTTTAAAATTTAAATGGCAATATTTAAACATGATTACTATGCAAATTGTCCAAGAACCATGACTGAAAGTGCAGGGCCGAACAACTTCCATGGAAATATCAATTGATAATGATATTGAAACTGCATACCTAATACCATGGAGTCAATAAACCAACACTAAAGGGGGAGCCAAATAATCTGCATGGAAATGAGATGTGGAGATGCTAATACATCTGGATACCAAATATCATCGACGTTTTACTAATAGTTGCCCCATAAACTAACCTTATCACAAACTACTACATACAAATTGGCAAATTTTCAAAGTCAATAGGCCATTACCTTGGAGTAGGGCAAAACAATCGCCATTGAAATGAAATATGCAAACGCATATTCGACTGAATACTGAATATCAGTGACATACCACTAATGGCTCCCCTTAAACTGACTTGATCACAAGCTAATACATGTAAACTAAGAAAATTTTCGATGTCAAAAGATTATGACTAAAGCGGATAGGGCCAAATTATATCCATGTAAATGAGATATACCAATGGTAATACAACTGCATACCGAATAGCATTGACTTACCACTAGCGGTTCCTAAGAAACCTGATCTTTTCACAAACTTATACATTGTTGGTGTATATAGGATCATATTTGTGAAAATACATTCGAGGTCATCGTTTATTGAAGCTGAAATTGGCAGTGAAAAAGAATGTATTAGGTCATATTTCACATTGAAAACGGTGTTGTTGTTAATTTCAAATCAAATTAACAAAATATTCCATGTAAGATTCCACTCATATTTCTCTGTAAATAAGTTGAAATTTAGTGCAGGTCATCAACCAAATATAATATGCAGGGCTCGATGAGTTGAAAAATATATTTCACCTAATTTAATAAGGAAATTGGCGATATTTTGTTTAATTTGGAAAAAAGTCTTCTTAAACCACATCTAAATCTACACGGCTAGCACTACTAGTGATACTTCTCAAACTAAAAAGACTTACCACTAATTGATAACAAATTTCCCAAAATTATGATTATTGACAACTGGAAGTTCAACTCTCGTAGTCACGATTGATTAGCTTGTCTAAAAATTTTACAGAAATGAAACATTTCATCGGTTTTCGACATAAAGCAAATATTCCGACATCTTTTAATCGATGAACATTCAGTATTAAGATTTATACTTTTACGACAGTGAAACTTTTTATCTGTATAGTACTCCATGTCCTACCTTCTTCGCACCTAGATCGAAATTTCATATCACTGAGCAACTTTAATATGACTATGTTCAGTTTTGTGGCAATGATATTTGATACCATCAAGGGATAACAGGAATCACAAAAAAATAATGACAGTGCATCAGATGATATGACAAACTCATAACTCTACCACAAACAGACTTACAAACAAAGATAAACAACAACGACGCACCACATGATCCCGATTTCTTACTTTGAAAAATCGCAAAATATAAACATACTAGTATCTCAATTGTTTGTAAAACAATTGAAAGGTCTTTCCCGTAAAAGTGATGTTTTCGTAATGTACTTTTTACGACCTTTCATTTGATATACGACAAGCATACCTTCTGAAACTTTTCGCTTTTTACACTTAATGACCCCATCCACCTAATTTTCTAGATCGGAAGTATGATATATGTAAAGTAGACTTGATGATATTTCATTTGATATGCGACAACGCCATCTTCTAGAAAGTTTGATTTTTGCACTTAATAACCCCATCCAACTAGTTTTTGGAGAACAGGAATTTGATATATGAAATGTACACGTTATGACCTTTCATTTGATATACAACAACCTTATCTTAAAAGAAAATTTATGTTTTTAGAACTCAATGACCCCACCCAACCCATTTTTTGGGGACGTCATCTTGTTATTTGAATTGAACGCTTTATGGACTTTCATTTGATATGCGACAACCTAACCATCTGAGAAGTTTGAATTGTTTGCACTAAATGACCCCACCCTTCCCCCTGGGAGGTAAAAGGGGTTTAACATTTTCATTTTTGAGTAGAGCTCGTTAAGACCTTCAATTTGATATATCAAATGACCCCATTTGGCAAAGTGCCAAAAATGGTGCAATATCAATTGTATAAATAGAAATTATGAGACTTACAAAGTAAATGCAAAACATGAAAATTTCAAATTGATTTTTTGGAGTTTTTTTCATTGAAAGTTTTTGGTATTTGATCAAACATATAACCATGTTGAACTCTTTAATTTCTGAAAATTTCAGGTGGTAAACTGTTGTTCATTTAGAAATACATGCCTCCGCTCGCAAAATTTCAAACTGCATTATCTCTTAAACGACAACAGATATCTCAAATCTGTTAAAAGAAAAATGATCTGCAGTAAAAGGACAACATTTGAGACATTTTTTTGGACAATTCTGAAGTTCATCAAGGTCACAATGAATTATCAAATATATGATGCAATATCAAACTTGAGAACCGGAAGTCGTAGAGACATAGGACTACCACCATTCAACTCAGGACCACTTGACCTTTCAATTGTTACAAGGTCAAGGTCATAGTACACTCTGAAGGTCAAGGTTAAATTTCATCATGGCCTGACATTGACCTCAAATTGAAGGTCTTGAATTACTGATCATCTTTCCAGTTTATAGAAGGTTGATATCTGTTACCTTTAAAAAGATATACATATGTTACTATAGTTTTAAGAATTATGTTAGTGTAACTTTTGAACAGAAGGTCGGACATTTTTGAGCTGAATATATAAAATGTAGCGCTCGTCGAGAGGAACATTTTATACACAGTATGTATGCAGCAAACTCTTATCGTTTTCTTAATATGCAAGCTTGAAATTGCAGCGTAATTTTTTTTTGCACTCGGTGACCCTTGACCTTGAGTGCAAATTGAAGGTCACATAAACTTAAGATTATTGGTGTAGGTCTCAAGTCTCTACTACTTCCGGTTCTCGAAATACAATTTTTCAAAAATTGTGTATATTTTTTCAAGAGAAATAACTCCATATAAGGGTCAATAACAAAATTATTTTATATGTTCATTAACATTGCCATCTGTTCCTGTACATGTTGCTGTTTTCAAATTGATTCTATCCCTAATACTTTTTGAGAAAAATGCAAAAGAAAGAAATTGTTTCAAGGGGATATAACTCGCATAGGGGATGATGAAATCCTATGCAGCCTCATATGGTAGTACATCATGATGAGATCTACCTATTGTCCAAATAAGGTCATGATATCTTTAAAAACAACGAGGGGGGGACCATGTCGAAAAAATCCAATAAAAGGGAGATAACTTCTACAGGGGATGATGAAATCCTTAACAGGGTCATGTGGTAATACTTCAAGATGAGGTCTATCGATGGTCCATATTTGGTCTTGATAACTTCAACAGAAACGGGGGGAGGGCATTCCCAAAAAAATGTTGGAAGAAAAAAAAGAAAAAAAAAAAAAAAAAACTAGTATCTCAATTGTTTGTAAAACAATTGAAAGGTCTTTCCTGTAAAAGTGATGTTTTTGTAATGTACTCTTTAAGACCTTTCATTTGATATACGACAAGCATACCTTCTGAAAATTTTCATTTTTTACACTTAATGACCCCATCCGCCTACATTTTTGATATCGGAAGTATGAGATATGTAATGTAGACTTGATGATCTTTCATATGATATGCGACAACGCCATGTTCTAGAAAGTTTGATTTTTGCACTTAATAACCCCATCCACCTCATTTTTGGAGGACAGGAATTTGATATTTGAAATGTACACATTATGACCTTTCATTTGATATACAACAACCTTACCTTAGAAGACAATTTATTTTCTGCACTCAATGACCCCACCTAACCCATTTTTTGGGGACGTCAATTTGATATTTGAAATGTACGCTTTATGGACTTTCATTTGATATGCGACAACCTAACCATCTGAGAAGTTTGAATTTTTTGCACTAAATGACCCCACCCTTCCCCCTGGGATGAAAAGGGGGTTTAACATTTTCATTTTTGAGTAGAGCTCGTTAAGACCTTCAATTTGATATATCAAATGACCCCATTTGGCAAAGTGCCAAAAATGATGCAATATCAATTATATAAATAGAACTTATGAAACTTACAAAGTCAATGTAAAAGATGAAAATTTCAAATTGATTTTTTTTTTGAGTTTTTCATTGAAAGTTTCTGGTAATTAGTCAAACATATAACCATGTTTAAATCTTCAATTTCTGAAAATTTCAGGTGGAAAGCTGTAGTTGATTCAGAAATACATGCCTCCGCTCGCAAAATTTCAAACTGCATTATCTCTAAAACGACAACAGATATCTCAAATCTGTTAAATGATAAATGATCTGCAGTTGAAGTATAACATTGTAGAAAAAATTTGGGACAATTCCAATGTTCATCAAGGTCACAATGAATCATCAAATATATGATGCAATACCAAACTTGAGAACCGGAAGTCGTAGAGACATGGGACTACCACCATTCAACTCAGAACCACTTGACCTTTCAAATGTCACAAGGTCAAGGTCATAGTACACATAAAAGGTCAAGGTAAAATTTCATCATGACCTGGCATTGACCTCAAATTGAAGGTCTTGAATTACTGATCATATTTGCAGTTTATAGTAGGTTGTTATATGTTACCATTTAAAATATATTCACACAATACTATACTTTTAAGAATTATCTTGATGTAACTTTTGAACAGACGGTCGGACATGTTTGAGCTTAATGTATAAAATGTAGAGCTTGTCGAGAGGAACATTTTATACACAGTATGTATGCAGCAAACTCCTATCGTTTTCTTAATATGCAAGCTTGAAATTGCAGCGTAATTTTTTTTCGCACTCGGTGACCTTTGACCTTGGGTGCAAATTAAAGGTCACATGAATTTAAGATTATTGGTGAAGATCCCAACTTTCTACGACTTCCAGTTCTCGAAATAGAATTTTTTTTAAATTGTGTATAATTTTTAAAGGGGAATAACTCCTTATAAAGGTTAATATCAAAATAATTGTTTATGTTTATTAACATTGCCATCTGTTCTTGTACATGCTGCCATTTTCAAATCGATTCTATCTCTAACACTTTTGAAAAAAAATGCAAATAAAAGAAATTGCTTCAAAGGGATATAACTCTCAAAAGGGATGATGAAATTCTACGCAGCCTCATATGGTAATACATCATAATGAGATCTACCTATTGCCCACATAAAGACATGTTATCTTAAAAAACAACGAGGGGGGGCCATGTCGAAAAAAACCAATAAAAGGAAGATAACTTCTAAAGGGGTTGATGAAATCCTTAACAGGGTCATCTGGTTATACTTCATGATGAGGTCTATCGATGGTCCATATTTGGTCTTGATAACTTCAACAGAAACGGGGGTAGGGCATGTTAAAAAAATGTTGGAAGAAAAAAAAGAAAAAAAAAAAAAAGAACTAGTATCTCAATTGTTTGAAAAACAATTGAAAGGTCTTTCCTGCAAAGTGATGTTTTTGTAATGTACTCTTTAAGACCTTTCATTTGATATACGACAAGCATACCTTCTAAAAATTTTCACTTTTTACACTTAATGACCCCATCCGCCTACATTTTTGATATCGGAAGTATGATATATGTAATCTAGACTTGATTATCTTTCATTTGATATGCGACAACGCCATGTTCTAGAAAGTTTGATTTCTGCACTTAATAACCCCATCCAACTTATTTTTTGAGGACAGGAATCTGATATTTGAAATGTACACGTTACGACCTTTCATTTAAAATACAACAACCTTACCTTAAAAGAAAATTATATTTTTTGCACTCAATGACCCCACCCAACCCATTTTTTGGGGACGTCAATTTGATATTTGAAATGTACGCTTTATGGACTTTCATTTGATATGCGACAACCTAACCATCTGAGAAGTTTTAATTTTTTGCATTAAATGACCCCACCCTTCCCCCTTGGATGAAAAGGGGGTTTTACATTTTCATTTTTGAGTAGAGCTCGTTAAGACCTTCAATTTGATATATCAAATGACCCCATTTGGAAAAGTGCCAAAAATGATGCAATATTAATTATATAAATAGAACTTATGAAACTTACAAAGTCAATGCAAAACATGAAAATTTCAAATTGATTTTTTGGTTTTTTTTTTCATTGAATGTTTTTGGTATTTGGTCAAACATATAACCATGTTAAACTCTTCAATTTCTTATAATTTCAGGTGGTTACCTGTTGTTGATTTAGAAATACATGCCTCCGCTCGCAAAATTTCAAAGTGCATTATCTCTTAAACGACAACAGGTATCTCAAATTTGTTAAAAGAAAAATGATCTACAGTAAAAGGACAACATTTTAGTAAAAAAAATTGGAAAATTCCAAAGTTCATCAAGGTCACAATGAATTATCAAATATATGATGCAATATCAAACTTGAGAACCGGAAGTCGTAGAGACATGGGACTACCACCATTCAACTCAGGACCACTTGACATTTCAAATGTCACAAGGTCATGGTCATAGTACACTCTGAAGGTCAAGGTTAAATTTCATCATGACCTGACATTGACCTCAAATTGAAGGCCTTGAATTACTGATCATCTTTGCAGTTTATAGTAGGTTGATATCTGTTACCTTTTAAAAGATATACATATGTTACTATAGTTTTAAGAATTATGTTAATGTAACTTTTGAACAGACGGTCGGACATTTTTGAGCTTAATGTATAAAATGTAGACCTCGTCGAGAGGAACATTTTATACACAGTATGTATGCAGCAAACTCTTATCGTTTTCTTAATATGCAAGCTTCAAATTGCAGCGTAAATTTTTTTTGCACTCTGTGACCTATGACCTTGGGTGCCAATTGAAGGTCACATGAATTAAAGATTATTGGTGTAGGTCCCAAGTCTCTACGACTTCCAGTTCTCGAAATACAATTTTTCAAAAATTGTGTATATTTTTTTAAGAGAAATAACTCCTTATAAGGGTCAATAACAAAATCATTTTATATGTTCATTAACATTGCCATCTGTTTCTGTATATGTTGCCGTTTTCAAATCGATTCTATCCCTAATACTTTTTGAGAAAAATGCAAAGGAAAGAAATCGCTTCAAGGGGATATAACTCGCATAGGGGATGATGAAATCCTATGCAGCCTCATATGGTAGTACATCATGATGAGATCAACCTATAGTCAAAATAAGGTCATGATATCTTTAAAAACAACGAAGGGGGGCCATGTTGAAAAAATCCAATAAAAGGGGGATAACTTCTACAGGGGATGATGAAATCCTTAACAGGGTCATGTGGTAATACTTCAAGATGATGTCTATCGATGGTCCATATTTGGTCTTGATATCTTTAACAAAAACGGGGGGAGGGCATTCCCAAAAAAATGTTGGAAGAAAAAAAAGAAAAAAAAAAAAAAAAAAAAAAAGAAAAAGAAAAAAAAAAAAAAAAAGAAAAAAAAAAAACATTAGAAAAACAATAAGGTCTTTCCTAACGGAGTGGAAAGACCTTAAAAAAAGAACTAGTATCTCAATTGTTTGTAAAACAATTGAAAGGTCTTTCCTGTTAAAGTGATGTTTTCGTAATGTACTTTGTACGACCTTTCATTTGATATACGACAAGTATACCTTCTGAAACTTTTCGCATTTTACACTTAATGACCCCATCCGCCTTAATTTTCGAGATCGGAAGTATGATATATGTAATGTAGACTTGATGATCTTTCATTTGATATGCGACAACGCCATGTTCTAGAAACTTTGATTTTAGCACTTAATCCAACTCATTTTTTGAGGACAGGAATCTGATATTTGAAATGTACACGTTACGACCTTCCATTTGATATACAACAACCTTACCTTAAAAGAAAATTATATTTTTTGCACTCAATGACCCCACCCAACTCATTTTTTGGGAACGTCAATTTGATATTTGAAATGTACGCTTCATGGACTTTCATTTGATATGCGACAACCTAACCATCTGAGAAGTTTGAATTTTTTGCACTAAATGACCCGACCCTTCCCACTGGAATGAAAAAAGGGTTTAGAATTTTCATTTTTGAGTAGAGCTTATTAAGATTTAATTTGATATATCAAATGACCCCATTTGGCAAAGTGCCAAAAATGATGCAATATCAATTGTATAAATAGAACTTATGAAACTCACAAAGTCAATGCAAAACATGAAAATTTCAAATTGATTTTTTGGAGTTTTTTTTCGTTGAATGTTTTTGGTATTTAGTCAAACATATAACCATGTTAAACCCTTCACTTTCTGAAAATTTCAGGTAGTTACCTGTTGTTAAATCAGGAATACATGCCTCCGCTCGCAAAATTTCAAACTGCATTATCTCTAAAACGACAATAGATATCTCAAATCTGTTGAATGATAAATGATCTGCAGTTGAAGGACAACATTGTGTAAAAATTTAGGAAAATTCCAAAGTTCATCAAGGTCACAAGGAATCATCAAATATATGATGCAATACCAAACTTGAGAACCGGAAGTCGTAGGGACATGGGACTACTACCATTCAACTCAGAATCACTTGACCTTTCAAATTTCATAAGGTCAAGGTCATAGTACACTTTGAAGGTCAAGGTAAAATTTCATCATGACCTGACCTTGACCTCAAATTGAAGGTCTTGGATTACTGATCATATTTGCAGTTAATAGTAGGTTGCTATATGTTGCCATTTAAAAGATATTCACACAATACTATACTTTTAAGAATTATCTTGATGTAACTTTTGAACAGACGGTCGGACATGTTTGAGCTTAATGTATAAAATGTAGAGGTTGTCGAGAGGAACATTTTATACACAGTATGTATGCAGCAAACTCTTATCGTTTTCTTAATATGCAAGCTTGAAATTGCAGCGTAAATTTTTTTTGCACTCGGTGACCTTTGACCTTGGAAGCAAATTAAAGGTCACATGAATTAAAGATTAGTGGTGAAGGTCCCAAGTCTCTACGACTTCCGGTTCTTGAAATAGAATTTGTTTTAAATTGTGTAAAATTTTTAAAGAGAAATAACTCCTTATAAGGGTTGATATCAAAATAATTGTTTATGTTTATTAACATTGCCATCTGTTCTTGTACATGCTGCAATTTTCAATTCAATTCTATCCCTTATACTTTTTAAGAAAAATGCAAATAAAAGAAATTGCTTCAAGGGGATATAACTCGCAAAGGGGATGATGAAATTCTACGCAGCCTCATATGGTAATACATCATGATGAGATCTAGCTATTGTACAAATAAGGACATGATATCTTTAAAAACAACGAGGGGCGGCCATGTTGAAAAAAACCAATAAAAGGGAGATAACTTCTAAAGTGGATGATGAAATCCGTAACAGGGTCATCTGGTAATACCCTATGATGAGGTCTATCGATGGTCCATATTTGGTCTTGATAACCCTAATAGAAACGAGGGGAGGGCAGGTCAAATAAATGTTGGAAGAAAAAAAAGAAAAAAAAAAAAAAACATTAGAAAAACTAGTATCTCAATTGTTTGTAAAACAATTGAAAGGTCTTTCCTGTTAAAGTGATGTTTTCGTAATGTACTTTGTACGACCTTTCATTTGATATACGACAAGCATACCTTCTGAAACTTTTCGCATTTTACACTTAATGACCCCATCCGCCTTAATTTTCGAGATCGGAAGTATGATATATGTAATGTAGACTTGATGATCTTTCATTTGATATGCGACAACGCCATGTTCTAGAAAGTTTGATTTTAGCACTTAATAACCCCATCCAACTCATTTTTTGAGGACAGGAATCTGATATTTGAAATGTACACGTTACGACCTTTCATTTGATATACAACAACCTTACCTTAAAAGAAAATTTTATTTTTTGCACTCAATGACCCCACCCAACTCATTTTTAGGGGACGTCAATTTAATATTTGAAATGTACGCTTCATGGACTTTCATTTGATATGCGACAACCTAACCATCTGAGAAGTTTGAATTTTTTGCACTAAATGACCCCACCCTTCCCCCTAGGATAAAAAAGGGGTTTAACATTTTCATTTTTGAGTAGAGCTCGTTAAGACCTTCAATTTGATATATCAAATGACCTCATTTGGCAAAGTGCCAAAAATGATGCAATATCAATTGTATAAATAGAAATTATGAAACTTACAAAGTAAATGCAAAACATAAAAAATATAAATTTAATTTTATGGGGTTTTTTTTCATTGAATGTTTTTGGTATTTAATCAAACATATAACCATGATGAACTCTTTAATTTCTGAAAATTTCAGGTGGTAAACTGTTGTTAAATCAGAAATACATGCCTCCGCTCGCAAAATTTCAAACTGCATTATCTCTTAAATGACAACAGATATCTCAAATCTGTTAAAAGAAAAATGCTCTGCAGTAAAAGGACAACATTTTAAAAAAAAATTTGGACAATTCCAAAGTTCATCAAGGTCACAATGAATTATCAAATATATGATGCAATATCAAACTTGAGAACCGGAAGTCGTAGAGACATGGGACTACCACCATTCAACTCAGGACCACTTGACCTTTCAAATGTCACAATGTCAAGGTCATGGTACACTCTGAAGGTCAAGATTAAATTTCATCATGACCTGAAATTGACCTCAAATTGAAGGTCTTGAACTACTGATCATCTTTCCAGTTTATAGAAGGTTGATATCTGTTACCTTTAAAAAGATATACATATGTTACTATAGTTTTTAGAATTATGTTAATGTAACTTTTGAACAGACGGTCGGACATTTTTGAGCTTAATGTATAAAATGTAGAGCTCGTCGAGAGGAACATTTTATACACAGTATGTATGCAGCAAACTCTTATCGTTTTCTTAATATGCAAGCTTGAATTTGCAGCGTAATTTTTTTTTGCACTCGGTGACCTTTGACCTTGGATGCAAATTGAAGGTCACATGAACTTAAGATTATTGGTGTAGGTCCCAAGTCTCTACGACTTCCGGTTCTCGAAATACAATTTTTCAAAAATTGTGTATATTTTTTCAAGAGAAATAACTCCTTATAAGGGTCAATAACAAAATTATTTTATATGTTCATTTATATTGCCATCTGTTCCTGTACATGTTGCTGTTTTCAAATCGATTCTATCCCTAATACTTTTTGAGAAAAATGCAAGGGAAAGAAATTGCTTCAAGGGGATATAACTCGCATAGGGGATAATGAAATCCTATGCAGCCTCATATGGTAGTACATCATGATGAGATCTACCTATTGTCTAAATAAGGTCATGATATCTTTAAAAACAACGAGGGGGGGCCATGTCGAAAAAATCCAATCAAAGGGAGATAACTTCTACAGGGGATGATGAAATCCTTAACAGGGTCATGTGGTCATACTTCAAGATGAGGTCTATCGATGGTCAATATTTGGTCTTGATAACTTCAACAGAAACGGCGGGAGGGCATTCCCAAAAAAATGTTGGAAGAAAAAAAAGAAAAAAAAAAAAAAAAAAAAAAAGAAAAAGAAAAAAAAAAAAAAAAAGAAAAAAAAAAAACATTAGAAAAACAATAAGGTCTTTCCTAACGGAGTGGAAAGACCTTAAAACAATAAGGTCTTTCCTAACGGAGTGGAAAGACCTTAAAAAGAAAAAAAAAAGAAAAAGAAAAAGAGAAAAAAAAAAAAAAAGAAAAAAAAAAAACATTAGAAAAACAATAAGGTCTTTCCTAACGGAGTGGAAAGACCTTAAATATAGATGTCAAAACAGTTTTACGTACATAAACAAAGCCTCCTTTTACCTATCGAAATTATATGTCGTAAACCAAAAACATGCAATTAAATACATGCTCAGTTTTATTAAATCAACAAATTTACAGCTACATTTAGATTACATATATCATGTATATACAATATTGACCTTGGTATAATGATAATGTTATATCAAAATATAAAATTACGGAGTGAAACATCCGATACATTTGACTTAGAGGGTATTTAAAGGATCTATTTTGATAGGTTTATATGTTTTGATGATATGCTATAATTGTACGACTATATAATAGAATAGAGAACGGGGAAATAAGAGACAACAACCAAATAGCAGAAAACATCCCAAGACCACCAATAGGTCTTCAACGCAGCGAGAAAATCTTGCACTTGGAGTCGGGCTTCAGCTGGCCCCCAAACAATAATGAATACTAGTTCAGCAAAATGGACGCGGCACTGAAGTCCGAAACATACAAATGAACCGAAATTAAAAAATACACAGTTGGGATGTAATTACAACACTTCGTATTGCTTGAAAACATTTTGTTCAAGTGTTTTGTACTCTAAAACATCGCTATACTACCCTTTAAAATCTGATTTCAGGAATGTATTTCTCAATGTCATACATGAAAATATTTAGAAAAGATTAACTGCCTTTTGTGATGAAACAAAATAATTGTCAAACACAAAATTACGAACAAATCAGAAAACAATAACAATAAAGATTAAAAGATTTACCTTAAGAAAACTTATTTCAAATGAGATAGCACATACTAATTTGTACGGAGATGTTGTTTACCGGCCCCGGAAATTTAGATACGATCCGGGTAAACTTATCAATCATTTAAATAAACTTATTCTCAAAGATAACCAATTTAACAGTAGCTAGATCTTTGAATATTGTTTTATCGGTATAAATATTGATATGGTTATCAGTAAATTAAAACAAAACAAAATCTCATTTTTATATACATTTGCACATTCATGGTTCTACAATCTGTCGATACCTATTTTGGGGCATTGCTGTTAATGACGTCTTTACACTAGATCTATTGGATGTTGATTGATATTTTATTTTTAGTCTTAGAAACATGATTTTTTTTATAAGTTTTCATTGGCTTTGAACTAAGTGTCAGTAACTGCGAGTACTCTCAGATCTGTATTTTGTGTCTTTTTTGTTGTGTGTGTGTGTAAGAGGGGGTATAAATTCCCAGGTACGTCCGATGTTTATTTTTTTTAGTTTTTTTTCTGCTTTTTATCGATATGATGAGTTAGCCCTTTTCAAATTAATTTAATACTGTAAAAGTACTTTTATTCATGGGTATCAATTACCTCAAATTCTTAAATTCGTGGATGTTAGTTTTTTCTGTAGAAAAAAATCGAGTGAAGAATTTAAAGCCATCACAAACGATTTTTTTTGAAAAAAAATATATGTTGTTTTATAATGATTTGTGGAAGATTAGAAAATAAGGTGATCATTTTTACTTTCTTGCTCATCTTTCATTACTGACAACATTGATCAAATTTTTAATAAAATGTGTGCTTTCGGAAATAAGCTGATTCATCTAAGCTTACACATTGTAGCGATTGAAGGAAATTGCAAAGTCAACATTTTAATTGTTGCACACCTGTAATCATAAGTGGTGACACTCGAGATTTAATGATCAACAGATTAACCATCATCAAAGGTGTTAATTAGGTAGCAATTAGAATTAATTCTTGTGAAATAAAAGAGCAGGCCCAATATGATTTTTTTTAACGAAAGTTATGAGGAGATAAAATGAACACATTCATCACTGCACATTATCAACGGAAGTCTGATTTTCGTAATTTTATATGAGAATTAAAAGATTAAAAGTACAGTTTGTTTTTTTTAAGATAAAATAAGTAAAATCTGTCTGAAGATGTACAATATATATAGTTCGTAGTGCATTTTCTAATATTCGATGCATTCTCTAGATTATCTGCCAGTATCCATGTAGTCAAACCTACATGGAGATCTTTTTTTTTTTTTTGAATGTCTTGATTTGGACAACAGTTGTTATATTTCGTTGGACACTTAAATATGTGGATAAAGCCATCCATGAAAACCATGAAAATTGGTACCCCACAAATAAAAGTACTTTCACAGTACTTTGTTCTTAGGTTGTTCTGTTACACCACTGTCCCGTGTTAGGAGGGAGGGTTTGAGGCCAGCAAATATGTTTAAGCCCGCCACATTGTAGATCTGTATGTGCCTGTCCTAAGTCAGGAGCGTGCAATTTAGTGGTTATCCTTTGTTGTTGTATATCATATTTGTTTTCGTTTATTGTTCTGTATATAAATCAGGTCGTTAGTTTTCTCGTTTGAAATGTTTTACATTTGTCCTTTTTGGGCCTTTCATAGCTAACATGCCGTATGGGTTTTGCTCATTGTTGAAGGCCGTACGGTGACCTATAGTTTTTAACTATAATATCATTTGGTCTTTGGTGGACAATTGTCTCATTGGCAATCATACCACAGCTTCTTAAATTTATGTACAATAATGTTAAACTATATCTTCATTTGGATTCTAGAATGATTCAACAACATAATTGGTTGAGTGAAGTTGTACAGAGCAAAATGTACAGTAGTTATAATATTGTGTAACTTACTTCAAATAGATGGGTGAACATACGATATTTAGGGTCCGTTTTTATACATTTAAAGATCTCATCTGTACATTAAAGCATACACTATTTGATTATCTAGAAATAATAATACTCATATCATATCACACATGATAGCTCTTTGCCCTAGAAGCCTAAATACATGTAACTTACTTCAAATAGAGGGTGAACATACGATATTTAGGGTCCGTTTTTATACATTTAAAGATCTCATCTGTACATTAAAGCATACACTATTTGATTATCTAGAAATAATAATACTCATATCATATCACACATGATAGCTCTTTGCCCTAGAAGCCTAAATACATGATGAAATTTTGTAGATTTTAATAGTAAAAGTATTCATATGTAATAAGAAATCGATCCATGTAAAGGAAAACAACACGAATCATATTATGTTCATACTATCCCACAAAGTAGAAATGAAATATTGGTTCCATGATCCGCAAACTTCCTGTTAATAAAATGTTGGATTATTTGAAACACTAGGGTTAATTATCTTAAGACATAATTTCCATTGGCAGTATTTGGCACAACTTTTTGGATTTGTTGGTGTTTAATGTGTTTTGACTACTGATGAATCATATGTAACCGTAACGAGCGTATGGAGTACTAAATTATAAGTCTGGTATTTTTTGTTTAACTTCGATTTTTTGTATTAAATTAAAACATAATTAACAATGTTTCAATATGTACATGTATTGTTACACAGTTATGAACAATTGTGGCCCTACATCCTGTCGCTACTATGTTGGCATTGCAAAAGGTAATTCCTTTCTCAGACATTTGATTACGTATGGACACATACAAATATATTTAATGTGTACAGATTGTTTTTTTTTAAATCCATGACATGATTTATTCAATAGCCCAAACAGGGAAATATTATATTGACAGGAGCTCCAACGAAAAATTATGACATTCACATCCCTACTGAATTCTTTAGAAGATTAGAGGTTCCGATTCAGTTTGTCAAGTACGTTAAAACTCCTTTGTGGGGATCTGCGAGATACCGCCTTCTCTTGTTTCATTTACGAATATCAGAAGCTACTCTTACCAAGTCATTGTATATCGAATGCCTCATCTTCCTACCAATGTAAATAAACACGTAATGTTATTTGTAGATTGCTACAGTAATGGTGACACCTGTTTCTATTCAATAAACGAATGCAAAAGCCGAAAAAATCTAAAAAAAATCGGTCAATATTTAGCCAAAAAACAACTGAAAATTAATTGCAATTGAAAGGACAGGGAGATTATCCACGTTCTATATTTTTGTTAAATATCTGTTAATCCTCGGAACTTGGTAAATCTCGATAATAAAAATTACATGTCTCTAAAGAAGAACATTTGCAGAAAATAATATGAGATGCGTTTAGCGTGGAGAAGGAAGAAGGATAACTGTTTATAAAACTTTGAATTTTTCGAAATACTAAGGATTGTCTACTTCATGAATAGATTGCCTAAGCTGTATTTGACAAACCTTTCGTATTTTTGGGTCCTGAATGCTCTTCAACATTGTACTTTATTTGGCCTTTTTAACTTTTTTGATTCGAGCGTCAATGATGAGTCTTTTGTAGACGAAACGCAAGTCTGGTGTACACAATTTCAATCCTGATATCTATAATGAGTTTATTTACTCAAATTTTAAATTAAATGTTGTCAATTCGTATCGAGTTTTACAAAAAATAGATGTTTTTCTCAATCTTTACATTGTCGAAAAGTGTTAACCTGTTTAACTAAATAATACACACACGTGAGACCCTTTACATACTATTTTAGATTTTATCGCACGAGATGGATAACATTATATACCTTTACTATTCAGTTTTAGAAAAATAAACTTGAATGATAGTTGTATCATGATTGTGATATTTATACTTATTATTTAATTAGTTAAGAAATATAGACAAGTTGTTATGTAGTTAACGTACTGCAACTGATTTAAGACATTGGCATTAAAACCATCAGACAATTTCAAAGCAACTTCAAACTATAAACTTTAAATTTAAAAAGTATTAAATGTTTCTGAATAAATTAAATGATTGGACATAACTAGTCTGCCAGATGAAAGAAATATTTTGTTTGTTCTTTAGATTGTATCTTCTTCACCGGAAGCAGATCCACGGTTCGAGTGAAGGGGTGACGTAATATCCAGATATGGGGACTCAAATTTTGAATTAAACATTTGTTTGTTAATGCTTGTTATAGACGGTGATGACAAACTAACAAATTATGTTAACATATCATAAAATAAAAGTTCCTTCATAATATAAGTTCCTATTCAAGAAATAATATGAAATATTATATCCACTGTATTTATTTCAAACGGAATAAACGGTACAGAATATCTGTTCCAACAGGAACAGATATTATTGCATTGTCTATAACAAAGTTAACAGAAAAATCTTACGATTAAAATTGATTGTAACTAAAAGGAAAATGTTCAGAAGTTAAATGAAAAGTCGCAGTGTTTTCTTGTCTGCCTTGAGCTTTTATTTGTTTTAACGCAGTACATCCGTAGAAACTGAAATATTTTCCATTTAGTGATATCGTCGTTTAATATAATTTCCTTGAAAATTAAGTACACATCCGGTTATTTCGGTATATTCCGTAATAACGACCAATGACAAAGCTCCAAAATTTTTCATTGAACCCATGCATCGATATGACATGTAGGTGTTTGCGGCATAGCACTATAAACGTTTGAAGTCGGTTTGCTGGAGTTCCTGTCATTATAAAACTTCCATGGTTGAAATGAGCTTTGAACTAAATGTCAGTAACTAGTAATACCTTTTGATCTGTAAGTTGTGTTTTTATTGCACTTCGTGCTCATCTGGTGAGACAAGCTCTTCCCATCGGATTTCTATAGTTTGCTCTAATGTGCTGTTCCAAGGTGAGGGTGATATGCGCTCAAAAAACATTCTTTACACTACTTCATTCTTCATATGCCAGTCCTAAGTCAGAAGCCTGTAATTCCGTGGTAATCATGGTAATTGGTTGTCATATTGGTTTTTTGTTTATTATTTAAGCATAAATCAGGCCGTTAATCTTTTCTTTATATTGTTTTACGTTTTGTCATACCGATGAATTGTATAGCTTATAATATGCTATGGCTCTTGCACTTGATGCTGTGTATAAACCGGTTTAATAAAGTTAGGAGTTTTTCCTGTAGTGATTTTTATTACACATTACTGTGTTGAAGTTCTGTATATCCACTAATCGAGTTGTAAAAGGGGAGGTTTGAGTTTTCATGGAAACTAACTAAGCCTTACAACAGAAAATGTGTCTGACACAAATCAAATGGTTGTATTTCTGTATTGAAATGTTTTATGTTTTCTAGTTTGTTTTGTATCGATTTGTATTTTCTTGTTTGTTTTGCTTTTGTTTTATGCGTTTTGTTTTGTTTATTATTTGTATTTGTTATGTTCTATTGATATTTATTTAGTAGAAACGAAATTTGTGAACTGTATCTTGGCTTTTTAATATATGCAGAACTTTTATATACTAGGGATGACTTAATGCTTGACATATTAAACATACTCTTGCAAATATCTATTGTTGAACTTGAATGGTAAATTGTGAATTTATTTCGTTTGGAAGATGTGGCTATTGTTTATATATGATAGCTGTTGATAAAATGCAACAACTATAAATATTTGTTTAAAATCAACCAATAAAATTATTTAATCCTGTAAAATCACTGTCAAATTATATCACGGATTGGCTTTTAAAAACCTTTCAGCAGTAAACGATTATTACTAGAATTAAAACCTTCAAAGTGAGTTTTTAAAAATCTAGACGATACGTCCGAGCAAAGCGTCTTTTGATATGTTGAATAATATATAAGTTTGAAATTAGAACTATACCACATCATAGCGTAGACAATCAGGATAGTGTTGTCTACGAGAATTTGCATTCAATCATAACTAGTAGTACCAAGTGATGGCTATACAAAATGACTAAAAAATAAATCTAATTCGATCCATCGTAATAACATATCGGAAACGTATTTCTGGTCAGTAGTGATTGAAACTAAGTTAGTTTAATTTTGGTTAAAATAAACCTATTGATGGCTATATTTCACCGTGTACAACGCGTTTTTTATTAGTAAGTTTTATTTTTGATCAGGATAACAATGTTGTGTCTCCTCTTGTGGTATTTGTCAACATTGTCATAGATTCATGAATATGTCATTATAAGTGCTCTAGTATCACTGCTCTTCAAATCTTTAGTTGAAAAAAAACAAAAATACCGAGGAACTAAAAAGTAGTGCCTTATTAAAAAAAATGTCTGTGCAGTTATATTGGACATGTTTCAATTTTATAACAAGTGACTGCGCTTAACCATTTGTGCTGATTTGGACCATAGAATAAAGGTGTAAAAACTATGGAATTATTCAATGTATGCAAATGATTTTTTACATCAAGAAGCCGCATCTCAAAAGGCTTTACGGAGCGTGCTAAATTACGGAAAAAATTTATCTACACAGACTACAAGGACAATATTGTATTTAATTGCAGTAACGATTTCTATGCTTTTAAACAAAAATAAAAGACTTCTGATGTGGATTCGTTTTATTTTGTACACAGACCATGATAACAATCACCATCGATAATAAATACCCTGCAAAATAAATACAACAATACGATTCAGGATTATCAAGTTAATAATTAAGTATGTTTCTATCCATGTAAAGTGACAAAAAAATGTTTACTTATACGTTATACGAATATTATTAGATCATCACTACTCTCCTATTGGTGAGCTTATCACACAAAGCCTATTACATATGTACTTAATGACTCATATTGCATGAACAAGTCTAATATACGAATAATTTTCATAAAGTATTTATACATTCCTGGCTTACCAATATTTAGACTTAAGCGTTCCTGATGAGGGGAAACCCGGAAACTGGCTTTGGACGCACGAAATGTATAATGATTAATTTTCACTTGCAAGCATTTATCACCAATTTTGAAAACGGAAGATCGTTACTGGAAGTCATTAAATAATGTGCAGTTCTGATATTAAATAGTTGAGCTGATGAACATACGGTAGTTAGTTGTGAAAAATATAGATGTTTTTATTGATAATACAGAATTAGTATGTAAACAAGCAGAAGTAAGTAACAAACGCTGTCAGAGGTCATATCAATATATCTTATTCGAGGTGAAAAGCTTCAAAATAACATGAAAGTTGCAAACTTAATAGGCGTCGTCATTGCTCAACAGATGTTATGCAATAATAGTATAAATCGAAATGAACATAATATTCATATGATGAAGACATAATCTTTCAATCAGTTTAATTGAAGTCTGGAGCTGGCATGTCAGTTAACTGCTAGTAGTCTGTTGTTATTTATGTATTATTGTCATTTTGTTTATTTTCTTTGGTTACATCTTCTGACATCAGACTCGGACTACTCTTGAACTGAATTTTAATGTGCGTATTGTTATGCGTTTACTTTTCTACATTGGTTAGAGGTATAGGGGGAGGGTTGATTTCTCATAAACATGTTTAACCCCGCCGCATTTTTGCGCCTGTCCCAAGTCAGGAGCGTCTAGCCTTTGTTAGTCTTGTATTATTTTTAATTTTAGTTTCTTGTGTACAATTTGGAGTTTAGTATGGCGTTCATTATCACTGAACTAGTATATATATTTGTTTAGGGGCCAGCTGAAGGACGCCTCCGGGTGCGGGAATTTATCGCTGCATTGAAGACCTGTTGGTGACCTTCTGCTGTTGTCTGTACTATGGTCGGGTTGTTGTCTCTTTGACACATTCCCCATTTCCATTCTCAATTTTATTATAAATTTTGGCAATAATCAAAACGTCAGTATGCATGAGTAAGGTTCAAACTCCTTCAGACAAATTATAACCCAGCCTTTTGGGATTATTCTTTTATTTCCAATTTTATTTGATATAGATCCTTATATTAATTCTTAACTTTACATCAGGGTTATTGCTTCCACTACATAAAATAGGTAACTGTTAATGATATGATAGTAATTTCGAGGTTGCGATTCGAACCCAACAAAAACATCTGATTTTCTTTGATTTCAGTCAATTTACCTAGTTTACTATTTTACTGTAGGCCAATATATTTGAAAATCCAACTTTTCGTCAAAAATAAGCTGATAAAAACAAATAGGACCAAAAGTATAGCCAACCCCGCACAAGAAATCAGATCTATTAATGAAGGGTGCACATTCCTTATTTCTAAAATAGCAAAAATTAATAAAATTAATATCCGTATCTTACTGCCAATATCGAAGTACTGGCTATTGTACTGTTGGTACTCTCAATAGAGGTGTCAACCCTGTGGTAATAATAACATAAACGGCCTCAATTTACTGCATCAGAAGCGCTTTGCGACAATCTATGTTTCTTCTGTGATGCTCGATGTTAAAATATTTGAAAATCGA
This sequence comes from Mytilus californianus, assembly GCF_021869535.1. Taxonomy (NCBI): domain Eukaryota; kingdom Metazoa; phylum Mollusca; class Bivalvia; order Mytilida; family Mytilidae; genus Mytilus; species Mytilus californianus. The sequence goes on along the minus strand of NW_026262626.1, from coordinate 21,845,958 downwards.
AACTATATTGAAATGTTTTAAAGCTGATAACAATAGAAACAATACCTGACTTTAGAAAAACAATAATTTTACAAAAGGTCAAAGTAAATAGACAAGTATAACACAATTGATCATCAACAATACGGCAAACATGATGAAATATGAAGATGTACAAAAAACCAGACAGATGACAGTTCCAATTTGCAATGTCATAAACTCATCATAGATACTAGCATTAAAATTATGTACGCCAGACGTTTCTGTCCACAAAAGACTCATCAGTGACGCCCGAATCAATAAATTATGCTGAAGAGCATTGGGAACTCACAATTCTGAAAGGTTTTGCCAAATACAGCTACGGTAATCTATTCCCGGGGTAGAAAATCCTTAATACTTCGGAAAATTCAAAGATTTATAACCAGTTAATGTATACTTATGATCATATCAATGTCAACACAGAAGTGCTGAATACTGGGCTTTTAGAGATCTAGCTGGTATCGCCCCTTTTTGACGCAATTACAGCTTTTTATCTTCGACGCATTTATTATTTTAGTTTATAGATCAATCGGGGTGTCATTGTCTTGTCTTCAAGTTAAGCCCATAAAAGCTCGACAAGCGATACATCTGGTCGCAATGGTAGCCCTGGAAGAACAATAACTAGATGCTGTTCAAAAAGTTAATGCATATGCGAGCCACGTGACGTCTGGTATTGTCTTGCTGCTAAAAAAAAGTTCCAGGGTCACGCTGGGTGTACTTTCCACAGCTTCAGGGCAATCACATACTAGATGAATTGACGGGACATGACAATACTGACATATGTGGTGTACAGCTGTATTACTGATTTGCATGATGTTGGTCTTAAACGACACGGCGGTTACCATGTATGCGTTTTACTATTTCGAAACCAGCTCATGATGCAGCACAAGGCAAAATCTCTTTCAGGAAACCTTGGTAAAATTGCATTACAAAAGTAATTGAAAAACTGTTTGCTGAAGAAAACGTTCGATATTCCGCTTTGTGTTTCGTTTTGTTTTGTTTAGTGAATATACCTGATTTTACTTACATTAGAGGTGTCGAAAGACTTTCGGGAAATATAACACACGATTAAAAAACGACCAATGGCGCTTTGGCATGTGTCAGTATTTTCAATTGACGACACAGTAAAAATTAAATTAGGTAGAATTGAAAAAAAAACACTTCATTGGTTCATAAAAGAAAATTTCTCATGTTAACGCATTTGTAGAACTTTTTATTAAATCAGAGACAGGTGAACAAATTGTACAAGTACGTGATGTCGGGATGATGTACATGTAACGATTTATCAAATAATCTAAATGCTTTCTTTGATAATTGTCGTTAAAATATGAGTCATATGGATAATGTTGACATTTAAAGCACCCATAACCTACGAGTCAATGATTGAATTAAAATTCATTTGAAATACAAAAACCTAAATTGATAACAAGAAAATCAAAAGAAAAACAAATTGCCGAGAGGAGATTATTCATGGATTACGGATACAGTATGACCTTGATGGGGTGTATATATTAAAAGGAATCATCTAGAAATATCATTTGTGGACAGGTCTTACTACATTTAAAAGGTAAGTTACATCATCTGCGTGCAATATATATTTATTCTAATATTTCAATTTCATTAAAAACAGGTCTTCAACTATGATAAGAAGTTATTAAACCTAAAAAGAAAAACAAAGATTTATTTTCGACTTGTGAGTTTGAATATCTTTTTTGGTACCTTTCTTCTCTCTTTTAAAATTCCTTAAATTGAAACAATTATGTAAAATTCAGAAAAATTATAAATATATAGAGAAAATGATTTTTCGATAACATAATCTCATAGCAGCGCAAAAAAAATAAACGGTACCAATTTTAATGCACCAGATGCGCATTACGACAATAAATATTATTCAGTGATGCGCGTGGCCATAATGTTGGAATATCCAAAATCTAATGCAAATGTTGTGTTTAGAGAAAGATCTGCTTATCCTTGCAGAGCCCCTAGCGGGGTTTGTTTATCCATATCTTTTGTCGTCTAATATGTAATGGTTTTTGGACTTTTTGGCCTATTTCTGTTTTCGATACTTTTTCATTGGTGGCTTTATCAGTTTGTCTTTAACTTGTTAGTTTTTTTTTCCATTTCTTCCTGAAAATTACCGCCACTCTTTTAATGTATGTTTAATATGTTTGAAAAAAGCCATTCTTACATATATAAACATATACATTCAGCAAATTTAATTCAAAGAATAAATCATGAAAATGAATTTAAATGTTAGCGTAAGTTTTTCAAAGGACTTATAAACAATTTCTTCATATAATCAAAATGATTACATATACAATATATCTCGCAAAAGAAATTAAAAGCATCTCAGTAGGTCAACTCTGTGTTTGCCTATTTCTTTAAAATGTCATGTATTTTACTTAATTTTGGTATCACTTTTTTTTAATTAAAGGAAACGATAGACATACTCTTCCAGCAGTGCAACTCCAATACATATACAACTGTGATCTGCATCTGTTACCATGAAACATTTATTGAGTTGTCTAATCATTTTTGTGACTGTTTATGACATCGATGCATCATTATGGTAAGTTAAATTTTTCGTGATAAACAAATATGTTGACCTTGACTCCTCCATCTTACAAGAGGGACATGTATTCGGTTTTGCGAAATTTAAATACGCACCCATGTCCAATCGGAAAAGGCATTTTGAAGCAGATGATGCGCGTATGAATTATACCTTGGTCTTTGGAAGTAAAACAACTCTTTCAATTATGTGATTGGTATTAAGATGACATCTTGAATGGTTAAATATCAAAGTCCATACCAGTTTTACAGGACGCTTTTTACTGATTTGCTGTTTAATTGAGGCAGCAGCAGTTTACTTTTGATACACTTCCCTTTTTTAAATTTATTTTGGAGTTCGATGTTAAGATCTCGTAAATAGATTAAGAAGAGACAAATCAAAATAAAAACCTGAAGGAATCACATGAACTATAAAAGGAGCAAGGCTGGTTGCATCGACAGGGTAAGCGTCTCCTGTTATGCATGCATCACGAATCCACGTGTGTTTTTGTCTTGAGTATTCATGAGGTACAACAATATATTTACTACTTGACATTAAACCAGCAATGATCATAATGAACTTGTTTTTAAATGTTATTTTCTAATACTGGTTTGACAAGATAATTTGAAATAACAACTTGCTGAAACCAAAATTACTTATTATTATTGAAGTTTTTAAAAATATTACTTTGTTAAAAGGTCTTAACATGTTTTAGTTATATATACGGCGATAATAGATCTGTAGTGGATATTTTGGTTTTATGAACTTTTACAAATATGCATTTAGGATTAGGGACACATATTACGTTTTTTTTTTATACTTAGTAGTCTTAGTGTGGCATGTCATATATTGCATGTGACTTCTTATTTCAGTGCTGAGCGACAAGGCAACCAAAACAAAAACGTAAAAAATCCTAAAGTGAAAATCCCTAAGCTGGTGAAATAGTGTAAATGTTTTGGGTTTTCTTTTACACATAACTGATAGAGAACTTGTTTGTAACAAATGTTATTTTACGGAATGAATTAATGTGTTAACTCTGTCCTTTGCTCACATACTTTATTTATTTTTAGAATGAATCGTCCGCGTTAACATATTGATATATATTTTTTTTTTTCTTCAAAATAACCTCTATAAATCGCTATATTTTCTATTTGGCAATGGAAATAATTAGTTTATATGTTGTTTGAGAACTTTGACATGCAAATATGTCTTTCTGTTATAAGTGCATATCTTTTTTTTGTTTCTCGTCTCCCTTATTTATCTTGCACCATCAATCATTGTTGCAAGTGAAAACAATCAAGATGATTTTTTTTTCAAATTTCAGACCACAATGCTCAATGATATACAGGAGAAGTGCCATAGCTATGACGAATCAGATACATAAAAATCATTGTCTTTTGTTTGTAGTAGTGTTTTCATAAATCATTCGGAAAATGCCTGTATGAAGTCAGGGTTGCGACATTGTTTCCCCATTCGTTCCGTTGGTTGATATAGGTTAACGTTTGATTTTGTCAGACTTCCCATTTTTAATTTATTTTTTTTTTTTTGAGTTCGGTATTTTTAACAATATTTTTTTGCCATGAAATGTTTTACTTTAAACTCATCACAATGAATTACTTATGAAATCTCACTTAAACAGTATCTTAATTTCATGTTGATCGGTTGCTGTACATAGATATACATGTAAAGATGTATTGATCAATAAGAATTAGATAAGAAGTTAGCGAATGATAAAAGGTTATACCTTTTTGTAAAAATTAAAAGTGCTGGTAATCAAAATTTGACAAATACAATGCAGAAATGTTGTTTCTATGGAGTCTGTGTATTATCAGAATGATGCTATAAATATTTCGTCACTAAATGTAGGAAATAAAATTATATTGTAGCACAACTGCCAACAAGGAAAAGGTTGGGCGTGTTGTGTTTGGTGAAGCAAGTGGGGAATCAGCCAATGGACAACTAGAGGTTGCATATACGATTGTGAACAGAATAAATCATGCTGGATTCCCAAATTCGCTAAATGGAGTTGTAGAGCAGACATATACATCGGGAGGTAAAACGTATCATCATTATAACACATTAGATAATTCTGGTCATGACCAAAGATGGACAGCAGCGAAAAAAACAGGTGCAAAAGAGCATGCAGCGTATAATTCCGCAATAACTCAAGCCGGGCATGCACTTTGTGCGACAAAGTCTGATCCTATGAGTTGCGGCCCGGTCAATTTTTGTGCCATAAATCCGTGTGCCTCTACGAACAGTAATACGTATTGGTGTGTGACCGAGAAAAAACAGATCGGATCTCATTGGTTTACCTGCATCAAGAAAAAAACAGGAAAATGCTGAACTTTGAAACTTAAAATTTTAAATGTGAGATAAGTAAGAAAAAAAAAACAAACAAAAACTGATCTCACGCAAAGCCATGCATTTATCATTGATCATTATGAAGATGATCACATATCACTTTCTATGTAAATCAGATATCAATATATTTGTTTAATAAAAAAGGTTTATTCTGCGTTTTTGTTTTATAATTACTAGTTTTGCTATTCCCTTGCCATTTAGAGACATGTTGGTTTTTCCGCTTGGATGGTTTTACCCTAGTAATTTTTGGGGCCCTTTATAGCTTGCTGTTCGGTGTGAGCCAAGGCTCTGTGTTGAAGACCGTACTTTGACCTATAATGGTTTACTTTTATAAATTTTGACTTGGATGGAAAGTTGTCTCATTGGCACTTATACCACATCTATTTATATCTAATTGTTACATAACTTATACTGTTTTTCATTATCTGACTTATCTCAAGTACGTATATTACATTTTGACTGGTCAAAGGTAATTTCTTATAGGTTTTATGACTGTTCCAACCGTTCATTGGACAAACATTAAGTTTACCTTAAAAGCAAATTTGGTTGGTCCAATGACTTTTAATTCGGGATGACGTTTACTTCTTAACCATTCTCCTTGTGTGCAAACATCTCACATGCATATATTAATTTTTGACTGATCAAGTTAATTACCTTACAGGTTTTATGACTGCATAAACCGTCCCTTGGACAAAAGTCAAGTTTTGCCTTAAAATCATATTTGTTTGGTCCTATAACTGTTTTTATTTGGTTTCTTTTTTAGTCTTGTTTGTTTTGTTTTGTTTTGTTTGTTTCTATTATTTATATCTGAGTACTGTTAAAAACTGATAAAATGCAACATCTACTTCTTTTTCGTTTTTTGAATCGACCAGTAAAATCGTTATATTCCTTTAAAATCACTGCCAAGTCATATTTCGGATTTCCGTTGAAATCACTGCCAAGTCATATCTTGGATTGGCTTTTAAAAAACCTTTCTGCAGCAAACGATTATTAATAAAACCTTCAAGAGGGGTAATTTTAAAATTTCTATACGATAAAGTACGAGAAAAACGTCTTTAGATTTCTCGAATATCATAAAATATAAAAATAGTACAATACCAGATCATAGCGCTGACTATTAGTCTATAGTGGTACCTACGAGGATTTGTATTCGATCATGATAAGTAGTAATTTTAACCCAGTGGTGGCTTTACAATATGAATAGAAAAACAAATCTTATTTGATCCATCGTATTTACATTTCGGAAACTTATTTCTGGTCTGTAGTGATTAAAACTGAGTCAGTTTTATTTGGTTTAACAAACCACATTGGGTTGTATTTCACCGTATACAACGCATTTTGTATAAGTCAGTTTATCTTTGATCAAGATAAAATAGATAAAATAGTTATGACAATGCTCTGGCTCTTTCTCTGGTATTTTGAATATTGTCATAGATATATGAACATTATGAATATGTCATTATTAGTGTTCTAGTAACCCTGTTCTTCGAACCTTGATTTGATGACAATAACAGAGTGTCCAGCCTTCTTGAATTATTTTTTGTCCAATCACAGATTTTCAGATGAATTGACTTAAGTAGGGTAAACAAAAGAGCAACCTAAATTCCGGAATGTAAATACTACCGTGCCACATTGAGCACACCTGCTGAAAGACTCGTATTGTATGAACAAGTCTTATATACGGAAAATGACAATAAAGTATTTATACATCCCTGGCTTTCCAATGTTAAGATTTATGCATTTCTGATAAAGGTAACCCGAGAAATGCACTTTGGACGCTCGAAATGTATAAAGTTTTTTTTTTTCACTTGCAAGTATTAATCACCAATTCTGAACACGTATGATCATTACAGGGAATTTTTAATTAGATATAAGAAGATGTGGTATGAGTGCCAATGAGACAACTCTCCATCCAAGTCAAAATTTATAAAAGTAAACCATTATAGGTCACAGTACGGTCTTCAACACGGAGCCTTGGCTCACACCGAACAGTAAGCTAAAAAGGGCCCCAAAAAATTACTAGTGTAAAACCATTCAAACGGGAAAACCAACGGTCTAATCTATATAAAAAACGAGAAACACTTATGAACCACATCAACAAACGACAACTACTGAACATCAGATTTCTGACTTTGGACAGGTGCAAACAAATGCAGCGGGTTTAAACGTTTTAATGGTACCAAACCTTCACCCTTTTTCTGAAACAATAGTGTAACATCACAACATAGAAAGACACACTATAAAATATCAACTGAAATAGCTTAACTCAATCAAAGGACATATTAACACCATTGAACATACACTGAACAAATAAATTTGACCTATGACACAATGTAAATACAAAATAAATAAACTAAGGGAAGAATAATAAAAGTAACATATTATATCAGTAAGAAATGTTAAACAATTAAAGAAAAACAGTATGCTCGAACAAAAATACCATCCATTTGCAATAACTTTAAACACAGGTAAATGAAAATAATTTTGTTGTTAGGTATACGTGTACAGTACCAATAGAGAAAGGAAATACTTTTACAAAATAAATAATTTTGATGTTCATAGTACGAAGTAAAAATTTAAAGTTATTCCAAACACTTATCAAAGCTGGTATATAGACCAGATATAACCCTGAATAACATTAAATAACAAAAAAGCAATACAATTAGTATCAACAGGTCAAATAAACAAGAAAGTACGATTTGAGAGTACTCGCAGTTACTGACAGCTAGTAAAAAGCCAAAACAATTAATAATAAAAAATCATGCATCAGAGACTAAAATCAACTAAAACACATCCCAGGGATTTAGTCTTTTAACGTCATGGACAGTCAAAGAAGACATGACTAGTGCAATGCCAAACATAAATGTATCGACAGACAGTAGGATAGTTAGGAGTTTAACCTCTTTATAGATCTAAACGAACGTGAGTGTGTCTTTATACATCCCACTTGAAAAAAATACAAATTTAGTTGTGTTTTAATTTGCTGATGACAAAATCGATATTAGTGCCAATGTAAACTATATTCAAAGATCTAATTACCATATTGGTAAGATAACCTTTACTAATGAGCCTGTTTAAAGGTTCGATGAGTTTACACGGATCACATAGTGATTTCCGCGCTTTATGTACAATATTACCGTAAAATTTAGGATGTGAAATACCGTTTTTAATCAGTTTTCTACAAGTACAGCCGAATTTACTAATCAAATCTTTGTATCTATGAAAGAACTTAGCAAAAGTTTTACGTAATTTATGGTAACGATATCCTTGATTTAATAATTTACCAGTGATGCATTGATTACGTTCGTTAAAATCTATGACATCACTACACACACGGGCATAACGAACGAGTTGGGATATATATACACCGTATGATGGAGCCAAAGGAACATCGCCGTCTAAAAAAGGAAAATTAACAATAGGGAATGAAAAATCGTCTCTTTTGTCGTAAATTTTCGTATGGAGTTTTCCTTTAGAGATTGAAATGTCCAAATCCAGAAAAGGACAACTACTGCTGTTTATGTTAGATTTAGTTAAAGTAAGTTCTATTGTGTAAATTTCGGTAGTATATTTAGAGAACTCTGGATTATTTAACGAAAAAATATCATCTAGATAACGGAAGGTATTGTTGAATGTATCTACCAAATGTAACAATGACGTGTCTTTACTGAGTTTGGTCATAAACTGAGATTCATAGCAATACAGGAATAAATCTGCTATTAAAGGGGCGCAGTTAGTGTCCATAGGAATACCTACTACCTGTCGATACATTCTATCGCCGAAACGTACATATATGTTGTCCAGGAGAAAATTTAAAGCTTCAATCATATCTTCACATTTCCAGTAAGTGTATCTAGCATACTTTCCTTTTTCGTTACAGAAAAAGGCTTTAAACGAGTTACAGCAAATAAATTTGTAATGAGATTTTTCAAAAGACCATTTAACTAAATATGAAATCTTTTTCTTGATAAGATTGAGTGGAAGTGTAGTATAGAGAGTAGAAAAATCATAACTGTCAACAGAATTAAAAGGACCATCAAAAGCATGTATTTTATCTAAAACCTCTAAAGAATTTTTAACACTCCAAAAATAATTAATACCATTATTTTCATAAGCTTTATTACAAAAGTTAATAACAAGTTCTTTGATAGTAGTAAGGGAGGTAGTTAGAAGCACTGATAGATTAGTAGTAGAACACTTACTAGATGCGGAGATGAAACGGAATTTAAATGGTTTTTTTTTGTGCAATTTAGGTAACCAGTACATAGTAGGGAATTTCAAATGTTCGGAAGAGGCCTTAAGCTGGGTAGTGGCAGTGATATGCTTGTTTACAATTTGACACTCTGTGGAGCGTACGGACCTGAATGTAGATGAATTTGTAATTTCGTTTTGGAGAACTTCAGTGTAGTATATGCGTCACACCACCACTACATTGTTTGCTGCTTTGTCTGCCGGTACGAACACAAACCACTTTGCGAGTACTTGGAGTTTATTTTTTTTCACGTTTACACCAATTTTTACAGTAGACAGACAGAGCGTCTTTAATGATCTGACGACACTGTTTCCAATCTGTTTTAGATGGAGGACGATATTTCGGTCCTTTCTTAAGAAAAGTTATGACCTCACGGTCCTCGACGATGTTGAGGTCTCCTGTAAGGACATGACCATAGGGAACATATCTAAAACTAGATGTTTCACAATCTCAAGTGGAAGGAACATTATTTTCCATATTGACGTCTGATGTAACTGACGTATAATTAAAAATCAAACTTCTGCTGGGTTTTTTATAAGAATACGAAATAATAGGTGGTTCTATATTATCAAAATATGGAGGTATTTGGCTTTGGATGGTAGAGTCATTGAAAATACTAGATAAGTTAATAAAATCAATACCTCTATTTATATATTTTAATTTAAGAAAACGCCGTTTATGATTTTCAGGTTTATCGATACTAGGAAATAGCCTATGATGACAAAAGGCTGTAATAATACGGGTGTATTCATACATTGGGCTAAAAAAAGAAATTGTATCACACTCCAGAAAAATAGCATATAATTTACTTATTGGTATCTGACCCAGTTTGCATAATACTTGATGTCTGCCATTATTTTTTATTATAGATAACAGATCAGCAAGTGTATAATTTATACGATGTTTAATACGTTGATTACGGTTTTTGCGTTTGCCATGAGACCTTTTATTTCTAAGTCGTTTATCGACAATATTTATGACATCGATTGAAGTTTTAGTTATGTTCCCCTGTCCTAATATTTTGTCATTAAGACCGAGAGGATAAGCTGTTTGAAGTCTTTTTATCCAAATTAATTCGCGAAGTTCACGTGATTTTCCAAATTGCTTGTGTGATTCTCCTGGGTGTTTCTGAACGGTTTCAAGTGGTTGGAATTTAATAAATTTTAGAGTGTGATTATGCTTATCTAAATGTTGATATATCAAACTTTTGAATTTTACTCTTTTACAGTCCTGAAATTAAATCACTTGACCTGCTAAACTTAAGCTAGTTATCTGTGAAAATGATAGATGTTGATTTGAAAAATGTGTTTGTATGAAAGTATGAAATCGTCCAAATTATAATTGCATATTGTTATTCTAAATTGTTTCCCAAAATTGATCGCCCTGAAGATCACAAAAAACATTTTATTAAAATTAGATATGTCAATAAAGGTTTTGATTTTGTAAATATTGCCGGTATTTTTAATGATCATTCTGTTAAAGAACAAATTCCTGGCTATTTTGATAATACTAAACTCCCTCTTATTGGTAATGTTTACAAAAAATCTACCCGGAAATATGTGTTTAATTACAGCGAAGTGTGTAAAGATGTAAATATCAGTGACAATACACCTACGTCATGAAATTGCAGTAATTCCGAATACGTTTATGGCCCAAGTTCCCATGTTATAACAGGAGACCTTAACATCGTTCGTGACCTAGAGTTGAAATCATTTTTCAGTAAAGGACCAAAATATCGTCCCCCGTCAATTATCAATTGTAATGAGTGTCGTAACATCATCCACGACTCACTCCGTACTTACTGCTCTAAAAGGATAACACAAGAAAAAGTTGAGAAGAAATCATTAGATTCCTTTTTTAATTTGGTAATTAACATAGTTGATATACGTATTCAACATTTTAAAGAACATTTTACTCCTAACAACAACCATAATAGCCCTATTTCTCCTATCAAACATAAGCTAAAGGAAATCGCCAAGGAATTTGTATTTGTCCCGGGTGATAAGGCAGCTAATAATATCATTTTTGTTTGACGTAAATTTTACAGTGAGGTTCTGAAAAAGGAAATCACGAATTCACCAACATTCCAACTGACTCCATTTTCGAAAAATGTTATCTGTTACAAACATAAACTTTTAGCTACCTCATTACAAGCAGAACCAAATACCATGAAAGTTCCATCTATGTACTGGCTTCCGAGTACTCCTTACAAAAATAGATTTATTTCGTCTTCAAGCAATTACTCTACTACTAAACTATCTATTCTACTTATTAGTACACTTGGTACAATCAAAAACCTGGTAATAAATTGTTTAAATAAGGCCTTTGAAAATAGTGGTATTAATAACTTTTGGAGTGTCAAAAATTTGTTGGAAGTACTTGATAAATTGCATGCTTATATTGGTTATTATGAATCTGTTCGAAGTTTTGATTTTTCTACCCTATATACCATTTTGCCTCATAATCTTATTAAGACAAAAATCACACACCTGATTAAATGGGCATTTAAAGTCAAAATGCGAATAAAATGTTCAAATTCTTTTAGGTCATTTTTTAGTAACAACAAACAAAAGAACTATGTCAACTGGACCTGCTTTGCTACTATTACTGCCCTTGAATATTTACTACATAAAACTTTTGTTCGCTATGGAGATTCCGTATATCGTCCAGTTATCGGAAGTCCCATGGGGACTAACTGTTCACCTCTTTTTGCGGATCTGTTTCTGTATTGTCGTGTGTTACAATGTATAGCTAAAATCAGCAAAGACCAATCGAAACAACATCTGATTCAAAAATTTAATAACACTTTGAGATATTTGGACAAATTATTACACCAGGGTTTTTGATATTACAAACTAGTCAAAATATTTACTAAATTTTATCATCGGTACAAGGACATCATTCGTAAATATAAATCAACATGCAGACATCTTATACGTTTAGGTATTTCACATCCAATCTTTTGTGGTAATATTCTTTACAAAGCACAAACATGTCGGCATTCACCACAAAAGCTAACCAAACCTTTAAAAAGACTTATTCAGAAGGGATATAGTTACGATACTGTTGTAAGTTCATTAGGGATTGCATGTTTTAGTATTAATATTGATTCACTCATAGGGTCTTGGCATCGGAAATAAACACATTTATTCTAAAACCAGTTGTTGGCATGATACGAGTTATGTTTTACGTAACATCTTCTGCATGCAATACTTATTTTGATATTTCAATTTTCATCTTCATCTATGATAATAAGCTGTTAAACCTGCAAAGTAAAACACATTGTACCATTCTTAAAATTAAAACAAATAAACGAAATTTAAAAAGATAAGAAATATACATATATACAGCATTTACAGAAAACAATTTCGATATAACAAAAAAGTTAAGAGCTCCAACATTTGAGGTATATATGTAGGACTCAAAGGGGGGCATGGGGGGTTTCTTCAAGTCTAAGACCAATTTTAAAGTCACGTAATTTTCCCTGAATAAAGGAGTTAACTTTAGCGTCACAATTAAACAGTGTTAAATTACGTACACACCGCCGCGACAATGGCTGAACACATACATTAGATCTGAATACCATTTCAGATGACGGTTTTATTATATCGGAGGAAAAGAAAAGCCAGTTTTCAAAGTTATAACCCATGAATTAAATTGTATTTCATAAGTCGAGTTTACGGTATTGGAAGTCCTGGCAAATGCGAAGATGTACTCATCTGATTCGGATTATATAACACTAGCCCATAGTCATTCGTAGCAGATAAATTGCCATTGCAGGCAATTTTATGCAAATGGATATTTTTGTAGTGTTTTTTTTGTGTTTGTGTTTCGTGTTTGTTTTCGCTCCTTCTTTTCTCGCCTTCGACTGTGTTCTTGGTGGTGTCTTGTCTCTTGATTGTACGGGTTTTTAACTAGAAAATTTGACATAGATTTGGATTTTGAAAATCTGCCATAGATTTGGGATGGTATGTCGTCATATTTACCATAGATTTGAAACTGCCATAGATCTGGAACCAGCCATGGATGTGAGTCCTACACATATACCCGAGTAGATACGATATTCTAGAGCTTGCGCTTCCTATCATGATTGCCTTGCTTACGCTGAAGCTATTTAACCAATGATTCAACTTGTTAAGTTGGGGTCATTCAATCAATATTTCTACGGACACCATCAGCAGTTGGTTGAAACTTTTGGAATAGTCTTTTTATGAGTGACTTTTAGACTATTTATTTCTTATAAACAAATAATACATAAGTTTACAATATGGTTAACGAAAGACATAAAACATCTCACTTCATTTACTCTGTGTTTGTGTTTGTTTTAGTGTTTGTTTTTTTTATTTCACTTTCATTGGATCACTTATTTTTTTTAAGAAACGATCAATATTCAAAACATTTACAACTGTGATCAGCTTTTGCAACTATGGCACTTGTATTGAGCTGGCTTGTCATGTTGGTGACTGTTCATGATATTTGTGCTTCATTCATGTTCATTGTGGTAAGTACATGTAACATGTTCCGTGAAAAACAGATCTGTTTACCTTTACTCTCTCAACCGGAACTTTTATGAGGGACATCCATTTGGTGAAGTGAAAAAGAATACGCATTCATCACATCCGCAAGAAAAAGAACATTTTTCGTGTTGAATAATACCTTGGTTTTTAAACATAACATTATTTTTTGAATAATCATATTAGTAATACGAGATCTTCTTAGTAGACCACATTTATGCCCGTACCAACTTTTCAGGACGTGCATTGCTGATATATAGATAAATAAGGCAACGATAGTTTACTAATGAATCGCGCGAATTCCAAAAGTAGTGAGACCTGGCTACAAAATATATGATACCAATTTTGTTACACCAGATGCGCATTATATCTCTGATACGTTTTTCGACTATTAATATCTCTCCGGTATTGTTCGATGACAAAATATTTAAAAAAATCAAAACCTTATACAAACTTTGAAGAGATAATCAAACCTAAAATAACATTAAGTTTACCCAAATCTTGACGAAGAACAGAGTTTTACAAGCGTCTTACATTATGCATGCAACACAGGTCATGCGAATCTATTTGTTCCCGTCTTTATCACCCTGTATAATCCCGATACAAATGAATCTGCACATTGATTCATACAGAAGAGAATGTGCACTTTTGAGGAATGTCCAACATTTATTCTTCTGAGATTTGTCAAGAGGTTTTGATATGTTTTAAGTCACATATACGGGATGTCATAGATCTGTTTTGGATATTTTGGTTAACGACTTTATTACAAAATATAGGTACAGTAAATTGCATTTAGGATTAACGATACGGATTTTAGTTTAAATATATTTATTAAGAGTGGATTGGGAAACAAGTTATTACAACTTATATTAATCCCTTTCCACTTTGCTCGTGCGAGTGCTGCCTTGTAGCGGCATTAGCCTGCTCTTTTTAGAATCTACAAGGGTGTCTTTTACGTGCAAGAGATATTGCTCTCTCTTAACACGGGTCAGGTTAAAAGTGTTGTTGGGTTGTTGTCTCGTTTCTTGCATGTAACTTGCATGATCAATCGTTTTTGTGTATGAACAAAATTAATAGGAAAAAAATATATAAAATTTAGATATAAAATGCTGAACAATAGATGGGAAAAGAACATACACTGTGACAAACCATATAAAATATTCCATGTATTAATTTTGTATTTGTGTTTTCATAATACATTCAATTTTCATTTTTGCAATTAAATTTGAACTTTAAAATTATCAATGAAAATGTTGGATTCCCAAATTCATTAGATGGAGTTGTAGACCAGACATATAAATCGGGAGGCAAAATGTATCATCATTATAACACATTAGATTATTTTAGTCACGACCTAAGATGGAAAGCATCAAAAGCACCTGACCCAAAAGAGCATGCTGCTTATATTTCTGCTATAACTCAAGCCGAGCATGCGCTTTGTGCGACAAAGTCTGATCCTATGAGTTGCGGTCCGGTCAATTTCTGTGCCACAAATCCGTGTGCCTCTACTAACAGTAATAAGTATTGGTGTGTGACCGAGAACTTTGAAATTAAAAATTGTCTTATCTTGAGTTTTTAATTTGAGATAAATAAAAAATAATCCAAAATAGTGTATAATAATGATATCATATATCAGAAAATCACAAAATCATGGATCTGTTATCGATCATTCTAACGTTTATCACACAACACACTCTGTAATTAACTAGGGTATCGATAGTTGTTTGATAGATTTTTTTTTCGTCTTTTTTTTGTCTGAAAAAAATAGCTTCAAGTATTACCTCGTTTTGCTTTTTTTCTTCTTTTACAGACGTCAGGACTTACTACATAAAATGAGCATCTAATTTATCTTACATATAGAAATAACATTTTGACTATAACAAACTAATTTCTGACTGGTTTTATGACTGCTACATCTGTTCCTAGGACAAGTTTTGCCTTAACCAAGATTTGGTTGGTCTTATGCATGTTTTAATTTCCAAAAAAAAATAACATTTGAACAGTCCATAACTGAAGTTAAAACGGGTTTAAGTTTTGTTTCTTAAACAGTCTCTGCAAATTAACATCGACTAGAACAGTTATAAAGCTAACTTTTAGTCTATTCTTTCACTATTGAAAAGAAGACCCGACCAGAACTATTTTAATGCATCTATGCAGTAAGATATATTTTAAATGCCCTTGCTTTTTGATTTTTACATACTCTCATACAAATTGTCCTGGAAACATACATAATCCGATTTGCATTTTTTCTTCAAATTACAAAAAAATTAATGGATTCAATCTCATATTTAAGGAGTGTTCTAAACAAATCTATCCATGTGTCTTATCTGGATATGTACTCGGGTTATGTAAGAGCAAATCATCGGTTAAGTTAACTGTCTTTCTTGCTCCAAAGATGTTAAGTTAACTTTGAAAGCGAACAAAACGTTTTCTCAAATTTAGCTTTTATATAGGTTATGACTGCACTCATTTGTACATCTCCAGCAATTATATCGACCGTCCAAAATTATAAAATCATAAACGTCAAACAAGGTATCCGCATCGCTTGTGTTATAAATAACGTACAAGCTAGGAGCAAGGTATGGTGTTTTAGATCATCGATCGGTATCTAAATCTATCGAATAGGTTTTATGCGCAGTATAAAGAACAAAAACTAAAAAAACTAAAGAGTAGCAACACGAACCCTACCAAAACCCGGGGGTGACCTCATGAGCTTCAGAAAGGTGAGCGGATCCTGCTCTATATGTGGCACCCGTCGTTTGCTCATGTGCAAACAAATCGGGTAATAAGTCTAATTCGGTAGGTCACATTTGGGAAAACAGAACGGGTTTGGGCTTACAACAACTGCAAAACAGATTTTCCATATAGTTCAACCAACTCGTGGTGGCGTCCGTAACATTTTCGAAAGGGTTATTCTCAACTTTACCACTTGGAACTACAAAAATGTATTGGTTTAATAACTCCTTGTGAGCAGCAAACCTCTTTAAAAGAAATTATGAAAGTAATTTGTTCAAGCCCTGGAATATCGTATTAATTGGTAGATATATACTCCATATGCAGGCGCTGCTGGAACGTTGCGATATAGAAATTGAAAGTTCACAATAGGGAAGCTGAAATCATCTCTTTTGTCGTAAAATTTTGTTCGCAACCGGCATACTTAAATGCATCTGTTATATCCTTATTTCAATGTCGATGCGTTCAACATAGCCAATAAACTTTGAATTATTTAGTGAGAGGACATCATTTATATATCGGAAAGTAAAGTGAAATTATAATGCTAGCTTCTTTTAGTCAGCCTTCATGAATAAAGGAACAAGTCGGGAAGAAGAGGAGAGTCCTGCTTACCTAGATCTTAATATGTCTCACTGAAATGTGTGAGCACATAAAATACCCATATACCGGAAAATCAAACGTAGGGTGCCTTTGCATATCTATCTTACGTACCTTGAGTACATATTAAATATTTGTCATAAAAAAAGGCTTACAATAAGAGATGTTTTGTTACAAGAGTTAACGCGGTCGGTTCTAAATAACTAACTGTCCTGAATCAATATTATTTAATACATCAATTGATTTTAATATACTTTTATCAAAGTTGGTGCAAACGTTTTATATACCAATTATGGTTCGGTAGTAATATCAATAAGAAGGAACATGCTAAAAAAACAGGATGTCACATTTAAAAAAAAAACAATTAAATAAAGACTGTAAACTGTTTACGACCGCAGTTGCCGTCATACTTTTTTTTGCCATAGCCATTCTCCTCCCGCACATTATAACTATCTAGTAATATATAGTTCAAACGATCGATTGTCACAGTGTGTATGGTAATGAATTATTACAAATAGACAGATAATTTTCTTGAATCGTGTGTGACCTCTTGTTGCAAAATGTCATCTATGGTCAGCTTTACATTTGTATCATGGGTTGACTATAGCTATCCAAAGGTACCTTTGGTTAGCTTTAGTCAACCTATGATACAAACCCAAACGCATCCAATGAATGTTAATAAGATATATTTGTAAAAAAGTGAGCACTTTTGTAAAAAGTAAAATCACAAAAATACTGAACTCCGAGGAAAATTCAATCGGAAAGTCCCTTACCACATGGCAAAATCAAATGACAAAACACATCAAACGAATGGACAACATACTAAGTGTGTAATCTTAAATTCGCAGTGCATATCTTTCATATTCAAATCACATTGTGTAATATTTAAAGCTTATGATGTAATCTTAAAATATTTGTTTTTCACATTCGGACACAGATGGGCTAATCCACTCCTGCTATCTATGCATCATGTGCCATGCAATTTACACTTTGGTAAAAGAACACTATTAGTTAATTTAAATTTCAGACGACTATCAAAGTATCAAAAAATCTAAGACTGCAAAGCATATTCTTGTGAGTTATTACACACATTTATCTCTGTTTGTTTTGCTCACACATTGTTGTCAATATAATGGAATTCTGTACGACTGTCATACAAGTGAGATGTTTAGCTAACTATAAAACCAGGTTTTATCCACCATTTTCTTCATAAGGAAATGCATGTACCAAGTCAGGATTATGGCAGTTGTTTTCCATTCGTTAGATGTGTTTGAGCTTTTGATTTTGTCATTTTATAAACATGATAAAGGTCATTCCGTTTTGAATTCCCCTGGAGTTCGGTATTTTTGTTATTTTACTTTTTATCGTATCGATCAATCCATTCGTCTTGGTGACCTGAAAACTTTTACAGTATTCATTTTTTTCATTTTTTTCTCACACCCTGAAGGACCAGTGTTTCTTTTGGTGGAGTTAACCCCTGGTAAACAGTTCTGTATTTTACATGCAAGCGCTAAACGTCACAGTTTTAATGTAAACGAGTAAGATGCGCCAAATGTCAAATTGAGAAATTGGGGAGAGGGACGGAAGATTTTAAGGAAATATTCAGACAAACTTCAGAGCTATAAAAAAAAAAACACAAGATGACAAACAGTTTACAAAACACAATTTAGAAAATTTAAATACTGAACAACACCAATTCTTCCAAAAATCGGGGTAGATCTCAGATGCTTCGGAAGGGTAACAAAATTTTGCTCCGCATGTGACTCCCAAAGTGTTGCTCGTGAAAGGTGGTGTTACATTTAAGGAGAAATGAGTGGAACTGGAATTGTGGTTAAGACAATAGCAACATATTCATCGTCATTTGTGAACGGACCCACTAGTGTTGGCTTCACGTTCGTCATTAGTCCTAGCGTTCAGTCGTCCATCTTTCGCATTACTTAAAAAAATGTAGATTTGAAATAGTTTTTCTGGTTTCGGCATTATCTTTTATTTCCACATCACTGGGATAAATGAGACATTAGAACTATATAGGGGGTAATTGTGAGATAAAACTGAACAATTAAAAGTTCTCAAAAGTTAAATTGTTTAGCTACGTTTAAAAAATCTAATGTAATTGCAATTTCATAGAGTTTATTACTAACAGGCTTACTTTTTACACATTGTGACTTGGATGGAGAGTTGTCTCATTGGAACTCATATCACATCAGCTTATTTCTATTGTAAGGGATTATAACTAATATATTTGAAATCCTGATCCAATGGTGATTGAATAAATTTGAATTTGCTAGTTCAAATTGAAATAGATGATTCTTCTTGATTGTAACCTCCTATTAGGAATGAAATACCACAATGACTTAGACAAGCTAACAACAAACCTGATGTTTTTATTGTCACTACAACGAACAGTTTTATAAAGCACAACTGTCAATGCTCATGTTGACGGACAGATAAACCAAGCTTCAAACAACAACATACAATAAACTGTAATTACAGAGATGTGTCTCGCGTATATATACAATAAACTGTAATTACAAAGATGTGTCTCGCGTTTGTAATTTTGATGGTATAATGCAAATTTTAAAATTAAAATGGCAATATTTAAACATGATTACTATGCAAATTGTCCAAGAATCATGACTGAAAGTGCAGGGCCGAATAACTTCCATGGAAATATCAAATGATAATGCTAATAAAACTGCATACCAAATACCATGGAGCCAATAAAACAAGACTGAAGCGGGAGCCAAATAATCTACATAGAAATGAGATGTTGAGATGTTAATACATCTGGATACCAAATATCATTGACGTTCCACTAATAGTTGCCCCATAAACTGACCTTATCACAAACTACTACATAAAAAATTGGCAAAAGTTTCAAAGTCAATAGACCATTACCTAGGAGTAGGGCAAAACAATCGCCATTGAAATGAGATATGCAAACGCACATTCGACTGAATACTGAATATCAGTGACATACCACCTATGGCTCCCCTTAAACTGCCTTCATCACAAACTAATACATGTAAACTAAGAAAATTTTTGATGTCAAAAGATTATGACTAAAGCGGATAGGGCCAAACTATATCCATGTAAATGAGATATACCAATGGTAATACAACTACATACCAAATAGCATTGACCTACCACTAGCGGTTCCAAAGAAACTTGATCATTTCACAAACTTATACATTGTTGGTGCCGCCGACGCCGCCGTCGGAAATAGCATGCCTTTTTAGTCTCGCTTTCTCGACTTCATCGACACAAGACGAAAAAACACCAAGAAGTATAAGTACTTAAACTTTGCGTACGTTTCTTTCTTACAATCAACTGATATTGTGTGACACAGAGAGACAATAATGCATGTTACCGTTATCAATCGATATCAATCATTGGTAACATTTCTTAGTTAGATTCAGTGTATTCAGCTTTCACTGTTTAACCTTTTACAAGTGTTCTGTTTTCGGAGAATAACTGCGTTTCTATTCATTGTATTTAACTATTTTACATTTTAATAACTAATGTTGGTCCCAATTCAAGATAAAGTAGGAGTGAAGTCTTTTTCATTATGTATGCTACTTAAATTATCACAGATACCATAAATTCAAATTTCGTGCGCCACACGCGTGTGTCGTCTACAAAAGACTTATAAATTACGCTCGAATAAAAAAATAAAAAGGCCAAACTAAGGTCGAAGTTGAGGAGTATTGACGACTCAAAATTCCAAAAGTTTTTGTGAAATACAGCTATGGTAGTCTATTTTTTGGCGGGGAATCCTTAGTTTTTCGAAACATTCAACATTTTGTAAACAGTAAATTTATTACCATATCAATGATATTTCATGTCAACACAGAAGTGCTGACTACTGCACTGGTAATACCCTCAGGAAGGAAACCTCCACGAGCAGTGGCATGGACCTAGTGGTTGTAAATAAATTCATCATAGTTACCAAGATTAAAATGTGTACGCCAGACGATCGTTGCATCTAATATGATATATATTATTTTGAATATTAACTATTTTTCATTGCCGCAAATGAGTTATTTTATTTTTGGTGCATTTGATACATGCAATCTAGCAAACATATATGAGGAAACTTAACAAAAATTATTTATGGTGTAAATGATCGATGAATTGGCGTATACATAGAACGCCCGTCTCCTATAAAGAAGAGAGATTGTAATTGTCGAGAAAACATCCGACACAAGTAATCCGGTGTATTGCGGTTATATATCAAATTATATTACAGCCTTTGAAAATAAAACATGTTAGGTGATGAAAATAGTTTTTGTTAACGGGTAATAACAGATTAACTTCTTGATTATTTGCATAATGAATCAGGAAGTCCATTTTGTCTTTTCTTATTCCGAAATCCAAGCCCGTAAACTATCGAATTAATCATGTCCATGTCTCATAATTTGTAAATGCAAATGTCAACTTTGGTAGTTAGTGATATTAAAGGCAATTTTGGTTTTTAATGAATAAGCTATGGGAGAATAGAGAGGTTAACATCATGGACTACTTTTCTTTATTAAAATATGCAACATTTAAATACAATAAACACAAAAATTATCACATTGTAATGATCAATTAGATTATGTCATTTTTCAACAAAACACAGGCGAGTAATTAGATTGAATGCAATATGCAGTCCATTATATAATAAATGTCTTTTAAAAAGTACTCTTAAAACATTGTCCATGCATTATAAACTGCACATAATTCGATTGAAAAACATGTAGTATTATGTTTTTAAGTGTATTTAAAGAGTCTAATAAACATGTAAAGTCAATAATACTCTTTATATTTTTTACGAACATACAATATCTAGTTTAAATGGTCAATCTAGTATTAAATTGACAAAACTTACATTGACACATTTCAATGGTTAAAACAAAACAAAACAAATATAAATACTAAATATAATAATGTCCTATCATAGTCACATTTTACCAAATAAAGCTGAAACTATTTATTACAGAAAAGTTTTGAATTCTACTATTTCAGAACATTATAAAAACAAATGTGTGATATCTCCTTATTTTTTATACACAAAACCTTGTAATTATTGAGATGTACAGTCAAACAATAAGCAAACTATAGTTATGTGATATTATAAATCACGTATCATTAATGTAGGTGTACTAGTATTCAAGTACAAGTTTGCACAGTTATAAAACTTACGATTAGCAAGCATTTCATTGATTTCATTGACTATCAACGTAAGTCCAAAAACATTTATATAACATCCTACGAGTTAAACCTATTAATGAATGACTGTTATATGTTTTCTGTCTATGAAGAAATAACATTAAAATGTTGTGCACACTGAATAACCCGCGTAGCGTGTTATTTATAAGTGTGCACCACATTTTTTAGGTTATTTCGAATAGACAGAAAAAATATTACATTCATTTCTTTTAATTTAATTTTAAATTCCATTTTTAAGGAGCAAATTTTGAAGAAAAAACGTTGGTGACGTCACGGTCACATTACAAAAGTATGTCTATGAGCTGATAGACAAAACACTTTCAGCCTATCAGAAGACGTGTTACATCCAAAATTAAATTATTACCGCATAGTCATATATAAATGTTCCGACATCACAAAATCTGACAAATACAACGCATGATTTATGGCTTAACAAGAAGCGAAAAACAAATATGACATACAGCAATTAACCATAATTACTTAATTACAGGCGTCTGACTATGGACAGGCATATATATAATGTGGCGAGGTAAAACAGGTTTTTGAACGACCATCCCTCTAACGACAGTGATAAAACAGCCCAACAAAAGAATACAATTTTAAAACCAGTTAGATTAAAGCAACATTATTTAGTCTGGGATTTATTCATTAGTTGTAAATGGCTATGAACTAGCTTTCAGTAACTGTGAGTACTCTTATATCGATGAGGTTTGTTTAATGTTTCATGTTAGTTGGTTTATATGTGCTTCGTACTGATTTATTAAGTTAACCCTTTTGCAACTGATTTGTACAGTTTGTTCTTATTTTGCGCCGTGGTACGTGTCCCAGGTCAGTGGGAGAGGTGAGAGCTCATAAACACGTTTAACCCCCAACATTCTGTGTGTTCCTATGCAAAGTCACAAGTCTGGAATTCAGTGGTTGCCGTTGGTTCATACCTCTAATATTTGTTTTGTTTTTTTTTTCTTTCTGCTTTGTCTATTAGTATTTTACCATCTATTAGATCCAAAGGGTAAGTTATTGGTTGTTCAGAATCTACAATATTTTACGGAATTTGTATTATCCAAATAGAAAAGGGAAATTACCTGAAAATACTCTGTAATTTACAGCTGTGGGTGATTCGTCTATCAAAGAATGACAAAGGGGTTATTTTTCAAATTGATCTTTAAGGTTTTTAATGAAAGCACAACACAGCAAATTCAGGATTTTTGTTTTTTTGTTTTTTTTTTTTTTTTTGGTAATGTATGCATACTTACTCTCATGTAGAAAAGTGTCATGCAGCAATTATCAAACTACAAAGAATAGAAAGAGTAGATATATCTTCAAAAAAAAAAACAAACGAGTTCAAACACTACACAACATATCAATTACATAGTCTAACCATATTTTGGTGTGCGTGTGAAATACTTGAAAGTTACCACGGTATAACAGAATCGTACTTGTTCACACAAGGAATATAGTAAAACTGTGCAGAGACGTGTCCTCTATAACAAACGATGGTTTTAACGAAAATTTACCGGCTGTCATCTAGGGTTCTTCGTGTTGGTTTTAAACGAATCTTACTGTTATTGTATGTTTAGTTGTTTTTATCTTCAAATATTGTAAACATAATCGGAAAAATAAACAATGAGATGATTTTATTGAATAAGAGAGTTAACACATATACACATTGAATAATACAATATCAACTGATAAAACAGTCATTGTTTTTTTTATATTTAATAAACATAATATAGAGAACACTTTTGTACATTTGTAATAAATTTATGCAACAAAGTTTATATAAATTTAAGAAGATGTAGCATGATTGCCAGGAGACAAATCTTCACCAGAGACCAAATGACACAGAGGTTAACAACTTGCCATAAAGTCCAGACTCATTTCTTTCTATGATGCATGAACACTACAAAGGTGCATCCGTATTGATCTAATATTCCAAAGTGTACATTAGTCTTTCCTTTATCATTACTAGGAAAAATATACATGGTATTTTCACTAAGTCAAATTTTTATGAAAGATGAGAGATTAAAAATTATGGGTCCGATTCATTAGCTCACCTGGCCCAAAAGGAACAAGTGAGCTTTTCTCACCACTTGGCGTCCGTCGTATGTCGTCCGTCGTCGCCCGTCGTTGTCCGTCGTCGTCGTCGTCGTCCGTTAACTTTTACAAAAATATTCTCCTCTAAAACTACTGGGCCAAATCAAGCCAAACTTGGCCTAAATCATCCTTAGGGTATTTAATTTGAAAAATATATCCGATGACCCCGCCCATCAACCATGATGGCCGCCATGGCTAAAAAAAGAACATTGGGGTAAAATGCAGTTTTTGGCTTATATCTCTGAAACTTAAGCATTTAGAGCAAATCTGTTTTTTGTTGCACTTCTGTGTTCTGTTATTTCGTTGTTTTCCTCTTATAGTTGATGTGTTTCCCTCGGTTTTAGTTTGTCACCCGGATTTGTTTTCTCTCTATCGATTTATGACTTTTGAATAGCGGTATACTACTGTTGCCTTTATGGAATGAAAAATGTTTATCAGGTCAAGATCTATCAGCCCTGAAATTTTCAGACGCATCAGACAACCCGTTGTTGGGTTGCTGTCCCTAAATTTTCAAAGGTTAAATTGTTTAAATAGAAATAAAAAGATGTGGTATAAGTCCCAATGAGACAACTCTCCATCCAAGACACAATGTGTAAAAAGTAAACAATTATAGGTCAAACATAGGAAATGTACATAAAGTTGGTAGTGCAAATAAACACAGATTCATAAATACATGTGATAGTTCAAATAAGGTAAACAAGCATTGGTTCATGAAAAAAAAATAGTACAAAGCTTAATAAATACAATTGGAGAGTCTTTAATACTGGGCGCAAATGCAATGTAGTTAGAAGTAAAAAAGAGTATAACAAACTTTTAATATTCTATTTAATTTGTATGATAAAACGGTTGTCCGGACACTGAGAGGTTTTAGACATAATCGTATTGGACATTGTTAAAAAGCATGTAGAAACAGTAATAAACAGAATAGTATTTAATAAAATATCATTGTTTTTCTTGATCTTTTATAGATTCTGAATACTATACATTCTTATGTTGCATATGAGGAAACTTTTGAAAATGTTGTTGTAAATGAAATTGGAAATTCAAATACATAATTTAATGATAATTATATAGTTAAAAAAGATGTTTTTTAAGCCATAAAAAAAACTTACAATAATATAAAGCAAACGGTAGTGATTTGATCTTAAATGAGTTTTTGAAGCCTTCATCTAGTATAATGTTATCTGTATGTGTCAAGTTATACAATAAAATTAAGAATGGAATGGAACAGGGGAATGTGCCAAAGAGACAACAACCCGACCAAAGAGCAGAAAACAGCTCAAGGCCACCAATGGGTCTTCATCACAGCGAGAAAATCTCGCACCTGGAGGCGGGCTTTAGCAGGCCCTACATAAAAATGTATACTAGTTGTTTTGATACAGGCGTAATATCTGACTCATGATCAGGGGGAGTTATTTTTCCTTTATACAAAAACAAAGTTAATCCAAAATGTCCAATACTTATCGTTGCATCACTTTATTGAGTTGTTTTGTTAAGCCGTTTAACTTCTGTACCTAATTATCATCTTTTTTAACCAACGTACTTTCAAAACTAAGGTTATTTATGTGTTTACATATAGTGGTGAAAACATTGACATAGTAGATAAAATTAAACATGTTTTGGTACTGTTTTAAGTCAAACGGTTCATTCGGCAAAAATAAGACTAAACTTATTAGTCAAGAAGGAAAAGTAATGCTCTGCGTCATGAGGAAAAGCAGCAAATTGAATTTTCCAACTAATTTGCAGTTAGAAATATTTGATACAGTTATTAATTATATAATTTAATTCTTTATGATTGTGAAGTTTAGAGTTTCGACAATAACAAGGTAATTAAGTCTTTCTGTTTACAATTTTATACGATCAGATTGGGATTATGAAGTCTACTACAATCTGTATATTGTATGGTGAGCTTGCTAGATGTCATTTAGAATTGGTTTTTGGCCAAGATTTGTTTGTCAAAAGAAGGATACAATTTCTGCTACAGTGTACAAATTATTATATAATATGCATTGTAAAAAATAATTTAAATTAGTATGTTGTAAAGAAAAAATTCTAAATGATTGCCTTTTGCCCGAAAATTGGTTACCACAGTCTCAACCAAAGTTATTAATCTATCCAAGGTTGCACTGTAAAACAATTTTTATGCGATTAGTTTAAACAATATAGGTCTAAAAATGTATTTGACTGTACTAATTGTTTAAATCTTAGAATCTTTACAAGTATTTATTAATTTGAACAACAACCATACCAAAGAGCAGAAAATAGCCAAAGGCCCTAAATGGGTCTTCATCGCAGCGAGACAATCCCGCACCTGGAGGAGGGCTTCTTCAGCTGGCCCCTAAATAATAGTGTAAACTTATAGAAAAAATAAGGTTCTTGGGTATCCATCCATGACAAAAAATCAGTACATGCACAGCAAAAAACACACAAAAACAAAGGAATAGCGCTTTTATTGCTGTTTTTCATCTCAAAGTTCAGTGAAAGACATTAGAAAGGGATATTGGTATTATATTAACAGATGCGAAAATCATAGATTACCTATAGCATGTATAGAACAAGGTCGTTTCTGGGGTGTGAAACGGGACCGTATTTATGATTTGTGTGATCTTCAAAGATCGGTGATTAGTTTCATTATATTTGTCAATATAAATTTTTCTATAAGGAAAGAAAATCACTATTACAAAATTGTTTTTAAGTATTTACCAAATGTATTAAAGTATTGCGAATAACTAAAAACTGATTATCTTGAAACTGTTATCAATATTTTTAAAATTTGTAAAATTGTATAAATATGTGGTTTATTTGACATATATTTTTCTTCCTGCAAATTTATTGTTAAATGTAAGTGTACAATGTAAGTTGCATCTAATCCTCCATATCTTATATGTATGTATTATATGGTTTTTTTTTTGTTTTTTTTTCCCCCTGAAACAAAATTCAATTAACATATTTATATTTGTTAATTGATACATCAAGTACCGGTACCTTATCCCGGCCTCGTTAACATTAGTACAGTAAAATATTTTATCCCATATCACCCATTGTTCTTTTCACAGAAGACTACAATAGCTCAAAAAAAGGTCATTACCAAAATTTAAGCAGATTCTAGATTTTTTTTCTTACGATTTGGGACCCAGCTAATGCCAATGCTAAATGAAAGATAAAAGTCCGAGTCACACTTTTCCCACCATTTTTCTACAAATCAAATATCTCAAAAAGGAGTTCCATAAACTATCAATATTTTATCTTATTTTGTTCCTTAACTAATGCTCTTCTGACTTATAGTATCTATTGAAATTCTAGATTTTTTTAATTTCACTTAATTACATCCTTAAGGTTGAATAACTAAGTCACTGCTTATCGTCGTCAGTACACGTGTACGATTGGTGGTCATATTTGCAACA
The DNA here is from genome assembly GCF_021869535.1 of Mytilus californianus. Taxonomy (NCBI): domain Eukaryota; kingdom Metazoa; phylum Mollusca; class Bivalvia; order Mytilida; family Mytilidae; genus Mytilus; species Mytilus californianus. Next base: position 21,818,226 of record NW_026262626.1, on the reverse strand, counting down.
GCAACACAAAGTTCTTGAAGTCCACAAAGAATTGTAAAACCAAAATCCAACCATTTAGATTCAAATATGGCAGCCAGAATTCTTACAATCCAACAAACTCCTGACAAGAAAACAATTCTTAGGTATATTTGTGCATCTTGGTAGACATTTAGCATCTGCCAGTGTCTAGTTGCAATACGTACCCTACATATCTGAGTTATACTGTGAACAGGTACAACGATCAACAAAGGTATAAATAATACAACAAAAGTCGAAAAACGACGTTTTTGCTCAACTTTTCCATTTGTTACATTTGAGTAGAAATCTTAAGAATATGAAAATCAGGGGTAGATAAGTACTTGAATTCGCGGGTATATATAACCATAAGGGACATTAAAAAAAGCCTTCGGTTCAGTGTGCAGTTGGGACTTCTGTTTATTATAATTTTGTTATGATCAGTGCTGATTTTGACACGAATATATATATGTCAATAATTTTATATAATGTTAATAAAGATAATGCCTACTAAAAATGTACATACAATGGAAGAACAGTGAGAAGAAAAACGGAAACTACGGTCAATAACTATAATACACGTTTTTGTTACTCCGTTTATCTCTCTACTTGTGAATGTATAGACAACGGAATGTAATGGGATGATATATGTTCTTCAAATGCGAGTAGATAAATAATTAAGATTTAAAAACAGTTAGCATGCAACAATTTAAATTATAACATCTTGTTACCAGATATGATTTCTTCTTGACTGAATGTGTAATCTTAAAAGAGTATTAAATTTTAATATATGAGAACTAAGCTCCTTCAGTACTTTTGTAGTTGTATTTCTTTGGATTACCTAATGATGTAGTATTATTCAAGCAATTATTGAATATTTTATTTTACGATACAATAGTTGTACAACAAATTTAAAATGAGAGTGGCCAACCTCAAGCTGAACTTTGAGTTAAACACCGAGTTAGAGTTAGAGTTAACGTTAGAGTTAACGTAAGAGTTAGAGATAGAGTTAGAGTCAATATTCAAGATATAGTTCGAGTTCGTACTAAAGTTCTAATTATGTTTAAAGTTCGAGTAAGAGTTTGATTTGTACCTCGAGTAAGAATTTGAAACAAAGTTCTAGTTAATGTTTTAGTAATATGTCCCACATCGAATTAAACTTTGAGTGTGTGCAAACTTTAAATTTTATCAAGGTAGAAATAATATTTTTAGGCGCAAACATTGCTACATTGAAACAGAACCAAAATAAAAATTAAATTAAGGAAACTGGAAAGGTGAGATCTTACAATGGGCAATAATCCTATGTAGAATGGGTAGACGATTTTGACGAAATAGACATTTGATTGGATTGAAGGCGTAAATTCCAGATTGTCAGGATTTCTCAATACTAATTTATTAATCATTTTCTGGAATAATGAACAACGTATTAAGCTGCCTAGTCATGATTTTAGCGACAGTTGATAGCATCTGTGCCTCAATTTGGTTGGTTACATATTGCATAAACGCCAAAAATGTGAACATGTATAACGATATATGATGAATGATTTCTTTCGTCGGGAACGAACACTTTTTTACGGGCATCCATTTTATTGTATAAAATGTAAATACACAGCCACGTTAAATGAAAGGATACCTTTCAATCCGATGCCTTGTTATGGAGAGTTCCATAATCACTGGACGTAAAACGTAAAACAACCCAACCAATAATCTATTAGGATTGCATATACCATCTCTTTAAAAGCTAAATGTCTGTCCCTACCCAAAGTCTCATCTGTTTTCCTAGTGGTACAAATTTCCTTGGTCATGCCCTTTTCGCTAAATCTACCTATTATTCTTTCGTCGTATATATGCCTAAAGTATTTGCTCTAGCCGTTCATCAAACATTAATTTTAGTATATACAATTTTACACTTTATATAAATATATATTTATATATAAATAAATGCTTGTTTGGTTGCAAACAAACGGCATAACAAAAATTTCGAACTCCAAAGTAAATTCAACAAGAGGAAGAAGTCTTGCCCGTTGTTTATTGTGTTCAAGTTGCGCAGTCTATAGTTTATTAAGAAGTGTTGTGTAGACCGGTTTTTTGTCATTTGTTGTTTTTCCCGTGATTTTGTAAGTCTCTCGTCGACCTAAGAGTTTTATTTTCCATTTCGGTATGTTGCGCTTTTCTGTTTTTACATTACTATCAATGTAGTGGATAAATACACTGATGGGCAATATGAATAAGGGAAAATTTGTTTAAAAAAAAACATATACAAAATTATGGATTTTCTTTGATAAAATATAACAATGATATTTTCTTAAAATTTGTAACATGCAATTTTGATAAATCAGAGTGTTCTTGGTTCTTTTTTGAACGATTACTGTACATAGGCAAATGTTAAAAACCGTATCAATTGAGGTATTCGGTTGGTGTAGGTGATGGGGGGAATAAATTCCGATAAAGGGAAGTTATGTACATACTCGCATTTGTTGTACGAAAACGCAACACTTTTCCATCCGAAACCACAGTTTATCATCACGTCTGTATATTATCTGACAAAAACACTTCTAATATTTGTAAATAATGGGCTTTTACTTTTTATGGTTTGGGCGTTGCTGATGAAGTTCAATCCAGAATAATGTTTATTTCTATTTTTTTTCTTTCATTTTCGAATTATTTGTTTTACTTAATATCATTTGTATCATCTAACAAGGAAAAGGTCGGACGTGTCGTGTTTCGTGAAGCAATAAACTAAATGGGGTATTATATCAAACATATACGTCAGGCGGGAGAACTCGCCATCTTTATAACACACTAGATAACATTGATCATGACGAAAGATAGGCAGCTTCTAAACATCACAAAGCAGTAGATTATACTGCATATAAAGCTGCCATTACTGCGACTGGGCATGTTTTCTGTGCAACTGGTATTGATCCCATGAAATGCCTTCCGGTCACTCTCTGTGCACTAAACCCATGTTCCTCTACTAACAGTAACATGTATTGGTGTGTGGCCGAAAAAAGAAGGATTGGAAAACATTGGTTTGCATGCAACATACAAATGAACCGAAATCTAAAAATATACAGTCAAGATGTAGTTACAACACTTCGCATTGCTTGAAAACATTTTGTTAAAGTGTTTTGTACTCAAAAACATCGCTATACTACCCTTTAAAATCTGATTTTAGAAATGAATTTCTCAATGTCGTACATGACAATATTTGGAAAAGATAAACTGCCTTTTGTGATGAAGAAAAAAAAACCGTTGCCAAACACAAAATTACGAACAAATCAGAAAACAATAACAATAAAGATTAAAAGATATACCTTTAGAAAACTTATTTCAAACGAGATAGCACATCTTAATTTGTGCGGAGATGTTGTTTACCGGCACCGGAAATTTAGATACGATCCGGGTAAACTTATCAATCATTTAAATAAACTAATTCTAAAAGATAACCAATTCAACACCGTAGTTAGATCTTTGAATATTGTTTTTATTGGTATAAATATTGATTTTGTTATCAGTAAATTAAAATTTCATTGTTACATACAATTGCACATTCATAGCTCCACAATCTGTCGATACCTATTTTTGGACATTGGTGTTAATGACTGTTAATGACTCCTTTACACTAAATCCTTTGGATGTTGGATGTATACAGATTGATATTTAATTTTTAGTCTTAGAACATGATTTTTTTTATTATCTTTCATTGGCTTTAAACTAATTGCCAGTAACTGCGAGTACTCTCAGATATGTACTTTGTTTTTTAATAAAATATGTGCTTTCGGAAATAAGCTGATTAATCTAAGCTTACACATTGTCACGATTGAATGAAATTGCAAAGTATATATTTTAATTGTTGCGCACCTGTAATCATAAGTGGTGACACTCGGCATCGAATGATCAACAGATTAACGATCATCAAAGGTGTTAATTGGCTCATAATTATGTCACTTAAAGAAAACATTTACATAGTAAAAATGCTACAAATGTACTTTGAAATGTAGAATTAATTCTTGTGAAATAAAGCAGCCCCAATATGATTTTTTTAAAGTTATGAGGAGATAAAATGAACACTTTCATCATTGCATATAATCACCGGAAGTTTGACTTTCGTGATTTTATATGAGAATCAAAAGGTTAAAAGTCGTACAGTTTTGTTTTGTATTTTTAAGATAAAATAAGTAAAATCTGTCTGAAGATGCACAATATATATAGGTCATAGTGCATTTGCTGATATTCGATGCATTCCCTAGATTATATGCCTCTAACCATGTAGTAAAATCTACATGGTTCCCCACAAATAAAAATACTTTCACAGTACTTTGTTCTTAGATTGTTCTGTTACACCACTGTTTCGAGCGAGGGGGAGGGTTTGGGTCCAGCAAACATGTTTTACCCCGCCACATTATGTGTATGTGCCTGTCCTAAGTTAGGAGCGTGCATTTTAGTGGTTGTTGTTTGTTGCTGTACATCATATTTGTTTTTCGTTCATTGTTCTGTATATAAATCTCGTTTGAAATGTTTTACATTTGTCATTTTGGGGTCTTTTATAGCTGACATGCATTATGGGTTTTTCTCATTGTTGAAGGCCGTACGGTGACCTATAGTTTCTAACTATGATACCATTTGGTCTCTGGTGGACAGTTGTCTTATTGGCAATCATTCACAGCTTCTTAAATTTATATACAATAATGTTGAAATATATCTTCATTTGGATCCTAGAATAATGCAACAACATAATTGGTTGAATGAAGTTGTACAGACCAAATGTACAGTAGTTATAATATTGTGTAACTTACTTCAAATAGAGGGTGAACATTTATATTTAGGGTCTGTTTTTCTACACTTCAGATCTCATCTGTACATTAAAGCATACATTATTAGATTATCTAGAAATAATAATGTTCATAACTATCACACATGAAAGCTCTTTGCCCTAAAAGTCTAAATACTTGATGAGATTTTGTAGATGTTAATAATAAACGTATTCATATGTAAAAAGAAATCGATTCATGCTAAGGGAAACAACTCAAATTATATTTTGTTCATACTATCCCACTAAGTAGAAATAATATATTGGGACATGTTCCGCAAACTAACTTTTGATAAAATGTTGGATTATTTGAAGCACTAGGGGTTATCATCCTAAGACATAGTTTCCATAGGCAGTATTTTGCACAACGTTTTGGATTTTTTGGTGTTTAATGTTCTTTGACTAGTGATGAATCATATGTAGACGAAACGAGCGTATTGAGTACTAAATTATAAGCCTGGTATTTTTCGATTTTTTTTAATAAATTAAAACATAATTAACAATAACTCGATATGTATTGTTACGCAGTTATCAACAATTGTGGCCCTATATCCTGTCACTACTATGTTGGCATTGCAAAAGGTTATTCCTTTCTCGGACATTTGATTACGAGTGGACACATACAAATATATTCAATGTGTACTGATTTTTTTTAAATCCATGACATAATTTATTTATTAGTCCAAACAGGAAAATATTATATTGACTGGAACTCCAACGAAAACTGATGACATTCACATCCCTACTGAATTCTTTAGTTAATAAGAGGTTCCGATTTAGTTTGTCAAGTACGTGATAGCTCTTCTGTGGGGTATCTGTGATACCACTCTCGCTTGTTCCATTAACTGAACCTAGACTTATCAAGTCATTTTATAGCGAATGTCTTATCTTCCTACCAATGTAATTAAACATGGAAACTCCCGTGGTTATTTGTAGATTGCTACAGTAATGGTGACACCTGTTTCCTTTCAATTAACGAATGCAAAAGCCGAAAAGATCTTAAAAAATCGGTCAATTTAGCAAAATAACACATGACAATTAATTGCAATTGAAAGGAAGATGAGATTATCTATATTTTTATTTAATATCTTTTAATCTTTGGAAATTTTAATTTGGTAAATCTCGATAATAAAAATTACATGTCCCTGAAGAAGAACATTTGCAGAAAATAATATGAGATGTGTTTAGCGCGGAGAAGGCCGAAGGATTACTGTTTATAAAATTTTTAATTTTTCGAAATACTAAGGATTGTCTACTTCTGGAATAGATTACTTAAGCTATATTTGACAAAATCTTTCGGAGTTTTGGGTCCTTAATGTTCTTGAACTTCGAACTTTATTTGACCTTTTTAACTTTTTTGACTCGAGCGTCATTAGTGAGTCTTTTGTAGACGAAACGTGCGTCTGGTGTATACATTTTCAATCCTGATATCTATGATGAGTCTATTTACTCAAATTTTAAATTAAATATTGTCAATTCGTACCGAGTTTTACAAAAATATAGAAGTTTTTCTCTATCTTTACATTGTCGAAAAGTGTAAACCTGTTTAACTGAATAATACATACACGTAAGACCCTTTACATATTATTTTGAGATTTTATCGCACGAGATGGATAACATTATATACCTTTTCTATACAATTTTAAAAAATAAACTGGAATGATAGTTATGTCATGATTGTGAAATTTATAGTTATCATTTAATTAGTTAAGAAATATAGATAAAGTTGTTATGTAGTAAACGTACTTCCACATATTTAGGACATTAACATTAAAACCATCAGACAATTTTAAAGCCATTTCAAACTATAAACTTTAAATTTAAAAAGTATTAAATTTGTCTAAATTAATTTAATGAACGGACATAACTAGTGTGCCAGATCACAGAAATATTTGTTTGTTTTTAGATTGTATCATCTTCACCGGGGGCAGATCCACGGTTTGAGTGAAGGGGTGACGTAATAACCAGATATGGTACAAAAATAGCGCCTAGTGAAGCCGCCACGGGGACTTAAATTTGGAAATAAACATTTGTTTGTTAATGCTTGTTATAGACGGTGATGACACAACTAACAAATTATGTTTATGTATCATGAAATAAAAGTTCCTTCAACAATATAAGTTCCAATTGAAGGTATATTATTTCTACTGTATTTGTTTCTAACGGAATAAACGGTACAGTATATTTGTTCCAACAGGAACAGATATTATTGCATTTTCTACAACAAAGTTGACAGAAAAATCTTACGATTAAAATTTATCGTAACTAAAACAGAAATGTTCAGAAGTTTAATGAAAAGTCGCAGTGTTTTCTTGTCTTCCTTGAGCTTTTATTTGTTTTAATGCAGCACATCCGTAGAAACTGAAATATTTTCCATTTAGTGATATCGTAGTTTAATATAATTTCCTTGACAATTAAGTACACATACGGTTATTTCGGTATATTCCGTAATTACGATCAATGACAAAGTTCCAAGATTTTTTATTAAACCCATGCATCGATATGACATGTCGTGTTACTTAACAAATGCATGTAGGTGTTTGCGGCATAGCACTATAAATGTTGGAAATCGGTTTGTTGCAGTTCCTATCAATATAATATTTCCATGGTTGAAATGAGCTTTGAACTAAATGTCAGTAACTAGTAATACCTTTTGATCTGTAAGTTGTGTTTTTATTGTACTTCGTGTTAATCTGGTGAGACAAGCCCTTCTCAGTTTGTTCTAATGTGCTGTTCCAAGATGAGGAGGATATGCATTTAAAAAACATAATTTACACTACTTCATTCTTCATATGCCAGTCCTAAGTCAGAAGCCTGTAATTCCGTGGTAATCGTTGGTAATCGGTTGTCATATTGGTTTTTCGTTTATTATTTTAAGCATAAATCAGGCCGTAAATCTTTTCTTTGAATTGTTTGACGTTTTGTCATACCGGTGAATTGTGTAGCTTACACCATGGTATGGCTCTCCCCATTGATGAAGGGCGTGCGGTGATATAGCTGTATATAAACCGGTTTAATAAAGTTTTTCCTGTAGTGATTTTTATTACACATTACAGTGTTGAAGTTCTGTAGATCCACTTATTGAGGTGTAAAAGGGGAGGTTAAAGTTTTCGTGAAAGCTAACTAAGCCTTACAACAGGAAATGTGTCTGTCACAAATCAAATGTTTGTCTTTCTGTATTGAAATGTTTTATGTTTTCTAGTTTGTTTTGTATTGATTCGTTTTTTGTTGTTTGTTTTGCTTTTGTTTTATGCGTTTTGTTTTGTTTATTATTTGTATTTGTTTTGTTCTATTGATATTTAATTATTAGAAATGAAATTTGTAAATTGTATTTTGGTTCTTTAATATATGCAAAACTTTTATAGACTGGGGATGACTTAATGCTTGACATATTGAACATACACTTGCAAATATCTATCGTTGAATATGGCATGTTATTGGTTGCAAAAATTTGATATTTTTCGTTAAAATGCAATTTTTTTTTTAATTGATATATTTCTCAATTTAAATGCAATATTTTTTTGTTTGAACGGTATATTTTTTCATTTAAATGGTATATTTTTTCATTTCAATGCAATATTTTTTATTCAAATGGTATAATTTGTCATTCAAATGCAATATTTTTTATTCAATTGCTATAACTTGTCATTTTAATGCAATATTTGTTATTCAATTGGTATAGTAGTTTTTTATTTATATGCAATAATTGCATTATGGGAAATTCTTTGACGTCATAATGTCAAATTTGCTACAACGTTTGTGATTGGTCGGTAATTGTTTGGATTTCTCCCCTTTCTTTCTAAACATAAGTGACCAAGAATTAAAAAACGCGTCAGAATATCGCCCCTCAAACTAAATCTGGCGTTCATGCGAGTACTGCACTGGCTGTTAAAATCTTCTGGTCCTAAGTATTATTTCTATTCCAGAATTTCGATGGTCAAAACGTTCGGACCACAACTTTTCAAAAATTTTCATTGTATATGGATCTATTTGCAAGTATATCGTTTTTTTTTAAATAGATTAGACGGCACCGTTGGTTTTCCCGTTTGAATGGTTTTTCACTAGTCATTTTTGGGGGGCCCTTTATAGCTTGCTGTTCGGTGTGAGCCAAGGCACCGTGTTGAAAACCGTACTTTGACCTATAATGGTTTACAAATTATGACTTGGATGGAAAGTTGTCTCAGTGGCACTCATACCACATCTTCTTATATCTATATACAACGTAAACCAGACGTTTCTCAGACTGTTTTCTTTTTTAATAAATCCTTTGCCGCGCGTTGTGTACTGATTGATACTTCAGTCTGGGAGAACAAGATTTATTTCAGTACTAGTTGTTATTAGCTTTGAGCAAACTTCCACTGAGAAATTGAAAATACTCTAATGTCGGTGCTTTGTGTCTATTGTCTTAATGTGTCTCGTACCGATCTTTTGACTAATTGCAACTGATGAGTGCAGGTTGTTCTTTTATTGTACTGTTACACCACTGTCCCAGCTTCGGGATGGCTTGAGTGCTCACAAACATGTTGTTGTACTGTTACACCACTGTCCCAGGTTAGGGGGAGGATTGGGATCCCGCTTACATGTTTAACCCTGCCACATTCTGAATGTATGTGCTTGACCCAGGTCAGGAGCCTGTAATTCAGTAGTTGCCGTTTGTTGCTGTGTTATACATATTTGTGTTTCGTTCATTTTTTGTACATTAATTCGGTCGTTAGTTTTCTCGTTTGAATTGTTTTACATTAATTTTGTGATTTCAGGGCCTTTTATAGCTGACTATGCGGTGTAGGCTTTGCTTATTGTCGAAGGCCGTACGGTGACTTATAGCTGTTGATTTCTGTGTAATATGGTCTCTTGTGGAGAGTTGTCTCATTTGCAATCATACCACATCTTCGTTTTTATATCAACCCTACCATATTCTTTATTTGCCTGTCCCAGGTCAGGAGCCTGTTATTTAGTGGTTGTCGTTGGTTCATGTCGCGACTCATATTTGATATTTTGTAAATTGTTTTGTTATGTATAATTAGGCCATTAGTTTTTTTCGTTTGAATTGTTCACACTTTTCATATCGGGCCTTTTATAGACGACTTTACAGTATCAGGTTTTTATCATTGTTGAAAGCCTTACGATTGTCTATAATTGCTTACATCCACTTCATATTTGAACTCCGGTAGATAGTTGCCTTATTAGCAATCATATCCCATCCCATCTCTTCGTTTTATATTATATACCTGACTTCTAAATTTGTGTTTTCCTGAACAAGCATGAAATATTTGTCACTTGGCGTTAAAAATTAGCAACAAACAATCAATCAATTTTAAATTGTGTTAAATAATTGGAAAACCATTTGATATTTATCTATTTGTTGGGGTGGGGGACAGAAGGATTTCATATATGAATATGGTTGCCTGGTAAGAGCTGAAAAATAGGCATGATTAGCAACAGATTGAAATGAATAATAATACCCTCTCTTTCCTTCCCCATCCTTCATCTATAAATTTAAACCGACAACCACGGAATAGCCCAATAGTGTTCAGAGTAGCGTTAAACACAAATCAATCAAAATCCCTTCCCTAGAATATGAAATAATCGTCCCTTAACTGTTATTGTCCGACGGTGTAGTTCTTATATTTATCCAGCTTATCGTCCTACAGGGATGTCCTACTAAGGCTGTCATACCATAAAAACGTTTATAACACAGCTCACATTCTAATATATCTGCATTCATAAATTTATTAGTCATTTAGACTAAACGACGCCATGTGTTTGTTATGTGCCTCTGCCGTCTAAACAACCTATCAAAAAAGAATAGGTGGAAGAGAGCCAGAAGATCTTCCCAATGAAAAAAAACAACAAAAATGGACTTCTTCTGGCTCACTACCGAAGAACATAAAAACGCGCCCCATTAATATGTTTTAAAAACGCCTTGTCCCTACCCTTTTTCCCAAAAAATTGGCATTGTTAAATATATAATACATATATATAATCATCATTACAATGGTATTGTATTTTTATAAGACCTACTTTATTACATGATCTGGGACTAATGACATCTATCTATAAGTCCAAGCATACAGTAAATTATTATAATATGAATATGTTTCTTGTTTTAATAACCACATATGATGCTATGCATGAGTCACCATTTATCAGGACAGGAATTGGGTTTACAAAGAGAGAATAATGTGCAAAAAATAAATAAGGGGCGGGACCAAACCTATAGATAACATAATAAAGAAATGATGAAATATAAAGAATACGTTGATTGTTTTTTGGTTGCCGTATGTCCAGTGGCAAATACTTCACGCATGTTTAGGACAAATATAATAGAGATATAAGGATAAAGAAAAGAGTGAAATGGTAAAAACTAAAAGATTTAGAATTATAGAAACGATCTTTGATCTGAACCCCCTCCCCCTCCCCTCACATACACACCATAACCATTACTACCAATACTCGCATATATACATCTCTATACAAATATTTAAATCTGAACCCCCTCCCCCCTAGACACCGAGGTTCTGGATCCGTCCCTGTTAAATGTATCTTATTATATACATTTTGTACGGATCTAGATAATAGCTAAACGTACAATCCTACAATTTGTTGGATACAAATCATTAGAGATCTGTATCTAATTATATTTTATACTGTGTCACCAAATAAAGTTACTTGTATACCCCCCCCCCCCCTTTTTTTTTCCAATGCAGTATTGAAAAGTAAATCAATTAAAAGTCCTGAAGAAAAAATATGTTTTGAAATATGCCCTGCATACTTATTTATGCAAAGACATATAGTAGTTATTGAACTACTGTGGGGCTTGAAAAAAAAATCTATTTAAGGGAATCGGAGATGGGAACAGTAAAAAAAAGCTCAGCAACGAATCCTAAATGTAAAATGATATGCGGTATAAGACATGAGAGCACATATTATAGATAGTCCAAAATATGAAGTTCACGCCTTCATATACAGTGTACGTCCTATGTCATAGGACTAATGTTGTAACATGGGTTAGTAACTGGTTCCAATTTATCCCGAATTGTCTTTATCAAAGAACTAGTTCCGGAGTATCACAGCTCAGGTCTCTTCTTGTGGGTCTCTGTGAGCTGGTTCTGCTGTCGTAATTATGTGATTTGTTTTCTACATGTAGCAAAAAAGAGGGGACTTAGTCCAAATAAGTATAACGTCCTGGAAGGCTTTTTATTCTTTTTTATGTTTGCCTTCCTGCAATGTCTCTGAGGATCAAGAAATGTTATAAATGATATAGCATAAGAGAACGTCATGATTACATGTATCTTGACTTAGAGGGAGGGGGGGCTAGCTATTTTTTTTTTTTTATTTCAATGTGTAGAATGTAGGGGAGTTTCTTCAAAAAGGGTTTTCATTGGAGGCGTTTTTGTCATGCACGCAGGTATCTGTTTCTATCCATAAACAGGTTGTGTGTCAAATCAATTATTATTACTTGTCACTCGCATGTTTTGCTCGACCTGGCCATTATTGGCATTAACAGCCAGTGTACGAACTCACACGTACGCCAGACTTAGTTAGAGGGGTGATATTCCGACGCGTTTTTTTAATTCTTGGTCACTCATGTTTAGAAAGAAAGGGAAGAAATCCAAACAATTATTGACCAATCACAAACGTTGTGGCAAATTTGACCTTGTGACGTCAAAGAATTTCCCGTAATGCAATTATTGCATATAAATAAAAAAAACTACTATACCAATTGAATAAAAAATATTGCATTAAAATGACAATTTATACCAATTGAATAAAAAATATTGCATTTGAATGACAAATTATACCGTTTGAATAAAAAATATTGCATTTAAATGAAAAAATATACCATTTAAATGAAAAATTATACCATTTGAATAAAAAATATTGCATTTAAATGAAGAAATATACCATTTAAATAAAAAAAATATTGCATTTAAATGAAGAAATATACCAATTAAATAAAAAATATTGCATTTAAATTAAAAATATCAAATTTTTGCAACCAATTCCAGGCCATAGTTGAACTTAAATTGTAAATTGTGAATTAGGTTCATTTGGAATCTGTGGCTATTGTTTATATATGATAGCTGTTGATAAAATGCAACAACTTCTATAATTAGTTGGTTTAAATCGACCGGTAAAATCATTTAATCCTGTAAAATCAATGTCAAATTATATCACTAATTGGCTTTTAAAACCTTTCAGCTCCGCAGTAAACGATTATTACTAGAATTTAACCTTCAAAGTGAATTTTTAAAAATCTAGACGATAACGTCCGAGCACAACGTCTTTTGATATGTCGAATAATATATAAGTTTGAATTTAGAACAATACCACACCATAGCGCAGACTATCAGGATAGTGTTGTCTTCGAGAATTTGCATTCACTCATGATTAGTAGTAATTTTCATCCCAGTGGTGGCTATACAAAATGATTAGAAAATAATTCTAATTTGATCCATCGTACTCACATTTCGAAAACGTATTTCTGGTCAGTAGTGATTAAAACTAAGTAAGTTTAATTTTAGTAAAAAAAAACTATTGTTGGCTATATTTCACCGTATACAACGCATTTTTTATTAGTAAGTTTTATTTTTGATCAGAATGACAATGTTGTGGCTCCTTTTGAGGTATTTGTCAGCATTGTCATAGCTTTATGAATATGTCATTATAAGCGTTCTAGTATCACTGCTCTTCAAATCTTTATTTGAAAAAAGTAAAATATCAACAATACCGAACTCCAAGGAAAATTCAAAAAAGAAAGTCCCTTATCAAACGGCAAAATCAAAAGCTCAAACACATTAAACGAACGAAAAACAACCGCCACAACCCGACTCGGCACAGGCATTTCCTTAGGTAGAAAATGGTGAACCAAGCCCGGCCTCACAGCCAGCTAAACCTCTCACTTGTATGACAGTCGTAACATAATGAGAGTTGTAAAACAATTACAGAGTGTATCGCCTTCATAAATTGAGTGGTGCCATATATGGGTCAATATTCTTAATGCGGCTCAAAGTAAGGAACTCAAAAGTAGTGCGTTAAATAAGAAAAAATCTCTGTGCAATGATATTGGACATGTTTCAATTTTTTTTACAAGTGACTGAGCTTAACCGTTTGTGTTGATTTGGAGAGCAGTGAACCATAGAATAAAGGTGTAAAACTATGGAGTTATTCAATGTATGCACAGGATTGTTTACATCGAGCAGCCACATCTCAAAAGGCTTTTCGGAGATGCTTAATTACGGAAAAGTTAATCTCACTCCGTACCCAGAAAATTTAACCCCACATGCTTAAAAAAATGTCTCAGCTTCGAAACGAGCCATTATATATCCAAGTTTACAAATATGGGCAGAGGAATTAAGGAAAAGGCTACCATTACCGCCTCCCTGGAATGAAAAAAGTGTTTGTATTGTAGAAATACATTGTTATTAAAGTTAACTTTCCTAAAGTAAAACGCACTTGTTTTATTGTTAATTCAGAATTAGTATGTAAACAAGCAGAAGTAAGTAACAAACGCTGTCAGAGGTCATATCAATCTATCTTATTCGCGGTGAAAAGCTTCAAAATAACATAAAAGTTACAAACTTAATAGGTGTCGTCATTGCTCAACAGATGTTATGCAATAATAGTATAAATCGAAGTGAACTTAAATTTTGACAATAATCAAAACGTCATTATGCATGAGTAAGGTTCAAACTCCTTCAGACAAATATTAACCTAGCCTGTTGGAATTATTCTTTTATTTCCCGTTTGATTTGATATAGATCCCTTTATTTATTCTAAACTTTACATAAGAGTTATTGCTACCACTACATAAAATAGGAAACTGTTAATGATATGATAGTAATTTCGAGGTTGCGATTCGAACCCAGCAAAAACACCTGATTTTCTTTGATTTCAGTCAATTTACCTAGTTTACTATATTACTTTAGGCCAATATATTTGAAAATTCAACTTTTTTTAAAACAAAAGCTGATAAAAACAAATAGGACCAAAAGTATAGCCAACCCCGGACAAGAAATCAGATCTATTAATGAAAGGTACGCATTCCTTATTTCTAAAACAGCAAAAATCAATAAAATCAATATCCGTATCTTCCTGTCAATATCGAAGTACTGGCTATTATACTGTTGGTACTCTTAACAGAGGTGTCAACCATGTGGTAATATTAACATCAACGGCCTCAATTTACTGCACCAGAAGCGCTTTGCGACAATCTATGTTTCTTCTGTGATGCGCGATGTTAAAATATTTGAAAATCGAAACTATATTGAATTTTTTTCAAGCTGATAACAATAGAAAAAATACCTGACTTTAGAAAAACAATAATTTTACAAAAAGTCAAAGTAAATAGATAACTTTAGCACAATTGATCATCAACAATACGGCAAACATGATGAAATATGAAGATGTACAAAAAATAAAACCAGACAGATGACAGTTCCAATTTGCAATGTCATAAACTCATCATAGATACCAGCATTAAGATTGTGTACGCCAGGCGTTTCTGTCAACAAAAGACTCATCAGTGACGCTCGAATTAATAAAGCATAATGAAAAGCATTGGGAACCCACAATTCCGAAAGGTTTTGCCAAATACAGCTAAGGTAATTTATTCCCGGGGTAGAAAATCCTTAATACTTCGGAAAATTCAAAGATTTATAACCAGTTAATGTATACTTATGATCATATCAATGTCAACACAGAAGTGCTGACTACTGGGCTTTTAGCGATCTAGCTGGTATCGCCCCTTTTTGACGCAATTACAACTTTCTATCTTCGACGCAACTATCATTTTAGTTTATTGATCAATCGGGCTGTCATTGTCATGTCTTCAAGTTAAGCCCATTAACGCTAGACAAGCGAAACATTCGGTCGCAATGGTAGCCATTGAAGAACAATAACTAGGTGCAGTTTAAAAAGTTAATGCATACGCGAGCTACGTGACGTCTGGTTTTGTCTTGCTGCAAGCAAAGTTCCAGCGTCACCCTTGGTGTACTTTCCAGAGTTTCAGGGCAATCACGTACTAGATAAATTGACGGGATATGAAAATACTGACATATGTTGTTTACAGCTGTATTACTGATTCGCATGATGTCGTTCTTGAACGACACAGCGGTTAGATATCACCACCCTGTATGCGTTTTACTATTTCGAAACCATCTCATGGCGCAGCACAAGGCAAAATCTCTTTCAGGAAACTTTAGTAAAATTGCATTACAAATGTCTATTTAAGATTTCGAAAAGGCATTTTTTTTTTCTTAATGAAAAAACCACAAATAATATCCTCAAGTAATTGAAAAACTGTTTGCTGAAGAAAACATTCGATATTCCGCTATCATTGACAATTCATTGAAAGTAACAATACATATAACAAAACTTTTAATTAAGAAATAAAAATAAATTTTATTTTAGGGTATTCCCATATAAAAACAATAAACCATTTTTTATTCATCAGACACAAAATAATTGTGTTTTGGTTCATTGGTTCATAAAAGAAAATTTCTCATGTTAACGACTAAGTCAAGCATTGGTAGAACTTTTCATTAAATCATAGACAGGTGAACAAATAGTACAAGTACATGATGTCGGGATGATGTACGTGTAATGATTTATCAAGTAATCTAAAGGCGTACTTTGATAATTGTTATTGAAATATGAAACATATGGATAATGTTGACCAATAACCTACGAGTCAATGATTGAATTTAATTCATTTGAAATACAAAAACCTAAATTGATAACTAGAAAATCATTTGTGGACAGAGCTTGCTATATTTAAAAGTAAGTAACATCATCTGCGTGCAATATATATCTATTTTAATATTTCAATTTCGTTAAAAACAGGCCTTCAGCTATGATAAAAAGTTATTAAACCTGAAAAGTAAAACAAAGATTTATTTTCAACTTATGAGTTTGTATATCTTTTTTTTTTGGTACCTTTTTTTCTTTCTTTTAAAATTCCTTAAATTGAAACAAATATGTAAAATTTACAAGATTTTAAATATATAGAGAAAATAATTTTTCGATAACATAATATCATAGCAGCGCCAAAAACATAGACAGTACCAATTTCAATGCACCAGATGCGCATTTCGACAATAAATATTATTCAGTGATGCGCGTGCCCAGAATGTTTTAATGTCCATTATTTAATGCAAATGTTGTGTTTAGAGCAAGATCTGCTTACTCTTCCGGAGCACCTAGTTGTGTTTGTTTTTCCATATCTTTTGTTGTCTAATATGTAATGGTTACTGGAATTGTTTGAAATTGTTTGGAAAAAGTAATTCTTTCATAAACATAAACAATTAGGAAATTTTATTCAAAGAATAAATTATGAAAATGAATTTTTTCAAGTGACTTATAATCGAAATGCTTAAATTTACATATCTAACAAAAGAAATTAAAAGCAACACAGTAGGTGAACTCTGTGTTTGCCTATTTGTTTTAAATTCATGTATCTTAAATTTTGGTATCACTTTTTTAATTGAAGGAAACGACCGACATACTCTTTTAGCAGTGCAACTACCATACATATACAACTGTGATCACCATCTGTTACCATGAAACACTTATTGACCTGTCTACTCATTTTTGTGACTGTTCATGACATTGATGCTTCATTATGGTAAGTTACATTTTTCGTGGTAAACAAATATGTTAACCTTGACTCCTCTATTCGACAAGAGGACATAGACGAGGGACACTCATTCGGTTTTGCGAAATTTTAATACGCACCCACGGCCTTTCGGAAAAGGCATTTTCAAGCAGATGCTTCTAGTATAAATGATACCTTGGTCTTTTGAAGTAAAACAACTCTTTCAATTATGTGATTGGTATTAAGATGACATCTTGAAAGGCTAAATATCAAAGTCCATACCAATTTTACAGGACGCTTCTTATGGATTTGCTGTTAAATTAAGGCAGCAGCAGTTTCCTTTTGATACACTTCCCTTTTTAAATTTATTTTGGAGTTCGATGTTAAGATCTCGCAAATGGATTGAGAAGAGACAAATCAAGTAAACAAACAAAACCCTGAAGGAATCACATGAACTATAAAAGGAGCAAGACTTGGTGCGTCGACTGGGTAAGCGTCTCCTGCTATGCTTGCATCACGAATCCATGTGTGTTTTGTTTTTTTTTGTATTCATAAGGTACCACAATATATTTACCACTGGACATTAAACTAGCAATAATCATAATGAACTTGTTTCAAAATGTTATTTTCTAGTACTTGTTGGACAAGGTATTTGAAATTACAACTTGCTGAAACCTAAATTATTTAATTGATGTTTTTGAAAATATTACTTTGTTTAAAGGTTTTAACATGTTTTAAGCATATATACGGGGGATAATAGATCTGTATTGCATATTTTGGTTAACGAATGTTCGTCTAGGATTAAAGACACATTAAGTTTTCTTGAATACCTAGTTATCTTAGTGTGTCATGTCAAATGTTGCCTGTGAAGTTTTATTTCAGTGCTGAGTGGAAAGGCACCCAACACGAAAACGTAAAAAATACTTAAGTGAAAATCCCTAAGTGAAAATATTCTGGATTCTATTTTACACATAATTAATAGAGAACTTATGTGTAACAAATGTTATTTAACGGAATAAATTGATGTGTCATTTTTAGAATGAATCGACCGCGTTAACATATTCATATCTTTTTTTCTCAAAATAACCTCTAAAATATATCTTTCTCTTCTAATTAGAAATACAAATAGTTAGTTTATTTGTTGTTTGATAACTTAAACATGCAAATTGATTGTTTCTTGTTTCCCTTATTTAAATTGCTTAATCAATCATTATAGCGAGTGAAAACAATCAAGATGATTTTTTTGTTTTTTTTTTTTTGTTTTTTTTTTAAATTCAGTTCATAATGCTAAACAATATACGGGAAAAGAGCCTAACTTTGATGAATCAGATACATAAAAATCCTTGTCTACTGATTGTAGTTGTGTTTTCATAACCAATTCAATTTCCATTCGGAGAATGCCTGTATCAAGTCAGAATCGTGACTTTTTTTTCCATTCGATCAATTGGTTTATATAGGTTAACGTTTGATTTTTTTAGAGTTCCCTTTTTTAAAATTTATTTTGAAGTTTGGTATTTTTTTCACAAAAATTTTTTGCCATGAAATGTTTAACTTAAAACTCATTACAATGAATTACTTATGCAATCATACTTGAACAGTATAATAATTTCATGTTAATCGGTATCTGTACATAGATATACATGTAAAGATGTATTGATCAATAAGTAATAGATAAGAAGATATCGAATGATAAAATGTAATAACTTTTTGTAAAATTAAAAGTGCTGATAATCAAAATTTGACGGATACAATGCAGAAATGTTGTCTGTGTATTATCAGAATGATGCTATACATATTTTGTCACTAAATGTAGGAAATACAATTGTATTGTAGCACTACTGCCTACAAGGAAAAGGTTGGGCGTGTTGTGTTTGGTGAAGCAAGTGGGGAATCAGCAAAAGGACAGCTAGAGGTTGCATATACGATAATGAACAGAATAAGTCATGCCGGATTCCCAAATTCATTAGACGGTGTTGTAGATCAGACATATACATCAGGTGGAAAAACGTATCATCATTATAACACATTAGATGATTCTGGTCACGACCAAAGATGGAAAGCTTCAAAAATACCCGGAGCAATAGAACATGCAGCGTATAATTCCGCTATAACTCAAGCCGGGCATGCGCTTTGTGCGACAAAGTCTGATCCTATGAGTTGTGGTCCGGTGAATTTTTGTACCACAAATCCGTGTGCATCTACCAACAGTAATAAGTATTGGTGTGTTACCGAGAAAAAAAAGATCGGATCTCATTGGTTTACTTGCAGCAAGAAAAAAACAGGAAAATGCTGAACTATGATAATCAAAATTGTCTTATCTTACGTTTCTAATATGAGATAAATAACAAAATAAACAAAGAAGTATGAATATCACTGAGCTAGGGATTTTTTATTCATCAATATAAAGATAATGACTATCACATTTTCTATATAAAATCAGAAATCAATATTTGTTTGATAAATTGGTTATTCTGCGTTTTTGTCTTATCTGAAAAAATTACTATATAGCGTATACTGTTTTGCAGTATCTGACTTATCGCAACTACATATATTACATTATGACTGGTCAAAATTATATTTCTTATATGTTTTATGACTGCTACAACCGTTTCTTACACAAAAGTTACGTTTACCTTAAAAACAGATTTTGTTGGTCTTATGCCTGCTTTATTACATGTGATAAAAAAGAATTTTTCTATAAATCAACAACTGACATTAACTCGGGATGACGTTTACTTCTAAACCAGTCCTACCTGCAAGATAACATCTTGCATACATATATTACATATTGACTGGGCAAATTAGACTCTTACAGATTTAATGGCTGCTTCAATCGTCATTTGAACAAAGTCAAATTTTATCTTAAAAGCAGATGTAGTTGCTCCTATAACTGTTTTAATGTTTGCCAAAGGAAATAACTTTTGATAAGTTGGTCTTATGCCTGCTTTATTACATGTGATAAAAAAGAATTTTTCTATAAGTCAACAACTGACATTAACTCGGGATGAAGTTTACTTCTAAACCAGTCCTACCTGCAAGATAACATCTTACATACATATATTACATATTGACTGGGCAAATTAGACTCTTACAGATTTGATGGCTGCTTCAATCGTCTCTTGAACAAAGTCAAGTTTTATCTTAAAAGCAGATGTATTTGCTCCTATAACTGTTTTAATGTTTGCCAAAGGAAATAACTTTTGATACGTCAATAACTGATAATAACTCGAGATGAAGTGTACCTCTAAACCAGTCCTACCTGCAATTTAACATCGACCAGAGCTGTTATAAAGCTAACTTTTAGTCTATATAAAAATAAGAAGATGAGGTGTAATTTCCAATGAGACAACTATCCACCAAATTCCAAATAAAGTGGATGTAAACAATTATAGGCAACCGTACGGCCTTTAACAATGAGAAAAACCCATACCGTATAGTCGCCTATTAAAGGCCCTAACATAAAAAATATGACACAATTCAATTGAGAAAACCAATGGCCTAATTTATTACAAAACAATTAACGAAAAACAAATATGACAAACATGAACCAACGACAACCACTGAATTACAGGCTCTTGACTATGGATAGGCACATAAAGAATATGGCGGGGTTAAACATGTTTGTTAGCGCTCACTCCTCTCCCTGACCTTGGACAGTGGTGTAAGAGCACAACATAAGAACAGACTATAAAAATCAGTTGAAAAAGGCCTAACTCATCAGCTCGATACAAAGCAGAAAAAACATCAAACATAAACACAGACCTGAGATGGCAGGGTATTTCTTAATCTCGCATCCTTAACAACAAAAGAACACTAAGTACAGATCTGAGAGTACTCACAGTTACTGACAGATAGTTTAAAGCTAATAACAACTAATATAATAAATCATGTAAAATTAAAATATCAATCAGTACAAATCCAACATCCAATGGATTTAGTGTAAAGACGTCATTAACAGCCAGAGAAAAAATGACCTTGTGGAATACCAAAATAAAGGATCGACACATTGCAGTTCCGTTAAAGTGCATTTGTGTATAACAAAACTATTATTATGGTTTTAATTTACTGATAACAAAATCAAGATTTATACCAATAAAACTAATCAAAGATCTAATTACAGTGTTGAATTGGCAACCTTTTGGAATAATTTTATTTAAAAGATTAATCAGTTTACATGGTTCGTATATAAATTTCCGGGCTCGGTAAACAACATCACCATGAAAGTTAGGATGTGGTATTCCGTCTGAAATAAGTTTTTTTACAGGTAAAGCCAAACTTGCAAACCAAATCTCTGTACCTATAGAAGAATTTCATAAAGGTTTTAAGTAATTTGTGGTAACGAAATCCCTGACCAGTTATACATAGATTACGCTCATTGAAATCCAAAACGTCACTACAGATACGGGAATAACGGACGTGTTAAGATAAACAAACACCGTAAGATGGTTACAGAGGAAAATTAACAATAGGAAAAGAAAAATCATCCCTTTTGTCGTAAATTTTTGTGTAGAGGTTCCCGTGTGAAATTGAAATATCTAAATCTAGGAAAGGACACCTATTGCTGTAATAATTGATTTATTTAAAGAAAGTTGCTGTGGGTAAATTTCGGCAGTATATAAAGAGAATTCTTGATTATGTAACGAAAAAATATCATCAAGATAACGGTAAGTGTTGTCGAATTTATTAATTAAATGGCATTTAGACGGGTCTTTAATGAGTTTCGCAATAAACTGTGATTCATAACAGTACGGGAACAGGTTTGCTATTAAAGAGGCACAATTGGTGCCCATCCACAATCTGTCGATATACTTTATTGCCGAAACGTACATAAATGTTGTCAAGGATAAAATTTATGGCTGTAATTATCTCAACACACCTCCAGTAAGTATATCTAGCATATTCACATTTCTTGTTTGAGAATAGGGCTTTATATGAGTTGAAGCAAATACATTTGCAATTTGATTTATCGATCGACCACTTAATTAAATTGGAAATTTTTTGTTTGATAAGATGGTGTTGAAGTGTAGTGTAAAGAGCAGAAAAAGTCAAAAATGTCAACTGGATCAAAAAGACCACCAAAAAGCACGTGCACGTAATTATCTAAAACATCCAAAGAATGTTTAATACTGGTTCTCTGTAACTATTTAAACTTTTATATAGGGAGTGTGGCACGCATGGTCATGGATTTTCTTCAAACTTCACACACTTACTAGTCTTGATGAAACAAACAAAAAATGGCAAAATTTTGGTTGCTAAGCATATCGGTTGCCATAGCAACCGATGACCAGTTTTACCTCTTCTGGATATCTATGATTTTAAGCTGAAAATGGCTATTTTCAACATAATTTTCATAATTAATGATTAAAAGAAAGAATTTTTTTTATGATTTTATTAAATATATGCATTTTATAAATGTAATTTATTATTAATAACTGATATTTTCATATTCATTTTCAATCATAATCACATATACCCCCCTTTTTATGTGGTTTGCATTAGGTAAAAAATACCCTTTTGAGGTCATTTTTGAATGCTCACCATATTTTTTTGCGGACACCTGAGTTAAAGTCAACCATCAATTCATAAATACCCTAGTCTTATCTTATCAATGATGCGAAAAAGTAATGGGGAAGTATGTCTCATTTTTTTGTTACCATGGATACAAAATGCTTAGTTTTCATTTTTTCAGAAAAAAAAAATTTGAAATTTTTTGAAAAAAAATGTTTTAAAACCTAATTCTGCAGTCAGAAAAAAATAAATAAATATACAATTTGTAGAAATGATTGTAATCATCAAAATTTGAAACATATTCATACATAATGGTATTATAGTTTTAACTGTGTTGCTATGGAAACAATTTCATGATGATACACAAGTTCAAAACAATTTTGAAAAAGTTTCAGTTAGTTTCTTAAATGTGCACAAAAGTAGGAAAACGAAAACACTTATTAAGTTTCACTGTATACACACATGTGTATATATAAATAATTTTGCTGGTATAGTATATCGATAATGGTGTTACCACTTGAATGAAACAAATACAATTTCTCTAATCTGGATAAAAGTGCTGATTATGAAGAAATTTCAGTCTGTTTTCATGATCATGAAAAGTGTACAAGAAAAACACTGACTAAATCTAGAAAAAACAAATAAAATCATTTAAAAAATTATATATTCAATTATGCAATATTTGCCATTGAATGTGTTGCCATGGAAACAAGCAGTCCATTTGCAAAAATACTGATAAGTGCTAATTTTTACAAATTCGTTTAATGAACTTCGATACATATAGCAAAGAGTGTATACGGTTTTGTAAAAAAGAAATGATCGATTAGTTGTGGTTTGCTTTATGTCCAGTGTCAAACATCTCATGCATATTTCAGAAGAGAACAAAACCAATGAATTTAATAGGAACATTGTAGGTCCTGTGCTAGTCTACTGACCAAAAATTAATTGAAGTCAATAATATGAAACAATTCAACACAATAAGAAATAGAACCAAAAGAGTCAGACGTTGATCCTCTAAATAAATGATAATTGACCATCTAACATTTCTATAAAGAAACAAATACCTTTATTATGAGCTGTTTATTTTTCTTATTCATTCTTAAACTCAATGTTGAAATGGCAAAGCATGTATACATGAAGCTATACGTTTTGAATAATATTGTTTTATTGGATGATGAGCACTAGATGAAGATCATTTTTATAAAAGTTATAAAAAATCAAAAAAATCAAAAAGGTCCTTCAATAGGTGAAAGCTGGGATAAAGGCAGACAATTTGAAATATCACTAGAAATTGGGATCAATTGGACAAGGACAGAAATTTCAATAGATCAACTAGGGAGCCCCTGAAAATAGGGCGTAACAAGCAAGGGCGGGTACGGTCGGCCGTTGACCCGATGGTCCCTGCTATTCATCCGACACATTTCTTGTCTGACATTCTGGCCGGGGAGGAATTTTCGAGATTTTCCAAAAAGTTCCGTTTCCCTAAGAGGACCCACGAAAAATCGGTCAGCGGATAACTGCTGGTCTTACAACGAGCAGCAGGTGGAAAATATATCATCTAGACAATTGTCATATCAGGGGTACCACTGACTGCCTTAAGAGATGCCCGCTACATTCATGCTTCAGAGATTCCATATGTAATCAACCAAATGTTTCCAATGAAAGGAGGGGGCGGGCCCTCATGGCCCCCTGGATCCGCCTTTGGTAGCACTATATTTACATTAGTAAAAGGCATTGGATTATTGAAATTTGAGAAAATAACAGTAATCTTAATAGATTTTTAGCAGCAAATTAAAAAATATTTATCAATATGATAACTCTTTACACAGGGTAACTTTAAAAGAATTATATGCATGTACATATACTTTGATGTCCACTGAAAGCCCATTACAGAAAGATGTTTCTCAAAATTAGTATATAATTGTCTTTCTTTAAACAAAAAAAAATTAGATTTTACTTTGAAGCAGAAGTCTATGTTTATAACATATTATACATGTGACTTTTTGTCCGCGACTTTTTGTCTGGACTTTTTGTCTGTGACTTTTTGTCTGTGACTTTCTGTCCTACATTCTGACCGTTATCATGACCAGGAAAAATGACTTTATACCTATCTAAATGTGAAAGGCTTTGCATCAAATTTATAGAAACACTTAGACTGAACCATTAATTTTATCAAATAAGAAAATATAAAATGCTTTAAAACTTTCGGGAACATTTAAAACAAGACAAGGCTCTGGTAACCCTCAAGTTAAGTCCGCGAATATGTTTACTTATATTTTATGAAAATATTTTAAACTACAAAGATATCGTGCATGCAGGGGCTCGGGCATACCTCAAGTAGTCTGCGAAATGTGTATTTGTTTTTATGAAAATATTAAAAACTGCCAAGATATCCTGCACAAGGCTCGCGCATGCCTTAAGTAGTACGTGAAAATAATTATTTACTGTTAGAAAATATTAAAAAACAAACTATATTGGATTTATTAACTTACATGTATGTGTGGCCTACTTCAAACACACCTTTTGAGTTACTTTATATTTGTGATCTAACGTGTCAATTTATAACCGGTAATATATACAACATAATTTACAACACAGTTAAATACAATATACTACTCAATACCATAAAAAGTTTAAATAATTCGGTGCTCGTCATAGTACCCTAAACTGTTTTTCCCAGTTTTTTACCATTCAATCTTAATTCTATTTTTTTTTTTATAAATTTAAAGAAAATCCAATAAGATATAAATAAGTATTAGGTAGTACAACGACCAGGACACAGTCAACGTTGGTCAGGTCAAGTTTTTTTTACCAAAAACATATATTTTTCCAGTTTTTTTTTAATAATATAAAATAACACAGAAATTTTCATCGGTCAGGTCATTGCTATTGTTGGTCAGGTTATTGTCAACGTTAGAAAGGTCACGTTATCTGAATATTTTATATTTTTTTCTATATTTTTTATTAATTTATATATTAAATGATTAAACTTCATTATATTTCAAATTTAACATAA
Source organism: Mytilus californianus (assembly GCF_021869535.1). Classification (NCBI taxonomy): domain Eukaryota; kingdom Metazoa; phylum Mollusca; class Bivalvia; order Mytilida; family Mytilidae; genus Mytilus; species Mytilus californianus. Next base: position 21,792,300 of record NW_026262626.1, on the reverse strand, counting down.
ACCCTTTAAGAAATTAAAAAGTTATTAGCATTTTCATTTGGTCCTGGCATTGTCAACGTTGGCCAGGTCACGTTTAATGAAGATTTAAAAAAGTTTTCTATATTTTTTTTCTTATATTTATGTATTGAATGGTCTAAATTTATAACAATTCAAATTTGACATAAATCCTTTGAGAAATAAAAAAGTTATTAGCGTTTTCGTTTTGGTCCAGTCATTAGTGTAACACATCAAAGGGAGATAATTCGTATTGTGAGGAAAATTGCACAATGATAATTTTTTAGAAATTAATTTCGCATGTTTCTAGGTAGATTCCCCATAACTTTTTTTGAATTTTGACTAAAACAAGAATGAAATTAATTGTTTTTGTGTTTCTTTTAAATAGATGTAGCCGCATGATTTCACAACACTACACCAAATATTGTATTTTTCTCAAAAATCCCAACTTTCTCTGCTGTTACCATGGTAACCAACCAATATATTTATCGGTTGACATTATTTTTCTGACTAGTCTAATAGGATCTACATATCAGCCAATTTTCAGAAAGATCGGTGACTATGTGTGCCGAAAAATTTAAGTGGTTACAGAGAATGAGTATTAACACTCAAAAATTGTTAATTCCACTATTTTCATATATTTTATTACAAACATTAATGATCAGTTCTTTAATAGTAGTTAAGGAACTCATTAAAAGCACTAAAATTCTAGTTGAAGAGCACTTAATAGAGGCCGAGATGAAACGATACTTTACTGCTATTTTTTTTTTTTTTTTTATTTTTTGTGTAGTTTAGGTAACCAATAAACAGTAAGGACCTTCAAATGGTCAGAAGAGCCCTCAAGCTGAGCTGTGGTTGTGACATGATTATTTGCCATCTGACTCTCTGTGGCGCGTACGGCATTGACTGTAGTTGAATGCATTATTTCATTCTTCAGGATATCCGTGTAATATTTGCGTCATACCACCACCATATTGTTGGCTGCTTTGTCGGCAGGTACGAAGACAAAACGCTTTGCCAGTACTTAAATGTTGTGTTTAGTCCTAGAAATGGGCGTATTACTTATTCTTTTATTTAATTTTATTTTATTTTCGAAATGTGATATGCGAATATGAACAATATTGAGACATTTATTCAAATAGGAATCAAGTGACTTTTTGTCATATTTCTCCCGTTTACACCATTGTTTACAATAGGATGAAAGAGCATCTTTAATAAGACGACACTCTTCCCAATTTTTTTTCGACGAGGGACGATATTTTGGTCCTTTTTTTCTGAAAGTTTATAATCTCTCGAACTCGGACGGTATTGAGGTCCCCTGGTATTACATGGCCATAGGGATCATATCTAAGCTTTGATGTTTCACAGTCTCATGTCGAAGGAGACTGGCGTTTAATGTAACTGACGTATAATTAAAAATGAAACTTTTACTTGTTTTTTTTATACGAATAAGAAATTATAGACGGCTCTATGTTAACAAAATATGGGGCATAAAGTTTTGAACGGTAGAGTCGTGAAAAATACTAGACATGAAGTGTACCTCTTAACCAGTCCTACATGCAAGTTAACTTCGACCAGAACTGTTATAAAGCTAACTTTGAGTCTATATAAAAATAAGAAGATGAGGTGTAATTTCCAATGAGACAACTATCCACCAAAGTTCAAATAAAGTGGATGTAAGCAGTTATAGGCAACCGTACGGCCTTTAACAATGAAAAAAACCCATACCGTATAGTCGCCTATTAAAGGCCCTAACATAAAATATATGACACAATTCAATTGAGAAAACCAACGGCCTAATTTATTACAAAACAATTAACGAAAAACAAATATGACAAACATGAACCAACGACAACCACTGAATTACAGGCTCTTGACTATGGACAGGCACATAAAGAATATGGCGGAGTTAAACATGTTTGTTAGAGCTCACTCCTCTCCCTGACCTTGGACAGTGGTGTAAGAGCACAACATAAGAACAGACTATAAAAATCAGTTGAAAAAGGCCTAACTCATCAGCTCGATACAAAGCAGATAAGTATATCTAGCATATTCACATTTCTTGTTTGAGAATAGGGCTTTATATGAGTTGAAGCAAATACATTTGCAATTTGATTTATCGAACGACCACTTAATTAAATTGGAAATTTTTTGTTTGATAAGATGGTGTTTAAGTGTAGTGTAAAGGGCAGAAAAGTCAAATTTTCAACTGAATCAAAAAGACCACCAAAAAGCACGTAATTATCTAAAACATCCAAAGAATGTTTAACACTCAAAAATTGTTAATTCCACTATTTTCATATATTTTGTTACAAACATTAATGATCAGTTCTTTAATAGTAGTTAAGGAACTCATTAAAAGCACTAAAATTCTAGTAGTAGAGCACTTAATAGAGGCCGAGATGAAACGATATTTTACTGCTGTTTTTTTTTTTTTTTTTTTTTATTTTTTGTGTAGTTTAGGTAACCAATAAACAGAAAGGACCTTCAAATGGTCAGAAGAGGTCTTAAGCTGAGCTGCGGTTGTGACATGATTATTTGCCATCTGACTCTCTGTGGAGCGTACGGCATTGACTGTAGTTGAATGCATTATTTCATTCTTCAGGATATCCGTGTAATATTTGCGTCATACCACCACCATATTGTTGGCTGCTTTGTCGGCAGGTACGAAGAAAAAACGCTTTGCCAGTACTTAAATGTTGTGTTTAGTCCTAGAAATGGGCGTATTACTTATTCTTTTATTTAATTTATTTTTTTTTTTCGAAATGTAATATGCGAATATGAACAATATTGAGACATTTATTCAAATAGGAATCAAGTGACTTTTTGTCATATTTCTCCCGTTTACACCATTGTTTACAATAGGATGAAAGAGCATCTTTAATAAGACGACACTCTTCCCAATTTATTTTCGACGGTGGACGATATTTTGGTCCTTTTTCTGAAAGTTTATTATCTTTCAAACTCGGACGGTATTGAGGTCCCCTGTTATTACATGGCCATAGAGATCATATCTAAACTTTGATGTTTCACAGTCTCATGTCGAAGGAGACTGACGTCTAATGTAAATGACGTATAATAAAAAATTAAACTTTTACTTGTTTTTTTTTATACGAATAAGAAATTATAGACGGCTCTATGTTAACAAAATATGGGGCATAATGTTTTGAACGGTAGAGTCGTGAAAAATACTAGACAAATTAATAAAATCAATTCCTCTAGTAATGTATTTGATTTTTATGAAATACTTTTTATGATCTTCAGTTTGTCAATTTGAGGGAACAGTCTATGGTGTCAAAAGGCTGTAATAATTCGTATACACTCATATTTTTGACTAAAAAAAAATATTGTATCACACTAGTTAAAAATATTTTGTAAATTACTAATTGGCATTTGACCCAGTTTACATAGAAATTGATGTCTACCATTATTTATAAACATAGATAAAAACCATCAAGTGTAAAATTAGAACGAAGTTTATTTCGTAGATTGCGGTTAATGCGTTTGCCATGAGACCTATGATAGCGTTGTCTTTTATCAAAAAATAGCCATGATATCAACAGAGGAAGTTTTAGATATGTTCCTTTGGCCCATTATATTGTCATTTAGACCTAGGTGATACGCTGTCTGTAGAAGCTTAACCAAAGACAGTTCGCAAATTTTACGAGAATCTTCAAACTGTTTATGTGATTATCCTGGTTGTTTCTGGGCGGTTTAAAGTGGTTGGGATTTTATAAATTTGATATTGTGTTTGTGTTTTTCCAAAGGTTGGTTATTTAAACTTTTGAATTTCTTTGGTCTGCGGAAGCGGTATAGATGTTTTTTTGTTCTTTTGAAAAATTTTACGTCCAGTTTGCCAAACATATTGAATACTAAATTTTTGTTTTGTTCATGATACAAGACATGTAAGGCTTTGAGTTGTTCAAGTAATATCATATGAAAGGAAAGAAAAAATCAAGTTCTTCCGTTCACTGACAAACGAATAGTATTATCTAAGGATAATCTGGAGCAGGTTTGTCATTTTCTGGCATTGCACATTGCACTGGAATAACTGTGGATATCCACTACGTTTTGTTGAACAATCTAGCTGCAGAGGCATTGTCTCCTTTAACACAATGGTGAATTGTGCTAGATTATGAAGGTGGATTTCGATTAGCGGCAGTGGAATTTATATTATGAACGCGGTTTCTTAAGCACGAGGCTATTTGAAGTGTGTGGAGGTTTTCTATACACAGAAGGGAAGTTCAGATCAGAACTACTTTGCATTTATGCAATAAGAAATGATTAAAACGTCCTTTGCTTTTTGATATTAACATACCGAATACAAATTGTGCTGCAAAAACACATTTTCTGATTTGCATTTTTTTAAATGCAAAAACGATTATGGCTAAACTGCTACATTTAAGGAGTTGTCAAGACACACTTATCCATAGGATTATCTCGATCAAACATACTCAGGTGGAAAGCAGACCGTTGGTTAAGTTAACTTTCCTTCTTGTTTCAAAGATTTTTAGTTTACTTTACAAGAAAAGAAAACTTTTTGAAAGTTAACATAAAGGTTATGACTGCACACATTTAGCAGTTATATCATGTATAAAGACCTAGTCTAATGGGAGTGTGTTACTGATTATTAAGTCCTCGCACGGTCGGCTCGGTGCCCAGAGGCGCTTGTTCATCTTCAAATATTGTAGGTGTGGCTATCATCTGGAAGGTGGCGGCCATTTTGGTTTTGCTATTGTTGATTTAGTTTCTTTGATCTGGTTAAAGTGCTTTTGATGTTGGCTCTGCACTTCACAAAAGCTCTGTTTAAGGTCAGGGAGGTCAGCTTGGCAGCCCGCCAACCAAGATGATGTAGAACTGGTAGATGAATTGAAGATGTAGTATTAATGATTATAGTAAGTGTTATCAGGACCACTGTCATGAGACGATGGAATAGCGGTCCATTATCTTGGACGTCAGACGGCATACCACTCCCCTATCCACCCCTATCCACAATAAATTTTGGAGTTATACTGAGCGGACGTTTATACAGACTGTACAACGTTGAAGTTTCTGTTATCAAAAGTAGTATAAAGTAAAATAACAAAAATACAGAACTCCATGGGAAATTCAAAACGGAAGTCCTTTATAAATTGGCAAAATCAAAAGTTCAAACACATCTAACGAATGGAAAACAACTGTCATATTCCTGACTTGTATGTTGAACCATGTATTCGGCAGTTACGCATTTTAGTTTGAAGATAATGAGGAGCTGACCAAGCACGTTCGTTCAGGTGTAATGACTGAGACAGAACTGTATTTGATGATTTGATGAGTTTAACCGTCAGCCATTATACAACCATAAACATCTAGCAAAGTATCCGCATCAATTGTATAATAACTGGCGTACATGCCACCAATGTGGGTGTTTTCGGTCAACGATATCGCAGATGTGGCAGTACGAATTAAGTCTGGTGCGAATTCCGGGTGATACATGCACTCCAGTTGATGCTTACTCTGTCTAAAACATAAACATTGCTCCGTTTGAAGTTACTGCAATTCCAACATATTGTGTCAATGGTTGGTATAGGCCAAATATATTTTCCCTATAACTGCTAGTCAATTATTTTATGCGAAGCATGCAGATCAACGGAAATAGATAGAAAAATTATTTTCGGACAATAATATCTGTCTGACATCTTGTCTGCACATGTTGATATGACAAGCCCTCCTTGTCAAAAATGTGTTTACATTTTAGAAAAATAGAAATGAAAACTTATACATTCAAATTTAAAACATACATGCACATTCAGATTTTCAAAGTCCAACAATTCACCAAGAGAATTAATAATTACACGATTAGAATACAATTTATATAATAAGATGAGAAGAACATATACCAAGAATTGAAAAGTTCTCACTGAAATGTGTACGCACATATGATGCAAGCATACCAAGGGTGCGACGGACATCTATATCTTTCGTACCTTTGGATACATATTGAAATTTGTGAGAAAAACGTTTTCTATAAGGTACGTTTTGTCACCAGAGTTGACGCGCTTCTAGATAATTTACTGTCCTTATTAAATCAATAATTCTTAAACTTGATACATAAATCAGTTTTTATCGACGTTTCTTTTTTTAAATATATACCAATTATGGTTGAAAAGTTTGACCAATAAGAAGAAACAAAGCCTTTCTGCTCCCATGCATTATACCAATCTAGTATACACATCTAAATCCATGTTTTTTGCGATGGGGGATAAATATCACACCGGAAAGGTACAAATACGGATAAATATTGTAACATTTTCCCTGGCATGTGAAGTTTAAATACACTCCCTAATCCTTCATCGAGTTAACTTACATCAATCGGAAATTTCCACATTTAGCGTTGTTTGCCCACACAAGAATGATAGTTTATTATGAAGTACTAAAGCAAACATTACTTTTATCTATCCAGTGAATTTATATACGCGAATCTTCTAAAATAAACAATTGATATAAAAAATGATAGATAATTAGCTTGAATTGTGTGTGACCTTCTGGTGCAAAAGGTCAACTATGGTCAGATTAATCTCACACAATAACCCCGAGGTAACTTTGAATAGCCATAGTTATTCACATCCATGATACATATCCAAACGCATCCTACGAATGATAAGTAGATATAATATATTTGTTAAAATGTGAGCACTATTTTTATTGTGTAATCTTAAATCTTCAGTGTACTACAATATACATACTCAGTTTTCCCGTGTAAAGGTCTAAGAATTCCTGATGAAGGGAAAGCTAGAACAAAACTTTTGATGCACGAAATGTTTACGTTTTATTTCACTTGCAAGAATTTATCCCCATTCCTGACCACGAAATATTGTTACTGGAAGTTATAAAAATCCTTTGCATTTACGGGATTAATTCAGTTGAGATGATATACTTAAGCTTGTTATCTGTAAAAAAAATAGATGTAGAATTCCAAAAAAAAGAAAGTTTTAGTATTGTAGAAATTCATTGTAAATTAATATTCAAATATCCAAAAAGAATGTCTAAAGAGATGATAAGAACCAATAGAATCAATAGTACTGACAAGATTTATTAATGAAAGTGAGACATTCCTAAATTAAGAATAATTTCAAAATTATTTGACAAAAATATCAATAAAATAATATCCGTAGATTCATGACAGTATAGAAGTATTGGGTATTGGCTGTTAGATCCCTCAGGGACTAGCAATCGACCATCAAAGGTATCAACCCGTTGGTAATACAAACATTAATGGTATCAATGTAATTACATCGAACGCGCATTACGACAATAAATGTTATTTAGGTAATGCCTGATGTCAAAATAGAAAATCAATATTTTTTCCGCATTACAAATAAATCATAGTTGGTAATTAACTAAAACAGATTGATCATTAAAAAATCACAGTTGTTGGTTTCGTCTCGTGTCGCGCGTGGTGTACTTTCCACAGATGAATTAATGGGATATTACAGTACTGATGTACGTAGAATTCTGATACGCAGGATGTTGGCCTTATAAGACTCATTGATTAGATATCGTCATTTGTAAATATTTGATTATTGTAAACGTTTTCATAATTACTGTGCATACCACATTACAAAATGGTTACCAAGCGTTGGCTATTGCTTTCAGGAAAGGGAAAATGTTTCTTGATGAGAAAACCAAAAATCATGACCTGAAGAAATATGATAAAATAAAAACTGTTTGCTAAAATAGCATTCGATAAAACGCCATTTGGACAATTCCTTGAACGTGACGATACATAAAAGTTTTGAAATGAAAATGAAAATTTAGAGTTACGGTATTCCAATATCAAAGCAATAGCGTTGGCTATTGCTTTCAGGAAAGGCAAAATATTTCTTGATGAGAAAACCAAAAATCATGACCTGAAGAAATATGATAAAATAAAAACTGTTTGCTAAAATAGCATTCGATAAAACGCCATTTGGACAATTCCTTGAACGTGTCGATACATAAAAGTTTTGAAATGAAAATGAAAATTTAAAGTTACGGTATTCCAATATCAAAGCAAGATTACCATTTCTGATTCAACAGAAAAAATACCATGTATCGTTTCGTTTTGTTTAGTATGTATTTATGCCTGCTATTACTAACATTTGATGTGTCGAAAAGACTTTCGGGAAATATTACACACGATTAAAAGAAGACTGCTTTGGTATATGTCATTATTTTAAATTGACGACACAGTAAAAAATATACTAAGTAAACATAAAAAACCACCTCATTGCTTCATAAAAGAAATGTATTAAAGATTACATCAAGCATTTATACAATTTTCATTAACTTAGAAACAGATGAGTAAATAATAAAATTATGTAATGTTGGAAATATGTACATGTTATAATTTATTATATGAATTTAAATGCGCACGTTTGGCAATTGTTGTTCAAATGTAATTATGATAGATAATGTTGACATTATAGCATTCTTCACCTATATGTACATCATTTGAGGACAAGTCTTGATATATTTAAAGGGTAAGTAACATCTTTTGCATGCAATATTTATTTTGACATTTCATATTTATTATATAATCTTTCTTTATAAGGTCTTTTTCTATAATGATAAGTTGTTAAACCTGGAAAGTAAAACAAACATTACCATTCCTTAAATTGAAACAAATAAATTAAGCTTAAGAGATATGCATGTATATAGAGAACAATTTCGATGTAACGAAATATTTTCACAGCACCAACATTTGAAGTATATATATAACCCAGTAGATATGATATTCTATAGCTTGCGTTTACAATCATGATGGCCTTGCATACATGAAAGCTATTTAAGGATGTACTCAGGTCAGGTTTAGGAATTTTTATCAGTTTATGGACTCCTTGGGTTTTTCCTACGATATAGGGTAAAATATTTTGCCCAATAACACCCATTTTTCTTTTCATATAAGACTTAAATAGCTCATAAAAAAGTTATTTACCAAAATTTAAGCACATTCTAGATTTCTTTTCTCCCGATTTGAGACCCAAATAATACCAATGCAAATTTAAGTTAAAAGTTCGAGTCAACCTTTTCCTGCCATTTAAAAAAAAAATGAATATCTCGAAAAAGAGCTCCATAACCTCAATATTTTTTTAGCTTATTTTGTTCCTTAACTAACGCTCTTCTAACTTATGGCATCAATTTTAAATTCTAGATTATTCAAATTTCACCTTAGTATATCCTTAATAAATGTTTCAACTGGTAAAGTTGTAGTCATCCCTTCGAGAGTTTCACGGACGCAATTAGGAGTTTGACACTGTTGGAATACCTGTTATTTTGTTTAGTAATTTTTAAGCAATTTCTTATGATAAACAAATAACACACCAGTTTACAAGATAGTTAACAAAGGACATAAAAACATCTCACTTGGTTAACTCTGTGTTTGTTTGTTTGTTTGGGTTTTTTTCAGCTTCATTGTATCATTTTTTTATATAAAGAAGCGATCAATATACCCTATCAGCAGTGCGACCACAAAATAGTTACAACTGTTATCAGCTTCTGCAACTATGACACTTTATTGAGCTGGCTTATCACAATTTTGTGACTGTTCATGGCATTTATGCTTCTTTATGGTAAGAAACATGTTCTGTTAAAAACTAATATGTTTACCGTGACGCTTTTATCTGACATGATGAACATTTGGTCATTCGAAATGTTAATACGCAGGTAGTACGATCGGACAAAAACTTCTATGTTTCAAATTGAATGATACCTTAGTCTTTGAACATAACATTATTTTTTTCCCCAATTTTCAGATTAATAATGAGATAACTTCTTGGAAGGCCAAATAGGTCCGTATCAAACTTTCAAGAAGTTCATAGCTGATATATAGTTAAAATAAGGCAAAGGTAATTTACCGATGAATCGCTTAAATTCCAAAAAGAGCGAGACCATAAACGGTACCAATTTTATTACAGCAGATGCGCATTGTATCTCTGATACGTGTATTCGACAACTAAAATAAGTCTCGAGGATACTGCTCGAAGCCAAAATATTTGAAAAATCAAAACCTTATACAACTTTGAATAGCTTATCTAACCTAAAATGACATATAGTATACACAAATCCAAACAAGGAATTCAGTTTTCAAGCGTCTCACACTATGCATACAACACCCGTCATGTGAATCCACATGTGTTCCCGTCTCTATCAACCCGTATAACCCCGACACAAAAGAATCCGGACGTTGACGCGTTTGATTCAAACAACCATGTACAATCTAGTTCAGACAGAGGATAGTTTACACTTTTAAGGAATGTCAAATATTCATTCTTCGGAGATTTTGCTCCAATGGCTCTTTTGCAAGTTTTTTTTTTTTTTTTCTTTTATAATATGGGATATTTTATAGTCAAATATTCCTGATAATAAACACACGACCTCAACACTGATAAAAGTATAATTAATATTTTTAATACATTTTACGTTTCCAGTGTCTCATATGTTTCTAAACATACAATTTTTAAAACATCCTCGTCAATTAAACTAACTATTAAAGATTTTAAAATTATATGCTATCTAGAAACAAACAAAAATGCATGTTTTAACATGTCTTTGTTTTCAATTTATTCACGCTTTGTTGTCTATATACTTTTGATACTCTTTATACAGCACAATTAGTTGCAGCAATATAGTATTTGTCAATTGAATGTTCGTGCATTTAAATTGTTTTCATATGTTGATAACAATAAACAGTTAAAAGAATAACTTATCATCATAAGCAAACATATAATATCCGTTGTATAGTTAAAAGCACTTGGCGGTATTTGAGTTCTTGTGTACATATAAGAAATTTCATTATCTATACGAAAGTGTATATTAGTTAGACAATATAAATGCTCGACGAATAACAGATATCATTGGCCTACAGTACGATAGCATTCTTTTTTAAACGCATAATGCTAACCGTATGACACTCAACAGTGAGTAAATATTATTTCGTATAGGATGATTAAACATGAGCTAAATAGTTACATTACATGTATGCTTCACGAGAATTCGTTATATCGATTGGCTAACAACAATCGCCTGTCATTAAGAAATTAACCTTCATATCAAAATGAAATGTTACATTCGTAATGACACGTGCGTGTACAAAAAAAAAGTGCACATGTAAATAAATAAAAGAAAAACTTGATGAAACTTTTGTTCATGGTCTAAGCATGAATTGCAATTATTAGAAATGAACGCTTCTTTTAGTAATTTGATAGGGTTGTAAAAGTGTTGATCGTGCACACATTTTTAGAATGAAGCTCTTCCACAACCAACAAAAAAGACCTAATTCATACCACTTCAAGGAACGTTAACAATCAAAACATGGAAGACAGCAATCCAAAACAATCAATGGATTGATTAATTGGTTGTTGTCTGCTTAACATCCAGTGGCAAATATTCCATGCATGTTCAGAACAAGAACAAATTAACGATAAATACCATAGTAAGGTCATGTAATAGAGGTCGTCCGGGTTGAAGGTCGGGGAAATTCTATCGGCCACTGAAAATTTAGGGTATATTGAATAGGGAGAGTAATTTTGTCGTGCAATGGTTTTTAACTTACAAAGAACTTGGAAATCACATTTCACGAGGCATCGGATTTTACATTTCAACGTGGCTGCGTATTTGTACATCCTTCACAGCCAAATGGACTCCCCACTTTGACAGGAGTTTACTGCCTGTTGCAAGAACACCAAAGTGCCTATATCTCTATTCCCCAGTCGTCCTTGGGTTAAAGGCTATTGGCTTGATACTTGAACATAAGACGGAGGGGCTAAACATGTCTGCAAGTCAGGCATCTACTTAATTTAGTACAGTAGTGTACAAACACAAGACGAGAAGAGACAGTAAAAAAACAGTTGGAAAGAACTTGACTTGTCATCTTATGCTTCCGGCAAACAATGTTCAATTAGCTCCTCTGATTTGATTTGTTAAGGCGAACTTGGTGCAACATCGGAATTTGAAAGGTGTCCAAAATCGCGAATAGAAAGATATATTTAACCATTATTAGCTGTAATATATCTTTGTTTTTTTACTTTATATCATCTGGAATAATGTCGAAATTCCTAATCTTCAATATAAAATTGCCGTCAGATGTGCGTTGGATAAAACATTTTAATTCTAGCTTTCATAGTATAATATTTCCACAAAGTTTACAGATAAACATTTACAATAAAACACATAAAAGAAAGGCATTTGTGACGATTTTTGTCAACCAATCGTACAGGGGTTATTTATTAGAGTTTGATATCGTGTTTATTCTGATGTCTAAGGAGCATTTGAAGGTACGTTGCAATCTTACGTTTAGTTAATTATAGTTGCTGAAAGTATTGCTCGGCAAAAGTTAATGTGAGAAAAGATATTAAACATTGTTAAGCTAATAAAACGTAGAAAATTGCATCATGTCTGCGTTTCGCATACAGCAGTTTTATCAAACGTTATATACAAAACCAGGAACTTGCAAGAACTTTATAATTGATTAAATACACTACCATAATGGAAAAACAAAGGATATGGGGTATCCATCCATGACACTAAATTAGTACATGCACTGCACAAAAACACACAAAAAGTAAAGTAACTGCGTTTTTATTGCTGTTCTTCATCTCAACTACCATGTTCATGTTCACATTGGTTTATACTCACATAAGGTCTTAAAAGGCAAACAAAATTGTTGTCATCTTAAGGATTAACAACATGTTTTATGTTTTGTTGAATACTTGAAGGTCTCACTATTAATTTGAGATGAAGAACATAAATAAAAGCGCTGTTCTTTTGCTTTTTTGTGATTTGTTTTCTTCTTTTTTTTATTCTATACATATGTTCTATTTGTGTGTCATGGATGGATACCCTATATCCTTTCTTTTTTATTAGTTAGTAATCAATGTGTGTCATGTCAGATGTTGCGTTTGACTGATCGCCAAGGTATCCAAAATGAAAACTTATAATTGTGTTTTTATTTGTATTAGAACATATTTTTAACAAATAAACTCATTATGGAACAAAGGTCATTTCACGGAATACATTTGTGTGTCATTAACTTAGAGACTTTATGTATTTTTAGATTGAATCACACCAACCATCTTCTTTCATAGGACCGTCTATAAATAGCTTTATCTTCTAGTTAGCAATTCATATAATTTGTATATTTGTTGTGTAAAAACTTTGACAGGCAAATATGTTATTTGTGTAATAAGTATTTTGAATTGTTGTCTAATCTCTTTTATTATCTTGCACCATCAATCATTATTCTAAATGAAAACAATAAGGATCAAAAACAAATTTTAAATGTAGGTGTGCAGTACTGAACAATATATGGGGAAGGATAAGAAACTATGACAAACCATATAAAAAATTCGATGTATTACACAATATTTTTTGGTTTCTGTGTTTTCATAGTACATTGATTTTTTTCCATGAAATTTTTAATTCTAAACTTATCAATGAATTACTTATACAATTTTAATCAAATAGTACATTCTTCTGTTGTTGACATGTCAAGATATATTGACCAATAATTATGAGATAAGATGATGGAATATATAATTGTACTTCACGCTTAAATGCCAGATTTTGATTCACTAATACGTGGTAGCATAAGGCTTAGCGGGATACAATATCTTTGTATGTCACTCTTTCGTGCAGAACAATCAAAATTAATAATTTAAATGAAAATGAAATGAGTTTACATCAATAATTTTAAAGACAATGCTCAAGTTCTACATTTTGGGTTCTGAAATTTTGCAAAGAATGTCAAAATAAAAAATGCATCTTCATTTTATTTTGTTGTTTTCCAGAAACAATGCAGCACTGTTGTTCCTATGGTATTTTTAGTAGACGAAAAGCGCGTATGATGAGTTTATCTTTATACTATCAGAAAAATGCTGTACACGTTTGTCAGGAAATAGACTTATATTTTAGCTATACTGCATACAAGGAAAAGGTAGGGCGTGTTGTGTTTGGTGAAGCAAGTGGGGAATCAGCAAATTGACAGCTAGAGGTTGCCTATACGATTGTGAATAGAATTAGTCAAACCGTATTACCAAATTCATTAGATGGAGTAATGTAGATCAGACATATAACTCAGGAGGCAAAACGTATCATCATTATAACACATTAGATTATCCTGTCACGACCTAAGAAGGAAAGCCTCAAAAATACCTGGAAAAAAGAGCATGCTGCGTATATTTCAGCTATAATTCAAGCCGAGCATGCGCTTTGTGCGACAAAGTCTGATCCTATGAGTTGTGGTCCGGTCAATATCTGTCCCCCAAATCAGTCTGCATCTACTAACTGCAATAAGAATTGGTGTGTGACTGAAAAGAAACAGATTGGATCTCATTGGTTTACTTGCATCAAGATAAAACCAGGAAATTGAAAAAAAAATCTAAATTGTTTTCATATATTAGAAAATCACAGAGCCACGAATCTGTTATTGACAATTTTAACGCTTATCACACAAGACACTCTCTTTGTTAATCAGTTATCGATAGTTGTTTGATAATTTTTTTTCTGCGTCTGTGTTTTGTTTGTAAAAACTAAACCTTTAAAAAATTACCTTGTTTTGCTATTTTCCTTATTTAAGAGACGTCCGGACCTACTTCATAACTTGAGCTTCTGATTTATCTCACATACATATATTACATTTTTACTATAAAGAGCTAATTTGCGACAGATTTAATGACTTCTCCAACTGTTCCTTGGACAAAAGTCAAGTTTGTCCTCAGGAACAGATTTGATAAAAAAAAACAAAGGATATGGGGTATCCATCCATGACACACTCTCTTGGTTGGTCATATGAACATGATAAATGTTTTATGTTTTCCGAAAGAGGTAACTGAACTTAACTTGGGATGAACTTTAGTTCCGAACCAGTTCTACCTGCAAGTAAACATCGAATAGAACTGTTATCAAGCTTACCTTTAGTCTAGTCTTCTACACATTAAAATGTTGACCCGATCAGAACTACTTTAATTCAATTATGTAGTAAGAAATATTCTAAATGTCTTTGCTTTTTGGTATTAACGGTATGTTTAACCTACAAATTGTTCTGGAAAAATACATAATCTGATTTGCATTGTTTCAAATATACATAAACTCAAGTTAATACACTACTGCATTTAAGGAATGGTCAAAAGAAATCTGTTCATGTGTCTTTTTTGGACATGTACTCGGGACAGGTAAAAAGTAAATCACCGGTCACGTTAACTCGATTTCTTGCTCTAAAGATATTATATAACTTTGAAAGCGTTTTCCTAAAGTTAAATTTTATACAGGTTACGACTGCACTCATCTGTACATTTCCAGCAGTTATAAAGACCGTTCAACATTATCCAATCATAAACGTCAAGTAAGATAACCGCATCGGTTGTGTTACAACTAACGTACATGCCACAAGGATGGTGGGGTGTGATCGATTATAAATTGGTATTCAAATTTATCGAATGTGTTTAATGCGCAGTTGTGATAATACGGAATAAGTCTGGAAGCGCACTCCGGATAATGCATGCAGTGTAGTAGATGCTTATTCTGTCGAAAACGTAAGCATTGCTTGGTTTAGAGTTAATGCGATTTCAGCATATCGTTTGCTAGGTTAGTAGATGCAAAATGGGTTTACCCTATAACTGCTAGTCAATTATTTTACGCTAGGTATTCAGCACAACGAAATCAGATAAAAAATACTTGTTTTGTGTTATTGTGATATGTTTGGACAATAATATCAGTCTTACATCTTGCCAAGCCCTTCTTGCCAAAAAATGTGTTAAAGAACAAATTACACATTCAAATTCTAAACACACATTGAGATTTTACAAAATCACTGTGAGAATTAAAAATTGAACGAATAGAATGAACAATTGTATAACAAAAGAGAGAAAAGGGACACATAAACTCGTAAGTCGAAGAGTTCCAATTGGTGAAGTTGAAGTCATACCTTTGTTAATTTTACGGACGCCATCACGAAATGGTTGACCGTTATGAAATATCTGTTTCACAGATGACGACGGATATGTTCCAATTGGCGTTATCACAATCCTGTTCTTTTTTCCCCGAATGTGACCTTCCGAATTAGACTTATTACTGGGTGTGTACTTACATATGCAACACGATTGTAGCCACATGTGGTGCAGGAGCTGTTTACCATTCCGATGCACATGATATTCCCACTGAAGGTTTTGGTGGGGGTCATGTTGCTCTGTCTTTAGTATTCCATGTTGTGTTTTGTTTACTTTTGTTTGCATTTTTGTCCTTTTCTTCTTAAGCCATTGCGTTGTCAGTTTATTTTCAAATTATGAGTCTGAATGTCTATTTGGTATTTTTCTCCTCTCTTGTGAAATATTTAAATCTCATGACGTAATATTTAAGATTTCGTGTGAATTTTCCCTATTAATATTGCCAGATTGGCTAAGCGACTCCTGCTATACATGCACAATCCGCCATCTAATATATACACTTTGTCAAAATGGAAATGTGTAATAGAATGATATCAGTTGCTTTTTGTTTTGTCGCTGACAGTCATCAAATAACGAAATATATTTTCTCAAAGCATCAGTCATCCTTGGAAAGTAATACCTGACAGAGATTTCATTTACGGTCTTATTTACGCTCAAATGACAGCCACGTTCATCATGACAGAGATACATAACTCTTTCTAGCTTATCAATGTGAACTGCAAGTCGTTCTACTCTGTCTTTTGCTTTTTTATCAATAGTTCACAGTTAATAACTCGCAGTGCATTGATAAGCTAGAAAGATCGTCTCTGTCATTGTGAAAGTGGCTCTTATTTGGGCGTAAATAAGACCGTGTCATCACAGAAGTGCTGACTATTGGACTAGTGATACCTTCGGGAGGAAACCTCCACCAGCAGTAGCATCGACCCAGTGATTGTAAATAAACTAAGCATATATACCAGGATTACAATTATGTACGCCAGACGCATGTTTCGTCTAATATAATGCTTACTATTTTAAATATATACTACTGTTGATTCGCGCGAATCAATTATTCTTTTTTTGTTTTTTTTAAACATGTTATCTAGAAAACATATATGAGCAAACGTAACATTGGCGAAAATGATTTACGGCGTAAATGATCGATAAATTGGCGTACACGTAGAACACCCATCTCTTATAATGAAGAGAGATTTTAATTGTCGAGGAAACATCCGACACATGTAATCCTGTGATTTTGTAATTAAATATTGGTTAAGATGACAATCTTTGAAAATAAAACATGTTAGGTGATGACAAGTGTTTTTGTTTATAAGTAATAACAGAAAAAATGCTTGAGCATTTCCATAATGGATAAGAAGGTTCATTGTCTTGTCTCATACCGATACCCAAACCCGTAAAATATTAAAATAACCATATACTTCTCTCATAATTTGAAAATGCAAATGTCAAATTTGGTACTTTTTGATATCAAAAAGGCTATTTTGGTTTTTAATGAATAAGCTGCAGTAAACTAACGAGGTTAACACTATTGACTACTTTTGCAAAGTATTTATTAAAATATTCAACATTTTGATACATCAAACACAAAAATTATCACATTACAATGATCAATTACATTATGTCATATATGAACAAAAGACAGGAGATTAATTAAATATATAATGCAATATTCAGTCCATAATATAATTAATGCCCTTTAAAAGTACTCTTTAAACATTTTTCATGCATTATACGATGCACAAAGTATTCATAAAAACCTGTAATATAGTGTATTGGATGAGTCTAATAAGGTCAAAACTACTGTTTATATTTTTGACTTAAATTAACAAAAATAGCATTGATACCTTCAAATGATCAAAACAACACGGACAAAGCAAATATGAATACTAAATATAATAATATGCTTATCATAGTCACATTTTATTAAATAAAGCTGAAACCTTTTATTAAAGAAAAAATAGGAATTCTACTATTTCAGAACATTATAAAAACAAAAGTGTGAAATCTTCTTATTTTTCATACACAACACATACATTTTAATTATTGACATGCACAGTCATACAATTAACAAAACACAGTTATGTGGTATTTTGAATCAAGTTCTATTTATACAGATGTTTTCTAGTAAACGTTTGCACATTTAACAAAACTAACGATATGCAAGCATTTCATTCATTGTCAATGAGACTGCTATCAACCAAAGTAAAAAAACATCTATATGGCACCCTACGAGCAAAGCCCATACCGCATAGACATCTATAAAATCTGACAAATACAACGGAGGATTTATGAAATAACAATAAGCGAGAAACAAATATGACGTACAGCAAACTTACAACAATTACTGAATAACAGGCTTTTGACTTAGGACAGGCACATAGAGAATGTGGCGAGGTAAAACAAGTGTTTGTGCGCTCATCCTTCTAACGGCTGTGATAAAACAGCCAAACAAAAGAACACACTTTTAAAACCAGTTGAAGATGGGTTGACGCAAGTCATGAGACTGGAATTCAATGGTTGCCATTGGTTCATGTCTGTAATATTTGTTTTTATTTTTTACTTATTAGTATGTTACCATCTACCAAGTTCAAAAGTTAATGTATGGGTTGTTCTGAATCTACAAAATTCTACTGAATTTTTTTTATCTTTGATATCTAAATAAAAAACGAAATTCCCTTAATATACTCTGTTATTTACAGCTTTAGTTGATTTGTCTATTAAAGAATGCCAATGTTTGTTTTGTCAAATTGATCTTTAAGGTTTTTAATAACAGCACTACAGAGCCAAATCAAATTAAAAAAAAAATAGTATTTGCGATATTTGCAAACTCACTCTCATGAAAAAAGTTTTCAGCATAAAATATCATACGTTTATTATCAAACTACAAGGGATAGAAAGATAAGACACATCTTCAAAAATAAATAAACGAGTTCAAACAATACACAACATACTAATTAGATATTCTAACCTTATCATGGTATGCGTGTGAAATACGTTGAAATTACCACGGTTTCAGTTTTAGTTTGTGACCCGGATTGTTTTTTTTTTTTCTCAATCGATTTATGAATTTCGAATAGCGGTATACTACTGTTGCCTTTATTAAACAGATAACCGTACTTGAATATAATCAAACTGTCCTTTATAACGGAATGGTTATAACGTAATAGAACCAGCTGTCACCTAGGATTCTCGTGTTCCTTTTAAAAGAACTCAACTCTTATTGTATGTGTAGTTTTTTTTCTTCTTCCAATATTGTAAACATAATAGAAAAAATAAACAATGTTTATATAAATATAAATATAAGATGTTTCTATTGAATAAGAGGGTCAGTACATATTCTCATTGGACATTACAATATCGACTTATAAAACGAATAAATATTTTATATTGAATATACATAATATACAAAATACAACAACAAACAAATATCTTTTTACATTTGTAATAAATGTATGCAATAAAGTGTACATAGATATAAAAAGATGTGGTATGATTGTCAATGAAACAAATCTCCACCAGAGACAAAATGACGTAGAAGTTAACAACTATAGGTCAACATAGGGCCTTCAAAATGCCTTAATGTCCCGACTCATTTATTTCTTTGATGCACGAACACTTAAAAGGTGCATCCGTATTGACCTAATATTCCATAATGGACATTAGTCCTTCCTTTATCATTACTTGGAAAATTATATATGGTATTTTCAGCAAGTCAATTGTTTATGGAAGATGAGAAATTATAAATTAAAAGTCAGTTTTATTTATGTGTGCCAATGATCCGCTAAGACGAATCACACATGCCAAAGAAGAAAAAGCAATTAATTAAATGCTAGTTGTGTACGCACAAGATACTTTGTTTTAAATACTGTATACGTATGGCTATTTCTGTTTCAAGTGAGCCTAACTCAACATTATCTTTCTGTATAATCATATTTCTGAAATTATCAAATAATGGGAAAATGCATAAAATTGACAATAACTCTTCTTTAAATGAATGAGACATAACCAAATATATTCTTTTCATTGTTTGCACAAATTATTCAAAAATTGTAATTTGTTTTTTTCATTTTAAAAGAAAACTTTTGATTCTAACATACATTTGAAATATTTACACAGAGATTTACAAATAAAAATGTCTTAATTTTATAAATAATTATTTTTGTATTCTCAAAAATACTTAAAATGTAGTGATGGGAGCCATTGCAGAGGGCCCCGCAGCATCTGATTTTGAATTTAAAGTCAATGCAACTAGTGTTATTCCAAGCTCCTGTATATTCACAGTGATGCCTTAGTTAGCTTCATAAAACTTTACCATGATCTTTATCGTTTGGGTTTCTTCGATGTACAACAACACCTTCTAGCAGTTTGGTATTATCATGCCAAGTGTGAGAACCAAAATTTAAGACTAGATGGAGATGTGCAAAATAAATGTTTAAACCTTCCTATTGCCAAGGTTTAATTGTTTAAATAGAAATAAAAAGATGTGGTATGAGTGCCAATGAGACAACTCTCCATCCAAGACACAATGTGTAAAAAGTAAACAATTATAGGCCAAAGTACGACCTCCAACAAAAGTTAAAGTTTAATTTTTTTTATAAGAAGAATTAACTTGCAAGGAATCCTCTGTTGTTGACTCTATTGTTGGATATCCTCTACATTATTGTCATAGGTCGTTGATTTTGAATTGTTATATTTTGATCACACGATAAGTGGTGTACATAATGCTATACATATTGAATGACCACTGTTGTATCTGATCCTTTAAATATTAATAATGTTAATTAAGATGTTATTTTTAAACCGCAATTGACCAACAAAACCATGAACTATTTAAAAATTGGTTAAGTGATGACGATAAAAAAAACTTTTCTTGAATAAAAGAATGTTATAAATATAAAAGAAGTGCACAAAAGTGTTGTTTACAATATTGTAAATTAATGCATTGATATTAGTACGCCAGCTGCAACACATTGTACATTGTTACATGCTGTTGGTAGTGCAAATTAAACAAATTTATAAATACATGTGATGGTTCATATAAGTTAAACAAGCATTGATTAATGACACAGAAATGTTACAAAGCTGAAAAATACAATTGGAGAGCCTAAACTAACGCGAGAAAATGCAATGTAGTCAGATGTAGTAAAGAGTATAATAAACTTTCAATATTCATTTAATTTGTATGATAAAACGGTTGTCCAGAAACTGAGAGGTCTTAGACATCATGACCCGAAATAGTATTGGACATTGTTAAAGAATCATGCAGACACAGTAATAATTAGAATAGTATTTAATAAAACATAATTGTATTCTTGATCATTTATAGATTCTGAATACTATACATACTTACGTTGCACATGAGGAAACGTTTGAAAATGTTGTTGTAAATGAAATCGGAAATTTAAATACAAAATTGAATAGTTATATAGTATAGTTAAAATAAATATTCTATGCTATAAAAAAACTTACAAAAATATAAAGCAAATGTAGGGGATTTGATCTTAAGGATGTTCGCTATTCTTTTTTTTTTGATTTTTTTTTTCAGATATTCGTAATCCTCTAGTCTTATCCACGTATTGCCAATAAAAGAATTTGCCTGATAGCCCCCAATTTTCTTTTCATAACTCTATTACATACAGTTTAAACAAACATTTTTGAAAATCTTATTTAATCCTTGTTATTTTTCGTTGTTTTTGAAAGAAAAAGGTGCCAATGTTAAATGTAGGAAAAATCCAGAGAGAATCATTTCCCGGCAAGTTTTCAATTGGGTATATCTCTAAAACAAGAATACAGACATTTCATTTTGTCTGCATTTTAAGTTCCGTTATTTATATACTATAAATTTATAACAGTCTTTAAAAAAGCTTGTTTATTTGAAACAGAGGAGCGAACATCCTTAAATAGGTTTATGATGCCTTCGTCTAGTAAAATGTTATCTGTATTTTTCAAGTTATTCAATGTTGTTTTGATACAGGTGTAATATCTGACTGATGGTCAGGAAAAAGGGGGGGGGGGGGTATTGTTCCTTTATACAAATACAAAAGTAATCCAAAATCCTGATAATTATCTTGGCATCACTTTAATGAGATGTTTCGTTAAGCCTTTTTACTTCTGAACCTAACTATCATCGTTTTTTACTTAAAACGAATGTCTGTGTTGTCGGAACAACAAGCTAGTTTTAGAAATTATTATAGTACTAAATATAATATTTGAAAATTGGAATTGCTATCTGTTAACAATTTAACAACCATTTTAGTGTGCCATAATTGATCATCGTAAAGGCTGTTTACAGATGTGCTTAATGACATATTTAAATGCAAATTTATTGTTAAATGTAGGTGTACAATGTAAATTGTATCTAATCTTCCATATCTTATATGTATATATTATATTGGTTTATTGTGGGTTTTTTTCCTAAAACAAAATTTTATTATCATATTTACATTTGTTAACTGATGCATCAAGTACTGGTTCCTTATCCCGGCCTCGTTAACATTAATAGAGTAAAATATTTTGTTCCATTGACCCACTTTTCTTTTTCATAGAAGACTTCAATAGGTCATAAAATGGACCAAAATTTAAGCAGATTCTAGATTTTTTTTCTTACTATTTGAGACCCAAGTAATGCGGCATTGCCAATGCTTAATATTACGTAAAAGTCCGACTAAGCCTTTTCCCACCATTTCTTAAAAACCATATATCTCACAAAGGATTCCATATATTTTCTCTTACTTTGTTCCTTAACTAATGCTCTTTTGACTTGTAATATCAATTTTAAATTCTAGTATTTTTTAAATCCACCTAACTACATCCTTATGCTTGTTAAGGTTGAATAATTCAGTCACTGCTTTTCGACGTAAGTAAACGCGTACGATTGGTAGTCATATTTGCAACAGCAACACAAAGTCCTTGAAGTCCACAAAGAATTGTGAAACCATAATCCAACCATTTAGAATCAAATATGGCAGCCAGAATTCCTACAATCCAAAAAACTCCTGACAGGAAAACAATTCTTAGGTATATTTGTGCATCTTGGTAGACATTTAGCTTTTTCCAATGTCTAGTTGCAATACGTACCCTGCATATCTGAGTTATACTGTGCACCATACAGATAAAATCCACTCCAACTGCCAACACAACCGGTCCAGAAAAGAAGACTACATTTGCAGGATAGTGATTAGGAAAGCATACTGAACCACCGTATCCCAGGGACCAATATTCTGAACCAAACTGATCAATTACAATCCCAGGTACAACGATCAGCAACGGTATAAATAATCCTACAAAAGTCGAAAAACGACGTTTTTGCTCAACTTCTTCATTTGTTACTGAACGGCGAGATTTTAAGCGTGAAAGATTAGATACGATCTGGGCAACAACTATTGTCATGAAAGAAAAAACAACCAACCATAAGTAGTGAAGAACTATACCAACAACATAGCATATGCTAGAAATAAACGATGCTCCAATACCAAACATAAACATTATATTGGCCAGTAAAAGTGAGATGGACAGGTTCTCCATATTTGAACCAGGAATACTGTTATGAAATTTATTCCTTCTACTGAAAACAATAAAAATAGCCAGCGAAACAATTGATACCGAGAAACAAACATATGTTACTATGGCTAAATACTTCGACAAGTTCAAAGCTAAACTGTTACTCAATGACAATGTTATGCTATCGCAAAGAATCTTATCGGAATCGATGTAAAATGCTCCATTGGAAAAAATATTGACAAGTACCTCATGATAATTACAAAACTTGTCATTCGTGTCAGGAGTATAGATTTGGTAAGTATCTAAATGAGCTTTTAAAGGTTTATTTGTGTAACTCCTAAAAATTTTGTTGAAACGGATCGAGGAATTTTCCATGTCTGAAATCGATTTTTTGTTTTTAAAAATAACGATATTGGCTGTGTCATTATCTCTCAAAGCAATCACAATCTTTCGTTCGTTGAAAGAGTTTTCAATTTCCTGTATTTCGTTACTAAATATCTTTTTTAAGATATAAAATGATGAAGTAACTTTAACTATCTGTTTACTGTCGCTTGCTTCCAAGATAATTTGTCCAGTACATAGCGTAAAATTTATTACCTCAAGTGTCCAAAGCGAGAAAAGTCCTATTCCAGTAAGCTCCCTCTTCGTGTGATTTTCATTTGTTACCATATAATATACTATCTCAAATTTGTAATTGGTGTATGTTTCCAAATGAACACACATACTATTTCTTTCCACCTGCAAAATACAAAACAATATGTCAATAACGATTTTGAAAGCTGTACGAAAAGATTATAAATTAAAACTGTAGTCTTGAACCACCAGCTATTCATAATTAAAACACCATATGTTTGTTGTGCCTACAAAATTTTATAAAAAATAGAAACATATGACACATAATTTGAAAAACAAAGATAAATCGATTTGAATAGATTACGATAAAACTTTTATTGATTATTATGGAAAAGTATTGATTCATCTGCGCACACGAATCCGTCTTTTAAATTAAAGATGATGATGTATATATCCGATGCTAACTTTTTGTAGTTTTGAATATATACCAATCTGTCTCAGCATGTTAGTAAGCATTGCAACATTATCAGCTTATTTTATATAAAATTTTTCTCTAATAATGCTGTATTATTTAAGTAATTGTTGCATATTTAATTTTACAATATCATAGTTGGACAACAAATTTAAAATGAGAGAGGTCAACTTCAAGCTATACTTTGAGTTAAACACTGAGTCAGAGTTAGAGTTAACGTTAGAGAAAGAGTTAGAGTTAGAGTCAATATTCGATATATAACTCGAGTTCGACCTGAAGTTCTAAATATGCTTTAAGTTTGAGTAAGAGTTTGATATGTACCTCGAGTTAGAGTGTGAATCAAAGGTCGAGTTAATGTTTTAGTAATATGTCGAGTTCCACATCGAATTAAACTTCCAGTTTGAGATAACTTTAAATTCTATCAAGGTAGAAATAATTTTTTTAGGAGCAAATATTGCTTCGATGAGACAGAAACAAAATAACAATCAAATTAAGGAAATTGGTTAAGTGAGATATTATAATGGGCAATAATCCTATTGCACCTTTTTACGTTCGGGCGTGTTTGAGTTGACTGTTTTGGCAACATTGTTTTTTCATTATTTTGTTGAACTTGCGAAAAACTTTCCCTGACAATCAATCAGACAATAATTTTGGTTTGACAAAAGCATAGCAGTACAGTTAATGATAATTAATAGCTAGTTGATGCATAAGTTATTTGAAATCCAACTCAAATCCAAAGAAACACATGGAAATATTTATTTGAGAATAATTCGAAAAGGCTTCTAAATTTTCATAAAATGCCGTTTGCCGTAAGTATTATAAGAAAAATCTCTTGGAAGATTGCCATGCCACTATTTGACTTCAATTTCTAAAGAAGGATAATAAAGTGCTAATATCAAGAATCACTGTTTTTTTCCAGATTTATTGTAAAATGTGGCAAATTTAGAAAATGACAGCATAGTCACCTCTTGAAGAAAATGAATACCAACATCACTAAAATATTTTACTTATTTGCAAAGTCTCAGCTATGCTTAGGTAAACATAGATTTAAACCCCACCCACATCCCCCAATAAAATGATATCAACACTGTGTAATTAAAATAATTTACTAGTAATAAGCAATAAGAACTCATCAACTTGTATAATTGTCTTTCTAAAGAGGTAGTATTAGTTATGTAATATTTAGGGAAATATATTTTTCGCTGTGGAAGCATTATTATATTCCAATAAAACTTGTTTGATTAGAAATTGAATACAAACAACGGGAAATAATAGTTCTTAAACAAACATCCAATATAAAATAAGAAACAGTTTATAACTGTTAAGAAGACAAATACCCGCTAGATACCAATTGAAGTAGTTGTATGCAACTCTAGGTCACTGTATAAGGGCGGGATAAGGTTAGTCTCGTAGTGAGGAAATAAATTATTAAGGGTGCCGATATTGTATATTATTACGACAGGAAGTGTGGTGCATGTATCTGTAATGACCGATATTTATAATTAAAATTAATTAAAACGTAAACATAACAGTATCATGTCATGTATATGTATGTTTTTTTTTCTACTTACTAAATTATGTATTAAATGTTGAAGTAAAAATAAAAGGGTAAAACTGTACTAAGGTAGAATATGCTAGAACTGTTTAGAACAGTTAGTTTAAACATATTTTATTGTTCAGAAACTAAACAAATGGATGAGACACAAGTTTTACAACTTAATAATGTCTTCTCCAGTACATACACAATTTACAAATAAATGAACATTAAAAGAAATATACAATATATATATACATATACTTTTTTTGAAAATGAAGTGGAAATTGGTTTAGGTATATAAAACAGAACAGTTATGTGACCCAATATTCTAACAATTCTAAAGAGAGGTTAGAACTGATCCCAATTTAACATAACTCAAAAGTCGAATCCCCATTTCAGAATTTAAGGGCATGTTGGGTTATTTCTTTCAAAAACGTTCAACAAAACGCTGAGATTGGCTTACAACGTCGTACAACAATTAATGAAAATCAAACCAATGACATTATGTAATTATCATTTGGGGTACAAATAATGACATTTCCGACAATGCTTTTGATTCTAAAAGAATGATTCAAAACTCTACCTCTTCGGACCATGTTTGACACTCAATCCTACTCTCTTCCTTGTACTGTGGTTCCCTGAAGGAGAATATTACAGACAAGCTGAAGATGTCATTCACAATACCCAAGAATCTCATAACATGTGCAAAACAATCTGCAGAATTCTGATGTTCGCTGTCAGGAATACAGAAATGATTTCTATACAACGTGATTTCCCTCCGATGCATTATTATTCTTGGATTAACATACTTCTGACAGAGAGGTTGACTGTTTTCTATCAAATTTACCACACATATCCTTAGATTTAAACTCGGAGGTGGTACAAGTTCGTAATCAGCAAACCTCAAAATAGTACGAAGTTTTGACGTTTTAGTTTTATTTTGAAAATGTTCATATTCTTCAAGCGTCCTTTTAAGATTGTAAAATTTAACATCAAAAGGAATGTATTCATTTACATCATTGCAAAGAGCACAATATTTGTTTTTGAAAACCATGTTTTTGCCCAAACCAACAGGAGGACCATTTTCTAGTAAGTTGTCTTGAAGACATTTTTCTTCAACAGTTTTATTGTCATATCCCAAAGCACACTTTGAAACGGCTTGGAAACCCGTATACGAAGTTTTTTCTGTATTCTTTTTGATACATTGATATACTTGGTAAGAAATGGGTGATGTTATGTTGAACTGAAGGCAGCAATCGTTGTAATTTACACAGGCTTTATCGCAATTGCAGTACCAGTCTAAATCACTAAGGGTCTCCGGTGGAATGCATCCGCCAAATGATAAGCACGTATCTTCCATTATTTTAGGAGTGGTAGATATTTGAATGCCTGGTTGTGTTGTTTGATCAATTGATTTTGTTTTACTGATACACATCTGTCTGTTACCGATTCCTTTAGTCTCTTCTGAATCAGTTACTTCCATTAGGCTACTACTGGCAGTTATTTCGTATTCCGGTTCACTTGTCAATTTTTGTCCATGTAGCAAAAAGGTTACATGAAAACCAATATTAATGGTTAAAAGAAGCTGTGTGACTATCATTGTCTCGACGATTTAAGAGTATGCGCATTAACCTCCGCAAGACTTCATTTTATCTGAAAACTAAGGACAATATATTGGTCTTCAGCGGTAGCAATTAGCTACGAGAAAAAAAACTATTTCATAATTTAATGACAACATCTTGTATCACATGGTTACTTATGACGTAGTCATCTTATTCGTCAAAAGGTATCACATAGCATCAATACAAAACTATCATTTGTTTAATCAAGATGTGAAACATCTAATCAATTCATTTTAGTTGATGCCTTTTCTATCTAATAGCACGAGTTTTAGTAAAACAGATAGCATGTCAATCAAATCATTCAGATATCCATGGTTTGAACCGAACTAATATTAAAATACATTGCAGAATAACAAATATTAAATCAAAAGTGTTTCATAGGATAAACTGACCAACTTATTTTAAAATACATTGTTAATTAAAAGGAAGGAAAATAATGATTTCTTAGAAAACAAATTTTGCGGCATTATCAGATCTGTGTGATAAGTTGTAAATTGTTCACCTAAATAGCTGTACGCCAGATGAAAATAGTTTTTCTAGCAATATATTTCATTTATTCTCATCATATTGTGAATATTTAATATACTTACATACCAAAAGGTGTGCTAACTTACACTGTTAGGCAATATATAATTCCATTTGTTTAAATGCATTACACTATGTACTGATGAATCCATACTCAAAAAGATATGCATACATTGTAATCTGTGTTGCTATTTAAAGGCACTTGTTTTGTTTTATGAATATTAAATATGTTATGTATGTATAAAGGACTGTTTCAACACTTTTCGAATTAAGCAATTGGTCATTAAATTTGTTACGTTTGACGAAGATGTACATAAGTTAATGTTTGCTAGAGCAGCTATTAGACTATATCGGTCGCCCTGAAGTATTTTACATTTTCTTCTTACAGTCGATAACAGGGAGTACCATTTGCCGTCAAATGTTATTCGTTTCTTATTATTTACTTTCTGAGTACTAAAAAAGAAAATGTATACAAAAGATTCATGGCCAACGCGTTAAAATAAGTACCAACAAACTTTTGTTTCACGATTTATGATTAAAGTTATGATTTTAAACTAGAGATCCCCTTCGCGTTTTCTATAAACCTAAAGAGAGGCGAAAGATATCAAAGGGTCATTCAAACTAATAAATAGAAAATAAACTGACAACGCCATGGCTAGAAAAAAAGACAAACAGACAAACAATAGCACATAAAACACAACATAGAAAACTAAAGTCTGAGCAACTCGAACCCTAATAAAAACTAGGGGTGATCTCAGGTGCTCCGGAAGAGTAAGCAGATCTTGCTCCACATGTGACATGCCGTCGTGTTGTTCATGTTAGTACAAATCCGGTAATAAGTCTAATTCGGTAGGTCCCATTCAGAGAAAAGGAGACGGGATTGCAGTAAAGACATTTGGGATATATTCGCTGCCATCTGTGAAACGGATATTCCATAACAGTCAACCAACTCGTGATGGCTAAATGTGCCTCTTCGATAACAAAAATATACCTACCTTTTAGTTTGGGTAAGAAAATGCAACTCCCGACTTCTCCGATTTTTTTTTGTCGTTATTTCCTTTCATGAAAACCATATGTTGTGTACTTTAAGTAGTTGTTTTTCTTTTTTGCAATCAGCAGGTCTGTTAAATAAAGCGAAACCCAACGTACACGGAATCCCACCTTATCTTTACTCAATTACTGTCATTTTTTTTCAGAAAGTACATGGTTCGTGTATGGAGCCCAATTGAACATATTAGTTCAACTAATGTCCTACAGATATTTTGTTAAATAAGCTATAATGATGTTTATAAATAAATACACCTGATAAGACATTTTCATATTTCTATCAACAATATCTGTTATTTATCAACTATATTTTTGCATCAATCCAATTAGATAAAATGAAACCCAACATCCACGAATTCCCACTTCATCGTTATGCAATTGCTGTCATTGTTTAGAAAGTACATGATTCGTGTTCGGAACCCAATTAAACATACTAGTTTAACTAATGTCCTACAAATAGTACATTATCTATAATTATGTTTACAAATATAAATAGATTCCAACTGATAAAAATTTCTTTCATTATATCTGTTATTTATCAATTATATGATTGCATCAATCCTTGGGGTACATTGTATTTCCAGATGAGAAATAAATTAAATTTGAAGATAGGATAGGATTGAAAGACGCAAATTCTTTAAAAAAATTGACAAAAGAACAGTTCCGACAAAGAAAAGAAAAAAATATTCTATCTTAATTACCTTGTTTGTATAAAGGGGCATTAGCTGTCAAATTCATGCTCAACGATTTGACTTAATTTATAACATACTTAAACATATCTAAAAAAAATATTTCTAAAAAGAAAAAATTAACAATTAATGGACTGGTTATGATGTATCAGTCGTTCGTGTGTATTTTAGAATAGACCTCATCTAATTAACCATAGAGGTAACCTCCGAAGAATGACGGTGGTCATATGACCCAATATGAAAATAAATATAAAAAAACATACACAGAAACGCACGTGCAATTGTATAATGAGGCTTTTTCTAGGTTTGTATGATTGTATGTCATAGATTGAAAAAATAGGTAAAACCATTGTTTTACCTTGAAAAGAATATTTTTCGTGGGGCCGAATCGGTAAATTGTTTTTCTCGGCTAATCTGTTTAACTTTTTAATGGCTGAAAGTGCTTAGCACATGCGTAACCCATCTCCAGCTCAAAATCAAATGTCACGTTGCATGAATACGGATTCAAATAAGGTTGAGTTATGGACATGCAAGCAAAATGCCTATCAATGTTTTTAGCTCATGCTGTCAAATTGAACCAAACTAGCTGCTAATAGCAAAATAGTATTTCACAATAATCAACTTTTATAAATGTTGGAAACAAAAATAATCATATTTATATGTTTGTCTTAGTCGTAAGCTAATGTCCCTTTTAAAAAATTAAATCAAAATCAAAGAAATGAACAGAACAGAACAGAACCGTGGATGGGGTGGACTATTCATTGCAGAATCTGATTCAGAATTTGATATACTGTATACTTTATCTCATTACAAATTGTTATCTTATAATAGACATTGGAACAAGTACAAAAGAAATTATCTAAAAAGAAAAACCAAAGAAGTACGTTTAAATTATTAGTTCCACGTTTGAAAGTGAGGACTCATAACCGAAAATAATTTAAATTACATAATAAATTGAGGATTATACGAAATAATGTCCTTAAATAATTCTTGTAGATAAAATCCAATTAGAGATGAAAACTCGTTAGTGGTTATTATCTTATGTTATAAATAATTAATAATATTATGATGATCTCAGTTATATGAGTACACTGTGCTTGCTCTTTGAAACTTAAGATTGCTGATAGAAAATAATGGTAGCATTTCGATTCATTACAATGAACTAAAAGTTTTGTCATCTGATATTATAACTGTGATAAGGCACACGAATAATATAGATATACATTTCATGAATTTCCTAAGAATAAATTTGATAATACTTTAAAGATTTTAAAAATTTTTAAAAATGACATTTAAAAAAAAAGTTCTTTGATATCTTACACTTGGCATTACTATTGCTGGCTGTTGACCACCTGTTAGATATAATATTGCAAATTGTACATTTTTTGGGTAAATTTATGCATCAAAGGAAGGCAATAATGATATTCAATTAGGATGTTATACACAACATATAGCTTCACATCTGGTAAAATGTTAGTTTTGTTGACGAATGGCCGTCTCGTTCATTTTTTGATACACGTATACTAATCAAATAACAAATTGCAGTTTAAAGCCATATTAAGATTGATTGATGTTGATTTTTTATGCAAATTTAAGCACTCTAAGCTTTATGAGGGTGGACAGTTTGGTTTTGATAGAGGAAGAGACGGAGTACGTTCATAGAACAACCGACCTTTGGTAGAAAAACTAGTAACCCTAGACAAATTAGATCGGAGTCGAACGCATCATGCTACGAGCGTGGTTTAAACTCACAACATCAGTGTTGACAGGCTAATGATCACTGTAGTTGAACTACGTAGACCACATGGCCACCAATGCCTTGTGGGATCTTACGCAATAAAAATTTTGCTATACGTTCTGATACATGCGTCCGTTTCCGCCCCTTGCAGTTAATTGAAGATAAACAATGAAAACGAAACAACTTTACCAGCCTTGTTTAGCGTGCTCACCAAAACTTAAAAGGTCGTGGGTTCACTCCACAGCTTTTTTATGCCAATGACTATGCATTTGGTGTTTGCTTTTATTCTTCCAGGCATGTGTATGGCAGTGGGGAGTCTGCAACGGCTGATTAGATAGCTCGGAGACAAAATAATGTGTCTGAGCAGAGTGATTTGTAGTTTTTCTCAATGTTACCTTGAGCGCTAGCTCCTTTAAATCCGACACATTTCGTCCACATTTTATTTGCTAAAAGAACAGTATTTACCAAAATAATTAAAAAAACTGAAACTTTTTAGATAAGCACAAAATAAGCATAAGACATAGGCTGCAAGGCATACGTATTTATAATTATATAGACATTATTTATCAACTTTTGTTTTGTTTAATTTTTATTCAGGGTTTTGTTTTTCGCATCATTATCTTGAACTCTGATGGATAGTTGTCTCATTGGCAGTCATACATTTTTATACTTACTTGTATACTTGTATACTGTGGTTTTGTTTAGAGTAATCCGAATACCTCCAATGTCAGTGTTGGTTTTTTTCTTTCTTAATCACACAGCCATTATTTCTACAGATAAAACGCAAAAGAGCAGACGTAGTTTATATCTGTTGGTCTTTTTCTTTTTTAGCCATGATTTTGTCAGTTTATTTTCGACTTATGAGTTTAAACGTCCCTCTGGTATATTTCGCCTCTCTTTTAGCTTATATTTGTTTTGAAATCCTGTAACAAAATGAAATCATATTCTGTATTTTAATTCAAATTTCAAGAGACAAACTTATGTTGCTAATATATAAAACAAGAAGAACTAGTACTTCTCAAGTTTTTTTTAAATTTTTTTAGGCATGTTAGATCTTTAGATTCCAAGTCTCAATTGAACCTGTTCGAATTTTCAATTTATTATTTACAATCTCCAGACTAGTAAATCCAAGCAATTAAATGTTAAGGAATAGTTTAATTAACAAATGGGAACGCATGGCAAATATTAAAACAAATGTCATGGAACTTTCAATTCACTTATCTGTCACGTTGCGAAACATTGCACCGGTACAAATGTGATATAAATGTACCAATTATTACATGGCATAATTATTTGAACAAAATGTTCATCTCTCAGAAAATTCAACTACTGCTTCCTCTGTTTACCCTCTTGTAAACATGCAGAGACTAATAATGTCTTAAAGATATACCTAACGCCTATGTCTACCCTACTTTCACCTTGACAAAATGATTTCTTTCATTTTCAAACATCGACGTGTTTCATTTATTTCAATATACATGCAATTTCTAGGACCCCTAATATAGTTTTCTTTTCAAAGAAAAGAAAACAATCGAAAGCACTAAGAAAAAGAATTGAATTTTGAATGAACTCACAATAAAACACATCCCCCAACAATGCTATTTAGTATATTAAAGAAAGCAAATTTGATTACCTCTGCCATATCATACTGGACAGGCACTATACACTTTTATTTAATAAATTATAATATGTGGCATGCTTGCCAATGAGACCACAGGATGAGTATGTAAAGTATTGCTGCCTTCAACAATGAGGAAGCCCAAATGCCGTATAGTATAGTCATCTCCCTACAATATTTCCAATGTGTCTATCCAAGGATAAGTTAATGCTGATGGTAACGTCTGGGTATTTGCTAGCTTCAACATTGTCAATTTTATGTTTATGAAATTTGTATGATGTTTCTATTACTTTGTTGTTACTATGTGCTAATCGAATTACTATTCATTTTGGCGTTGAAGCTCATTTGCAATTTATTCTTCCAATCATCCATTGATGGAAGGTATTTCTGTAAAAGGTCGATGTATGTTTGATTGTTGGTATTCAAATGAGAAAGCTATTGTCTGCAAATAATTTGGTCTCTGATGAAGTTGCTGTTTCTGGCATGTCATTGATATTGAGAAAGAACCAAAAGAGGTCCATGCGCTAGGATATACATAAGAGAGTACAGTGACTTATGTAGAGACAGATCCTTCAAGAACAACGCTCTTCATTTTATTTTCAAGGAAATACCGAACCCATATGTACAGTTATAGGATTTATACCAAAGTTATCTACCCTGTGTATTACATGTATTATGCGGTGATTTTGTACTTTGTTGAATGCCTTAATGCAGTCAAGAAGGATGAAGTCGGCTTTGAAGTCTATTTGTTTTCGCAAAGTCATGTATGGTTATAATTAGTTAGGAATTGCATGCTCTTTTTTTTGTGGAGGCCTGTTGTGCTATACTTAAGATTGTATATTTAAGACAATTTCCATTTGCTGCTATGAACTATGTGTTCCAAGATCTTACATGTGGTGGAGGTTAACGATACAGGTCTATAATTAGAAGCTTAGTGTGTTTCGTATTTCTTGAATAAGGGTATCACAGGAGCATCTTTTTAATCTTGTGCGACTTCTCTGATGTTGAGTGATGTTAGGTATAGATCTCTAAGAATAGGAGCAAGTTTGTCTGCCGATGCTATTAGTATGAAAGATGGTGTTGAATCTTGACCAGTTAATGCGAGCAGTAAGAGGGTTTTCAACAGTTTGTAAACTCCGTTGGTCAATGTTGGTGTTAATCTTCGTTTTGTCTATGGTCCCTAGTTTGGGAAGTTATATAGATTTTAATTTTTGTATAATAACTGAAATTGTTCGTTAAGTTATCGCTCCTGGTATCGCTTTGTTGAAATATAATTGTATTATTCGATAGTGCTACTTTTGTCCATTTTTGACCTTTGCTTTTGATTTATGACAATTTTTTTAGTTGTCTTTATAATTGTTGCTGACTTTTTCCGTGTACTTTTTGTAAGCCTGCCCGACTTCCCATTGTGCGTATTGATATAGACTCTAATATGTATTCGTGTCTCTTTTCTATTTTGTTTTCCTGTCCTTAATGTAGGCTTTTTGTTTCGGATTTATGTGTTTGACTTGAGTGATAATTGTTGATTATCTGTTGTCTAAGGTATTTTATTTATCTATGTGGAGTAGCTTGCCACATAGATGTAAGACTTCTGTCTTTTGACTTTCAAATATTCGGCCGGCTTTGAGCATTCCTTAGATATAGTTTTTGTCTTACTGGCCCTTGGTTTAAATGGTTTGTATGCCTTATCTTGTAAGAGAGTGTCAATGTCATGGTCCCTGTTTCCAATTGATATAACGGTTTGCATCTTAGTTTGAATTCTGGATAATATGTTGATATAATGTCCATAGTGTTGTCCTTATGTGTTCTTAAGTCTACGATTTGTTCGAATCCATGCCTTCTACAATCTTCAGGTTTATCCTAACAGAATTTTGTTTACTGGTAATGGTTATTTCTGACCAGTAAATGTCTGTGGTTGAAGTCACCTCCAATTAAAACAAAACGTGTCATTCTAATGGTATTTATTTCTTTCTTCGTGTTATCTAGTTATGTGTCATCTGTCGTCTGTTTCATATGGTGGTTGATAGAAAGCTTCTACGAGCAAATTTTTTTTCGGTTTTCAATGATATGTCTTTGCTTTTTGTGAAGTTTCTCAGTTGTAATGATTTTTTTTGGCTATCATATCTTCATTCTGTCTAAAGAACCCCTGCAAAAAATGTTTGAACTCGATAGTATCTAATATCCAGTACGGTGACGGATTACCTACAGCCAGAGTAAATGGAGGCTCATGTTTATTTATTTGTTTTTTGTGCAGAAAGTGACTTATCTTGCAATCTCCATGTCATCGTACTTATAGGTCCATACAATTTGCACAATTAAATGAATAATTAAACAAATTCGATGAAAGGTTCGCTCAATTTATCATTTTGCAATGTATTTCTTTTTACTTCTCCGTTAATCAAGAACGGATTTAGAAAAATATTACATTTCACAATCGCAAATAATAATATTAGTATTTATTTTCTACAATTTCATACAAATAACAAATAACTAATAAAAAATCCTACCTTTTCTCTGGCTGTAGGTGGTCCTTTGCCAAATGTTAACCGTATCAGACATTTAATGATATCGAGCCCAAACAT
Organism: Mytilus californianus; assembly: GCF_021869535.1. NCBI lineage: Eukaryota > Metazoa > Mollusca > Bivalvia > Mytilida > Mytilidae > Mytilus > Mytilus californianus. The sequence continues at coordinate 21,756,444 of NW_026262626.1, read as the reverse complement.
TTTGTCCAGGGGTACTTTAGATACAGTGATCTCCTCTGTGGATATCTTTTAGTTGTCTTTGCGTTCCGTGTCATAATTAAAGTAATAATTTGGGATTATCTTGCTTAATTTTATGTTTGAAGTTAACCATGGTTCCGTGCCTATGTTGATATTTGGTTCAGTTGAATCAACATTTTTCTTAAACTTTGGAAATACAAAACAGAGTTGTTTAAAATTCTTAAGTGTTCCTTTAAAGTTAGTTCTGGCTTGGTTTTGGTTGGTTTTGGTGATGATGTCATGATCGGTGTTTCGGCGTTGTAAAACGAAGAATTGAATGATGGGGAATGTATGCTTGATCTTGATGTTAACAGAACAGATGCGTCGGATATAATGCCTACCATTATAGGATTTGTTGGCATATTTAGCCAAAAAACAACTAACAAAAAGACTAAAGACACAGAGACCGATCTAAGATTACATACAGTAACAACAATCTAGACCAAAGCCAATGACGCCTTATAGATAAATCAGGTTTCCCAGACTAGCTCACTTTTACTGTTGTGTGTTGAGTTTACTGTTGTGTGTTGAGTTTACTATGGTGTGTGTTGAGTTTACTGGTGTGTGTTGAGCTTACTGTTGATTTTGCTGGTTTTGCTGATTTACGATTCCGAACTTAAGTATATGTTTCGTCAGTAAGTCTTAAATTTTGTATGTCTCGTGGTTTCTCGTGGCTTTTATATTTGAACCATTTTGAAATCGATAGTAATGGACAATCAATAAATTGTATTTCATATTCTGGTATTTATATGAGTAACATGTAAATGTTGCTAAAAAACAAAAATTGTAATTTTTGGAAATGACTTGTAATGGCCAATGAGAGGTGGTTTTCAAACGGTGAACAAACGGAATCATGTGACCAATTTGTACAGCTTGGTGTATATTGTTCAGATGTAAAAGGTATGTTTGTTCACAGTCAAATAATGTTAGTAAATCAAGCAAAACAGTCAGTATTTAGTCGATTTAGTAAACATATGATGATTTTGTTAATGATGAAACTTTGCTTTCATTATTTGACAATTTATATATCTAGTAATCTTTACTATGGTTGTGAAGTTTGGAGAAACTGCAAAGCAGACGACATTGAAAAGACTCATTTAATTTTCATAAAACGTATTCTTACAGTAAAGAATGCAACTGTTAACTATATGGTATGTTGTGAATTAGGAAGATTCCCTAAATTTGTCAATACTTTTAAAGAAGAATGAAAATATTTGTGTACTGATAACTGCTGTCAATTTATAACTTGGAATTAGTATACAGGACAAACCATATACCTGACACGAATAATTCATCTGAGAAAAAAACAACGATCATCAACTTGTCATCTCAGTAAATATTTTAAAGTTTTATGAACGCCTTCATCATTTGGTTGAACTATCTGACATATGACAACGGATATGTTATAGTTGTCTCAGTCACAATTCCGTCTTCTCTTCCTTTATTATGACATGACCAAACTTTTACTTGGCATGATCAATATGACGTGTGCCAATATTGGAGCAGGTTTTGTAACACTTCCTGAACACTCGATTTTTAATGAGGTTTGTGTTGCTCAGTCTATAGTTTTCTGTGTTGTTTTGTGGAGACTGTTGTTTGTATTTTCGTTTTTTATTTTTTCGTTTTGGTCATAATATTGTATGTTTTACTTCGACTTTGATTGTCCCGTTGGTATCTTTTGCATTTTTTCTTAGTAAATGAAATAAACACTTTTTTAAAATGTGTGCGGCTAAAGCGCTTTCCTGAAATTACCTTCATTAGAAACGCCCAAACCTTAACATGAAAGCCAGGGTAAGTAAGTTTAAGTGTTGAAAAAAACAAAATCGTAATCAATGAACAGAATTAGTATATAAATTCTATTAACACGCTGAATAAGAAAAAGTTTCTAGCTCTAAAAATGTAGGGCGAGTTAACATGTCCTTATGTCAGAAGGACAGGAGTAAATTCGAATGCATCCCCGACATCTTTTTGCAGAGGCATCACGGTTAATTGTATAAAATATTAAAGTTTATAGATGGACGATGAACGCAAACTGACTGAAATGTATATAATCACTACTTTTTTAAAAATATAATTTGATATTTTTTACACACAATCTTGTAGATATATGCGATTATTATTATTGTCTGTTCAAACAACTTAAAACCAAGATATCCAAAAGAAATCAACCACACTACTACAACCATTGTCATGGTAAGCATCTAAATTCTGTAACGTCCTCCCACAAAATAAAAAGGAGATGTGGGTTAAAGGGCAATGAGACGGCATCCAAAATACATCTATTGGGTAAAATGTAGTCTTTAACAATAAACAGTTGTCTACACAAAACGTCAAGTTCTAAATCGTCCAATGTCTATAAAAGCTGTGAATCATTTAAAAAGAAACGGTAAAAGATTTTTTATCATCATTCAAGTCTCAAATTACAGGAAAACATTAAGATATGACATTAAATGACAAATGATCAAGTTTTTGTCGTAATACAGCACATGAATATGTTGTAATTTGTAGATCTCCACCTTTTCCCGTTTGTTCCTTACACAAAAACTGCTCCAAGAGATATGAGGAAGAACTACTGCAATCGACAGCAGGGATGGGCACGATTACTGGCAAATGTAATATCATAATCGATTACTGAGATTTATGTATGTAATCGAATACAATCGATTACTTTATCAAAAGTAATTACATTACTTTTCCATTACTTTCAATCACATGCTACAAAATTATAAAAAATAACAAACACAGTTACACAATTATGTTGTGCAAGGTATTATAATTTATAGTGGAAATTTAAAACATTACAAATACATCATTTTAAAGCACTACTGGAATCGACACTACGTAAGTTTAAGTCACTATCACGAATCGGTTGACCTATACGATAGGTCGGCCTTATCTCACTTGCGACATCTTTTTAGTCTTACATCTTGAGATACCAGAATAGTCGACTAATCTGTAATTTTACCAATTGTGTTCTATTCCCGATTGTGCCATCGTGATGTGACTGAGTGTGGATTTTCACATCGGTGATAAATGCTTATCGATTTATAAGATTTTTTTAATTCTATTGTTGTTTTTCTTATTTTGTATTGCCTTACTATTGTTACTGAAATTTTAATTCGATGTATCATCTTCCTTTGTATGGAGATCGCATGTCCCAGACCTGAGGTAGAGGATTGTGTGGTCGTGTCTTTTAATTGACTTCTCAATTCTAGTTTAAATCAATAAAATTGAGAATGGAAATGGGGTATATGTCAAAGAGACAACAACCCGACCAAAGGGCAGACAACAGTCGAAGGCCACCAATGGGTCTTCAATGCAGCGAGAAAATCCCGCACCCGGAGGTGGTCCTCAACTGGCCCCTTACTAAAATTGTGTGCTAGTTCAGTGAAAATGGACACCACACTAAACTCCAAACCATATAAATGAACTAAAATTAAAAAAAAAACATATTAGACTAACAAAGGCCAGAGGCTCCTGACTTGGGACAGGCGCAAAAATGCGGCGGGGTTAAACATGTTTTGTGAGATCTCAACCCTCCCCCTATACCTCTAGCCAATGTAGAATAAAGAAACACATAGCAATACGCACAGTAAAACTCAGTTTAAAAGAAGTCCGAGTCCGATGTCAGAAAAGGTAACAAAAGAAACTAATCAAAATGACAATGATACATAAATGAACAAAGGACTACTAGCAGTTACTGACATGCCAGCTCCAGACCTCAATTAAACTGATTGAAAGACTATGTCTTCATCATATGAAAATTAAGTACAATCCCTCCCGTTAGGGGTTTAGTATCATACCATCATAAAATATATGAGAAGAACATAACCCGTATCATGCATACAAACTGGTTTTAGAATAAATGTGTTTATTTCCGATGCAAAGATCCTATGAGTGAATCAATATTAATACCAAAATATGCAATCCTTAATGACTTGACAACAGTATCGTAACTATATCCTTTCCGAATAAGTCTGTTTAAAGGTTTGGTTAGCTTTTGAGGTGAATGCCGACATTTTTGTGCTTTGTGAAGAATATTACCATACAATATTGGATGTGAAATACCTGAACGTATAAGATGTCTGCATGTTGATTTATATTTACGAATGATGTCCTTGTACCGATGATAAAATTTAGTAAATGTTTTGACTAGTTTGTGATATCGAAAACCCTGGTGTTATAATTTTTCAGTAATACAGAGATTTCTTTCGTTGAAATCAAATACGTTGTTACATACACGAGCGAATCGAACAAGTTGAGATATATAAACACCATAAGATGGCGACAAGGGAACGTCACCATCTAAAAATGGATAATTAACAATAGGAAATGAAAAATCATCTCTTTTATCATAAATTTTGGTATTTAGCTTCCCGTTAAAGATAAAGATATCAAGATCCAGGAAAGGGAAGTGTTCATTGTTAGTATTAGCTTTATTTAAAGTCAGTTCGGCAGGATAAAACTATGGTTGTCGCCCCGGAATTACAGGATTCGCGAGGAGATTCTTTTTTCTACACAGGCATCTCGCAGATCATAACCCTTTGCTATTTAAGACTAGAGTGATGCTCTTTATTTGAAACCATGAGTATATTGAGGTAAATCTGCGATATATGTTTCTAGTGTTCTACTTATACGTCCATTTAATTGTCCGGGTTTTTTGTTTTGTTTTTTTTTTTTTTTTTTTGGGGGGGGGGGGGGGGGGGTCAATTGTCAAACAAAGAGGTATTTCCCACTGGTTTGTAAATTTGTCATAATTTTAAATGAGATTAAGGGATGATTTTTGTTCTGGAGATAAGTTTTATATGTGAGTTATATTAGATTTTACACCTTGTTTGTGTGTAAATAATGAGCTCTACAATATCGTAGAAGGTAAATTCTTCAAGGTTTATTAAGAGACGTCAGATTATAACAACTGTCTTGTCCGACCATGCTCCTAAACTATGTATTGTTTTCATAGTAAGAAGATGTATACCAGAAGAAGACGAAAAGAACAAGAAACCAGTTTTATTTTGTATATATTTTTATATACTTGCGACTAATTTATGTTAAACTAATAACATGATTTAACAATAATAAAAAGCATTTAGTGATTAAGAGTGTAGAAACAGGTTCCCCATTTTCCTTTCTTCATACCTGCTGAATTTATGAACAACAGAGTAATTCTTTCCGTGTACCATTTTACATGACCAAGGATCCCTATGCTCACATCTTCATATAAAAAACCCAATAACAATCATTTAAAAAAGGAATCATATATATATATACAAATTTATATCACTGAAATAACGAATAATGCAAGGGAAACCTTATTAACTGGCAAAACCACTAAAATGCTTATAAGTCTAGTAAAATGATATTTTTTCCTGGACGGAATGTATGAAAAAATTTATCTATATGGACAGATTTTTTGTATGATTATTGATTGTCGACTAACTTTTGATCAGACCAATAGATAACAATTATCCCTTGACTTAATGTACTGCAGATATGTAGTACCTTCCTGAACTCTGTAATAATTCAAATTCATGCAGATGAATAATTGAAAAATATAATAAATATATAAGTGAATGTGAATTTTTCTTTCACTTACTAGTACATTGACCTTCAACAAAAATAGAGTAGAACATGCAGAGAGCATTATCTTTATATATGTGTTCCCACTTTGTTCAGATGAGAGGTCATTGATGACTCTCTTGACAAATATATTTGTATAACGTGAAAAATACAGAATTTCTTTCACTTCTACAATTATTGGTTTTTAAAAGAGAGGCGAAAGATGCCAAAGGGACATTTAAACTCATAAGTCGAAATTAAACTGACAACGTCATGGCTATAAAAGAAAAAGACCAACAGACAAACAATAGTACACAAAACACAACATAGAAAACTAAATACTGAGCAACAATCACCCCACCAAAACTGGGGGTGATCTCATGTGCTCTGGAAGGGTAAGCAGATCCTGCTCCACATGTTGAACCCGACGTGTTGCTCATATTAGTACAAACCCTGTAATAAGTCTAATTCGGTAGGTCTCATTCGGGAAGGGGACGGGATTGTAGTAACGACATCAGGAACATATCTGCTATCATCTGTGAAACGGATATTCCGTAACAGTCAACCAACTCGTGATGGCGTCCGTAAAATTTACGAAGGGATGATTTCAACTTGGAACTCTTTGTTTAATAGCTTCCTTGTGAGCAGCAACCCTCTATCAAGGAAATGATTTTAAATGATAGGGGAGTAACGACTTTTCATCATACCTATGTAAAATAACATAAACTTTAACTCAAGAAATTCAACTGCTTATCCATAAAAATTGAATGTCGGAAAACTTTAAAATATCTAAAATAATCAGCTATTCTGTACTTGCGATTTATCATTTCCATTGAAATTATCAAACCACAATATAAAAATGTTCATATTGTATAAATCCTACATTAATACATTAACATATATAAAAGTAAATAATGATCTGACAAAAAAAATAAAAAAAGCAATTCTCTAATATATACACCTATATCGTACAATACAGATTAATAAATTATCTCAAAATATTCTAAATTGACTCTTTTTTTTTCAGAAAAAAATACTCCCGAAATTATCCCTTTTACACAACATGAATCGGTCAAACTGGAAAACAGTACGACTACAAGAGTCATCATCATTTCAGTCAACATATTATATGCAATTCGCATAAAAATCTCAAAATAATTTACCCTTTTAAGTTTTTATATAACCGAATAGTATTTAAAACTCATAATTAAAGAACTACAAAATAGAATTACTGTCTTTCACAATATAGTCCTTGGTGCACATATCAACTGATTACTCTGAATAAATTTGCATAGAAGTATATAATTGAAGAGACTAAAAAAACAGGAAGACTCATTATTGTTTATATATACATGGAAACAATAACAACTCTGACAATGCAAAACATTCAATTGCATGATCATGATTTTGGTTTCAGAATTAGATCCTTTGAACTAGGTTTATAATTTAAAAATGAAAACTATAATATAACTGAATACTATTATTTTCCACAAAAAAAATTGTAAAGGAGTAGGTTCCAATAAGGCTCCAATTTGGCCCCTATTGCTAGCTAAAATTCAAAATTAGTATCACTGAACAATATCACAATGAATCACAGCTAAAACAAGAAAGGAAATAGGTCTTTTTGTAGAAAATTTGTTCTTTTCATGACGTCAAAACAAAACACAATTTGGTTTTCCACCAAAATCAATGAAATCATATAAATTCATTGATTTTTGGACTTTTAACATATAAGGCATACATCTACAAAGACGATCTTTGAACATTGTGTTTGAAATAACAAATGACATATCTGACTTGAATATTTAGTTTGTAGTAGCATGCGCCCTTTGTTTCTTAGGCCTAAATTTGGTTGAAAACCAGCAAAATTTGTCTATTTTCACCATTTCACATTGCTTGGTCTATTTGTAATGTAAAAGTTAATGCTTAATAAGAAAAACAAGTTCTATTTTACCTTTTTACATGTATATTCATCAAATTGAAATATTTTCTATCTTAAAACAATGGACTTCATACTCCGAGTCAAATATGGCATTTACCCAAATAACTCCTTTTACATTTTGGTTTTAAAATTGGACAAACTTGATTAGATTAAAAATTTTACTGTGCAATTTTGAAAAGTTAAGAAAAATACAAAAACAAATTCCTGCTTTATCAGATGCCATTATGCTACTCTAGACAAACAGTTTTGAAAGTACCAAAACTCCCTGAATAATTGTAAATGACCATGCCAGTATATCATAGTCCACTCGGAATATATAATGACTTATAATCCTATAAAGTATGGAGAAGATCTTGAGAAAACTCTTTCAGAGGAGCATTGTCTTTAAATTGTTAAGGAGAGACAGAGAGGTTCTTTTTATCCTTGTTCCTCGTGAAACTTTAAAATGATTAAACAGTTACTTTTGATCAATATTACAAAAACAAAATTAACAATATTTAATTCGATAACAATTAATTTTCATAATGTAACAATTATGATAATATTTCTTTGCCAATTTATGGCTAAAATGATTCGGGTTTAATATTTATAAGTGCTTTCCTCATAATTTTGTAATATCATAAGGTAAAGGGATTGCAAACAATTCAACAACAACATACAAATATATAAACAAAAGCAGGCCAAATAATTTCTCAAAAAAGAAAAATGAAGTTTGAGCTATTGCTAATTAATGATATCCCTGCTAAAAGTATCTAGAAAACAGAAAGTTGATGAATGCTTGATAAGTGTATGAAGGGAATACAAGGTACATCACGATGAAATAATGGTTAATTCCAAATTTTAGAGAGCTCTGATTTGTAGTTCCTTTGAAAATTTTATGTGACTGACAGACTGAAACATTAAGACAGAATGTAAACATGGACATAGGACAAAAAGTACTCACCATCTTTGAGAGCAAATATATAATTACAGCAAAATGTACAGTAAGCAAAAAACAAATAAATATAGCACTAATTAATTAATAATTATGAAAAAGGCACATTTTTTGGATTACTTTGATCTCAACTTCAGAAAAAGCTCCCATTAAAAACAACTGCTAGATTAGATATAATAGGATTTACTGTAATTTTGGCCTTTTCACAGAACTTACTAGCCTTCAACTGATGTGTAACAGAATGTTCATATGCTTTCTGATTTATACAAGCACACAAACAAGTCAGTCAGCAAGCATGCACAGTTAATACAAAACCATTTAGATATTAAAGGTTTACATACACTCTAGTTTTCAAATTATATAATTAACAAATGTGATGAAACTGAGTTTGTTAAAACTGAAATCTGAATTTTCGATAGAAGTGAATCATCAAACTTTTAAATATTTATAGATTTATAAGACAACATTTTCATAAAGTAAGCTGTTATTAATTAATCTTATCAAAATCGAACTATTGACTCGTTCAGCGAAATTATAGAATTGATTTTAATTGAATTACAGACAATGAGGAAAATAAGTAAGAACTGCATATATATGTGTTTATCAACTTAAGTGCCTGCAAACGAAGTATACATATCTCTGCAATTGATATAATATGCCAGGACTGACGTTTACTATCATGATTTTCCAGATATTGCATTGTTGTTGATAAGGACGGTATTGATTACCGACCCATAATGATAATGCAAAAAGTATCCGTTCGGACGTTTCATGGATACCATCATGATTTGGTTGACCGGTATTGGATGTTTTTTTATCACAGATGACCATGGATATGTTCCCCTTATCGTACCTATAATCACTTCTTCATTTATATTCAATTGTGACATTACTGAATTTTTCATTTACATGAGCAACACGACGGTTACCACTTATAGAGAAGTTATTGCCTACTCGTTTTATTTTTTGGTGGGGTTCATGTTGCTCAATATTCAGTTATCTGTGTCAGTTTTGCGGATTCTTTGTCTTTTTTGCTATATTTTTTTCGTTTTTGTAGGTTTTTCTTTTACCTTTAATTGGTCAATTGGAATCTTCTCACAATTTCTTTTGCAATGACGTTTTATCTACTTCTTTTGTTTCTAAGCTGTAGTTAATATGTAGCTATTCTCTTTATTTCCCGTTTGGTCATATAGCTCCTAACAATTTAATATTTACACATCCCTTCAATTCAAGTGATTGCGTTTAAGCGTTTCTGGTGAAGTTGAAAACTAATCAAAATTACCATGGTTAAAGTTTAAATAGAAGTCGATGACACCTTTTTTCGTTCAGGCGTGTTTTTGGTCCTGAAATGTATAAAACAAACATGTTTCGCTGCAGATTACATTAAATATTCATGTAAAGGCTATATTGTAAATGTTGATATAATAACATTTAACATCCACAGTACAAAAAAAATGAAATATATGGGTAAAGTGAGATAACTTTGAAATGAGTCATTACACCAGAGTAGATAGGTTAAAATAATTCCCAAAAAATAGTTTCGTACGAGTGCTACTACTAATAAAACAAAATTAAGCCGATTTCTTACTAGTGTCTTTTTCTTTCTTTTACTCATTGTTCAATCAAAATTTAGGCATATCAATTATTTTTGTCATAAAATGTACTAACAAAATTTTCATCGACACTCTCTTAAAATTTTATCATAAGCCCTTGACAACAAAATTAATTTGTGGATCTGGAATCTGTATAATTTCGAAAAAGGGTAACTAGTCTTCATGCTCTGAAAATTTCTAGTCTGCCCTTCCACGAAATATCTAAATATAATGATTTTAGTGTTATATTAAATATCACTTACGTGTATTCCACCTGACCTGACAACCAATCAGACAATAGTTCTAAGTAGACAAACAGCCTAAAGGTGCAGTACTAATGTATTGTAATTTATTGATATACATGGAAACGCAGATACCGAAAAAAGAAAGTACAAATTCAAATGGTTAGAGAGAAGGAGGATTTTGAAAATTTGGAAATAGTTGAGCAACTAACGATATATCGGATTGATTACGACGAATATCAACTGTGAGTAGTTAGTAGTAATAAAACATTTGAAATTTTATTTCATTATTCTTTTGATACTTTGAAAAATCAGTCGCATTTAATAGCGCACAAAATGATTTAAATCTCCTATGTGAAAGGTAAAATGGGCATAGACGTTGTGGTAAAAACGACGACAGAGAGGGTACAAAACAGACATTCAACAAACAGACACTGATATTGTGTCATGGATGGATACCCCATAACCTTTTTTTTTTACTATTCAAAACGAAATTCATCTGTTTAAATAAAATACCTGAGCAATACACTATTAGACAACGAATCAAATCCAGGATACTTATGTAAGGTGTAATTAGCTCATATAATCATCAAAAGTATGATAAATAATAAAATAATAATACTGTGGATTTCACTATTTGACATCACCATTCCGTCTATTTTTTTGACTGATTAGTTACATAAAGATTCAACCACTGTATAGAGCGTGATACGATTTCTTTTATATATGTGAGTAATGATAACGACTGAGAAGGAGGGCCATAAGATGATGATGAAGTATGGTTTTATTACATTCAATGGTAAATAGTTAATTCATAATTGTTCAGAACGGGAAACTGTATATAATCTGTTTGAGTTCTATAAATATTGAGAAATTAATTATTAAAATCAGATTTTTTAATTAAGTTGATTTTTTTTTGCAGTGTACAATTATTTATGCAGTATACGAACTCTAAAAAATAATTAACAGCGACAAACTTGAATTCAAATATTTAGTTACCTTGCTTGCTATCTGAACTGTTAAAGCATTATTAGCTCGGATACTACATTCTTATAAAAAGTGTCAATAATCAGGAAGAAAACCAATAAGAAAGAAGGGACAGAATATAACTATTTCGAAAACAGTTTTACAAGTCAGTTTACAAATATGTTTCCATCTACATCAAAATCGGGTGTCAATTGTATGCCTATTTCTCAGTTATTGTAGGTGTTTGATTTTTTATTAATTACTGTCATTTATATCTGGTCATTAATTAGAATGTTTTACATGTGTATCCATATACTGTAAACAATAGATTACAATTATTCAATCAATTAATTATAAATATTCTAGTATGTTCTTGAAAAAAAGTGCATTCCTTTTTCTATTAAGGATGTTTGCTACTCTGTTTTAAAATAACAAGCTTTTTATAAGACTGTTATAAATTCATAGTATATAAAAAACAGAACGTAAAAAGAAGACAATAATGACAGGTCCGTGTCCCTGTTTATTGAGATATAATAAATTGAAAGTTTGGCATGAAATGATTCTCTCTAGACTTTTCATACATTTAACATTGGCATCGTTTTTTTTTTTTGTGGAGGGAAATTTCTGGGAACATCAATTGAACAAAATTGTTTATCTCTACAAGTGACATGTATTAGGTCCCCGACAAATCCAGTTGAAAAAAAAAGTTTGGTTTGATTTTTGATTTTGAACATTTTGAAATTTTCAAATGTTGTACTTCTTGTTTAATCAAAACTAGAAAAAAAAGTTAATATATTCTGTACACTATCTTTTAAGTTTCATGACACGAGGAAGAAGGTGGAGAAAAAATCTCAACAGTGTAGACAATTAAGTGTTGAAAGGGTGGATCCTAAAATAAAGTAAAGACTTATAAATTTCGTGTGTCAGAAAGACTTTTCCTAGTTTGCCTTCATCAGGAACGATAAAACATGAATAATTAAAAGCCATGGATATAGAATACGTAGATATGTTAGGAGTTATATGACACAAAAGCAAAGACTATTTCTAAACATATTGCATGTTAATGATGTTAAAAACTATTTTTCCTTGTCTATTCCTAAAAACTCAGATTCATTTCAATTTTAGGTGAAATGTTAATAATTCTAATAATTAATGAAAGCTTATCGCAAGCAGAACTTCTAAAATATTTTTTGTTTCATCAGATATTACAATTCACTCTATTTTACTTGGCTGTGAATTTGTTGAATTAAGTTCATCATGTTTATTGCACTTTATTTGATGTGATTGGTAAGTACTGACCCCAATCAATTTACACATACATTACATACTATATGTTTCCAATCATTAAATTAAGGTAAAAAAGAAGGTGTTCAAAAGTAAAGTACAATAACCTACTTTAGTAATTTTATTCAAGTTTAGATTGAGATTTAGAAGAGATAAAGTGTACTTCATATCTACAAATCGAAATAAATCTAATACGTAACTGTGAAGCAATGCTAGTAGATTAAGATGATGGAAATGAAAAATAACAAAGAACAGGGGTGCTCCACCATTTGTCCTCTCTAGTTATATTCATATGCATATAAGATCTGTTTGACTTTCAAGTGACAACCTTACTCCCTCTCCCTTTTTTCGGTAAGAAAAAGATGAAAGAAATGTGATCAAATAAAATAAAGACTCAGCATACACTTTTTATTCTTAAGATAAATTAATTCTGTTGAGTTTTATTACATTCCACAATAAGCTGCAGTTGTTAGATATTTCCTTTATTCTTTATTCTTCATATTTTAACAAGAGTGCACAAGCCTGCTTTACTTATCATTGATTTTATGTTACTAGTCCTAAATATAAAGTTTTACTACAAGTATCACATAAACATAAACATGATCCAAGAAATGAGGTCACGGTCAGTTAAACCAAGCCAGAAATACTTGTACACCTAACAATTATTCCATACACCGAATATAGTTGCCCTGTTGGTTATAGTATTCAATAAATAGACTAAACCATAAAAACTTTATATTGACCAATGAACCATAAAAATGAGGTCAAGGTCAGATGAACCCTGCCATCAGACATGTACACCTTATAATCATTACATACATCAAATACAGTTGACCTTTTGCTTATACTTTAAGAAAAACAGACCAAAATACAAAAATTTATTATTAGGCAAAATGAGGTCAAGGTCAAATAATATCTTCTAGAATGACATGTACATCGTAAAATATTTCCATGCAGCAAATTTAGTTGACCTATTGCATCTGTCATTATTATACTAACGGGATTAAGAATCTCGCAGGTTTTTCCTTATGATATGATCGAATTACCGAATTCCATGAGTTTTTACGAGACTTATCAATATAGTATGTCCCAGATTGCATACAGTATTAGACAAAGAGACCAAAACACAAAAACTTAATTTTTATCACTGAACCATGATTATGAGGTCAAGGACAGATGACACCTGCAAGCTGGACATGTACATCTTTCAATATTTCCAAACACCAAATATAGTAGACCTATTGCTTATAGTATCTGAAATATTATGGACTATGACCACGAAAACTTAACCTTGTTCACTGATCCATGAAATGAGGTCGAGGTCTAGAGAAAAATGTCTCACAGGTATGAGGACCTTGCAAGAAACGAACATACCAAATATAGTTCTTACTATTCACAATAAGAGAGAAATTAACATTACAAAAAATCTTCAAGTAGTCACTGAACCAAGAAAATAAGGTCAAAGACAAAGGACACATGACAGACCGAAACTTGATAACATAAAGCATCTATATACAAAGTATGAAGCATCCGGGTCTTCTACTCTACTGAAATATTAAGCTTTAAAGTACGTTGTAATTAGTTAACGCCGCCGCCGGATCACTATCCCAATGTCTCGCTTTCTCCGACATGAGTCGCACGCTCAACAGAAATGAAAACAATAGGTAAAATTCTTAATTTTAGGGCAAAACTCCCATAAAAAGATGACTGAAAGTTTTGATGTAAATGGACAGCAGGTCCGTCTCAACATTTCTGCCTCCAACAGATTTTCTCTATCAAAAGCAGTTTTTAAAGAATATATGCAAAATCTGCTTTTTACCCCTATGTTCTTTTTTGTCCATGTCCGTCATATGAGTTGGTTGACAGGCCGGGACATTGGAAACAGTTTTAAGACTAGATAGCCCAATGCTGATTGTGGCAAAGTTTGGATAAATTTGGCTTGTTTCAGAGGATATTTGTTTAAAAGTTAACGGACGTTGACGAAGACGACTGACGACAGACGCAAAGTGATGAGAAAAGCTCACTTGGCCTTTGGGATTCCAGACATATTTCAATGGGAAAACCTAGTCTTTCATTTGCTATATACCTATTTAACAATTGTCAACATTTTCAACTCCAAGGGTGACTGGGGAATAGAAATATGGTCAATCTTGGTCTTCTTCCGACCAGCAGTAAAACCCTTGCTAAAGTGAGTCGTCCGTTTGGCTGTACGAGATGTACAAGTACGCAGCCACGTTCGTTCAGAATGGGGACGTCAATTCCGATGCTTCTTGTAGAGAGAGTGGAACCCTTTCAACATCTCTTTGAGGGGTCCGAAGATATATTGCAAGGCAAAATGTGTGTCCCTATCCAATATACCCTTATTTTCCTGTGGCAGTCAAAATTTCCCTGACGACCTCTATAACAAGACCTACCTATTGTCTGTATTGTTAATTTGTTCTCGTCCTGAACAAGCATGAAATATTTGCCGCTGGATTTTAAGAAATCAACAATAAATCAATCAATCAACATTTTCATTATTCCTAATCAGCACAAAATGAGAATTTTATTCAGTAGTTCTGATTATTTTAAGTGATGACATTTTAAAACGTAAAACAAAAATTTATTTCGGATTGGCACAAGCTTGCATGTTTTATAGGATTAATATTTCTTAAACAGAACCTCTAAAGAATCATTCCAATATGCAGGTATAAACAGATCTGATTTGTGTATTCATGTGGATAAAAAAATGAAAATAACACGTTATAATTTCATGCGTCCGAAGCGCTTTTCTGGATTAACCTTCATCAGGAACACTCAAAGCTGAATATTCGAAAGCAAAAGATATATAAAAACCGAAAAAGTTGCAGCTAAATCCATCTACGGCCAACTTTGCCTGAGGGAGTTGAAACCTTAGTTTCTTTATAATTTCAAAATTTATAAACGGACAATTTTAGAAAGGTTTGTAATAAATCATGTCAGTACTGAAGTACTGACTACTGAGCTGATGATACTCTCGGTGACTGATAGTCCACCAGCAGAAATACAGGCAGCTCTGTGGGGCAAACAATTATGACCCATAAATGCTTTCGATAAAATTTTACTATTTTTTTACAAATCCTTTTTCTTTTAAACCAAATAAGTTGAAAGTGTCTAGATGATGGTGACACACCCTACATACCAGTTTATATAACAACTCCATATCTATATACAATAAACAAAAAAATATTCAACAATTTTTCAGGGATGACCACAATTCTTCATAAACATGACAAAAGGAAGAAGACTTATCGCTGGACGAATAAAATAAGTCATGTAATGGTAGGGAAACCCCAATGACACCTAGGGGAAAAGTGAAGTAGAACAGCATTCGATGATCCCTTCACACCTTTTATTTAAATAGACCTTGATTTGATATGTTTGATGTCTTTGATGCTAGATACACATATCTGGTTGATATGCTTGTTTTGAATCTTTAAAAGTTACTTTTATGTCTCCTCTGTTTGCATGTGATCCAAATTTTTCTTGATGATTTGTTCCATTCTTGTGTGTTGAGCACTGTTTTCCAATTCATGTCTTATACTTATGCATTGAGCTGCAATAGTAACAATTTATTTAAACTTGAAACTTGGAAGTTATTGTAGTTCAGCAACTTTGTCACACGTATAAGGCAACTCCATGATTTCTCAAAGTAGGATAGTATAACAAATATAACACTAATATTGTCTTAGATTCGCTGTTATTTATTAAAATCAGCAAGGTATAATTAATACCAGCATATAATAAAAAGCAAATGTTTCGTATATATCTTAAACATATGTCATATAATATGACATAATATTATCTGTCTATGTACACTTTTAAACCTTGAAAGAACCGTTACACATACAATTTATTAATTAATTGCATAGTAGAGTTTCATTATAAGGCATTCTTATGTTATCACCTGTTAACCTCCAAACTGTTCTTCATGAAGTCCTGAACCCTTTAATTTATACAAGAAGGACCCCAATCTTTTTTACTTTATTTACACACCTGGTACAGCCTTTGCTAAAAATAAATTCATAACCAGTCAAGTACATATAGGACAAAATCAACATTACCAATTATTTAATTTTGGTAAAAAACTTGATAATCTATGAAGAAATCATAATTCTAAAACCTTATTGTTGTACTTCTACGTTTGGTAATATACAAAATAATATCTGTACAGCGAATGACCTGCTACAAAACCAAGAAGATAAGGAGAGGTGATTACTTATTTTTCATTTTTCCAAAATTGGACCTTGTAAATTAATTTAAGTCTATGTGGAAAAAAAGACCGGAAATTGAAGTTGCCAAGGAGTATTGGTAAAAGTGTATATGGTACAGATAGAAGGATTTACAGACGAAACATGTAAATGGTTAGGAATTTAAACACTCAGTTAGAGCCAGGGAAAATAAAAACAAATGTTGAATTAAAATGCTGCCATTTTGAGGATTTTGATTAAAACATACATACAATCATACAAGTTAAATATATAAATAAGACAAATCACACATCTAATTCTTATTTCAACCATTTTTATATCAGTCATTAACAATAAAAATTATTATGTACAATAAACAGAAGAACAAATTATGACCTATATACACAGGTACACAAATCATATTTACATTAAATGAAGCAAGTAAACCCGTTCTTCTATAAAAATCTGATAATCATAAAAATGTTATTTTTCACATATTTGTTTGCCATTAAGTTACCCCTAAAAAACTCCCATATAATAGTTGGTCCCTGTTTACTTCCAGCCAATATCATGCAAGTTTGGATTAAAAAAAATATTTATTTTAAATTTATATACAGTTCTGAAATATTTGCTTCCTTCCATGTATTAGATAAACCAATATCAATAAAGGATAACATAAAAGGGAGTTAAAGTTATCATAACTTTAGTAAAAGTCTTTTCCTTATCATTTGTGATCCATGTAACAACAAAAGCATTACAATAATACTGTAGTGATTGTTATTTAAAAAAAGCTTTATTCATATTAACAATAACAATACAATAGTAACAAATACAACACTTTAAAAACTACTATCACAATAAGTAATACTGTTTTTTTTTCTAAAAACGAACAGTAGTCAACAATCAATACCACTGGTAAATTTTATAGTCCATTTGAGTCATGTCTTAAAAAATAAATTATGAAAAATATTTTTTTAATTACGCTTTTTTTTGGCAGTGTATCCATGTTTATACAGAATACAATCTATTACAATAAATATATGAATTTTTGCTTAAGTTATTATAAAAACATAATAAGATATAATATCAAATTATATAAAAAAAGATGTAATACAGGTGATCAAGGAATTCTGACCTGCCAACTTTCTCTACTTGTGGACAATTTTTGCATGAGAGGTGCTGACCTGCATTTCAAAAATCCTCATTATACAAACTGAATACTTTAAAATAGGTTTTCAAAGGCAATTAAATGACATTGAAGCACAGATTTACTCCTGTAAAACCATACAATAATATATTTAAAACACTTATTACATGTATAGGAGAATTGAGATGCATTATATATTTGATATTTAATTCAGAGACCTAATAGACAACTGCTTCTTTTATAGTTACCACAAAATTCTGGAAAATGTAAGAAAAAGATGTGAAATAATACTAGCTGCTCCAGATGGTATTGAATCTAAATAGAAATAATTTAGAGATTTATAAAACTAAACGATACAAATCTCAAGAGATTTTTCCTATTTTCACAAATATTTTTCAAACAAGTTCATTATTGAAAATCAAAACATGATTATTAATTATGCATAAACCTGTATCGTTCAATGGTGAAAAAAAAATTGTGAGGCTTGTTGACTTTTAATGCAAATACTTCAGTTTCTCTTTGTGTTGCTGATAATTTTTGCAATTTACATATTTAATCAAGCTCCTATAGTTTTTTTTCGATATTGGCCAAAACTGCAAAAAAAAACATTATAGGAGCAGAAACTCCAAAATGGGTTGTCAAATTTTCAGAGTAGATAGATGTTGTCATGCTGATCTTCTTTACATTTTGCACTTTTAACCAAGCTCCTATAGTTTCCAAAATAACAACAAACAAGAGGCTGTCAAGTGACAGCAAACTGGATTTTCCTGCAGAGGACGAACCCTGAATAGTTGAGCAAGTGCGGACACAACATTTAAGCTTAAAACAGCTCTGAATTTGGATTGTGATTGAATATTTATAATAGAGTATTATCTAATTTATAATGAAAATGATATTTACAAATCTGAACCCCAAACAGGATCATGTAAAAATTAAACATTACAACACACAACAAAAATAAAATACCACATAACAACTGTGACATCTACCTTCATAACACACATCACTTAAAAAAAAAGTTATAAAGAAATTTTGATGTTATCATTACTGGTTCATGGAATAAGTTTGAGTTATTTCCCTTTGAACAGAAATATGGTTTAACATAGTACTCTAACATTAGATATGATTTCACTTAAAATAGTTCTCTAAAATTAGATATGATGTAACACAATGTATATCTATTTTCAAATTATAATCAAATATAATTAATAGTTCCAAATATTTTTTCCTTCATTTGTCACAAACTAATATAGATCTGTAACTTTATCTACACAGTGTAATGTAATGAAATATATCCTTTAATAAAAATAGACTATTAACTTATTAAAGGAGTTCACTTCATAAAAAAAAAATTATATATATAGCATTCAGAAAATTAGTTTATACACAACCTACCACAAAAGTCTTCAAACAATTTACCAAAGAAAAGAAAAAAAATCCAAAATGTCATTTATCATTAATACCATGTCTTTTAAAAATCTTTTAAAAAATGAGTTATTTCCCTTTGTACAGAAATGGATTAATTCGTCAAAAATTGAATTCTTGGGAAAGGGCTATAACTGAACAACGAGAAAAGCTAGAATCAGGAAAATTGAACTTCACCTTCATTTAGTCACAGGAAACAACATATCTAAATTTTGAAAAAATTTCTTTAAAGCGTTTTCATGTAAATGAACGGACACTGTTTGGCAGCCGCCTGCCTGAAGGCCCGCCGGCCGTACATCCCGAAATCAATAACCTATTTTTACTTCAAAAATCCAGTTAAAAATTAGAAAAACAAGGTGTCTTTCAGGGGCAATAACTCAAAAACATATTTTCTGATATTTTTATGGAACTTGTGCTGATCATTCTCCTATATTTTGTTAACAATCAAAAGCTGCAAAACATATATATCTCAGGGGCAATAGCTCAAAAACAGAGGACTACTTTTTTCCCTAAACTAAAAAGTACATAAAATATTTAGGTAAATGACGTCTATGAAAGGTTTCAATGAACACATAAAACTGGAAACATGAAAGAGATTCAAAGCACTGAGCTATTGATTTGAGATATGTTTAAGAAGAGTAAATATATATATATAGTTTCTGAAATTTTAAATTGTTGGCAAGCCTAGTATTCAGTACCTTCTGTTTTTACAAGTTTTGGTTGTCATGACATCATGGTTTAATAATCTGATCACAGGAATATTACAAATAAAATGTTTAACTACCTGTAGAATGCACTGCAGTAGTCAAATGAAGTAGAAGTAATTTAGTTTCATATAGTTTTTCTAAATAATTAAAGTATCTTATTATGACAAATCTACTAAGTATGCATAGCTAAGTCTAGACCATAAAACTAAAATATCATAATAAATATTACTACATCATAACCAGAATATATACATCAGCTATACAGTAAAATATTTGCAAGGTAATTAACATATTCATAATTATCTATGTTTAACTTATACAGCACTATTAACATTTACAACTGAAAGGGTTTCTTTTTCAAAACCCCTTTGACAAACACTAACAACAAAATACATAAAAGAATAAATAAATAACATAATACACAAAACTACAATACAATTACTACAAGACTTCTCTTAGTTTCAATAAATATCTTACTCTTGTGAAATTTAATGTATGTGCTGTTTTAAAAAACATGAAAGAGTTATCTTAGGAAATTTCATATCTAAATATTTAACTGATTTGGTCTTTCTTTACATTTTAAAATATGCACTTTATTGTAGCAAACAATCAAGATCATTGAACAGATACATTATGTGTCATCAATTGCTAATGATAAGGAAGAAAAATTAAGGAAGGAAGCTTTTTTGTCTTTTTTTTTTTTGTAAATTAACTTTTTAACAAAACTTCTTATGCTTAAAAGCATTTACCAAAACAATTAGTTTCGTTGTATTCCATATAACCTCTATGGAAATGAGATGTGTAAATGCTATTTATCTGCATACCAAATATCATTGCCCTACCACTAGCATTTTCCTTTTAACTGACATAATCACAAACCAATACATGTAAACTATGCAAAAACTTCAAATTCAATACACCTTGACAGAGGGGGAAGGACCATATAGTCTCCATGGAAATAATATTAACAAATGCTAATACAACTGCATACCAAATGTCATTGTCATTGCCTTATCATAAATGGTTCCTTTTCAACTAACCTTAACACAAACTGTAACACATTATAAACTACTGTGAATTCAGAAATTATTGCAGGGTTTTTATTAATGCGAATAATGCAACTGGATGCATATTGCAATAATAAGAACTGGCATTTTGATATCTGATACATATATCTCTATGCGGTTTTTAATTGAATAGCAATAATTAATCTCGCATTTTTGTCCATTCTTTAAAAATCACAATAATAAATGCACGCCATTATTTCTGAGTTTACAGTATGCAAAAGTGTCAAAGTATCATTGACCTACCACTAGTTGTTCTTAAACTGACTTTATCACAAACTCATACATTGTTGACTCTGCTGCCTCTGTCTGAAACAGCACACCTTAGTCTCGCCATATTGAATCTTGTGGCAGCAATTGAAGCTCTGACATTTATTCTACCTTTTGTATGTGACACAATGAATTTCATGAAAATATACAAATACATATTAAACTCCTCATCTGAAATTACAATTGACTGTAAATTTAAAAAAAAAAAATCATTAACAAACGTTCACCGGGACTAAATACATCAGGGACATACAAGTTATTTGCCATCTTGAATGTTGTGGCAGCAATTGAAGCTCTGACATTTATTCTACCTTTTGTATGTGACACAATGAATTTCATGAAAATATACAAATACATATTAAACTCCTCATCTGAAATTATAATTGACTGTAAAATTTTTAAAAAATAAATCATTAACAAACTTTCACCGGGGCTAAATACATCAAGGACCTATAAGTCATTTGCATAAAGATTCTTGATACACTAGTAAAAAAACCTTGCACATGCCCTTTTGTACATCTATTTCTCTTGTAAACCTGCAAATAGAAGAAATTGAAATAAATAGCTCTGAGTAAAGAAAATAAAAATTTAAAACTACTACATATAATGCATCTTTATTGATATCGCCATCGTCATCATCAAATAAAATACAAATTTACAGCTAATTTGGACTATTTGAATGCGAATTCACTTTTTAAAAATTTTCTTGTATATCAGGGAACTATTATTCATAAGCATTATAAGTAAGTACCAACAGGTTTTTCTTATCCTTATATCTACCAGTATTATATGATTTTGATAGCTAATAAAAACTGTTGATTCATAATAACTATTACTCTTGCACAAGGGTCCGGAAACGGTCATATTTGCCAGTCATGTCCTAAGATGAAACTATTTGTCCTAAACGAGTAATTGGGATTTAGGACAAATTTTATTTTTTTACAGAAGTAATTTCGGTCATTTCATTGACTCAATGTTTGAAATCTGATTTCTTAATCGCCATTTTGCACTTGTGATCACTTGTTTTTGTTTATAATCCCTTTCCTGTAATAAAACTGCCACTATACAGTAGTTTGATAATCCTGAGGGCCCTCCTAATATCTATATCAATGCCTCCTGGAAACATTGGCTAATGATCGCTAATCACTTTTTACCTGTGGTTTTAATTCACACCTGACAGTGATCACAAGCTCAGAATAATATCTTTAAAACATTAAAGTTCCCTAACAAGTGTATTCATTATTTATTTACTTTTCATCAAAGACAGTCATCAATTCTGATTTAAAAATTAAACCTAAATTTACGTAGAAAAAAGTATTTTTTCATGAGTAACACATGTGCTTTATTTACTATGTAATACGCATGCGTGAAATTGTCTTCAGCAAATTTAAATATTTAATCGTAAAATGCAAATTGATTTCATGCTAAATTAAACGAGTGCAACTATTATCTGTTATATTCAAACACTTTTAAAGGTAATAAAATAAAAAAAGTTTTAAAAAGCCGGTGATTTCCTATAAACAAAACAAATCCGGAAATGAATCCGGAATTATTCGTACTTTAAAATATCGCAAACTTCCGGTTTTAACTTTTGTCAAATCAAAAGAAACGTAAGCAATGTCTGAGAAATTAACCATTTTGAGTCATTAAAATCATTTCAATTTTAGACTGTTGCCTTCCCTAAACTGTCCTTCATGGTAATGGTAAGACATTTACTTAGTAAATGCGATGAAACAGCAATACAAGTTCGTCATGTTCGTTGATGCTATGAATATAGTCAAGTTGATATCGACAATTTGAAAAGGGGCACCAACTTTTCAAACATCTCAAAATGACCGAAATTGTTTGGAAAAATTTCCGGATCCTTGCAGTCTTGCAACAGTAAGAAAAAGCAGATAATATTGATTGCATGGTCCAACTTACAAACTTGAAAGCCATCAAACTGAATTTTTTCATTCTTAACTTAAAAAATAAGCTCTTAGTTTTAACAAGAACCCCTTAAGGACCTTAATTGTTCACCTGGCCAAAATTGAAATAAAAGACAAAAACTAAAAAAAATAGTAAAAAAATCGACATATAAGGGCAATAACTCATTTACAGAGTAATTAGATGGATTTTGGTCATTTTTGTAGATCTTGTATTACTGACCATTTTTGCTGTTTTTAGTTTCTACATACCCATCTATTATACATGTTATAGTTTTCAAGATAAAAGACAAAAACCCGAAAATTAGTCAAATATCGAAATCTAAGGGTAATAACTCCAATATGGAGTTATCAGAAAGTTTTTGGTTGTTTTTGGCAATTTTGAAGAAATATTTTTATTGATTATTTTTGCTATTTTCAGTATTTTCAAAATATTAGTCAAAAAACGTCATTTTTGGACAATTACTACTATAAGTAGTCATCTGTTAATGTTGGTGAAAATAGAAAGGAGAAAGATCTTGATATTCAGAGCAAAATTGTATTGTCAGATTTTCTCTATCTATAAAGGTTTTCAATATATCAGACAATAAATGCATTTTACCTTATGTTCTATATAGAGCCATGGTGGCCATATTGGTTAAATGGCAGGAATAAAACACACAAAGTATAAATATACTAGATACCCTAAGGATCATTCAGTTCAAGTTTTAATAAAATTGGTGTAGCGGTTTCAGAGGAGAAGATTTTTGTAAAAGTTTACGACGATGGACACTAATTGGTGGCATATTAGCTCACATCTTCCTGTTTGCAAAGTTAGCAAAATGGATTTAATGCTTACGTTACTAAATATTCACAACAAGCTAACTGTTAAATAAATAGTAATAGAAACTATTTAATCATAATATTACAATTTCAATCAATCTTACAGATCATGTGACCCTGCTTTGCTTTTACAGAGATTTGAAAATACTTGGTTCTATTTTCTGTTCCGTTAATTTTTGCTTAAATTGCGTCCTCCAAATTTTTGAAGGCATGTATCATTACGACAAAATCTGAGGATCCTGAAAGGTCTTTAAGCAGAAAATAGAATGGAGCGTTGCAAGATCCCTGTAAGCATAGCATGGACACAGGACTGTATTTCAATTCTAGCTGTACCATGTTATGTCTAGAAAGTAATTAAATGACATCCATGGTTACATTAGATTGACAAAAATTTACAGTACAACACATTAATATGGAATTTACCTTCTCTCAGTAAGAAATCATAGCTCCATCATCTGTTTAAAAAACCTGCACCATATCGGTCTTCATCTTACCAATCAGTTTGTCCTTCTTAGCATTCTCAGCTTTCAGCTTGCGGATCTCAGAAGCCATTTCCTCCTGTTTAGTAGCAAGCAGCTCATTTTGGGTAGCAAGCAGCTCACTTCGGGTAGCAAGATCCTCTTTCTCAGTAGTAAGCTGCTCATTTTGCATGACAAGTTGTTCCTTTTCATGTACCAGTCGTTCCCTAACCTCATTATTTTCTGCACTTCTATTTTGAAGTTCCTTAAGGAAGGCATTTACACACCTCTTGTCATTCTCCTTTCCAATTCTTAGATTTCTGTTTTCGCTTGTAATCTCAGCTGAAAAATTTAAATATTCCTTTGTTGATAATTTTAAGAAGTAAGAACATATGCAGTGATATTGGATTTCAGAATCAATTATAAGCATTGTCAGTCCAACCAATCTGACTTGAACATCCACAATGTAAACTATTACAATATATAATTTCCTTACATGTTTAATTCAAAGTAGCAGCAGTTGGAGGGCCTCTTTTCATGTACTGAAAGGATTATAAGTTAGACTTGCATAAAAATTTATAACTTTATAGATCTTATTCTAGCAGATTTTTTTATTTAAATGAAGCATGGCAGATTTTATTTATTTAAATGAAGCACTGCAGATATTTTTCATAATTTGCCAAAACATAGTTTATATCATGGTTTTTTTCAAAAATATAACACAAAGAATGGATCATGGACCTATTTTTCAAGCTACTGATTGTGCAAAATTGTTAGATTTTGTAAAGATTATACATAAAAAAAAAAATACTGGTATATAAACCAAAGGATAGAATTTTATGAGAAAAAATGATAAAATATAGCTCTTATAAAAGAGAGGCAAAAACTACCTAAGGGATATTCAATTCATAAGTCTAAAACAAACTGACAATGCCATGGCAAAATATGAAAAGCAACCAAAAGATAAACAGAAGTACTCACAAAAAAACATAGAAAATCAATACTGAGCAAAAACCCCACCAAAAACCGGAAATGATCTTGGTGCTACAGAAGGGTAAATAGTTCCTGCTCCTTAAGTGACACACATTGTGTTGCTCATGTAAGTACAAACCCGGTGAGGATTATCTATATAATGCGGTTTTAGAAAATATAAATAAGAAAAATAGGAGTTACCTCCCCTTATATTGCTCAGTTGAAAAAATTAGAGTGTTGTTGATGCTGTGATTCATCCATTTTATTTTTAAGTTAGGCATACATTTTCCTGATCTCATTTTCAATAAAAATAAATTCAAAATGCCACATCCTGTAAATTATTTCAATACAGTGAATATGTTGGAGACCCATTGGTGGCCTTGGGCTGTTTTCTGCTCTTTGGGCGGGTTGTTGTCTCTTCGACACATTCCCCATTTCCATTCTCAATTTTAGTCATCACAACTAAGTGATTTTGGCTAATAAAGTATAGGAGTAGGACCAATTTGCACAATTTATTTTACACACAGAGTCAAATCTATCGAAAATTGAATTTTTGAGTCTATATATCATATACTTAAAATACTGTTTCAAAATTTACACATTTCTATTATCTGTCTTAAAGTTTATGGTAAACAGGTGTTTCTTTTTTTTTTTTCATTTTACCAGTTTTACATATTATTAGACCCAATTCAATTACCAAGTCATCTCTACAAACTGGTTGTCCCCTTGATCATACAATGTTTATACCTTTTACAGTCCCTTACCAAGAGATTTCTTTATGTATTTCATACCTTCATAGTGATGTATGAAATGTGAATACTGTTGCAATGTGGGTCCTGAAAAAGAGAAATGAATACATAATTTTCAAGTTACTTTCTAGTTTCAATGACTCAGTATATGATAAAACTTTTAATAACTTTTAAAAAAAAAATTAAATACAAATCCCTGGCTGGAAAAACTTGGAATGGCGTGTCGTGTGTTTACAGTTAGGTATATATAGCATGTATACAGAAATGAACATATTTCATATTTAAATCTTTTAATGCTTTATTTGACAATTTGAAATTGTAATTTGATGTAAACTTCAGTTAAGCTTCATTTAAAATAGGATTTTTTGGGATGATTTCCAGAAGCACGGTTTAAACTTGCAATGGCTGTTTCAGAAGCTGAAGCATAGCACAATTTAGGGCGTAGACATGATAAGATGTTAAAACCAAAATTGACCTCCATTTTGTCATGAAAAACAACAAAATATAAAAAAACAGAGTTCCAATGTCCTCTGTGTTGCACAATATTTATCTGCCAAAGGCCAATAACTAAAGATAGATTCTTTCTTTAACTTTTTAATTAATATTTTACAGATCTATTTAGCATTTGTATAAGTTTTGGTTTTTCAAATATTATGGCCTCGAGCATCACTGATGAGAGATTAATTGTTGCAGTGCACATCTGGTACATTAAAATGTGTACCATTAAATGTCATGAATGTTATAACAAGAAATGTTGCCGCTATATAGTCGTCTTGCGCTGAGGCAGCATAGAGCAACCACCAATCAATCAATATTACAAGAAATGTAGGCATACATTTAAGATGGTTGACAATGTTAATTTCCATATATTTATATTGCAAAGGGATATAACTCCTGTGAAAAGTTTGTAGGCACTCTTCCAAGACATTGCTGATATGAACCTATGATCATGATGATACAAATTTCATAAAAATTCTGTAAGAAGTGCTTCCAATGCAAATTGCCTAACTAACTAATTAAAGAACCTGAGCATGTTCATATACCACACACCCCTACATGTTCACAGAGCAAACAAATCTCACCAGATTCCTAAGATCAAAGACTCATAACTCCTACAAAATTCAACTGATAATAATTTCATGCGGATATGCATATCTACATATTATGTCCATATTATCTACAACATGTACAAAGTTTCATGAAATTTTGTTGTATGGTTTCAGAGGAGTTGCGATGACAAACTGTTGCAGTAGTATATTTAGGCAAAAGTTCTAAGTTCAAAGAGGCATAACTCCTAGAAAAAAAATTCAATCATAACTTCTTTTCAATATGCACATCTACATATTATGTCCTAAATGTCTACAAGGTTTCATGAAATTCTGTTGTGTCGTTTCACATAAGTTGCGATGACAAGAACAGGACTGACAGACGCAACGGGGCAAAACCCCTTTTAAGATAGTTGTTCGGCAGTGATAATTCACTCTTGACCCAGACATTCTGATATAAACCTTTGATATAAATTTCATAAATATCTGGCAAGAACTGTACATTTGTGAGAGCTTATATAGATATAACATTTCCAAAGGGCAAAACTCCTTTAAAAATAGTAAATCTGCACTTTTGCATTTATTGGAGATATTCTTAATTTCAAACTTTGGTATAAATTTCATAAATATCTGGCAAGAATTGTATATTTGAGAGCACTTACAGTACAATTTTCTACATAGTATATATTTCCAAGAGGCATAACTTCTAAAAAAAATTTTGATCGGCACTGATTTTCAAATTGTCTGAAACAATGCTGATATAAACCTTTGATATAAATTTCAATAAAATATGGCAAGAATTGTACACGTTGATGTAAGAGCACTTACAAGAATGGACGGACTGAGGGAAGGACTGACAGATGCATGCCCTGTTTTTCTTTGTCTCCCACAACATGTTGCTGGGGTGGGGTGGAAAGATGGGGGGTTTCTCTGTCTCCCGCAGCAGGTTGCTGGGGGGGGGGGGGGGGGAATCACTATATAAGGGCTTGGATTAAAGTATTTCCATATTTGTATACATGAAATGTGTACATATATAAGAAATTTGTCTCAACAATGAAAAAATCACAAACTTTGGACACAAGTTAACAATAGTATTTAGAAAGGAAAATTACACTATGCCATATTCCTATCATTCATCCTCGATGTCTTACATTTTTTTATGAAACCAATGAGCAATATCCTAAAAGCAGTAGGAAAAACAGTAGTCCTACATGTATGTTTCAACAAAAAATAAATGCACCTAAATACAGAAAAATCAAGGGAGATAAAGATATTGAAAATATAGGACTGTAGTAACATGAGGCTGGGAACCAGTTTCAAATCTAAAAGACATCAAGAGGTACATACTGTCTTCAATAATTTAATTACTGGAAGTTTACGTTTCTGTTTAATGTCTTTATCATAAGGCATGCATTAAATTTGTCATTTCAGGGCCTTTTATAGCTTACTATGCGGTATGGGTTTTTTCTCATTGTTGAAGGCTGTACACTTACCTATAATTGTTAACTTCTACATCAATTGGTCTTTGGTGGAGAGTTGTCTCATTGGTAATCAAACCACATCTTTTGATTTTTATATGGAATTTAGAAGAAATAAAAATTAAATGGGTCCAACATTTTGATAAAAAATGCCAAAAGATGAATCAGGTCACAATTGATCCCTATTTTTCCAAATAATTTATAAAGAGAAGTTGATTCTAATGTTTTTAAAGTTATACTTTGCTGTATTTCAGATCCCTGTATCTGCATGAACCTATGAAGTGCAAATATAAGACTCTCATCAACAAATTTAGTCTGCAACAGTTGCTTCATCCTCTCAACATCTTCAGGGGTCATCTGAGGATCTCCACTAACCTCTGAAAAGGATGTCATATTTACTTAAATGCAGTAGTACATTTTGTTGACTCACAGTCCAGCTTGAATACACACAGATATTCTAAAAATCAAATTAATGTTTTTTTTGTTTCAAACATTTTTAAAAGCAGAATTGTGAAAATTGTTTTTTCGCTATTACCAGTCAGTTTTGGTTCAACTTTGTTCAAATAAGCTCAAAACATCAATGATGATTTATTGGCTTGCAAGTCAATAATTCAATTCATTTGAATCTGTATTCATGTGAACTTCAATTTAACCCTTCATTGAGATAGGCTACACATGGAATTTACCATTATCTTTTTTTTCAGCCATTTCAGCCATGCATATCTATATGTTTGTCAACTGACTTGGAAAAAAAACTTATACAAGATACCCTAAGGATCATTCCCTCCAAGTTTGGTTGGAATTGGTTCGGACGTTTCAGAGGAGAATATTTTTGGAAAAGCTATGACAGGTGCAAAGTGATGGCAATAGCTCAAGTTGCTTCACCAGCCAGGTGAGCTGATAACTAGAAATGAGCTTTCAAACTGATAGCAAACCAGGTTTTCTGCATTTTAACAAAATTCAAGTAAAACGATGTTCAATGTTTTGATCACTGTTAATTAAAGTGTACTGACCAGCCATTATGGACAGGTAAACCTATTTTTACCTGTTCAGTACATTATGATGGGCACACGGTATATTCTAAGAAGTTTTATTTTGTA
This sequence comes from Mytilus californianus, assembly GCF_021869535.1. Classification (NCBI taxonomy): domain Eukaryota; kingdom Metazoa; phylum Mollusca; class Bivalvia; order Mytilida; family Mytilidae; genus Mytilus; species Mytilus californianus. The sequence goes on along the minus strand of NW_026262626.1, from coordinate 21,726,521 downwards.
ATGGCGGATCATAACAAATTGAACAAAATAAAATATAAATGCAACAAATAATATGAAAACGGCAAAGAGCCCTATGGAAACTGTAAAAAGGGCACAGGGCACCTGTTGTAAGCCGTAAACCGTTGATTTTTGACATTTTTCACTACCAACTAGATGACAAATTGGTTAATACACCAAAAACGAAGACAGTGACCATATGACTATTCTACATCATTAAAACAGAAATTTATGTAGTAACATAACTTTTTAAGAAAAATCTATGAATTTCAGATTGTAGGTTTTATGATTTTAAGACAAATTTAAGAATGTTTTTCACTGATTTTACGGGCTTTCTATATAAATGCTGACATTAAAAAATTAAAAATGTAATATTTCAGAAAATGAAAGAGATAAATGTATTTTTTTAGATTTTCAGTTATACATATATGTATTTCAGCTAAAGTTGTAGGCAAAAAAACCCATTTCATTTTGTGAACAAAGAGAGAAGGTAGATCTTGACATATAAAGCATTTTTCCCTCTCTTGCATTTTTTCTATCTATTTTGGTTTTCAAAATATAAGACAATAAATGTATTTTAGCCTTATGTTCTATTTTTAGCCATGACAGAAACATTTGTTGATAAACACATGAAACAGGAATAAGAAGCACATAACTTTAATAGACTATTTTCATATTACCGACTTTTGACTCCGGATTATATAATTTGTCGACTGGTTACCTTGGACATCATGGTACCAAGTCAGGTAAGAGCAAGCTAAAGAAGTAAAACCAAGCGTTCAATCGGTACAATTTTGGGGGAAAATTACCTGCTTAACATTTTTTTTTCACAACAAAATCATCGGAAAACAATAAACTTTCCCCTCAAATTACACCAATTATATGTTTGATTTTACTTATTTTGGTTGCTCTTACTTGACAGAGTACCATTATGTCCAAGGTAACCAGTCGACAAATTATATAATCAGGGGTCAAAAGTCGGTAATATGAAAATAGTCTATTTAGATATTCTAAGGATCATTCAGCAGCAGTTTGGTTGAAATTGGTCATGAAGACTTAAGAGAAGTTTTTTGTAAATTAAAGAACAGAGTTCCAATGTCCCCCACGTCGCACATATTTTATCTGTTCTGTCCAAAGGCATTCATGAACATGTGAGAGCACTTACAATACAAATTTCCATATAATAATTTCTAAGGGCATAACTCTTTTAAAAATAGTTGCACTGATTTTCAAACTTGTACGAGACATTACTGATATAAACCTAACATAAAAGTTTCATAAAAATCTGGCAAGAATTGTACACATGAGAGCGATAACGATGCAATTTTCCATAAAAATTGCTGTTTTCAAGGGGCATAACTCTTTTTAAAATGGTTAATATGCACTGATTTTGGAACTCGTCCGCGACATTGCTGATATAAACCTACAATATAAGTTTCATAAAAATCTGGCAAAAATTGTACATGTGAGAGCCCTATCAGGACCAGACAGACAGAAGGATGTCGGGTATTTCTATGTCCCCTGCAATGCGTTGCTCGGGGGACAAAAAGGAGTAGGTTGGATAAGGGACCGGTCAAAATTTCTTGATGCATGGGACCGGTACAAAAAGAAAATTGTCTGAAATAATTCTTTTGATCCCATGGTTACTGGCAGAATAAAAATATGCTTGTCCCATGCACTTTACCTAGTAAAAAAGTGTGTGTCCCATGTTAAAGCACAAAAAACATGATCAAAGTTGTGGCTACATTTCATGCTACAATGTATTTGGATAGCTGAAAAATAATGCTACTATGTGTGAACTGTATCTATATTGCTGTTAAAGTAAACAAAACAATACATAAGCATATTTTATTGCCAACACAGGAGCCCAAACAGATGACAATATGTTATTGACTATAATAAATGATACATGCAATATTAAACAATTAACATGTATGAAGTGTATGGTAGAATACATTTTTTCAAAAAAACTGCAGCTTAATTTAGAATCTGACTATTCTAAATTAACAGTGGGTAGGTAAATTCTGCTTTATGGGAGGACATAATTATATTTGACAATCATGCTTTTTTGTGCAGAAACACTATCCATGAATTCGTTTTTTTTTACATTTGTTAAACAGTTATACATGTAAAATATCTAATCAAATTTTTACATATTTTTTTAATTTTATATCAAAGTATTTTTTCATGTTTATTCTGTTCCAAAGTTTTTTTTTGTTGCCTTCACTGTTCTTTAAGGGACTGGTCAATATTTATTGGGGGGTTGGGACCAGTGCAATTCATATTTCTCCCTTAAAAAATCTATGTCCTAACCTCTGAATATACCAAAAAAAGTTTTTGTCCTATATGAAATATCTACTAAATAAGTATATGTCCTAATCTAATCTATGAATAAATCAAACAGACTATAGTTGTTAAATTCTGTGTCATTTGGTCTCTTGTGGAGAGTTGTCTCATTTGCAATCATACCACATCTTCTTTTTTATATTTAACTTCATTTTTATCAGATTAACATAGATCACATATAGTAGTCTTTGAATTTGTCTAGAATTTTAAATGATCTCCTCCTTGAAGAAGGCAAATAAGATTCCTTTTCAATTTCACTTTCACTTTCACTGCCACTTCTACTACTATTACTACGTATATACTGTATTCATCATTTAGTATTATTATCATCATTGTCATTATCACTGTCAGAACTGTCATAGGCTCTTATTTATTACAAGGTCATCTTCTTCATCACTTTGGATTTGTTCATTATCTACACTACAAACTGCTCAGAGTCTGAAAAGACCAGATTTTGTGCTCACATTTTACTTGACTAGTCTCGACATTGTCTCGACATGTTGATATATATTATATGAATATATCAAAAAGGGATCAAACATTAAAGAAATTATTAAAATTGTCCTTCTGATTAAAGTGGTTAAGTATAAAGCAATACCTCCTGCTTGGGGCAAAAAGATCACACCTACCAGAGAGTATTAAATTCTAAATAACATTCATTCAAGATTGGAACATCCTGTTAAACTTAAATCGCAAAGGCCTTTTGAATTCACTAGATAAGTAGGTAAACAGACAGAAAGTCACAGGACAAAAAGTCACAAATTTGATAGGACAAAAAGTCACAAATAATATGTATACACTTGTTTGAATATTTTAGAGAAAGATCTTTAAATATTTACTTTTTATTACATATATTTATTTTACAGTTGAGGAAATTATTCATTAGATTTGATAAATAAAGATTTATTAAATTTTAATCATGCAAAAGATATATTTCTTGGCACCATGAAGCCGTTTAAGTACCAACCCACTTTGACATTTCGTTTTCATAACAATTATTTGATCATTATAAATACTTTTTTTATATAAATTTTGTTTACAAAGTTGCTTTATATACTAAAGTTCAAGAAAAGTACAAAAATGTTTTTTTTAAATAAGTGTTTTCTTGTTAAAGAAAAATAATCTCAAAACGGAATTGTGACTTTTTGTCCTGTGGCTTTTTGTCTGTGACTTTTTGTCCTGTGACTTTCTGTCCTACATTCGATAAGTAATACACGAGTTTAAGAAAAGTAGGGCTTTCTTTTTACCTGTAAAACACACATGTACTGATGTAATTAAACCTTATTAAAGTGCCTCTTGTATGCCATGTCTTTAAATCTGACAAAAATTTATTTAAATTTGATTAAAATAAATTTTTACAGTAACTTTGGAACACATTTCCTTTTTTAAAAGGTTATCAAGGATTGTTATGAAAGTTCTATTATCATGATTATATTAAATTCTTGTTTTAACAAAACAAAGGTGTCATTTTTAAAATTTTATAACTTTTTCAAATCAGCTTGGATTTTCATCAAACTTTTCAGCTATCTTTATTATATATTTATCTTACAAAATACCAGGTTGTTTTGTGTTTTGGTGTATTGTGTCAAATTTAAGGACTTCGTTAATAGGTAAAAAAAGGCTAAAACTTTCAGTTTTGACAAAATTCAGATAGAAACCTATAATTTAAATATTTAAATTTGACAGCAATAAACCAAACTACCAAATAACCTGGTTTTTATACGACCGCAAAAAAATTTTGTGGTCGTATATTGGTATGACGTTGGCGTCGTCGTCGTCGTCGTCGTCGTCGTCGTCCGGCGTCGTCGTCGTCCTGCGTCGTCGTCCGAATACATTTTGGTTTTCGCACTCTAACTTTAGTTTAAGTGAATGGATCTTTTTGAAATTTGACCATAAGGTTAAATACCACAAAAGGAAGGTTGGGATTGATTTTGGGGGTTATGGTACCAACAGTTAAGGAATTAGGGGCCAAAAAGGGGCCAAAAATGAGCATTTTCTAGTTTCCAGACAATAACTGTGGAACGGTGTATGGATCTCTCTGAAATTATACTACAAGTTTCCATACCACAAAGGGATGGTTAGGATTTGCTTTGGGGGGTTATGGCTCAAACCGTTTAGGAATTAGGGGCAAAAAAGGGGGAAAAACAAGGTTGTCCTGGTTAATGGACAAAAACTTTAGTACAAAACATAATTTAAAGCAGTGTAAGGGAGATAAATCAAATACATCATTGAAATTATCTCCCTTACACTGCTTTTAAATTATGTATAAAGTAATGGTTAATGAACAATAAAGATAATCTAAAACAGTGTAAGGGAGGTAATCCAAATACAACGTTTTGGTTACTTCCCTTACACTGCTTTTAAATTATGTTTAAAGAAATGCATATTTATAAAGGAAGACCAGTAAAAATATCTGCAAATGTTTTCATCTTTTTTTTTTACAAAAAAATCCATATGAAAGATTTGACACTATATTTTTATTAATTCTATTATAAAATAGATTAAGTTAGCACTATGGTAAATTTAAATGGGTAATTATGGAACAATAAAGATAATCTAAAACAGTGTAAGGGAGGTAATCCAAATACAACGTTTTGGTTACTTCCCTTACACTGCTTTTAAATTATGTTTAAAGAAATGCATATTTATAAAGGAAGACCAGTAAAAATATCTGCAAATGTTTTCATCTTTTTTTTTTACAAAAAAATCCATATGAAAGATTTGACACTATATTTTTATTAATTCTATTATAAAATAGATTAAGTTAGCACTATGGTAAATTTAAATGGGTAATTATGGTTGCCAACTCCATTGGAAATTTGAATTGAGATTATGACCATATCTTGAGGGAAAGAATTTTTTTGGGGGAAAAAGGGGGGGGGGGGATAAAAAGAAATTGTGGGGGGCCAATTTTTTCTCATTTCAGATTTCAGAAATTAAAAAGAATTATTCTTCAAATATTTTTTTTTTTTCAAATTTCAAATATTGAAAAATTTCAAGAAGTAATCTTTAATTGCACAGTATGGCGCATTAGATTTGTAAAATCTTTGATCACATTTATTTATTTGTTATGCCGAATCTAACAGTGTATTTAGATTTTTAATTTTGGGTCCAGTTTTCAAATTGGTCTACATTAATGTCCAAAGGGTCCAAAATTAAACTTTGTTTGATTTTAGCAAAAATTGAATATATGAGGTTCTTTGATATGCTGAATCTAAACATGTATTTAGATTTTTGATTTTTGGCCCAGTTTTCAAGTTGGTCCAAATTGGGGTCCAAAATTAAACTTTGTTTGATTTCAACAAAAATTGAATATATGGGGTTCTTTGATATGCTGAATCTAACCATGTATTTAGATTTTTTATTTGTGGACCCCGTTATCTAATTGGTTCATATTGAGGTCAAAAGGGTCCAAAATTAAACTTTGTTTGATTTCATCTAAAATTGAATTATTGGGGTTCTTTGATATTCCAAATCTAACCGTGTATTCAGGTTTTTAATTTTGGGTCCTGTTTTTTAAATTGGTCTACATTGAGGTCCAAAGGGTCCAAAATTAAACTTAGTTTGATTTTAACAAAAATTGAATTCTTGGGGTTCTTTGATTTGCTGAATCTAAACATGTGTTTAGATTTTTGATTATGGGCCCAGTTTTCAAGTTGGTCCATGATAGGGTCCAGTATTTAAACTTTGTTTGATTTCAACAAAAATTGAATATATGGGGTTCTTTGATATGCTGAATCTAAACATGTATTTAGATTTTTGATTATGGGCCCAGTTTTCAAGTTGGTCCAAATTGGGGTCCAAAATTAAACTTTGTTTGATTTAAAAAAAAATTGAATATATGAGGTTCTTTTATATGCTGAATCTAACCATGTATTTAGATTTTTTATTTGTAGGCCCCGCTATCAAATTGGTTCATATTGAGGTCAAAAGGGTCCAAAATTAAACTTTGTTTTATTTCATCGAAAATTGAATTATTGGGGTTCTTCGATATGCCAAATCTAACCGTGTTTTTAGATTTTTAATTTTGGTCCCGTTTTTTAAATTGGTCTTCATTGAGGTCCAAAGGGTCCAAAATTAAACTTAGTTTGATTTTAACAAAAATTGAATTCTTGGGGTTCTTTGATATGCTGAATCTAAACATGTGTTTAGATTTTTGATTATGGGCCCAGTTTTCAAGTTGGTCCAAGTTGGGGTCCAAAATTAAACTTTTTTTGATTTCAACAAAAATTGAATATATGGGGTTCTTTGATATGCTGAATCTAACCATGAATTTAGATTTTTTATTTGTGGGCCCCGCTATCAAATTGGTTCATATTGAGGTCAAAAGGGTCCAAAATTAAACTTTGTTTGATTTGATCAAAAATTGAATTATTGGGGTTCTTTGATATTCCAAATCTAACCATGTATTTAGATTTTTAATTTTAAGTCCCATTTTTTAAATTGGTCTACATTAAGGTCCAAAGGGTCCAAAATTAAACTCAGTTTGATTTTAGCAAAAATTGAATTCTTGGGGTTCTTTGATATGCTGAATCTAAACATGTGTTTAGATTTTTGATTATGGGCCCAGTTTTCAAGTTTGTCCAAGTTGGGGTCCAAAATTAAACTTTGTTTGATTTTAAAAAAAATTGAATATATGGGATTCTTTGATATGCTGAATCTAACCATGTATTTTGATTTTGGACATTGGACCATAATAGGTAAATTAAAAAAAATCAAGTTCTTAGACCACATTCTTTCTGTGTCAGAAACCTATGCTGTGTCAAATATTTAATAACAATCCAAATTCAGAGCTGTATCAAGCTTGAATGTTGTGTCCATACTTGCCCCAACTGTTCAGGGTTCGACCTCTGCGGTCGTATCAAGCTGCGCCCCAGCGAAGCATTTTATTTGTAAGATAAAAATATAATGAAGATAGCTGTAGATTTGGATGAAAATTCAAGTTGCTTTGAAATAGTTATAAAATAATTCAAAGTTAACTATCCAAATTTAGTCTGAACTGCAAATTCTAGCTTTTTTGAACTAGATTAATTTAATCCTTAAATTTGACAGCAATGCCCCAAACTACATAACGACCTGGGATTCAGTAAGATCTGTATATAACTGAGATAGCTGTATAGTTTGATGAAAATCCAAGTTGATTTGAAAAAGTTATAAAAAACATTAAAGTGTACTATCTGAATTTAGTCCAAAATGCAAATTCTATCTTTTTTTACCTAGATTAATTTAATCCTTAAATTTGACAGCAATACAACAAACTACATAACGACCTGGGATTCAGTAAGATCAGTATATAACTGAAAAAGCTGTATAGTTTGATGAAAATCTAAGTTGATTTGAAAAAGTTATAAAAAACATTAAAGTGTACTATCTGAATTTAGTCCAAAATGCAAATTCTATCTTTTTTTACCTAGATTAATTTAATCCTTAAATTTGACAGCAACACACCAAACTACATAACGACCTGGGATTCAGTAAGATCAATATATAACTAAGATAGCTGTATAGTTTGATGAAAATCCAAGTTGATTTGAAAAAGTTATAAAATTAATTAAAGATGACTATCTGAATTTCATCAATTTTTTTTTACCTATTAATTTAATTCTTTAATTTCACAGCAATGAACCAAACTACCAAAAAAACTGGAATTTTGATAGATCTATATTTAATTTAGTTAGATGGACTGATTTACACCATATGTTACTTGTTTGTTCCTCAATTAATCTTGTTTATTTTGTTGTAATTAAATTTGTATAGACTATTTTCTACATTCATACATATGCCATAACAATATTGCTGTCCTATCAGTGCTGAAAACTAAAAAAGTAGAAGTCCTATCAAAAATTAAGTTAAAAAAATGTGTGTCCTACTGCGTTTTGCACCGGTCCCAACCCCCCAATAAATATGGACCGGTCCCTAAATCTTGAAAATGAATTTGGTATGTTGTAACTGTTAAATTCACATTGCTAGATGTTCATGGTGTTATTTTTGTTTGTTATAGATTTATCAAATAATTTTTTTTTCATATACAGACATTGTTTCAAAAAGTTCATGTCCCATGCTTGCCAATAATGAAAAAACATTGAGTCCCATTACTGTAAACACTGCAAAAAGTGCTTGTCCCATTACAGTTTGCACCGGTCCCATGCATCAAGAAATTTTGACCGGTCCCTAAAGCCCTAAAACGGCTCCAATTTCAAATTAGGATTTACTGACCAATATCACAATGAATCATAGCTAATACAATCCTGACTAGCTAGGAAATATGTCTTTCTGCATCTATGTACTTGCCTTCTATGACGTCACAAGTAGCACTCATTTTGATTTTCCATGAAAATTCAATGAAAACAGGTAAATTTCCATTGGTTTATTGGACAGAAAAGGTAGAGCACATGTGTCAACAAAAAATACCTTTTTGACACAATGTTTGTTATAACATTTTTTACAAATCTGACTTGAATATTTATTTTGTCGACGCCTGCGCTCCATGTTTCCTAGGCCTTAATCTGGTTGAAATCTGAATGATTTAGTCAATTTTCGCAAAAAATCTCTATTTTTGGTCTATTTGGGATTTCAAAATCAAAGCTTTAAACTAAAACTTGGACAAAAATAGTTCTACTTAATTTTCTCACATGTGTTTTCATCAACTTAAAACATTTTGATATCTTGAAACAATGAACTTCATAATCGAGGCCAATTAAGGCCCTTACCTAACTTACTCCTTTACAATGAAATATGACAATAAATGACTCCAGGTGATTCACATGGCCAATAGGGTCAGGGGTGCTAAAACATTTCAGCCCCATCTTAAGATAAAGACTGTGAACTATACATTTTATTCCATTATAATTCATGTTGTGAAACTATTACATCACTGAAAAGTTGTCCTGATTTAGATTTTTGCCTTTGGTATATGTATCTTACCTAAGTTATCCAATAACTCCCTACTGGCATCATTCCCTGCTGGAACTACATTTCGACTAAACACAAGCCCATCTGAACTTCCTGCAACATATTCATTTTGGATATTTATAAAGTTATCTGTCAAGTGATAGGCATTTCTATGGGAACAAATGTGCTGCTCTTACTGCAGATAATTGTATCTTTACTGTACGTTATATATGACAGTCAGGGGGTACTACTTGTACAAGTTATTTTTATTTACTTGAAGCAGTAAATAATCTTATATAAGTAAATTTGTTATATTCATATTTTCTTATAAGGTTTGAATAATCTCCCCTTAATTTTCTCAAATTATTTTTTTACAATCCCTAAAATTCTCAAGTTAGCTCATAATTTTTTTTAAAGTTCAATGTTTCATCTCATTAATTCAACAAAGAAACTAATTTTGCAAAGATCTTAAGTAATTGCTCAAGGTCTTCAAAAATTTCCCCTTGGAGGCTTGTAAAATAGCAGTGTTTTGAAGATAACAGGCAAATGAGATATTCATTGTCCATGAAATTACACTTAAATGATTAGTAAAGACATAGTATGACTTTTTTACTTGTATAACCAAAAAAAATGTGCTCCGCCTGAAGCAGCTGGATACGACCGCAGAGGTCAAACTTTGAACAGTTGGGGTAAGCTTAAGTATCATGCCTGTACGAACTGTGACGCCCGTATATGACACGGAAACCAGGCGTAAAAATCATACTTTATCCGGGCGTCATTGCAGTGTTTAAGGAATGCATGTCCAGGCGGAAACCAGGCAGAAACCAGGCGGAAACCAGGCGGAAACCAAGCGTATCTGAGGCGGAAACCAGGCGTAAAATTAGGCGTAATATTTAAATGAGTACGCCTGGTCCAGAGAAAACCAGGCGTAATATGCAAATGAGTACGCCTGGTCAATAAATAAACCAGATGTAATATCCTTACATAATAGTACACTTATTTCAAATCAGTGTATTACCCTAGCTGTGTTCTTTTGTGTATTTAATACAAACTTCTGTACTGTTGCTTTAATTTCTCATTGTTTGACATAAAACTGGAAATATTAACCATTGAAGAAGCTAATATATAAATAAATACATTTTAGACAGTCACTGCCACTGGCTCAAATAAGTTTAAAGTTTAAATAAGAATTATGACAATTAATTTTTCTTGAAATAAAACTTAAGCATTTTAATTAACTAAGTTTTTTATAAATTAATGTCCTTTAAAATATAATGATAATACTGCAATTTAACTTCATGTAAAAGATTTTAATGTTATTATCCAAGGTTAAAGGTTTTGGGATTTCAAAATTACTGTTAGAACTTAAAACTTAATAACTTAGGTTATACTCACATAATTATTATTTACCATGTTTTACTTTCCATTTTTTCACAATTTTTATTAATCAATTTGATTCCATATTTCCAATTTCAAATTCTTTCAAAAAGCACAAAACAAGCTAATTATCCCTGAACATATGAAGCTGCCATAAGTCCAACTCTTGCAAACTAAAATCAAAGAGCCAAATTTTGAAAAAAATTCCCATGATCCTTTAAACAAAGCATTATGGGTATTATGATTTACGCCATACCAACAGTTTTACTCCCGTAAGAAAATTTACGCCTTGCTTATTTCAATTTACGCCAGGTTTGCCACTTTTTTCTACGCCCGTAAGGACTACAAATTTACGTTTCCTGCTCCCTTACGCCTGGACCTAGACACGTAAGTACCACTTCCGCCTGGTTCACGCCTTATTTCCAGGCGTAATACGCCTTATAATTTCATACGGGTGGACACAATATTCAAGCTTGATACAGCTCTGAATTTGGATAGTGATTAAATATTTGACACATTATATATAATTATAGATTTCTGACACAGAATAAATGTGGTCAGATAACTTAAAAATTTTAAATGGGACATTTAATCTACTTAATGGTCCAATATCCAAAATCTAATTCCATGGTTAGATTCAGCATATTAAAAAAAAACATGAATTCAAACAAAGTTTAATTTTGGACCCTTTGGACCTTAATATGGACTAATTTGAAAACAGGGCCCAAAATGAAAAATCTGAATGCACAGTTAAATTCAGCATATCTTAGAACCACCAGAATTCAGTTTTTGATGAAATCAAACAAACAATGATTGTCTAATTTTGGACCCTTTGGACCTCAATGTAGACCTATTTACAAATGTCCAAATATCCAATATAGTAATACATGGTAAAAACCTCAAACAATTCAAGACTTTAAATTAATCCTCATTGAAATTGGTTAAAAGATTTGTATTTATTTTCAATTGAAGATTTCTTACTGTTTTGCAATACTTTGCTGTTGCGCAATACTTAATAAATCTGTTTACAAACTAAATATAATAATTTACACACCCTGTTTGGTGTGTATCTCCTGCCATATCAGTATTTGTTGTTTCTTTATATAGATCAGAAACAATTATGTTAGAACCAGCTTAGCCAGTATTAGAAAAGTCTTGTTTTAGGCCCCTATTTGGCCTCTAGTTTCTTAACGATTAAAGCCACAACCTACAAAATCGACCCCAACCTTCTGTGTGTGGTATTCAACCTTGTGATACAATTTCATAGAGATCCATTGACTAATACTTAAGTATTTGACTGGAAATGAGAAAAACCTTGTTCCTCCCTCCCCCTCCCTTTTGCCCCTTATTCCTGAATGGTTTGAGCCATTACCAAGAAGTCAAACCCAACCTTTCCTTTGTGGTATGGAACCTTGTGTTTAAATTTCATAGAGATCCATAGACTAATACTTAAGAAATTGTCCATTAACCAGAAAAACCTTTTTTTTTACCCTTTGTTTGCCCCTATTTCCTGAACGATTTGGGCCATAACCCCCATAGTCAATCCCAACCTTCCCTTTGTGGTATGGAACCTTGTGGTACAACTTCATAGAGATCCATACACTTATACACAAGTTATTGTCCGGAAACTAGAAAAATGCCTTTTTTGGCCCCTTTTTAACCATTAATTCCTAAACAGTTGGGACACTAACCCCCAAAATCAATCCCAACCTTCCTTTTGTGCTATTGAACCTTGTGATTAAATTGCATAGAGATCCATTCACTTATACTTAAGTTATTGTCCGGAAACCAAATGTGTTCAGATGACGACGACGACATGATAGCAATATACGAACGCAAATTTTTTGCGGTTGTATAAAAAATCTGAATGTCTAAGGGACATAACTAAGCCATTAAAATAATTTACCTATACATGTACAAGTAAATAAAATACACTTGTATAAGTATCTTACAAATTTACTTATATCAGTCAGGGGAATTACTGAAATAAGTGATTTATTAATCACTCAAATTAGAAATTCTGTGATTTTGTGGTTTTACCAAAATTTTAAGCATACAGGTTTAGATTATATCTAATTATTAGTAAAATTGAAAAAAATGAACCTTTTTCTTCTTTTAAGCAGCAAGGTTTATGCCTTTGATGCAATCATTCATCTGTAAATTCTATATTTGTTGAAAAAAATGCAATAATGAAGCTTTACATAATGATATAATACTTTCTTAACAGATTTTTCCCAGCAGTGGGAGTATTTTTCCTGTAAAATTCAAGGCTCATCTTACAGATTATGTAATAACATTTTACTGTTCACGACCAAAATTTCACTGTTTGGGGGTGTTGGAATTAGTGGGGGTAATGATACTTAAAGAAGTGATTTTTTTTAAGAAACTAGAGGTAAGATACTTAAACAACTGATTTTCATGTCATTATCCCAGATTCAGTACAAGGTCATCACCTGACATGACCGGTCATCCTATAAACACAGATGTTGGTTCTGATAATTTTAGCAACATAATTAGTCCCTGGATCATTAGTATTATATATTTAAAACTACAATAAAATTAAACCACTTAGTCTAGTGATTTATTTGTACTACTTAAATAGGTGATTATTAAAGAAAGACAACTCTTACTTCCAACATTTCTGGAAAAAAATGTTACTTGAATCAGTGATTTCTTAATCATTCATTTAAGTAATTCCCCTGACTGTATATAAGTATATTAATATTTACTTCTTCAAGTAAATAAAAATAATTTGTATATAAGTATATAAGTAGTAAACCTGACTGCATGAATGGCAGTACTTATGTGGACACATTCTCATAATTTTTTTAATACATATTAGTGTGACATATATGCAAATATTTTTAAAGCCATCAACTTTATACATTTTAAAAACATTTTTATCTATCACTTAACCAGATCTTTGATTGAAACTTTAGAGACTAGATATTTTGGAGAATTGAAAGACTTATCCTGAGAACGGTTCTATTTTGACCAAACAAGAAACAAATCTTGAAGAATTAATTTTTCTATGGATGATTTAGCCTAGTTTAATTGAAATTGGTCTGGTATATTTACAGAAGATTCTTGAAAAAAATTTACGATAACAGATGGCAATGATGGTCTCTTAAGATAAAGACTGTGAAATGTACATTTTTTTCATTATAATTCATGTTGTGAAACTATTGCATCATTGAAAAGTTGTCTTGATTTTGATTTTTGCCTTTGATGTATCTTACCTAATTAGTTATCCAATAACTCCCTACCGACATCATTCCCTGCTGGAACTACATTTTTTTTTGGAAAGTCTTTCCACCTAACATTTTGATAATTAAGAGAGATCAGGTGTCTTTTTTTCAATGTTTTTTGAGTATCCTTTCAGGGCATGTTGCAAAAATACTTCTGGGTTTAAAAATATTTTACCATGTATCATTCAATATACAAACAAGAGTGCACATGCTGAAATGTCTCGCCTTCTTTACTAATCATTGATATTATGTTGATAGTCCTAAATATAAAGCTTTATTACAACTGTCACATAAACTTAACATTAACCAAGTAAAAACTAAACATTGACCAATGAACCATGAAAATGAGGTCAAGGTCAGATGAACCATGCTAGGCAGGCATGTACAGCTAACAATTCTTCCATACAACAAATATAGTTGACCTATTGCTTATAGTTTAAGAAAAACAGACCAAAACACAAAACTTAACTATAACCACTGAACCATGAAAATGAGGTCAAGGTCAGATGACACCTGCCCGCTAGACATGTACACCTTACAATCATTCCATACACCAAATATAGTAGACCTATTGCATACAGTATAAGAAAAACAGACCAAAACACAAAAACTTAACTATAACCACTGAACCATGAAAATGAGGTCAAGGTCAGATGACACCTGCCAGTTGGACATGTACACCTTACAGTCCTTCCATACACCGAATATACTAGACCTATTGCTTATAGTATCTGAGATATGGACTTGACCACCAAAACTTAACCTTGTTCACTGATCCATGAAATGAGGTTGAGGTCAAGTGAAAACTGTCTGACGGGCATGAGGACCTTGCAAGGTACGCACATACCCAATATAGTTATCCTACTACTTATAATAAGAGAGAATTTAACATTACAAAAAATGTTAACTTTTTTTTCAAGTAGTCACTGAACCATGAAAATGAGGTCAAGGACATTGGACATGTGACTGACGGAAACTTCGTAACATGAGGCATCCATATACAAAGTATGAAGCATCCAGGTCTTCCACCTTCTAAAATATAAAGCTTTTAAGAAGTTAGCTAACGCCGCCGTTGCCGGATCACTATCCCTATGTCGAGCTTTCTGCGACAAAAGTCGCAGGCTCGACAAAAAACATCTAAAACTTTAAATTTAAAGATTAAACTATCAATAGCATAAGTGTCGTTAGATGTATTTAAAATTTTCTGAAAAAATTCTTGTTATAATCAAGGGCAGATAACTAAACTGAATTTAATAGGACAATTTGTGGTTTTTTATTGGTTTTTTAAGAAAATAAGGCATGTGACCCCCTATTTTTATTAGATATTTAGGAAGTATTTTTTAAAATAAATTCTCTCATTAAATTTTAACAAATTCTATCCTTAAATGTTTCCTCATTTGGAAAAAATTAAGTTTTCCCAATATTACCCATATAAATTAACTATGATTTCGTTTATAATTTAAATGTATTGTGACCCCAGTTTTTGTATTGAAATTTGAAAGATTATTGACCCAGAATTCTTTTACAGAAGTTTAAGAAAAATCTTTCTTTGAACATTTAGATACCCCAGCTACCTTAAACAATTTTACAGATATATGCAATAACATGGGACACAGATGATGCCCCCGCTTGCATATAACTCGAGAACAGTGAAAGTGACGCCATTCAAATTCGAACTTGATCTGTATTTTGTGGTAATAAGCATAATAGGTTTCATAACATTTGGTTGAGGCAAACCAAAGTTTATAGAAAACGGAAACCAATTTTGAGACGTACGGACGAACTGACAAGGGTAACACTTAATGCTCCCTTCGATGACCACTGGGGGCCTAAAAAGTTACCTTAGTGAACAAAATGGTGTCAGAAAATAACTATAGTCTTACACAGATTCCAAAAATATATATACATAAAATATATAGAATTGATATACAGCTAAAAACTATAATCATTACCACATGAATGTGAGAAATGAATTAAATGCAACCTTAATTTTACATGTTTTATGGTACATGGCCAGTTTTCCAAGGCACATATGTGCACCAAATGTTGCAGTATGTCTTTTAGTTTCTAAAAACTTTATCATATGTAGATGAAGATGCAGATACAGATCTATACAGACGGGATTCAATTAGCCCTCCTTAACTTTATGGAAGTGAACTTAAAATGTAAATACACCATACCTGAGGTCATCTTTTGTAAAGTTCTGTGATTGCCTGGAACAGTACTCACCGGTACTAGCAATGAAGTTTGATTGGTTGGTATGGAACTAATGAATATTTCCTGTAAAATAGGAAAATATCTTTTAGTGTGTTCTGAACATATACCATTTGTATATTTTTTTAACTGAAACAGCAAATACATACATGTACAATTGTGTGCTTTTTTTTACAAAACAGTAGATAATGGAAACTGAGATCCAATGAATAGTGTTAATCATCATGATTATTCCAACCAAATTTACAATCCAAGATATTATTTTTTTTTTTGGTCAAAGTAATATTAATTAATAAAATTGAGAATGGAAATGGGGAATGTGTCAAAGAAATAACAACCCGACCAAAGAGCAGAAAACAGTGTGTTTAAAGTCTGATCGAGTTGCAAAGTTTGTCTTTTAAAGTTGCCAGATAGGTTTGTACTATGTTTAGGAACACATGAACAGGTCCCAATATTCAGTTGTATAAACATGATAAACAGATTATATATTATATATACATGATTTTTTTTAGTTGTTATTGGCTTTGAACTAGCTGTCAGTAACTGTGAGTACTGTTAGATCTGTACTTTGTATCTTTTTTGTTGTTAGGGATGTATAAATACCCTGCCATGTCTGTTTAATAAGAAGATGTGGTATGAGTGCCAATGAGACAACTATCTATCCAAGTCACAATGTGTAAAAGGAAACAATTATAGGTCAAAGTACGGACTTCAACACAGAGCCTTCCTTGGCTCACACCGAACAGCAAGATATAAAGGGCCCCAAAAAAGTGTGTGCAAAACAATTCAAACAGGAAACCAACGGTCTAATCTATATAAAAAGCGAGAAACGAGAAACACTTATGAATCACACCAACAAACGACAACCACAAGTCTGTTTTATTGTTAGATGTTTTTCTGCTTTGTATATTGATCTGATGAGTTAAGCCCTTTTCAACTAATTTTTATAGTTTGTTCTTAGGTTGTGCTGTAACACCACTGTCCCAGGTTAGGGGGAGGGTTGAGCGCTCACAAGTAAGTCAGGAGCCTGTAGTTCAGTGGTTGTCATTGGGTCATGTCTGTCATATTGTTTTTTCGTAAATTGTTTTGATTTAAATTTTTTGTTATTAATTAGGACATTAGTTTTCTCAATTGAATTGTTTCATATTTTTCATGTTGGGGCCTTTGAAAGCTGACCATACGGTACGGGTTTTACTCATTGTTGAAGGCCGTATGGTTGCCTATAATTGCTTACATCCACTTCATTTGAACTTTGGTGGATAGTTGTCTTATTGGCAATCAACCACATTTTCTTATTTTTATATCTAATAAATACTGCAAATATCTTTATCTATATATTAAGATATAAAAGAGATACAACACAAAGGGACATAGCGTAAATCAATTTAAATGAACACATCTTGCCCAAAGTTGTCTTTGTACATGTAATTAGTTGTCTGCGGTAATATATGTACTTATACAAGTCATGTGTATATACTTATAAATGTAAGTAATATTTACTTGTATAAGTAAATTTGTAAGATTTTAAATTCCTTTTCAAGGTTTGAATAAATCTCCCTTTATATATAAATCTCCAAAAATTTACTTATACGTTTAAAAGTAATTTGTGTGTATTTGCAACCCCGGAAATTCTCAAGTTTTGGGAGGTCAACACATGCCTCAAGTATTTTTTTTCTTGTTTCCTATTTTTTTCTTGTTTCCTAAGTATTTCTTATAACTCAGTTCAACCTTTTATCTCAATTCCTATAAACTATACTGCTGTCTGCACACAGATTTTAAAATATGCAAAACCTTCAAAAATTGTTCCCTTGAAGCTTTATGAATATGCAGTATTTTGAAGATAACAGGCAAAGACGATTTTTATTGTCCATGAAATTATACTTTTATGAATAGTAAATACTAGCTACTATTTAGGTCCGTTGTCATTATCAGTTTTTTTTTTTTTTTTCTTTTACCTAGAAAATCAATTCTAAGCACACTCACAGCTTTGATTGTATATGCTTTAGTGATAGTGGGTAATAAGGTACATGTATGTATATATATATATATGCTACATTTTGAGTAAATATTACATTATTACATTCCCAGTCTTTGAATTTGAGAATGGGACCCCTCTTTTGTGGGAAAAATTTGGTTGATTATATAGGGAATCACTGAAGCGTGGTTGGAGTGCCCCCACCCCCCATGATAAAATGATAAAATTTACAGCAAAAATCAGCATACTAGTAAACCTGTTTTTTTGTGGTTTAGAAGAGGAATTAAAGTCAGAGTCTATGGTGCTAAATCTAACTTTTAGTAACCTTTTTTATGTTAACAGAATATTTTCCTAAATAGTTCCTGTTCAAATTTATTTGAGAAATCTTTTTGATAATACATGTACACTTTCTCAACATGCTCAAGTATTGCTGCTATATAAGGGAGAAACCATTTAACTTCAAGGGGGGTTATGGTTTTTTGTCTGTGTCAGAACATTTTTTTGTTTTTGTTTTTCAACGCTATCAATCAAATTTTTTTGTTAAAACTTTAAGGTATGGGGGAAAATCTGCATTCAGAATATATTTTTTTTGTCATCTACTTGACCACAATATTTTTTTTTTTCATCAAATTGGGCATCAGAATACATTTTTAGGAAAAAACAATACCCCCCCCCCCCCCCCCCCCCCCCCTTTGAAGTTAAAAGGTTGTTCCCTTAATACATGTAATATAAACAAGAAAACTTCTGAAAACACATGTAGATCTACATATGTCATGTTTGTACATACACAATGTCATTTGAAAGACATCAAGGATCAATTGGTTTTCAAATGAAAAAAAAATAATTTAACATTATCAACTTCTTCTCACATAAGTTCACTTTCATTTGTCATGTTTGTTTCAGACATAGAAGGCAATGAAAAATAGTTCGTTGAAATTTAACAAGAATAACCCAGGATAGTCCGAGGTTGCTCTGACGTCAAACTGCTGTTTTTCCAGACACGGCCCCAGCTTGTCTGGCAAAACAGCCGTTGGACGTCAGGGCAACCTCCGACTAAACCCAGGACTATTATCTAATGTTAGTCCAAAAGTCACAGAAAAAATAGAACAGTTCGTAAAATTTCAACGAGAATACCCCAAATAATCATGCATGCTAATCATAACACATACTTCCTACATCAACCCAACATGTCTCTTATGCGAAGAGGACTTTGAAACATTAGACCATTTCATTCATTCATGTCCTGCTCTAGCCTCTGCTAGAAACTATCACTTGCTTGAACTTTCACAAATTATCAATAACTGTTAGTGAGCTCTGCGCGAAATGTAGAATGTTAGAAAAATTAGAAATTAGTACACAACTAATATTGGATACTAGTGCCTTAAGCTTGCTCTGCAACTGTCAATGTAAATGTGGATGTACAGACTTTCTTCATCTTGTAGAATACATCAGTAGAAAACTCTGCTTTGCTTTGCACATTAGACGTAATATGATATTATTAACATTACCGGTGAATAAAAAGAAAGGGTTGCTTGCAACCACTCAGTCAAAGGTGTGAATATTTAAAACAGGGGCGTTTCCATGATAAATTTGAAAGAGGGGGCGTAGAATACAATTTTAAGCCGAGCGGAGCTAGGCAAAATATTTTTTGGACCATTTTTTGGCTAAAAAAATATAAAATAATTGTGAAATGCACCAACGTAACGGTTCCTGACTTGGAGCATGTATATTTTATAGTTAAAGTGTCAGGGTTTGATATTTTTTATGCCGAATTCTCTCCAATAATTGTTTATGGTATATTAAAATGATTGGATGGATCTTAATAGCATTAGACCAATAACGAGAAATTCCAAATTCTAGGGTATAGGGCGTTACTTTACATTTCAATAGTCCTAGGCCAGGATTTTATGAACGGGAGGCGTAATTCCGGTTGCCCTGGTATAGGGTCCATGGGGAAGGTCAGATGCTCCTGGATTTCAACAATTTAGCATCAAATCATGAAGTATTATAATTCCATGATAGACAAATTGGTGAAAATAGTCTGCCTTCGGATCATTCAAATTATGTATTGATTAACATGTGGATATCAAATCTTTGGAAGGAGTTGTAAATTTAGTTCAAAGGTTATATGAAATGGGCATGAAAAATGAAAAATAAATCTTTAACGATAGCTTTTTCTGATATTTTGATATATTTACCCGTTTTGTTAAAATATACCTTTTCACTGTTTTGGTCTTTTGGAAAATGTTGTTTGTGCTGTATTTCGACCCCTTTACCAAGAAATTTGTTTAGCATGCATACGTATATAAATTGCGGTTTTTTTCCAACGCAATCATAGGTTTTCAATTTAGTAGATATAAAAAGATGTGGTATGAGTGCCAATGAGACAACTATCCATCCAAGTCACAATTTATAAAAGTAAACCATTTTAGGTCAAAGTACGGTCTTCAACACGGAGCCTTGGCTCACACCGAACAGCAAGCTATAAAGGGCCCCAAAAATTACAAGTGTAAACCATTCAAACGGGAAACCAACGGTCTAATCTATATAAAAAACGTGAAACACTTATGAACCACATCAGAGTGAACAAACAACAACTACTTAACATCAGATTCCTGACTTAGGACAGGTGCAAACAGTTGCAGCGGGTTTAAATGTTTTAATGGTACCAAACATTCACCCTTATATGAAACAATAGTGTAACATTGTATTTATAATACCCCGTTCTAGATAGTCAAATCTTACCCCTTCCAATGCAAGGCAAATCAAAGCGCGAAAGCGCTGTAAAGGCAGTTAATTACAGGTTGTGTGTATTTTTAGTCCAGTTATATCATTATCTTGCATAGTACAGTGTACTTATCAGAGGTGGCTTTCAGTATTTAAGATTTAGAGTTCTCTAATGATATTGAACAAGTTTTATGAATGTCATATTCTGAGCACTATATGAAGGCGATTGTTCTCACTTGTTTATGAACTAGTACATTATGTCCAGTTTGTACCTTTTTTATCTATGTATATAGTCAAATTAATTATCAAAGGTACCAGGATTATAATTTAATACGCCAGACGCGCGTTTCGTCTACATAAGACTCATCAGTGACGCTCAGATCAATATAGTTATAAAGCCAAACAAGTACAAAGTTGAAGAGCATTGAAGACCCAAAATTCCAAAAAGTTGTGCCAAATACGGCTAAGGTAATCTATTCCTTGGATAAGAAAATCCTTAGTTTTTCGAAAAATTCAAAGTTTTGTAACAGGAAGTTTATAAAAATGACCATATAATTGATATTCAAATACTGTTTAAAATAGTTAGGCATTTTCTTTTTAGTAATAAGTAAATGTTATCAACTGTATTTTATTCAACTCTGCAAATGTGGTTTGTTACTGGTAAGTACGGATGATAGTTGTTTCATTGGCAATCATAATACATCTCCTTATTTATATAATGATCTATATTCAACGACCTCAGGTACAAAAAAAATGTATGTAACTAAACTGTGATGGGAAACCTTTGACTTCTTTCTTTTATATAAACTTTTGATTTGGTACCATAGAACTATGTAGAATAAATGTACATTGCAACATGTCAACTCTTTCAATGACAATACTTTTTTAGAAACTATAACTCCAAGCAAAATTATATTTCCAAGTTTCAAGTAATTTATGAATGAAAAAAGGAGTTCTTAATTAAGAAATAAACTGATTCGCTGAGCTCAGCTGGATACACCCGCAGAGGTCCAACCTTGAACAGTTGGGGCAAAAATGGACACAATATTCAAGCTTGATACAGGTCTGAATTTGGATTGTAATTAAATATTTGACATATTATAGTTTCTGAATAAATGTAGTCAAAGAACTTGAAATAGGTTATATGAATTGAATTTATATTCAATTAAAGATTTCTTGCTGTTGTGCAATAAACTGTGCTGTTGCGCAATACTTAATAAATCTGTTGCCAGACTATAAACAAATAAAGTTCAATTTCTTCTCAATGTCATATTTAAAATTTATGAAAATCTATAGGGAGATTACATCAATAGCTATAAATAATTCACCAAAGTTTCATGCGAACTGCTTAAAGCATTTTATAGTTGTTGTCCAACAACAGTGCACACGCTGAAATGTCTCGCCTTCTTTACTAATCACTGATATTATGTTGATAGTCCTTAATATAAAGCTTTATCACAACTGTCACATAAACTTAACATTAACCAAGAAAACTAAACATTGACCAATGAACCATGAAAATGAGGTCAAGGTCAGATGAACCATGCCAGGCAGGCATGTACAGCTAACAATTCTTCCATACAACAAATATAGTTGACCTATTGCTTATAGTTTAAGAAAAACAGACCAAAACACAAAAACTTAACAGAGCAATGAACTGTGAAAATGAGGTCAAGGTCAAATAAAACCTGCACGACTGACATAAAGATCATAAAATATTTCCATACACCAAATATAGTTGACCTATTGCATATAGTATTAGAAAAAAAGACCAAAACTCAAAATCTTAACTTTGACCACTGAACCATGAAAATGAGGTCAAGGTCAAATGACACCTGCCAGCTAGACATGTACATCTTACAATCATTCCATACACCAAATATAGTAGACCTATTGCATACAGTATAAGAAAAACAGACCAAAACACAAAAAACTTATCTATAACCACTGAACCATGAAAATGAGGTCAAGGTCAGATGACACCTGCCAGTTGGACATGTACACCTTACAGTCCTTCCATACACCGAATATACTTGACCTATTGCTTATAGTATCTGAGATATGGACTTGACCACCAAAACTTAACCTTGTTCACTGATCCATGAAATGAGGTCGAGTTCAAGTGAAAACTGTCTGACGGGCATGAGGACCTTGCAAGGTACGCACATACCAAACATAGTTATCCTACTACTTATAATAAGAGAGAATTTAACATTACAAAAAATGTTAACTTTTTTTTTCAAGTAGTCACTGAACCATGAAAATGAGGTCAAGGACATTGGACATGTGGCTGACGGAAACTTCGTAACATGAGGCATCCATATACAAAGTATGAAGCAGCCAGGTCTTCCACCTTCTAAAATATAAAGTTTTTAAGAAGTTAGCTAACGCTGCCACATCACTATCCATCCCAATAAAACCTAATAACTCAGAAATGTAAAATCTAAAATTTATAAAATTCTAAAGGGAGCTTACGGATTGATAATTTAGTCTTAGATGCAAGATTTTTTTATCAGTTGTTAGTGGCTTTGAACTAGCTGTCAGTAACTGCGAGTACTCTCAGATCTGTACTTAGTGTCTTTTTGTTGTTTGGATGTACAACTACCCGACCACGTCCACTTGTATTTGTATTTATCCATCTGATGAGTTAAGCCTTTTTCAACTGATTTTTATAGTTTGTTCTTATATTGTACTGTTACACCACTGTCCCAGGTTAGGGGGAAGGTTGGGATCCCACTAACATGTTTAACCCCGACACATTCTGTATGTACATGTATGTGCCTGTCCCATGTCAGGAGCCTGTAATTCAGTGGTTGTCGTTTGTTTATGTGTTGCATATTTGTTATATTCTTTCATTTTTTGTACATAAATTAGGCCGTTAGTTTTCTTGTTTGAATTGTTTTACATTGTCATTTCGGGGCTTTTTATAGCTGACTGTGCGGTATGGGCTTTGCTCATTGTTGAAGGCCATACTGTGACCTATAGCTGTTAATTTCTGTGTCATTTGGTCTCTTGTAGAGAGTTGTCTCATTGGCAATCATACCACATCTTCTTTTTTGTATTTACATCAACAGATATAATCAATTCATCAAAGTCAAGGTGAGACAACAAAACTTAGTGGTAAGATCTCTGAAATTTTTTACACGGTACAAGTTTTTCTCATTATTGGAGACTGTACGGTGACAGTAACACCTGTAACTGCTTAAACCCATTTCTTATGCACTTTAGTTCGATGAACTCACTGAATATCATACCACATCTCCTTATTTTTATATGCATTACAATTTACATGTGCATGTAATTATAAATATATATATATCAGAACAAAATTCATTGCGTCACTTTTATTTCTGCATCCTTTGGCACAATACAAGTTCTAAAATTACACAACATAAAACAACTAAATGTTATTTCAGATGAAAGTTTTGTTTCAGTTCCATTCATAGGATTTGTGAGAATTTTGTATGTTTTGCCAAGTCCAATAATTCGCTCTATGTGCACATGTTAATTGGAGACTTTTCTATCCCGTATAAGAGTTTTGGAACTAATTCTGTTTCTTTTTTTGAAAAAAGTTAGCAAACAAAACTTTTGTCTGCCATCACACTGTCACCTGGATCACATAATTGAACTATATTTTGTATTCTACATCTTTGAACTATTTCATAGTCACTGGTAGAACCAACATATGCATTAGAGACATAGTTGACTAAACCACCAGGCGTCGAACATTCAAGTATTTTCAGTGTTTCTGTTTTTATATGATGAAAAGGTTGCCTGAGCTCTAGGAGCTTTAGGTTTTATCACGGGATATTCTGTGCTGTTAATAATAATCCAAGTCGTAGGAAACTTTAATTTGAAGTTGGATGGCGAAAAATGCCTGACTAAACCACTAGATGGCCAAGTGTTAGCCTCACACCACTCTTTAGGCATAAAAACAATCCATGTATACACAATATTCTTAACACTAGATTCAATCTAGAATCTAGAAAGTTCAAAGTTGGTTGTATAATGCCTCAATTTCATCAAAGTCATAAAAAAACTGATTTTCAACTGACACCCTATCAATTTGAAAATATATGTATCTCAAACAATGTGCTGTTGGACCAAGTGTGGTCAAAACAAATAAAAATTTAGTATACAACTCTAAACTGGTATAAAAATGCATGGCTGTGTCACGTGTCTTCATTTCAAAATTCTCTGCTGAAAACATAGACATTGATGGTGTTTGCGTAATTCCATCTTTGAAGCTCAACATTAGCTCGGCAGTTGGTAGTGGACAGTCATAAATCCTTTCTGCAGTATGAATGACTTCTTCAGGAAAACCAACTTTACAATCAAAACTTTCCTCTAGATTTCTACTACAATATTCATCAAGTTTAGTTCTTTTGTTTTCACAGGAAACTGCCCTGATTTTTCTTTTTGCAGACGATTCAGTCTCTTGCTTGGTCCAGGAAAATAGGCTGGGAATGGCAGTAGACTTAAGTCTCTGTATGGTGGGTTTGCGCCCTGAAAAAGGTTATAAAACATTAGTTTTTTGATAATTAAATGAAATTCCATTAGCAATGTATACTTTGTATTACCTGGCGAAATATTAACTAGATTTATTCATTACAATCTGGATAAAACTATGTTTGCCTGATTCAATGTATGTTATGTAAATCCAAAGGACAAACAATGAGAGACTTATGCAACAAACGTACATTGTTTGTACCTAAGTAACTATAATATAGATGAGAGCATGTCACTGTTTTGTTCCTGTTAACATTGTCATTGATATTTTTCAAGAAAGTCTATGAGGCATAGCTTATGCATTCCTGTCATTACTACATTAGCATAATTACTGCTAAAATAATTCTCATTATGATATACCTCTTGTAAGAAATCATTATAATTGTAGCAATCACCAAACAATCTCACACAGATCACATTGAATCGTAATCCAAAAAATTATGACGTCTTGAATTAACCACCCCCTTTTATTCTAAAACGATAATTGCGGTTGTAAACATACTTTGGTTTATTCGCATGGCGATTACATATATAACTATATATTTCAAAAAGAAAATAGAGTTTTACCATGAATAGTTTCCTGCACGTAGTCTTTTTCAGTAAAATGTGCCTTGCAAACAACAGCTGATTGAGATGGACTCCACGATTTCATCGTGTTCTCGTCCAATCTACGTTTGGGCCATGGCGTTGATCCAACTTTTCCTTCTTTTTAAGTCATTTGGAAATGCATGTCCTCCTCTTAAATGACATCCAGGAACACAACAACAAGTACTTGGCATCGTTAATTAAAAATGTAACTGAAATAGTTCCAGTGCAGAAACCGGAAATTGAGGAACAGGATCGGCTACCACGGCGCCACCTATTCAGGAACGATAATTTGCTACTTTATATAACTGCGAAATAACAATAACGTTAGACGGGTTCACGTGCATAGACAGAAATGCGCTTTAAATTGTATAATATAATTAATGTTCAGTCGACTCTTAATTATTATATCAACGACTGAAATGATTTATAAACATCTAGATTGCAGATAACACTCGAAATTAACCCGAGCTCTTTCCACACGGAATTCAAATAATTCTAGTTTGTCAATCGGTTGACTGCTTATAATGCAAAATACAAATATATCAAAAGTTTTTAAAACTAACAAAACACAATGATCGTTTCTCTATTTCCCAATGTAAATGAAATGAAACAAAAAACATTTTATATCACAATAAGAAGAGGAGAGAATTCAACATTTCCGGATCTACTTGGACCCTAATGACCCCCCACGTAGATAAGTTGGATATCGCGGAAGGAAGGATTAACCCGGCAACTAGAAAGGCATTAAAGCACTGCCTTTAAAAAAAACAACACCATTTCAGACAATTGAGCTGAAAATGCAACCCCGTTTGTCGGAACATACCCGGTATCATATATATAGCAAGTATCCCCCAGGTAGATGAAGAATGGCCACTGGGGAAGTGTCACACAAAACAACCATTTCATGAATAGATTTACTTACCGTTTTGGTTGTTTAAAAAAGGTGTCCAAGTCTCCCATCAGAATGATCAGATTGGGAAATTAGTAAAAAAAGAAATCAGAGTATGTGTTTAATTAATGAATATGATAAATTGCCATATTCAATACAATATGATATAAGCAGATTACGAGTTTTTTTTTTTTTTTTTTAAGGGGGGGCGTACGCCCATTACGCCCTAACCTGGACCCGCCCCTGTAATATCTAAATTATCTTTTGTTTTAGATTTTAAAAGTGTAATAAACTTTTTATTGGGTGTTAATTACACCATTTATTTTACTCTGAAACCACTTTGAAAGGCAGGATCTTCACACAAGACAAGACATTGACAGTTTTAATATTTGATAATATAAAGCGACAACAACTATCAATTTTGAATAATTAGCACCAAGCTAACATTCTGTAGTAACTGGGTGGTAAAAATTCTGCAAAGATCATCTGCTTTTGATGATGTTATTGTACATCTATCATGTCTATGAACAGACCAAGTCAGATCATTTGCAGATTTTGTTATGGTGGGTGCATGAGCATGGTGAGTATTTGGATAAATTGCTACATGACAAAAGAGCGGTGAAATAATATCCATCGGAGGTGCCATCCCACGCACTGTGGACAGTGCGGTAGTAACAAGTCCAAGAATCATCAGCTGTCATGTTGTTGTACCACCTAATCGCTATTTATTCCATTCCGGATAAGTTCTAAAATTACACAACTTTTTCATCCAGTTGACGCTATCTGGGACCCTGTTTAAACAATGCACCATGCATGATATTTTTTAATGAGACCTGTTTAAAACATCGTAAATACTTCAAACACAATATTTTTTTGATTATAATTTGAGTTTGGAAAAAGTGGATCATAATCTATCAAAGTTTCCTATTGATCGCTTTCTAAATTTTTCCATCCCTCAGCTCGTTACTGATGACCTTTGTTTGCGGCCTGTTGACCCAAACAGGAAGTTGTCTAAATGACTGTTTTTTCCGGATTGGACTAAATAGCGATAAGGTGTATTGTATGGCGGAATATTAACCTTACCCAATTTACTATCGACTTTCAGCACCCTTATCGAAAATACTGTCCAGCACTAGAAGCCCTTGGTATGTTGGCAATATTCGTTAAACAAAATAAAGCAATACATTAAACGCATGCATGTAGTCGTGTTAAAAGTAACTTGGCTGAACTCCAAATCTCCGGCTACACATTTGATAACATATAAACATGATAAGGGCCACATGAAAGGGGATTATATAAATAGGGGAATGAAAGCAATGTTATTATGCTAGGAACATCTTAATCGAAGCTCTCGGGCATTTATCAGTATAAGGACCACTACTATTTGTATTATATATAAATGATCTTCCAGACCAAGTGGATTCTGATGCCTTCTTATTTGCAGATGACACCAAGATCTTCAGAATAATAAAAACCAAAAATGACAGAGAAATTCTACAAGATGATCTACATAAGATGGAAGCCTGGAGTGACAAATGGTTACTAAAATTTCACCCTGAAAAATGTAAATACATGAAAATATGTAAGAAATCAAACAGCACTGATCAATCACCAAATAATAGTCTACTGAATCATCCAATAGCAAAGGTTAAAGAGGAAAAAGATATAGGAGTCCTTATCGACTCAGAACTCATCTTTGAGAATCACATTTATAAGTGAAAAAGTGAATAAGGCCAACTCCACATTTGCAGTTCTCAGAAGAACATTTAAATACTTGGGTATTGAGACATTCATACCACTGTATAAAACCATGGTTAGAACTCATTTGGACTATGCAAGTTCAGTTTGGTCTCCATACAAGAAAAAAGATATTGACAAAATAGAAGGAGTCCAAAGAAGGGTAACAAAACAACTACCAGGTCTCAAAGACATGAGCTATCCAGAGAGACTTAAAAAACTAGGCTTACCAACACTATCTTATCGGAGAATAAGAGGGGATATGATTGAGTCCTTCAAATCAATCAATGGCTACTATGACAAACAAGTAAGCTCATTAATTTTTTAAAAATGGCAGATGATTCTCAACAAAGATTTAGTAGCAGGACAAACAGTAACAAAGTCATTCACCAAAGATTCCAATCAAATATCCGTAAACACTCATTCTCTGTTAGAATTGCTAAAACCTGGAACAAACTACCAGATAAAATAACAAAGGCCCCATCCATTAATGCCTTTAAAACCCGACTAGATAAATATTGGTCCGACGAAGAGCTATATTATAATGATTACAGAACAGAAATATCCGGAAGTCACGGACAAAACAGTACTAGAAAAAATTTCAATTATGAGTCTGGTGAAGAGGAACCTTAGGGCTTAAGGGATCCTGTACTGGAAATCAACTATAAGTAAGTAACCATTTATCCTAAAATTTTTCCAGCTGCACAGGTTTTGTATCTGGCTTCAAACAACGTTAGAAAGAGAGAGCGCCGTCGATTTATTGACGGTGCGTGAGAGCAGTTTTGAAGCTCTCAACGCTCGGTGTGCACACTACAGTGCCATATGCGTATGGTCAAAATACTCAAATATGGTCCGGAACATATCGCCATGCACTGTCTACATATGAATGTTGATAGATATGGAACCTTAATTCATGACGAATAACGGACGTCGGTAAAAAAAATCTAGCCAAATGACGTTAACGGTAATTTTCAATATAGCTAATGTTTGTTGTGAAATTTAGTAACAATCCTGTAATTCGGAGTTTTAAACCGATAAAATATCGTAATCGTTATATGTATATTGTAGTTTACGCACTGAGAATAACTAGAGGCTCTCAAGAGCCTGTGTCGCTCACCTGACTATTTTGGTTTTAGAAATCATGTGAAGATAGATAAAAATCATTACAGATACCCAAATAATGATTGAGGCCAAATTTGGTTTAATATTGGTCTCGTTATTTAATAAAATATCCTGGTGGCCATCTTGAACAGTAAATCGGCAACAAAGTAGCAACACTTGGTCAGCACCTCATAAGGAACATGCATGTCATGTTTTGTTTCATTCCATTCAGTGATTCTCTAAAAGAAGACATTTGTATGTATTTCCCAAAAGGTCCTATGTTAAACTAAGTCCCCCGCTGGCAGCCATCTTGGATGATGGATCAGCTGCAAAGAAACAACACTTGGTCAACACCTCATAGGGAACATTCATGCCATGTTTGGTTCCATTCCATTCAGTGGTCCTCTAAAAGAAGACATTTGTATGTATTTCCCATAGGGTGCTATGTTAAACTAAGTCCCCCGCTAGCGGCCATCTTGGATGATGGACCGACTGCAAAGTAACAACACTTGCTCAACACCTCATAAGGAACATTCATGTCATGTTTGGTTCCATTCCATTCAGTGGTTTTCTAAAAGAAGACATTTGTATGTATTTCCAATAGGGTCCTATGTTAAACTAAGTCCCCCGCTGGCGGCCATCTTGGATGATGAACCAACTGCAAAGTAACAACATTTGGTCAGCACCTCATAAGGAACATTCATGCCATGTTTGGTTTCTTTCCATTCAGTGGTTCTCTAAAAGAAGACATTTGTATGTATTTCCCATAGGATCATATGTCAAACTAAGTCACCCACTGGCGGCCATCTTGGATGATGGATCGGCTGCAAAGTAACAACACTTGGTCAGCACCTCATAAGGAACATTCATGCCATGTTTGGTTCCATTCCATTTACTGGTTATCTAAAAGAAGACATTTGTATGTATTTCCCATAGGGTCCTATGTTAAACTAAGTCCCCCGCTGTCGGCCATCTTGGATGATGGACCGCCTGCAAAGTAACAACACTTGGTCAGCACGTCATAAAGAACTTTCATGCCATTTTTGGTTTCATTCCATTCAGTGGTTCTCTAAAAGAAGACATTTGTATGTATTTCCCATAGGGTCCTATGTTAAACTAAGTCCCTCACTGGCGGCCATCTTGGATGATGGACCGACTGCAAAGTAACAACACTTGGTCATCACCTCATAAGGAACATTCATGCCATGTTTGGTTTCATTCCATTCAGTGGTTCTCTAAAAGAAGACATTTGTACGTATTTCCCATAGGGCCCTATGTTAAACTAAGTCCTCCGCTGGCGGCCGTCTTGGATGATGGATCGGCTACAAAGTAACAACACTTGGTCAGCACCTCATAAGGAACATTCATGCCATGTTTGGTTTCATTCCATTGAGTGGTTCTCTAGAAGAAGTTCAAAATGTAAAAAGTTAACGACGACGACGACGGACGACGGACGCCAAGTGATGAGAAAAGCTCACTTGGCCCTTTGGGCCAGGTGAGCTAGAAAAGGTGAATACTTTTTTTTTGTAGCAAAACCTATAAAATATGGATAGGCCCGAGAGGTATATATTTATTGGTTGTTGTTTCCTAAATGTCCAGTGGCACATATAAGTTAATTTTGTCAATAACCATGATCAATTTGCCATATAATAGAGTTGTAAAAATGTACAATTTTCTATTCTTATACCACATAAATTTCATAATCGTGAATCATTGATACTCAACACTACAGTAACTTATAATTCTACCACGCCTAATTTTAGGTGAATTGATAAACTCTGATACAATCCCCTATTTTTACTATCCATACTGAAAAGCAGTACGACAGAGACAGTGCAGCAATATTGTGCCGTTCTGGTTTGGTACCCATCACATTTTTTGTATGCTCCTTTTCCTCAACTGAGAACAAGTGGGGTAATATTTTGTATCTGAAGTCTGCACTGTACGAAGAAGAAAATTAAATTAAAGAGCTATTTACGTGCGATTATTATCATAAGGTAGGAAGATCAAAAGATCGTAGTCTAAGAATATGTGTAATACATTGTCCAATTATTCTGATATAGGCAATATAAAATAATTGACCTTTTTGTGATTTAAAAAAATAATTTTCATCGAAGTTTCGCCATTTTAATCTTTAAGTAACGGATGCTTCCACTCTCTGTTCGGAAATCACCCAACATGCATGTAGCTGAAGTGAGCTTGTTTTGCTTCGAATGACTCCTGATTGGTTAATAGATATATATATATATATATATATATAGGTCGAACTACAATCGTTGAGCATGTATATATTTAAAGATCTTTAAACACTATTGTACAATGATCTATATTTAAACACTAAAATGAAACTAGAATTATTTTACATACAACATATAACCCATTGAGTTTGATCTTCTTCATGTTCTTCTCGGAAACCACTGGACCAATTTCTACCAAACCTAGTCGGAATATTTCTTAAGATAATGTAGTTTAAAGTTTGCCAATTATCTACCAATATGACTAAAAATTAAAATAGAACTTAAGAATAAAATGCATAATTAAGAGTGCATTTCTAACACAAACGATACAAACGGTTCAGCGCGCACACGATTAGATCATTTGTTTCTAACATAACTTTGCAAAGTTTGCAAAGTTTGCATAAACTTTGACAAACTATATATGCACTCGCTACAAATGCGTCTACAGTTTGTCATCCGTCGTTTGTTAGTACAAACGCTGCATTTCTTTCTAACTTTAACATTAAACATGATTGTCCCTCTAACAAAAGATGGATTCTGACAAAAGAAAAAGAGGTATGCTCCTGATTGTCAATACTCAAAACTATGTCACAAATTACTCAAATTTAGGCATTGCCTTCAATTCTTTCATTGCTGCTATTTTAATAAAAAGGCTTTATTATCACTATATTTATACTTTCATGCATCAGATGAAGAGGATGAACTGTCATTAAAATAGATATACATAGACCAACATTCCAACTGACTTCATTTTCAGAAAACGATTTCTGTAACAAACATAAACTATTAGCTACTTCTTTACAAGCAGAACCAAATACAATGAAAGTCCCAACTATGTACTGGCTTCCGAAGCTACACAAATCACCTTACAAATATAGATTTATTTCGTCTTCGAGTCATTGTTCCACTACTAAATTGTCTATTCTACTTACTAGTACACGTGGTACAATCAAAAACCTGATAATAAATTGTTCAAATAAGGCATTTGAAAATAGTGGAATTAATTACTTTTGGAGTGTCAAAAACTCGTTGGATGTACTTGATAAATTACATGCATATATTGGTGATTTTGAATCGGTTCAAAGTTTTGATTTTTCTACCCTATATAC
Organism: Mytilus californianus; assembly: GCF_021869535.1. Taxonomy (NCBI): domain Eukaryota; kingdom Metazoa; phylum Mollusca; class Bivalvia; order Mytilida; family Mytilidae; genus Mytilus; species Mytilus californianus. The sequence continues at coordinate 21,693,576 of NW_026262626.1, read as the reverse complement.
CACTTTGCCTCATATTCTTATTAAGAAACAATTCACACACCTAATTAAATGGGCATTTAAAAAGTCGGAATACGAATACATATGTTCAAACTCTTTTAGGTCATTTTTTAGTAGCAACAAACAAAAGAACTATGTCAATTGGACATGTTTTGATACTATATCTGCCCTTGAATTTTTACTTGATAACATTTTTGTTCGCTTTGGCGATTCCGTATATCGTCAAGTTATCGGAATTCTAATGGGGACTAACTGTGCACCACTTATTGCGGACCTGTTTTTGTATTGTTATGAGTTACAATTTATGACTAAAATCAGCAAAGACCCATCGAAACAACATCTGATACAAAAATTTAACAATACTTTTAGATATTTGGATGATATATTGGCTCTCAATAATGACGACTTCAGTATGTATACTAAAGAAATTTATCCTGTTGAACTTACTTTAAATAAAGCTAATACTAACAATGACCACTGTCCTTTCCTCGATCTTGATATCTATATCATTAACGGGAAGCTTAATACAAAAATTTATGATAAAAGAGATGATTTTTCATTTCCTATCGTTAATTATCCATTTTTAGATGGTGTCGTTCCCTTGTCACCATCTTATGGTGTTTTTATATCTCAACGTGTACGATTCGCTCGTGTATGTAACAACGTATTAGATTTTAGCGAGATAAATTTATGTATTACTGAAAAATTATTACACCAGGGTTTTCGATATCATAAACTAGTCAAAACATTTACTAAATTTTATCATCGGTATAAGGACATCATTCGTAAATATAACTCAACATGCAGATATCTTATACGTTCGGGTATTTCACATCCAATCTTTTATGGTAATATTCTTTACAAAGCACAAAAATGTCAGTATTGACCACAAAAGCTAACAAAACCTTTAAACAGACTTATTAAGAAGGGATATAGTTACGATACTGTTGTCAGGTCATTAAAGATTGCATATTTTGGCTTTAATATTATTTCACTTATAGGGTCTTTGCATCGGAATTAAACACATTTATTCTAAAACCAGTTGTTGGCATGACACGGGTTATGTTCTTCTCATATATTTTATGACGGTATAATACTTAATCCCTAACAGGAGGGATTGTGCCTGATATTCATATGATGAAGACATAATCTTATAAAATCAGTTTAATTGAGGTCTGGAGCTGGCATGTCAGTAACTGCTAGTAGTCTGTTGTTATTTATGTATTATTGTCATTTTGTTTATTTTCTTTTGTTTCATATTCTGATATCGGACTCGGACTTCTCTTATGCTGAGTTTTATTGTACGTACTGTTGTGTGTTTGTTTTTTCTACATTGGCTAGGGGTATAGGGGGAGGGTTGAAATCTCAAAAAACATGTTTAACCCCGCCGCATATTTGCGCCTGTCCCAAATCAGGAGCCTCTGGCCTTTGTTAGTCTTGTATCATTTTTAATTTTAGTTTCCTGTGTATAATTTGGAGTTTAGTAAGACGTCCATTATCATTGAATTAGTATACATATTTGTTTAGGGGCCAGACCCATTGGTGGCCTTTGGCTGTTGTCTGCTCTATGGTCGGGTTGTTGTCTCTTTGACACATTCCCCATTTCCATTCTCAATTTTATAGAAGAGTTAAATGTCCTCTGTGTCTAAAACATCTTCTGCAGCATCTATATTTGCCCGCGTAATAAGTTAGATTACCAACAACATGTGCATGCATTTTTGACAGTTCAAACAGGATCAGTAAACACTGATTAAAGATGCATTTTTTTCTATTTTTGTAACGTTTAGCAAACTATAACAAACGGCACACAACGTTTACAAAAATTTGGTTAGAAAGAAAAAAATCTAAATTTTTCTGAACCGTTTATAATCTCTGAGTTTAAAATATTTTTTTTTCTAAAAAAAAAAGACTGATTTGAAATATATCCGAGCTAGTTTTTCAACGAAGTTTCAAACAAATTTCAACAGATTACTTTGGCTAACATGCAGAAAAGTTCGGGAGTACTTCCGTATAAGTTTGTTAATAATAAGCAAAGCAGAAAGATATTTAAAAAAAATCAGCAACTGGTCAGCCAATTTTCAAACTGAACTCCGCTAATGTTCAGATCATTTTCAACTTTAGCCGGGTCAATGATTTGCAACAAGTTTCAAAACAATTTCAGAAAGATTTCAAATAAATCAAAACTACATTTCAGGCGCTTTCACCTACAGTCATATTGTTTTTCAACAATGTTCACCTTCTGCTATGGAAGAGTTCAAAAAAATTAAGCTTTGGTTCAGACATTATCTGTTTTTGAAAACGGGCTTATATGATTTTTCAGCTTTATTACAGGAGTATTCATGAAAGTGTCCATAGCTGTTCAGACAATGATCAACTAATCATTTATTTTTGTCAGTCAAACACTATATATTTTCCAAATAAAATATATAAAAAATAGAATAGTAGACTCTATGGTGTCGTAGGGCAAGACCAATGTCACCAATTTTAGATATGAGACTCTTCACACTCTCATGAAAATGATCAGTGTAATGATGATTTTCGTAATCGTTGGAATTCTGTTAAAATCATTACCCAACTTGTTTAGCGATCAAACAGTAACAACAATAAGTTATTGCAAACTCTCAAATAAGAAGTGTGATATTCAAAAGATTAATGTGAAAACTTTTCGTAAAATCTAATATATTCATAAAATTTCATCACAAACTCTCAAATACCATATCATATTTCGAGGATTGCTGTGACAATTTTCCCCAAAATATAAATACTCCTGAGCTTTTATCAAAAGTTGATAAAAAATATTTTTTTGAAGTACTTTCTTGAAACTAGAACATTACAATGTTATTGAAAATTCATCACAAGTTCCCCTTTATAGAAATTTGTTGAACAGACAATAGACAAACACATAGGTGTACAAGAGGACATCATATATTTACATAAACACATTTGTATAATCAATACATTTACACCAAACATAACAATGAATGAATATTCTAATATGACGTGCTTCTTTCGCTTTATAAACAACACCGTGATAAAATTCTCGATATATCTATAGATACTTAGCATGCTTAGCGCAGACTCAGAGATATACATTATAATGGATGTTACAATATACCTCCCACGTAAATCCACATGTATTGGAACCTATTTGCAAACCCTTTGCAGATTTTATTGTTTTAAAAATTGCATTTAAAAAAAGACAAAAGAATTTTTATTCTTATTCGGATGCATATTAAAAAGAATTAATGCACAACAGGGGCGGATCCAGGATTTTGGAAAGGGGGGGGCGAAGTAATTTTTTTGAAACTTTTTTTGGCTAAAAAACATAAAATAAGTGTAAAATGCACTTTTTTAACGGTTCCTGACGTGGGGCATGTATATTTTATAGTTAAAGTGTAAGGGTTGGACATTTTTGATACCGTATTCTCCCCATTAATTGTCTATTATAAAATGATTGGATGGATCCAAAGCTATGTACTAATATATTTGATGTGGGACTTGTCAGTAAAAAATTGACATGAAAAAATCTCGTTTGTTGTATGTTTAGTTAGCATAACCTCACGGGTTTCTTGTTGTAAACAAGATATACGCCGGGCTATTCAATGAAATTTACAATACGACCGACACGAGTTAAGAAAGACAAACAAGCAATTTTTATCCAAATGTTTGGTTGAAATGTTTCACCCAACAACGGAAGTGAGGGGTTCCAAATCAACCAAAGGCTACGAATGAGTCTGAAATGACAACGAATTTATGAATGACGGTCGACAAATGGAGACATAAAGGCCACACCCAGCAGGCAGGTTGCAGTCGTGCCTTGAAAAAAGTATTCATTTTATCAGTTCGACGAAACAGACATTCCGGTCAGATATGGGATTTACATGCAAACCCCCGGCCCCAAATAAATTACGCCCGTTTTTTTATTCATCATGTTCATTTAATGCTAAATAATTCTGTTGGAAATTTTGTTTCTAATAGCAAAAAAGTGGACAAGATTATTGTTTTCAATCCAGATACGGCCAGAATTTTTGTTTAAGGCAAAAATCATGGTCAGAATTTTTTCTCTCAAATATCTCAGACTGCCACCTCAAATCAAATGGTCCGTACCTTAGAGTTTAAATCTATCTAGAGCTTATTGACTGGGGATCATTATTCAGCTATGTTATTAATAGGCTGGGGCGTGTGGGGTTAAACATGTTTTCGTAGGTAAATAATATTGCTGTGGAACTTTTTTTTCATGAGAGTGTAATAGAGTATTACTTTCTGTTTGGTGGAGTTGTGAAATAGAAGTCAATAAATACGTTCTAGTTGCTCAATTCTTTGTTGCTTTGAAGATGTCATGCTTGTCATCCTCAGCCTAAGCAATGTGTTACTGTAATTTGAATTTCAAAATGACTGAGTGACGTTTTTTCGACGCACTGGTCAACTCCACCGTAGCGAATCACATGATTTTGACATAATCAATAATATATTACAGTAAATACGAGCGAAACATATCTTTATAAGTAAAGAATTGTCGCATAAAAATCAAATACGCGGGAAATGGCAAAGTTCACGAAGTCTATTCTGATTAATCATTTTACAAAAAAAACAGAAGTGCAAGCAAAGGGGGGGGGCGTACGCCCTCTACGCCCCCTCTGGATCCGCCACTGCACATGAGCTCGGAGAAATCAACAAAATCAAAATAAAATAAAATTCCGCGAAAGTCTATTAATGTTTTCGGCGCATTTAAGTCATTTCAAAACATGACTTCATACAAATGAAAACGCTAGAGTTGAAGGTTTTCCGTTAGGTGAACCATCGAAATTCGTATAATATTGTATTAAAATTGAATTGTGAGGTAGGTTTTGTTTTATTTTCTTTTCTATTGCATTATTCGCATATTTACTGATTTCAGCAAGTCAACATGGCGGCTCCTTAGTTACGAAATGTCAACTTTTGATTTGACGGTAGCTTACGAGAAAAACATGTAAATTAAAAATGGCAAATGTGGGTTTTAGAATTAAAAGAATTAAACAGACTTTTTTCTAGCGGATATTCACGAAATAATCCATGCAAGCTACAGATTTATTAGAATGTTTAAGCTTTATCTAACAGGGAGAAAAAAAGAACAGCCACACACACAGCTGATACCCACCCTCGCTTCAGTTTTTTAATGACCGCATTTGTCCTATTAGAATCGAAATAATTCATGGAAGCCATAGATTTCATGAATTATTTCTTAAGTAAAATACAGCAAAATGTCAATTTACAAATTACCGTAACATTTAACTAAAAAAGACACTATTTTTTGTGGTATGTATCTATTTTTAAGGTTTTTTATTTCCTGTTTTTGACATTAAATTTTTGAATATATACGTCGCCTACTCCATTTCCACAGAGATGACAAATTCGTTCATTTTTTAGGTAAACCAGACCATCTTCCAGTTTCTATAGGAAATTTTAAATTTGATTTCACGTTGAATTCTCAAATACCCTTCAAAAATTTGGAACGATGCATTGTTCAAGAATTCAATTCATTCTTGAAAATTCATTAAATGTTCTTGAAAATATTCTATTTGAATATTTCATGAACCGAGTTTTCTTAAGAATTTTTAAGGAACTGTTCATGAATTTTAATAATTATAATCATAAACTTATTATCGGAAGTTCATGTTTTTCCCGAAGTGGTCGTTTGTGTTAATCAAATTACGAAAATCGTTTCGAAAAGGAGCTTTTCAGTGATAATTTCAAGTCGATGCTAATTCGAAGTACTAGTAAAATGGTGAACTTAAAGAACATTCAACTGAAAAAGACACACAAAAACCATGTTGAGCTTTGGTTCATACACCTTTCAAAAAGGGTTCCGATGAATTTAAGCCTTATTCAGGCATTGTTCGGGAAAGTTTCCACTGCTTTTAAGACAATAATCTTTTTTTTAGAAAGGCCTTCGATAATTCCCAGCTATAGTTAATGCATTGTTTAGGAAATTTTTCCATTGCTCTTAGGAAAATGTTCATCTATTTACGTATGCTTTGCCACACACTAATTTTATCCTAAATATTTTTTTAAAAATACAATAAAATCTGTAATGGGCAAGAGAAACAACTTTAGGATACCCTTAAATGCAACTGTCTCATGTGAAAGTTTCCATGCTGCTGTTGATACTTGCAATTGGGCCAAGTATTGTATATCGTTAGGTTACCACACGAAAGGAGCGAAGCAGAAAATCTACTTGCATCCAATATCTGTTGATACCTAAATCATTAATCTATAACATTTATCACATAGTTTAAGAAAGTATTCAGAATTGATGTGTGTCGTGCACTGATGGCAGACGCTTGTGAAATTGGAATGTCAACTGGCATTTGCCTAGTAGATAACACCAAATTCCACATTCCAACGATACCACAATTATATAAATGTCGTCTAATGGCCGATGGTCCTCATCACGACTGCGTGCAGAAACCACACCATATATACCCCCGGCATTTGCATAATAAACTCGATTTTCGGACATATCTCTTATAAACTAATAACTTAAGATACGTGTTCTTCAGACGACGGCTTTTCGTATTTCAGGCGCGTACATAATTATAGATAATAAATAGTGTTGATGACGCAATTTATTACACTTGCGGTTTCAGGTTTTATGAACGCTTAAACCATCATGAAACAGAATACCAGCGATGTTGTGAGGATCACACATGCATCATGCATAATTAGAAAGAAATATTTTGATTACAACTGTCGACATGTCTATAAATCTGAGTTTTTCCAGGTTCTTTTATATGTAGGAAAACTATAAAGTTTGACACATTATGGAACATGGAGAGAGACTCAGAATAATCTTCTTGAGGAGAAAGATTAGTGATACTGGCAGTATAGTACCATTTTAAACGAAGATTAGAATGAACCGACACTGTATTCAAAGTAAGTTCCAAAACATATGATCAGAGACATATAATACAATTGTATTATATATGTCTCTGATACGATGTAGTAAGAAATGCATTTCTTTATAAAGCGTCATAGGTTGGTTCATGTAGACAAAAGTTTTATCAAGATTCTTGTAGCACAAACATCGAAATAGATTAAGACACGACAGCTTAAAATCTAGTTGTCAACTTGTAAAAAGATTATGAAACTTTCCTTTTTTATCGAACGGGAAAACTTACATTTTTATTTCTGTTTAAAGTAATAATTAGTGTATATAAAATATTTTGTAATTCCTGTTATATTTTTGAAAAATTCAAACATAAATATTTCTGTTTCCTACCCCTTCCCCATCAACTGTCTACCCTAATAAATATTATTGGTATGTTAAGTTAAGCTCCGTTTAAAGTTCAGAAATTGCTTGTTATGCGTCGGAAAAGTCCATAATATTTCCCTGTATAGAGTCATTGTAAAAATATAATATATTTCAAAAGCGGATTTATTTTACCATTCTTCCTTCCGTATATTTTTCACAGTAGTCAGGAAACAAGTGTATATTCATATTTTTATTAATCAAAGTCTACAGCGTTTGCTAAATATGGTACAGGTCGTTCATAATGTGGTTTTTAAGACTTATCAAAACATTTGAAGTTTTCATAGAAGTATCTGGGTACAATTTCATTTTAAAATGTTTTGAACATTCCAATAAATTTCATACATGTTTTTTCTTCGTTTTTGTTCATTCAAAACATCTTCATACTTGTAATCGAATGGAATTAGTTAAGAACATAAACTGAGAATCTGGGATATGGCTTAAATAAATCAACGCTCTTGCCAATAAGGTATACGACTCCTAACACTCTTATTCAAATGATAAAAACTTACTAAGGTCTTTTTCAAAAAATAAAACACACTCATCTCGACGAAACCTCACTCATTGTCATGCATTTTAATTCAATGTTCAATTTCATGACCTATTAGTGATATTATGATTGTCATTGTGTTTGAATTTTGTTTAATGTATTTCAATCTTTTCATCCCAAACATATTAAGATGACATGTTGCTAAAAATATTAATAGATCATACAGTTTTAAATGAAACCATTTTCGTATAAAAGTACATTTTTGAAACAGACCATAGCATTTGAAAATATGAAAAATGTGTAAATATTTGTGTTTAAACATCGAAAACTATTCGTTAACTACAAAATATCATGCCCATTCTTTTTTATATAGTCTGTCAATCGAGTGAACATTTCAATGTTCGAAGGGGATCATTTCTGTACATTTTCACTGAATTTGGTAATTTCGATAACAGCACTTGGATCTAGATTGTCATGTTTAAAAATCATTTTGTGTATCCAAACTCTAGACGTGTACGTCCTTTTTGTAAAACAAATCAGCAGAAGTTCAGAAAATGACATAGTCTCTCCACAGTAAGTCAAAAGTCGAACCCACCCTTGTTTCTAAGGTAAAACGCAATACAAAAATGAAACAGACTATAGCTTAAAGACTAGTTAATCAATAATTTATTTGTCACCAAAAAATACGGTTTCACATCAAATATCAAGTAAAATTACTGTTTTTGACACTTTTTGAGCACTATGATAAAGAAATGTCGACGCTGTATAGATTGAAATAAACAATAATTTCCCCATAGGCGACAATGATAGCCTTTTTCGAGATACAGACTTCAGAAAGTTGATTTTTTTAACAAAACCTTGCTAGAATTAAAGAAAAGTTATTAGGACAGTATTTTTTGGTCCAAAAAATATAGGTTCGCGTTGCTTTTCTTAGCGTAATTTGTACTTATCTCCCATGCCTATCAAATTTGCACTTAAAAATACGTGTCTCATCCTAGCGTTTAAAAGACATCTCAGTTCCGTTAGGGCTGAGGAAAATAATTTATTAGGCCTTTGGTATAATGCAGAATGCACGAAGTCTCTAATAACAAAAAATAACGGGCGCACATATCAACCAATCAGGATTAGCTATACTCTTAATTCTGAATACCATGTTATGCTCATAAAATGGCTGCGCCCATAAAATCTAATGGTGTATTGTAACCTTCAAGTCACTTCCTTTCGTATTTCAGGCGCGTAAATAACTATAAACTATAAATATATTTAATGACACAAATTTATCACACTTCCGGTTTGAGGTCGTTAACTTCAATGTAAGGGGCCATATTGGTAGTAAATAAACTAATCGTATAGGATTAAAATTCTGTACGCCAGACTCGTAAATCGTCTACACAAAACTCATCAATGACGCTAATGTAATCTTTTCCTGGGGTAGAAAATCCTTAGTATTTCGAAAAAGTTTTGTAAACAGTTAATTTTTAATTATGACCATATCAATGATAAATTATGTCAATACAAGAGTACTGAGTGACTACTGGGCTGGTGGTACCCTCGGGGAGGATACCTTCACCAGAAGTGGCATCGACCCATGCAGTGGTTGTAAATAAACTAAGTATAGATACGAGGATCAAAATTGTGTATGCCAGACGCGCGTTTCGACTACAAAAGAATCACCGGTGACGCTCGAATCGAAAAAGTTAAAAAGGCCAAGTAAAAAAAAGTTGAGGAGCATTGAGGACCAAGTATTGCAAAGGGTTCCCTGTAGAATTATTCAAGGACGTTAGGAGTTTGTGAACTCAAAATGTTCTGGAAAGAAGCACTCGTGATTTCAATCAGTTTTTAATGTTCTTTAAAATTTCTTGAAAATGTGTCTAGTATGTAACTATATCATGAATTTGAACAATACAGAAATACATCAACTTTGGAAGAAGATGGTGATGAACGTTCATGTTTATTTCTTTATGGACTACAATCCTTAAATGGTCAGCAACAGTTTATTGTTTTCATGAACTGTTCATAAGTGTTCGCCATATTATAATAATCAGTTCGAAAGAGAGGTTTTCAGTGCTGATTTTAGATTCATGTTATATATATATCCAGAACTATAGTAAAATCATGAATTTAGAGAAATATAAAGATTCCGTAAAAAAGTGGATTATATCATTTCGAATTTCTTTTATATTTTGCAAGGTTATACAATTTTGAAAATGTAAATATGAATGCTTTAATTTTGAGATGTTTGTCTACACAGTTCAATAATGTTTGAGAGGTTAAAAGGTGATAAATGCATTTGTTAAAATTAAAATATCAATACCTTAACATGTAAAATATTCTAAAGTTTAAAAGTCAATGAACCATGACTGAAGGTTCATGGAAATACAATATGCCAATGCTAATACAATTGCATACCAAATAACATTGACCTATCAATAGCGGTTCCCCTCACACTGACTTAATCACATAGTTTAACATGTAAACTATGCTAATACAACTGAATACCAAAGATCAGTGACTTACCATTAGTGGTTCATTTCAAACTGACTTATAAAAAACTTGAACATAGAAACTTTGCAATAGTTTTTAAAAGTCAATAGACCATGACTGCGGGAGGAGGACCAGAAATTCTTCATCGAAATGAAAGGTGTCAGTACTGATAAAACTGCATACCACATATGACTGACTTACCATATATGAAGTAAAAAAAGTCTTTGATAATTTTCCTAGATGCATGTTTACAATTTTTGTCTTGTCTTGACAAAGTCTCCAAGACTAGACTTAGGCGTGCTGTTTCTGACGTCGGCAACAGCGTGTTCAATTACTATGTTTTAGTTTGTGATTATCATGATTATGTCACTTTAAGGGGACTGGAGTCATAATTAACTATAACTTTATGAGTTACAACATTACAAATCCGTCTAAACGTGTCTTTTTTTTTAATAAACTAAATCGATCATTGATGAAAACATTACTTTAACCACAATAAAATTACAAAATTGAAAATGCATTTTCACAGATAGAACTAGATAATTGTTTGGAACTACTTTCCAGATTCAATAAGATGTACATGTTTTATAAAAAAAATTGACTTCAAAACTGCATATATACTGGTAATTTCTAATCAATATATATTAATCTAAAATTTACAAGTTTTCGGTCTTAATTGATGTTGTATTTTTTTAGGGGCAAGTGAGCTATTCTCATCACTTGGCGTCCGTCGTCCGTCGTCGTCCGTCGTCGTCGTCGTCGTTAACTTTTTACATTTTGAACTTCTTCTAGAGAACCACTGAATGGAATGAAACCAAACATGGCATGAATGTTCCTTATAAGGTGCTGACCAAGTGTTGTTACTTTGTAGCCGATCCATCATCAAAGATGGCCGCCAGCGGGGGACTTAGTTTAACATAGCACCCTATGGGAAATGCATACAAATGACTTCTTTTAGAGAACCATTGAATGGAATGAAACCAAACATGGCATGAATGTTCCTCATGAGGTGCTGGCCATGTGTTGTTACTTTGTAGCCGATCCATCATCCAAGATGACCGCCAGCGGGGAACTTAGTTTAACATAGGACCCTATGGGAAAAACATACAAATGTCTTCTTTTAGAGGACCACTGAATGGAATGAAACCAAACATGGAATGAATGTTCCTTATAAGGTGGTTACCAAGTGTTGTTACTTTGTAGCCAATCCATCATCCAAGATGGCCGCCAGCAGGGGACTTAGTTTAACATAGGACCCTATGGGAAATACATAAAAATGTCTTCTCTTAGAGAACCAATAAATGGAATGGAACCAAACATGGCATGAATGTTCCTTATGAGATGCTGCCCAAATGTTGTTACTTTGCAGTCGGTCCATCATCCAAGATGGCCGCCAGCGGGGGACTTAGTTTAACATAGGACCCTATGGGAAATACATACAAATGACTTCTTTTAGAGAACCACTGAATGGAATGAAACCAAACATGGCATGAATGTTCCTTATGAGATGCTGACCAGGTGTTGTTACTTTGTAGCCTATCCATCATCCAAGATGGCCGCCAGCGGGGGACTTAGTTTAACATAGGACCCTATGGGAAATACATAAAAATGTCTTCTGTCAGAGAACCACTGAATGGAATGAAACCAAACATGGCGTGAATGTTCCTTATAAGGTGTTGACCAAGTGTTGTAACTTTGCAGTCGGTCCATCATCCAAGATGGCCGACAGCGGGGGACTTAGTTTAACATAGGACCCTATGGGAAATACATATAAATGTCTTCTTTTAGAGTACACGAGTACCACTGAATGGAATGAAACCAAATATGGCATGAATGTTCCTTATGAGGTGCTGACCAAGTGTTGCTACTTTGTTGCCGATTTACTGTTCAAGATGGCCAGGATATTTTATTAAATAACGGGACCAATATTAATCCAAATTTGGCCTCAATCATTATTTGGGTATCTGTTATGATTTTTATCTATCTTTACCTGATTTCTAAAACCAAAGTAGAGTCAGGTCAGCGACACAGGCTCTGGACCCGAGCCATACTTTTTTAGATGATGTTTTTTTAAACATTATCCTAAACATATTTTTAACTAAACTAATCGATGTTGATGTAATTCGAAAAAGAGGTAGAACTATAATTTCCCCTGTACATGTTTCTCTCACAGAGACAAAATAGGCAAGCTCTTAAAATAGTAAATAATCTAAAAACATTTACATACAACCGGTGGTAGGGGCCGTCTTAAAACTTTCAGTAAGGTGTGTGTTTTTTTTTGTTTTTGTTTTTTTTTTTTGTTCCGTGTTGAAGACCTCACTGTGCCTTTGAGATGAAGAACAATAAAACTCCCTTGCATCTCATGTTAATCATTTCCACATAATACTATTTAGCAACATGATGAAACGCCTTGAGACAAATAAAATACTATATGAACTACAGCACGGATTCAGGGATGAACTATCAAGCGTACCACAGGTTATATCTTTTGTGTACCAACTAGCTCTAAACAATGATAAAACATGCATACTGATCTTGTAATCGTGGATTTTGTCAAAGCTTTCGATAAAGGGCCACACAAACACTTACTTTACAAATTATTGGATGGAATCATTTCTCTCAAAAAAAGTAAAATAACAAAAATACCGAATTTCAATGGCAAAATCAAAACCTCAAACACATCAAACGAATGGAAAACAACTGTCATATTCCTGACTTGGTATAGGCATTTCCTTATGTAGAAAAGGGTGGATTAAACCTGGTTTTATAGCTAGCTAAACCTCTCCCTTGTATGACAGTCGCATAGAATTCCATTTTATTGACATTAATGTGTGAGCAAAACAAACTGATATAATAGGTAAAAATGTCAAACATTGGGTTACAGCAGACAATCTTGATCACTATAAAAACTAACAACTATGTCAACAAAGAAAAACAAAATGGCGTATAAACACTCTATAGACAAAGCACATAAGCAAAAATGAAACATGTGAAAGACAAGAATACAAGAAATGACCATAGCACAATAACACAATGGCGGGATTTATAAATACCAAGCAACGCAGTCAACTCAGAACTCAAACAGTCCTGAAAATATTACAGTAACATCAGGCGTTCTTCGGGACAACGAATGAATCAGGACCCATACTCTTTCTTATTTACATTAGCGACCTACCGGACTACCCAAAACACAGGCAAATAAGACTTTTTGCAGACGACAGCATCATTTACCGGCCTATTGTCTGCCAAAATGATTGCTTTAAAGGGAAACTTCGCAAAAAATGAAAAATTGATATTATAAATAAAATTGAGAATTATGTTCATTATGTATAAAAAAGCACAAATTCATAAATATTAAAGAAGACATCGAAGCAGCTATAAAATGGGAGAAAGACTTGATCATTTCATTCCACCCGGACAAATGTAACAGCCTCAGTCTCAAAAAGAAAAACAAATACATTTCTATTACAACATGCATGGTCATATCCTAGAACAAATCAAATCAGGAAACAATATAGGCATTACACTTTCTTCAGATCTCTAATGGAACAAACATATATGCAACAATCAGCAGAAAAAGCAAATCAATCCTTATCATTTATGAAGAGAAATTAAAAAAATAATTCAAAATTATAAAAGAAAAGACCTTACCAGAACAGTAGTCAGACCAAAATTAGAATATTGACTTAAGTCAGAAACATTGAAATTTCTACTCATAAAAGCCAGTCTAAAACAACATCAACCTATCAACAAACATACCAGTGCATACAGACAACTTCAATGCAACAAAGACAGTTTTAAATTCTCATTCGTCAGCCAAACAATCGACGATTGGAATAAATTACAACCAAAGATCTCAAACCAAAATTCCACAAAAAACTTTAAAAATGCACTCACTCATGCAGTCCTCCTCAAAACATTCTCTCTCACCTAAACTAAAAATATACCAAAAAATTAAAAAAATTGTAAAAATTGAAAGTCAAATTAAATTTGTAAATGTAATAATTAAATAAATAAATATAATTAACTTTAAAGCAACCTCACACAGGCATGCGCCGTAAAGCAATCATCTAAAAGTTGATGATTTTTCGTATCTAAAAAAGATTGTTTAAGTTATACATGTTATAGTGTACTTACACCTTTTTCACGAAAACAGCAGAGTTTATAGAGTTTTCCGTCCATATTTTCTTTACTGAAACATCGTGCCCAGAACAAAAAAAATTATTAAAATAATTGTAGAAAACCTTTATGATAGCTTTTTACATAATCTCATAAAAAAAAAAGTTGTTTGCCGGATGAGCACGTACGTTATCACTCTGAATATTCTAAAAAATTGAAGAAAAATACAAGGAAAACATCAAGAGATGTTACCAACATTTACAAAGGAGAAGACGCATTACGACCCGTTTTTGGCCCAAAAAATTAAGTATTCGAGGACAATTTCACAGTTACATTTGTTTTGTTTGTAAATCAACAAGATCAAGAAATGTAAATGAAATGCACAAATATTTGTGGTTATCATGTCACAATTATGTCATTATATGCACCTATTTCATAAAAACTAAAAATCGTTTTGAATTTATTCTGTTTTCCAACCATTATTTCTTATGAAACCATCATGCGCAGCCAAGAAACAACAAAATAATTTTAGAAGAGCTTTATTATAGCCTTTTACATAATTTCTCTAAATATCAAGTTGCTTCTTGGTACGCACTTACTTTTCTATTCCAAAATATGCTACGAGAAAGATCAAGAAATTTTACAAAATATACAAATTCCATCAGGGTTTGCTGCTAAGTAATTTGTAATTTGTGAAATTTGTTTTTATTTTCTAAACACCTTGTACCTTAGAACTGTTAGGACATATTTAACATGGTAACTTTTTAACCTGTGCTAATATTTTGACCAAATAAGGTCGTTATTGCTGCAATGGTTTAATGTGAAATGATTTTATATTCTCAGCATATTGTACATGAGTGTAGTTTTGACAAACTATTGAACATGCTTGGTAACTAGTTAATTTGCACTAATATTTGGTCTATATAAGGGCCCCATTGTCCCTACTTCTTATATATTTGGATCAATCTTAAATAGAAAAAGATGAGACTCAAAAGTTTAATTTCAATTACTTGATCTTGTCTTGATGGCCTTGTATGCCGCTCAATCTTCACCTAATAACAAACTTTGGCTGACAATTTAAGTCATAGTTTCTAAGAAGGAATTCAAGAAGGAAATTGTTTTGGCCAGTAATTCATTTCATTTGACCATAACAGAATGTGGAATTTTTTTAATGAAACTTTTCTGTTAATTTGTCATATTGGACCATTTAGTTTTTTGAAAATAGACTATGGCGATTCCCAAAACAATTGAAAGTAAACCAAAAAGGCACTTATTTGTGATATATACGTGTACTCATTAACGACGATTGACCTTTTCAAGATTGCAGAGCAGCACAAAAAAATAACATTTGCCATCTTGATGATTATTCCTTTAAAATTGTTTTTTGTATAGTTTGTTGTGCATGATGTGAGATGAAATTTGAAACTGATCAAATCAGAATCAAAAATTGCATCTGATCTGTACCCGTTTTCGGAATAGGTTTTTATTTCTTAAAATTCCATATATAACGGTTTGGAAAGATATGACATGAATTCAGTGGTAACCTGGCATACAGATCAGATAGCTCAATAAGTTACACATAGAAATTTGAAACTGAAATTTATGATAGCTTCACTGAAACACTATTATTTGATTAAGATCTGGTGAAATGCAGACAGCTGTGTGGGTCACATAGTTATGACTGTCAATAATATAGAAAGACCCCAAAGCATGAATGGGGAACAGAAATATGGTCACTATTGGTCTTCTTCCGACAGGCAGTAAAACCCTCGACAAATCGGGGCGTCCGTTTGGTTTTGCGGGATGTACAAGTACGCTGCCATGTCCAGCCAGAATGGAGACGTTAAATACAATGCATCATGTGAAGATAGTGTCATGCCCCTGCACATTAAGAATCCTTGCAAAGAATCTTTGAATGATCTGTATGTGGCCTGTTGTAAGACAACATTTCTGTCCCTATCCAATAAACCCTCATTTTCCAGTGGCATTCAAAATTTTTCCGACCGTCATCCCAGACAGCCTTTTTTACAGGACCTACCTTTTGTATTTATTGTTAATTTGATCTCGTCCTGAATATGCATGAAATAATTGCAACTGGACGTTAAGCAACCAACAATCAATTAATCATTCAATATAGACCGAATTATACTGTCACAAAAACAAAGATTCTTCTTAATATAGGTAATTTAAATAACACAAACGAAACGTTTTCCTCATTTAATCTCAAACTTTTTATATCATCAACATTATATGATATTAATAAATAATGGCATTTTCGTGTATATAACATAACAGTATATTTAACAACTTTATATCTCAATATATACAACATTTTAAGTCATAAAAATATTTTTATATCAACTTAAAGAAGATTTTAAAGAGCTGAATAACACATACTACTTATTGAGTTCTTCCATCTTATTGTTCATATGAACTTGGTAATTCACAATAAACTATTTTACAAATAATGACTTGTCACAAAAAAGACATGGTGTACAAGAGACAAAACTTTATGAGAACCATAAGAATAACTTCTCATTTTCTTTCTGAAAATTGGATGCTACAAGTGAATTTCAAAATTATGAGACCCTTATTGCAAATATGTATATGGTAAGAAACAGGTCTGTAAAATACTAATGTAATAAAATAAGAGACAGGCAATAGAAAATGAAAAAGTAGTTCGACTAACCCTGTTTACAATGTTTATGTAACAAATAGACAGAGTCAAAGACAGAACAAAGAAGAGCACCTTTTAAGATGATATAATTAATTGCAATGGAGATGACAAAAATTTTATATTTTTAGCATATTGTACATGAGTGTAGTTTTGACAAACTATTGAACATGATTGGTAACTAGTTAATTTACAATAATGTTTGGTCCATATAAGGGCCTCATTGTCCCTACTTCTTATCTATTTGGATCAATCTTAAATAGATAAAGATGAGACTCAAAAGTTAAACTTCAATTACTTGGTATTGTCTTGATGGCCTTGTATGCTACTCAATCTTCACCTAATAACAAACTTTGGAAGACCATTTAAGTCATAGTTTCTAGGAAGGAATTCAAAAAGGAAATTGTTTTGGTCAGTAATTCCTTTCATCTGACCACAACAGAATGTAAAATTTTTTGAATGAAACTTTTCTGCCAATTTTTCATATTGGACCATTTTTTTTTTTTTAAATAGACTATGGTGATTCCCAAAACAACTGAATGTAAACCAGAAGCACTTATTTGTGATATACGTGTACTCATTAATGACGATCGACCTTTTCAAGATTGCAGAGCAGCGCAAAAAAATAACATGTGCCATGTTGATGATTATTCCTTTAAAGTTGTTTTTTGTAGTTTGTTTTGCATGATGCGAGATGAAATTTGAAACTGATCAAATCAGAATCAATAATTGCATCTGATCCGTACCTGTTTGTGGAATAGGTTCATATTTCTAAAAGTTCCATATATAAAGGGTTTGGAAAGATATGACATGAATTCAGTGGTAACCTGGCATACAGATCAGATAGCTCAATAAGGTACACATAGAAATTTGATACTGAAATTTATGATAGCTTCACTGAAACACTATTATTTGATTAAGATCTGGTGAAATGCAGACAGCTGTGTGGGTCACATAGTTATGACTGTCAATAATATAGAAAGACCCCTAAGCATGAATGGGAACAGAAATATGGTCACCCTTGGTCTTCTTCCGACCGGCAGTAAAACCCTCGACAAATCAGAGCGTCCGTTTGATTTTGCGGGATGTACAAATATGCTGCCATGTCCAGCCAGAATGGAGACGTTAAATACAATAACTCATGTAAAGAGAGTGCCATGCCCCTGCACATTAAGAATCCTTGCAAAGAATCTTTGAATGATCTGTACGTGGCCTGTTGTAAGACAACATTTCTGTCCCTATCCAATAAACCCTCAGTTTCCAGTGGCATTCAATATTTTTCCGACGGTCATCCCAGAACAGCCTTTTTTACAGGACCTACCTTTTGTATTTATTGTTAATTTGATCTCGTCCTGAACATGCATGAAATAATTGCAACTGGACGTTAAGCAACCAACAATCAATCATTCAATATAGAATTATACTGTCACAAAAACATAGATTCTTCTTAATATAAGTAATGTAAATAACACAAACGAAATGTTTTCCTCATTTAATCTCAAACTTTTTATATCATCAGCATAATATGATATTAATAAATAATGGCATTTTCATGTATATCACATGTATAACAAATCAGTATATTTAACAGCTTTATATCCCAATATATACAAAATTTTAAGTCATAAAAATATTTTTATATCAACTTAAAGAAGATTTTAAAGTGATGAATAACACATACTTCTTATTGAGTTCTTCCATCTTATTGTTCATATGTAATTCACAATAAACTATTTTACAAATAATGACTTGTCACAAAAAAGACATGGTGTACAAGAGACAAAACTTTATGAAAACCATAAGAACAACTTCTCATTTTCTTTTTGAAAATTGTATGCTACAAGTGAATTTCAAAATTATGAGACCCTTATTGCAAATATGTTATATATGGTAAGAAACAGGTCTATAAAACACTAATGTAATAAAATAAAAGACAGGCAATAGAAAATGAATAAGTAATTCCATTAACCCTGTTAACAATGTTTATGTAACAAATAGACAGAGTCAAAGACAGAACAAAGAAGAGCACCTTTTAAGATGATATAATTAATTGCTATGGGGATTACAAAACAAATTTTATATTCATAATACAACAAATTCTTCTAAACGCTGCCATTTTGGGGATTTTGATTAAAATATATATGAGCACGAATCTAATTTATACAGGTTAAAATTATGTAGAAACAAATAACAATCTTCTTTTTATCATGCAGTGATTTTAAGACCAAATTTTAAAAAAAGAAACAAATTATTAAAAAACTAAAAAACAGAGAGTTACAATTATTAAAGAAATAATCTTTTGCTGATCAATTGTGAACTTTATATTTTAAAATTCATTACAGTACTGCAGCAAAGATTAAAATGTGTACAATACTTATAAAAAGGTAAGTGCATTATTGTTATAAAAATCATAAACAACCTTGAAAATGAATCACAGTAAGAAATATTAAAGCAATTTTTAGAAAAGCATTCATTATTGATACTGTAAATAAACTCATCATAGATACCAGTATCAAAATTATGTACACTAGACACTTTTTGTTTATTAAGCCTCACCAATGACCTAGCAAGACCCTCATAGTTAGTCAAGGTCGTTAAAAAAAAAACCTCATCATCACCAATGACGCTTGAGTCAAAATAGTTAAAAAGGCCAAAATAAAGTACAAAGTTGAAGAGCATTGAAGACCAAAAGTTCTGAAAAATTAAATTAACTTATTTTCAGGGATATTTTTTTGCATCTAACAATTTCAAGCTAACTTCATAGCAATTTGATTTCACAGTCATTTTACTTTGTCAACATATACATTCAAAAATACATCAGTGCTGGACATATTCACTACAAATAATGTTCATGTTATTTTTCTACATGGAAAATTAGTTTGTTTACAGTTCACCAAAAATAAAAATGAATAGCATTAGAATGATGAACTGTGAGCTATTGCCCTACACAAATACTCGTCTTTAGTATTTGGTAATATGAAGTCGATCAGCAATAGATGTCAGAATTCATCACTGTGTATAGCATGCAGATAAGCTTATGACCAATTTCAAATAGCCCTGATTCATTATTCCTGAGAAAATGTGAAGAAATTTTTATACATGGTCATTACATGTAAGAATATGTCAGTATTTTGTAAGCAGGGAGTTAATGGTTATTTGAATGTGAAAATACATTACATGCAACGTGATACCAAATTTGAGATCACTCTGATGTCTAGTTCCAAGGAAAATGTGATAAAAATTTTATGAAACAGACAGAGTAAACCATTATTCCCCCTAATCAGCACCGATATATTATCATGTTATTAACTTCCGAGTATCAAAATGGATTTCAATTTAAAAGCATTCAAAAAAGCAATGAGAAAACTATATCAACATTTCATATTACAATAATAGCATAGTCAAATCTATATGGTTAAGATAATATCATTTGATAAAACATAAAAACATAAAAACATAAAATGTAAAAATATCAGATCATGATTTCTAAAATTGTAACCAGAATATTAAAAAGGTGACAACAGTTATAAAACAAAACTGCCATTTTAGGGGTTGATAAAACAAGGTTTTTCAAACTGAATTAAGTATAATATTTCCAAAATACTTTCATGATTATCTAAGCTGAATTGATGCAGCACTAGACTTTTACAACTAAAAAGTTCTACTTTGTAACAAAACATTCAAACACTAACAATTTAATAATTTAAACAATAAAAATAAATAATAAACTAACATGACATAAACAGGTGTGTACAACAATATTAATGGACATTCATGATAATGTCCTAGCTAGCTGCTAATTTGTAAAATGAAATTTATGTGATTTTATTAACAAATAATACTGACCCTTTTGTATTATTTCATGCTTTACTTTAACTAGATAAAGGACCAATGGACAGAAGGACAGATCAGAAAAAATAATGCCCTTCTACTATCATAGGCAGGACATAAAAATGTATCACTATCAAGAACATTCAACATTTGAGAATGGCCTAAAACTGTGAAGAATGCAACCTTTAAAGCAGAATAATGTAAAAAAAATAATTGATTTGTTTTGACACAAGGTGAACAATGTGTTTTAAGAATAATATTATTTCAATTGATCCTTATAGGGATTTATACTTCTCGTCTTAAATTAATTTAATTGTTCTCTGGCCATGCATGGTGGCCACCACAAGATATCACAGGAAACTGTGCTTAAATACAAGTAGATTGATAAAAATTCTACTCTTACTCCATATCCTTTCTTTATCTATATTATCGCACCGCGGGTAATTTATCACGTTGTGATTGGTCCAACGCCGTCATGTGGTGACCCCCTATATATGGATCCGTAGGGGGTAAGTAAATTTCATAGGGGGTTCATGACGTCCCTTCTACTATTGTGACGTCATCTATCAATGTTGTTGTGTTTCATTGTTTATTTTTCTACTAAACGCAGCAGAAAAAGTCACGCGTGCGATAATTTCGTTAAACAGTTCAGACCATAGAGAGTGAAAAAATATCATAGGAGATTCGGACTTCGGCCTCACCCCCTATGGATTTTACTAAGTCTATGGATCTGTAGGGGGTCAGTAGCGAACCATATAACTTATATTGGGTTTTGATTGATATTTACAGTGTGGTGTCAGTGGTGATATGTATAATATATAGATATAAGAAGATGTGGTATGTGTGCCAGTGAGACAACTCTCCATCCAAGTCAAAATTTATAAAAGTAAACTTTTATATATATATATAAGATTGAATTATTTACGAGGGGTTTCAGTAAGGTGACAACCATTTGATATGGAATGATGGGAGGGGCAGATTTTTCTGTTTTAATCATTTATTTTCATAAAATGCAACGCATGGTTAATTTTTTTTTCAAAATACCCTTTACGTGAGTTATTTTGCATTCAAAGATGGTGTATGTGTTCTTTGTTTTAATATTACATTTTTCATACCTTTCACGAGTTTTTTTTTAACGTTTTATGCGTTAGGCTATGTATGCTCTTAAGATTGGAAAGAGAGACACTTCAGCATGTTCAGTAATGGTCCTTTCGCCGATACAAATAAATAAATGCGTACAAATCTATCTCCCTTTAATTATGGGCCCTTTTATTTGGAAAAATAAAAATATTGTATTGTATCTCCAAATAGAAGATTTTTCAAAAATGAAAATAGGAAATTCGGGAGGCGTTTCTTGCGCATGCGCACAAAGCTCGGTGATAGTTACGGTGACTGTATCTGTAAGCTTGTATATTATATACCTGCTTACAGATGATATTGCTGTCTGATTTTTTCGTGTAGTTAATTTTTAACACCCTACTCCTGCCGGCGCGGAAATTTACGTGTCCACACCGATATAATTGTTTATAACGGTCTACATATAGAAATAATGTCTTTAAATAGAACAGGGGTTTTTCTTAAGTTAACTTATTAGAACGAAAGTTATATACTGGTACTATATTGTATTAACAATAAAATTACTGTATTGTATGACATCTTCGTGAAAATGAATGTTGTAAAAAAAATATACCAATAATAATAAAAGAACATATAAAAGCAATTACTTAATTTATGTGTAGGTTTTATTGCCGTTTTACCGGTTTGAATTTAAATCTTACAAACGCAGCCAGTTGTATGTCAAAATTATGTTTTGCCTAGCACTAGACTAGGCATTATAAATCTTTGGAAAAAAAATTAGAAAAAATAGAATGAACATCCAATAATAGAAATAATTAGAAAGCAGAGGCGAATTTTAAAAGGGGTGGTTCCCCCTAAAGTGAAAACAATGGTTGATTAAATAAGTAATGATTGAAGCATGACTGGAGTGCCCTCTGATGATTGTCAATGCCCCCCCCCCCCCTCCCCCCCCCCATCCCCCCTTATAGAAATTTCTGAATCCGCCTCTGTTTCCTATGTCTCCTATAATTGCTCATATTTACAACTTTATTATGACTTATATGAAGAGTTGTCTCATTTTGTCTCATTGGCAATCATACCACATCTTACATTACTATTGTAGTACTAGTGGCAGGGGTGGATCCCCTCCCCACTCCAATTTTTTTTACAACTAATTAATTAAAATCCTACTCTTTCCCTAAAAAAAAATCACAAGACGACTATACCACTTGTAATTTAAAATAATTCATAGCGATATAATTCATAGCGATATAATCTACATTGCTTTCCAGAATAAACATAAAACTATATGCTACAAATTGACTGATTTGGATACCATTCAGTATACTTTGTTAAAAAAATTGTTGAATTTAAATGTACAAAAATCAATGTAAGTTTACAACTTACAGATTGTCACAATTGGCTAATGAGAAAGCACTGTGCTTCTCCTTATCCACTTGTTTTTATTTTCATGTGAATCAGAGTTTCTTTTGACACTTAATCATTAAAAACATGAAGGTAAAAAAGTTAAGACCATTTAAAATGTTTAATTTCACATACTGACGATGTTCTCTCAAAATACAATCCAAACTTATCTGATTGGATTTTTTGATATGTAGTCCAGAACAAGAAACTGAAGAAACAACAAACAGGGCTTCCTCTGTCTCATTTTAACCTGAATTTGACTTGAGTGGCCATCTCAATACTAGATATATTACAAACTTTAATGACTTTGTAAAACAACACTCTTGTCTGAACGCAAAGGATATTAATGAACCATGGTTTTTTCAAAGAACTTCTCTTCCTTCTTCTCAAAAGTTTATCAGAAGGTAAATAAATATTCATTGTTAATATCACCTTCACAAATATGGTCTTGGATTATAGACTCCAGAGACTTATGTTTTGTATCAATTTTATTACTTTAACAGCTTTCATTTTATTTGTCATTGCCAACTATCACTAAGTTTTTGGTGTATTTTAGGCATATCTTGGTATTTAAATATTCCGCCACTATGTTACAGTGTTGTGGTTATTCTTACATCTTTAAATGTTTTTTTACTTTGTACTTTATCAGAAGTGTTTGCATATGTTGTTCTGTTTGGTTTGTTGACATTTTTTTATTTGCATAGTATTTGATATCAGTAACAATATTGACTATTCTCATTTTTACCTATTAAGTGTGTTGTGCTGCTCACACCATGTTGTCAATATGAAGGAATTTTATGCAAATGTCTTAGAATAGGGAGGCTAAGCTTGTTATAAAACCTGGTTCAAACCAACAACTTTAGCTTAACCATTTTTTAAAGGTTCTATTTAGTTTTTTTGGTGGATAGATTGTCTCTTAACACATAGTTTTTGAGAATAATTCTTCTAGTAATAACATTATAACTGATAAAATTTTTACAACATAGAGCAAAGACCAGTTGCCAAGAAACTACAGTAAATCTGCATTTAGGGACAAGATAAGCACGAGCTAATTCTGCTATATTAGTTTTGCCACTAGATTTGCTACACAAGCAGCACGTTTTGTAGAACATGATATATTTTAAACATGCTACTTTGCTGTACTTGCAATGTATATTTTTGTTGTTGTATGCCTCTTTGATTTTTCAAGCTCATATTTACACTCTTCTTCAGCTTCGATATTACATGCACTTACTTCTGGTTGATATTGATAATTCAATGTTATATAAATAAATTAACAAAAAAGGTATGGCAAATTTAATTTAATACTGAAGAACATTACTTATACTTAATCAAGCCATAAATAAGTAAATTTATAATTCATAATATACAAATGTATCAAATTTTTTTAAAATCATTTTGACTAGGCAAATGACTTAAAAAAAAATAAGAATAAACATATATACAAATCCTTCACATAATCCTGATCTTTAAATTGTGATTGAATTTCAAGAGCTTACAAAAAAGTGATTTCCAAAGTTCAATATCTATATAATCACATCTGAAAAAAACACAGGTACTAGATATAATTTATATTGACACTGGATTACACCACCATTACACCCCAGTCACACTGTATTGATACAAAAGAGGGACGAAAGATACCAGAAGGACAGTCAAACTCATAGATCGAAAACAAACTGACAACGCCATGGCCAAAAATAAAAAGACAAACAGACAAATAATAGCACAGATGACACAACATAGAAAACAAAAGACTAAGCAACACGAACCCCAACAAAAACTGGGGGTGATCTCAGGTGCTCCGGAAGGGTAAGCAGATCCTACTCCACATGTGCCACCCGTTGTAGTATACATCAAAGTATATATATATAAGTAAAACCAAATGTAATGTACATTGAGGACCGACTCTATAACACATGCGAGATATCTCTCTTACTAAAGCAACCTACTCATACCATAGTAACACCCAAATAACACTGTATTGATACATGACAGTATATATCTACAAGTATACCAAATATAATTCACATTGAGGACTTTATTATACATGTGAGATCTCCTTCTTACTATAACACCCTAGTCACACCATAGTAACACCCCAGTCACACTGTACTGATACAAGGTGGTATATATCTACAAGTATACCAAATATAGTTGACATTGAGGACTCTATAACACATGCAAGATCTCCCTCTAACTATAACACCCAAGTCATACCATAGTAACACCCCAGTCACACTGTACTGATACAAGAGAGTATATATCTACAAGTATACCAAATATAATTAATATTGAGGACTCTATAACACATGCGAGATATCTCTCTTACTAAAGCAACCTACTCATACCATAGTAACACCCCGATAACACTGTATTGATACAAGAGAGTATATATCTACAAGTATACCAAATATAATTCACATTGAGGACTTATTTATACATGTGAGATCTCCCTCTCACTATAACACCCTAGTCACACCATAGTAACACCCCAGTCACACTTTACTGATACAAGGTCGTATATATCTACAAGTATACCAAATATAATTGTCATTGAGGACTCTATAACACATATAAGATATCCCTCTAACTATTACACCCTAGTCACACCATAGTAACACCCCAGTCACACTTTACTGATACATGGTAGTATATATCTACAAGTATACCAAATATAATCGACATTGATGACTCTATTTCACATGTTAGATCTCCCTCTAGCTATAACACCCTAGTCACACCATAGTAACACCCCAGTCCCACTTTACTGATACAAGGTAGTATATATCTACAAGTATACCAAATATAATTGACATTGATGACTATTATACATGTGATATCTCCTTCTAGCTATAACACCCTAGTCACACCATAGTAATACCCCAGTCATACTGTACTGATACAAGGTAGTATATATCTACAAGTATACCAAATATAATTGACGTTGATGACTCTATTTCACATGTTAGATCTCCCTCTAACTATAACACCCTAGTCACACCATAGTAACACCCCAGTCATACTGTACTGATACAAGGTAGTATATATCTACAAGTATACCAAATATAATTCACATTGAGGACTTAATTATACATGTGAGATCTCCCTCTTACTATAACACCCTAGTCACACCATAGTAACACCCCAGTCACACTTTACTGATACAAGGTCGTATATATCTACAAGTATACCAAATATAATTGTCATTGAGGACTCTATAACACATATAAGATATCCCTCTAACTATTACACCCTAGTCACACCATAGTAACACCCCAGTCATACTGTACTGATACAAGGTAGTATATATCTACATGTATACCAAGTATAATTGACATTGATGACTATATTTCACATGTTAGATCTCCCTCTAACTATAACACCCTAGTCACACCATAGTATCACCCCAGTCATACTGTACTGATACAAGGTAGTACATATCTACAAGTATACCAAATATAATTGACATTGATGACTCTATTTCACATGTTAGATCTCTCTCTAACTATAACACCCTAGTCACACCATAGTAACACCCCAGTCATACTGTACTGATACAAGGTAGTATATATCTACAAGTATACCAAATATAATTCACATTGAGGACTTTATTATACATGTGAGATCTCCCTCTTACTATAACACCCTAGTCACACCATAGTAACACCCCAGTCATACTGTACTGATACAAGGTAGTATATATCTACAAGTATACCAAATAAAGTTGACATTGATGACTCTATAACACATGCAAGATCTCCCTCTAACTATAACACCCTAGTCACACCATAGTAACACCCCAGTCACACTGTACTGATACAAGGTAATATATATCTACAAGTATACCAAGTATAATTGACATTGATTACTCTAATATACATATGATATCTCTCTCTAGCTATAACACCCTAGTCACACCATAGTAACACCCCAGTCATACTGTACTGATACAAGGTAGTATATATCTACAATTATTGATAATTAATGTCTCTTTAAACCCATTATTAACATTACCTAAATATAATAAATGCAATTATTCAAGTTTTACAAATTTGTTTTTGGGTAGCAACTTGATTACTCAATCAGACATCTAATAACATATGAAAATAAAATATTTACCTCTCAATCAAATTTTCAACTACCTTCCCAGTACCCTTCTAAAGCAAAAGTAATTTTAACCTGTTCAATTACAGATTTTTATAAGCACTTAGTAAAACAACATTAATACCCGGGTTTTTCAGAAATCAGCAAACAAAAATGGGATACTGACAGGTCTGAAAATGCATCCCATTTTTTTTAATACCAAATATCAGATCTATATGGCTATTCGTTTTACAATTTATTCAAATTTCAAGATATCTCATATAATATAGAAGATATCTTACATAATATATAATCTTATTTAATATAGAAGATATCTCATTTTATATATATAAGATATCTTATATAATTGAAAAGATATCTAATATAATAAATGAGATATCTTAAATACTATATAAGACATCTGGTTTGTTATATAAGATATCTCATATAGTTTATAAGATATCTTATATACTTTATAAGATATCTTCTAAGGTATATGATATATCAAATAAATATATTTTATATAAGATATCTCATATACTTAATAAGATATCTTAATATATTCCTTATAAGATATCTTATATAGTTTATAATATATCTTATATAGATTATAAGATATCTTATATAGATTCTAAGATATCTCATATAGTTGATAAGAAATCTCATATAATTTATAAGATATCTTATAAAGAAAATTATATCAGATATCTTAAAAACCATATAAGATATCACATTAAATATATAAGATATCTCATAAATTATATAAGATATTTCATTAATTATATAAGATATCTCATAAACTATATAAGATATCTTATAAACTATATAAGATATCTTATAAAGTTTATGAGATATCTTGAAGTTACAATAAATAATAAAACAGCTTGCCATAGATTTGTGCCAGTTGTTGAGAAAAATAAAATACAAATTCCCATTTTATAATCAATTTGTATAAAAAAACAGGGAAATAGGAAGTAGGCATCTCTGAAAACCTATCTAACAATATGGCATACATATAATTTAAAGCTTATAATTAAATATAAGATTGCTGCAATAGGTAATTTTCCCCTGAAAATGAAACGAAACGTTGTTCAAAGAAAAGGCCAGATGTGAACCACTATCGCTCTTGCAATTTTGGAGTGGGGTATAACAAAAAAAAGAGATCAATTTCTTTCAATAATCCAATGAGTATATTTAACTAAATTATGCAGAGACAAGAGAAGTTGGACAGCACTTAAAATAATTAATGCATATGGAAGGGGAGCATTTGCAGACTTTCTTTTAATAATTCACATTAAGTTCCCAGGGTTTTAAAATTGTGTCTGAAAGCCTTAATCCTCATAAATCTGTGACTTTATCTTCATATATATTAGAGAAGCTTAAATGAGAAGATAAACATGAAATGTGAAAAACAAACAAATAAACCCACTGACTGAATCAAGTGTTAACACAGACATGCATGGAAAGTATCCAGCAGTCAACACCAATAATTGCTCTAAAGTGAAAAAAAAATCCTTGTACAATGAGTGGCTAAATTTCAAGCTATTCAAAATTTAAAAAATGCTCACTCATTATCACTCAACATGATCAAGCTCTGAACCAACCTTGTTTAGAAGCTAAGATAAATGATTTGAAAAATTTTCCTTGTATATTTGGTAGTAAAATTTAAATTTGAAATTATTTGAAATTATTGAATGATGGATGAAGGACAGAATAGAGCAGTTGCTAGAACTGCTATCACCTTTTGTGACACCGGTAAAAACTATATGGCTAAAAATCAATGTAGCTGTAATAAAAAATTCTAAGATCAACATCCCATAAACAGGAGGTTCATATGCTTGCATAACTGAAGTCTTATAGTTCATACATTTCATCAGAAACTTAGATAATCAACAAAATCATCATTTCAGGAACTATCACTTCGACATCGGTTAAAAGATCACTTCAAAGTTGAACAAGTAATAGTTCTTGCCATGCTGATCACTTGCTCTAAAAGCTGCAATTGGTATGCAACTGACATATGAAGTCATTTATTGTAAAGTCTGTAGCAATCCGGTCTCCAACACAATGACTTTTCCGGTGGAAGACTTTCTTACATGTCTTGCACTGAACCTGTAATTAGATATAAAATTATATTTAAGAGGTTAAATTGTTCATACAGACTGTTTCATTATCATTGAACTAGTACACACTTTTGTTTAGGGGCCAGCTGAAGCACGCCTTCAAGTGCTGGATTGTCTCGCTGTTTTGACCCATTGGTGGCCTTCGGCTGTGTAATCTGCTCTTTGGTCTGATTTTTGTCTCTTTGACACATTCCCTATTTCCATTCCCAATTTTATGTTGTCGATCTTTAATATTTTTGACTTAAATATCTTTTCTATTTGGTTATCAAGATATCTATCATAATACAGATATAGCTACATGAGCTAATTATATTTTTATAATTATTTTTACAAGCTTGGAAAGAAGACAATTTAAAGCAATACCTCACCTGTAGGGCAAAAAAATCCTGATATTTCAAATAATGTCTTCTACAAAATGTAAGAGGACTTGTAGAAAGCACCCTGAAACTGGTAACTATTTCCTGAAATTTGCATTGTTAAAAATTCATAGGATAACAGTAAGATAATATCATGCTAGAAAAACAAATACAATGGATAAGAATGGCAATATTGCTCTACTGTCTGTGTATAGTAGAGCAACTAGTTGCAGGATGACATGTTTAAATGGGATATAGAACCTAAGTCCTTCTTTTCTACCCAAAAAGAAGACAATTTCAACAAATTATTAACAATGGTTCTTTTCCTTCGTTTGTTTTGAACCCACAACAGGGACAGCATCCCACCATGTAACCTAAAAAGAAAACAAACACAAATGAAGTATGTAGTGTCAAAAGAAATGATAACATTTGTAAGACCATTTCACCCATATCTTACAGGTCATTTAATGAGACTGTGATAGAAATCATGAAACTTTGACCACCTTTTGATCTAAAAGATTTCAGGGTTTTAGGTTGATATACTGCTAACTTTTTTCAAAGAAAGTCTTGATTTAAACATCAGTTATACATATAAAATAAATGTGGATAGTGTCCACATGTGGACACAGATGATGCCCCGCTTGCATATCATATAGTTATAAAGGGACATAACTGAAGAACGGTAAAAGTGACGCTAACCAAATTTGAACTTGATCTGAGTTTTGTGGTAATAAGCATTGTGTGTAAGTCTCATAACATTTGGCTGAGGCTAACTTAAGTAGAGAACAGAAACTTAAAATTCAGCAATTTTTCTATTTGTAAACACGCATAACTCTAGAACGGTTGTGTATAAGTTTTACAACATTTGGTTGAGACAAACTAAAAAATTCAGCAATTTTTATGTTTATAAAGGGACATAACTCTAGAATGGTAAAAGTGTTGCCACCTAATTTCGTACTTAATCTGTATTATGTAGTAGTACTGTAGTAAGCATTGTGTATAAGTTTCATAACATTTGGTTGAGGCAAACTCAAGTTAGAGAACTGAAACAAAAAAATTGTACTTGATCCTTACTGAGTTTTGTGGTAATGAATATTGTGTATAGGTTTCATAATGTTTGGCTGGGGAAAACTTCAGTTACAGAATGGAAACTAAAAAATTTTGCAATCTTTCTATTTATAAAGGGGCATAACTCAATAATGGTTAAAGTGACACTACCCAAATTCAACTTGATCTGTGTTTTATCAGTGGAAGTCAAAATTAAACATTGCATTGTATAAAGCATTGATTGTAGTTGATTCAACTATAATCATGGTCAAAGGAAGATAACTCCAATTTTAAAAATATATTATATAAACTTGATATTTAGAAGAAAATAAAAATTTTGCATTTTTTCCTTTTTATAAAGGGGCATAACTCTAGATCGGTTAAAGTGACACCACCAAAATTCAAACTTGATCTGTGTTTTGTGGTAATAAGCATTGTGTATAAGTTTCATAACATTTGGTAGAGGCAAACTTAAGTTAGAGAACGGAAACTAAAAATTTTGCAATATTTCCTTTTATAAAGGGGCATAACTCTAGATCGGTTAAAGTGACACAACCAAAAATCAAACTTGATCTGTGTTTTGTGGTAATAAGCATTGTGTATAAGTTTCATAACATTTGGTTGAGGCAAACTCAAGTTAGAGAACGGAAACCAATTTCGGGACGTACGGACGGACGGACGTACGTACGTACGTACGTACGTACAGACGGACAAGGGTAAAACTTAATGCCCCCTCCGCTACGGCGGGGGCATAAGGGGCATAAAAATCTCCTAAAGAATTTTTTCAAAATGACCAACATGCAATAAAGATATGAGTTGAGTTGTATGAGTTAAATGACAAGTCAATTGAGCATAATCATTTTGAAAGGTTGATGCTAATGTAACTTTATGCAAAATATCTTATGTCTATCATGTATGATTCTTTCATGTAATGTTTAGTCTTGTTACAATGAGTTCAGCTGAAACTTAAGTTGGATCATCAGTACGTCTTATTAGTGCTCTCATATGTACAATTTTTGTCAAACTTTAATGAAACTTATACTTTAGATTAATATCAGCAACAGGTCGAACAAGTTATATCATAGTGGGCGATCAACATTTTAATAAGAACTATGCCCCTTGGAAAATTTAAATTTACTGAAAATGGCATCGTTAGCTATATCATTGGTACAAATCTTGACAGATTTTTATTAAACTTACACTATAGGTTAATATCAGCAATATTTCAGACAAGTTATATTTAGGTTGCGAATCGAATTTTTTTTAAAGAGTTATGCCCCTAGGAAATATTAAATTTATGGGAAATAGCCTTGTTAAGGCTCTGACAGGTACAATTCCTTCCAGATTTTTATAAAACTTATACTTTAGGTTAATATCAGCAATATCTCTGACAAGTTCTACTTGGTAGACTTTTTTAAGAGGGTTATGCCCCTTGGATATATACAATATATACAACCTCGGGGGACATTGGAACTCTTTTCCTTTTAATTTTTTAAGTAAAAGTTTACACATAAATTGCTGGTATTATATCCAAATTCCTCCTTCCCCAACTAAAAAGTTTACTTCACAATGAATTCATGGCAGTCAAAAATATACTAAACTTTTCAAGAGACTGCTCAGTGGATAGGAACTCATCATTATCACAAAATCCAACCTGTTATGGTTCCTAACATCATATTACATTTTTTAAATGCATTTATGTGAAAAAGGATTGGCATTTTCAGACACATGTAAAACAGTGTATTCAAATGTAATTTTTTAAAATGAAAAGAGCAAACATACCCCTTAATTGAGACAAATCCAACAACAAAATAAGCAATATTGATGTATTTACCTTCAAACATCATAAGTGTGCTCGCCACTGCTCTTCGTTTTGCATCAACCTGTGCCTGGCTTATGCCCATAAGAGTTGAACCTGTTGAACCATTGATGTACTTCTCTGCAAACTGAAATCAATTGCAAATATAAAAAAAAGAACTGGTAAAAGGATAACAATACTTAAAATTGGCATTTGACCAGTTAAGTCCATTATGTTTGCATGCATTACCCTTACATTTGCATGCAAAATATTACAATAGCTTACATGCATGAATAAACAGGTTTTCTCTGTCTTTATATTTGAATAATTATATTTCATGTATGTTTCGTAACAATTGGCAATTTTGTCATTTTAGAATAAAATGTGATTTTAATTTTTTTTTTTTTTGCGATATTCAGAAAAATCCGGTTTGATTCATATAAAAAATTTCAAAATGCGAGTCTTAATTATTGCAATCATAACCCTGTCACATTTTTTTCAATAATGAAAACATCGGAATAATTTCTGAATTTACAGTCTACACTATAAATTCCCTTGCAATGGTCTTTATTCCTTATAATATCAATTTCCAAAAGTACAATAATGACAAATGAACCATGTTATGTACAACAATGGAATTATTACAATACCTTAGCAATGTTCACTTACTTCCAATTTATTCCCACCGACCCCAACAAATGAATTGTGCCTGAAATATAAACACAAACATCTGCACAGCAACTTTTTCCTAAAGTTAAATGCATTATTTTAGCATGTCAAAACATTTCTAATTAAATGAATAAAAATATAAAAATAATCTGTAGTGTTTCTGTGCCTTAAAACAGACAATCAATACTGACTTTGAAATGTTGTTTACACAAAAAAATTTCAATTACAATAAGTTTGTTTTCCTTTGTGTTTCATAATTCCTTTAGATTTTTTATCTCATAGATGAAATGGACAGTCCAAATGTGAAAGACTTTAATTTAAAAGTAACAGATATCCACATACAATTTGGAATTTGTTTGTTATAGATTGAAAAAAAAATGTTCGTTCATTTGGTTAACTATTTAAGGCGAGATTGCCTACCAAAGGATGGAACTGATATCCTTGTTTTTCCATTTGAAGGGTCTACTTTGTTTATGACACGGATGGTAAAGTATTATTTCCATGCCACGTGTTTGCAACTTTTATTTCACTTATTTTCGTGATTGAAGCTCATTTTTCACTATGTTTCCTGAAAGTTGATAAAAAGCAACAGTAGCTTTTTCATTTGTGAAATGACCATTTATTTCCTGTTTGTTCATGGACATACCCCCCTTTTTACAAACTTATGTGATGATGGTATGCATTGTACATTTAAAACAGCTGCGCAATAGTTTTGGGTACTAAAAATTAAGAAAAAGCATACAAAATTTTTTGTAAGTAATCTGAAATATTTCTCAAATTCATGCATATTTCTGTCTTGTAAGATATATTTTTTTTCTTGTTTTATTCCGACCGCCCCACCCGACTTTTTCACATACAAAATCCGTAAACTAACAAAATGGCCTTACTAGATTTTTAAGAATGGTTCTTTCCTAAAGGCTCTGTATACTTTTTGACAATTTCGTTGTTGTTGTTCCAGGGAAATTGGACTTTGATTGTCTAAATTAAGGAGATGCATGTTGCCTAAAAATCCAGTTTACCTGCATGATCATATGTTTAACCTTAAACTTTACCACACTGAAGATTTTCAGAGTTGTTAATTATACCCCATGCAACAAAGTTGCGGAGGGTATAATGTTTTTGACCCGTCCGTCCATCTGTCCGTCTGTCCGTCCGTCCGTCCGTCCGTCTGTCTGTCTGTCCGTCCGTCCGTCCGTCCGTCTGTCTGTCTGTCTGTCTGTCTGTCTGTCCGTTCCTTCGTCAGTCCTGTTCTTGTCATCGCAACTCCTCTGAAACCACACAACAGAATTTCATGAAACTTTGTAGATAATAAGGACATACTATGTAGATGTGCATATCAACAGGAAATTAATATTTAATTTTTTTTCTAGGAGTTGTGCCCCTTTGAACTTACTGGCCTCAATATACTACTGCAACAGTTTGTCATCGCAACTCCTCTAAAACCACATAACAGAATTTCATGAAACTTTGTAGATAATAAGGACATGCTATGTAGATGTGCATATCGACAGGAAATTATGATTCAATTTTTTTTCTAGGAGTTATGCCCCTTTGAACTTATTGGCCTCAATATACTACTGCAACAGTTTGTCATCGCAACTCCTCTGAAACCACACAACAGAATTTCATGAAACTTTGTAAATAATGAGGACATAATATGTAAATGTGCATATCCACAAGAAAATTTTTATCAGTTGACTTTTGTAGAGTTATGAGTCTTTGAACTTAGGAATCTGGTGAATTTGTTTGTTCAGTGACAATGTGGGGGTGTGGGGTATGTGAGCGTGCTCACAAAGGTTCTTTTATTGGTTATGGGACAGTTTATAATTGTCAATAATAGTGGGAATTTTCAATGCAATATATATCAAACATGCTGAAACAGAAAAAAGAGCAATAGAAATCAGTTCTGGAAAAGCACTGAAACACAACATGTATATGAATGATTTTTATGAATAGGTTGACGGTGACAAAACCACATTAACAAAATTAACATATAATGGCAAGTCAAAATCAACAGAACCATCTTAGATCATATGTTAAACAGACCATGTCAATTTTTTTATGTATAAATGACATCTGCATGAAATAGAGTATAGGATGAAGACTTCCTCAGGCAAAGATAACAAAATAATAATTAAAAGAGGATCTAAAAATTCACATAGAAAAAGGGGAGGGGTGTTTTAGCTAACCAAATGTTTTTTTGAAATTCACATGATTTAAAAAAAAAAAAAAAAATAGGTACTTGTAGAATTTAAGGGAGATTCTAGATTCGCCAATATTTTTTTTCAAATTTATAAACCATGGTTCATTACATGGAATGTTTACTAGTAATGAGGACTTTTTTAGGTACCTCATTTCTTGGTATCTCTCTAGGAATGGATCCTTTTTTCAGCTTCATTGACTTAACAGAAGTCAAGGGGATTTTGTTAAATTATTGGCTTTAATTATTGGGCAAAAAATGGGTTATATGTGCTAGTTCTTTTCAAATGTTTTTTTTTGGGGATGTATAAATACACATCCACGTTATTTTCTATTTAGAGATTGCTTTATCTATATAACATGATACATTTTTATTATAAACACATTATATTTTCAACTTGCATTATGCTTTCAACTTGCAGTGGCAGAATTAAATGTTGAAATAGCGTTTTGAGTTATTGAAAATTGCAATGTAGATATGGATTCGCATTGTTTCTAGATTTCTAGCAGATACTTCCATAATGTATTGAGTTTGCATACACTTGCAATTCATCATATAACGTAATAAATTGACATACATTTGCAA
The DNA here is from genome assembly GCF_021869535.1 of Mytilus californianus. NCBI lineage: Eukaryota > Metazoa > Mollusca > Bivalvia > Mytilida > Mytilidae > Mytilus > Mytilus californianus. The sequence continues at coordinate 21,657,348 of NW_026262626.1, read as the reverse complement.
TTCTCACATATACTCATATAACGTTATGAGTAGGCATGTATTCATATAACATTATAAGGAGACATATATTCATATAAGTTATGTTAAACGTTATGAGTTGACATACAATTTTCATTTAGATAGGAGTTACTGTAGACATGTATTCATATAACATTATAAGTAGACATGTATTCATATAACGTTATGAGTTGACATACATTTCCAATTGAGATATGTATTCGTATAAGTTATAACTTTATGAGTGACAAACATTTCCAATTGAGATATGTATTCACATAACGTTTTGAATTTATAATATATATTTATCATATACTAAGCATTAAAATGATAGCTTTTGCATATGTGTAATGAACGGAAGTACACAAGCCATAATTTCCCACCCGGGCTGATAACCCATATCAGGGGCGTCTCGTGCAAAAAACCCATAACAGTGCCTCTCGTGCAAGTTACTTCCGGTATTTCCGGTACCGCATGTTTACTTTTCCATTGTGGCGTCAGATATTTTTTATTATGGCGTCAAAATTTACGGGAACTTTTGTGATGTCCAGTAATGGCGGACAAATACCGATAAGGTTTATTGGATCCAGTGGTAAATCTGTTTGTACAGAACCAGCTGTTATTGAAAAACAGATGTTAACATGGCTAAGGGAGCTACCATTTGATTTTTATTTTTTATGGGGGGGGGGGGGGGGGGGGGGGGGGGGCTAGGATGAAATTTGAAAAAAAAGGCAGGATGAGCAACTGTGCAAAAAAAAAGGCAGGATGACAATTTGTGTAAAAAAAGTCATGATAAAGTATTAAAAAAAAAGGCAGGACCGAAAAGAGCGAAAAATAAAAAGGCAGGACAGAGATTACAACTAAAAAAAAGGCAGGACAAAATTTTTCCTCCTAGCCCCCCCATAAAAATCAAATGGTAGCTCCCTAAATCCAATGATATAGATTTTTAAAATGATGCTAGTTAACAATTAGTACTTGCTAACAAATGCCATTGACAATTATGAATCATCTCATATAGTACAACATGTAGTAATAATGATCATAAAACTGTAAATACTTCCTCCATGCTTCCAGCTTCCAAATTTTTAATGTTTCAAAATGCCTCTTTAGGAAATGGCACCATAATATATATGGAGGTAGTGATGCTATTGTTGGACAATTATAGTGTATTTGTTGGATTCATGATTTAACTTCTTTAAAAAGTTTTTGACTGTTTTAGTTATTTCATTTGTTTATTTGCCTTACATAAAACAATTGTCGGAAGTATATGATAAAGAGATGAATACATGGCCTTTTCCATATCGGCCCGGGTATCATCCCTCGACCCATATCAGCACCTCGACTACGTCTCGGGCTGATATGGGGGTCTCGGGATGATATCCAGGCCGATATGGAAAAGGCCATGTATTAATCTCTATGTATTCACATAACGTTACGAGTTGACATACATTTCCAATTTGGATATGTATTCATACAATGTTATAAGTTGACATACATTTACAATTAAGCCATGTATTCATATAACGTTATGAGTTGACATACATTTGCAATTTATATGTGTATTCAAATAGCGTTATGAGTTGCCAAATACTTGCAATTTCATATATGTATTCACTAAACGTTAAGAGCTGACATACTGTTTGATAAAAGACACGAATTGTCTTCCCGTTACGAGTTCTATGCTTTTACAGCATCATTCGTCCTGGATCATACCACAGTTTACATTATATTCATATAACATTATGCGATAACATAATGATGTGTTGTACACACAAAGTTTAAAATTCCTAGATCTATATTTCAAAAAAGCATGATGAATCTCAATATTATATACTGTAACCTAAATTGAAGGCTAATAACATTATTTGATAACTCATTTTGACAGGAATGCACAGAAGCGAATCGAGACTTTCCAAACCTTTTTTCAGCATTATCGAAGTTGGCATAACAATAAAGAGGTTAACATAGTTTTATGAAGATCATTAGAAAATAAAGTGAATTCTAAGGTTTTCTTTAAATTTCTTTGCTGATTCAAATGAAATTGCCCATGACAGCGGATTGGTGCATGGACAGACCACTAAATTACTCCACTTCATTAAGCAAGGGTAAATGAATCATTATTTTGAGTTGATTTTTATGTGGTGTTGACGGTGTCCAATACATCCCTAGTTGTCCAACGTGAAGTGTATTAAAAAGTGGGGCTTGGCCAACAAGTGCTTTTTAAAATAAAATGCTCTGTAGGGCGCAGCTTGATACGACAGCAGAGGTCTAACCATGAAAAGACGATGCAAGTATGAACAAAACATTCACGCTTGATACAGTTCTGAATGAGGATTGTGATTAAATATTTGAAACCGCAGTCAAGCAAAGTTAAATTTGGACCCTTTGGACCTCAATGTAGACCAATTTGATAACGAGCCCAAAATTCAAAATCTAAATCCAGCATATCAAAATACCCAACAAATTTATTTTTTTTTTAAATCAAACAAAAACATTCTGACAACTTTAAAGATTAGGCTCAAAATAAAAAATCTAAATACATGTTTAGATTTAGGATATCAAAGAACCTCAAGAATTAATTGTTTTTTAAATTCAAATTCAAAGTAATTTTAATTTTGGACCCTTTGGACAAAAATGTAGACCAATTTGAAAACGAGGCCCAAAATTGAAAATCCAAATGCAATTTTAGATTTTGCATATCAAAGAACCCCACGAATTCATTTTTTTTATGAATTTAACAAAGTTTAATTTTGGACCCCGATTTTGTCCAACTTGAAAACATGGCCCAATATCAAAAATCTAAAAACACGATTATATTCCGTATCGCAAAGAACCTAAGAAACTATTCGAATGAGAATAGCGAGGGTGAATATTAAAGCAATTTGCACAAAGTATTATAAAAGTCTTGTTTTTGGCCCCTTATTCCTTGATGGCTGAGGCCATAAACCTAAAATCGACCCTAGTCTTCCTTGTGTAGTATGCAAACTTGTCGTACAATTTCATACAGATCCATAGAGTTAGACCCCGTTCACACTAGGACATTTAGATCGATTTAAACTAGATCGGTTCACTTTAGATCGGTTTGAGGGCTAATATGAACGCTTTGAATCGATCTTCAGTCGGTCTAAACTAAAACACCAAAAGAGGTAGTATAGTTTGAATCGATCTAACTTTAAATGTGAACGCAATTTTTAAGTTTTAAGTTTAAAAAGATCTGTTTAAACTAGTACGATTGAATTGAAAATAATTTATGCGCATGTGTAGCGACAAAACTACAAGTGTCATAACATAACATCCCTGTATATATTGGTGGTTCGTTGTTTAACCAATATTTGTTTAAAAACAGACCTTTGTGTACATGCAAGTAAACTGAACAAACGGAAAAAAGTTGTCTTCGCCGTACCATAAATTTGTGTGTCTTCTTTTCTTCTTTTGTTTTTTTGTTGTTTTTTTTTTTTTTTTTTGCTTTTCAGGAAACGCAGCATTTCTTTATGTTGTAACTGCCTTGCTACAGTTTTTTGTTTCAAAATTAATGAAAACTTCACTGAGAACACCAGTATCAAAATTCGTCAATTGACTGGCCTGACGACAGCGATAAGTTTTCAAAAATTTCACTGTCTAGCATTACAGTGGGGCTTTCCTAGTCCAATTCAACATATTTAGTCTGGAAAAACTGTACTATACTGTCCCATGACGATTTGTGTTCCGACGAAAGCGCATTAAACCAGGTTAGAGCCGGTCCAGTCAAATGCAAATGCAAATGCAATGCCGCAATTTTGCGAATATCGTCTAATGTTGAAATGTTATGTTTCCGACAGTTCGCCAATTTCCACATTTGTTCGTTATTAGCAGTATTTAAATAAGTAGGTAAAACTAGTTTTGGGGATGGAGTAAGTAAGTAGGTAATATCAGGATCACATAGCTGATTGAGCGACAAAAATTCATCGGATAAATAAGAACATAGGTAATCAGTTTCTAGAGAATGTTCAGAATACTGAGACAGAGGTGATATTGAAACTGGTAAATGCAGTAGAGGTGTGTCAGGCGAATTTGCTGGTCTAATTCCAAATTCGATTTCACTGTCGTACCCGTCGTCGGAAAAGTTTACAGATACTGGATTTGAATTCATTAACAAGTTTATACTACCCAAACTTAAGAATTTACACGTACACGTAGCGAGTTTATTCTCACATACCTGAAAGAAAGATGCATCAGCACATTAACAAATATACAATCTTTATATATTTATTTCGTGATACGATTTATGTCTTCGTGTAGCAAGATAATTCTTGCATACACTGAAAAATGCAGTCCCATTTACTATCAGATAATTGCAGCGAGACAAATTCTCACATACAAAACTTAATTCCTGAAGTGACAAACATGACAAACAAGTATCTAACATGTGAATTACAATCTGCGAGACTCATCAGAAATAATTGTTGATTGCTTAATGTCCAGTGGCAAATATTTCATGCATGTTTAGGACGAATATAAAAGAGATCAAAGAATAAAGAATACAGTGAAATGGTAAAGAATTTAAAGATATAGAACTATAGAAACGATAATCTGACCCCCCCCCCCCCACCCACACACCACCACCACCACCATTACCACCCACACTCGCCTATATACATCTCTAAACAAATATCTAATTATTTGGGTTCATGGTGCCCCCCACCCCCCAGACATCGAGGTTCTGGATCCGCCCTGGCTAAATATATATATCCCTATAAGTTATTAATAAGCTTTCTCCGGAGAGTACTTTTTTCTTTAAGAATACGATATGTCATTTCTATCAACAGCTTCTTCGCCGCTATCGGTGATTTCTGAGAATTCTTCTAGCCAGAGTCTCTTTTGTACTCGACGAGATCTTTTTTTGTGTATACGTTTTAATGCCTTGACCTGAAACACAAACATGGTCATTCTAGAATGCCATTGAAAAAAGAATTGGCTCTAGAATACCAAAACAAATAGAATACATATATATTACGTACAAAATTTATAAGGATATCCAACACTAAAATGTATATAATTATGCTGATTAATTTGTCTTCTTTTAAAAAAAATTATATACCTCGGTTTCTGCCATGAAAAAAACGGATAACATATTTTTGAAAGCAGGTCAGGAACTAACCGTTATTATCGATCTGAAAGTATATATGACCGTACATATGTACATTTTGAAAAGTTTGCTTTGCCTAATGGAATTTGCTCATTGTTGAAGTGATCTACAATGTTGCTTAAGTCTACGTCATATGTTATCTGTTGAATATTTTTCCTTATTCATATATAGGAATTATTTAATTCTTATCTTACATTTTATATAAAAATTCGAAGACTGTAGAACATCTGCCGTGAAGGTGTATTGAAAACAGCAATAGTTTTGTCCATATAAAAGTTGTGATACATTTTCTATATCATTTTTAGTTTTTTTTTTGTAGAGCAATCGTTTATTTGGCCAATATAATTATTATTATCTTTTTTATATTATTATCTTTTGTTAAGACGGTTTTATTTTCATTCTCTTTCATACACTGTATTGTCCTATAGTTTGGGAAAAGAGTTTTCAATTTCATTTATTGCAAGACTAGATTATTAATTCATTTAGAAATATTCCCCTTCGAGAATAGCAAATAATTGGATGTCAAAAAAAGGCGAAACCCTTTTGATCTTCTTTGGAAATTTAAAGTCATGTGTTGAAGATTAAAAATCGTGCGTCCAAGATATTTAAGATATTTTAAACTCAAGAAATAATAAGTAAAAGTCAAACGCTGAAGTTTTGAAATCTAGTACAGGAGGTATAAAATACAGTTCCGAAGAATTAAAGTTATTTCTAGCGCTGATTTGTTAACGTTAACGGCTATTTTTAGCATTCTCCTTCATTTTTGATGGACAGATATTTATTTTCATACTGTTTTGGACAAAGTAATTTTTCCCAGTCATTGCCAGACAGGAATAGTCATAGTTTATATGCAATTAAGTTTCTATCATCCATCTTTGACAATAAGACACGACATTGCTGAAACAGAATTATTATCATTGAACGCTCTTCACCAGATTGGTGCGATTTTTATCTAAACGTAATTCTTTCAAATCTTCCACGGCTATTTCACACATAAGTCACAATCTTTAAAGTTGGTTCAAAGGAATTTTATTTCTAAAGCTTATCCGCCTTTTGATAAGATTTTGTTTCCTGTCTATATTGTTCGTCGATTTTCTGCATCATTTGATAATCAGTCATGGAAAGAATAAAAAGAGCAAGCAATTAATCCTTAGTTTGAAAGTCAAAGTCAGACAAGGATTTTATTGATATGTATCCAAAATCTGGATTGTCCTCAATCAGCACACAAACAAAAGATCAAACATTAATTATTTCAATCAATTCATATACTAGTACATTAAAATGTAGAATACAATACATTAAAAATAGAATCTTGTATGTATTTTTTCCAATTTTCTATTTGACCGAGGAGGGACAGTTTTACGAATGGAAAATATAATTAGTTCTGGTTACAAATTAAATCAACAATTACATTAAGGTTAACATTATTTCTTTAAAATCGCCGATATTGAAGTTTGTATTTGAAAACAAATAATGTTGAAATCTATACAGTGTATACAGTATATACATATATTAAAGTGAATTCCTAGAATATGTGATTTTTGTAAGCATACAATAACTAATACCTCATCGAGGTCAGCTTGTGATACAATTGACGATTTTTTTAATGAGGTCACTTTTTTTATCAACGATCTAGAAACCTGTCCTTTCTCTCAAACGTGTCAGGAACCCAAACGTGTCTACATAACGTCACTGAACACGAACCATGCATAGGTACTTGGCCCTCCCCCTTTTTTTCCAAAATCCGTTATTTTTTTGTTTTCTATTAATTTCAATTTTTTTCGCGTTTTTCTGTATTATATGAACATAAATATACTACAAGTAACTTGTATTTGCTATTTACTATCAATTCCAAGTTCACTATCCACAGCAGTCACTGATATACTATATATAATCATGGAAGTATTATTTTGACAAAACAATATAATACTGCCATGATTATATATAACAGTGACCGCTAATTAATAGAAAAAAATATAACGGATATTGGAAAAAAAGGGGAGGGCTGAAAAAATTTTCTGTCCCCAAGTACCTATGGAACCATGTCTAGATGGTGTAGAACGTAAATGCAATGAAACAATTGAATATTTTTGCTGTGAATGACGCTTCCTTTTGTTATATGCATGCACAAAATTGGCATCTTCTTTTATCCAGTATTTTGTTCTGTTTTGATATTATTGCACTTTAAAAAATTATGAATACACAGGCCTATAGAAAGGTGTTGGTCGGAATCAAAAGTTTATTCATAACGTTTTATGAAATCAAATGTAGCTGTATTTGCAAACTCTGCACTTTAAGGGCTTATTGTTCTTAAGAAATAAACAATGTCGTTATCAGACTCAAACATCGTGTTTCAATTCACATTTTTCTTGAAGATTGAAATTTCTGTCAGAATCACTTTCATCCATCTCAACATATATGAAATTTCGCTAAAGCGATATGTTTTATTCACATCAAAGATTCATCCTAATTATGGGACTCGTCACTGGTTTTATTTATGTATATACGCAAACAGATATTACTGCTATTTGTGTTGGGTTTATATACTTCAGCAACATCAAGAATGATACAAGAAGACGGACACTAATAGTTGTAAAACATCAAACAAAGAATAATCATTTGATGTAAAAGTACATTTTTAAGTAATTATAGGATTTCTTTTCATTTACTTCAATGTAAAGTGAAATTAAAATTACTTAAAAAATGTGCACAGCTATAATTTCAAAATGATTAAATCAATTACTAAAGTTTTTATAGAAAATTATCATTCATATGTAGGTTTAATACAACAAGCAACATGTATGATACTAGAATAAATAAATAACTAAAAAAAGAATTGAAATTTATTAAAAATCGTAATGTAAAAGCATAGATATAAATTAATATATTCAAAAGTCAGATGTCAAATTTATAATTGTACAGCACATTTTTACGCTAACTTGTAAGAAGTATATGACTTTGTGTTGACTGTTGTCTAGTAAACTGAGTAGTCTGCAAACGAATGTAAGTACTAGAGAGAAAGAAAAACTGTAAGAAGTTAATTTATAAACAGCCTATACTTTTTTCCATACAGCTGAATCATCTGTAAGAAAGTTGATTTACGGCTATTCCAAAATCTTATCTTTATAAAAGTATATATATATATATACGCTATGAACCCTTATATTATGCTGAGTTGTTTTTTGAGAAATGCACGGTTTTCGAAAATTAAAAAAAAAATATGAAAATTAAATCCAAATGAGCTAATCCTTGCTGCTGAAAGACATTGTGAATGATATATTTTGTTTTCGTTTATTTCTAAAGAGAAAACGTTGGGAGAAGAAATGCCTTGCTATAGTAGTTTACAAAAGGCCATATTGTCCTGAAACCGGAAGCATCCATTATGTAGCCCCCAACGTTTAAAAACACTTACAGTAGACTTATTTCTGCATGTTTGGTACCTTTTGGGACATCTCAACCCTTTTACTTGCGTGTTTAAGTGCAAAAAGTTCAGCCAATGAGATAGATCGATAGCTGGGTCATTATCAAAAAACATGCAAATTTCGATGAAGTAATATTTGGAAAAACGATGTCATTGTTTAAAACATTTAAATGTGTCCCTCTATTCTATAGTATGGTAGCAACTATTTTCAGAAATATGCAATGGGAAAAATGAACGGTTTCTTCAATTTTAACAATTTTAGGTCATCCTTTGATAGAATCGTGTCAATGGTGTTACCAATTTAAAACATGCATTTAGGTACTAAATATTATTGTTAAACATCAAACAACTGTTCCAATTTGTTGTTAAGGTTTAAATTACTACTTATTGACATTATTCCTCTAGCTATACATTCTTTTTAAACATAAATTTCAGAATACATTGTCGTAAAAAAGTTGGCTGTCCTAATTCTGGCTGTTGTAAATACTAAAAAATACACTTAAATTGAATATATGTATAATGTATAAGATGAAATGATAAGAATATGCTTAATCCTTCGTATACAACCTTAAAACGCTTTCATTTATGAATAAAAATTAAAAAGTATCGCATTTTTATATAGTAACACCACTGACTCTTCATTAACTCCAATGACACAAAAGTCTCACCATTGACAACACATTTCAAATTTTACTTTTATTAAGTACTGAACACAAAACAGAGAACACTGAGCAAAAGAAAAAGAAGAAAAAATAATTCTTAGGCTTAAAAATCTCAAATTATATAACATAATATCAATAACTAAAAATGTCAGTAGTGTTACTAAATAGTGTCATTGGTATTACCAGCATACACCAGTTTTTGAAAACTTTGTGTATGTAATACATGATATTGTTAAAACATTGTTAAATAAGTATTGTTTGTTATAAATAATATGATGTTTCGCTTGTTAAACATGAAAGAAACACCAAAAAATGCTGATTGTCATAATATATTCAGTGGTGTTACTAAGCTGGTCAATTGTGTTATTTTATTAAAATGGTCTCACCATTGACAGTAACACCATTGATTTTCAGGTGTATTTTAAGGTTTAGTTACAAAATAAGGGCTCTATTCCCCTATTTTATATGGTGTTCCTGGTGCATGTTTCTACAATCAATATATTTCATAATTCAAAGTTCAGGAATTTAAAAAAAAAAAAGATTTTTATAAGGGTACACCATGGACACTATTTTCAATTACGATATAGCTTGTACTTACTTTTAATATTTTTTTTACTAAATTTTCAACATAAATGTTTGTTTTCTTTTGCATAACATGCTTACAGGTGACACTGCTAAGGGAGAAACTATTGTAAATGCTGAAATATTGAGAAAGATAACTCTTACCCTACCAATTTGTCTTTTGGTTACACCATTGACTTAAAAAATGAGACTTTTCCTTTTGGTTAAATTTTTTATTATAAAACCAACATACACATTCCAAATTATTAAAAAATGTTTGTATGTATCAAATGCAATAAAAAGTGATAATTTCTAATAACAAATGATATGAATAATAGCCCTATTTCAGGTCTGAAGGGATTTATAGTAAAAAATAACAGTTGATTCTGGCTATATCCAAGGGTTTGAGAAAAAATTAAGAATGTTTTTATAACATTTTATACTGTAAACTGTGTATAGTGTATCACAAAACATTCATATCTTTCATATGCAATAGTTATTTTGATACATTTTGATATAGTTTCATGTCTTTTGACTTGAAAAGACCAAATAACATAGTTTTGCAAGTTTTTTTTATAATGACCCAGCTTGGAGTTGGAACAGAAGTATATTTTATGAAATGATAATGGAAAAACCACTATTGAAACTGGCGCACGTCCTGGGAGGCTGAGATCCGAAAATGGCACCTAACCCGTAAAAAGACTTCTTGACATCAAAGTCACGGTGAGGCCTTCAAACACGCAACAAGACTCTCTCACCTTACTGCAAGTCAAAAGACATTTTTTTGCAAAATAATGATCACGCCACACTATGAAAAGAAACATAAAGTTTGTAGAGTAATGTTGATAAATTAAATCTGGCAAAAAATCTAAGCATGTAATACATTGTGCTTTCAGTAATAGTTTTCTGCGACCTTTATACCGAAATGATTCCCACTGATCACTACATGTATTTCTCTTCCTTAGTGGAGACTCGTCTCATTCTAAACTTAAACACACGACAAGCCTCACTTACTGAAGTCAAGCAAAGTTTAACTGTAAGGTTTATTATGTCTTTATTTTTTGTAACACTGTTGCGACATCAGGTGAATTGATAGATGAAATTTAGTAGAAATGAATTAGCAAATTCTAAGTCATGTCATGACGAGAACAAGTTATATTTAAAAAAAAATGAGATGAACATTGTTTAGTACTTGACCGACACACTCATGCAGTCCGTTTTTTGCATCGTATTTGCACACTCAACAGTCTAAATAAAAACATGTCGTTACTCTCAACCACATAATACTGATTCTGAGCCAACAAATTTATTTTTGACACCATAATGCTGCGAAGAATCGACAGAATTAAATATTAAAAATCTTTGAATTGCCCTGAATGTCTGCGTATTTGTTTATAACGGGGTGCAATGATGGGTGTAAGATATGACGTTAAATACCCTATACAACCAACCAAACTTTTCCCACGAAAGAGGAGGGGGGGAGGGGGGGGGGGGGGGGGGGGGGGGGGCTGGATCCGCCTATTGTATATAACGGCTTATGAATTAAGTTTGATGTAAGATGTTACGGTGTTGTTAGTTGTAAATAACGTGGTATGATGATGGATGTTAGATGTTGTGGCGTGATACTCTGTATATAAAGGGGAACAAGGATAGATGTTAGATGTGGCGGAATGATACTCTGTATATAAAGGGGTACAAGGATTGATGCGAGATGTGGCGGTATGATACTCTGTATAAAAAGGGGTACAAGGATAGATGTAAGATGTGGTGGTGTGATACTCTGTATATAAAGGGGTACAAGGATAGATGTTAGATGTGTCGGAGTGATACTCTGTATATAAATGGGTAGAAGGATAGATGTTAGTTGTGGCGGTATGAAACTCTGTATATAAAGGGGTACAAGGATTGATGCGAGATGTGGCGGTATGATACTCTGTATATAAAGGGGTACAAGGATAGATGTAAGATGTGGTGGTGTGATACTCTGTATATAAAGGGATACAAGGATGGATGTTAGATGTGGTGGAGTGATACTCTGTATATAAAGGGATACAAGGATGGATGTTAGATGTGGTGGTGTGATACTCTGTATATAAAGGGGAACAAGGATAGATGTTAGATGTGGCGGAATGATACTCTGTATATAAAGGGGTACAAGGATTGATGCGAGATGTGGCGGTATGATACTCTGTATAAAAGGGGTACAAGGATAGATGTAAGATGTGGTGGTGTGATACTCTGTATATAAAGGGGTACAAGGATAGATGTTAGATGTGGCGGAGTGATACTCTGTATATAAATGGGAAGAAGGATAGATGTTAGTTGTGGCGGTATGAAACTCTGTATATAAAGGGGTACAAGGATTGATGCGAGATGTGGCGGTATGATACTCTGTATATAAAGGGGTACAAGGATAGATGTAAGATGTGGTGGTGTGATACTCTGTATATAAATGGGTACAAGGATGGATGTAAGATGTGGCGGTGTGATACTCTGTATATAAAGGGGTACAAAAATAAATGTTAGTTGTGGTGGTGTGATACTCTGTATATAAAGGGGTACAAGGATGGATGTCAGATGTGGCGGAGTAATACTCTGTATATAAAGGGGTAGAAGGATAGATGTTAGATGTGTCGGAGTGATACTCTGTATATAAATGGGTAGAAGGATAGATGTTAGTTGTGGCGGTATGAAACTCTGTATATAAAGGGATACAAGGATTGATGCGAGATGTGGCGGTATGATACTCTGTATATAAAGGGGTACAAGGATAGATGTAAGATGTGGTGGTGTGATACTCTGTATAAAAATGGGTACAACGGGATTGATGCGAGATGTGGCGGTATGATACTCTGTATATAAAGGGGTACAATGATAGATGTAAGATGTGGTGGTGTGATACTCTGTATATAAATGAGTACAAGGATAGATGTAAGATGTGGCGGTGTGATACTCTGTATATAAAGGGATACAAGGATGGATATAGATGTGGCGGTGTAATACTCTGTATATAAAGGGATACAAGGATGGATGTTAGATGTGGTGGTGTGATACTCTGTATATAAATGGGTACAAGGATAGATGTTAGATTTGGCGGCGTAATAATCTGTATATAAATGGGTACAAGGATGGATGTAAGATGTGGCGGTGTGATACTCTGTATATAAAGGGATACAAGGATAGATGTTAGTTGTGGTGGTGTGATACTCTGTATATAAAGGGGTACAAGGATGGATGTCAAATGTGGCGGTGTGATACTCTGTATATAAAGGGCTACACAGATGGATGTTAGATGTGGCGGAGTGATACTGTGTATATAGAGTGGTAAAAGGATGGATGTAAGATGTGGTGGTGTGATACTCTGTATATAAAGGGATACTAGGATGGATGTCAGATGTGGCGGTGTGATACTCTGTATATTAAGGGGTACAAGGATAGATGTAAGATGTGTTGGTGTGATTTTCTGTATATAAATGGGTACAAGGATGGATGTAAGATGTGGCGGTGTGATACTCTGTATATAAAGGGATACAAGGATGGATGTTAGATGTGGTGGTGTGATACTCTGTATATAAAGGGGTACAAGGATAGATGTTAGATATGGTGGCGTGATACTCTGTATATAAAAAGGTACAAGGACGGATGTAAGATGTGGCGGTGTGATACTCTGTATATAAAGGGGTACAAGGATAGATGTTAGTTGTAGTGATGTGATACTCTGTATATAAAGGGGTACAAGGATAGATGTTAGTTGTGGCGGTGTGAAACTCTGTATATAAAGGGGTACAAGGATTGATGCGAGATGTGGCGGTATGATACTCTGTATATAAAGGGGTACAAGGATAGATGTAAGATGTGGTGGTGTGATACTCTGTATATAAATGGGTACAAGGATGGATCTAAAATGTGGCGATGTGATACTCTGTATATAAAGGGATACAAGGATGGATGTTAGATGTGGCGGTGTGATACTCTGTATATAAAGAGATACAAGGATGGATGTTAGATGTGGCGGTGTGATACTCTGTATATAAAGGGATACAAGGATGGATGTTAGATGTGGTGGTGTGATACTCTGTATATAAAGGGGTACAAGGATAGATGTTTGATGTGGCGGCGTGATACTCTGTATATAAAGGGGTACAAGGATAGATGTTAGATGTGGCGACGTGATACTCTGTATATAAAGGGGTACAAGGATAGATGTTAGATGAGGCGGAGTGATACTCTGTATATAAAGGGGTACAAGGATGGATGTTAGATGTGGCGGAGTGATACACTGTATATAAAGGGGTAAAAGGATGGATGTTAGATGTGGCGGTGTGATACTCTGTATATAAAGGGGTACAAGGATAGATGTAAGATGTGTCGGAGTGATACTCTGTATATAAAGGGATACAAGGATGGATGTTAGATGTGGCGGTGTGATACTCTGTATATAAAGGGGTACAAGGATGGATGTTAGATGTGGTGGTGTGATACTCTGTATATAAAGGGGTACAAGGATAGATGTTAGATGTGGCGGAGTAATACTCTGTATATAAAGGGGTACAAGGATGGATGTTAGATGTGGTGGTGTGATACTCTGTATATAAAGGGGTACAAGGATAGATGTTAGATGTGACGGCGTGATACTCTGTATATAAAGGGGTACAAGGATAGATGTTAGATGTGGCGGAGTAATACTCTGTATATAAAGGGGTACAAGGATGGATGTTAGATGTGGCGGTATGATACACTGTATATAAAGGGCTACACAGATGGATGTTAGATGTGGCGGAGTGATACTCTGTATATAAAGGGGTACAAGGATTGATGTTAGATGTGGTAATGTGATACTCTGTATATAAAGGGGTAGAGGGATAGATGTTAGATGTGTCGGAGTGATACTCTGTATATAAGATGTGTCGGAGTGATACTCTGTATATAAGATGTGTCGGAGTGATACCCTGTATATAAGATGTGTCGGAGTGATACTCTGTATATAAAGAGATACAAGGATGGATGTTAGATGTGGCGGTGTGATACTCTGTATATAAAGGGGTACAAGGATGGATGTAAGATGTGGCGGTGTGATACTCTGTATATAAAGGGATACAAGGATGGATGTTAGATGTGGTGGTGTGATACTCTGTATATAAAGGGGTACAAGGATAGATGTTAGATATGGTGGCGTGATACTCTGTATATAAAAAGGTACAAGGACGGATGTAAGATGTGGCGGTGTGATACTCTGTATATAAAGGGGTACAAGGATAGATGTTAGTTGTGGTGATGTGATACTCTGTATATAAAGGGGTACAAGGATAGATGTTAGTTGTGGCGGTGTGAAACTCTGTATATAAAGGGGTACAAGGATTGATGCGAGATGTGGCGGTATGATACTCTGTATATAAAGGGGTACAAGGATAGATGTAAGATGTGGTGGTGTGATACTCTGTATATAAATGGGTACAAGGATGGATGTAAAATGTGGCGATGTGATACTCTGTATATAAAGGGATACAAGGATGGATGTTAGATGTGGCGGTGTGATACTCTGTATATAAAGGGATACAAGGATGGATGTTAGATGTGGCGGTGTGATACTCTGTATATAAAGGGATACAAGGATGGATGTTAGATGTGGTGGTGTGATACTCTGTATATAAAGGGGTACAAGGATAGATGTTTGATGTGGCGGCGTGATACTCTGTATATAAAGGGGTACAAGGATAGATGTTAGATGTGGCGACGTGATACTCTGTATATAAAGGGGTACAAGGATAGATGTTAGATGAGGCGGAGTGATACTCTGTATATAAAGGGGTAAAAGGATGGATGTTAGATGTGGCGGTGTGATACTCTGTATATAAAGGGGTACAAGGATGGATGTTAGATGTGGTGGTGTGATACTCTGTATATAAAGGGGTACAAGGATAGATGTAAGATGTGTCGGAGTGATACTCTGTATATAAAGGGATACAAGGATGGATGTAAGATGTGTCGGAGTGATACTCTGTATATAAAGGGATACAAGGATGGATGTTAGATGTGGCGGTGTGATACTCTGTATATAAAGGGGTACAAGGATGGATGTTAGATGTGGTGGTGTGATACTCTGTATATAAAGGGGTACAAGGATTGATGTTAGATGTGGCGGAGTAATACTCTGTATATAAAGGGGTACAAGGATGGATGTTAGATGTGGTGGTGTGATACTCTGTATATAAAGGGGTACAAGGATAGATGTTAGATGTGACGGCGTGATACTCTGTATATAAAGGGGTACAAGGATAGATGTTAGATGTGGCGGAGTAATACTCTGTATATAAAGGGGTACAAGGATGGATGTTAGATGTGGCGGTATGATACACTGTATATAAAGGGCTACACAGATGGATGTTAGATGTGGCGGAGTGATACTCTGTATATAAAGGGGTACAAGGATTGATGTTAGATGAGGCGGAGTGATACTCTGTATATAAAGGGGTACAAGGATGGATGTTAGATGTGGCGGAGTGATACACTGTATATAAAGGGGTAAAAGGATGGATGTTAGATGTGGCGGTGTGATACTCTGTATATAAAGGGGTACAAGGATAGATGTAAGATGTGTCGGAGTGATACTCTGTATATAAAGGGATACAAGGATGGATGTTAGATGTGGCGGTGTGATACTCTGTATATAAAGGGGTACAAGGATGGATGTTAGATGTGGTGGTGTGATACTCTGTATATAAAGGGGTACAAGGATTGATGTTAGATGTGGCGGAGTAATACTCTGTATATAAAGGGGTACAAGGATGGATGTTAGATGTGGTGGTGTGATACTCTGTATATAAAGGGGTACAAGGATAGATGTTAGATGTGACGGCGTGATACTCTGTATATAAAGGGGTACAAGGATAGATGTTAGATGTGGCGGAGTAATACTCTGTATATAAAGGGGTACAAGGATGGATGTTAGATGTGGCGGTATGATACACTGTATATAAAGGGCTACACAGATGGATGTTAGATGTGGCGGAGTGATACTCTGTATATAAAGGGGTACAAGGATTGATGTTAGATGTGGTAATGTGATACTCTGTATATAAAGGGGTAGAGGGATAGATGTTAGATGTGTCGGAGTGATACTCTGTATATAAGATGTGTCGGAGTGATACTCTGTATATAAGATGTGTCGGAGTGATACCCTGTATATAAGATGTGTCGGAGTGATACTCTGTATATAAAGAGATACAAGGATGGATGTTAGATGTGGCGGTGTGATACTCTGTATATAAAGGGGTACAAGGATGGATGTAAGATGTGGCGGTGTGATACTCTGTATATAAAGGGATACAAGGATGGATGTTAGATGTGGTGGTGTGATACTCTGTATATAAAGGGGTACAAGGATAGATGTTAGATATGGTGGCGTGATACTCTGTATATAAAAAGGTACAAGGACGGATGTAAGATGTGGCGGTGTGATACTCTGTATATAAAGGGGTACAAGGATAGATGTTAGTTGTGGTGATGTGATACTCTGTATATAAAGGGGTACAAGGATAGATGTTAGTTGTGGCGGTGTGAAACTCTGTATATAAAGGGGTACAAGGATTGATGCGAGATGTGGCGGTATGATACTCTGTATATAAAGGGGTACAAGGATAGATGTAAGATGTGGTGGTGTGATACTCTGTATATAAATGGGTACAAGGATGGATGTAAAATGTGGCGATGTGATACTCTGTATATAAAGGGATACAAGGATGGATGTTAGATGTGGCGGTGTGATACTCTGTATATAAAGGGATACAAGGATGGATGTTAGATGTGGCGGTGTGATACTCTGTATATAAAGGGATACAAGGATGGATGTTAGATGTGGTGGTGTGATACTCTGTATATAAAGGGGTACAAGGATAGATGTTTGATGTGGCGGCGTGATACTCTGTATATAAAGGGGTACAAGGATAGATGTTAGATGTGGCGACGTGATACTCTGTATATAAAGGGGTACAAGGATAGATGTTAGATGAGGCGGAGTGATACTCTGTATATAAAGGGGTAAAAGGATGGATGTTAGATGTGGCGGTGTGATACTCTGTATATAAAGGGGTACAAGGATGGATGTTAGATGTGGTGGTGTGATACTCTGTATATAAAGGGGTACAAGGATAGATGTAAGATGTGTCGGAGTGATACTCTGTATATAAAGGGATACAAGGATGGATGTAAGATGTGTCGGAGTGATACTCTGTATATAAAGGGATACAAGGATGGATGTTAGATGTGGCGGTGTGATACTCTGTATATAAAGGGGTACAAGGATGGATGTTAGATGTGGTGGTGTGATACTCTGTATATAAAGGGGTACAAGGATTGATGTTAGATGTGGCGGAGTAATACTCTGTATATAAAGGGGTACAAGGATGGATGTTAGATGTGGTGGTGTGATACTCTGTATATAAAGGGGTACAAGGATAGATGTTAGATGTGACGGCGTGATACTCTGTATATAAAGGGGTACAAGGATAGATGTTAGATGTGGCGGAGTAATACTCTGTATATAAAGGGGTACAAGGATGGATGTTAGATGTGGCGGTATGATACACTGTATATAAAGGGCTACACAGATGGATGTTAGATGTGGCGGAGTGATACTCTGTATATAAAGGGGTACAAGGATTGATGTTAGATGTGGTAATGTGATACTCTGTATATAAAGGAGTAGAGGGATAGATGTTAGATGTGTCGGAGTGATACTCTGTATATAAGATGTGTCGGAGTGATACTCTGTATATAAGATGTGTCGGAGTGATACTCTGTATATAAGATGTGTCGGAGTGATACTCTGTATATATGCATGGTAACTCATTACGATATGAACGCACATGCAAGCACTTAATATATACGAGTACAGTCCTTAAATGTAAGTGAATCATGATATGGATGCTCGGGTTTGTAAAGCTACGGTTTAAAGCAGATAACATGTCTGGGTATGAAAAAGATCATTATAGGATTAAACTCATTTTTTCTAGAGGTTATTGATGTGTAAACTTGGTCGATTAACTCACAAAATGATGTTTTAGTTTGTGAGTCATCGACACAGTTCACACATCAATAACCTCTAGAAAAATGTGTTTAAGGGGGTACCCAACACTTTCACTAAAATAGATTTGGCTCGTATAATTTTCATGAAATTTTGATAAAATAGTTACTTGGACCTGTTGATAGAAAAATAAAAATTTCAAGAAATTTGAACCAAACAATTTACAGGAATTATTTCATTAGGTTATAGCAGTTTGACAAACACTAATTTTGATCATTGAGAACTTTACTAATAGTATATGATTAAAACGTTCAGCTGATTTTTAAAGAGTTAACTCCCATTAAGTGTTTGGTACCCCCTTAATCCTTATAATTCTAAATCGGAACGCTATTTATTATTTTATTTGATTTTAACTTTCTTTACAAGGCATCGTAAGTAGTTTCACCAACATAGTTTATCGAAGTGTAAACCTAGGAAAGAAACTTTAACGGACCAATCAAATTCTAGTATTTGTTGATAAGCAAATCATATAATAAGAATCAGCACACCGTGCAACCGAATTATCATGATTCAATTAAAAAAAAACGTCGAACAAGGTCACAAACCGACGTTTTGCTAAATATGGTAAAAATTAGTTATGTCTATATACAAATCTAAGAGTCTTTTAACTATTTGTGTATAACAAACAACGCATTAATGATTATGCTATCTCATAATGTTATATGAATACGATGTAAGCTGTGGTATTATTTAGGACGAAGAATTCTGTATGAAACATATAAGACCATTTCTCTAATTCTTCGTCAATTTATCCCTTTCTGCACCCATTGTATAAAAAAAATTTAATCAACGTGTGGTTCGTTTGATCTCAGTTCTTCATTGGTTAAAATCCGATTATGACGTCGAATTTTCTTGCTTTCCTCTGAATTTCCTATTGTGACGGCATGAAAAAAGGCGACCATGCCTGATGACGTCACATAGAAAGAACACATCTTTTTGCAGATCATTCGAAAAGAAGGAATACATTTGCCTGCGTCTTGTTTGAAAATCATTAGAGAAACAGATTCCACCACCAAATCTCGTGTAATACGATATTTATCCACTCTCGGCAGTTAAATTTTAAATATTAAAAAACGCTCGGCGAGCCTCGCGTTTTAAATTTGAAAATTTAACTGTCTCGAGTGGATAAATATCGTATCACACTCGATGCAGTGCATGGTAGAATCTATATATAACCAATTACGCGAAGAGAATCATTATTAACCTTATACGAAAACATATCTCCATTGCAAATGTATGTCATCTCATAACGTTATAGGAATACATGTCTACTTATAATGTTATATGAATACATGGCTTAATTGTAAATGTATGTCAATTTTATATAACGTTACATGTATACATGTCTACTCATAACGTTATATGAATACATGTCTACTCATAACGTTATATGAATACATGTCTACTCATAACGTTAAATGAATACATGTCTACTCATAAAGTTATATGAATACATGTCTACTCATAATGTTATAGGAATACATGTCTACTCATAACGTTATATGAATATATGTCTGAATCGCAAATGTATGTCAACTCATAACGTTATATGAATACATGTCTGCATGAATTGCAAGTGTATTGTCAACACATAACGGTATGGAAGTATAGGTTTAAAAAAATCTAAAAACAATACGAATTCATATCAACATTGCAATAGTCCACAACCCATAACGCCTATTCAACAACAAATTATGCTACTGCAAGTTGAAAGCATAATGCAAGTTGAAAATATAATGTGTTAATAAGGTTAAATTCTAACTATCCGTGTTGAAGGCCGTACTTTGACCTATAATTGTTTACTTTTTATTCATTGTGACTTGGATGGAGAGTTGTCTCATTGGCACTCATACCACATCTTCTTATTTATATCCTACTGCCTGTTGATACTTTTATTTTGGCATTGCACAAGTCATGTCTTCTTTGACTGTCCATGGCATTAAAACGCTTAATCCCTGGGATGTCTTTTTTAATTGATTTTAGTCTCTGATGCATGAATTTTTATCATAAATTGTTTTTGGCTTTTAACTAGCTTTCAGTAACTGCGAGTACTCTCAATTCGTACTTTCGTGTTAATTTGACCTGTTGACACAATTTGTAATGCATTTTTGTTATTTAATGTTTACTTATTTGGTGTTATATTTCGTCTCACTAATTTTAATATGTACCACCTTTGATAAGTATTTAGTATGACGATAAATTTTCACTTCTGTACTCATACTGTAAACAACAAATTTATTTATTTTGAAAAAATATTTCCTTACTCCTAACAACAAAATTATTTATATTTAAATTTATCTGTGTACGTTATTTTATTTAACACCATTTTGTCCCAGGTTAGAGTTGTCTTTTTGACATTGTTCTACAACTTTTTTATTAATATTTTATTTATATTGTGTCATTGATCAAACTTATTCGTTCAGTGTATGTTTACCTGTTTTTGTTTATATATGTCTTTTTGATCGAGTTAAGCCATTTCAATTGATATTTTATAGTGTGTCTTTTTATGTTGTAATGTTACACTACTGTTTCAGGTTAGGGTGAAGGTTGGTGCTTGTTTAAACATTTAAACCTGCTGCATTTGTATGCACCTGTCCTAAGTCAGGAGCCTGTTGTTCAGTGGTTGTAGTTTGTTGATGTGGTTCATAAGTGTTTCTCGTTTCTCGTTTTTTATATAGATTAGACCGTTGGTTTTCCTGTTTGAATTGTTTTACACTAGTCATTTTGGGACCCTTTATAGCTTGCCGTTCGGTGTGAGCCAAGGCTTTGTGTTGAAGGCTGTACTTTGACCTATAATTGTTTACTTTTTACGCATTGTGACTTGGATGGAGAGTTGTCTCATTGGCACTCATACCACATCTTCTTATTTATATATAGTTTATTTTTTCTTGTGTCCCCCATTACTATAAATTTATCTGTTTTGAAATCTTTCACAGCCATTATGTCATATTTATTATTACACAGTTTTAAAAATATCATGAAGCTATATGCGCTACCATAACTCAATCATTGTAGCATATTACAAGCATTATCACTATAATTTCACATTTATGTTTTAATTTTCAGTCATGCCTACCAGTACATGTGTTTTAAGTAGAAGAGTAAGTCCAGCAGGAAATGATGCAGGAAGAGAGTTATTGGATCACTTATGTAAGTTGAATAGTATAAACATTTCAATATTGTCCACTAGCTAGTGCAGAGTTGTTTGAAATAATCTGACCTTCCAAAAATTATTGAATTATATGTATAACAGCACCTTGCTGAGAAAAAATTGATATTAGAAACAAGCTTTAACAAACTAACCCAATCCAAACACAGATTTCAGCATCTCTGCTGTTGGTTAAGGGTACATTTTGATTAATTTCTTAATAAAACATGTATAAACATACAGACAAATTTGGAAATGGAGTGGAATTTTATTATGACAGTTACCAAACAAGAAAGAAGCAAGCATCTAGTGAAAAGGTTAAGTTTACAGACTTGATCAATAGTTATAATGTATGATTAACTTGAAAATAGGAACAAGTTAAGAGAGAGACAACTAGTAGTATTCCAGTATTCCATTTTTCCCATGTCATTTTTTCTGCAGATTTTTACTTCATCCTTCCTCATAAAGTGGGGGCTTTATTGGAATCAACTTGTCTGGTTCCATTTCTTCGTTCTTCTGTCACTCTGTTCATCCCTCAAATATTTTCTCAGGAAACATAGTCAATCAGGGGTAATACAAGTGTTTTTTTTTTAAATTTTATAATGGTACAGGTAAATTATTTTGGAGGTAGAGTTGTATCCCTTAGACATTCAGATTTTTTTTATTTATATACTGTATTAAGTAAAAAAGTCTTCTTTTCTTCTTTCCTTGAAATTCTCTTGCTCTACATTGCTCTAATAGAGCGTTTAATTGTCTGCCATTAATAGTTGTCTTTACTATTCATAAAAGTATAATTTCATGGACAATGAAAATCTCTTTTGTCAAGATCTGTTATCTTCAAAATACTGCTTATTGAATTTACAAGCCTCCAGGGAGCAATTTTTGAAGGCCTTGCACAGTTACTTCACATCTGAGCACAGTATATTTCTTTGTTTAGTTTAAATATTCTTGAAATAAAGGTTGAACTCTAATTAAAAAAATAGTTAGCAAGCCAGAACAATATTCTAAAGGCATTTTTGACCTCCCAAAACTTAAGAATATAAGGGGTCGTAAAAAGAAATTACTTGTATAAGTAAATTTTCGGAGAAGATTAAGAGGAAATTATTCAAACCTTGAAAAGAAAATAGAAATCTTACAAATTTGCTTATACAGGTAAATATTACTTTGTAACATTTTCAGGTAAATAAACATGACTTATATAAGTAATATCCCTGAATGATAGTACAGGTGGACTTCATATTTAATCAGCAACTTGACAGTGATGAGTTTTAACGTGTGAGCAAATCATTAAATCTGTCAGACACCTACTCCCTGATTTCAAATATTTTAGATATTTCAATATGTTGAATGAATTTAACTGCTTTGGTGGTCTTGTGGTAGCATGTTTGGCTTGAGTGCAGGAAGTCGTGGGTAGGAAACCTGGCGGGGTCAAACCAAAGACCTTAGAATTGGTAGTTGCAGCTTCTCCGCTAAGCACATGGCATTAAGGTGTAAGAGCAAGACTGGTCAGCCTGGAGTCAGAATAATGTGTCAGGATAGGGTGACACGTCCTCCTGCGAACTTGAAAACTGCAAAACACAATGACTCCATATTTGGTCAACAGCTTGCAATTGACAGTGATGAAATACTATAGCATTCCGGCAATTAGTGTACAACCTAGCATTCCAGCAACTAGTGTACAACGTAACAATAACTTTTTAGCTCACCGTTCCGAAGGAACTGTGAGCTTTAGCCTTCACTTGGCGTCCGTCGTAGTCGTCCGTCTGGTGTAAACTATTTCAAACATCTCCTCTTCTGAAACTACTAAACCAATTCCAACCAAACTTAAGCTGAATGATCCTTAGGGTATCTAGAATAAAGTTTGTGTTTTATTTTATGTTTTGTCAAAAAACATGGCAGCCATGGATAAAAATAGAACATAGGGGTAAAAAGCAGTTTTTGGCTTATATCTCAAAAACAAAGCAGTTAGAGCAAATCTGACATGGGGTTAAAGTGTTCATTAGGTGAAGTTCTATCAGCCCTGAAATTTTCAGATGAATCTAATAACCCATTGTTGGGTTGCTGCCACTAAATTTGTAATTTTAAGGGAATTTTGCAGTTTTTGGTTATTATCTTGAATAGTATTAATGATAAAGATAAACTGTAAACAGCAAATATGTTCAGTAAAGTAAGATCTACAAATAAGTTTATATGACCAAAATTGTCAATTGACCCCTTAAAGAGTTATTGCCCTTTAAGGACAATATTACACAATTTGTTTATCATGTTTTCTAACTTTAAAAAATCTTCTCTGAAACCACTGAACCAATTCCAACCAAACTTAAGCTGAATGATCCTTAGGGTATCTAGAATAAAGTCTGTGTTTTATTTTCTGTTTCGTCAAAAAACATGGCCACCATGGCTAAAAATAGAATATAGGGGTAAAATGCAGTTTTTGGCTTATATCTAAAAAACCAAAGGAGCAGCAAATATGTTCAGCAAAGTAAGATCTACAAATAAGTTTATATGACCAAAATTGTCAATTGACCCCTTAAGGAGTATTGCCCTTTTAGGACAATATTACACAATTTGTTTATCATGTTTTCTAACTTTAAAAAATCTTCTCTGAAACCACTGAACCAATTCCAACCAAACTTAAGCTGAATGATCCTTAGGGTATCTAGAATAAAGTCTGTGTTTTATTTTCTGTTTCGTCAAAAAACATGGCCACCATGGCTAAAAATAGAATATAGGGGTAAAATGCAGTTTTTGGCTTATATCTAAAAAACCAAAGGAGCAGCAAATATGTTCAGCAAAGTAAGATCTACAAATAAGTTTATATGACCAAAATTGTCAATTGACCCCTTAAGGAGTATTGCCCTTTTAGGACAATATTACACAATTTGTTTATCATGTTTTCTAACTTTAAAAAATCTTCTCTGAAACCACTGAACCAATTCCAACCAAACTTAAGCTGAATGATCCTTAGGGTATCTAGAATAAAGATTGTGTTTTATTTTCTGTTTCGTCAAAAAACATGGCCGCCATGGCTAAAATTAGAACATAGGGGTAAAATGCAGTTTTTGGCGTATATCTCAAACACTTAAGCAATTAGAGGTGTAATACCACGAAATCATAGTACGTCACATCCGGTTGCATACGAAAATAGGTCGAAAAAAAATATTCCCTTGAATTTGACAGTTGTAGGTAATTGATCCTACATTTCGTTGCAGTAAAACATTTCTGGGTCATAAACATATATCTTGGGTATTTCAAAGCACCATTATTTTTTTATTTTGGGTTTCTATAGAATATTTTGGAAACTTGAGGTTACATGGTTACTAAAGCTTGTACACAGGTTAAAAAAGGGGGAAAATTTGATTGGTTAACTTCCAGTGATGGTTATTTTCTTATATGCAATGAAATGTTATGTGAAATTTTTTCTATAGTACTGGACAGGATAAAACTTTACTCATGGCAAGTATTTCTTTATTTGTAACAAAGATAAACTTCTGCACAATTTTTAGAAAAGTGAAAATTTAACAAAGACTAATAGGGGAAAATCAATGGTGGTATTACACCTAGAGCAAATCTGATGAGAGGTTAAAATGTTCATTAGGCCAAGTTCTATCAGCCATGAAATTTTCAGATGAATCTAACAGTCCATTGTTGGGTTGCTGCCACAAAATTGGTAATTTTAAGGAATTTTGCAGTTTTTGGTTATTATCTTGAATATTATTAATGATAAAGATAAACTGTGAACAGCAAAAATGTTCAGCAAAGTAAGATCTACAAATAAGTTAAATATTACCAAAATTGTCAATTGTGTCCTTAAGGAGTTATTGCCCTTTAAAGACAATTTTTCACAATCTGTTCATCTAGTTTGCTTACTTTAAAAAATCTTCTCCTTTGAAACTGCTGAATCAATTTCAGCCAAACTTGGGCTGAATGAGTTTCAGAGTATCTAGTATTAATTTTGTATTTGATTTTCTTGTACGTAAAGAAACATAGCCACTATGGCTAAAATGGAACATAGGGGTAAAATGTATTTCTTTGCTTTTGAAGAAAATATGACAGATACAAAGAACATTTCAATGGAATTTTTAAGCCACTTATTAATATATGTTAAAAAGCAAAAATAATCATTTATGAAAGATTTAAGCAAAAAATTACAGGTGAGCGATTCAGGCTCTTGAGAGCCTCTTGTTTGTTATTGTTATGTTTTCAATGTGATCGTAGCCAGTGCCAACCTTTAAGGCAAAAAAATGAATTCTGATATCTGGCAGAAATCTTGTGAACATCTGAAGGATTTTATTGCAACTTACTAGTATTCAATAGATCTATAGTACTTTTTAATTTTCTTAAGTCACAGAGCCAACAAATTGCCATATCATTCCATCTCTTTCAAATCTTCATGAAAGATGTCATACAATTATATATAGCCTTTGAATGAGGTCGATATGAGAATATATATTGACCTGAAATTAAGCAGTACATGTATATGGACTGAGGACAATATATCCTTGTATCAACCTCATACAAAGGCTATTAATGTTATTTTATTACATAAATTCATTTGATTGGTTGTCATGATTACACCACTATTGAGGTTTTTAGATTGCTATTTTTGTCCCGCCTGCAATAAAGTCGCAGTATGTGAGACATAGGTATTACAAACTGGCAGCAGCGGCGACGGCGTAAACTATTTGTTTAAAGCTTTATATTTCGAAAGGTAGAATACCTTGATGCTTCATACCTTGCGTACAAAGTTTCCGTCTGTTATTTCCATTGTCCTTGACCTCATTTTCATGGTTCAGTGACTGTGAACAAAATAGTTTTTATACGCCCGTCAAAATTTTGACAGAAGTATTATAGTATACAAGTGTCGTTTGTTCGTCTGTCCGTCTATCCGTCTGTCCGTCTGTCTGCCGGCGTAAACATGTCGCACCGTAACTTGAGAACGACTTATCCAAATTTCATGAAACTTAACATAGTTGTTTCTTATGATGGTCAAACGATCTGTATACTTTTTGGTGAAAATAAGATTAAAACTTTTTGAGAAACGGGACTTAATAAAACAGTTGTGTGTTTTTTTTCACATGTCGCGCCGTATCTCAAAAACAATTTATGATTATTGCTTAAAACTTTACACACTTCTTAGTTATATTAATCTTAGGATCTGTATACTTTTTGGTGATGATTAAAAATTTTATTTTTGAGTTATTTAGTATTTTTTAAAAAAAGGGGGAGGGGTTTTTCACATGTCGCTCCGTAACCCAAAAACGATTTATGATTATTGCTTAAAATTTTACAAACTTCTTAGTTATATAAATCTTAAGATCTGTATACTTTTTGGTTTTGATTCAAAATTTTATTTTAGAGATATTGACTTTTTTTTTTAAATGGGGGTTTTCACATGTTGCGCCGTATCTCAAAAACGATTTATGATTATTGCTTAAAATTTTACAAACTTCTTAGTTATATTAATCTACAGATCTGTATACTTTTTGGTTTTGATTCAAAATTTTATTTTAGAGATATTGAGTTTTTGTAAAAAAAAAAAGGGGGGGGGGGGGGGGTTTTCGCATGTCGTGCCGTATGTCAGAAACTATTAATGATTATTGCATAAAAATTCACACACAAGATGACGGGCGTATCATGCGCTCATGGCGCAGCTGTTTATTTTTAGGTGAAATACGAACTTATTATGAGTAATAAGATAACTATATTTGGTATATATGGGTTCCTTGCAACGTCTACATGTCCATCAGGTAGGGTTCACCTGACCTCAACCTTATTCCATGGATCAGTGATCAAGGTTAAAGTTATGTGGTCAAGTCTGTATCTCAGATACTATAAGCAATAGGTCAACTATATTTGGTGTATGGAAATATTGTAAGGTGTACATGTCTGACTGACAGGTTTCATCTGACCTTGACCTCAATTTTATGGTTCATTGGACAATGTTTAGTTTTTTGTGGCTTGGTCTATTTCTCAGATACAATAATAAAAAGGGCCACTATATTTGGTGTATGGACTGATTGTCAAGTGTACATGTCCGTCTGGCAGGTTTCGACTGACCTTGACCTCATTTTCATGGTTCATTGGACAATTTTTAGTTTTTATATGCTCGCTTACGGGACGTATTATGGTATACCGTTGACCGTCTGTCCATCTGTCCGTCCGTCGTCAACATGTCGGACATTAATTCAAAAACGCTTTAACAAATATGCATGAAACTTTGGTGAAATGTTTATATCTATTGACGTGAGCTCCCTTTTGTTTTTTATAAATTTCAGATATACCATTTCCTAGTTTTGGGGTTTTATTCATTAAAAAAGGGGGGATTTTCCAGTCTTCGGACGATAACTCATAAAAAAAATCGCCAATTTGCATGAAACTTTTGTGAATTGTTCATATCTATTGACATGAGCTCCCTTTTGTTTTTTATAAATTTTGGATTTGCCGTTTCTGAGTTTTGGGGTTTTATTCATTTTAAAAGGGGGGATTTTCCAGTTTTCGGACAATAACTCAAAAAAAAATTCACCTATTTGCATGAAACTTTTGTGAATTGTTCATATCTATTGACGTGAGCTCCCTTTGGTTTTTTATAAATTTCGAATTTACCATTTCTGAGTTTTGGGGTTTTATTCATTAAAAAAGGGGGGAATTTCCAGTTTTCAGACAATAACTCAAAAACGATTTCACCAATTTGCAAGAAACTTTGGTGAATTGTTTATTTCTATCAACATGAGCTCCCTTTTGATTTTTATAAATTTCAGACTATACTTTTCCGATTTATGGGGTTTTATTCATTACAAAAAGGGAGATTTTCCAGTTTTCGGACAATAACTCAAATCAGCATTTTTTTATGAAACTTTGGTAAATTGTTTATATCTATTTTTTGTAAGCTCCCTTTTGATTTTTATAAATTTTCGATTTTATGTTTCTGAGTTTTATTTGTCTATAGTCTGACAACAGATTTGCAAAGTATTGCGCAACAGCACAGTGTATTGCACAACAGCAAGAAATCTTTCATATAACCAATTTCAAGTTCTTTGACTACATTTATTCAGAGTCCTATAATGTATCAAATATTTAATTACAATCCAAAATCAGACCTGTATCAAGCTTGAATATTGTGTCCATTTTTGCCCCAACTGTTCAGGGTTGGACCTCTGCGGGCATATCCAGCTGCGCTCAGCGAAGCAGTTTATTATTGTGGTTTGGTATAGTTCTCAGATCTATATTATAAGTAATAGGTCAATTATATTTAGTTTATAGAATATTGTGAGGTGTATTATTATGTCTGCCTGGCATGATATGGTTCATATGACCATGACCTCATTTTCATAGTTCATTAAGGTCAATGATAAGTCTTTCGTAATTTTGTCAATTTATCAGATACTTTCAGCAAAAGGTCAACTATATTTGGTGAATTGAATGATTGTAAGGTGTACATGTCTGTCTGGCAGGGTTCATATGACTATGATCTCCTTTTCATGGTTCATTGGTCAATATTATGATTTTGATGGTTTGATCTCTTTCTCAGGAAGCTCAGTGTTATTGTATATGCAGCTCTATTAGCAAAGGTTCTTCTATTTCCATAGAGAAAAATGCATAGTTTACATAAAGATTCGCCATTTAGATTTTCCACATTTTCACTACCCTAAGACAATAACATCTAGGGAACAACTATGATTCAGCAGGTTTTATTGTAGTAGGCTTACTATGCTTACAGAAAACTTATAATATGCCTTTTTTTTGGTCTCTTTGAATGCAATTTTTAATCGTGTCTTAAATATTTGCGTTAGTACCTCAAACTTAATTTATTAAATGCAAAACCATTAAAATTGTCTCATTTTGAGATTGTGCCATTAACATTTAGATGTGACTCAAGGATTACCCCCAAAAAATATATGTTGCAACAAGATGTGTACTTAAGAGATATTTATGTGGGTAACATTATATCTTTTTGGGCAAAACCTTTGCTCACAACCAACTTTACTGAAAGCTACCTATAATCAGCCATTATTTGCCAAGTATGTTATTTTAATAGGTTTATGACACAATAGCTATAGTGTCATGACCACTGACTTTTATAAAATTATTGAAATGAACACTATTCATTTATCAATAAAACTAATATTTTTTTTAATCTTAGTGAAGTATTTTAAGAAGATTAAAAATTTCAGGGGTTTAATATTATCTGCCATTATACCTCTCCTTTATTACTTGCATTTTTGTCCCGCGTGTGACAAAGTTGCATATTACGAAACATAAGAAAGCTAATGTTTCATGCTCAAGTCCGTATTTCAGAAATTATAAGCAATAGGACCATTACATTTGGTGTATGGAATGATTGTAAGGTGTACATGTCTGTCTGGCATTGTTCATCTGACCGCGACCTCAAAAAGTCATTTTCATAGAACATTGATAATGTTTAGTTTATGTGATACTTGTAGTAAAACCTTCATATTACAGACTTTCAACATAAAATCAATTATAAGTAAGACAGGTGAGACATTTCAGCATGTGCACTCTTGTTGTATTCTAAAAATAACTCAGCAATATCTCTTTTCTATCTGATGTGTTTAGTCTACATGTGGAAATAAAGTTGAACATGTGACTCTTTCTGAACGAATCATTGTTGTTATTTAGAATATATACAAAATGATAATATTAACACTTATAAAAATACAGTTATGATTTTGCAGTTATCAGTGGAATTTCACAGATACCAACTGGAGATGTGGAATTGAAGAAACAATGGCTTCAAGCTCGATATCATGACGAGGATCTTTTCTTTGCACGGCATAGAATTCAAGGTATCCATCAAGGTTTATGGTCTGAATATATTAAAAATAGTAGTTGTGCCTCTCATTTATGTCTGCATTATAAATTGCAACTTTACATTTAGGAAATTTCAGTTGCATTGGCACAAATCATTGCACATTGAAGGTGTTATTTATTTCAGCCTTTCTGTCAAAAATTTTCTAGCTAAAAGGGCCAAAATTTTGAACTGCTGTTCCCATGGCTTCTTGTACAGCATTTAGTTTCATCCTATCACTTTTTTAACAGTTTTATAAAGGTAGAAATGCCCTTTACCGTCAGGCATCAAACAGTCATTTTCTGCTACCGTTAATGTCAAATTGGTTAATATTTTATCGTGATTCATCAGAGGTCTCAAATAATTATCCCTCACCGTTATTTTTGGAAAGAAATTTTAACGGGATTCTTCAAAATCAGACAATTTTTTTATTGTCATAAAGAAAATGTACACTTTATTGTCATGCACCAAAAATTTCTGTTAAGGGCATATACGATACAGTTTTGATCCCACAGTGATTTTTTTATGAAAATTTGCATACAAGCTATTTTTTACCTCATCAATTCAAATATGTAATAAGAAATATACCTTCATGTGCTCAATTTTAATAGAGATAAATTTGGTTGAAATTTTAGACATTTACTTAATATTTCAGTTAAATCTTAGACATTTCTATCCTTTGGACAGACGTACTTGACTTTTTTGTTTCAAATGATAAACACATGTGGATTTTTGTAAAAAGATTTGGGATATCTTTGTTACAAACGTAGGCTCTTAAATTGTGTACGTACAACAATTCTTTGTAAATAATTCATTTTTATTAAATTTGCATAATTTTGGAAAAAACGGCATTTTTGCTGTATATTTATCTGATTTAAAAAAAAATCATCAGTGATTTCTTCATAAAATTTGATACAAATAATCTCGAAACAGTATCTAGTCAAATGCCATTTTAAAAAAGAGGGGTCCATGTAAGAAGAAGGAGATGTGGTATGATTGCCAATGAGACAACTATCCACCAAAGTTCAAATGAAGTGGATGTAAGCAATTATAGGCAACCGTACGGCCTTCAAAAATGAGAAAAACCCATGTACTCGTTTTCAAGCTAATGATTAAAATCATTCAACAAATGCATCTTGTCCAGATATGTCGCAGTTTGATGTCACAAAAAAATAACATTTTATGTTAGCAACATCATTATCTCCCCTATAACTGTATGCCCTTAACGTTATTTGGCAAATTTTTTTACTGTTATGTAACATGAAGATACCACCATTACGACCCTCTTTTATGGTTGTAGTCAACCTTATCTTCTTTATCAACAAAAATTTCTTAGTCTTTGTAGGTTCTCTTGACTCAGGATGAAGTTCAATATGAGCTACAACCATTGCTAAACCTCTGCTGTCATCTGTTGACTATCATTCAAGATCTTTACCTAAAAAATGTTGCACCGATTTTAACTAATTTGCATAATACTGAACGTTATGTGGTGTAAATTATATTTTATGAATTATATTTCATACTATGAACTAACATCAGCATGATCAGTGCCATGCCTTAAAAAAGAAAATTAGGGTAAAATGTTTGTACTTGTTTGATATTTTGAAAATTATAATACCGGTACATGCCTAAAATCTGGTCTGGTTAATGTCAGGATATTATTATTCTACAGTTAGTTTCTATGGAAATCATCAAAAAATATAAGACTAACCATGTGATGGAGTTATTGACCTTAAATGGTGATGAGGAAACCCACGCTTAGCCTCTTGCTGTTGGCAATCTTTTTTAAATACATAGATAATTTAATAAGATATAGTGATTTGGACTTATACAGCCAAAATGATCAGCAAAACAGAATCTAAAAAAATGCCAAAATAGTCAAAATGACGGAAGCCTCGAATTTACTCCTTATACATGGTTATAGGAGTTATTGTCCTGAAATTTTTATAAATTTTTGTCATTGTTTGTAGCTGGTCAGATATGTCAGGAAGAAGGCTTGCCGCTACTGCAATGGCTGTCTTAAGTAGAAAAAAAGTAGCAGGTGAACAGTTGAAGTAGATATAACTCTCTTAATGTATAGCGGCTTATGATAAGCTGGTTGTGAAGGAACCTGACTACGGCTGATATTTTTCCTTTTTATCTTGAACACTTTAAATGATTCCTAACAGGAGTTATTACCCTTAATTGACTTTTATTAACTCACCTAAGGTTTTGCCATCACTTGGTGTCCATCCTCCATTGTAGTTTCTATCAACTTTTACAACAATCTTCTCATTTGAATCGCTAAATACAATTAACAATACTTGGCCACAATCATCCTTGGGGTAACTTATTTAAAAAATGTGTCTGATGATCCTGCCAGAGAGCCAACAAGGCTGCCAAGGCTCAAAATGGAACATTTGGTTAAAATGCAAGTATGGTCTTTTATTTGGAAAACTGTTATAG
This sequence comes from Mytilus californianus, assembly GCF_021869535.1. Taxonomy (NCBI): domain Eukaryota; kingdom Metazoa; phylum Mollusca; class Bivalvia; order Mytilida; family Mytilidae; genus Mytilus; species Mytilus californianus. The sequence goes on along the minus strand of NW_026262626.1, from coordinate 21,624,098 downwards.
ATAGAGATAATCTGATCATGCTGACAGGGCAAAAAAGTTCAAAATGTCAGGATTTACATATTGTCTAGTTTGACCAAAATTGTCAGATGACAGATTATAGGAGTTATTGTCCTTAAATGACAGTTTTTACCAAGGACAAGGACCCTGGGGCGATAAGAACTGTTTGTAACCCCACCATCAAATGTTATTTAATTTGTCATATTGTTACTTATTGTAACTCTATACCACAGACCCTCTGAAAATGGTGGCATTTTGGGTCTTTCTCATATATTCCGTTGCCTAGTAACCAGTATAACGGTGGTGATAAACTCAATAAATATGCTAGATATTTAGCTTTAAAATAAAATTGAGAATGGAAATGGGGAATGTGTCAAAGAGACAACAACCCGACCAAAAGAGCATAAAACAGCCCTAGGCCACCAATGGGTCTTCAACACAGCGAGAAAATCCCCCACCCGGAGTCGGGCATCAGCTGACCCCTAATCAAAAATGTGTACTAGTTCAGTGAAAATGGACGTCACAGTAAACTCTGAAACATATAAATGAACTAAAATTTAAAAAAACATACAAGACTAACAAAGGGCCAGAGGCTCCTGACTTGGGACAGACACCAAAATGCCTTACTATTACTTATTATTTGAGCTCTCATGCATGCATACTTTTAAATTCAAAGGTAACCACCAAATAAATAGTCAATTAGGTAGCCCTTTCTGTGTATATTTAAGACCATTGTCCTGACTGGGTGTACAAGGTTAAGATTGGTGGCTATTTTTTCATTTATGTAAATAATGGTTATTTTATTATCCATATCACATAGTTACTACTATGATTATATAAATGGTTGACTTGTCAGTCAGGTTTCGAATTAGTCAAAATTATCTCCCCACTATGCCACCTATTTTTTTCAATCGTGAAAAAGGAAGCCATTGTAGTGATGAAGCGCTGTCAATTTATCTCTTGAAAACCGATTAAATTTATCCACATAGCATCATTACCTGATTCTTACATGTGGTATTTCAAAAGACAAATGTATCTACTAGCTATTAAGCATCATGTAATGTACTTTTATGTATTGTAATGTACTGTGGAATTTTTGTCAGCAGAATTTATGCTTATGCACAATAAAGATCCACATCTATTTGCACCTATCATAATCATGATAATCGACTGTTTTGTGAAAATTTGTCTTTATTTCAAAAGTTTACAAATATATTGAAGCTCCATACTATAATTTAACTATACACACCTATATAAGCTGCAAAAAATCCTAAATTATGCACCTTCATTAAACTTTTAAAGCCCATATAGAAACAGATGTAACAATTCAAATATACCAATTTGACCATTTTTACCTTCTCTATTAAAGAGTTCCATTTCTTTTGTTTAATATCAACTGGATATCATAAAGCACATAGCATGCATTTTGTAAGTTTTGTGCTTGGATATCAAAGGACAATATCTGCCTATGTAGGAACATTAATATATATATAGTTGTTATTTTTCAGTGTAGTCAGTATATATATATATGTACAGAGTGAAATCATAAACATTTATTAAATTACTCGTATTTCATTTTTGTAGGTCAGCCTTCTTTCGATGAATATTTTGACTTCATAAAACAGTTCGAAGGTATGCGAAACCACAAGAAATCCTTTGGTAAGGGATTTTTTAAAATAGGATTTTATATATATAAGTATATATTGGCGAGAATTCAGTAATGGAAATTTGTTGAGTTTTTTTGTCAGTCATATACAGTCATATATATTAAGATACAATTTTAAGACATTATGTAATATTCATTTATTCTGACAAAATTTTTTTGTGTAAAAAAAGAATGAACTTGTAATTTATTTACACTAAGGAATAAAGCTAACAAGGATCATATGTCAAGGGTTTTAGGTAACAAAAAGTGTGACATATTGTGTATTGTCCTTTACTCTGAGTGCATGACAGCTTTACTTGACCTGATTTTAGTGTAAGATATGTTCAAACACTATACCGGTAATTGATAAGCAGGCTTTCTTACAAAATCATTTTAGTATTATTGTCTTTAAATATTTTTTAACACAGAGGAGTGAAAATTGACATGTATATGTAACATTTTGTTGTCCAACATTATTACCAAATATTATATATTTTTTTTAAATTGCTCTTTGCAGTACCTAAGAGACTTGAAATATTGCTGTATATGCTTAATGAAGAAAAAAACCCTTCATTTCTTCAAATGTTTGCATGACTTGTGACAGAAAGCCAAGGCAATATTAAAAGTGATAAGTTTTGGTGTCAAACAAATTTTATTACTGAAATACTTGTATAATCAATTTCGTGAAGATTTTTTATTGAACATGCTCTTATACATTCTTGGCATTTAGCGTTCCTGATGGAGGTAAATCCATTAAAGCGCTTCGGATGAATGAAATTTATAAAGCTTTTTTTACAGCACTTGGTAGATGCCACTGCTGATAGACTATCCGTCCCTGGGGGTATCATCAGCTCAGTAGTCAGTACTTCAGTACTGACCTGATTTATCACAAACCTTTCTTAAATTGTCACTTTATAATTTAAGAAATTATAAGGAACTTTGGTTTCAAATAATTAAGGCAAATTTGACCTTAGATGAATTTGGCTCAGGGCTCACGCTAGCAGGCGACTCAGGGGCAACAAAGTCACTTTCCTGTCCGTCACTTCGCTTTGCCCGACTGCCAAAAGCGAAATCTAGTCACCCTGTTGTTCACGATACTCGCTTTCAGTCGCTTTCGTCATCGGTAATATTCAATATTTACCAAGTCGATGAAACAGCAATTTTTCATTTAAAAGTAAAGAAATTCAAAGACATAAACATTTTATTTTCTTTAAAAAAGAGGTTAAAGCATTGATTTTGAAGTTGGTTGCATGTTATTTTCATAATGACAATTTTTTTATCACTTCCGGGCGGTACTTGTTACTCGAAAGCGTACATCAAAACATTCTAACTTTCGGCAAAATAAGTTTGTTACTTCATTAGAACGTGATGAAATTTGCCTGAAGTAAATTTGTTATCCATATATTGCATTAAAAACGTCATATTCCTTTCAATATCGCGTGTCAAACATCGTTTATTTTTGTAAATTTTCTTCGTCCACCATTGAAATTATTGGGCAAATTATTGTACATCTACGGACCGGAGTCGGGATTCATAGGAAACGGACCTGCTATGACCGAAATCTGGGTTCTTACGATAATGACTACGGACACATAAATGGCACAGCTGACAGAAGAAAATTGATCCCAAAAGGAAAAATTACGCATTCCACACGCATTAACATACTTTTGGTTAGATCTACTTGATTAATGTATATATTTCCATGTATATGCATTGTTTCAATTTATAAATTAAAGTTGCTCAACTCTGGGACTATTACACTAATATAATTATATTATGTCCAAGCTTAACTGTGTATAATAAAACTGTTAAATTTATATATCTTTTTAATGAGAAATACTTAATTTCATAAACATGATAACAGAGTAGTTTTTTAATTGAATTTTAATTGATATAACAACCTTCTTTTCCTTTTTGATATAAAAAAAAATCTTTTTTATTATTGCCAGATATTTAATTGGTTTTTTTCTGACAAGAGGACTAATATGATTGTGCAACTAGATATGATAAAATTAACAAACTTTGAATTTGAACTGTTACTTTAATTGTATACCAGGTACAAATTGAACAATATAAAAAAAATATAAGATACATATGGCCCTTTGTATTATAGTAAAAACCAAACATTGTAGCGCCGCGAGCGAATGAGCACTTCTCTTTCAAATCTCACTACTTCTCCCTCTCATTTTCAAAAAGAGAAGTCACTTCTCCCTATGATTCTGAAGTAGTGTGAGCCCTGTTTGGCTATTAATTTTAGGCACTTTTTGGTCAAATAGCTCTCAGGGATCTCCTTGACCTGTTTTATGATGGTGCACTGCCATAGTGAAAATCTCAAAAAGATATCAATTGTGGCTATATAATGTCTTTAAACATTGTTAAAGAAAAATGCACTTTATATTACTTGTAACTTTTTTCCCCTATAATTTGATTAAGATTACAAGGTTTTGCTGAAAATGATATTACTTATTACCAAACTTTCAATAATTTAAAAGTTGATGAAGCATCATTAACAATGATTAATGTTGCAGTTGATAATATATCATAGTTAAATGTCTTTTGTTTTATCTTTCAGCTGAGTTGACAGATGAGTTGACCAAATCAAGAATTGAATCGGAAAGTTATAAGAGATCTTTTCAAAATTTACCGCATGCTTTTCCAGAAATGCTTATGTTGATGAATTGAAAAATCTAAATGATAAATTGACATTATGCAATGATCAGCTGTGTAGGAAAGAAGCACAAGTTTCTACAGAAAATGATCAACTGAGAAGGAAAGAAGCACAAGTTTCTACAGAAAATGATCAGCTGAGAAGGAAAGAAGCACAAGTTTCTACAGAAAATGATCAGCTGAGAAGGAAAGTAGCACAAGATTCTACAGAAAATGATCAGCTGAGAAGGAAAGTAGCACAAGTTTCTGCAGAAAATGATCAGCTGAGAAGGAAAGAAGCACAAGTTTCTACAGAAAATGATCAGCTGAGAAGGAAAGTAGCACAAGTTTCTACAGAAAATGATCAGCTGAGAAGGAAGGAAGCACAAGTTTCTACAGAAAATGAGCATCTTAAAAGGAAGGAAACTCAGCTTTGTACAGATATTGAACAGATAAAAGAAAGGGAAGCTCAGCTTTTGGCAGAAAAAAATCACCTTGTTAATGATAATTTTAAGCTGAAAACAGAGAATGCAAAAAAGAATGAAAAGATAGATAAGATGATGGCTGGAATGATGCAAATGTTTTTCAAATGGCAGATGGAGTTGTAAGATTGTACTTAAAAGAAGGTAATGCTCTGATTTTTTATGTGCCATCTATGATAGAAGTGGTATAATGTTTTCTGGTCTTTGGTCAGTCCATCTGTCCTTAATATGTCTGTTAGTCTATCCAATATCAGGTTAAAGTTTTGGTTAAGGAAGTTTACCATGAAGATGTGGTCCCAGCCTATTGAAACTTAGCTAACACATGTTCATTATGATATATGCCAAATTATGGTTTTGACCCAGATAACGCAGTTTATTAAATGTAGTTGACTGTTCATGATGTCTTTACACTGAATCTGTTGGATGTGTGGAGAACAAGATTTATTTATTAGTGGCTTTGAACTCCCCCAGGCATCACATAAGAGACATCTATTGTTGAAATGTGCATCTGGTGCAGTAAAATTGGTTTCGCTAATGTTTTTTTCAGTTATTACTAGGGCCACACTTAAAAATATTTTGGTTTGCCCAAACCCTACCCAAAGGTAGAGACAGTGGGTAGGTAGGTAGGCAATTCTTTTTTTTTCAGCAAAGGCAAATTGAATTGTCAGATGGTTTTTGTCTCGCCTTGAGTCAAAAAGCAAGACATAGGTATGCTGTTTCGGCGGCGGTTGTGTCAACAATGTATTAGTTTGTGATTAGGTCTAGTTTATGGTAAACCACAAGTGGTAGATCAATCATATTTGGTATGCAGTTGTATAAGCATTGGCACATCTCATTTCGATGGAGATTATTTGGCCCTGCCCCCTCAGTCATGGTCTATTGACTTTGAAACTTTTGCTAATTTTACATGTATTAGTTTGTGGGGAACCACTAATGGTAGGTCAATGATATTTGGTATGCAGTTGTATAAGCATTGGCATATCTCATTTCTATGGAGATTATTTGGCTCCGCCCCCTTAGTCATGGTCTATTGACTTTGAAAATTTTGCTAAGTTAACATATATTAGTTCGTGATTAGGTCAGTTCAAGGGGAACCATTAGTGGTAGGCCAATGTTAATTGGTATTCAGTTGTATAAGCATTAGTACATCTCATTTCCATGGAGAATATTTGGCCCCGCCCCCTCAATCATGGTCTATTGACTTTGAAACTTTTGCTTAGTTTATATGTATTAGTTTGTGATTAGATCAGTTTAAGATGAACTGCTAATGTTAAGTCAATGATATTTGGTATGCAAATTTATTGGCATTTGCAAGTATCGTTTCCATGGAGATTATATAGCCCCGTCCCCTCTTCATGGTTCATTGACTTTGAAACTTTTACATAGTTTACAAGTTTATGTTTGTGTTTAGGTTTGTTTAAAGGGAACGACTTATATAATTAGTCAATGGTATTTGGTATGCTGTTGTATTAGCATTAGCACATCTCATTTACATGGAGATTGTTTAGCCATGTACCTCAGTCATGGTTCATTGACTTTGAATATTTGCATAACTTATGTAAGATGTTAAAGTATTGCTATTTTAATTTCAACATTTGCATAATCAAAATTACAAAAAGGCGAGACATATCTCTGTAATAACAGTTTATTAGTCTTCATGCCTATCTGATTAAAAAAAAACTTTTTCACATTAAGACAATAAAAGATTTTGTAGGCAACTATTTTCTGGGAAGGTAGGGTTAGGGTAAACAAACATTTTCTTTTTTATGGCCTAGTACTCTTAGATTATTCTTTGTGTTTTTTGTCTTAAAGTTAGTTGTTTGTTTGTGCTTTGGCCAATCTGAAGATCTAGAGTCGGGCTAATAAATTAATTTTACAGTGTGTTCTTTTGTTGTGCTGTTAAACTGGATTTATTAACTGTTATTGGCTTTAAACTAGCTTTTAGTATCTGTGAGTACTCTTAGATCTGTTCTTTGTTTCTTCTGTCTTTATGTTATCTTTGTATATATTATAAAACGTTCAATTTCGATTAAAAAGATAGAACTTTATTCAAAACGTCCAGAAATGTTTTCACGTTAAAAACTTCCATCATCATCAAAGAGTCAAACAGGTGCTTCTTTTACGATATACTGCGCATGCGTGAAAGTATTCCTATAGACACTAAAACGTAAAATACGAAATAAATTTAGTGCCAAAATAAATGAAGAGACAAATATAGTTCTTAATAAGCAAATTGAAATAAAAAAATGATAATTTCCTGCCTTCTTTTAAACACGAACCATTCCGTAGATGAATCCGGATTCATTCTGAATTTATTATCTACTTGTCACTTCCCGTTTACATTTCATTTGAAAATCGAAAGTAAACGTGATCAATTCTCGATTAATTTACAATTTACAGTTATTAGAATCGTTCCATGTGAATTTGTACAAATCCTTGGTTCCAACTTTATAGAAATTAATTTAAAATATCGATTTTAACGTTTATAAGGATAATGATTATGCAGTGTAATAGTCTTATAAAGTTCAACAAGTTCATTTATACTGTGATTCCTGGTTTTAAAAAAAGGAACCCAACTTTTGTTGATCAGGAATGTCCCCTGAAACTAATTGCAGTATAATTTTGAACTAGATTTTCAGATCTTATATTCTAATCTTCATATTTTAGTGACACATCAGTCAAATCATGCAATTATTGCCTAGTAAATTGATGCCTTAGTCCTTCAAAGTCTGACAAAGATGTATAGTTAGTAATATGAATACATCCATGGTCCCTTGCTGTTACCCAAAATAATGTTGATTTTCATCTCGCACAAAAGTGACTAAAGCCCTCAAAATCCTAGCTTAAACCCTGTATATATATATATATATATATATATATATATGTGACAACTTTATGTCAGACATTCTCCTTCGGATAACGCGTGGTTATACAGGGCTAACACCATAATATATATATATATATATAATATGTCTCAAATTAAGCCTAACAATGTTAGACCTTCAAATTTGCATTAGCAAATTTTTGTTCTTCCCTAAGCGGGATTAGAACCCTTGCTTCTGTGACATTGTGGCAATGACCCCTGCACTGTCCCCTGCATTGTGTCCAGTGCCCTAGACCACTCGACCACCTAGGCTACATAAAAATATAGCTTTTGGTGGTCGATGTAATGCCTTTCCTTGCGACTTTATCTAGGATTGTAACACAGTACAGGATGTATATTGGCAAGAAGATGGTGTACATTTCAGATCAGCTATTTTGTCTGTCCTAAAGGATGATGATAGAAACATATCCAATATCACTGCACAGAGATTTTTTGTTAACGCATTACTTGGGAGTTCCTCAATGTGACATGCATGCATGTGGATATTGACCCAATTTTTCAATCTTTTCAAATGCCTTAAAATATGCATTATCTATAACAGGAATAGAATGATATAACCTGAACACTTCGGGGCAGAGATGTCATTTGTGATCATGGTGATGTCACTGACATGATAACATATCAATTGACATTTGGAGAACTACATTTACGGTTAATTTTTTGTGTTCAAGTCCGTTTCTCAGATACATGTACTATGAGGATTACCATTATTTTACAAAAAGCTTTTGGACAAATAAAATATGAGACAAGACCCAACCTGAAAAATATATTTTCCCTGCAAAAAAATTACTGATATAAAAAAGCGGTAACCAAGTTCCCTCAAGCATCACAGTCAGTTCTTTAAAATTAATATATTTAACCATAAGCTAAAATTATGTTCATTAATATGCCTGATAGAATCTAAGACCAGTATTTCATACATTTACTTAATAAATATGTTGTTTATGTTTACAAATGGTTCCTCTTTGTTGTCATAACTGATTTTGTTATATTGAAATGAATCTTAAAAGGTCCGTCATTTCCCTAAGATTTAAGTTAAGGTGTTCATCTGACAAATTTCTGTAAACTTGCAACTTAGTAGTGTTCTACAATTCTATAATGATATCCCACTTTAAAAGTGGGGGCTATATTACATTCATCTTGTCTGTCCATCCATCTGTTCATTTTTTAGTCCGTCCATGCATCTGTTTCATCTGTCTATCCATCTGTTCGTCTGTATTTTCATCCAACAATTATTTCTGCCACACATTTCTCAGGTGACTTTTATTGGTCAGTAGTATGATAGTGTAGAGTTGTAAAGTGGGACCACTTTTCAGATCTGTCAGACATCTACTTCCTGTTTGACAATACTTTGAATGTATCAATATGTTAAATTAACCAACTTTTCACCAAAAAAGTATTAAACAGAATATTAACTTTATATTTAGACAGCAGCTTAGCAAAAGTGTTGAGCTTTTCAGGTCTGTCAGATACCTTCTTCCTGCTTCAGATACTTTGAATTACGAGTAGAGGTATGCTTAGCACGACAATCCATACAACTTCTTGTTTATTATAAGAATACATTAAGTGAAGTTCAACTTACAATTGATTGTCTGTCAATAAAGATAAAAGATGATGTACGGTACATGTAAATGAGAAATGTATGTTGCTATGTTTCAATAACAGAAACTTACTGTCAGTATCTTATTTCTGATTGGTCAAAGTTCTTTGCAGTAGTTTAAAGAAATAATTGATCTTTTTTTTCTTTCTGTTTTTAGGTATTTCAGCCATGTCTATTCAAAAAGATCTGTGGACGTTTTTATACTTATTTTTATGAATATTGTTAACTGCATCATATACGATTTGAAATTATATGTATAGCAGATGGTAACTTATTTTTTACTTGTTGTAAAATCCATTTACAGTGACTTGATGGTAAGTGTATCTCTCCACCTGTTACAGTTCATTCAAAACTCTGACAAAATTACAATTTGTTTCATCAAATTAAACTGTTCAACGAGTCAGAAAGTTGCCCAAACTGCTGCGAATAACCACAGTTAAGTCATCAATGTGCAAAGTAAAAATAAGGTATACTAACAATATTATTAGATTTGATCTCCACTTAATGGTTACTATTATGCTGCTTACAATTCCTATACATATTTATTGGTACTTTGTAATTAGTAATTTGAAAGGTAAGGTAATAATATTTGAATTGCTTTAAAAATGTCCAATATCAGATTGTGAATTATCTCTTCTGAAATGTCACTTTTCCTTACATGGTACAGAGATTTATTTATATTAAAATCTTAAATACTCTGACAGTGTCAGAAATATATTTTTTGCTAAATTATTTTTAAGGGAGATAAGACAGTCCAATCAAAATTTCATACAAAAAGGGTAAATGATTATATCCGATTATCTCCCATAGAAACGACATATTAATATCACATATATTTTAAAGAACATAAGTTGATTAAAGTCATACTAGGGTATGATTTTAATAAATATATAACACATTTTACTAGTAAAAGGAATAGTATGAAAACTATTAAATATTGACATTTTTGTAGCAATTCAAAAATTACTTATAACAATAAATATGTATAGAAATAATAAGTTGCATGATAGTAATCATGAAGTGGAATTCAAAATGGGATTGTAAGAATCTTTTATTTTTTTATTTTAATTTTATTTTATTTGATGACTTGACTGTGGTTCTTTCACACCAGTTTGGTCAAAATTCTGACCAGTAAAAAGTTTGATTTGATTAAACAAACTAGAATTTAGTCAGAATTTTGAACAAATTGCAAATAGTGGAGAGAAACACTTACTATCAATTCACAGTAAGTGCATGACATATTGTTATACATGCAGTTGAGCTGTAAATCAAAGATATATTTATTACAACTTTTACTGTGCATATTTATAAAGGCTTTCAAATTGTCATTTCACTATACCAATTTGCTAAAATGTTTTACACAATTGCAGTATGAGTTCATCTCTATAAATTGATCTACTGTTAACAAATTATTCTTTCCATCCAATTCCTATTGAATGTATTGTGAAATTAGAAAACTTTTGAACACCTACTTTTAAAGAATACAAATTGACTTGCATATGAAAATATCTATCATAATGACATTTTATTAGTACAGTTGAACCCCCTGTGTTCGCACGACTGGTGATACTGCACATTACATGATTTCGTCACATCCCCAATTTAACGAGATAGAAATTTTCCTGTTATTGTTTTAGTCCAAGCAATACATTTATAATTGCTCTCCCAGGTTTAAATGTATTTAATCATTTCCCATTAAAATTAGTGGGAAAATTTAATCAGAATGAAATAACTTTTACATATTTTACCAGTTGATCAGTTTGTAGTGATGAATTCAAACTGTTATTAGGAAAAGCATTTTTGAAAAACTGAATTGTAAAAGAATAAAGCCTTACCAATAAGCACAGTCAAAGTTTTAATTATTGTTATGGTTATTACCTTTAAAATTGTTTTTTTTATATTATACACTTGTTAAATTATAACTTTATTATTTTTTACCAGTTTTATTTTATTTTAGTATTCATTGAAATACATGTCAGAGCATATTGTTGATGCCCTGTAAAGTGTCATGTGCTTCCATTTTTAGCTCATCTGGCCGGAAAGACCATGTCAGCTTTTGCCCTCATTTGGCGTCTGTCTTCCTCTGTCGTAAACTTTTTCAAAGATCCTCTCCCTGAAACTACTAAACCAATTTCAACTAAACTTGGGGTGAATAAACCTTGGATTATCTAGTATAAAGTTTGTGTTATCATTTATGGTCATTTAACAAACATCCAAAATAGAACATAGGGGTGAAAGGCATTAATTGTTATATACTGGTATCTTGAAAATCATGATGGATTGGATAGAGAAAACCTAGATAGGCAAAAATGCACATAATGTGATGGTTTGCCTACTTCTTATGTTATTCAAAATTATCAGATGACTCCTGAGTTAGTGCTCTTAAAAGACAATTTTGGCTAATTTTCATGTTTTTCATATTATCTCAAAATTATTTAAGATAGAAACTGTTAAAGACAAAAATGATCAGCAATACAAGATCTGCAAATAAATGATGTGACCGAAACCATTGGATTAGGGCATTATTGCTCTTACAAGACAATTTTAGTGTTTTTTCCTTTTATCTTGAAAACTATAATAGATGGATAGAGACTGTTCACAGCAACACTTATCAGAAAGACAAGATCTTCAAAAATGCATGTTCAACTGAAACAATTTGACTCCTAATGGAGTGATAGCCATAAACGATTTTCGACTAATTTATGTGTCAGTTATATACTTTTTTGAAGAGATTTTCTTCTAAACAATAATACCAATTTAACAAAACGTTTGATAAACTGTCTTTAGGGTGTGTACCATGTAGTTTTTTTCTCTGGTCAGTCAACAAACTTGGCTGCCATAGCTAAAAAGGAACATAAGGGTAAATGAATGGATTGTACCCCACACACCAAAGTTTTTGAAACGTCTGTCTGTCAGTCTGTCCTTCCATCAGTCCATCACTCCTGTTCTTGTCACTGGAACTCCTCTGAAACCACACTTCAGAATATCATGAAACTTTGTAGATAATAAGGACATACTTTCTTGATGTGCATAGGGACAGGAAATTATGATTTAGTGTTTTTTTTCTAGGAGTTTGAGATTGAATTTAGAGTTTTGGCCATAATATCAACTGCAACAGTTTTTCAGTACAAATCCTCTGAAACCACACAACAAAATTTCATGAAACTTTGTAGGACATAATATGTAGATGGGCATATCTGCAAGAAATTTTTTTATTAGTTGACTTTTGTAGGAGCTTTGAGTCTTTGAACATAGGAAACTGGTGAGACTTTGTTTGCCAAGTGACAGTTTGGGGGTAGGGGTATGTGAGCGTGCTCACAATAGTTCTTTAATTGTCTTATATCTTGATTACCATAATGAAAAGAGATTGTCTGTCAGGGGAAAAATGCTCAAACTATCAAAATCTGCCTACAACCTATTTTCCTCAAAATTATCAGATGACTCATGAGGGAGTTGTTGCCTTTAAATGACTATTTTGGCTAATGTTCTTGTTTTTTTGCCTATTATCTAAAAGCTATATAATTCGGATAAAAGAAATGAAAGACAAAAATGACCAGCCATACAAGATCCACAAAATTGCTTATGTGACCAAATTCGTTGTATTATACAGTAAGGAGTTCTTTTCCTTAAATGGCAATTTTGACTTATTTTAGGGGTTTTTGCGTTTTATCTTGAAATCTTAAATAGAAAAGTAGAAATTGTAAACAGCAACAATAATCAGAAATACAAGATCTACCTTTTATCTTGAAATCTCTAATAGATAGGTAGAAATTGTAAACAGCAACAATAATCAGAAATACAGGATCTACCTTTATCTGAAATATATAATAGATAGGTAGAATATGTAAACTGCAAAAATACAAAAAAATACAAAAAAAAAAAACAGTTAATCTGAAATAATTTGATGACACTTCTGAAAAAAATAGAACTAATTTTAACAAAACTTTATGTGAATGGTTCTTAGGGTATCTTTTTATAAAGTAAGATTTTTTCCTGGTCAGTCAATAAACTTGGCTGCAATGGCTCAAAATGAAACAGAGGGGTAAATGTATTAATTGTCTTATATTATGAAAAACATAGTAGATAGAGAAAATCTGACGGGCAAAAATGCTCATAGTGTCATGATCTTCTGACTGCCTATTTTCACCAAATAATGTTATTGCATTGTTTCAATTTATTTTTGTCAAAAATGCTAGGTGAGAGATGCAGGCTCCTGGGAGCCTCTTGTAAATAAGGATTGAGACTAACTCTATGAAATTGTATATGTTAATTTGATATTATAAATGGAAGGAAAATGTTTTTTGTCATTGAAAAATAATCTGAATACTGTAAATTCAGAAATTATTGCATGCATTTATTATTGCAATTTTTCACGAATAGACAAAATTGCGAGTTAAATTATTGCGATTACAAAAAAATCTGCATAAAGATCTATAATCCAGCTATCAGAATGCGAGTTCTTATTATTGTGATACTCACCCCGTCGCATTATTCGCATTAATAAAAACCTCGCAATGATTTCTGAATTTACAGTATATCAACACAGTACATGGGCTTATTCCCATTTAGCCTTAGCTGTCAATGAAATATATCCTTATCTTGCCTTAAAGATGTAAATTTTCTGATTGTGAGTATTTAGCTTAGGCGAAGTGGGAACTTGTGTAGACACAAAAAAGCTTATTGATTAAGGTCATTTTGTGTTAAATGCAGTTTAAAACAAACTTGTTAATGCAAAGGGGAATATATAAACAGTCATAGATAAAGACAACAGTAGTATACCGCTGTTCAATAATCATAAATCAATTAAGCGAAATCAAATCTGGATTACAAACTAAAACCGAGGGAAATCATAGCTCAGACATAAATAAGTCTAATTTTGCTTTTGACTCTTAGAGGTCTTAATGTGTATGTTTCATGTGTTATCTCCCTTTATTTTAAAACAAAATACGACCTCAGCAAGTCAATTAATGTAAATCTAAACATATTTGACCTGTATCGAAATGTTGCAAATTAATGACTTCTTCAAGTCAAAAAGTTACCAAAAATAGCTAACTTCAAGACCATTGAACAAATGTAAAAAGGTGAGCATCTTCTTGAAATTAATAACACAACATTGTTAGGCATTGCTTTGTCTTCTGAAGTAAAAAAATGAGTTTGATTCAAAAAAATGGAGACAATGTTCATCCACTTTCTGATGCAACCATTTATAACAACAAAAAATGAAAAAAAAAACTTAGATGCAAAGAATAACTGTTCAAATCAGATCATTACTTATAGATAGCTAAGATCCTTATAAAATCATAGAGAAAAATATCACTGTCATTGGTGATTTACTTTGACTACAAAGTCAAATAATGTGTTTTCATCCTGTTTTATAAAGCATAGATTGACTTTAACAAGTCTGTCAATTTCTGACCTAGACAAGTCCAAAATTGTAAACATTTTTTTTTCAAAATACATGATTTGGCTTATATTAGACAGAAACAAAAAAATTCTTATGTGTGAGCTCTGACTGATAATTAGTTTGTATTGATTCACTTTTATGACACCGGATCATTATTACATACATACATATAACTGTTTAAATTTTTAGAAGAAGATCATTTAAATTACTTGAAGAATTGTAATTAATTATATAATGAATGCATGGCCACCATTAAATTTAGTATGAAATATCATAGATATTTGTGAAAAAAAAACACTCTAAGAATAAAAAGTTGCTCTTTTATATTTAAACAAATGTCAATTATACATATTAATGTTGCAATTATTTTTTATGTATAAATGAGAGATTTACAAACTTTGTGCTTTTATTTTTTTTATTTTTTTTTTACCTCAGATCTTTGCAAGTGACATAAATCTAAACTGGGTAGCTCAAAACTTTTATCCTCTTTCAAAAAGTTAGGTTTTATTGTTTAATCTTTTTGACAAATTGCAAAGGAAACTTGTTATAAAGCAATAAACCATAGCACAATGCTTATTCATTTCACTTAATACTTTATAGTTTTCAAAATCATATTTTATCTATTCAGACTTAAACTGTTTTAAGTGTTTATCTCATGTAAACATGCTGACACATGTTTTCAAACTTTAAACAGTTATGAATGTATGTTATAAGGATGCCAATGTTATCAAAGTGAAGCAGTAAAGAATAATTTTCAAAACAGTGTTGATTTTGATAGATATCATTTGCATAATTTATTTTGGTTTTTATATTTTGATTTCTTATTGAAATATTTGAAGAGGTATTGAAATTTGCTATATTTATATGACGAAATGTTTTTTTTTTATCTGAGAAGGTAGCAAGTGGACGATAAAGCAAAGAGTACTACATTTGTTTCCCCTACAATTTGCTGAGATGTGTTATAAAAGCTCAGGCATGTTATTGTTTTTTAACATACCTTTGTTTACACTATAAAAAAAATATGCATTTGTCCTTTAACATTAGAATTGAATAATCATTACATTCATATTAAATTTTGTAAAAGAAAACAAAATCAAATGGCCATTCTAGAGGCAGCTGGGTTACAACCTATTGTGCAAACATTATGATATTGTAAATATTTGGTTTTTTTTATATTTAAAACTTATTAATACACCTTATTCTGAAATTATTTGTTTGTAAGGTGTATACATAGTCTGCAGATTGGTTACAATGGCTTTAACAGATATGGGATGAAATACTTAAAGGTATTTGGTTACTTGAATGCAACATTGTTTTAATCAAGCAATATGTATTGAAAAGGGTTTCCTTAATTAAAAATGTGTATTCAAAAAGCTCAAAGTAAAAAAGGACCAAAGAACAATTATAATTATGCATGTTGAAAAATAAGTGAACATTGCTAGACTGTATTGATAATCTCAATTAAAGGAATCTCTTGCTTATTTCATACAGATTAAAGCACTTCTAGGTGCTTGAAAAACAATTTGGTACAGATTTTAGCATTGTATTTTTAATTGGTTTCAACCATGTTGAAGAGGATTTTCCACTATTTGACCTAGGCATTCAGATATTTAATGGACAGTGCCCTTCAATCATATAAATCAAAATAAGGACACATCTTTGTGTGGAAAACAATCTCACTTATCAAGAAATCACTTACTCTTTATGTTTTCTAACTTAGAAACACTGAAGTTGAAGTCCTCTTTGATAACAATCAGAAACTACAGATTATGTTGTTTGTACACCAAAATGAGAGAGAAATGTCACGTCATTAGATAATTTCCTTTGTGTGGCTCTTTATTAACATACACAACATTTTGATGTATGCTTTTAAAAATTACTACTCCGAATGCATTTTATGTTGAAAATGTAAAATTTAGGTATTAAGTATTTCAAGCCATTCAGATGGCAAGGCGTACTTTGTAAATGCAGATTATGTGTGAGTTGATTCCTACAGTGACTGAAAATAATGTCAGATATTTGTTATTCTATAATTTTAACATGCTTTATAACAATCATGTTTATATATTTTTTTTTAAACACAGGTAAGCTTTTTACAGCATTTATAGGAATTATGTTATAAGGAATGTTCTAGAAGTAAATGTAGGAAGGTACTTTTCTTTTTACACTGTCATGCATTAAATGTTAATAGATTATTTTCTAAAAGATGTACATGCAACCTGTCCTAAAAACCCAACAACCATAACAATTTAATAGAAATTCACCCTTCCCATACAATCAATTCTCGAACAGGCCTCATTTCATAGTTCAATCATATTGAAATATTTCCATTGTGTGTATAAAATTGTTTTTACATTTCTTGTCATTAAATGACTACACCTTTCATAGCAGCTTACATTAAGCTGAACAATAGCAGTCTTTTTTTTTTAAATTTAGACAGCATGTAAATGTATCCAAAGACCTCACCAGGTTGGCCTTTTGGTCTACGCATTCTTAGTGTAGACGACAGTAACAGTTTAGCAAGCCTTACCCCGAATACAGCTAATAGGAAATCTGAAGTTGTACCGAAACCAGTAGCCATTTTACAACAAATTTTTATGTGAAGGATGTTGAGAAATTTTTAAATTGCTAGCTGATGCCAGTATGATGTAGACTTGTGTTTTAATTATGTTTTACATTTATAAATTACACAAAAGTGAAATGCACTTGTTTTGGTGCGCTATTGAATATGTAATATATTATTTATTAAACTTTACAGGAAAACTCAAGAATAAAGTTGTCTATTTATTTTATGCCCCCGCATTTAGTAGGCGGGTAATATAGTTTTACCCACACTTATCAATATGTCCTTTAATCCATCCTAGGGAATAATTGTAAGGTGTATTTGTCTGTCTGGCAGAGTTCACCTGACCTTAGTCTCATTTTAAATAGTTTGTTAGTCAACTTTAAGTTTTTGAGGTAAGGTCTGTTTCTCAGATCTAGATACCATAATCGATTCGTCAACTATATTTGGTGTATGGAATGCTTGTAAGATGCACATGTCTGTTTGTCAGTGTTCATCTGACCTTGAATTCATTTTCATGGTTCATTGATTAAAGATGAGTATTCGTCGTTTAGTCTGTTTCTCAAAATCTTTATAAGCAATATGTCGACTGTTTTTGGTGTTTGCATTAATTACAAAATGAATTATAAGGTGTAAATGTCAATCTGACAGGGTTGATCTAACCTATAATTGTTAGTAATTTTATGCCTGTGTAGGTAAACTTTTATTCTTAAAAGACTTTCAAGAGAAAATTTTGATATGATCAGTAATACATGTATGCCATCTCATCGTGTGGAACCCTTGTTTACAAATAATTCATTTTTCTTTTTAATATGATTTTTTAACTTTGAAAAATAATTTTTGTCTCGTCTTGACGGAGTCAGAATGCGAGACTAAGGTATGATGTTTCCAGCGGCGTCAACAATGTATTTGTGTGTGATTAGGTCAGTTTGTGGGGAACCACTAGTGGTAGGTCAATGATATTTGCTATGCAGTTGTATTAGCATTTGCAAATCTCATTTTCATGGAGAATAAATGGTACTATCCCTTCAGTCATGGTCTATTGACTTGGAAACTTTTGCTTATTTTACATGTATTAGTTTGTGATTAGGTCAGTTTAACGGGAATCACTATTTGTAGGTCAATGGTATTTGGTATGCACATGAATAAGCATTGCCACAGCTTATTTCCATGGAAATCATTAAGCGCCACCCCTCAGTCATGGTCTATTGACTGTTTGTTTTTCATAGTTTACATCTTAAAGTTTGTGATTAGATCAGTTTAAGAGGAACCACTAATGTTAAGTCAATGATAGTTTTATCATGTGTATGTCTTCTTTTTAATGGAGATTATTTGTCCCACCCCTATCAAGCTTCATTGACTTTGAAACTTTAACATTGTTTACAAGTTAAAGTTTGTGTTTAGGTTAGTGTTTAGGGAACCACTTATGATAAGTCAATTACATTTGGTATGCAGTTTTATAAGCATTGACATTTCTAATCTCCATGGAGATTATTTGGTCCTTCACCATAAGTCACGGTTCATTGACTTTGAATGCTTTGCATAGTTCAATGGGTTCAATATTTACATTATATTATCAAAATTACAAAAAGTCAAGACAAATATCTGTATCAAAAGCTTATTTAAAATTACATTTTCAATCTAGGTCTCCCCTTTGAAGAAGGAGACACACTGATTAAATAGTATTTTTATTCCCCCGCCGTAGCATAGGGGGCATTAAGTTTTATCCTTGTCCGTCTACGTACGTCCGTACGTCCCAAAATTGGTTTCCGTTCTCTAACTTGAGTTTGCCTCAACCAAATGTTATGAAACCTATACACAATGCTTATCACCACAAAACACAGATCAAGTTTGAATTTTGGTGGCGTCACTTTAACCGTTCTTGAGTTATGCCCATTTATTAATGGAAAAAAATGCAAAATGTTTAGTTTCCGTTCTCTAACTTAAGTTTGCCTCAACCAAATGTTATGAAACTTATACACAATGCTTATTACCATATAATACAGATCAAGTTTGAATTTTGGTAGCGTCATTCTAACCGTTCTAGAGTTATGCCCCTTTATAAATGAAAAAATTACAAAATTTTTAGTTTCCGTTCTCTAACTTAAGTTTGCCTCAACCAAATGTTATGAAACTTATACACAATGCTCATTACCACAAAACACAGATCAAGTTGAATTTTGGTGGCGTCACTTTAACCATTATCGAGTTATGCCCCTTTATAAGTCGAAAAGTTGCAAAATTTTTAGTTTCCATTCTGTAACTTAAGTTCGCCCCAGCCAAACATTATGAAACCTTCACACAATACTTATTACCACAAAATTTAGATCAAGTACAAATTTGGATAGCGTCACTTTTATTGTTTTTGAGTTATGTCCCTTTATAATGTTGTATGCGAGCGGGGGCATCATATGTGTCCATGGGGACACATTCTCCATTTATTTCTTCTGGTTCTTTTTCTCATATACCCTGATCTAGGATCAAACTCTTTCATCCTTTTACATTGGCATGATATTTGGTATGAAGGTTACATAAGATGATATGTCACATATCACGATGACCTAAAGCCTCGAGGTCAAACCAATTTATTTTTTGGGACTTTTTCGTGTCAGGGTCATAACTTTTTCATATTGTTTGACCTCGGTAGTGCACCATATACCGTTGTATTTAAATTGCGATGACAAAGACCTGTTTGTGCGCAGTTGATTTAACTTATTCTGGGAGAGGATGTCTCACCCTGTCCCTTTTATCATAACTTTTAAATATTTTAAAGCACTCAACGCATCCATCCATGAAATAATCATATATATCGTATTTGCTATTACAATACGTTCTTGTGCTAGAAGTGTTTGTTGTACCTTTCCTTTTACCGAAGTGACTTTCATAGACGGGGAGACCTGTAACAGTCTAATTAAACAGTTGCCCCTGGGTTTTAAACTTACTTCGCTGCACATGTATGGCCACAATCAAAATTTTGACCTTTGCTGTATTTACTCATTAGAGGCTTAGATCACTGGGCTTTATAACATACATCTCAATCCAAGCAGGATATGATTTTCTCCTTGAGGCACTTGCTACATATATATCTTGAAAGGATTTCATACCACCTACTGTACGGCGTTTTTATTTATATGTTATTCTGCTATGATTTTTATTTCCCTTGTTTGTTTTATATCTTTCGACGTGTTAATATAGAACAAATATTTGACACTTTGTCAATATTCAAATTTTTGTTAGACAAAAGAGAATCCTTAGAAAGCTTTTGGGCAATGAATTAGAATAAGGAAAACAGTTTGATATTTAGATAACTGTTTTACACCATAAACTCTACACAAAACTTTACGACAAAAGGGATGATTTTTCTTTCACTATTGTTAATTTTCCTTTTTTGGACGGTGATGTTCCTCTGGCACCATCTTACGGTGTTTATATGTCCCAACTCGTTCGTTATGCCCGTGTCGGTAGTGACGTTTTGGATTTTAATGAGCGTAATCTATGTATTACTGGTAATTTATTAAGTCAGTGATTTCGTTACCACAAATTACTTAAAACCTTTACTAAATTCTTCCATAGATACAAAGATTTGGTTTGAAAGTTTGGCTGCACCTGTAAAAAACTTATTTCAGACGGAATAGCACATCCTAAATTTTACGGTGATGCTGTTTATCGCGCCCGGAAATTTATATACGATCCGGGTAAACTTTCTTTATTTTGGCATTGCACTAGATCATGTTTTTCTCTGACTGTTAATGAGGTCTTTACACTAAATCCATTGGATGTTGGATGTATATTTTAGTCTTAGATACATGATTTGTTTTATTTGTTGTTATTGGCTTTGAACTAGTTGTCAGTAACTGCGAGTACTCTCAGATCTGTTCTTGGTGTCCTTTTGTTGTTAGGGATGAGAGATGGATAAATACCCTGCTACGGCCGGTCTTGTTTATGTTTGATGTTTTTTTCTGCTTTTTATCGATCTGATAAGTTAAGCCTTTTTCAATTGATTTTTATAGTTGTTCTAATGTTTTGCTGTTACACCACTGTCCCAGGTTGAGGGGGGTGGGGTTGAGCGCTAACAAACATGTTTAACCCGCCACATTCATTATGTGCCTGTCCCAAGTCGGGAGCCTGTAGTTCAGTTGTTGTCGTTGGTTCATGTCTGTCATATTTGTTTATCATTAATTGTTTTGTTATGAATTAGGCCGTTAGTTTTCTCAATTGAATTGTTTCATATTTTTCATGTCGGGGCATTTTATAGCCACTATACGATATGGGTTTTTTTAAGGCCGTACGGTTGCCTATAATTGCTTAAGAACTTTGGTGGATAGCTGTCTCATTGGCAATCATACCTCATCTACTTATATTTGTATTTATAGTTGCCCTGCAAGTATTCGTTAGTATATATGTGCTCTTGTCAAAGATGTTCCTCCTCTGGAGACTTTGTTATAGATAATGCTTTCAATTAATTTCTATACGCCCGTTTACGGGACGTATTATGGTATACCGTTGTCTGTCCGTCCGTCCGTCCGTCCGTCGTTAACATGTCGGACAATAACTCAAAAACGTTATTACCAAGTTGCATGAAACTTGTGAATTGTTTATATCTATTGACGTGAGCTCCCTTTCGATTTTTATAAATTTTAGATTTTACGTTTCCAAGTTGTGGGGTTTTATTCATTAAAAAAGGGGGATTTTCTAGTTTTCGGACAATAACTCAAAAATGCTTTCAGCAGTTTTCTTGAAACTTTGGAGAATTGTTTATATCTATTGACATAAGTTTCCTTTCGATTTTTATAAATTTTAGATTTTACGTTTCCGAGTTGTAGGATTTTCTTCATAGAAAAGGATTTTCCAGTTTTCGGACAATAACTCAAAAGTGCTTTGAACAGTTTTCATGAAGCTTTGGTGACTGGTTTATATCTATCGAAATGACCTCCCTTTAGTTTTTTTTTATAAATTTCTGATATGACATTGAGGAGTTATGGAACTTTATTCTTTGAAAAAGCGACGGGCGTATCACGCTTTTTTCCTATAAAAACATATTCGATATAATTTATTCTGCCAGGAAAAACCAATTTAGTATTTCTTCCATTGGAAATAGTATTCGAGACTATTTCTTCCGTTTGGAACTAATATTGCAAAAGGAACATGTTTATACCCGCCATATTCTGTGTGTGTCTTTCCTAAATCAGGAGCCTGTAATTCAGTGGTTGTCATTGATTTCTGTCTAATATATTTGTTAACGTTTGTTGTTTTCTCATATATCAGACAATTGTTTTACATTTTGTCATCTCGAGGCCTTTTTAAAATATATATGTAGGATTTTGCTCATTGTTGAAGGCTGTACGCTGACATATAGTTGCATCAACGTCATTTGGCCTAGGGTAGAAAGTTGTCTCACATGCAATCAACAAAAAGTACACGTGTATTATTGAAATGCACGTAGTTGACGAATGGTTATATACATGTATCTGGTCTGTAAACGATTCCCTATGATATCGCTCAGTTTATTTTGCTCTATATATTTTTCTATTCGAAAAAAATAACAAAATGCTAAGTTTGGTATCTTTGATGAGTTTATTTATAGGATTTTTTTTTGGAATTTTTCTGTCTAATTTCTGTTTTCAGTAACGATGGTACCCATGGTTGATGACAGTTGGATCATCAGCCATATTCTATAATATACTACATATATGTCATTATTACAAAGTATGATAGCTATGACCTTTGTAGGTTGTTTAGGTTTTTTGTATTAATTGTAGCTAATTTCTCAATTCATATTTGTGGCAGCTTTGTTCAATATCCACTATTCGTAAAGATCACTAGTACTTAGTATATTATCTACCAACAATAAAGTAGCTCCAACCGAATGTTTTACGCGATTTATAAGGATTTTAGCAATTGGTCATTTTCAAAATATGTATTACTTGTTTTCTTTGTTATGTAGTTTCTTGTTACCTTTAAATTAAAGTGGTACACATATTTGATGGTATTCGGCGTCTTAAAATGGACCGCAGGTGCATCAATTAAAAGCCAGCAATGTTCATTATGTCACACGATGAATTGAGTATTCTTTTACAAATTTTTATGATTTTTTGAATAATATAACGTTAAGACATGCAACCTGCAAATTTAACTGAATGGTTTACAGATTAGTTGTTCCAGAGTTGTAGAAGCAACGATACCAGGTGTTGATTTCTTTTTTTCTGCTTATCTACAAGTCTTCTCAAAAAATCAAATTCACTTGTGCCATTTTAGTAAACAAAATATTAGTTTTTAGTTCGAATTTTATTATTTTTGCTCAATTCGATGAACGATGAAGTAACGATAAAAACACTTTCATCCAAAATGCACAACATAATAATAGCGTTGCGTAACTTTTAGTGCATCTGGCAGGTTTTTAGAAGCCAAAAATATGTTATGTCAAAGGTTAAAAAGCTTAATAAATATACTTAATTATTTTACTAATCATAAACATAAAATTTCCACTCTTATGCACATTTTGATCACATAGTGAATCCTGTATTATAATATGGTTCAGAAATATGTGGTTGTTTAAACTTACAGAAGTTGAACAATGACACAGAACTTAATTATTTCTATAGACTTTGTAAAGATCTAAAAAAAAAAATAGAGAAACTGTATCTCAAATTCTGCAGAATTGCATTAGGAGTGAACAAACACGCAACACATTTGGCCATCTTTAGTGAATAAGCCTAAGGTCGTTATCCCTTAATGTTAGATATTTTAGCAAACATGATCAAATATTGGACAAGAATTCATATTACAAATAATATTTTCTTAACAAATGCAAACTTACAATCAATATAATAGAGAATGGAAACGGGGAATGTGTCAAAGAGAAAACAACCCGATCAAAGAGCAGAGAACAACACAAGGTCACCAATGGGTCTCCAACGCACCGAGATAATTCCGCATCCGGAAGCGGGCTTCAGCTGGTCCCTACACAAAAATGTGTACTACTTCAGCGAAATAGACGCCACACTAAACTCCGAAACATACAAATGAATTAAAAAAAAAGTAAATACACACAAGAAATACAAAGGCTAGAGGTTCCTGACATGGGAGAGGCGCAAAAATTAGTCGGGTTTACACATGTTTTGTGAGATATTAACCCTCCCGCTTTAATTTTAGCCAATATGGACTAATCAAACACACAGCAAAACCATCATTTAAATTCAGTTAAAATAGAGTTCCGAGTCTCATGTTAGAATATGTAACAGAAAAAACTAAGCAAAATGACAATGATAAACATAAATTAACAAAGGGCTACTAGGAGAAATGACATGCCCAGCTCCAGACTTCAATTAAATTGATTGAAGATTATATCTTCATCATATGAAAATTAATTACATCCCTCCCGTTAGGGGTTTAGTGTCATGCCATCATAAATCATATGAGAAGAGTTTAACCCGTATTATGCCAACAGCTGGTTTTGGAATGAATATGTTTATTTCCGATTGCAGAGACACTATCAGTGAATCAATACTAATTCAAAAAAATCCAATCTTAAATGACTTGACAACCATGACAACAGTATCGTTACTATATCCATTGTGAATAAGTCTGTTTCAAAGCTTTTGAGGCGAGTGACGGCATTGTTGTGCTTGGCTTAGAACACTACCATAAACAGATGGAATGTGAAATAACGGAACCTATAATATGTCTGCACATTGATTTATGTTTACGAATGATGACCTTGTAGCATTGATAACATTTAATAAACGTTTTATCTAGTTTGTGATATCGAAAACCCTGATGTAATCATTTTTCATCAATACAGAATTTTCTTTTGTTAAAATCAAATACGTTGTTACATACACGAGAGAAATGAACAAGTTAAGATACATAAACACCATATGATTGGGCCAAGGGAAAGTCACCCTCTAAAAACGGATATTTCACAATAGGAAATGAAAATTCGTCTCTAATTTTCGTAAATTTTAGTACTAAGAAATAAAGTATTAAGCTTCCCGTTTGAGATATAGATATCAAGGTCCAGGAAAGGGCAGTGTTCATTCTTAGTATTAGCTTTATTTAAAGTAAATCTAAGATAAATCTATTTAGTGTACATACTGAAGTCGTCATCATTGAGAGCCAAAATATCATCCAAATATCCAAAAGTTTTATTAAATTTGTTTATCATATGTTGTTTCGATTGATCTTTGCTGATTTTGGACATAAATTGTGATTCGTAACAATACGGAAACAGGTCTGCAATAAGTCATGCACCTTAAGACCCCATTGGAATTCCGATAACTTTACGATAAACGGAATCTCCATTTATATATAGCGAACAAAAATGTTATATAGAAAAAATTCAAGTGCAGTTATCATATCAAAGGAGGACCAATTTAGAAATTTCTTTTATTTGTTGTTACATAAAATGACCTAAAAGAGTTTGAACATATATATATATATATATATATATATATATATATATATATATATATATATAAACAAGTCTAAATTGAAAACAACATTCAAACCTATGATTGCGTGGATAAAAACCGCAATTTTTATACGTGTGCATGCAAAACAAATTTCTTGTTAAAGGGGTCTAAATACAGCACAAACAACATTTTCCAAAAGACCAAAAAAGTGAAAAAGTATATTTTAACAAAACGCATTTAACTAGCAGGTCGAACAACAAATGTTCTTAAACCCTGCTGACTGCCATTGGCGATTGCCAAATAAACGGATCACCGATGTAATAAATGGATCTTAATTATATATATATATATATATATATATATATATATATTCCGACTATTTAAATGCCCATTTATTTAATAGTTATGTGTTATTTTTCTTAATGTGATGATGAGGCAAAGTGGTGTATAGGGTTGAAAAATTCGTAAGGATTCCGCGGAACCCAGTGTCTCGCCTACTTTTGCTGTTAATCGCAGGCTCAACAAAAATAAGGAAAAAAATAATAAAATATTCCTCTCTATACTATCTTTTGATTGTAAGTATCTTCTGTCCAAGATTGGTAAAAATCCAGGATAGTTTATGAATCTAATAAATGTTTTAAAAACTCAAACTGCAGACTGTATGTAATGTTAACTGGAAGAAAAACTAAGTCCATGTATAAGTAAAATACGGAAAAAATGGAACAAAATTTTAACAAAATTTCCTTCTAGATACTAGCTTTTAATCATAAACAAGCTTCTGTCCAAGTTTGGTACAAATCCAGGATAGTTTAAGAAAGTTGTTAAAATTTTAAAAAACTTTAACCGCAGAGTGAATGTAATGTAAACTGGCAGAAAAACTAAGTCCATTTATAAGTTAAATACGGATAAACTGGATTTTTTTACAAAATTTACTTCTGGATACTATCTTATGATCATAAACAAGCTTCTTTCCAAGTTTGGTACAAATCCAGGATAGTTTAAGAAAGTTGTTAAAATTTTAAAAACTTTAACCACAGAGTGAATGTAATGTTAACTGGAAGAAAAACTAAGTCCATTTATAAGTAAAATACTGAAAAAATGGACTTTTTTTTACAAAATTTACTTCTGGATACTATCTTATGATCATAAACAAGCTTCTTTCCAAGTTTGTTAGAAATCCAGGATAGTTTAAGAAAGTTATTAAAATTTCAAAAACTTTAACCACAGAGTGAATGTTATGTTAACTGGCAGAAAAACTAAGTCCATTTATAAGTAAAATACGGAAAAAATGGATTTTTTTTTTTACAAAATTTACTTTTGAATATTATCTTATGATCATAAACAAGCTTCTGTCCAAGTTTGGTAGAAATCCAGGATAGTTTAAGAAAGTTATTAAAATTTCAAAAACTTTAACAAGAGTGAATATTTGTGGACGCCGCCGACGACGACGACGACGACGCCGACGGTATGTAGGATCGCTATGTCTCGCTTTTTCGACAAAAGTCGAAGGCTCGACAAAAATCAAGACTTTAAACAGATTAGAAAGCACCAATATGACACTGCAAAGTATCAAGTACTTTCATAGAATTTTTGACACTCAAAATGTAATTCTTGAATAAATTATTACGTTTACTGTTTAGTCCATTTTTGGTAATATCCTTTTGGCGTGATGTTTTGTATTCTGGTCTTTCATTTTTGCTTATGTGCTTTGAATATATGCCATTTTGTTTTTCTTTGATGACATATTTGTTTGTTTTTATAGTGATTAAGATTAAAACACAATGTTGACTGCTGTGCCCGTTTGATGTGTTTGAGCTTTGATTTTGTGTTGATAAGGGACCTTCCCGATTTGAATATTCCTTGGAGTTCGGTATTTTTGCTATTTTACTTTTTCCACTGTTTTCATAGAAATTATTTGAAAAATTTCTTACCAGGTTTGAAGACAAAATAAAACTGTTTGTGTAAGGTATTGTGTGCAAATTCGGAAGCCAGTACATAGTTGGAACTTTCATTTTATTCGATTCTGCTTGAAAAGAGGAAGCGAAAAGTTGCATGTTTTTTTTTCGAAAATTGAGTCAGTTGGAATTTTGGTGAATTTGTGATTTCCTTTTTCAGAACCCCAATATGAAATTTTCGTCAAACGATAATAATATTATTGGCAGCTTTATCAGCTGGGACAAAAACAAATTCCTTACTGATGTCATTTCTTTTTTGACACTAGAAATGGTTGTTGTTAAGAATAAAATGTTCTTTAAAATGTTAAATACGAATATCAACTATTTTCTTTACTGAATTGATAAAAAGAATCTCAGGATTTTTAGTCAGCTTTTTGTCGTTTATCCATTTTATACAGTAAGTATGGAGTGAGTCGTGGATGATGTCACGACACTCACTCCAATTCCTAAGTGACGGGGGACGATATGTCGGTCCTTTTCTAAAGCATAAATTATCAAAAGCTGGAAAAAAATTCTTGGAC
The DNA here is from genome assembly GCF_021869535.1 of Mytilus californianus. Classification (NCBI taxonomy): domain Eukaryota; kingdom Metazoa; phylum Mollusca; class Bivalvia; order Mytilida; family Mytilidae; genus Mytilus; species Mytilus californianus. The sequence continues at coordinate 21,595,990 of NW_026262626.1, read as the reverse complement.
TAGTTGTATACATGCTATTCCAAATCTGCTTGATGTACTCTCATCTAAAACAAACATTAAGAATATGGCAAAAACGATTTTATATTAAAAAAATGTAACATATGAAAGAAAGAGTTGCATGTTTAATGGTAGCAGTCAAAAAAATACATCTGTAAATAAACTTAGAACGTATCCATTATTCAACCCGAACTTTAATTTTGAGTCATACTTATTGAAATATCCATACCTTCATAGATGTGTTTTAGCAAGATTTAGAGTTGGAGCTCATTAGCTTGAAACAGAAAAAAGGTCGTTATTTTAATATTTAACTAGAAAATAGAATTTGCAAACTATGTAATGAGAAAATAGAAGATGAGATGCATTTTCGTTTTACATGTTTTAAGCTTTGTTTAATGTTAGAAATCTCTTTCTTGGCAAATATATATTAGACATAAAAATATTTCAAAACTTGATAACACATGTCTTGCTGTCCAGTAAAGGGTCCAGAGTAACAAACAATGGATCATATTATAGATTTCTATTACTCAAACTTACTTTTAATATTAAATGTTAATCACTTAAATCAAAACTAATCATGTTATACTTTGTTTAATATATTTTTGTATTATGTTTTAAATGTATGATTGCGACTATTTTGCTCGTTTTGGGGGTTCGTGATTGACAAATAAAGTATTTGTTGTTATGGTTTAGGACTTTGTTACTTAATATAGAAAATAGGACAGAAAATGGTAAAACAAACAGTTTTCTACCATATTTTAGTGTAACAATATATTTATTATCGACTCACAGAAATATACTGATGTCATAAATGTTCTTTAATTATAAGTGTCTTAATTTCTTAATATAGAAAACAGATCCAATAAGAAGACTTGTACATTTTGTTGAGGTGCTGACCGGGATTATTGTGTTTAGTGTTATTTAACAAAAGGGACCGGCATTGCTTTCTTGTGTATCATATTAATGATATTTAATTGTCTACTCTATTCAGAAAATCAAAATAACATATTATAAATTGCATTTTGTTGATTAACCTTCATCAGGAACGTTCAAAGCCGAATATTTGAAAGCCAATGAATCATTAGACCCGAGACAGATAGAGAGATATATGAATAAAAAGAACCTTAAAATAATAGCCAAATCCAATTAAGGTCAATTTTGCCTGAGGGAGTTGAAACCTTAATTTCTAAATAAGTTATAAATGTATACACAGACAATTTAAGAAAGGTATGTTATCAATCATGTAAGTACCGAAGAACTAACTACGTAGCTGGTCTTACCCTCGGGGACTGATACTCTACCAGGAGTGGTATCGACCCAGTGATGATAAAAATGAAAATAACACTTAATAAATTGTATACGTCCGAAGCGCTTTCCGGATTTTCCATTTGTCTACCTTTATCAGGAACGCTGAAAGCCAAAGATTTGAAAGCCAAGGAAGTTCAAGTTCAAGTTCAAATATTTTTATTGTCAATTAAAGACGCGCATTACAGGCTGATTAATCATAAATTTTATCATTAAGTACTTTTAGATCTCCTGCAGAATAGAACTTTTTTTCAGAATCTAAGTCTTTGGAAATATCTTTCTCTATAAGGTCAACATATCTTCTTGTAGGGATTTTGTATTTGAAGACTTTTCTGGAGGAATATGGATGTAACAAAGAAATATATCATTATTCATTCCAAAAAAATTCTGCACAATTGCAGCCATATGTAATCAGTATTTACATGTTCCAAAAACTTTATACCTGGTCGTAATTCTGATTTTACAAAAACTGAGATTCCTCCTGGCGTGTAATATAAGTACCTTTAGATTTAAGTCTAGTAAGATGAACTGGTGTAAAATCATCTAGTGAATGTGATTCTTCTAGAGAACAATGAGTTTCGATTAAACAAACAATAGCTTTATTACATATTTCATTTACAAATCTTAGAACACTGTATTTGTCAAAATCCTTGATTTTATGACCATTTACATTGGTTTGCTCTCTACCATAACTTGGTTCTTATTTTCATGAGTAACAGACTTAACATTTCGAAAAATGTAAAAGAAAAAGTTTTCCTAAAATTTCAAAACAATTTAACATATATTGAACAAATACATTTTCATGACAACAAAGTAACTCAAATTTTCATAACAATACATGTACAAAATATATATGTTATCCTAACAAAATTCATACTTTTTTACTTTTGTACGTAATTGCGAGCTTTTTGCACGTAATTGTGAGCTTTTTGCACCTAAAATGTTCGAAGCTCTATTTCATACACACCTATAATTGGCTTTACAACCCACAACACAGTATTCAAAGAATCTATCAACATGATAAATAAAATCATTTAAAGTCATAAAGTTTAGAAAATCTTCATGTAAATATATTAACTCCTATTTGAGTCATTCAAATCATTTGATTATAATTATATCATGGTCCCCAGGGGTACATGAAAAAGGGGGAAACAGGTGGTTGGTCATTTGCTCTCTGATATGCACCCTGAATTTGGTTTGAGAATGACCGCTCATGTCTTGTTTTGTTCAGGCCCTTTTCCAGGTTTTGACGCATGTTGTTTAATTTTCAGTGTTTCAGTGAAGGATATTCTTCATTTGAAGTATAAAAACCGAAACAGATGAAGAGCTATATGACTAAAAAGGACAAAAAATAAGAGCCTAACCATCTATGGTCAACTTTGCCAGAGTGAGCTGCAACCTTAGTTTCTTAATAATTTATGAATTGATAAAGGACTATTTAAGAAAAGTATCTTATCAATCATGTCAGTACGGAAGTACTAACTACTGAGTTGATGATACCGGCTCGGGGACCGATAGTCCACCAGCAGCGGTATTGACCTATAGATGAAAAATGAAATAACACTTCATCAATTGTATGCGTCGAATTCGTTTACATTCAACCCCCTCCCATAACATGTAACCCGGGTTCCTGTGGCATAGGTCATGTTATACTAATATTCCTGATCCGAGGGTAGCATTTATCATAATCATCCATCTTTCTTAACGGGTCATATAATTCCATGGCTGACGATTCAATGTTTGGCGGTCATTAAACGAAGGTAGAATTAACATGCCTATTGAGTCGGAAGAGCATATATCTATGACGTAACATTTTTGTGAAAATGACGTTTTGAGAACCTGCTGTATGCACGGTTTATTATATGTCAAATATGTTACATCAAAACTCATAATTCGTGTTTATTTGCGTCCTTAATGCATAAAAGTCCCCAAGGATACAGAATGGTGGATGTCCCTCAAATTAATCACAAGTTGATAAATGATGATCCTCAAGACTCTCCCAGACTTGAACGGACTTCTACAGACTCTGTTTAGAGTGACCGATACTATGTGTCATTAATAAAACTGTAAATAAAGTGAAATCTTCGTTGGTAACATTGTTACTTGAGCTATAAATAATGTGAATGTTTGATTTCTAGATTTATGTTTGGTAAGAACAGTCTTGTCATGTTAAGAAACATGCTTTGTCGGTGACAACAGTCTTGCCAAATTCTGTGATTATAACTCTGAGTAACGGTACGTCTTTTTTTTAACGGAAGAATATTTTCAAAACGGGCCAAACTGTACACAAAGTTAATCGGCTTCAAAACCTTTTCTAAAAAATTCGTTTTTGAAAGAACATGACGTAACTAAGTTGTTTTAATTTCAAACTCCATCCCATGATTCATTACATGCGCCAATAATTCATTCAACAGCAGTTACATCATCATTTAAATTTCCGTTTATTTTGAACCTGATAAAATTCAAGAAGAGGTTCCCTCTACATGAAATTCGTTCCAACCATATTCTTGCGTCGGCGTATAAAGTGGCCACTTGCTCCGAGCTTCACCGGTATCCTCAAGATAATGGTAATACGTTTGATAGTTTAAGCGAAGCAACATCACCACTGTTTCAGAGTTTGTTGGGCCAGTTCCCGAACACGGAAAATCCGGGATGCAAGCTCGGATTCGGAACCGATTAATTACGGACGTAACAATACTATAATAATAATGTGTCTACGGTTACGTTACTTTAGATTTAAACTTCAACTTCAACAGATTTTGGATCTCTGTATGTTTGGTTATAATTATTATTATAATAGTTTTAAATACATTTCAACAAATAATGTTTAAATGTTTTTTTTTAAGTATTAATTGTTTTAATGTTCTTTAAGATAGTAAAGCCAAAGGCGAATAATATAGTTCAATTGTTCAATGCTAAGAAGAGAGTTCACTTCTATGTATTGAACTGAGTGCTTGCCCTTATTAATGCCATCAATACTTTGAACTGTGGTAAATAAAGGCAACAATAGTATACCGCTGTTCAATAGTCATAAATCGATTTAACTGAAACAAATCCGGGTCACAAACCAAAACCGAGGGAAACATTTAACTATAAGAGGAAAACAACGGAACAACATAAACACTGAACTGCTACAAAAACAAACGCCAACATACATAGAAACGGACTATTTGATAACAACTGCCATATTCCTGACTTGGTACAGGACATTTTAAGAAAAAATGGTGGGTTGAACCTGGTTTTATGGCTAGCCAAACCTCCCGCTTATATGGCAATGTTTAAAAATACCGCTAAAATGACAACATTACGTGACAGGAATACATTAGAACTAAATGCAAGAACACTCAGGACAGAGACATACATAAATAAATAATATGTAAAAGTTTTCCCATTCTTTTGGACAATTCTTCGGATGGATTGACTCAAACTCCAAAAATTTCAATTCGAATTGTGTAGTTGTATGAACGAAGTTAACGAAAATACACTTATTAGTCAGAATCGACATTGCAAAAACATCTCTATGATCTGAACAAACAGTTTTATTTTTTCTTTGGCATGAATTTAAAGGGTTTCCAGAACAAAACATGTTCTTAAATTCTTAGTGTTCTCATGTGGGTAAAATTAGCAGGGGTATAAATTTGCAAGATCTACTCACAATAGTTCAAATTTATATATGTTTTGGGGTATGTTTTATCAGCTTCGTGTCTCTTGTGCATCCTTTCTTTCAATTTTTTCAGGTCCATATTAATCTTAATATTAGTTAATCATTATACTAGAGCATGAAATGCCTAAATTATATAGTAAATATAGGTCGTATTGTTACAAGATTTGCAATTATATAATTACCAATTGTGATCTTCAATGTTTTAATTTATTGGCTATCCAGATATTTTACATTGTACATATCTCATGAAGGTCAACACAGAAACTTACACACTTATATCATACCAAATGTTTTAAAATGTCACCAATTACTAACAAATTTTGCCAATAATTACCTTTCAAATAGGGTTGGTTGGTTGATTGATGTTTCTTAATGTTCAGTCGAAAATATATCACGTATGTTCAGATCCAGAATAAATAAATAAATACTAAAATAGCTAGGTCCTGTAATATAGGTATAGTAGAGAGGGACAAAGTTTTGCCTAGCAACAGGCCACCTTAGGACCGCTGAAAGAGTTGTTGCTAGGGTTCTAAACAATCATATCTTTCTAATAGGAAATGGAGGTTAAGGGTATTACAATAATCCATGCTTACTTAGCTGAGGCAAACTGAAAGACATATTTTTGTTGTTCTCTCCAGAACACAGAACAAAATAGGAAATCTTAAAAATGAAATTTGAAGAATCACACACCAGATTCAAGTTGCAAGAGATATGGTGAAATAAAGCGTCAATGTATAAACTTGATGAATTTATTTAAATAAAACAACAGCACATTATATCTGGCAAATAAGCCTAAAAATATAATGTTAATAAATTAGGAAAAAATACATTACATAATCAATAACTAAAACATAAATTAAAATTTTACAATTTATATAAAAACTGAAAACTTGTCAATATGAAAAATAAATTATTTTATAGTGCACATGCTGAAATGTCTTGCCAGCATAAATGTTTCTGATTAAATTCTATGAACATTGTAAGTCTTCAAAGATCATTTTTTTATTACTGATACAACAAAAATTCGTAAGGGTTCCCTGGAACCCAGTGTCTCGCCTACTTTTGCTGTTAATCGCAGGCTCAACAAAAATGAGATGAGGAAAAAATTTAAAAAAAATATTCCTCTCGATACAATTTTTTTATTGTAAGAAGCTTCTGTCCAAGTTTGGTAAAAATCCAGGATAGTTTATGAATCTAATAAATGTTTTAAAAACTTTAACTGCAGACTGTATGTAATGTTAACTGGAAGAAAAACTAAGTCCATTTATAAGTAATATACGGAAAATTTCCTTTAAGATACTAGCTTTTGATCATAAACAAGCTTCTGTCCATGTTTGGTACAAATCCAGGATAGTTTGAGAAAGTTATCAAAATTTTAAAAACTTTAACCACAGAGTGAATGTAATGTTTCTTGGCAGAAAAACTAAGTCCATTTATAAGTAAAATACGGAAAAACAGGATTTTTTTTTTTAAATTTACTTCTGAATACTATCTTATGATCATAAACAAGCTTCTGTCCAAGTTTGGTAGAAATCCAGGATAGTTTGAGAAAGTTAAACTTTAACCACAGAGTGAATGTAATGTTTCCTGGCAGAAAAGCTAAGTCCATTTATAAGTAAAATACGGAAAAACAGGAATTTTTTTTTTACAATATTTACTTCTGGATACTATCTTATGATCATAAACAAGCATCTGTCCAAGTTTGGTAGAAATCCAGTATAGTTTAAGAAAGTTAATAAAATTTCAAAAACTTTAATCACAGAGTGAATATTTGTGGACGCCCCCGCCGCCGACAGAATGTAGGATCGCTATGTCTCGCTTTTTCGACAAAAGTAGAAGGCTCGACAAAAACCACATAATGATACATGAAGTCAGATACTTCCTGTAATGTTGCAGGAAATCATCTTTACTAATAGGGGCCTCGGTGGCCGAGTGGTCTAAGTAGTTACTACTGTAATCACTAGCCAGTCAACACTGAGGTTGTGAGTTCGAACCCCGCTTGTGCGGGTGCACTCGACTCCAATCTTAATTGACTAGGATTGTCAGTTTTCCTATCGAAGGTCTGTGGTTTTCTTCGGGCACTCCGGCTTCCTCCACCAATAAAAACTGGCCGCCATGAAATAGCCCAAATGTGGCGCTTAAAAGTTGCGTTAAAACACCAACAATCAACTAATATCTTTGAAAAAGTTAAGTAAAGTGGTATGTATGAAAAATTTTTGAATTTCACTTATCTGACATGTGAAATGAAGACAAAAGTTAATATTGTTGGTGAAAATGTTAAGAATTACCAGACTATTTGTAACTTCTTTTAAAAATACACAAGAAGTCCATATTATGTTTATTGAAACAAACAATATTCTGATTTGATTATGCTAAAAAAAAAGAATTGTATGCCTATATCATAAATGTAAACAAGGACAAGTCCATATTTTACTAACGAAAATCCCTCAAATTAAATAAAAGAAAAAAAGAGTCCAATGACACAACTTTCTTAATGAATGATATAAAAACAAGTGAGCAATTAAAAAAACAGTCATAGAGTACAAACACCACCATGGCCAACAGAAAAAAAGGCAATAAGACACTAAAGGATGTTTGCTGCTCTGTTTCAAAATACCAAATTTTTTAAAAGACTGTTTTATATTGATAGTATAAAAATAACAGAACTAAAAAACAGAAAAAAAAATTTGTCCTTTTTTTTTAGTTATAATCCACTGAATATTTGGTGGGCAAAATGGTTTTCTGTAGATTTTTCTTACATCTAACATTGGCATTTTTTTTCTTTCAAAAAGTATGAAAAAATATTTTTTATAGGATTTTATAAGATTTTCAAATATAGCTTTTTTTTTTTAACTAAATGTCATAAAATTATGAGAAGAAAGGTAGGGAGGGGTAAGTGGGCAAAATTTTAATGGCACTTTATAGATAAAACCAAAGGATTCTGAATATCCGACAAAAAGTAAAAACCAAGATCAGCAAACATCCTCAAAAAATCAAAACTGCACTGAAATCATTATAAATTTCCACAGATATCAATTGAATATGAGGAGTTGTGGATATTAGGAAAGGGTTAAGAAATGAAATAGATTACAATGCAAGATGGTGAATACTAAAATGCACATAGATATAATGTTTTTGTAAACTCAAACTAGATTGGTCTTCCTCTTTAATTTTAGTAGATTGATTGATTGATTGATTGGTGTTTAACACCACTTTAAACACTATTGTGCTATTTCATGGCAGTCAGTTTTTATTGGAGGAAGCCGGAGTACCCAGAGAGAACCACGACCTTCGGTAGGAAAACTGACAATCCTTGTCAATTAAGATTGAAGTTGAGTGCACCTGCCCCGTGCAGGATTCTAACTAACAACCTTAGTGTTGACTGGCTAGCGATACAGTAGTTGGACTATTTAGACCACTCGGCCACCGAGGCCCCTTAATTTTAGTAGATGATTTGCTGTTGATTCTAATTCATGTCATGTTTTTTTAATGATATTCTATATAATTTTTGCAGAAGAATATAATATTTAAGTCATTTTCACAATCAACATCAATACCAAATGATCATGTTGATAGCAAAAACAACATAGAAACCAATGTTGTGTATTAACAAACATGATTTTAGTTACAATGCTTTTAATTTTACAGTTAAAGTAAAATTTCTTCTCCAACCTTCAAAATTGAAGACTGGTTTCAGAGGGTGTTTATTTTTTTTAAATAAACAAAAAATTGGGATAAGAACTTATCTTTTGGAAAGCCTTTTGACACTGTTTGATATTATTTTAACTCATTTTACAATGTAATTAAAAATTTAGTCAATTTATTGAAAAAATTCCTTTTTATCAATCATGTTGTCAATGAGCAAATGTCCTTTTGTGTGCAATTTTTATAAATATATTATTTTTAACTTCTGCATAAGTTTGAATGAAAAAGAAATTTTAGGTAATAAGAAGCACCTAATTATGAAAAACACCACCCTACATAAGGGGACGACCATTTGATATTCTGGGGGGGGCCAGGAGGATTTTGAAAATAAATAACTCAGCCTTGATAATCACAAAAATAAATGGTTTGTTCTGTGGTAGTTTGAAAATAAATTACCTGACTTGCAATGTATTGAAAATAAATAACTCAGCAGGTCTAATCGAAAGTATGAGATGGCACCAGATTCTTCATAAATTCATCTTTTTTCCAAAAAAAAAATCGAAAAACACTTCCCATATCTTTTAAATTAATAATAAAAGTATAAATATTATTTAAATATACTTGCTGTGACCTATAATGGTTTACTTTTATAAATTTTGACTTGGATGGAGAGTTGTCTCATTGGCATTCATACCACATCTTCTTATATCTATTGAAATGTCAGAAAATTGGTTTCATTTAACTTGAAGTTAATTGTCTCAGGAACACTTACCTCACTTTTATTAAATCAGGGCCGTAACTACATTGAGACAAATGCCTCATGTAGGAAATTTCAAAACCAAACGCTTGTCTCCATAACAAATTGTGTTCACCGTGAGTGCCTTGCAAGAAGCAAGTTCTGTTCTCCCTCAGACGTAGCCCCTGACTTTTCGGGATCAATGTTTCTTATTTATTTGTCTTTTGTTCATTGATTGCCCTTCTGTATTCTGTTAGTGTTGCATTCATTTTGTAATTTAGTAATTTTATTATTAACTTGATCATGAGTTTAAAAAAACACAGCAGCCACAGACTTAACTATGTGAATTACATTTTTGCTTTACTGTGGATTCATTTATTTTCGTGGGTACAAATTTTCGTGGATTGGGGAAAACTTGGTTTTTCGTGGATATGTGATTTCGTGGTTTTGCCATATTCTGCATACAACCTGATAGTAAATTTGTAATTCGTTGAACATTTGAATTCGTGTTTCACCTGTATCCACGAAAACCACGAAAATTGGTATCCAACGAACAATAATGAATCCACAGTATCATGCATATTTGTCTTTTGATGTTGTTCCTAGAAACTTAAGTCTTACACTGAATCTATAACGTGATTTTGCTTTGAGACCAAAATATTGTCATACAATTATTAAAACAGAACTTGCATTTTCAGTTTAAGAAAGGGTCTGGGGAACACCCAGAAGGCATGATTTTGCATCATTTGTTCTATAGCTTCTTGGGCCTTCAGCGGTTCAAAAACCCTTCAAAAAAAATTTTGCCTCGCTCCGCTCGGCAACACATGTTTGCCAATACTTTTAAAAGAGCCTTAGATACAAACAAACTTTAATACTGTGTATGTATGCAATACATGTATATGCATTGGGGAATATAGGAGATTCATTTCTGCAGAGGATAATAATTAATTCTGATTAAATGGTACATAATGACTTGACTATACATGAATTATTTATAATAAACAAATAATTTAAAAATTGTATGTTTTCGAATACATAAATATAGTTGTGAAAATAAATAATTAGTCCTTTGCTTTAATGAAAATGAAAAATCTTGCTTCAATAGTGCAGAAAATAGATAATCTGTCCTCTTAGTTTACAAAAATAAATAACCGATCCAAAACAAATCCTCCTGGCCCCCCCCAGAATATCAAATGGTCGTCCCCTAAGCTAGCACAAATATAATTAAAAAAAAAAACAAGTATTTAATAAGATATCAAGATATCCATGTATAACCTTCTTTTTCACAAGTTAGTTCATGTATACAAGTAAGTCTGTCTGCTATACATTGTTTACTGAAAAACGAATCAAATGTTTTATCCTCCATATTAAATGGCCGTCTGCAATTTTCAACGATATTTTCATCAACAGGCTGACATTTGACATTAAATGGCTGAGAAGGTTCGTGTGTATTGAAAGTCAAACTAAAGTCCTGATTTTGAGTCCGATGTAAGAGAGATGATATGGTATGTACATGATGTGGAAGAACTGGCCCGGCAACCTCTAAAATGTGGACTTGTCTTATATTACCATCAACATCTGGTTGTCTGGCTATGGAATGTTTAACCTGAAGAATATGAATATTCATGAATTGATTATAAAACAAAAATCATTTGTATGTATCGTAAAAGTTTGCATAGAAATAAAAACAAAATGCAATATATTTTGAGAAAGTTTTAAATACAAGTTAGATGTTTAACTTTTAGAAATGACAGATATTATAGATGCAAGGAATTCCATAAATTCCCTTTTAACAAATAGCATTACTGTAAATCCAGAAATTATTGCGAGGTTTTTATTAATGCGAATAACGCGACTACATGAGTATCGCAATAATAAGAACTTGCATAATGATATTAAATACATATATCTGTATGTAGCTTTTCCTAAATTCGCAATAGTTAAACTCACATTTTTGTTAATTTTTCAAAAATCACAATAATAAATGCATGCAATAATTTCTGAATTTACAGTAGTTAAGATTTCTGTTTGCCTACATCCATTTGGTCATAAAAATTTTAATTTGATATACATTGGATACATTTATTTTCGTGGATACCAATTTTTGTAGATTGAGGAAAAATTTGTTTTTCATGGATATTTGTGGCTTTGCAAAAATCAACATAGAAGTTTATAGCAAAACTTGTACTTCGTTTAATATTCAAATTCATGGTTTATCTATACCAACCAAAATGTGTATTCCGTATAATATTAAACCCACAATGTTTAATGTACAAATGTATGTATAAAAAAGATTTATATTTTGACTAAAAAGAACTTCATGAAATTTATCTATACATTGTAGCGATAATTTGCCATTACCGGTACTTCATTATTCAAACTGAGTAAGGTTTAACACAACAAATATCTCTACTTATATTCAATAAAGTAATATTAGCCTTCGACACACATTTAATATTAACATGATTAGTTTATGACTGTTCTTACCTTATGAGACTTTAAAGCAGCTCCTTTAAATGATGAAGGTGACAGTATGGATGGTGGTACTCCTGCTTGTGGACCACTAGTTGCTATGCAACTACGACAGTTCAGCAGAAAATTAAATAGTCCATGCACACTGGTTCCTTCAACATAAACTAAGGATTCTGGACGATTATCTATCACTCTGAAACCTTCTCTTTGTCTGAGTCTCAGTTAAGGATAATTTTCGATATAAAAATGAAATTACATTCCTGGATTTTTATGGCCAAGCTACAAAGTGGTCAGCCCATAAAGTTTTACCCATATCCATCATTCTGTCAATCCATCATTCCACAATTAACAGTTATATGGACTTTCTCTAAACACCTTGACATATTAAGGTAATTTTTAGTATGTGAGTCTACTATGATGATTGACAGATAGATTTACATTTGGTTCTGCTCAGCTGATTTTTGACAAAATTACAGACTTCAGACTTTGAAAATTTCATGAAAATAACAGCCATACAGTCCTTTTTTCTAAATGCCTTCACATATGGAGCTGATTTTTATTATGTGAGTCTCAGTGATTTTGCTAGCGCTCGTCACTTTCGTAATTTACGAAACTGTTTTCAAAATGACGAAAGTATTTCAAATCAATTTCGTCACTTAAATTTGGAAAGTGTAAAAATATTTTCGCATGAAAATACTATAATTCTACCTGTCTACATGTTTCTGACAAGTTTATGACCCTCAGCTAAATAACATTTACAACAGGTGTTATAAAGTTGTGATTACAGCTAATCCGCTTATCGCCATCGGATGGGTCACTTATCCGGTTAATTATTTTCCCCAGTAAAATTAGTCAGTCTGCATTTTAATTTTAATATTTCTCAAGGCCAACGACCACAATTTGCAGTTCGTTTGTCGTAGTTTCGTCATTTGAACAAAATTGTTTTCCCCCAACAGTTCGTTTTTTAATTTCAATATTTCTAAAACGATCATAATTTGCAGTTCGTTTGTTGTAGTTTTGTGAAATGATCGTATTTTCGTCATCTTTGATATAAAACGTTCAATTTCGATTTAAAAGTTAGAACTTTATTCAAAACGTTCAGAAATGTTTTCACGTTAAAAACTTCCATCATCATCAACGAGTCAAACAGGTGCTTCCTTTACGATATACTGTGCATGCGTAAAAGTATTCCTATAGACACTAAAACGTAAAATACGAAATAAATTTCGTGCCAAAATAAATGAGAGAGACAAATATAGTTCTTACTAAGCAAATTGAAATAAAAAAATGATAATTTCCTGCATTTTTTTAAACACGAACCAATCCATAGATGAATCAGGATTCATTCTGAATCTATTATCTACTTGTCACTTCCCGTTTACATTTCATTTGAAAATCGAAAGTAAACGTGATCAATTCTCGATTAATTTACAATTTACAGTTATTGGAATCGTTCCACTAGAATTTGTACAAATCCTTGGTTCCAACTTTATAGAAATTAATTCAAAATATGGATTTAAACGTTTTATAAGGATAATGATTATGCAGTGTAATAGTCTTACAAAGTTCATCAAGTTCATTTATACTGTGATTCCTGGTTTTAAAAAAAGGAACCCAACTTTTGTTGATCAGGAATGTCCCCTGAAACTAATTGAAGTAAAATTTTGAACTAGATTTTCAGATCTTATATCCTAATCTTCATATTTTAGTGACACATCAGTCAAATCATGCAATTACTGCCTAGTACATTGATGCCTTAGTCCTTCAAAGTCTGACAAAGATGTATAGCTAGTAATATGCATACATCCTGGGTCCCTTGCTGTTACCCAAAATAATGTTGATTTTCATCTCACGCAAAAGTGACTAAAGCCCTATAAATCCTAGCTTAAACCCTGTGAGTCTACTATGATGAGTTACAGATCTAGTTTACTTTTAGTTCTGTTCTGCTGATTTTTGCTGAAATTAAGGGCTCTGGACTTTGAAAACTTCAAGGAAACAACAGTTATATAGAATTTGTTTCTAAACACCTTCACATATTGAGCTGATTTTAAGTATGTGAATCTACTAGGATGTGTAACAGATCAAGTTTACGTTTGGATTCACTCCCCTGATTTGTGCCACAATATTGGGCTTTTGACTTTGAATATTTTGTGAAAATAACAGTTATACAAAGGACAAGGTTCACTTTAGACCAAATATGGCTGTGAAATTCAACTGTATCATATAATATCAAAATTGCCATAATTTGGTTCTTAAATAGATCTATCTCATAAGCCTTACTACTAAGTTAAACAAATCTCTTCAATAGAGTACATTCTGGGCTTCAAAGTCAGCACATTTTGATTAAATTGTCAAAAAACGATTATTTTGTGCACTTTTTGGACCTAAAAGCTTGAGGAAATTCTTGACCGAAACAGACGTTTCAACACAAATAAGGCATACTTGAGGGGTCATTTCTTCATCATTTTTAATGTGATATACCAAAAAGTAGTTATTTTGTATTAACAGTTATATCGCAGTTATTTCTATGTGCAATTTGTAGTATTTTGGCCTGATTAAAAAAACATCAAACTATTATGGCCAATTTTTAACCCTTTGTGAACTTACTCCTTTTCCCTCCAAAAAATGGCTTCAAGCTTTTTTGGCAAGCGGGGCCATTCGTGTTGTTCTGAAACCTCTAATTTAATGAAACTCAATTGGTAACATAGAATATATGTATTTAGTTTTTCGTCAAAATTCATTAAAATAACAGCAGTGTAGTATTACCTAATATCTTAGCTGCTGAAAAATTCTAGTTGCATCTGTTAAATTTTTAAAATAAAAGAAAAATTAAAATGTTGTGACTCATATGCATTATTAATATCAGGTTGATCAAACTTGACTTGATCTTCTTTTAATAGAGCTTGAAAATGGTGTAATCAATTGTCTATTGTTGAGACCACATTTTGATCTTTTAATGTCCTTTCTGTGTTTTTTTTCTCATAAAGTAACATTACTGTCTCATTAATGTATATTTCAAAACTCCTAAAAGTTATTCATGATATTAATAATGATATTGTCTGTCTCTCAACTCACTAGCGACATATATATTCTGATACTAAAATAACAGTTTTATTTGTAATTTTCCCAATTGTGTTGTATTCCCGATTGTGTCATTTTGACTGAGTGTAGATTCACATAGAGTAAAGCATGCAGAGCAGGAGACGCTCACCCTGTTGACACACCCAGTCTTATTGCTTTTGGAGTTCATGCTAGTTTTTGTTTGTTATCTTGATTTGTCTTGAAGTTCTTAAGGTGGTACATAACACTAGTGGGAGATAACTCTGCGAAAATCAGCTGAATGTTTTAATCACATTCTATTGTTAAGGAAATATTAAGCTTCTCAATGATCAAGATTAGTGTTTGTCAAACTGCTATATATTCAATGAAATTTTTCCGATAAAGTGTGTGGTTCAAGTTTTTTGAAATTTTTATATTTTAGTTAAAGGGTCAAAGTAAATATTTTGTCAAAATTTTATGAAAATTAAACGAGCCAAATTTATTTTAGTCAAGGTGTGTGGTACCACCTTAATCAATTTATGGGATTCCAACATCAGTAAACTACTTTTGCCTTAAACTAATATCCGCTCATGTTTCTCCACCTAAGTTATATAACCGCAAATAATTATTTTTATCTAGAAGTTATGATTTTGACTAAAGGATACATTTTAACTTTGTTTGGATCTAGTGATGGAAAAGATTTCTTGTCCAAGCCTATACTTTCTAACCAGACATGAGCACCTTCATCTGTATCTATTAAATCTTCATCTTCTTCTTCCTCATCTTTAGGGTTGGGTGTACTTTTAGATCTAAAACAATAAAAAAATTTTATACTGTAAATTCAGAAATGATTGTGAGGTTTTATTTATGCGACTGGCTGAGTATCGCAATAATAAGAACTCACGTTCTAATATCTGATACATATATATCTGTATGCAGCTTTTCCTAAAATCACAATTATCAATTTTCACATTTTTGTCCATACTTCAAAAATCACAATAATTAATGCACACAATAATTTCTGAATGTATGTTGAGTAATATATCACATCATAAAGCATACAGACGGTTATTAACTTTTTACTTTGTTTTTGTTGTTTTAAAATTGTATACATTTGCATTTTTAGGGATATACCATTAATGATGAGGGTGGTTTTTAACCACCCTGACTGCCCATGAGGGTCTTGCACTGTCGGTATACGTCTTGCACAATAGGTATACCATTAAAACTACCAGTCTGCTCTTGTATTCAATAATGTTGTGTGCTAGACATGGAGATAGTAATTACCAATGTTTTGGCCCTTGGTATGACAAGGCTTGGGATCAAACCTTATGTACATCCCACACTTTTGGTGGGATTGCTACATTGAGACTATCAAAGCATTTTTTTTTCTGTTTCATATTTTCTCAAGTTTTTATTTCTTATGTCTATTTCCATTAAAAATTAGATTTTTTCTCTGAAAATTCAAAGGATTTTGGGTAATTTCTTAATAAAATAACAACAATAAAATAGTTTTACTACCTTGGTTGATTATCCATTGGAATATTTTTTTTAAAATAATTATCCACAATGTTCACACTGAAATTGCACATTGTAAGTATTTATCAAACAAACAAACAAATATTTTATTTGCCAATCACCGCGCCAAAAATGAGCAGAATAATTACAATATAATTTCAAACATAATATAAAAGTAAATTAAAAATAGGTTAAACAAAGTACATAACATGATTAATTTTGATTTAATTGATTAATATATAATGTCAAAGTAACTGAAATAGGTAATTTGTTATAATAATAAAAAATATATAATATAACCCATTGTTTGTTATTCTGAACATACGTACTGATCAGCTGCTTCTTGATTTTCTTTTTCAAGTTCTAATACACTTTCATCAGATTTTCTCTTTTTATTTTCTAAAACTGGCATAGAAAACTCAATATCTGAAACATAAAAAATGACAAAATTCAAAATTGATGTTTCTGAGAATGTTAAAAAAAAAAGGAATTGAATTTGTTGAGAAAAATACTTAAAATAATCAATGATAATTTTATTCATCAAATTGTAAGTATTATCCTCTTGTGTGTTTGTGCTTCACTACTGGCCACAATCTATAAACAAGATAAACGTAAGTGCTTTGAAAAGAAATCAATTTTCTGTTACATTAATGATTTTAATTTCAGCAACATGACCTGTGAAAAAAATTATAGATATTTACATACAGCATACAGTATGAAATATTTCAAATATTTTTTCCTCTTCCCAGGATAATCACATGAGAAAAAAAAACAAAGATGACAATTAAAAGTGCTGTATTATATGCTAGTGAAATATTTAAAAAGCTACGTTAATTTATATCAAATACATTTCAACATTATTTGTTAAAAAGAAAATCAACAATTTTTATGATAGTAAACAACAAGGTGATTCTGTTTAGAATCAGATCACTGGTGCCCAGAGAATAACAGTGAAAGAGGAAAATTATTGGTGATTTAGAGACAATATATAATCAAAGCGCGAAAGCGCTGTAAAGGCAGTTAATTACAGGTTGTGTGTATTTTTAGTCCAGTTATATCATTATCTTGCATAGTACAGTGTACTTATCAGAGGTGGCTTTCAGTATTTAAGATTTAGAGTTCTCTAATGATATTGAACAAGTTTTATGAATGTCATATTCTGAGCAATATATGAAGGCGTTTGTTCTCACTTGTTTATGAACTTGTGCATTATGTCCAGTTTGTACCTTTTTTATCTATGTTTATAGTCAAATTAGTTATCAAAGGTACCAGGATTATAATTTAATACACCAGACTCGCGTTTCGTCTACATAAGACTCATCAGTGACGCTCAGATCAAAATAGTTATAAAGCCAAACAAGTACAAAGTTGAAGAGCATTGAGGACCCAAAATTCCAAAAAATTGTGCCAAATGCGGCTAAGGTAATCTATTCCTTGGATAAGAAAATCCTTAGTTTTTTCGAAAAATTCAAAGTTTTGTAACAGAAAGTTTATAAAAATGACCATATAATTGATATTCAAATACTGTTTTAAATAGTTAGGCATTTTCTTTTTAGTAATAAGTAAATGTTATCAACTGTATTTTATTCAACTCTGCAAATGTGGTTTGTTACTGGTAAGTATGGATGATAGTTGTTTCATTGGCAATCATAACACATCTCCTTATTTATATAATGATCTATATTCAACAACCTCAGGTACAAAAAAAATGTATGTAACTAAACTGTGATGGGAAACCTTTGACTTCTTTCTTTTATATAAACTTTTGATTTGGTACCATAGAACTATGTAGAATAAATGTACATTGCAACATGTCAACTCTTTCAATAACAATACTTTTTTAGAAACTATAACTCCAAGCAAAATTATATTTCCAAGTTTAAAGTAATTTATGAATGAAAAAAGGAGTTCTTAATTAAGAAATAAACTGATTCGCTGAGCGCAGCTGGATACACCCGCAGAGGTCCAACCCTGAACAGTTGGGGCAAAAATGGACACAATATTCAAGCTTGATACAGGTCTGTATTTGGATTGTAATTAAATATTTGACATATTATAGTTTCTGAATAAATGTAGTCAAAGAACTTGAAATCGGTTATATGAATTGAATTTATATTCAATTAAAGATTTCTTGCTGTTGTGCAATAAACTGTGCTGTTGCGCTAAACTTAATAAATCTGTTGCCAGACTATAAACAAATAAAGTTCAATTTCTTCTCAATGTCATATTTGAAATTTATGAAAATCTATAGGGAGATTACATCAATAGCTATAAATAATTCACCAGTTTCATGCGAACTGCTTAAAGCATTTTTGAGTTGTTGTCCAACAACAGTGCACATGCTGAAATGTCTCGCCTTCTTTACTAATCACTGATATTATCATGATTATGTTGATAGTCCTTAATATAAAGCTTTATTACAACTGTCACATAAACTTAACATTAACCAAGAAAATTAAACATTGACCAATGAACCATGAAAATGAGGTCAAGGTCAGATGAACCATGCCAGGCAGGCATGCACAGCTAACGATTCTTCCATACAACAAATATAGTTGACCTATTGCTTATAGTTTAAGAAAAACAGACCAAAACACAACTAGATACGCCCGCAGAGGTCCAACCCTGAACAGTTGGGGAAAAATGGACACAATATTCAAGCTTGATTCAGGTCTGAATTTGGATTGTAATTAAATATTTGACATATTATAGGTTTCTGAATAAATGAATCTTGAAATTGGTTATATAAATTGAATATGCAATTAAAGATTTCTTGCTGTTGTGCAATACTTAGTAAACCTGTTGTCAGACTATAAACAAATAAAGTTCAATTAATTCTCAATGTCATATTAGAAATTTATGAAAATAAAAAGGGAGCTTACAACAATAGATATAAACAATTCACCAAAGTTTCATGAGAATTGGTGACAGCATATTTGAGTTATTGTTCGAAAACTGGAAAATCACCCATTTTTTAAATGAATAAAACCCCATAACTCAGAAATGTAAAATGTAAAATTTATAAAATTCTAAAGGGAGCTTACATCAATACATACAAACAATTCACCAAAGTTTCATAAGAATTGCTGAAAGCATTTTAGAGTTTTTGTCCGAAAACTGGAAAATCCCCCCTTTTTTTATGAATAAAACCCTGTAACTCGGAAACGTAAAATCTAAAATTTATAAAAATCGAAAGGGAGCTCATGTCAATAGATATAAACAATTCACCACAATTTCTTGCAAGTTGGTGAAAGCATTCTTGACTTATTGTCCGAAAACTGGAAAATCCCCCTTTTTTTAATGAATAAAACCCCACAACTCGGAAACGTAAAATCTAAATTTTATAAAAAATGAAAGGGAGCTCACGTCAATAGATATAAACACTTCACCAAAGTTTTATGCAAATTGGTAAAAGCATTTTTGAGTTAATGTCCAACATGTTGACGACGGACGGACAGACGGACAGATGGACAACGGTATACCATAATACGTCCCGTAAACGGGCGTATAAAAACTTAACAGAGCAATGAACTGTGAAAATGAGGTCAAGGTCAAATAAAACCTGCGCGACTGACATAAAGATCATAAAATATTTCCATACACCAAATATAGTTGACCTATTGCATATAGTATTAGAAAAAAAGACCAAAACTCAAAATCTTAACTTTGACCACTGAACCATGAAAATGAGGTCAAGGTCAAATGACACCTGCCAGCTAGACATGTACATTTTACAATCATTCCATACACCAAATATAGTAGACCTATTGCATACAGTATAAGAAAAACAGACCAAAACACAAAAACTTAACTATAACCACTGAACCATGAAAATGAGGTCAAGGTCAGATGACACCTGCCAGTTGGACATGCACACCTTACAGTCCTTCCATACACCGAATATACTTGACCTATTGCTTATAGTATTTGAGATATGGACTTGACCACCAAAACTTAACCTTGTTCACTGATCCATGAAATGAGGTCGAGGTCAAGTGAAAACTGTCTGACGGGCATGAGGACCTTGCAAGGTACGCACATACCAAACATAGTTATCCTACTACTTATAATAAGAGAGAATTTAACATTACAAAAAATGTTAACTTTTTTTTCAAGTAGTCACTGAACCATGAAAATGAGGTCAAGGACATTGGACATGTGGCTGACGGAAACTTCGTAACATGAGGCATCCATATACAAAGTATGAAGCATCCAGGTCTTCCACCTTCTAAAATATAAAGCTGTTAAGAGTTAGCTAACGCCGCCGCCGCCACATCACTATCCCTATGTCGAGCTTTCAGCGACAAAAGTCGCAGGCTCGACAAAAACTGGAAAATCCCAATAAAACCCCATAACTCAGAAATGTAAAATCTAAAATTTATAAAATTCTAAAGGGAGCTTACAGATTGATAATTTAGTCTTAGATGCAAGATTTTTATATCAGTTGTTAGTGGTTTTGAACTAGCTGTCAGTAACTACAAGTACTCTCAGATCTGTACTTAGTGTCTTTTTGTTGTTTGGATGTACAACTACCCGACCACGTCCACTTGTATTTGTATTTATCCATCTGATGAGTTAAGCCTCTTTCAACTGATTTTTATAGTTCGTTCTTATATTGTACTGTTACACCACTGTCCCAGGTTAGGGGGAAGGTTGGGATCCCGCTAACATGTTTAACCCCGACACATTCTGTATGTACATGTATGTGCCTGTCCCAAGTCAGGAGCCTGTAATTCAGTGGTTGTCGTTTGTTTATGTGTTGCATATTTGTTATATTCGTTCATTTTTTGTACATAAATTAGGCCGTTAGTTTTCTTGTTTGAATTGTTTTACATTGTCATTTCGGGGCCTTTTATAGCTGACTGTGCGGTATTGGCTTTGCTCATTGTTGAAGGCCATACTGTGACCTATAGCTGTTAATTTCTGTGTCATTTGGTCTCTTGTGGAGAGTTATCTCATTGGCAATCATACCACATCTTCTTTTTTATATTTACATCAACAGATATAAACAATTCACCAAAGTCAAGGTGAGACAACAAAACTTAGTGGTAAGATCTCTGAAATTTTTTACACGGTACAAGTTTTTCTCATTGTTGGAGATTGTACGGTGACAGTAACACCTGTAACTGCTTAAACCCATTTCTTATGCACTTTAGTTCGATAAACTCACTGAATATCATACCACATCTCCTTATTTTTATATGCATTACAATTTACATGTGCATGTAATTATAAATATATATATATCAGAACAAAATTCATTGCGTCACTTTTATTTCTGCATCCTTTGGCACAATACAAGTTCTAAAATTACACAACATAAAACAACTAAATGTTATTTCAGATGAAAGTTTTGTTTCAGTTCCATTCATAGGATTTGTTAGAATTTTGTATGTTTTTTGACAAGTCCAATAATTCGCTCTATGTGCACATGTTAATTGGAGACTTTTCTATCCCGTATAAGAGTTTTGGAACTAATTCTGTTTCTTTTTTTGAAAAAAGTTGGCAAACAAATCTTGCACATTTAAACCTTTGTCTGCCATCACACTGTCACCTGGATGGCTGGATCACATAATTGAACTACATTTTGTATTCTACATCTTTCAACTATTTCATAGTCACTGGTAGAACCAACATATGCATTAGAGACATACATGTAGTTGACTAAACCACCAGGCGTCGAACATACAAGTATTTTCAGTGTTTCTGTTTTTATATGATGAAAAGGTTGCCTGAGCTCTAGGAGCTTTAGTTTTATCACAGGATATTCTGTGCTGTCAATAATAATCCAAGTCGTGGGAAACTTTAATTTGAAGTTGAATGGCGAAAAATGCCTGACTAAACCACTAGATGGCCAAGTGTTAGCCTCACACCACTGTTTAGGCATAAAAACAATCCATGTATACACAATATTCTTAACACTAGATTCAATCTAGAATCTAGAAAGTTCAAAGTTGGTTGTATAATGCCTCAATTTCATCAAAGTCATAAAAAAACTGATTTTCAACTGACACCCTATCAATTTGAAAATATATGTATCTCAAACAATGTGCTGTTGGACCAAGTGTGGTCAAAACAAATAAAAATTTAGTATACAACTCTAAACTGGTATAAAAATGCATGGCTGTGTCACGTGTCTTCATTTCAAAATTCTCTGCTGAAAACATAGACATTGATGGTGTTTGCGTATATTCCATCTTTGAAGCTCAACATTAGCTCAGCAGTTGGTGGTGGACAGTCATAAATCCTTGCTGCAGTATGAATGACTTCTTCAGGATAACCAACTTTACAATCAAAACTTTCCTCTAGATTTCTACTACAATATTCATCAAGTTTAGTTCTTTTGTTTTCACAGGAAACTGCCTTGATTTTTCTTTTTGCGGACGATTCAGTCTCTTGCTTGGTCCAGGAAAATAGGCTGGGAATGGCAGTAGACTTAAGTCTCTGTATGGTGGGTTTGCGCCCTGAAAAAGGTTATAAAACATTAGTTTTTTGATAATTAAATGAACTTCCATTAGCAATGTATACTTTGTATTACCTGGCGAAATATTAACTAGATTCATTCATTACAATCTGGATAAAACTATGTTTGCCTGATTCAATGTATGTTATGTAAATCCAAAGGACAAACAATGAGAGACTTATGCAACAAACGTACATTGTTTGTACCTAAATAACTATAATATTGATGAGAGCATGTCATTGTTTTGTTCCTGTTAACATTGTCATTGATATTTTTCAAGAAAGTCTATGAGGCATAGCTTATGCATTCCTGTCATTACTACATTAGCATAATTAGTGCTAAAATAATTCTCAGTATGATATACCTCTTGTAAGAAATCATTATAACTGTACATGTAGCAATCACCAAAAAATCTCAAACAGATCACATTGAATCGTAATCCAAAAAATTATGACGTCTTGAATTAACCACCCCCTTTTATTCTAAAACGATAATTGCGGTTGTAAACAGACTTTGGTTTATTCGCATGGCGATTACATATATAACTATATATTTCAAAAAGAAAATAGAGTTTTACCATGAATAGTTTCCTGCACGTAGTCTTTTTCAGTAAAATGTGCCTTGCAAACAACAGCTAATTGAGATGGACTCCACGATGAAATCGTGTTCTCGTCCAATCTGCGTTTGGGCCATGGCGTTGATCCAACTTTTCCTTCTTTTTAAGTCATTTGGAAATGCATGTCCTCCTCTTAAATGACATCCAGGTACACAACAACAAGTACTTGGCATCGTTAATTTAAAATGTAACTGAAATAGTTGCACAGTGCAGAAACCGGAAGTTGAGGAACAGGATCGGCTACCACGGCGCCACCTATTCAGGAACGATAATTTGCTACTTTATATAACTGCGAAATAACAATAACGTTTAATAGACGGGTTCACGTGCATGAACAGAAATGCGCTTTAAATTGTATAATATAATTAATGTTCAGTCGACTCTTAATTATTATATCAACGACTGAAATGATTTATAAACATCTAGATTGCAGATAACACTCGAAATTAACCCGAGCTCTTTCCACACGGAATTCAAATAATTCTAGTTTGTCAATCGGTTGACTGCTTATAATGCAAAATACAAATATATCAAAAGTTTTTAAAACTAACAAAACACAATGATCGTTTCTCTATTTCCCAATGTAAATGAAATGAAACAAAAAACATTTTATATCACAATAAGAAGAGGAGAGAATTCAACATTTCCGGATCTACTTGGAGCCTAATGACCCCCCACGTAGATAAGTTGGATATCGCGGAAGGAAGGATTAACCCGGCAACTAGAAAGGCATTAAAGCACTGCCTTTAAAAATAAGAACATGTGGTATGGTTGCCAATACAATAAGACAACTCTCCTACAGAAATCAAATGACATAGAAGTTAACAACTATTGGTCACTCTAAGGCCTTCAACAATGATCAAAACCCATACTGCATAGTAAGCTATATAACTTATTTAATAATTTAATAATATCCATTTCACATTTTTAATATCAAGAGGAAAATTTCAGAGTGAAGGAGTCACAATCACTATGCAAATCTTCACTTTGAGTGATTAATAACTTTTTGTACATAAAGATAATAATCATCTGCAGAATAAACATAAATATCACATGAATCTCAAAATGTGTTTCTATTGGTGAATGTATTTTAGTAGATTCTTTAACCTGTATATCAATCACAATGTATATAAAAAGTCAGAGCAATATGTTTTTTCTCCTGAAAGTTTACATATTTTATGCTGGTAGTTGTAATACTGTTAACTTATTCATTTGCATGGATACATTTTTTTGGATTAAGCACTTTCTAGCTAACTTTATTTTGTACTCTCAAAAAAAAATTCATAGGAGAGAATATTAGTTTGATTTATTGGGAGTTATTTTGCTGTACAGAAAAGTTTTGTGAATAAATCAATCGCAAAAAGAAGTTGGTTTACAGTATGGGTAATTCAAAACATATCTGATTTTGAAAGGCCAGGAAAGAACTTGATATTTTAATTTTCTAATTCAGCAAATAAAAAACTTAAAACTGTAAGTAAACTGACAAAAAGAAACCCCCACCTTACAGAATTGATTATCTCCCCTTTAACATGTTGGACCTGCTTTAATTCCTTTTATGCACATTATCATTAGTCAGTGTTTTACCAGTGTTTTAAGTTTTATCTACATAATATATAACAGCCATAAGAAGGAGTTGCACTTACAAAGCAATTGGATTTACAGAAGTACAGACAGACTGATTTGCAGGGTGTAAATACTGACAGTATCAAAATGATTTCAGCTGCATACAAATTTTACCGAGTGGTAAAATGACTTGGAAGCATGATTTGGTCTTGCTTCAGATGTGAAAGTTCTGCCAAAATTGAGTTTTTGTTGGTTTTTTTTTTTAATATTTCCAGCCATGAAATATATAAATATGCATCCAGAATATTTGTTATGTCTACAATATATGAGAATACATACCTTCATTCTTCAGTGATTCTCTCAATCCTCTTGTAGTTGGTGTGAGAAAAGCACACATAGAGGAACTTCCAGCAATTCCCTTAGCTCTAAACAATACTGAAAATTGATGTGTGCATACATAAAAATATGGACATTGCTGAGCTCTCATTTGGTGAAAAGCTGAAGAAAAACTCTCTGTCCTGAAAACAACAGAATAAGATCATAAATAGTTGAATACTTCTTGTTCATTTGCTAGCCACATCTGGGGGTATCATAATAAAGAATAACTAGAACACACCCGCGAAATCGCAGGGATTTAAAGCTTAGTTGAAAGTATGTAAACTGTTGTAGGATGAATTTTTGGAAAATATTTTATGTCTGGAGAATTGCAGAAAAGGTATCAAAAGTCATAGGTACTTGGACACAGGACAATTTTTTTAAGCCCTCTCCCTTTTTTCCAATGTCCGTTTTTTTTTCCTGTTAAATTCCATTATTCAGTTCGCGTTTCTGTATACTATGAACATATGTATATTATAAATAAAGTGTATTTGCTATTACCTATCAATTCCAAGTTTCTTCTCCACAGCGATCACTGCTATATTTATATAAAGAGAGACTTTATATATTATAGTAGTAAAATCGTAGTATACATGCAGATAAACGCGAAAGTAATTGTCCTGTCCCCGAGTACTTTTGAAAATTATGTGTAAGTTCCAAGTTTCTTCTCCACGGCGTTCACTGCTATATTATATAGAGAGACTTTATATATTATAGTAGTAAAATCATAGTATACATGTAGATAAACGCGAAAGTAATTGTCCTGTCCCCCAGTTCTTTTGAAAATTATGTGTAAGTTTAAAACCGGAAGTCTTGTATGACTTAAAAGTCGGTCTGATTACGGAAACAATATCCCGACGCCTTTATTTTTTTGTTTTTCTCCCTAAATAACCCAAACTGAATAATCATAAGAATGTATGACAAATGCGACTATGCATGGTACCTATAGGACACAGAGGCATGATGATAAATTTATTGTGGAGGAAGAGAAGCGACACACAAAATGAGGTCTTCTCGTTTAATAGTATAGATGTTATCATGAACACTCACAGTTATTGAAGCAAGCTCTTAAAATACTCAACCTACTGATTTACTCTTTACATCTTGATGTAAATAGAGTACATTTCATGTAGCAATAATTCATAAACAGCACATTTCTTTCATTTGAAACACTTTAATCTCTCATTCCTTTCTTGATAAACCAATATTGTATTGGCCACACTTAAAAATATTTTGGTTTGCCCAAACCCTACCCAAAGGTCGAGACAGTGGGTAGGTAGGAAGGTAGGTAGGTAGGTAGGTAGGTAGGCATTTTCTTCTTTTTTCGGCAAAGAGAAATTGAAGTGTCAGATGTTATTTAGTTTTCATTGATGTAAGAAGATGTGGTATGAGTGCCAACGAGACAACTCTCCATCCAAGTCACAATTTGTAAAAGTAAACCATTATAGATCAAAGTACGGCCTTCAACACAGAGCCTTGGCTCACAACGAACCACAAGCTATAAAGGGCCCCAAAAATGACTAGTGTAAAACCATTCAAACAGGAAAACCAACGGTCTAATCTATATCAAAGACGAGAAACGATAAACACTTATGAACCACATCAACAAATGACAACCACTGAACAACAGGTTCCTGACTTAGGACAGGTGCAAACAAATGCAGCGGGTTTAAACGTTTTAATAGGCGCCAACCTTCACTCTACCTGAAACAATAGTGTAACATCACAACATAGAAAGACACACTATAAAATATCAATTGAAATGGCTTAACTCAATCAAAAGACATATTAACAAAAACAAGTGAACATACACTGAACGAATAAATTTGATCTATGACACAATAATAGGCATGCCTATCTGATTTAAAAAAAACTTTTTCACATCAGATCAATAAAAGATTTTGAGTAGGCAGCTATTTTCTGGGTAGGTAGGGTTAGGGCAAACAAACATATTCTTTTTTATGGCCTTAGTAGAAAAGTCATATGATTGATTTTTACAAGTTCCATGATTCCATGTGAAAAAACACTTGTAAATATACAGGAAATTTAACAATTTTTCCAATTATAAAGGGATTTAACTCGAGAATAATTAAAGTTACACCACTAAAAGTCAAAGTTGATCTGTGTTTGGTGCTAATATAAGTTTGAAAACATTTTGTTGAGGCAAACTAAATTTAGGGTTCAGAAAAGGAAATTTATTAATTATCCATTTATAAAGGGATGTAACTCGCGAGCTGTGAAAGTGGTGCAACACAAATTTGAACTTGATCTGTGTTTTGTTGGAGGTAATAAGCATTGTGTTTAAGTTTCATAACATTTAGTTGAGGCATTTTAAAGTTATAGAACTGATATTAATACTTTGACATACAAACAACAGACGGACAAGGGTAAACCTTAGTGCCCCCTTTGTCTATAGTTAGCAGCAGGTGCGTACAAATAAATTGGAAAATGTCTATAGTTAGCAGCAGGGGCAAATACATATTAATAAATAGGAAATACGTATTACTTCTAAGTTTAAATAACCTCAAAATTTCTTGTAAGGTCATGAAGGTATTAACAAAATTTTGGCTTGATTATATCATAAACATACTTTCTTACTAGTTAAATGGATGGAAACAAATTATAACAAAGTGACACATCATATTTGTGAAGTCATGAAAATATCGTAAAATGAATTCACAATATACATTACAATATGTATTAACACAATTGTCAACGTTTATATATATATGAGAAAAAAACATCTGGTGAACAAAAGGAAATTTCTCTTGGATATAATTATTTGGATGTTTTGTCTGTATTTATATTTAATGGCTTTCAAATACAGATACAATATGAATTTTAAATACACCTACCATTCATTCTGAAGTGATTTCTGAACATCATCTTGTAACAAATCTATTGATGACCTTCTAAAAATAAAAATTAAAGACTGTTCAAGTTACTAACATGCATCACCAGACTTTTACGAAAATCCTGGGCATCATCCCTTCACAAACATAACTTCATAATGTATGAATTTTCTATATTGCAATTTCATGTATTCAGTCTGCTACCCGTTGCAACTCAGTACTGGTGCTTATAAAAGTGGTCTAATAATAACCTGCATTGATCAAAGGTGTGACATGAAGTCTTGAATGCTTTAAATGTACAATTCTTATACATCTAAGTATAACAATGCACAATTACATCCCTATAAACACATTTAATATCTGATTAAAGTAAAGACAAATGGACTGTTGTTCAAGGTGTAAGTTGTCATTGAAGTTTACAAAACTATAGTATTCCTTATCCCCATCTTTGAACAGATCTGTCATGTCATTTCATTTTGTAATACAATGTATTAGAATTTGCACATTTTTCACATATACCTTTGAAAATGAATTAGATTTTTCATTCGATATTTTTTACAAAATTTTGACATTTTATTTGAGTGTTTCTGTGAGTGGATAGCAAGTGAAAATGACACCTTCCACCTCGGCTGTGCATGCAGATCGCAGTGTATTATTACTTCAAATATAAATTTAATGTTAGTGTTTAATGCTACTTTCAGCAGTATTAGCTATAAAATGCCAGATTGCTGGGAGAGAAAAACAATCTTTAGGAGGAAAACTGAAATTCATAATTAATTAAAATTGGAGTTGTAGGCACCTACCACATGCAGGGTTTTGAACTCACAACCTCAGTATTCATTGGCTTGTAATACAGTGATAAACTACTAAGTAGCTCTGCCACCAAGGCCCCAATTATAAAGCTTGTTATTTGGGATATTATTTTCCAGAACACATTTTAAATTTTTAAAAAGACAATATTTTTAATAATGTGTCAAAATATATTCACTGTATACTTTCTCAAACCAGAAACAAATTCTGGATTGTTGCTTGTGTTTTTTTTTTTTTTTCATTGCATTTTTTTTTTTACTGGTAAATATATATGATAACTTTATCTTTCTGATTGTATTTACTTGATATTATTGTCTGGCACTATTCTTGGGAACATTTTCATCCATGGAAAGTTTGGATAAATCCAGTAAAGACAGCAGCTCTGGAACTCTGACTTGTCATTGCCAGTAACCTGAAATATCAAAATAAATAAGTACTGTGGATTCATTATCATTCTTGGGATACCTATTTTCATGGATTTTGTTTAAATGTTGAACGAAGAACAACTTTCCTTCAGGCTTGTAGTATGCAGACATTGGCAAAACCATGAAATCAAATATCCGCAAAAAATTGGTACCCATGAAAATAAATGATCCACAGTATGACACAAAACAAACAAAATATAAATCTGAATTGATCATGTTGGTGCTTCATCATGTTTATGATTATTCTGAAATTACATGCATATGTCATGTCAGTCTAATCAAAGTAGTACAAGTTACAACATCAAAAATAAAAATCAAACAAAATCTAAGTTAATAACCTATGTTGTGTCATGTGTGGCAGCAGGGACAGTCTATACCAACGGGACTGGTCACTAATAACAATGTCTATACAAATGTGCAGACAGAACTGTGTCGTCACTGATATCACGTGACTTATAGCAAATCATCTCACATTTACGCAGTGTTCTTCATATCTATATGTTCAAGTTTTATGAAGTAACATTTTTATGAAATTTTATGCATTTGATCGTTGCAAAATGCTGTTTTTGAAAAGATTTCTCGGATAGTTTTTAAAATGTAGACCTTTGAACTTTGAGGTATTTTGTTTATAGTTAATTTCGTGTGGCCACCCTCTTGTTAAATATGTACCCCCTTTTGCATGACTGGAGTGTTCTTTAAAACGAGATGTCTCAGTTTAATAATTTAACATTCTTTTAAAATCTTATATTTTTGTCATGGTAAATGGTTATTAATCAGATTTGTATGATTTAAAAAGAAATTATTAAATGACTATGTACTTAGAAATATGCAAATAACTACCAGCTTCATATATCAGAGACATGAAACTTAGTAAATAGTTTAGCTTTACACGGGAGGCTCAGTTATTTAATAAAATCAATAGTGACCAG
The DNA here is from genome assembly GCF_021869535.1 of Mytilus californianus. Lineage (NCBI taxonomy): Eukaryota > Metazoa > Mollusca > Bivalvia > Mytilida > Mytilidae > Mytilus > Mytilus californianus. The sequence goes on along the minus strand of NW_026262626.1, from coordinate 21,565,581 downwards.
TCCCATTAGTATAGACTGTCCCTGGTGGCAGGGTTCATATTACTGAATCTATTTCTGTGTAGTGTTCTGTGCACTTATATTTTGTGTTTTAACTTTTTTTATTCGAGCATCACTGACGAGTCTTAAAGTTGTAGATGAATTGTGTGTCTCGGTTACAAAATTTTAAGCCCTGTATTTATGATGAGTTCATTTGCTAGTCTGTTTGGGTTTTTTTATTTTGCTATGGTGTTGTCTGTCTTTCAAAAATTTTTTTTTTATTCAAATTTGCTTTTTCTTCATGTACGTCCATAAATTAAATTATCTCCCCTTAAAAATCACAAAAGAGAGAATTTTTTAAATCTTCATATTGGTAAATATGAAATGCAAAGACATTCCTTCAGAAGTAATAGCCATTATAGCATGACCTCCACTTAAAATGTCAACATCATATCCTACATGTAGTTTAAATAAATCCATGCATTCAATCATTTCCCATTTACAAGATGTCATCATTCCAGCACAACCGCATATGGCAATTTACTTTTGTATTATTAAAGTTTTATTGATAATTGAAATCAATTTAAAGAAATTGCCAAAAGAAGAAGGAGGAGAACTTCAAAGATGTGGGGTTTGAAGTGATAACCTGACCTCAATTCTTATTTTGCTTTCAGAAAATACATGAATATGCTTGGTTTTTCTATGAATGTCTGAATTATGATTGATTCACATGTATTTTATGCATTAACTTCTTATATACCAGAGGCACCTTTACAATTCACTGCTGCACACTGCTGATTAGATAGCTACTGCAGATGCTTTGCAAGTTAACTACCAGAGACAAATTGCAGTGAGAGAATATTTACAGCTGTGTTATGAGTGCTCTAATTAAATGTTCAATTAATCAGTAATCATGGTAATTATTGTATAGAATTTAAAAATAAAACAAATACAAAATCAATTTGTTTCTTTTCTTTTTAAAGATGACCTAAACAGACGTGGAAAGTTTTCAAATTATTTGTCCATGTTTGGCTTCTTCATCCTCCAAAGACTCGCAATTCAGATACGACAAACTTTTATCAATTCCCATACTTCAAACTTCACTTTCGTCAATTTCAGATTGTGTAAATCCTTAACTTTCGCTGTCCGATTAAAAAAATGAAGCCCAAACATCAGTCATTCTTTCAAACACATTCCCAATGTGTGTAATATTGATCATAATTTAATGTAAACACATACCTTTTAATATGAGTTGAACAGTCAAGGATATAACTCTATAGGGTTATTAGAGAAAAATAACATATGTTTGTTATTGTGGACTAAAAAATCAAAGACCTGTGATAACATATGTATGTTACATGTTTCAAAGGGACAATATACATCATTAGTTTTGTTAAAATGTATACAGGTTCTATTGATATTACTATTGTCTTTATGTATACTTAACTATAGAAAGATATAACAGTTCATATTTTGACAATCATGCATAGTACACCTATGTTATTACAGAAAAAATTGGCCTGTAATAACTAAAGGGTGTTATTACAGCTTCTCTATATCACTCCAAAGCATTTGCTCAGACATACATCATGCTTAATTACAATTTATTTTAATTCATTGTAAGAAATAATGACCAGAGCATGTAATGAGGTTCTGCGCAAGTTTCCCAGTAATTCCCAAGTGTCTCATATAATAAGTTACATGCCTTTAATAACTAAGCCTTGTTATTACAACTAAGTTAATCACTTAAAAGTCTTGTCTCATTGATTTACCATGGTTAATGATAAGTGTATTAATTTAATTCAAAAATTAGTTATCAAGGCTATGCATTTAGTTTCTGCGCAAAGTTTCCACAGTTCCCTAGAGCCCACTAGAAATTAAAATGTTGATCATTTATTTTACAAATAACAAACATATGTTATTACAGATTTAGAAAATTTTAGGTTTAAAGAGTAGACAACTCATAAAAATATCTGTAATAACACATGCAAGTTATTTCCTGTAATAACCCTATAGAGTTATATCCCTGACTGTTGAAAGATTATTCATTTGTAAAACCAAATTTAATTGGTTCATTTCCGGATTCCCCAACAGTTTGTGAATTCTATAGAATTTTAACAGTGGTATATTTTACAGGTGTGTGCATGTGTTTGCTTACAGCAAGAATATCAGTCAATGTGAATACACACATTTCATCACAAAGCGGATTTATCAGTCATTTGGAACAGAACGATGATAGAAACCATGTATATGGGCAATAATTTGGTATTCAGCCTTTGGTTTCTTTTTGTATCTTTTTTTTTAAGTTCTAAAACTTTAACTTTTATTCTGTGGGTTGTGTTGGTGTGAGAATAGTTTTAATGGAACAAGTGGGTTTTTCGAGCAAAAATTAATCCATTGTGATTCACCGTTTTCGTGACAGGAAACCAAACAGGAAACAAAACTTTATTTTTTTATTTTGCACAATTTATTTCAAAAGACATAAATGAACACAATTACTAGTGTTACTTGCTTCATGTTAATATTTAAAATCTATTTTCAATGTTAAATTCAGGATTTTTTTAAATGCGACAGGAAACCATAAGAAACCGAAAGCATTTTTATTTAGTTTTATTTTATTGGAAAATCAGCTTTAAATAATCTGAACAGTAAACTTTTTCTTGATAATGTTACTTATAACTTTGGTTTTTAAATTTAGGACTGTTTTTGAATATAGAAACAAGGGTGTCACTAATATAAATTATTTTTTGGGCGCCAACTGATTTTGACTACCAATGTATTTTCTCTTGCTTTTTGTTATAATTCTTATACACTTTTATATGTAGCACATGTGCCTATTAACCCTTAGAAACCCAATGCAGTGTGCTAGCTAGCTCTGTAACACAATTGCATGGTTTACACTTTGTGCTTATGCGTCACTAACCAGAAAATTCAAGCACTACATATAAAATGGGAGATCTAGCTAGTGCTACTTATCTTATATAATGTACTTTTCTATAAAGGGCTGTTCCAGAACTGAATGTATGGGGGTGTTGGGAGGCACTTTCTCAGCTCTCACTTTTGATTCAATTGGAAAGATGCAGGACATTTTAAATTTCTAAACTTTATTGAACACAAAACAAAAAGCGTGATCCAACAAACATATTAATGTTTGGAACATCCAATATGTTAGTGATAAAAAGAAAATTGAGAATGGAAATGGGGAATATGTCAAAGAGACAACAACACGACCAAAGAGCAGACAACAGCCGAAGTCCACCAATGCGTCTTCAATGCAGCGAGAAAATCCCTTACCCGGAGGTGGTCCTCAGCTGGCCCCTAAATAAAATTGTGTGCTAGTTCAGTGAAAATGGATGTCACACTAAACTCCAAAACATATAAATGAACTAAAATTAAAAAACATACAAGACTAACAAAAGCCAGAGGCTCCTGACTTGGGACAGGCGCAAAAATGCAGCAGGGTTAAACATGTTTTGTGAGATCTCAACCCTCCCCCTATACCTCAAGTCAATGTAGAAAAAAGAAACACATAGCAATACGCACAGCAAAACTCAGTTTAAAAGAAGTCCAAGTCCGATGTCAGAATAGGTAACAAAAGAAACTAAGCAAAATGACAATGATACATAAATGAACAAAGGACTACTAGCAGTTACTGACATGCCAGCTCCAAACCTCAATTAAACTGATTGAAAGATTAGGTCTTCATCATATGAAAATCAAGTACAATCCCTCCCATTAGGGGTTTAGTATCATACCATCATAAAATATATGAGAAGAACATAACCTGTATCATGCCAACAACTGGTTTTAGAATAAATGTGTTTATTTCCGATGCAAAGACCCTATGATTGAATCAATATTAATACCAAAATATGCCATCCTTAATGATTTTGATGTCCATTTTATCCACAGTATAAGTAGTATCTTGTAACGTCCACCCTGTCCCTTGCTTTTTGTAAAATTGCATGTTTTTATATAGATTAGACTGTTGGTTTTCCCGTTTGAATGGTTTAATACTAGTAATTTTTGGGGCCCTTTATAGCTTGCTGTTCAGTGTGAGCCAAGGCTCCGCATTGAAGACTGTACTTTGACCTATATTGGTTTACTTTAATAAATTTTGACTTGGATGGAGAGTTGTCTCATTGGCACTCATACCACATCTTCTTATATCCAATAAAAGTTTGAATTGTTTTACATTTGTGATTTCAGGACCTTTTATAGCTGACTATGTGGTATGGGCTTTACTCATTGTTGAAAGCCGTACGGTGACCTATAGCTCAGCTGTAAATTGCTGTGTCATTTGGTCTCTTGTGGAGAGTTGTCTAATTGGCAATCATACCACATCTTCTTTTTTATATAGACAAGATTTCATAAACAAAACATTATTTTGCGGGTGTATAGAAATTCAATGAAATCCTATAATTGTTCACACCCATTCATTACAACTGCTGGAAAATTACAATTAAGTACCATGGATTACAGAAATATAACCAAAAACCTGATATACCAAAAAGAATAGCCCGGTTTATTTCACTCAATTTCTTTCCAAAATTTGTGACCACAAATATATAAATCTGATTAAAAAAAATTCTGGTAAGTTGTTATTGGGCTCGTTTCTCTAAAGGTCACAAGTTTGATTGTAACTTCTTATCATTCAATACAAATTATGACCGATCTTCAAAGTCACAAGTCCTTAGATTAAACAGAACCCTAGTTCCTTTCAGCAAGGGCAACTGTAAAAAGCTTATTTTATATGTCAACATTAAAGTGACATGTTATTTCATGCAATGTTTTGTCATGTCAAATTTGATATAGGTGAACATATTTTCAAAGCAAAATGTTACTTTTAAGTTGAAAGAAAACTGTTTTGATATATTGCCCATGCAGGCAGTGAACCGTCACTACTTACCTGAAGGGAAATAACACTTTTGAAAAGCTATGAAATTGTGACACATACAAATGAACTGGATACAACATTGGCGGTTTCCTTGTATTGATTTACTACTGGCATACTTATGCATTTAGATTTGCATCTCTGGTTAAAATCTGTCTTAAATGTAATAGTATTACTATAAAACTCCTAAAAATGTGTTTGTTTTGAAAAAAAATAGTGCAATTTATTCAGAAATTTCCACATTTTCTTAATTGATACAGGATACCATAATCGTTGTATCTTGATGTTTTAGCCAAAAAATGTAATAATTGGTTTTGAAATTCCAGTTTTATACAATTAATTCCAATGTCAAATTCCTATTAATCCAGTAAAGTAAAAAACTTTTAACTTGGAACTAAAATCTTATAGTAGGCATCATGTGATATTTGTGACCTGTACACCATCTACATGGTTTCCACATGTTAACCTTCTTCAGTGGGCTAAAATCGGTAAAGTACATCCTTTTAAGTCATGCATGGTAAAAGTTTACTTCTCCTTTGACAATATTATTACATTTTTGAAAAGTGTTTGCTGAATATTATTAAAATTAAAAAAAAATAAATTGTGACAAAGATACAAATTCTATACATTCCAAGTGTAACGGTATATCAACTTGTATTTTTTTTTAAATTATCTTCATTTACCTAAAATATCAAGTACAATTTACTGCTAAAGCAAAATCAATTCAACGAGCATCGGCAGAATAATATGAGACGTAATGTTGAATGAATTCTCTTAGGAATCTTTTCATCGTTATCCGGAAACAAAGTGTGTTGTAACGTCCCTCGAATAAGAAATCGATTTTGCCAAATAATAGGGCATTTATTTTCACTCAGATAGTATGTAACGTTATGCATGTAGGAAAAATGATAGACCCCCGTCGCGATCTCTTTGAAAATTGTATTTTCCTTTTTAAACAATATGAAAACAGTCTACAGAATGTGCTTGCTACTATCCTGTTGGAAACAAAAACGATGTTTAGACCTAATATTTCATATACCCGGCCGTAAGCGCTTAATCACATGTTCGCCACATGTTTCACGTATGACCGGAAATGATTTGGACTGAACGACAAAAACAATTTTAATAAATAAAAAGTAAATAACTGGACTTCTTTTTCGTGTGAAATGTAACGCATAACGATAAAGTCATTTTCTAACTTAATTATTGCGAAGAACAAAACTAGAATGTAAATAATCACTGATTTACCTGTTTGAACATCTCGCGAGAGTTCATATTTGCATATTGTTATGAAGAATTCATTTACAATAAAGCAGACTACACCATCTAAAATTTGCGTTACGAAATCGGAAACCAAAGTAACGCTACTTTTCTTACACCTGCTACAAAAACAGTTATAGTTCTCTGCAATTTCTTCTGACTATTCTTTTTGATCGATGTTCTTTATTTTTTGAAAGCAAAAGTTACGATTTTGCAGGCGATGATTATCTTTAAATCGGGCAGCGTTACGCACTTTGGATGCGAAAATAACGCTAAGAAACGACATACAAAAGTGGCCGAATAATCTTAAATATATGTTTATTTCAAGTTCTCTCTAGGGGAGATTAGAAAGCACCTATATTTTAATAGAAATAATAGCATTTGATGGTGGACCAACAACTTCTCTCAACAAAATACAATATTTTATCACTTTTCTATCGTTATCTGAAGCGGTCCCAATACCAAATTATTGCCCATATATCCATCAGTGGTAGATAAAGAGTAATGGGAAAAGATCCCATTTACCTGTTTTTGTCCAGTTGTAAACTGTGTTACACCAACTGACTCCTCCATTGTCTTCAGCTGTGTACACCAGGTCAGTGGGGTTGATGACACCACTCTCATTTTGACCTTTAAACTCCAGTCTACTGGAAAAGTTGATGTACAGACTGGTTCTTCTTTCTTTACTTCTATCTTACTGACAGGTACAGGTTGCTTATATGAAAAAGACACATTTGATTTGATAAAGACTTGTAGTGATTCTTGAATTCTTCAGTACAAAAGGTGATTCAAATAAAAATTACTCATGGTGGTGAATTTTCAGTGAATGCTGATGAATTTCTCTGAAATATTTTTTTGTAATTGCATACTTAAAAAAGTGTATTAAATAATCAAGTTAGTACATATATTTATATGTTTGTTATACTGCACAGCTTGGGTGACCCTTCTGGACTCTAAATATATATATATAGATATAAGATGTGGTATGAGTGCAAATGAAACCACTCTCCATCCAAGTCACAATTTGTAAAAGTAAACCATTATAGGTCAAAGTACGGCCTTCAACACGGAGCCTTGGCTCACACTGAACAGCAAGCTATAAAGGGCCCCAAAAAATAACTTGTGTAAAACCATTCAAACACGAAAACCAACGGTCTAATCTATATAAAAAACGAGAAACGAGAAACACTTATGAACCACATCAACAAACAACAACCACTGAACGATAACCAACTTCAGGTTAAAATCAATCTTAGTGTACATTTGTATACCAATCTGATGGTCAATAAGTGTTTTTACATCAACTTACATAACATGTTACAGAAAACATTTAAAAGAAGTACAATTCTATATATGACAATGCCGATGCACAGTTCAACGGAGATTTCTTTTGAACATGTTGAAAGAAATATGCCTTTGACTGTTTAGTTTATTAACTTTTTAACTTTTTTAGGTTTTCTCCATATCTGATACTTTTAGAATAATTTCTTTTAATTGACTCAACAATAGTGCACACACTGATATGTCTCACCTTTTTTTACTGATCATGATTGAATTTATATGGAAAATCTAAAGAAAATGTTATAGAAACAAGTATTACATAAAATTAACATTATCAATGGTCTATGTAAATGATGTCAAAGTCAGATGAACCCTGTCAGACAGATACGCCCTATAATCATTGCATACACCAAATATAGTAAATCTATTTGCTTATAGTATCTGAGAATCAGATTTAAACATAAAAAATTAACATTGACTAATGAACCATGAAAATGAGGTCAACCCTGCAAGAAAGAAATTACTTATTCCTGCTATCAGTTATACTGTAATAAGCACCTTTTTTTTGTTTGCACTGAAAATCTTTTCAATGAAAGCAAATTGAGACTGACTGTCCTCTTCATCTCGTAGAAAAACAGGAGTTGGTGTCTTCTCTATTTCAATACTTTTCTCTGCTGACAATGTGCTTGTATTATCCTAGAAATAAAATGATATTTGTTCATTAACATATACTACATGTACTATGTTTATAAATTATCAATGGTTTTAAAATACAAGGGTGAAATTATAGGTTTCAATCTCATCACAGGGTGATTTCCCTGGGATAAGATCGTTAAAGATGTGGCAAAATCCTCCTCAAGTTTGAAAGTCTACAGATAAAATTATTTTTTGACTATTTTCTAAAGCAAAATCACTGATGTTAGCTTATGACTTCATCGCATGCTATTCTACTGGACTGAGAAAAGTCATTTTAGTCGCTTTCTAGTAGCTTGTGTTGAAAAATTATCACACGGACAAATTTATGATAATAGCAATAAACATAAATTCTGATTGTTTTTTTTTAGCATCATTATTCAAGAAGAATCTCCATCAAAATATATCTCTCAATAGCCAGATATAAACTCATACCCACAAAACATATTACAATTTCAATGTAGCTTTACACATTGACATCTCCTTCCATGATAGAGTAGGGAGAAGTGAAATTCCATTAAATTCCATTACCGTTTTCCTGTTAATCTCTAAGGAAATTGGTTTATATATGCAAAAAAAAATTTACTTGCAGTGTTTTTATATGATTTGTACAAAATGTATAAATTCTAAATAAAAAAATTTGGACAATATAGTTATTTATTTATCAGTCATTCCATTTGTACTGTCAATTTGAATTTCAGTTTAAATAAAATTTGTTGCTTGCCTAGTGATATTATCATACTGATTCATGCATTAATCTCATGTGCATCTGCCTCAATTTATTTTTATAAATCCAGAAAAATATGGATTGCAGTTTATCTGATGACTTTTAAATGACTGTGCAATTTAATATATATCACCACTTGTCACAAGTTTGTAAATCATTATTTATTGAATATCCAGCATTTGTCCAGGACATCATGTCAGTTGTAAATTCAGATTCTCTTTAAAGATTGTAAGCCTAGAAATGAAGATATCTGTCAATCGCATATTAATTAACCAATAAAGAGCTAATTTTTATCATTTTTTTTATAAAAGATATCTCCCTTATTAACAAATTGGTTGTGAAAAACCCACCACTCACAAGCTGGCAAGTTTGCAATCACATTATCCATCAGCTGTCTTTCTCCTTTTATATTTCAATTTTTATTCAATGAATATAAAAAAATCACCCATTAAATTCATATCCTTAACCTACCGAACAGTACAACTGATCGACTCGTAATAAATAAAAATAGAACAAATCAGCTGAGTCATTACGCAACATCCTCAAATGAAAATCATCGTAAAATGATAACACGAACAGACGCTAAGTTTCCTGTTTTAATAGTTTTGAATGTTAAATTCGAGGATGTTCTAAGTCGCTGTTGTATTTATTTCTTTTAATCGTCGACAGTATTAGTCCTTTGTCGTTTCAAAAATTTCGATTTTCCTTGTCAGTCGCCATTTTTGTTTACCTGTGCGACTTGTAAATAACAAGTTGTCTCCCTTATACCGATTTTGTTAGCTATTTGACTTTGCTATAAAGTCAGTCGGCCGGGGAGTTTTAGCAATTTTCAAAATTCTTTGGTGACTTAAATGGTCATTTCGCCAGCAAGATTATGGCCTGAATATATATCGGTTCTCAGGTTCATATAAATGAATTAACACTTTTGGTATTTAGCTGAATCTGGTCTTTGAATGACCTTAGATCTGTCTCCGAATAACCTTCTGACGTCAAGCAAAAATCACTTTATAATTATGATGTCAAATTTTTTAAATGGTGATGTCAAATTTTACAGGATTTTAAGTAATGGCGGACAAATTTGCATACAAGTGTAAATATGTCTATTGAGTTTCTGGAAGTTCTCGGGAAATTGTAGTACCGTCAAATGTGGGTACAAGTCAAATCCGCACCCATTTAAAGTCAATTCGGCATCCAATAATATTTGATATATAATATATATATAGTTCTAAAAATGTATCAATCAGAGGCGGATTTAGAGGGGGGGGGGGGGGGGGGGGGCCCTTCTGTGGGAAAAATTTGGTTGATTATATAGGGTATCACTGAAGCATGACTGGAGCGGCCCCCCTCTTTGGCAGTCAGTGGGCCCCCACTTATGAAAATTAGTGGATCCACCACTGTAAATGGATATAAGATGATGTGGTATGAGTGCCAATGAGACAACTCTCCATCCAAGTCAAAATTTATAAAAGTAAACCATTATAGGTCAAAGTACGGTCTTCAACACAGAGCCTTGGCTCACACCGAGCCCCAAAAATTACTAGTGTAAAACCATTCAAACGGGAAAACCACTGGTTTTTTCTATATAAAAACGAGAAATGAGAAACACTTATGAAATGATCTTTCTATTTTTAATTATTTTTAAAAATTTTGGGGTTGGATTTTATCATTCGTTACATCATTAAAAATCATCAAGCAGTTAGAATACATAAGTTAATTTTATTGAAGTTTTCTCAACATTCTATGACTGATGGTTTGATTAGTTTTCTTTTCAATTAATTAATTAATAACTTTTATCAATTAAATAATTAACATGTTTGTTGATTTAACTCTATACAGGTAATTATGGATGTTTTTTTTCTTCAAAAACTTAAATAAAAATCAATGAAGCCATTATCAAAGCTGTTGTTTAATCATGAGAAAATTAGAACCAATAAAAGGGAAACTATCACTAATCAAACTCGCATGCACAATAATCAGCAATTACATGTGTAAGGTGGTATTTTAGGAAAGTTTAAACAGCATTAAACTAACAATCATGCAAAATGCTCAACTGGTTAAAACATGCATAACAAATATTTAATACCTTAAATACACATAAAGTTGAATGAAAAAAAATACATACATTTGTACAGAAGCCCCCAATAAATGTTAATAAGTCAATATATCTGGACAACCCCTTCTTTAGTTTAATCTTTTTGCTTAAAATACTAAAAAAAAATATATATTCAAAACATGGGTGCTGAAATGACTACATCGGGTGCTGATTTAACCAGGTGCCAATTTGACTAGGTGCCGATTTGACCAGATGCCGATTTAACAAGGTGCCAATTTGACTAAGAATTCCTCAAATGACAAATGATATCTAGACGACTTTCAAATTCCTACAAATTTGCTTAAGATATTACATCATGTTACATCACAGTAAGAGCTGACTGTTCAAAGATTTCATTAACACCGATTGACTGTGTTTCAACCTGGATAACTCATTCATAACAACTTGAGATTGGTGTATATAAAAATCCTTGAACAGTAAAAGAACGTTTCATACCGATTCATTAAACATTTTAAAGAAAGAAATCTGATCAACTGAATCATTCTGTTGGTCATCATCGACAGACTTCCTTGGTCGTTTAGAGGATGGTTGTGTATCATCTGATGTGTCTTTTGAAAAGGGGTTACGTCTTTTTGGTTGGGAAGACGTGTTTGTCATGTCCCCAAACACTGGACTCGAAAATGAATCATTTGATGGAACTCTTTGCAAGGAAATTCTTTTCTTCTTTCTTATATTTTTCATTATATCTGAAGGTTTTTTCCATTGTGGCGATTCTGCCATTCTAAATAGTAAATATGAAAAAGTGCTCTAGATTCAACAACAATCAGTGAGAAATTGTAATTGGCGCTTTCAAACCGGACATTGAATAAATCTTCTAAATGAAACCAATGACGGATTTGGGTCCATTTTTCTCTTCCTTTATCTGTGTTACTTTCTTTTAGTTAATAATACTTGAATGCCAAAATAGTGTTACCAACATTTTTTCGACTGACCAACATGATCAAAGGATGAACAATTACACACCAGCTAACTCACTATCTTATTTTAATTAGATTTAGTTATTAATTCACTTACACAAGATAAACAATAGTTTGTTTCACAATTAAGTAGCCATATCAATTTTACTCACCAGAAACAGAGATATATGTCTCTGCCAGAAACTTAATTGACCTTAACAATTAAGAACTGAGGGAATTTTCCAGGCTGAAATATTTATTTCCGTTTGATCCAAATACATGATATAAAATAAGAAGATGCGGTATGATGGCCAATAGACAATTATGGAGACCAAAAAACAATTGCCAACGTAGATGTTAGCTGTTGACGATGTGTATAAGTCACGAAATTTCCCTGCTGAATGTTTTTTTTTATCTGATTTTCTGACGTCATGAGTTTCAAACTGAAAAACTTTTTTAACAAGACTTTTAGTTTACGTCTTGAAATCCCCCACCCCCTTTCAGAGAGTCTCAGACTACTATAACACATATCTGAAAAAAGTAGTCTCATCGCCACGGGAAGAATATAGAATGAAGGCTTAACAGGGGTGAAAAAACTAGAGAAAAGGGAAGGGAGAAACGAGAGAAAGGAAATAAAAGAATATAAGGATGATAAAAACTAATTATATTTTTAATACATGATCTAACATAACAAAAAGCCGGTTATGAATATGATCAAACATTATTAGAATCTAATCTAAAGAATCATTTGTCTTTTAATCTGAGAGAACCAAGCAAGGGTATCAGTCCGGTTTGTTGTAAATAAATCAAGACATCTACAAGATATAATATGGAAATGTGGTATGATTCCCGATATGAGACAACTATCCACCAGAAACAAAATTGACGTAGATGCTAGCAACTACAATTCACTGTACGGCCTTCAACAACAAGCAAAATCCGTACCACATAGCAGAAACCGTAATGCCCCGACATGACAAAATGTAAAACAAGTCGAACGAGAAAACCAACAGCCTATAGTTTGTGCACACATCAACAAACGCATTCAAAAACAAATAAAATGTACAGCAACAAACGACAACCACTGAATTGCAGGCTCCGTATTTGGGACAAACACATACAAAATGAGTTGGGGCTAAACATGTTTACGGGCGCCCAACCCTCCCATAATATGGGACAGCGATGTAACAGCAAAAAATAAGAACAAACTATATTAAATTAGTTGGAAGGGGCTTGACTCAACAGATCGATACAAAGCACAAAAACAACTAACAAAAACACTGAAGAGAAAAAGACTTCGCAGTTACTGAAAATTATTTCAAATCCAATAACAACTAATAAACAAACGCGTAAAGGGTGCCGCTAAACCCTGTGTTTCGCCTGCGATTGCTGATGAGTAATGTCAATGGAAAATATTAATTATATTGTAAAAAGTAAGTCCAATTATCAGTAAAATACACAGATTTTTTTTTTTGTTAATCAAACTTTCTTTCTTCATATGCCATTTCTTGATATTGAAGATTATAATAATAAATATTTATTTTATTATAGTGTCACATATTGATTGACAAATATTTACATATCACAGTATTCAACAAAACAATCAATACCCAGTCATAAATTTGGCTTATGAGACACTTAACACATGCTATGTACATATCAATATAGTTTCACAGTTAAATTCATAAAATTATCATCAAAAAAAGTTTAAACATTTTTTATGCATTTAAAAGCATATACATTTTGAGCAGAAAAAAAATAATTATCTGAAATGAATGTTGTTTAAAAAGTTTAAAAATAAATAAAAAAGAATAAAAAAAATATATATTTTAACATATATAAACAATTTGCATATTTAATATTATCCTAAAATTAATCACAGTGACTTTAAAATCATAAAATAGCCTCTTACTAATAGTGTGTTATAAGTAATAATTAAGAAAATAATTTTCGTCTCATAAAACTCTTGTGTAAACATTTGCTTAGACATTTTTGAATATCGGAACATTTCATTATTTCAACAAGCTTAACATCATCATTTAACATTGAGAAATTGTCAATATATTGTGAACATTCGAAGAACAATTCAAACCTAATGTCATCATATAAGGAGCAATTTAAAAGAAAATGTTTTTCAGATTCAACACTATTTAAGGAACAAAATTTACAAAGTCTATTTTCTAGTGCTGTAGGCGGCCTGGTGTACCTGCTATATATGCATAGTTTCTGCATGTCCAAGTTTCATAACAATCCATAAAGGTTAACAAATTTTTCATGTCAAAATAATTTAACTTCATATGGTCTGTAAATGTTAATTGCAAAACACAAAAAAAATACATCTATCAGTAAAATAACATGAATAATGAAAAATTATTATTTCCTAAATGCAGATGCCGTCAACGCCGAACCGCCGGGCATAAACCATGTAAATGTCGCTGGCTTGATAAAAATTATGCGTTCAAGACAAAATATAATCAGAACAGTCTGGAAAGACCGTGTGCGATGCCAAAATATAATCTAACCTAAGTATCGACAGGATGAAGAACCGTTTGTGTTAATAACAGAGTAGCAATAACATTATGAATGGAAATAGGGAATGTGTCAAAGAAACAACAACCAGACCAAAGAGCAGAAAACAGCCGAAGGCCAACAATGGGTCTTCAACACAGCGAGAAAATCCCGCACCCGGAGGCGGACACATGCAGCGAACGAGTCGGGACAGTTAAACACCGTTAGATAAGATACCGAAGAAAGGAGTCCATCCCCTAAGCGCCTCAAGTTTACGTTCATTGAAATCTAAAACGTCACCACAAAAGCGGACACATGCAGCGAACGAGTCGGGACAGTTAAACACCGTTAGATAAGATACAGAAAAAAGGAGTCCATCCCCTAAGCGCCTCAAGTTTACCGTGCGTTCATTGAAATCTAAAACGTCACCACAAAAGCGGACACATGCAGCGAACGAGTCGGGACAGTTAAACACCGTTAGATAAGATACAGAAAAAAGGAGTCCATCCCCTAAGCGCCTCAAGTTTACGTTCATTGAAATCTAAAACGTCACCACAAAAGCGGACACATGCAGCGAACGAGTCGGGATAGTTAAACACCGTTAGTTGAAACCAAAGGAACAGTACCGTCTAAAAAAAAAGAAATTAACAATAGGGAAAAAATGGCCCTTTTTGTCGTAAATTTTTGTAAAAGAGTTTCCTGTGTGAAACTGAAATATCTTAATCTAGGAAATGTCAGTAATTTCTGTTTATATTAGACTTATTTGAAGTAAGTTCCCTCTTTGTTAAATTTTGGTAGTTTATTTAGAGAATTCTTGATTATTTAACGAAAAACATCATCATTGTAACGATTAAATATGAATACCCATAGGTGGATCCAGGGGGGGGGGGGGGGCTGAGGGGCCCGCACTACTGTAACAACAGCCCATGAAAAGGCCGTGAAATGTCTGTGAAATATCACAGGGCCGTGAAAACCCCGTGAAAATACCCCATAGCCAGAAATTAGTAGTACTTTTGCTAATTAATATTCATAATATGTAAATGAGAATTGTACCACGTGATAATAGTTTGAACTGGACTGGCTTGATATCATTAAAATCTTTAAAACACGGATATTATAAGTTGCCCGTCACAGAGTCCTTGTTTATAATCACTCTGATATTTCCGTAAAGTTGTCAGGCGGTCAAAATCAAAACAATGAACGCGAATTTAGTGAATTTTTCGTGTTTTCGTGAGTTTATTCTTCTTAAAATAGGGGCATTTTAACTTGACGTGGGAACCTAGAGTTCAACGACTACACATTCAAGGTTTGGACTTGCTTATTCTTTGGACATTCAAGTTTCAAGTTTCATCCCGGCAACCTGTTTTTGTAATGACCTTGTTAGCCAATTTTCAACACGAAGTTTGCAAATTTGACGTTTCAGCCATTTTAGCCTGTATTTTATACTGCAATGTTAAAAGCCTCTCGCTTCGATTTTTAAAATAGCTCAGGAACCTTGATTTTTGCAACGACAGTCATTATGATTCGTTTAAATGGTGTATATTGTTGTGTATATTTATTTTCTGTCCCGGCAACCTGTCTATCACTTTAATTAAAGTTAAAACAGACATTTTTTTCAAAACTCCCTATCATTTTAATATAATTTCCGAGACCCGTATCCGATTTCTTTAGTATAATATTCAAATAAGCAAAGTGGCGTTGATTTCTGGATATGCCGTGACTTTTGTAAAAAAAATATTTCTAAAGGCCGTGAAAAATATTTGATGTTAGAAAAAGGCCGTGAAATTTCAATATCCCGTGAAAAGGCCGTGATAACTTGTCCTTTCATGCTTAATAAAAAATATCACAGCCTTTTCACTGGTTGTTGAAACCAGTGAAAAGGCCGTGATATTTTTTCCTGTCAATTTTTTCTTATCCTAATTCAAATTTAAAACATCCCATGTGATTATTGTAATATGGTCTAATTATTTCCACTCACATTTTTCTAAATATCCTATAAACTTTTCATTATAAATATATGTCTGTTTAAATATTATTATATGCAATACTACTGTACAGGACTGACTTTTAGATGGAACCATTCATTGTTATAATTAATGACTTTGTGCCAATAAATATTTTGTATTTAAAGAAAAGTATTTTGCTTCTCGTCTGTACATTATTATAAACAATGTAAACATTAATTTTAATTGGAACCGAAACATGTAAAAACGAGAACTTCCCGGAATATCAGACCGTATCCGGATTCGTGTTTCTTTTAGAGTAATTGTAACATTTCCGCACTTAGGTTGGAAATTTGAAAGACGCCAAAGGTCGATTAATATTTACTTTATAGATGCAAGACGAGTGACAGCAAGTTTGAGGTAAGTTAAGTTATTAATATTTTATTCTTGTATGCATCATATCACCAAAATGTTGATGACGTTTGTGAGCATTTCCTGGAATCCATTGAACTGATTTTGACTGAATTTGCAGGAATCCGGGTCCGTTCGCGCCCAATCACGTTCGCCCCCATGCACATTCGCCCCCTTTTCACTTTCGCACCCAAAGTCCGTTCGCACCCTACACGTTCGCGCCCAATTTTTATTGGTTTTGTGTTTAATAATTTGTAAACGAGTTTTGGTAAGTGTATTGCTATAAATATATATTTTTTCATTGTTTCTTAATAAAGTGAGATTCTGACAAGGTTTTTTTGGTATTGCTATAAACATTTTTTTTTCATTGTTTTTAAATAAAGTGAGATTCTGACGACCAGTATTTTATTTTTGTGTTGAATAATTTTTAATCATGTTTTGGTTTGTGTATTGTTATAAATATTTTTTTTTCATTGTTTCTAGTAAATAAAGTGCAAATCTGACAATGTTATTTTGGTGTTAAATAAATGGTAAGCATGGTAAGTCTATCGCTATAAATAATATTTTTTTTCATCTAAATATAGTGAGATTCTGACAACGTGTTTTTTTATGTGTTGAATAATTCGTAATCATGTTTTGGATAGTGTATAGCTATAAATATTTCTTTTTCATTGTTTATGAATAAAGTGAGATTCTGACACACATGAGATCAAATGAGCCAAGCTGTTAAAAACAATTATCTTTCGTGTCTTTTACTTAAAATCTTCAAAGTTTTACTCATACCAAGCTAAATATATGCAGTATTTTCATCAAAGCAAGTTAAAACAACCATGACAACAATCATGATTTTTAAACACTCAACAATAACACCAAATTAGGCTGTGTATAAATACCAATTAGCAGTAATCATACATAATTAACATTTAATAATTAATCATCAAATCAATTTAAAACAATATTTCATTTAAAAATTCCCGAATTTTTATTTATGAAAATAAAAATATTTTGATATATACATCTATAAAACATCTAAAAATTTATCAGGTTTTTGAATAAAAAAAAAGGGGTGAACGTGTAGGGTGCGAACGGACCTAGGGGGCGAACGTGTGGGGTGCGAACGTGTAGGGTGCGAACGTGTATTGGGCGCGAACGGACCCGATACCAATTTGCAGAAACCGCGCAAACATGCATGTGATATATTCACTTATATTTGAGTCTGTTGCACTTGATTCCTTTAATCATTTCGGTTAATGTTTTCTAAGACTTACCGGATCCTTTAAATACGATTACGGTTTTGTTTTGTTTATGTATTTGGGGAAAAAAGGGGGGTCCTTTTCCCCCCACACTGGCCACAAAAAAAAATGACATTTATGTACAGTACACTACGTAGACATAGACATATATAATTGGAAATGATTATAATAGCAATAAGTATCTCTGAAATGGAGTTCACTCTGATAATCAGAGGCGTAACCCCCTTTGAATGTGTCAGGAGCTATTTAAGTATTTTCTGACTTGGCCGTCGCTACAGAGTTCAAAAAGGATTAATCAGAGGCATAGCAGGGAAAGTATTTAATATTTGTACGGCAAAATGTCCTTTCTAGAAGGGTTTGTGCCATATCATAAGAATAATTGGTATGGCAATGAGGTGTTTAAAAAATAATTGGTATGGCGAACGTGCCTGCAGTAAAAGTTGCTACGCCCCTGGCCCCCTGTAAAATAAATAGCTGTGACTCATTACAGCCACTTAGTCTAGACAAGTTTGGCTTTAGCCATACATATTATTACTTCAAAGAAACATTTAAATTTAATAGTCTGTCTTAAAAGTGTCTTTAGTCTTTAAAAAAATCTCAAAAAAATAAATAATACAAAACAATAAGTTAACAATACAGAACTTCGTTAACTAATGATGCCATATATATTGGATAGGGGGCAGATTTTCTGGAAAATGGTATGAAAATATGGGAAAACCTATGCATGTTTCCAAGTGGCTGTTCTGTTTCAATGATGTTTTTTAGTATTTTTCATACCATTTTCACCTCCAGTAGGAAAATCTGCCCCCTATTCAATATGGGGGTCATTAACCGTGAAGTCCTGTATTGCATGGAATAATATTGTAGCTGTTTTAAGTACATGTATGTACATAAATGCCAAAAATTATTTTGAATATATAAATAGTTTTTTTATATACATGTATAATATATGTAATCACATGGTAATGTTTCTTTATTTATTCTAGGAATGAAGAGCAAAAGGATATAGCAGTCTTTATATAAAATAGTTCAGGAATCCAGTTGGATAGAAGAGCTTTTCAGTTAAAAGTATTTCCTGGGAATTAACAGGAACTTCTATAAATGTTTTTCTGGAATAGTTATTCAAAGGGGCATTGAAGTGAAGGATTACATTAGACAAATATTGCTGAAGTGGTAAATTCAGACCCAAGAGATGTACAAAATTTCTACAATACATGTTACAGCTGACTTTAGCTACTTAATCACACTGACATTTGTGTGCTTTTATGTTTTCTTTACATAATTACTACAGTTCTATTAAAATTAATATTTTTATTCTTTGTCACAATTATTACTAAAAAAAATACAGCATTTTAATATGGTTTTTCATAGTCTCACTTGCATTGTACTTAAATAAGTTGTCTGTAGATGTTTACACTAGGTTTTCAGGCATTTCACTTCACTTGATTGAACATGTTGAAACAGCATTTAAATTTTTTGTTAAATTATGGCCTGAAAAATACATTTAACATTTTACAGGAGTTTTCACAATCAGTGAATGGCTGTTTATCACAGTAGTACATGTACATTTCACGGTCTTTTCACAATGGGCACATAATTTATCTCAACTATTTCACGGTGTACATTTTTGTTTTCACAGGGTTTCTACTGTCTCTTTACCCAAGTTTTCAGTTGGCACCTTTTCACAACAAATAAAGGCATATACTGTATTATATCTACATTTCACGGTCTTTTCACAATGGGCACATAATGCATTATCACGACTTTTTCACGGTGTACATTTTTTTTTTTTCACAGGGTTTCTAAGGTCTTTTCACCCAAGTTTTCAGGTGGCACCTCTTCACGGCCTTTTCACAAACTTTTCACGACAGTTTTTCCACGGCATTGTCACGGATAAGTTTCACGGCCCACCGTAAATTAACCGTGACAAACACTGTAAAAATCACCAGCATTTTTACGGACATTTTCACGGCCAATCTACGGGGCATTGTTCCAGTAGTGCCGGGCAACCCCTTTTGTGGGAAAAATTTGGTTGATTATATAGGGAATCACTGAAGCATGACTGGAGCCCCCCCCCCTATGTAAAGTTCTGGATCCGCCACTGATATTACCTTCAACCTGTCGACAAATTGTATTGCCGGTAACGTACATAGATGTTGACAAGGAGAAAATATGTATACAGCTTTAATCATCGCACTTTCGTACACGTTAGTATATCTATAGCATGTTAACATTTTCATTACGGAAGAAAGCTTTATATGAGTTGCAACAAATACATTTACAATCGGATTTTCCAATGTACTAATAGTATTCAATTAAATATGAAAACTTTTGATTTGGAAGTGTAGTGTTGAGAGTCAGGCGAAAATTCTAAACTAACAACCGAATTGAAAGGATCATCAAAAGCAAGTCAGGGGCCGAGTCCTCAGTGGCCGAGTGGTCTAAGTAGTCGAACTACTGTATCACTAGCCTGTCAACACCAAGGTTGTTAGTTCGAATCCTGTACGGGGCATGTGCACTCGACTCCAATCTTTAATTTACTAGGATTGCCAGTTTTCCTAACGAAGGTCGGTGGTTCTCTCCGGGCACTCCGTCTTCCTCCACCAATAAAAATTGACCGCCACGAAATAGCACAATAGTGAACCACCAATTAATCAATCAATCAAAAGCAAGTCTTGTATCTATTAAACATCTAAAGATTTTTTTACTCTCTAAAAATAATTGATACCGTTATTTTCATATGCTTTATTACAAAAGTTAATGGAAAGTTATTTGAAACTACTAGTATTAACGGCAGCTGTAAGGTAAGTTGTAGAACACTTCTTAGTAGTATCATGCAGAGGCTGAGATAAAACGATATTTGACGTTTTTCTTTGGTGTAATTTTTGTAATTAAATTAATGTACTGAATGGGCCTTCAAATGTTCAGAGGCGGAAATACACGGAGTTGTGGTAATAATGTGATTGTTTAATTAGTATTTGACTCTGTGGTGGACACGGACCTAAATGAGAAGAATTTATAACTTCATTCTTGAAGAACTTCTGTATAGTTAGTATTGACGGTTAAACTTTGTGTTTCCTAAATGTTGAAGTACAATGAAAATCAAACTTCAGTTTTTGGGAGCGGCATAAATGCTTCTGTGTTCGTTAAAAAAATTCCCATCTCGTGTTTCCCTCATATTGTATACCACAAAGGCTTCGGCATGTTTGGTTTGGTTCGGGTTACAATTAAGATAAATTGGTCTTTACTTAGTGAGGGTTTTAAAGTAATCATCACCGTGGAAATTTGAGAGCGAAAAAGTTCTTCCACTCAGTGTTGACTTTATAGTATTTTAACTGAAAAATGAACTTTTTTTAAGAAGATTTATGTTTCTGATGGGAGATAAGAGAAGAGGGTGGGAGAAAGCCTCGGGAGACGAGGGCCACGCGGGAGAAGCGGGGAGAACTTATATGACGGCTGTCCTCCATCTCGTCTCTGACGGAATATAGAAATAGTACACATTGAAGGATGTTGAAATAAAGAAAACTTTGTCGCATTTTATTCCATTGTTACAATATTACAAAACATATTTCCGTCTGCATACCCTAAGTGAGGGCAGTAATGCCCTTTACCGTCAGGCGTCAAACTGCCATTTTCGGCTACCGTTAGCGTCATATTGGTTAAAATTTTACCGTGATTCGTCAAAATATTCTTGTCGTGATTCGTCAAAATATTCTTGTCGTGATTCGTCAGAGGTCTCAAATAATTACCGTTACCGTTATTTTTGGAAAAAATTTAACGTGATTCGTCAAAATCTATCGATTTTTTTAACGTCTAAAAGAAAGTGTACATTTTATCGTCATGCAGCAAAAATTACCGTTAACGTCATTTGGCAAGATTTTTTACCGTTATTCGTCATGAAGGTACCCCCATTACCAGCTGATTACGACCCTCCTAAGTAGATCCAATGTATAAATTCCGGAAAAAAGTCATGATTACGCGGACTATTTGTTCTAACAATTATAATCATGTTTACTTTCGGTTTTACCTGAACAGGTAAATTATGTTAGTTGACATTTCGCCAGATTTTGGATATGTTATTTTAGTCGCATCATCAACATATTTTTTAATGAATTGGCTAGAAATGAGAACCCTTTTAGCACGCTCCGAATACGGAGTTCCGGTAAGTCTACCCTTTCAACCTTGACCTTTCTGTTGTATACATGTTCAAGATTTAGAACGTCGAGTCAGCATAACTCGATACAGGAAATCATGGCAGTTACTTTCACACTTCCCTCAGATTTCGGATATGTTATCCTTACATCTATTGCTTCTATTTTTGTTTTGATGTGGAAGGGTTTTCAGGTCGGTAAAGCAAGGACAAAGTATGAAGTGCCGGTAAGTTGATACAAACTTTCTGTTTGACCTAATCGAGAACCGCCCATTAAGGTTCATCAAAAGGAATTGAAAAATATGGCCGTGTTTACACCATAAAATCTACTATGAGTACAGACAAACTGATGCATCTAGGAAAGATTAAAGGCATGGCAGTACCTAGATATGCAAGGGTCGTTTTCAAAACCCGTCCATATTTTAGATAGAAATTGAGAAAATATTTTTATCAATTTTTATCAATTTTAAGGTTCATCAAAAGGAATTGAAAAATATGGAGGTATTTACACCACAAAATCTACTATGAGTACAGGCAAGCTGATGCAACTAGGAAATTTTTAAGACATGACAGGACCTAGTTATATCATGTATATAAAAGTTATATGTAGTCTATGTTTCAGAAAATTAAAAACTTATTCTGGATTTTGGTGTGCATTTTTTTCCAGTCTGCAGAAGATCATAGCCAAAAAAACCAAACACATGAGTTTCATTTGATACGGTCCACTCAGTTTTACACAGTTTATTTAATCACCTACTGTTTTTAGATGTCTATTGTCCATTTAGATCAATAAAATTGAGAATGGAATTATATGTACTCACAACATTTATTATAATTATGACAGGAGCTTCTCAAACCTCTTTCCCAACTTAGTTTATTTTGGCACCTTCTGCAGGAATGAAAAAAAATGAATAGCAAAATCCAGAAAAATTTATAATTTTCTGGAACATCAAATGTATTTAAAATTTAATTAAGTATCTAGTTCCTGCCATGCCTTTAAACTTTTCCAGGTGCACAGGTTTGTCTGTACTCAGAGTAAAACTTGTGGTGTAAATATGACCATATTAGCCAAAAGATTATGATGAACTTAATGTGACAAAAAATCTTGCTGTTGCTGCATTGCAATGAGACATTTAGTCAATCTGTAAAATACACTTATTTTACGCAAGCTAAACAAAATATGTACAAAAAACAAATAATTGATCAATTTGATCCCTAAACATGCATGTGTCTGCTGTAAAATATTAAAACATATACTCTTAAAATCATGAAACATGCAGAGAAAAATAACATTATATACTCTCTCCAACATGGCTTCATTAGTAAAAGTCACCATATGAAACACAGCTCCTTAAATGTAATAGCACTAAAAAAAAACTGGAAAACAGAACCAAAAGGATATGTTAATTCTATAGACTTCTCCAAAGCATTTGGCAAGGTGTCCTACAGTCTACTCCAATATAAAGTACACAATTGTATCAGAAGCAAGAAAAACAGGTTGATCAAGGAATTTCTCGCATTTAGAACACAAGTAAAAGAGGTCGAAGTCAAAACATCTGACAAAGTGAAAGTATATGGGATTTCACTCAAAAGTGTATATAACAATTTCCTCAACAATGATTTTAATAAACTTCAAGAAGACCTAGACAAACTGAAAACGGGGAGAACTTTGGAAAATGGAGTTTCATCCTGATAAATGCAGTGCTTTCACAGTTCCCTCCCTTTCCACCCCCCAAAAAAATAAATCAATCAAGTCAGAATACAAGCTTCACGGCCCATACTCTGAAACATGAAACCAACTAAATACCAGGGCTACACCATTACAAACTATCTAGGTTGTGGAAAATGTATAAATAACATCATAGGAACTTTGGTTTCCTACACTGAAATTCCTTGTTCCAAATCCAAGAGCATGCTTAACGTAAGACCTCACATAGAAAATACAATGACAGTATTGGACCTGTATCAGCAAAAACCTCTTAGACAAAACAGGAAAAGTACAACGATAAACCACACTTGACATAACCAGACAATAAAGAAATTAGATTCAGTGTCAGCAACATGATCAATGAATTAGGATGGAAAAGCTTACAAACAAGACATAAAGAGGCATACACCAATGTATAATATATTCATGATATTTGTCTATGTTGAATATCATACATTTTGTCATTCATTTAAATTGACCCCAATGTTTTTTGCATGTCTTTGAGAGTTGCTGCCCCACTGAAGTATACATCACATTCTTTCATTCATATTACTTATACATTGTAAGATATCTTGTTTTTTTTAAAATTGATATATATATTTTTTTACAGTATCCAAAGATGTACAGCGATGACGATAGATTCAACTGTGTACAGAGAGCTCACCAAAATACGTAAGTTGGCAAAGATTTGAAATGATTTTCAATATTCATATTATAATTATACTGCTTTTTGGTTCAGAATGGACAAAGCAGTCGCTGTCAAAGAAGTAAGTGGCCAATTTACCCTGCATTTTATTTGTCTCATCACAGGTCAGTTTAGACCTCATTGTACAAAGATGTGATAATGATAATAAAGTTTTGAAACCTACTGTGATTTGAATATCAACATGGGCAAAGAATTTAAATACCAGTAATATACATGTACATGTACATGTATTTTAAAAATAGATTTCAACAATTTTACATGTACATAAATGTAAAAAGAACAACAGGAACCAACATTATTTTGGACAGTACAACACCAACACCCACCTTTTATTAGTGCATGCATTTATTATTCCGATTTTTCAATATTGAACAAAAATGTGAGTTTAATTATTGTGATTTAGAAAAAATGTGCATACAGATCTATGATTCAGTTATCAGAATGCAAGTTCTTATTATTGCGATACTCAACCATGTCAACCAGTCACAATTTCAAAAATTTATAAAATCCTTTCAAAAAATAATTTCTGAATTTACAGTATACGGTTTATTGAAAGTGTTACTTGTTAAGAATGTTCGCTACTCTGTTTCAAAATAATAAACTTTTTAAAAGACTGTTATAAATTGATAGTATATAAATAAAGGAACTACAAAAGCAAATAAAAATGAAGGGTCTGTGTGCTTGTTTTCGAGATATAAGCCATTGAAAATTTGGCAGGAAATAATTCTCTCTAGATTTTTCATACATTTAACATTGGCACCTTTTTTCTGTCTAAAAGTATGAAAAAATAACAAGGATTTAATAAGATTTTCAAAGATGGCATTTTAAACTATATTTAATCAAATTATAAAAAGAAAAATAGGGGTTAGTGGGCAATTTTTTTTAATGGCACTACATGGATAAAACCAGAGGATTTCGAATATCTGACAAAAAATCAAAAACAAGAGGAGCGAACATCCTTAAGATACATATTTATATTGTAAAGTATGTCATACATACATGTAACATGCATATTAACCTTGTTATTACTAACTGTTTTACTTAAAGTGTTATTTGTAAAAGTACATTTTTGATCAGTGATGTAAGGTATGTCATACAAAACATCATTTAACTTTATTTTATGTTTGCTATCATTCATTTCTAAAAGAATTTTTTTTCATTACAGGCTAGAAAACTATCCACAATTTCTGATCTTGTTAATATTTGGAGGTCTGACATTTCCAGTAAGTAATCATTTGCCTTAAACAATGTTAAACAACAATTAACAAATAGCTACAAAATTTGAAAAGTTCTATTAATAAATAGGTATTGATATGCTTCCCATCTGATTATTAAATTGTACATGATATTTTTACTTGATATTCTTCGAACTTATTATTAAATGGTATTGCCATGCTTCCTATCTGATAATAAAATGGTATTGCCATGCTTCCCATCTGATTATTAAAATGTACATGATATTTAATTGGTATTCTTCAAACTTGGTATTGCCATGCTTCCCACCTTAAAAATATTACATGCACTTATCTTTTCAGATAACTAGATATCATTCTTTGATTTAGTGCATGCCCAAAGATTTTACCAAAGCTTAGGTTTCTAGTAGTTCATATATATCCCCTTTTTAGTTGTTTTTTATTTTTACAGCTCTCTAGTGCTCGTTGCTTTAGATTTGTTTTGTTTGCTTTTTGTTTGCTTTTGCTTTTATGTCCTATGATGATAGTAGTCATGGTAGTGGAGCATTATGTTTCAGGTCTGTGCATCCTGTCCATCCATTCATACATTCATACTGTATCAGGTTAAAGTTTTTGGTCAAGGTAGTTTTAATACTGTGAAATTGTATTCACATCAACTTGACATTTAATACACATGTTCATTATGGTTTTAACATTTGAAATTGTATGCAAAATTACCGTTTTGATGCCAATTTTATGGTTCACTGAACATAGAAATTTGATTGTGTTAAACTAATACATTACCAGATTAAAGTTTTTGGTTAAGAATCTTTGTCCATGAATTTAGGGTGACGTCAACTTGAAACTTGGTATACCATGTACAAATGCTTTCACTATGATATGAACTTTTTAAATTATATGCAATTTTGCCCCTTGATTTCAGGGTTCACTGAACAAAGAAACTGATAGATCAAGCTATGAACACATTGCATGTTGTCCAGCTTCAGGTTTAAGTTTTTGGTCAAGGTAGTTTTTGATGAAGTTGAAGTCCAATCAACTTGAAACTTAGTACACGTTCCCTATGATATGATCTTTCTAATTTTAATGCCAAATTAGAGTTTTGACCCCAATTTCACGGTCCACTGAACATAGAAAATGATAGTGTGAGTGGGCATCTGTGTACTATGGACACATTCTTGTTTTTTTCTAATTTTTTCAAGTGTTCTGTATCTTCTTCATATCAGGATGTGATTCCTTTGTCATGTTTGTTAAGTTTAATTGCATCCCTAGGGTTCCCACATTACCTTTACATAGGGGGGAAAAGTGGAGTTTTATATATCAGGTGTTCTAAACCTGGGAAGATACTTAAAATTCATTTTGCCAAAAATCCTAATAATAGCCTTGAATTTCTGACATTTGGTAAAATGTACAAATGTAGCAAGTTTTAAAATTTGAGTTATTTCCCTTTTTCTAATGCCAACTCTTCAGCGGGTTTAAGCTCTGAAGTTACAACTAGGATAGCTTGATCAAAAGTTTTAAGTCAAAATAGCTAATAGGTTTTCATCTATAGAATCTATGTCTTCTGATATGGATGAAATTTATTTATGCGAAAAAGAGTAGAAACTGTATAAATGTTACATCAGCTAAATGTATTTTACATACCTAAAACAGGTGTTTTTTCATTAAAGATTTGCTCAATTCACAATTTAATGATTTACATATACTTTCAGAAATTATCAGCTGCAGCAGGAATGGTTTGGATTGTTGGACGTGTTTTCTATGCATTGGGATACTATAGCGGAGGTAACAAATTGGCATAATTTAGTTTACTATCACTTTTATGTGTTAAAAGTTCTTTTGAAATTTCATATCTAATTATATATAATTAACATTTAACATAATTAAGGGCCTGGATTGGGAAGCCATTAGGAGGTTCTTCATTTCAATAGTCCTAATTTTTAGGCCATCGATCTTTTCCTATTCTTAAATGTTTATGCCCATTATTCTGCATTCTTGATACTTTATCTCCCCATTATTTTGCATTCTTGATACTTTATCTTCTGATTATTCTGCATTCTTGATACTTTTTCTCCCCATTGATCTGCATTCTTGATACTTTATCTCCCCATTATTCTGCATTCTTGATACTTTATCTCCCCATTATTCTGCATTCTTGATACTTTATCTCCCCATTATTCTGCATTCTTGATACTTTATCTCCCCATTATTCTGCATTCTTGATACTTTTTCTCCAATTATTCTGCATTCTTGATACTTTATCTCCCCATTATTCCGCATTTTTGATACTTTATCTCCCCATTATTCTGCATTCTTGATACTTTATCTCCCCATTATTCTGCATTCTTGATACTTTATCTCACCATTATTCTGCATTCTTGATACTTTATCTCCCCATTATTCTGCATTCTTGATACTTTATCTCCCCATTATTCTGCATTCTTGATACTTTATCTCCCCATTGGTCTGCATTCTTGATACTTTATCTCCCCGTTATTCTGCATTCTTGATACTTTATCTCCCCATTATTCTGCATTCTTGATACTTTATCTCACCATTATTCTCATGATTCTTTATTCTTCATATTATTTTGTCTATTATTGTCTATTCTGTCAACCCCCCTTTTTTTTGACAATCAATGCATTTGAATGGGGACATATAGTTGGAACCCCCCCTTTATCCTGGGTTGGGAACCCCCCTTTTAAAAATGGCTGGATCCGCCCCTGTTTAATATAAAAATGAGGAGATGTTGCATGATCGCCAATGAGATAACTCTCCACCAGAGTTAAAATGAAGTGGTAGTATAGTAAGCAATAATAGGTCAACATTCAGCCTTCGACAATGAGATATATACACACAACTTATAGTCATCTTTAAAAGGCCCTGGTATGAAAAATGCGAAACAATTCAAACAAGAAAACTAAATATCTTATTTATAACAAAACAATTTACCATAAACAAATATGACAGACATGAACCAACAACAATCACTGTACTACAAGCTCCTGACTTTGGACATGTTAAACAAATTTATGTTGGTTTAGTATGTCCAGTTACTCTATTATTACAAAAACATAAAGTGCTAAATGACATTTTGATATAAGGGAAATGTGTGAATTGTAATGAAATATAATGAATGTGTATTAAACTCTTTATCTTAATAATTAGATTTAAGTTTTTATACCCCACCTACGATAGTAGTAGGGGCATTATGTTTTCTGGTCTCTGCGTCCATACATTCGTCCGTCCGTCTGTCTGTCCTGCTTCAGGTTAAAGTGTTTGGTCAAGGTCGTTTTTGATGAAGTTGAAGTCCAATCAACTTGAAACTTAGTACACATGTTCCCTATGATATGATCTTTCTAATTTTAAAGCCAAATTAGAGTTTTGACCCCAATTTCACGGTCCACTGAACATAGAAAATGATATTGCTAGTGGGGCATCCGTGTACTATGGACACATTCTTGTTTATCATGTTTAAACAAATTTTGTATTTTAACCCTGGAAGTGTGAGTGAAAAACATTCAGAGGGAAATAGGCCATTCCTCTTTAAGCAATTGTCAATCAGTCTGTGTGTCAGCAGTATATTATAATCCTCTTCATATTTTCTCTTCTTTTTGCTTTGTGAAAACAATGAGCAGAATATTTTTACATCCCCGCTGTAGGCAACGTGGGCATTTAGGGTTATCCTTGACTGTCCTTCCTTCTGTCTTTCCGGTCATCCGTCCCATTTTCGTTTCTGCAAGCTAACTTACGTTTGCCTCATGCAAATTTATGAAACTCATACACAATGCTAAGAACCAAAACTAGCAGACAGAGTTCGAATTTGGGCAGTGAGGCACTGACCGTTCTAGAGGTATGCCCATTTTTAACTTGGAAAAATGCAAAGCTTGAGGGGGGGTATTCGTATCCTCAGACACATTCTTCTTTTATTCATTTTAGTTATGTTTCATACTTGTTGAGCTTTATGAGCTTTCAGTGCTTAATTGATTTTTTTTTGTTTTTCAGATCCAAAGAAAAGAATGAGAGGAGCTTTTGCGTATATTGGTCTCTTAGCGCTCTTGGTCTTTTCCATCATTACAGCATTGAAAATGCTTGGATTTGTCAATTTTGTTTAAACAACATGAATAATCAATGCTATGAATTTGTAGTACTTCAAGTTCTTTACATTTGTAATACATTGAATTCTATACATTTGTATAAATACATTGAATTCTACACATTTGTATAACAATGTATAAATGCATTGAATTCTATACATTTGTAATACATTGAATTCTATACATTTGTATAATACATTGAATTCTATACATTTGTAATACATTGAATACTATATACATTTGTATAAATACATTGAATTCTATACATTTGTAATACATTGAATTCTATACATTTGTAATACATTGAATTCTATACGTTTTTAATACATTGAGTTCTATACATTTGTAAAACAAAAGTCCCATACATATTACAATACACATCAGTAGTGCAATTATGTATATATGTGTACCATAACTCAGAAACATTTTAGATTTATTTACATTACTATGTATCATAACTTTTCATGACAGTACGGTGCGATGTAATGTATTTATTTTTTCATAAAAGTAATAAATGTGCAAGTTTGCAATTTATGTGTATTTTTCAACATCCATATGTATGTATATATGTATATGTCTAACATGTTGAACAATAAAAGATTACTTAAATTTTTGTCTCTTTGGTTGATAGTAAGTAAAATGTGTAAGTGCTCTAGTTTGGTTAATTTACCTAACTAATTTTACCTGATCCTGTATGACTAAATGTAATTTTGGTGAAAACCTATCAAAGGCAGATATATAGTCATACAAAATTGAAAAAAAAAAAATTAATTCGTTATATACTGTATCTTATGGCATCATACAATATAAAATTTTTTTGTGGAACCCTGTGTCTCCCCTACGATTGCTGCTGTCAGTGTAAAAGTGTAATGCTGACTTAAAAAGTGAGTCCATTTATCAGTAAAATACAGAATGTTAAAAAAGATTCAAACTTTCTCTTTAGATGCTATTTCTTGGTCTTGAAGATTAGCTTCTGTTCAAGTTTCATAACAATCCATAAAGGTTAACAACCTTATCATGTCAACAAAATTTAATCCCAGACTCTCAGTAAATGTTAAATGTAAAAAATTCCTTGCAGACGAGTCATTCCTCTGTGTCAACAGTTTATTTAACTTTAGTTATTTTTTTGGCCTAGAATGTAGCTTCATCAGAAAGGTTACATTACTGTGGAGCAGTTATTAAAAGTTTTAGGCCCTCCTTGCTCTATGACCTTATGAGCTATTACCGTCGGTGGCGTTCATCATCGTGAATCATGGTCAACTTTTTCATAAAACTTATCATTTGAAACCAGTGGACCAATTTTAAACAGACTTCGGCAGAATGATCCTTGTGCAGGGGCGGATCCAGCCATTTTAAAAAGGGGGGTTCCCAACCCAGGATAAAGGGGGGGGGGGGGGGGTTCCAACTATATGTCCCCATTCAAATGCATTGATCGTCCAAAAAAAGGGGGGGTTCCAACCCCCGGAACCCCCCTCTGGATCCACTACTGTTGTGATATCTGGTATAAAGTTTGTGTTCTTTGTCCCTGCCAACAGACACATATAATACAATATGTCTCTGCTGCCAATCAACTAATATCTCTAACAAGCTAAAAAAAAAAAACAGGACTTGCGTGTAAAATGAATGAACTGTCTTATATATCCTGAAGATGCATAATACTATATATAACATCAAGAAAATTTGACAGTACAAAATACACAGAATATCAAGATCTACCTTCTTCCCATTTGTCACGAAATTATAGATAACTCATATACACATAAGGGACTTATCATTTTTTACCTGGGAAGGGGGAGGGGCCTGGTCATTTTGAAATCAAACATATAAAATTGTTTTGATCCCCCCATAATATTTCACTATTTGTATTTTATCCCCCCTTAAAAACATTTTAAAAAATGTGATCCCCCCTCTATTAAACATGCCAAAATTTTAACATGCAAAACACTTGCCTTTGACACACATGACATCTAGGATATACTTGAAGATCGAAAGTTCAAAATTAAATTTATAAAAAAAAACTTGGCCCCCCCCCTCCCCTACATTTTGACCAGCCCCCTGTTAATGCCCCTAAATGACGATTTTTGACTTATATGCGTGTTTTGCCTTTTATCTTGAAACAAAACCAAACTGTAATAGAAAGGTAGAAACTGAATGCTTTAAAATGATCAGTAGGACAAGATTTTCAATCTACCAATACGACCAAAACCTTTGAACGAATCTTTATACGAGTTATAGTCTTTAATGTCAATTTTCAAATTGTTTTTCTGTTTTGCCTATTACCACAAACGCTTGAATAGATAAGTAGAAATCGTAAAAAGCAACAGGAGAACAAAGTCAACAAAAAATACCTTTATATGACAAAATCATTGGAATGACTTTTGTCTTGAGTTAAATGGCTATATTTGACTTATATGTTTTTGTACCTATTATCTTGGAAAAACAATAGTATTGAGAAGAGTGGTTGTGTGGGTTGGTTCTTAACTTGTGGAGAGCGTAGTACTATCTATACAAGAAACATCGAATTTCACGTCCTTATTCAATCAGACGAATTTTGTCACCCTGCACAGCCCAACTGACACCCCTTATGAAAATAAGATATGGTATGATTGTCAATGAGACAACTCTCCACCAGATACCAAATAACGTAGAAGTTTTTCTGTTTTTTTTTTCTTTCTTTTTTGTGGTTTGTTTTGTGATTTTGTTTTACTTGCACATTACCTTTGTAGTAAATGTTTTGATATATGATCTGTAGAATTAACAATGAACAAGTCCTCTGCTCGTTACCGACCGTGCGAGACCCTCATGGGTAGTTAATGCCGACAAACACTCCCTAGTAGAAGTCTGCATGATGCCATCACTCATTTAACTTCAAGGGGGGGGGGGGGGGGGATTATAGTTTGTTTTTCCTAATAAAATATTCTGATCCCCAATTTGATGAAAAAAAATATTGTGGTCAAGCAGATGACAAAAAAAAAATATTCGGAATCCAGATTTTCCGCATACCTTATATAGTGTTAAATTTTGAAAAAAAAAATAATTTGATTGATAGCGTCGAAAAAAGAATTCTGACAAAAAACCATACCCCCTCCCCCCTCCTTTGGTTGCTCCCTTACGTGTAAAGTTGAAGTGTTTTGACTTATATGCGTGTTTTTCCTATTATCTTGAAACAAAACCAAACTGTAATAGAAAGGTAGAAACTGAATGCTTTAAAATGATCAGCAGGACAAGATTTTCAAAACTACCAATACGACCAAAACCATTGAACGAATCTTAATACGAGTTATAGTCTTTTAAAGATCTACTTGTTAAATCGAGCTCATGCACTTTTCAACAAGCTTTGTATTGTGAGTAGCACCTGACATTTGACAATCAGAAAACCCGATAATCGGTACATATTAAAATTTTGTCAATGGACGTTAAACATCCTTAAATCAATACATCCTTTTATACATTGTACCTAATGGATACTGTTCATGACTTTTTGGTTATAACTGCTAAAATTTTATTCTTTGGCATCTGAAAAATTGTATCCAAGCTGTTTCTAAGCGGAAGTTTATTCGAATGCAGCAAAATCTGGGTATTGAGATTCAGAATAAAATGCTTTTTTTCAGTGGCGAATCCAGGGGGGGGGGGGTCCATGGGTTGGAACCCCCTTTTTTTTGACGATCAATGCTTTTGAATGGGGACATATGGTTGGAACCCCCTTTTAAAAATGGCTGGATCCGCCCCTGTTTTTTATTTATTATTTTGATTCTCGAGTTTTGATTTCTAAACCGTATACACATTTTCAGGCTGATTTAAAATACCAAAAACATGCAGCCAATGAAACGCATGATAATCCTTATAAATTAGCTTGAATTTTTTATTATACAATGTAAATATAAACATTTTAACAAATACAGTTTATTTCACAGTCTCATACATTATTTACATGAAAACTCTTCCTCTCTTTATTGTCACATACTTCTGTCTCTAACAAATATATTTCAAGACACACTTGCTATTCCTTTTTCAATGACTGGTCTCTTGTTGAATGTTATTCTATGGACTGCCCTCTCAGCAAAATTCTATAAAAAAAAAACAGTTAGTCTATCAAATTAACAGGAAAAAATAGGATATGAGAGTCTGGATGTGGGGTCCTTCATTTCTTTATTGTTCTATAACATTTTTTTCTATTCTTTATTCGTTTTCCCTATTCTTCTCTATTCTTTATATTTAAGCACCCCATTATTCTCTATTCTTTCTTTTTTTTGGGGGCGTATTTTTCTCTATTCTTTATATTTTTTGCCCTTTATTCAGCACTTTTTGCCCATTATTCTCTATTCTGTGAAACTCCATCCAGACCTTCGGATATTGCAGAGATATTATTAGGTAAATATGTCTCATGCCACACCGAGTCGATTTTTTTCGTTGTTCTATTAGTGCCTCGACAAATCCTATGTCCTTGAAACTTTTATTAACAAAAGATACAGTAGCTCTGCAGGCACGGATCCAGCATATACATATTTATCTGTGGTTTGAATCGTTTCGTGTGATTTTATAATTAAAGATAGAACCATATTGAAATAGAGAAAGCATTTATATTCAGTTTATTTATTTTGTATTTACATTGTATCATAGGTCAAATTTATTTGTTCAGTGTATGTTCAATGGTGTTAATATGTCCTTTAATTGAGTTAAGCTATTTCAGTTGATATTTTATAGTGTGTCTTTCTATGTTGTGATGTTATACTATTGTTTCAGAAAAAGGGTGAAGGTTTGGTACCATTAAAACGTTTAAACCCGCTGCATTTGTTTGCACCTGTCCTAAGTCAGGAATCTGATGTTCAGTAGTTGTCGTTTGTTGTTGTGGTCATAAGTGTTTCTCGTTTCTCAGTTTTTTATATAGATTAGACCGTTGGTTTTCCCGTTTGAATGGTTTTACACTAGTAATTTTTGGGGCCCTTTATAGCTTACTGTTCGGTGTGAGCCAAGGCTCCGTGTTGAAGACCGTACTGTGACCTATAATGGTTTACTTTTATAAATTTTGACTTGGATGGAGAGTTGTCTCATTGGCACTCATACCACATCTTCTTATATCTATATAATATATAGGAATTAAAACATTGTATCATCTGACGTGTGTAATTCTACAGTCAACTGTATGAACAAAATAACAAATAACTTTATAAGAAGATGATTATGAGGAATTACGTTGATTGTCAAAATCCTAAGAACTAGTTAAAATAAATTTTATTTGACCAGGTGAACGAACGGAGATGTGGGTATATGTAAAATATGACAGGAATCCAATGGCAAAAATAACCAAAAGTTAGAAATATAGAGGGCAACATACAGTCTTCAACATTAAACGAGGGTAGGAATGCCCTTTATACCGTCAGGCGTCAAACGGTCATTTTCAGCTACCGTTAGCGTCAAATTGGTTAAAACTTTACCGTGATTCGTCAAAATATCATGAAATATGTGAAATAACATGTAATTATTTTTTAGGTAAAGTAGTGATTTGGTCCAGTTGATAAAAGTCAAAAATAAGCATGTCTGAAGCTGTCACACTGAATTATAGACCCCCTTAGCATATACTTTTCCTTAGTTTTAAGTTAGAGCTGATAGCCATTTTTATGATTTTGGTATAGTTTGTCTAAAGTAGTACACTATACTGTAAAAATCTTATGGGATAGAGCAGGTGCGATTTTTTAAAGTGACAGTAATTGTCTAAACGAAATGCACTACGAAATAACTATGTTCTTGTACATATTGATGTTTTTGTCTTATTTGTTACATTTGAAGAATATGAAGATTACCCATATTTATTGATCATTGACTTGATCCCCTGTCCTATCTTGACTCTGTCCTTTCCATCAAAGTATTTCTGATTATCAAGCGTTATTTTTGTAACCAGTTCATCTGTCAGCTTTTTTCTTGCATCGCTCTGTGTTAATGTATAAACCTACAAAATTAAGTTACGTGTTTGATTATTTGGTTGGTTCTTTTTGCATAAATCTGGCTGTCCTAAGTTTTATTTTGGCTCAGAGAAAAGTCCGTGAACAGTTATTTTAGCTGTTTTGTGTTGTGTCTTTTCTTTTGTTATTACTGTTTTTCAGTTTCTATGTAAAAGAGAGGCGGAAGACTGAGCTACACAAACACATATAAAAACTGGGGGTAATCTCAGGCGCTCCGAAAGGGTAAGCAGATCATGCTTCACATATAGCACCCGTGTGTGTTGCTGATGTAAGTACAAACTCAGCGATTAGTTTAATTCGAGGAAAAGAGAACTGGGTTGTGGTTACGACTATTGGAACATATCCGTCGTCATCTGTGAAACAAATATTCCATAACGGCCAAGCAACTCTTGATGGCGTCGGTAACTCTTGGTGTAAGATGCTATTCTCTATCAAGAAAATCAGGATAGGAAATGCAAGCTCTTAAATATCGTATCAACTGGAGAAATATATATATATATACTCCATATGCAGACGATACTGAAATGTTGGTAAATAGAGAATTATCTTCTTTTTTTTTTTATAAAACCTAATATTGTAGTCTTTGTTAGACTGTGACTTAGATCTCCAAATTCTGCTGATATATGGTTGTAAACTAAGGTCCGGATATCAAATCTAAGTACAGAAACTTAGGGTTAAGAAACATAGCAATTTATTACATTTAATATCAGTCTTTAATATATGAAATTAAAGACTGGCATGTATTCTAGGCAATTTGGGAAAGATCTGCGGCTCTTTTCACAAAACAATCGTAAATCATAAACATTCCAGCATAACTTACGATCAGTTTTAATCGTAAGATTTTTTTGTGAAAATTGTGGATGAATCGTATGAAATATCGACCTGAGCTAGGCTGGGACAGTGATATTTAATGTGGTGTACTAACGAAAAGGGGATTAAGTAACTTGTACAGGTTAATTGCAAATGTTCAAATCAAATAACCATACCACACCGTCATCTCTTGAAATCAACAACAAGACCAATTCATTGCAGGTAGCAAAAGAACCCCAGTACAAACTTAGATAATAGGAATACACCCTGGCATCTTGCATTATGTCAGCCATGCTATCTGATGCACTGAAATATAAAATATATACAGTAAAATTTAAAATGTAATGTTCTATATCGGACTTTTAATTGCATATGATTGATTATTGTTAACATCCAGCGGCAAATATTTCAGGTATCTTGTTTTCGTAAGACATTTCTTATTTTGATTCACAGCATGTGTCATATCTGTCATTTCATATTTTTCAATTTTAATGTAAATTTCAAGTTACAATATATACTCACTTTTACATAACAAAAGAAAATAAAGAAATGAAAAAAATCATGGAGTTTCTCGTTTTTTATATAGATTAGACCGTTGGTTATTTTGGGGGCCCTTTATAGCTTGCTGTTCGGTGTGAGCCAAGGCTCCGTGTTGAAGGCTTTACTTTGACCTATAATGGTTTACTTTTACAAATTGTGACTTGGATGGAGAGATGTCTCATTGGCACTCATACCACATCTTCTTATATCTATAATTCAACTATTCCATTCATTGCCAAAGTAGACGTTAAATTCTCAGCCCTGTGACATTATGGGATATGTACGCCATGAGGCCTAAAACATAAATTTTACACACCCTTGGATAGTCAAGCGTAAACACATTCTATTAGGCGAGACTGATGAAGCAAATCCTTTCCAATATTCTAATTCAAATTAGCCGACTCAACTCTCTGTTTTGATCTGGTTGTAAGACGTGAGTAATTTGCCAATTATTGGAGACATTCCAGCATATGTTCAACAATGAAAACGTCGTTACTTTATGTTTTATTTCCCAGATTTTGTTTGTAATGATTTCTTATGTGTATCCATTATAATTTTTCCTTTACAGTTGAAAGTAACATTGCAAAAGTGACTCCACGAGGACATTTTTTTTTAGAAATTCAACTTCCGTCCGTGCAAAGTTCTCGCTGTCCTCGCAGACGACACCTTAAGAAAATGAATCTCCTAAATGATTACCTTTTAAAAAAACAGTACCATTTTCATTTGAAAAAAAGATGTACTTTACAAAAAAATATATATTTTCATGAATAATATAAAGTGTGTGAGTTCTCAAAAATTTTTTTTTTCTGGTGGTCCTTGAAGAAAATCTGCTGGTCCTCACTATTATTTCTATTGCAATGCATCAAAATTGTGTCAGTCCTTTCCAATTTTGGTGGTCAAAACCTTTCGAGAACTCTGGCTTCGATTTGATAAACTTGAAATAAAAAGTGATCATACTTGATAATCCTATGCATTCTTGGCATAATGGCAACCATGACAACATATCCAGTTTTGTTTCGGATGCACATTTCACAGTTACATCTTGAATTGGTATGTATCTCAACAAGCTTATCACTGATATCATTAACTGTAACGAAAACATTTGAATGTCTATCTAAATCTAAATTTTGTATTATATAATAATTTCATAAAGTTTTGTAATACATTGAACTCAATTGAGGGTCAAAGGTATTATACATAAACGATATCAGGCTCTATTTCATGCACAGTTGATTAAAACCTGCAGGCAGTTGTTTGTATTTAAAATGTTAAAATCCGATGCCTCATTTTTGGAAAGTGTTATCCTGTCTACACATAAAACAAGTCTGGTGACAACTTTTTGAATGGTCAGTAGGTGGCCTGTTGCAAGCAAAATTTCTGTCCATATGCAACATATTTTTTTCCAGTGGCTGTATAAATTTCCCGCCCTGCCTTCATATCTACCAAATTGGCATAACCTAGCTATTGTAATAATTGTTGATTTATTTTCATCCTGAATATGCATGAACTACTTGTCACTGGACGTTAAGAAATCAATAATCAACCAATCAATCACCACGAGCCCAACAAGTTCTTAGAGGGCGTCAGACGTCAAAGAAATCTTGGGCTATATCTGAGAAGATATATCTTAAAACGACTATTTTGATAGATTTTTGCATTTTTAGTATTCGTATCTATAAAAAAAAAACTACCAAGAGGAATAGTTAAACCAAATTTAAAAAGGGGGAGTATTGAAACCTCAAAACTAGTTGTAACTACGCCTCATGTTCATGTTTTGTCCAAAGTCATATTTCTGGAACTTCCAAGCTTGGCCGATATTAGTATGTAAAAGATGCTATAGTTGAGTTGCCAAATATTTTTAACCAATGGTTCAAATTATTTGAAATTTATATATGATGTTCAGCTAGGCCTAGTTTATCAATGAGAGAAAAACAGGAAAAAATAAACGACAGTTTCTGTTTTAAATTTTACTTTATTTACAACTTTTGTTTTACTAGCACGATTTAAAACTTGCCATCGCATGGACACTTGTTTATTGTGTGGAGACAACATATGGTTTTAAATACAAAGAGTTTCTTTTTAGTGAAAGATATCTCTCAGTGCAAAATGTTACGAGAACATAAAATTGAGGGGCGGTAGGAGGGGTTGTCATCCCGAATTCCAGGAATAAACAAAGCATTCTTTCCCGGATCCTGAAAAATTAATCATTTATTCCTGTGTCCCGTTAGGTGTTAATCCCGAATTCCCGCGAAAATAAAGGCCCAATCCCGAATTCCCGCAAAAATAAAGGCAAAATCCCGACGTCCCAAAAAAGGTCCTTACGCCCCTCAAAATTATATACATGTAGGTTGCAATATTGTTTAAAATTATCTTCAGCACCAAAATGATGCGAGAGAAGACATTTTGATTTTATGGAAATATGTAAAATTGTTGAAATGTTTTCCGAATTATATAAATACACTTTGATGTTCACATTCCAGTAGGTTTAAATACTTCCTGATTTATATCCTGTGAGATAAAAAAAAAATGCAGACACATTGTAAATTTACTTCGTTCTAAAATATACAAGTATTAGGGATCGACCACTTATCGTAAAAATATATGAAGGTTTCGGACATTTTCTTTCTTTTCGCATTATTTATATTCCATTATCAAATTGTTTTAGCCAATCAAATTCCAGATATAAACAAACCACTGACTTATTGGTAGGGAGAAAAAACATACTCGTGGGTTCGAGTGGTTTTGGTAAATTGATTTTATGAGTAGCGAAGCTTACCGTCTTGCTCAGATATGACTTTGTTCGGATCACATATCCATGATTTTTCAACATCTGCCGACCTTCCACAATCTTCTACTTGATATATCGGGTTCGGAAATTCTTGTACTTTCCACTGGTCTTCTACACCACTACATACAGACAATACACTAACCACCAAGAGAATGCAATAGGAATACATCTCAGTTATCTTGAAAATTAAGTAAAAAAAAATTCTAAATCTGAAAGACACACCTAGTAGTAGTTGAATGAAAAATAGTTTTGAGTGGTTTAACATTTGAGATACTAAAAAACAAATGACTCGCTACAAGAAAATAATGCTTTTATTAGTATTCTTAGTTTTGAAGTGCACCAATGCGAATGATTTGAACACTAGTCCAATGGCCAGCTTTAAAAGATTTCAAATTAAGTTTTTGTTAACAGCTGCTTCATAGGTTTCACTCAACTAGTTGATTTTTTGTTTGATTGTTGGTATTTCAGTCCACTTGGCTATAAAATGACGGCTAGTTTTCATTGGTATAGTGAGAACTACCAACATTTGGTAGGAAAATTGGCATTCCTAGTCAATTAAGATCAGAGTCGAACGCACACCATCAGTGTTGACAAGCTAATGATCACCGTAGCTGAATTAGGTAGACCACACGGCCACAGATGACCCTCTCATCTATTTCAAGTAACCTTGCAAAGCAAAGTCAACACTAAATATACATCCAACATACTATCATGTTCTAATCATTGATTGTTTGTTTTTCCTTCTTCTTTGCAGCTAGGTCTGTTTTTCCTTCTTCTTTGCAGCTAGGTCTGTTTTTCCTTCTTCTTTGCAGCTAGGTCTGTTTTTCCTTCTTCTTTGCAGCTAGGTCTGTTTTTTATTCTTCTTTGCAGCTAGGTCTGTTTTGTTTTGTTTTGTTTTGTTTTGTTTTGTCCTCACAAGAAGTTGGTGTTGATGACAGATTTTTTTGTATTTCTGGATAACTGTCAGATTTATAATTACCTCACAAATATAACTATTTGTATCTTTAGTTTGTTGCCCTGGTTGTATTGTTTTGAACTGCATAATTATGCACTTCGTGTCGTGTAAACGATTTACATTTCATTATGTAGAGGACATACCAAAAATGATTATGTGGTTTCAGTCTTTTGTTCTTGCTCTGTTAACAAGTTACAGAATAATTAACATTTTGCACGGCTAATGATGTTTGCAAGGCGTACTTTTTAACAATTAATGTACTGTATGCCAATAAAGATCATCTGACGACCTTTTTGCATGGACGGCTTGGATTTATATGCAGTTTAGGAACATACTTTCATTGTCTTTAGTAAGTACTTTTTGTATAGATCTCTTAAAGAAGCACTCGAGACATTGATTTGCTTGTGAGACAAGATGAACACTCAGTATTTTAATGTACATATTGAATAAATGATAAAAAGTTTCATTCAAAAAGACAAGAGCGCACGTTTTAATGGATTTATGTAGTATTTAACGGTTGTTTTTCTCTTTCAGCTTTTTCACATTTGCACAAGGTCTGCTTCACAAATTCATTTTTGCATTTTTTTTTTCAGACATGTATTCTTAAAAACGATTTCCCACTTTTCTAATATCTTTCGGATGCTGATACAATCTTTTTTTAATGTTTATTTTCTGATCCTTTATTCACAGTAGCACTCAATATCCTGTTTTGTCAGACTTTTTATATCGAAGTTTGGTAATAAAAACTCAACTATATACATGAACATTGTATATATGATGGAACAAATGATAAAAATGGCGCTTTATATCAACATTTTATATTACTTAGTAGTATCAATCGATTAAACTTAATAAAAAATGCATTTAATAAATTGATTAAATAACTTACCATACAATTGGCTAAAATCCTTCACTTCATACAGTACAGTACAAAGTACTAATACTAACTAAAGAAGTGTATCAAGGGGCGGAAATTACATTCTAAGTACTAATAGTATGCAACTATAAGTACTAAAACATGTGGAATGTATATAGAAAACACTAGACGTTTGTACTAATTAGTAATTGCATCCATTGTACTGTAAACACAATCAAAGGCAGGAAACTGATCTAGGGCGATTTAGTCACAGCACGTCCTTTGTGCATCTGCTATTGTGTAAACTATTCCTATCTGTGAATTTATGCATCGGTATGAAATATATTGCACTTAAAAGTCTATTTTACATGTATTTACGTAAGAATTTGATTTTTTTCTGTTTTTCTATTTTGTTTTTATCTATTTTGATAACATGACTTTTGTTCATTTTTATAATTGGTTCTGTTTATTTCTATACTCTTTATCTTTATGTTGTTTCATTTAAAAAAAAATTTTCTATTACTTTTTTCTGTTTTGTTTTTGTTTATTTTGATAAGGTAACATTTGTATTTTTTTTTTGTGTTGTTTATTATATACCGACACACTGAACCGGATTTTCCTTGAGGTGTTAGTACAAAAGGTAACAGTCCACAGGAAGACATGCCATCTCAATTGCCACGTGATTATATTTCAGTGGCTTCTTTCTTGTGAACAGGAAGAAATATGCAACACTGTGGCTCTTATTTGTTATAAATGCATGCTTTACAATACGAAAACAACTTGTAGTGTATTAGAAGTATATTTCACAGTAACTGTTATGGTTTTTTTTTGCTTGTGAGTGAGCTGTCTACTGTTAGTTTTTATTATTACATTTGTTCTATTTATAATTTTTTTTTTAGTTTTGTCCACTTCATTTGAACTTTGGTGGATAGTTGTCTCATTGGGCAATGGCACTCATACCACATCTCCTTTTTTATACTATAGTTAAATACATATTATCATAAGCATTAGCATTATTGTTTCTTTACGTATGTCTATTTGTAATCATTATATGTAACATGTATGGTGGCCGATTAAGGCCATTTCGCGTTTTCGCGTTTCGTATTCGACAGGGCGAAAACGCGAAAACACGAAGTCGAATATAGGGTTTTTGAAATATAGGTATGTCTGGGTTAATCATAACTGTCATTTCATTTTAACTGTAGTAGTCATTTGACTGGTAGAGCTAAACATGAGACATGGATATTCCTATCAACGACTGTGTTTAAACATTAAGCCAAAAGTCTATTATCAACACACCTGTAGAGATTGGCAATAATTTCTGTGCAGTACCATATGATTTCGACAAGACAGGGAAAAATAATGCAGCTTTTGCACATGATGACAAGAAATGTTTACCAATGGATGATATGAGCACCTAAAGTTTTGAGAAAAAGCCAGGTTTTTCAGAACATACCGTAAAATTTAAAAGCACGCCAGATTGTATTATTAACAATACATCAAATGTACAAATTATTGGTAACTTATCTTTCTTTTTTTTTTAAAGTGGAAGGATACAACTATAAATCCGTTCAAAGATTTTATATTTATAGGAGGGGGTCCAGAGAAAAAGGAATTAGAGAACATTATTTTGACACAAAAGTTGCTGTATTTTTACATTTATTACATTTTTTAAAGGGGGTTAATTGAGCCTAATGCACCTGTCTAAATTAAAACCTCATTCAGTCTGTAGTTACCTTTAGTTTGAATATTAATTCTTATATAAAGACTTATTTCATGCACATTAAGATATGGATTCAAGGCTACTCTTTGATGAGTGGAACAATAGACTGGTTCTCTATCCTTTATCTGTTTATCTCCGACCAGGGTGGCGCAGATACCCGTATGTTGAGAGAACCAGCATAGGTGGAACAACTGCTTCTAATCATAAGTTTTGTTTGTATGAGAAAAAAAAACTGGTTGAATTATTGCTAAAATATTAAATGAAGAAATTTCATTGAAAATATCTATAACACACGTTTTGTTTAATATAAAACAATTGCATACATGTATGTTTCATTAGGGTCCGTAATTTTGATTGGCTGCATGACAACAAACGCTAGGCACTCCAATATCATATCGTATTTCTTATAAAAATACAACAGCTATGACTGCACGTGTTATCCGTGACAATGATAAAATAATGCATCGAAAAACAACCGAAAAGCTTGCTATAACTCTAAATTTCAAGGTGCGTTCATCATGCGCACATTTTAAATATGAAGCGCTTTTGCACTTCATATAAAATATGCTTCGGTCAACGTTTTTATACCCAAATAAAATCATAAAAGGAAGCATTCAATTCTTAAGTACTACAGAAATTAAATTAGGTTGTAGAACGATAAAGC
The DNA here is from genome assembly GCF_021869535.1 of Mytilus californianus. Lineage (NCBI taxonomy): Eukaryota > Metazoa > Mollusca > Bivalvia > Mytilida > Mytilidae > Mytilus > Mytilus californianus. Next base: position 21,521,479 of record NW_026262626.1, on the reverse strand, counting down.
TAAGACGTGCAACGAACATGGCATTCTCTTAACACGTTGGAATTGAAATATCAGTAGTACAAGAAAATTATGATATTTTTTTTCATTTTACCTGTTCGCATTTTTTATATTTTAAAAGTGAAACATATTTCACATACAGTGCAATAACACCTCTGAAACACCAAGTTGTAGTTTCTAGAATACATTAATAAATATACAAATGACAAGTAAACGTCCTAGAAAAAGTAAAGATAGGACAATATTTCATTTCAGTTCGATATAATTGAGGTAAGTACATATATGTCAGATGGTAGTTGCATAGTACCTAGTTTTAAGATGAAGGTTATAATATGTAAACCCATATATGACATCGCTTAGCATCTATGGCATGCCACTTCACAATGCGTTGTGAACAAAGTTAGCGCAATTTTTACGTTACGTAACACAAGCTAGAGACTAAGGTATGCGAAAGAATACGAGTATGTATATGTAAATAACCCCTGATCAAGTTCAAATGTCTGAAATGTGGACTAACAGTATCGTATCTGGACAACTTGACAATTAAGAAGATATAAAAGACACAATTGATTCATGATAGGGAGGCTTAGAGGAAAAGTAGGATGAGGATAGGGAAATTCTAATAAATACCCCTTGAAAAAATGAAGCCGAATAATATACCAAATGCTGAAGCACTACAAGAAAATACAGATAGTAACCAGCCAAGCAAGAGTTTAGTGAAGGGATCAGTCGAAGACGAAACTGAAGTCGAAAAGAAATGCAACGAGCAAGTGGATAATTCAGTTACGGATAAGGCAGATACTAACAGTTTAGTGGCGGGAACAGGCGAAGACGAAAATGTAGTCGAAAAGAAGTGCTGCAAGCAAATGAATAATTCCGTTATGAGTAATGCAGATACGAACTCCAACGGAGAAAAATTGCATGCAATTGACAGTTATGTTCACAGCCCTGACGTACCCGAAAATGATAAATGCAATATTTCCATAAAAGACAGTGATACAACGTTCACCCAAAACGCAATTACCGATGCACCAGTAGTAGAGAGTGACAGCTATTTCAGTGCAGAACCGAATGATTCCGTAAATGTTCCGACTGGGGAAAATAATGCAGCGTTTGTACATGATGACGACACACGTTTTCCAACAGACGATAGGAACAAACAAGGTTTTGATTCCGAGAAAAAGCCAAGTATTTCAGAAAATACCATAGAATTTAAAAGCTTGCCAGATTGTATAAATGATGTCACATCAAATGGGCACATTATTGGTGAGTTATTTGATAACTTGCAAAATACATTCATACAAAATCGCTAGCCGTTTATATAATTTAACAGGGCCATCAAACTTTAAGATTTGTATTTAACACCAAATATTGTAAACCAACTTATTTTCGCACATACTTTTTAGGCGTTTATCTCTTCCTATCGGCTTTTGCGACGAATTAATTTCACGATTTTCTAGCTTTGGTGATGTATCATCTTATTTTCACATGTTCGCAACTATTTATCTCGCGTTATTTATCTGCTCGCGAAAATCGCAAAAATACATCGATCGCAAAAATGAGATAGTTTACAGTAACTCATGAAAATGACAAAAAAACATTAGCATATTAAAAACGAAACAGTTACACATGACGAGGGGTAGGCATATGGCTATGTGGCGGAGTGAAACTAGTTTGTTTAGATCTCATTTTTTTAAATTTAAATCTCGAAAAATAAATTTGGTAATTACATATTTTCAGAAAAAATGAGACAAAAAGCAAACACTTAAATCATGCTCTGTTCCTTGGACTACTATATTCAATTCAAACATGAGGCGTAATTATTAGGGTCACTTCAACCGTAGAAGAACAGAAGAATAATTGTGTTTCAATGAAACATTTGAAATAATAATGACGATTCTGATTCTCAAGTTAACAAAAATACGAAACGTTCTGAAAATTGACCAATTACAGCTGTGTGCGTATCTTTGGTTAAATTATTTGTCTAGTAAAGTAAATGGTTCGAGGAGAAACGTTCATGTTAAATTTATTTTCAAAGTTCACAGAAGAGGTTAAAATGTAACATGTAAAGTTTGAAACTTTTTTTGTTCTGTAATACGATGATGATAGATATATTGAAAGTTGAATTTTTCTAAAGGTGTTTCATTATAGAATGCAGTCAAAATTTGATCCGTACGAGGGTATGGGTGAGGGTTCTTGAGTTCTGTATTCTTTAAATTTTTAGGGCATTTTTCTTTATATTTAGAAATAACGCTTATTCTGTAAAATTCTCATGAAAATGATTTTACAATTAAAAATTAAGAATTTCTGTAATAAGATAATTTTTTTATTCTATACATCGTTGATTTCTGTAATCTGTATAATGTTACCTAATCCTTTATTTTCCACCATTATTTTTTTCTTTTGCACCCATTTTCCTCTATTCTTTATTTTTTAGGCCATTATTCTCTATCCTGAAAACCCCACCCAGACCCTCTGAATGTATGCATTTAAACAAAGAAAGATAACTCAATATGTCACAGTAAAAAGTATTTTAAACCATTACACATTTAACATTTTTAAGAGATAATTTAATCATCTACGACGCGGTAGTAAAGAATGAATTATTATTCATTTATTTTACATCTTTTAAAATGTATATTTGAAATACAATAGTTGAATGCACTTGCAACTGCTTTGCTGCGTAGAATTTATGTTACTTAATATACCAGTACTATTATTTTGAATGCATTTAAAAAAAAAAGACTTAACCTTGAAAGATAAACATGACCAGATTAAATGGATACAAATTATTTAAAATTTAAATGATTTAAGTTTAATTCAAATTCAGTATTGACACACAGACACGGATATAGTTTATATCGACTTCCTATAGGAAAACAATCTAAACAAAGCTGCGGGGTCAACGAACGCGTTGCCAATGTTTACATGTAAAATGGCTACCGCTATCTAAAGACTAGCAGTCGATTCCAATCAGCCAGTGATATATTTCAAATGAATTGAGGATGATGAAAATGTATAGAATATTGCAGTAGAATTTTCCTAACATCTGAAGGCTGTTATAATTTATCAAAATGAGTTCTCATTCGGGAATGCTAGGTAAGAAAAAGTATATAAACGAATACTATAGATTTATAATTTTCGTCAATTGACAATTAATTGTATATTCATTCTTACTTTCTTTTCATCTGCAAAATTTTGTTTAAACTGTGTTTTCAATCATAATGAACATGGTTTGGAAATTGATTTAAAAAATATATATCGGCATTTCGATCCGTTACTGGTTTAATTTTTTTAATGTGTACTTTGAACTGTATAATCATGTATATGTGATCAGCTGGTGATGGTCTAGATGAGGGTTTAAACTTTTTATTTCTGTATTCTTTAGTTTTTAATGCCATGTTTCTTTATTCTTTATTCTTTATATTTTCCTCTGTTTTTTTTCTATTCTTTATTTTGTTTGCCTATTTTTCACTATTATTCATTTTTGGGTCATTTTTCTGTATTATTGGTCCATTATTTTCTATTCTGTAAACCGCATGCAGACCCTCATAATATGCACATCACGAAGTACGTGTTAAATAATACTCATATGAATGTTCCGTTTTTACTAATGAAGATATTTTTTTTTTTTGAAGATTACACATTTCTATCTCACGCTATCACATTTTCAAGTTTGTCATTTACGTTAAATGTTCAAGCTTCTAGTCAAAACACAAAAAAGGAAGAAAAGGGGGGTGACATTTAGTACTAAAATGTGGCCCATTGTTTGGTTGCTGTCTGTGCCCATTTCTTTCTGTTTTGTCATACCAAGCACGTACAATATGAATTACGTAATGTTGATGAATTCTGATAATGGCAACAAAATTTTAATGCAAATATCCTTAGTTTTATGTAAATTAACACATGCATATAAAACTATCCTTCGTTGTCATAAATTCAGCCGAAGTTCTTTGTCTGTGCAGGGGCGGATCCAGCCATTTTTAAAAGGGGGGGGGGGGGGTCCCAACCCAGGATAAAAGGGGGGTTCCAACTATATGTCCACATTCAAATGCATTGATCGTCAAAAAAGGGGGGATTCCAACCCCCGAACCCCTCCCCCCTCCCCCTGGATCCGCCACTGCTGTGTCTCAGCCATCACAGACATTTTTGTATAACTGTCAAATCAAATAAACAAAGAAGGATCAATATCTTAAAGTAAACTACAAAGCTGTATAAATATGTCTAATAAATCTGCCATCCTAGTGTTACATTGATCATCGATCTGTTCTTAGGCAAACTCTAATTTGTTTGTATCATCGACTGAAAACTTAACCCAAATAATCCAGTCGCAATATTTTGGTCACGCCAATCACTCAATTACTTAGAAACACGAGAAACGGTAGTGGAAAGCGGGCGCTGAATTCAGTGGCTGAATTATACAATTTATTAAAAACGTATGATATGTATATCAATGCATCTTTGAATAATTTGTGACACGTTTATTGGACGGTAGACAACCAGAGCGGTTGAAACCCAACGGTGAACAATAGTGTTTATATTCAGAGAAAGAGTTGAGGAAACAATTGATGACTGTGTCTATCGTTCAGTTACACGTATAAGTATACGAATTCATATGGGTTTCGTCAAACATATCTCAGATTCAGCGACTTAGCCTATGTTCCTGATTAATACATTTAAATATAAGTTCGAAATATAAATACAACGAACTTTAGACCTTTGAAGTAATGTAAATAGCGTACAAAGTTCATGTATAAGAGCTGTACGTAATGACTCCACAAAATTTAATATCAAGTATTAAATGAAAGGAATCACATTTTGTTTAATATGAATACGTTTAAATTAAAAATTTTATCGTCTTACAACTGTTGTTGCATGACCACTGACCAATGCAACAGGTATTGCTTGACCACTGGCTATTACAACAGGTGTTGGATGTAAAACTTGATATGATGCGATGTATTTATAGACACATTGACCGACCACGTAACGTTTATAATTTAAATGACTAACAGTATCCTGTCGGTCAATGACACATTAAAATTGACCTATCACCATATACGTAATTACACACAAACAATGACAGCCACCCGTATATACCTATCGACACATTGCCATTTAGAGACCAATATAGACGATGTTTCCATCCAATAGAAATAAGAAGATGTGGTATGAGTGCCAATGAGACAACTCTCCATCCAAGTCACAATGTGTAAAAAGTAAACAATTATAGGTCAAAGTATGGCCTTCAACACGGAGCCTTGGCTCACACCGAACACGTGCTATAAACATGATAAAGGGCCCCAAAAATGAATAACATCAGTAAATGAGAAAACATAAACTGATGAAACTTATATAGCTCTCTTTATTATTAATACATCAATCGTTTTCATATCTTTATGGGTTTACCTACCTTTATTAGTGTAGATCTATCATTATGTCAATGTGTCGATCTGTCACTTTGTCGATCTGTCAATGTGTCAATATGTAAATGTGTCTATCTGTCAATGTGTCTATCTGTCAATTTGTGTATCTGTCAATTTGCCAGTATGTCGATATATCATTGTGTCGATTTATTTAGTCAATGTGTCCATCTGTTAAAGTGTCGATGTGACAATATGTCGATATCTGAATGTGCCAACCTATCAATGTGTCGATATGTCAGTCTGTCAATGTTTTAATTTGCATTCATTTTCATTTCTCAATTTGTTTTTGCTGTTACTATACTTTGGCGTATGAATACATAAACTGTCATTTGAACATACATAGATATAAGAAGATGTGGTATGAGTGTCAATGAGACAATACTTGTTTCATATGCTCAGTTAATTTAACATCTCCATTCCGAATGGACGTGACTGCGTAAACATTTATACATATTCAGCACAGCTTTTAGCAAGGTTTTACTGTTGGAACGAGAGAAGTCTAAGGGATGATAATTTTCTTTTACCCAGTCAACCCTTGGGGTTTTGTGAATATGAATAAAAAAAATTTTGATATATTTTTTGTCTACGGCATTTTTGTTTTATGTTGTTGCATTTGATTTTTGTTATTCTTGTCTTTTGTTCAGTTTAAAAAAAAATAGAATAAGAGAAGCAATTGAATGACTTGAAATACTTAAATTAGTTCTTTTCTTCTACAAGAATTGATAGTTAGTAAGACATAGTGTTCGGTTATCAACTTTTCAGAACCTTTTTCAATTAAAAAGGGAAAGAAAAATGCTTGACATAATAAACATGGACAAAATAGACAGAAACTTTATTTGGTACATGGTATAGAAAATGTATTTACTATGTCATTATACAGAAATGTACCTAGTTAAATGTAAGAACATTTGTTCGAATGGACTTTGAACCTCACAGACGATTTTAAACTGATTCCAACGCAGATTATATTATGACATTGTTTGTAGTATTGTTGTGTGTGAAGACGTCCATGATTTAAGAGGGTGGTAAAGGGTTATTTTCGTGCAACGTGTTTTGCCATTTTTATTTCACGTGCAGCCGTGAAAAAGGTTCGTTATTCACCGTGTTTCGTGAAATCGGTAAAAAGATCAACGTGCAAGAATTTTTTAATTGTTCGCTCATCGTGAAATGGCAATTTTATTTCGCGTTCTTCCGTGCAGATACCCCCCCCCCCCCCCCCCCACCCCTTTACGCCACTCTTTAAAAATCATAGTGTAAAATCATTGTGTACATGTCAATGTTTGTCTGTTGAATGATTTGCGTTAATGAAGATAGATACTTCGATTAACAGATATTTTATTTGAAATTAAACTTAATACTTAATATTGAATTGAGAAAATGTATCAGTCTGACACATGTCACGTATTAAAGGTAAAAAATAGCATTTAACATGATTTTTTACAATTGAGAAAAAGGACATCACAAGTTTAAATTAATGTGGTAAGAAATCTGCAATTAGTTATTTTATTAAGTTCTTCTGCAATTAATTTATTATTAACATATGTACATGAGTATTCCTTTTCCTTTTCAATGTCAGCCCTTAAGCACGGAGCGACTCAAAGATATTAGGAACGACTCAAATATATTAGGATCTATAGATGAAAAAAAGTATCTTTTTTCCAATTCTTTTTAAACTAAAATGATTGACATTCGCACACATTTGCTCTGTTATTATCCAAAAAATATACACAGCGAAGAAGATCTTGTTCAATGGACTTTGTACCTTCCTATTAATTTCAACGCAGATCAGATTATATTTCACGTTGTAGTACATTATATAACACATACGGGTCTGGATAGGGGGTCCTTCATTTATGTATTCTTAAATATTTTAGGCCATTTTTCTCTATTCTTTATATTTTCTGCCTATTTTTCTCTTTTCTGTATATTTTAGCATACCATATTCTCTAATCTTTATATTTTAGCACCACATTATTTTCTATTCTTTATTGTTTTGGGCCATTTTTCTGTAGAATTGACCCATCGGCCAGACCCTCACACACGATGGTTTAAAATCGTTGTGTATATTAACCTCCGTCTAAAAATGATATGTGTTAATGAAAATAGAAAAAAAAAAATTCGGTTAACACAGTTTGTATTTTAAATCCATTTCAAGCATTTTATTTTGTATTAATGATTATAATGACATGTGATTAATGCACCTTAGTCATTTTGATAGTAACTTGTTGTAACATTTTTGCGCAACATAATTTCAATTTAATGTGGAAACTTAGAAATTTTTGAAATACTAAGGATTTCCTACCATAGGAAAAGATAACCTTCGATGTTTTTGGGAAAACCTTTCGGAATTTTGGTCATCAGTGCCTTTTAGCTTCGTTCTTTATTTGGCCTTTTTAACTTTTTTTTATTCGAGCATCACTGATGAGTCTTTTGTAGACGAAACGCGCGTCTGGCGTACACAATTTTAATCCTGGTATCTGTGATGAGTTTATTTATCTATAAATATTTTCACTTTTATATTCAGCTACTTTTGCATGTGTAGTTGTTTAGTACTATAACTTTGAACGGCTGTATATGAGTTCGAATCCCGGCCAGGGAAGAACAAAATATTTGCTTCCGCAATTTACAGATCTAACATTGTTGGGCTGTTGTTTAGACGAATTATATATATATATATAGGTGTCTGCGCAATGCTAGGCGGTGTTGTCGTAGAAGTTAGAAATAAAAAGTATAGGTTCCAGCCCAGCTCGGGGAGGAAGTAAAGAAACAGATCTACTCTAACAGCGTTAGGTTGATTTTCTAGGCACTTTATATATATATATATATATATATATATATATAAACAAGTCTAAATTGAAAATAATGTTAAAACCTATGATTGCGTTGAATAAAAACCGCAATTTTCATACGCGTGCATGCAAAACAAATTTCTTGTTAGAGGGTCTAAATACAGCACAAACAACATTTTCCAAAAGACCATACAAGTGAAAAAGTATATTTCAACAAAACGCATTTGACTAACAGGTCGAACAACAAATGTTCTTAAACCCTGCTGACTGCCATTGGCGATTGCCAAATAAACGGATCACCGATGTAATAAATGGATCTTAATTATAAATTTAATACTTAACAGAAAACAATAAACTTGCGGAAAAGATGATATACCGCAAACAAAAGGTGCAAAGGTTTTTGTACACCATATCCGGATTTCGACAATTAATGTCTCTTCAGTGATGTTAGGAATCGAAACGGTATTTGGAAAGCCATACAATTTACCTCAATTTAAGATAGACTCTGGAATTTGGAGGAGTCAAAATAGGATGAACGGATCATATAAACCCGAAGGCAAATATAATACAAGTCCAAACGAAAAAATATAAACAAGTCTAAATTGAAAACAACGTTCAAACCTATGATTGCGTTGGATAAAAACCGCAATTTTTATACGTGTGCATGCAAAACAAATTTCTTGTTAGAGGGGTCTAAATACAGCACAAACAACATTTTCCAAAAGACCATATATATATATTATATTTCTTTTATCAGTACTTCTCAATTAAAGTATTGTTTTTGTACTTAAAGTTGAAAGTATCGGTTTCATACTTTTAATATGTAGTACAATTTATTTTGTACCAGTTTTTTACTTTATATTATTGCACTTTCAGTAAAATTTCCTATCAAGTTATATAAAAAAAAGGAGTACTGTATAATCATTGTATCTTTATAGTACTATTCAACGGAGGTACAGAACAGGTACTTCAAATGTGGAGGACAAATCGTGTACTGTTCACTTATTGTAATGAAATAGTACAATAGTTCGAAAGTACTAAATCAACACTATATTAGTTATGTTATTTACAGTACGGAAAGTTATAGCACTAAAAAAAACATATGCAAATGTAGCTGTACATGTACGAGTCCTATCATTGTTTGACGCCTAGACAAAAAATACAACAAAGGTACAAAATATGATAAAAATGTATAATTCCCATGCTATCTTCACAAGTTCTTGGAATGAATTTCATCATCTCTCGCGACCGGAAGTTTAGAGAGACAAAAACATAAAACGTTTGAGCAAATCCCGAAACAGCAGCGACGTTGCTTTGCAGAAACGTTGCTACTGATTCGAAGTTTGACATTTGAGAGGGCATACACCATCTAAGAAGAAATCCATCTTTTGTAATTTTACTTTAGGGAGTTGTATCCTTAGATTAATAACAGTTAAATAATTAAATGAACTGGGAATGTACAGACAAAGAATTAATACCATAAATACATTTAAAGCATACCAATACAATTTTCAAAATAAATCGCAGAAAAATAAATATTTCATGGAACCATTATGACTCTTGCACATGAATTGTTTTTTTTTCTAAATCAGTATACATTACTTCAGAGGTCGTTGTACTTACATTTTATTTTAACTTTATAAATATAAATGTATCAATCAGTAACACAAATATCACAAAGGACAAGTCGCTGACACTAAACTTAAATTAGAATGTCAGAGTAAAAACATGACAAATCACAGTATAATCACGATGAACAAGTCAACATTCGGAAGAACTTTTTTATAGCTTTTTGTATTCTCGTACTGTTGTAAAGTTGTTTATCGATTATCTGGTAAGTCTTGGAAATTGCTGATATTTTTCCTGAAATTTACAAAACTTAGATGAAAATATTGCTATCCTTGAGTTTTTATTTTCTTAAGAAATAGATAAAATTGCAACAAAAAGATTCAAAAAATTATTCCCTTTTTTTGGACATATAACGCATTCAGAAATATTCATGATATTATACATGTTATAATTATATTGCAAATATGTACACTCAAAAAAATAGATTGGATTGATTTTTAATAGAGCTCTGGTGGTTAGAATTTAATTTAAAATTTTTATCGTTTTAGTATTTAAATAAAACATCTTTGCACTAGCTGTCAGTAAGTGCGAGTACTCTCAGATCTGTACTTTGTATCTTTTGTGTTGTGATGGATGTATAAATACACTGCCACGTTTTTGAAAGATGTTTTTCTGCTTCGCATCAATCTGATGAGTTAAGCCCCTTTCAACTAATTTCTTATGTTGTACTGTTACACCACTGTCCAAGGTTAGTGGTGGTGGGGGGAGTTGGCGCCTTCAAACATGTTTAACCCCGCCACATTCTTTATGTGCCTGTTCCAAGTCAGGAGCCTGCAGTTCAGTGATTGCCGTTGCTTCATGTCTGTCATATTTGGTTTCAGTAAATTATTTTGTTATACATTAGGCCATTGGTTTTCTCAGTTGAATTATTTCACATGTTTCATGTCGGGGTCTTTTTTAGCGGACTATACGGTATGGGTTATTCTCATTGTTGTAGGTCGTATGGTTGCCTATACATTTGCTTACATTCACTTCATTTGAACTTTGGTAGATAGTTGTCTCATTGACAATCATACCACATCGCCTTAGATTTATATTAAATAAAAAAAAAAGGATAATTAATTAATCAGTATTATGATTTTATTTTTGTGCTTGCATATTTTTGAAAAAAAGTGGCAAGTGAACAATGTTTCCAAAAACAAAGAGCTTTAAGACATTCTTAAAATGTCATTGAATGACATTAATTTGTTTAACATAACATGAAGCTAAAAAGTGATTGCATTAGCCTTAGTGTAGCCATTAGTAAATTATTTGTACAAGAAGTGTAGGACTAGTCATGTTCAAGATACTATATTAACACAAAAAGAAAGATAAATTTTGTTGAAATATAAACAAACAGTTGTATAACTTCTATAAGATTTATCTGTTTTTATCTAAACACAAACAGATCTAGTGACCTAAAGACAGTGAACCTTTATCAGTTATCTGAAGAAAAAGAAAACATTGGACATTTGGGTATACTCAATCGGTCAAGGACTTTAAGATTTTACTTTTCTTGTAGGTAAAGCCTTGAGCCGCAGCGGCGACTTAGCAACAATGGAGGTCCAGGCTAAACCGATTCTTCCAACAACAGAAAAAGACCCATCTGATTTGGATCTGCAACCACGGGTTTACAAGCGACGGTGGATGATTGTGTTTTTGTTCGCCTTCTATTCTCTCAGTAACGCGTACCAGTGGATACATTTAAACATTATAGGCGACGTTATACTAAAATATTACAATGCTAGCATGCCAGAGGATCAATTTCAAAGGGAAACCACATTAGACTGGTTGTCTATGGTTTATATGTTAGCATATATACCGTTAATATTTCCAGCCACGTGGCTTCTTAACAAAAAAGGCCTCCGTGTTGTTGCGATTTGTGGCTGTTTTCTTAATGCACTTGGGGCATGGCTCAAAGTAGCATGTGTAAGTCCAGACAGATTCCCAGTGCTTATGTTTGCTCAAACAATTTGTGCCATTGCTCAAATTTTTATACTTGGACTTCCAGCTAGGTTAGCTGCTGTGTGGTTTGGACCGAACGAAGTATCAACAGCGACATCAATAGGTGTTTTTGGAAACCAGGTGAGGCTTTGTTTTCTTTTTTATGCGGTTCATTAATTTGTGCAATAATTTACATGCTGTTTCGTGTGTTTGTAATTTTGAGTAAAAGTTAAATTATATGACAAGTTAACTCTTCAGCCAGCTTATTGCTTATAACACGAGGCATCTTGAAAAGAGATTTTATTGGGTTATTTATTCAAGTGTAATTAAGGCTTAGTCATAACCTTTGTCCAAATAGATGACAAAATCATTGCCATTTTATACTTTATGCATGTTTGGTAAATATTTTCAAGCGAAATACAATTACCATGATTACTTAGAATTTATTTGAATAAAATCTTTTATTTATTTCATTATTTCTCGGTTCTCTACTAAACAGGTAGGGTGTGCAGCTGGTTTCCTGTTACCTCCAGTATTAGTACCTTATAGTGAAGATTTGAACCAGATAGGGAAAGATATTGGTACCATGTTCTATATGGGAGCTGGCGTAACAACGTTCTTCTTTATAATGGTTATATTAAGTAAGTCCAACATACACACATTGTAATTCACATGAAAATATCCCTGTAAAAAAGAATAAATAAACAATAAATGGAGAATGTGTCCATGGGACACAGATGATGCCCCCGGTTGCATATAACGTTATAAAGGGCATAACTCTAAAACTGTAAATGTGACGGCACGCAATTTCGAACTTAATCTGTGATTTGTGGTAATAAGCATTGTGTATAAGTTTCATATCATTTGGTTGAGGAAACTAAAGTAAGAGAACGGAAACTAATTTTGGGACGTACGCTCGGACGGACGGACGGACGTACGGATGGACAAGGGCAACAGAGGGGGCATAAAAATACCGACTTCACGACTTATAATTAGAAAAAAAAGTCCATGAAAGTTACACTATATCAACCAACGGAACGAATTGAAAACAAGTGTCATATTCTTGACTTGGCACAGGTATTTTCCGAAGAAAATGATGGGTTGAGCCTGTTTTTATAGCTAGCTACACCTCACGCTTGTATGACAGTTGTTTATAGTTACATTATACTGACCAAATTTGGTGAGCAAGCCAAGCAGACATCATTGGTTAATGAGACAATAACTAGGACTACTCACGGTATACTTAAACGCGTTTTTTAAGAAAAACATGGTAAAATCCCGAATTAGCTGCAAATTAAAAATTCAATATTGACATGATTGATGGAAAGAAAAGAAGAAAACCGTGAAAAGAAACATTTTTGACAATATACTTTTGTGTTTTGTCACCATTGAAATTGCAGAAAACTAAAAGAATTCTGAAAGTCGTTGAAATAACGTCTTTCATGTCGTCACCAAAAAGAAAGTCCACAAACACATAATATTAATTTACTGTCTATAATTTTTGTTTTTGATGACTGCTGCTGTAATAATAATAATATATATACACGTGGTCAATGATACTATGCTTTTAGTTTAGGATAGCGCACATTTCGTTGACATACGATTCATGAAGTGCTCTCAAATCATGACAAAGTTGAAGATCATTGAAAACCAATCATGAAAAAAGTTTGTGTCAAATTTGGCGAAAGCAATTAAAATGTTACTAAAACTTTTGATTGATTTATGGATGAAAAAACTGATAAAAATAATCTGACGTTCATATACACGAGTCAACAAAACATCTGGAAAAACTAATCTAAAACTATTGAATCCGTATACATAAGACTCACTCTTGGCATTCTAATCTAAAAGATTTGAAGGCCTAAACTATTTCGATATTGAAGAGCATTCAAAACCAAATCCAAAAATTTTTGCACAATCTGGCTTAAGCCATCTGTGCCTGAGAATTTACAAATATTAGTGTTGTGAATGATCTAAAAGATCTGAACAGCAAATTTATTAAAACAAAATCCCCATATCAATGATATTTAATATTGGCACAGGATCACTGACTACTGAGATGTAGGACAAAAACGTTCAGCAGCAGTGGCATAGGCCCAGTGGTTGCAAACAACTCATCAACGATATCAGGATTATTATTTAATACGTCATACGCGCATTTCGTTTCTATGAGACTCCACAGTGGAGCTCAAATATCAAAAGTTCGAGGGGCCTCGGTGGCCGAGTAATCTAAGTAGTCCAAGAACTGTAACACTAGCCAGTCAACACTGAGGTTGTGAGTTCGAATCTCACACGGGGCAGATGCACTCGACTCCAATCTTAATTGACTAGGATTATCAGTTTTCCTACCGAAGGTCGGTGGTTCTCTCCGGGTACTCCGGCTTCCTCCACCAATAAAAACTGACCGCCACGAAATAGCACAATAGTGTTGAAAGTGGCGTTAAAACATCGATCAATCAATCAATCAAAAGTTGGAAGGCCACCCAATTTCGACCTTGAAATGCATAGAAAACCGTTTGAAGGCAAAATAAACCCGTCTTTTTCTGATTTCAAAAGTTGAGAAAAAAAATGAATTAATTCAAAACAGTGAGGATAACTTGAACTGCAAACGACGGACACCTCTTATTTCAACATGGTAAGAATATCTTCCATGGGTCCATCATCGTATTTCGATTTTGTTCACCATTATAATATCAAACCATTTAAATAAATACAATATTTAGTTATTAATGCACACAGTTACATATATGACCAGAGAGAAAATTAAAACGGCATACATGAACGCATAAGTTTTTAATTTGTTATCGAGATTATAAAATATTTGAAAATAAATACAACACAAACAGAAATCTCTAGTTTATTAACCGATAAACATGTGGGAAACATTTACAAAGTGGAAACGATATAGAGGTGTAGATGAATAGGATTGGCGACGATCCCTGTATTAGATATCAGATGTTCAATAACTCAAACGAGTTTAAATAAAGTGCTTGTGCACGATGATAACGGGAGAAGAAATGTATTTGATATCAGTAGTAAAGAGGTAAAATGTCCTTCAGTACAACAGATGGTGTGGGGGTGATAGCTTAGGGTGTTCAATTTTTATATTAGTTTAGAAAAATGTAACATGTTTTTAATAATTACGCCTACTCTCAGAATCAGAAAAAGGGTACGGTGTCCAATCAATTGAAGCTCATGTCCGTTATGTATAGCCTATTCAACCTGGTAAAACTGTCGTAACGATCTTATTCCTATCGATAATCGGTATGACAACAAATGCAACGCATGCAATTTGATGCAATATTTTAGTTATATATCTTTAATAGTATGATAAATAGATAAAACGCCTGACGTAGAAATTGTAGACGTAATGAGTTTTTACAACCACGTGCACTTGGTCGATGTTACTTATCATGTGGCGTTTCTTCACTAGCACATTGGTCAGTTCTTTTTTGTTGCCAGACATGAAATATCATTGAAACTATGGTCATTTTCTTAAAGTTCACTTTTCATAATTGTTAAAATCACTTTCTCTTCGCCTAGACATACATGTCGTTATACATACTTTTAATTTGCACAACTGTTTTGAATTTTCGTTAGTGATTTGGCCTTCCAATTTTTTAAGAAAGGGCATCTGATGAGTCTTGTGTAGACGAATCGCTTGTCTGTCGTTTTAAATGAAAAACCTGGCATCAGTGATCAGTTTGGTTTTGTTGCAGTTCAGTGTTTCTGTTGTTCCGTTGTTTTCCTCTTATAGTTGATGTTTTTCCCTCGGTTTTGGTTTGTGACCGAGAAATGTTTTCGTTTAATCAATTTATGACTATTGAACAGCGGTATACTACTGTAGCAGTTGCCTTTATTTATTCACTCAAAGGCATTAAACATAAGGCGAACTTTACCTGAAGTAGCAATCAGTGTTTTTGTAAAAATTACATTTATTTGTTGAGAATATATCACGAGGTTTATATTTTAAGAATATAGCAACCAACAATGTATTGAGGCTATGTCTTTTAAAGATTCTGACAGAGTTATCACGTAGTAATTTGTAGAATGGTAGGAAAAGAACACATAGTATATTTTAATGTTCAGTATTTCTCTGTTTACATTGTTTATAACATACCTTTTTTAATTCGTTGTTGATAAATTTTGAAATTATTAAGAAACTAAGGTTCCAACTCCGGCAGGCAAAGTTGTCCTTCGGTGGATTTGACTATTCTGTGTGTTTCCCTTGGGCATAATGCTACTACATGTGTTCAAGTATTTGTTCGTCCTTGACTTCGTTAAAAAGGGTTCATTGATATAAATAATCTTGTTGAAAATGCCCCTTATTGATAGATTTGAAATATATAAAAGTGACATACTCACGCCGAATCTGTGCACTTATGTATGTACCGTCATATCGAAAGAGCCCCACACTGTGCGTTACTTGGCAAAACCTTTCAGGATTGTGGGTCGAAAATGCTTTTCAAGTTCGTGATTTATTTGGCCGTTTTTTACCTTTGGAATCGAGCGTCAATGATAAGTCGTTTGTAGAGTAAAGGCGCGTCTGGCGAAAAAAATTCTACGCATAGTATCTATGTATGGTATCAATCTTATTTTCGTATTAAATGTACACGCGACACATTTTCATATATTTATATGGTGCTGTGCAAAATTTGATTTTTGATAATTGTTTCATTTACATTATCAGATATAGATTTGTGACTTTAATAGACATTGGCCGTATATGAATTAATATTTTTTTCAGTTTTTAAAAATGCTCCACCTATGCCACCAAGCAAGGCACAGATGTTATCTGTTCAAAATGCATCCAATGAACACTATGGAGAATCGTTAATTCGATTAGTCAAAAATAGAGGTTTTATACTGCTGACATTGACGTATGGTAAGTACAAAATTTAGTGATTGGTAATTATCTCTTAATGTTTAATTTTATTTAAGGGGGCATATATAAGGGAAGGGGCCGAGCTCTTGAAAAGAGTTCTTAAAACGCTTATAAAAAATTGACACTTCACAAACGCATAACTGATTTATACAGTTTGCCCCCTTAAACCAGGTCATCCCCTAATCAATAAAAGCTATTTTATACAAGGTATCTAGTGTTCTCACAAGACTGATTTATGTCGTAGTATTGATTATGTTGATGACTTTGCTTTTTAATTATCGTCATACTAATTCTACTTTGTAAAATAAGGCAAGAATATTGTAATTACAAATCATTTGAATAAAATTTGTATACTCCCGGTGTGAATAAGAATAGTGATTGGTAATAAAAATATACTTTCTTCCCCCAAAAATGAAAAAAAAAATTTCTGTTTTGATCAACATTATTTATTTTAACAGACATAATCGGAGATGAGGGCTATCCTCAATATGTTCTAAAAGAAATGTTGGCCAAATTTTCACCAAAAAACGACAATTTTCCGGGGCATTTTTCACGTAATAAAATGCGTGTGCAAAAAATTAAAAAAGATATGTTTAAGAACGGAAACAGTTAAAGTTAAACTTTAACACGATAACAAATTTGTTCATACATGTGTGGTCCGTTACCTACATCTAGCAAATAATTCCACTCAACTCTGTGCAAGGACAGTCTTAAATTGACAGTAAAAAAGAGGCCAAAGATAACAAAGGGACATTCAAACTCGTAAGTCAAAAATAAACTGATAACTCCATGGAGAAAAGAAAAAGACAAACAGACAAACAACAGTACACAAACCACAACATAGAAAACTTAAGACTGAGCAACACAAACCCCACCAAAAACTGGGTGTGATCTCAGGTGCTCCGGATAGGTAAGCAGATCCTTCTCCACATGTGACACCCATCGTTACTTCTACGATGCAAGCTGTTGCTTTTCATTGAAGTCCTCGGTTGTGACTTTGAGACGAAGAACAGTAATAAAAGACCTATACCTGTTCTTTTGTGTTTTTTTGTTGTGTGTGATTTGCTTAGGTGTTCGAAGTCTAAAGTTAATACACAATATATGTTTTTCCATAGTATTACTAAATATATAAAGAAATGCATGTTCTATTAAAAAATGGTTTAACTTGATTCTTTATTTATATACAGCATTTTCTTTATACTCCATTAGCAGACCATCCAATGTTCAATTTATGACTTCCACAGTTGGTCAGGAATACTAATGATATGTTCTTTCAATTACAGGCATCAACACGGGATCTTATTATGCAATATCAACTCTGCTCAATCCAATTGTTTTGTATTATTTTGAGGTTTGTAGTCATACGAACTTTAGTATTATGTCAGTACTCAAATAAGTGTCATTAATCACCATTTGTATAAAAAAATAAACAATTATCGTTCTCATACGTCAAAATTATTTTGTAAATAATTATGTTGAACTACGGATTTCATATTGTACTTTATATCGTTTATTGGTAATTACTTTAATTTGTATTTTTGTCGTTTTATATTATATGAAATACAAAATGCAGATTTAGCTAAATTGACTTGTCCACTGTAGGGTATTAATCAAATGTAGTTAACATGTATGTAAGCACGAACAAATCAAATGGTGGTCTGATGTAATATATATATAGAAAGCTTTTAATTAAGGCCAGATACAAGATATGTTTCATGGCTGTCGTTTAATAATTTACGTTTTGGCCTACTATATTGAAAAATATAAAGGTTTGTTATCTTTAAAATGAAAGTTTATTATCAAATTTTAAAATGCATTTGACATCAACCAAATAAATAAAAAAAATTTTTTTTCATATTTCATTTAACAGGTTTCATGTACGGTTAATGGGATATATTTTTTTCTGGCCTTAAAATGACATGTTATTTATTATCCTATGTGTTTAATATAATGATGTTGTCACTCCTTGACAATTCAACAAATTATTACATGTAGCATCATCTAACATCCTTTGCTAAATGTCTGGGAGTCCAACCAACTGGTATATGTTAATTATGAAGGCAGTGAATGATAGTCATGATATCTTGTTTTATTTTTACCTTTCTATTTCCCAACATATTTGAGTTGAATTTAAAAAGAAAATAAATGAATAATTTTTTTTAACTCATGGTACAATATCGTCTAGGTTATGGATGTTAAATTATATAAATTTAAAATATAATATTTCATCAGGCAACGAATAGCCATTTTGAATAGAACTAATTTCTATGCATATTCATCTGCAAAAGTTATTATAAAGAAATGAGGAAAAACAAAATCACAAAAATATTTTTTTATTTCATATCTAGTTTGAATGTATTTCTTTTATTACTTGAATTTTTTTTATAAAGTAACATATTAGTTGATATAGGGAGGGAGGTAGGGGGATATTTTCATCTGATTAAAGAGGTGACATCATATCTAATATATTTACTTAAATGGGAAATTCTGAATAGATATTTTCTTGTTTAATGTTAACAACAGGGTCACCAGAAAGACGCTGGTCAGATAGGCCTTACTATCGTTTTGGCTGGCGTCGTTGGTTCCATAGTGGCTGGTGTTTGGCTTGACAGGACCAAAACGTTCAAGTAAGATAGCCATTCAATGCATTGGCTAAAGAACACATACACAGTGGCTTCAATTATAGGAAACCTTTTTAATAGAACAATATTTATGTTTTCAGCTTGAATAGATATAAAATGGGTTCAATAGGGTTTAGAGTCATTTGTCGGGAAGTCCTTTCATCATTACTTTCCATCTTGCTAAAGAGACAATTAAAAAAAAACTGTGTTGAAATTGTAGTTGATCAGAAAAAAAAAGAAAAATCATGAATAAGATTTCAGAAACATTTAGACATTTGTCTCATAATGTTAAGAACTCATCACGAGAAACTGTTTATTGTAATATATTTTAAACGTTTTCAATTAGCGTTCTAAATTTTTTAAATTATAGTATCAGAAATTTTGATTCGGTTATTCTCATAAATTTGTTTAATTATCTCTTTATCTTAGATATTTTTCAAACATGATTTACCAACTTGCTTGTTCTGTAGATAAAAATTGTGCTCACAAGTTTGGTTCGAACAAAATGTTTTAAAATATATTAAAAAAATGTAAAGCAACAAATAAGATTGTTTGGCACAACAACAAGAACTTTGATACCGGGACATAGCGCATCCGTTGGTATTTGAATGTTTTCACTAGAAGACCTTCCTGGAAATCAGTCTCAACCATTTTGTTACCCTCTTTAAGTTTTTTTCAGTCCAATTTATGCATATTTCTATCTTTCATACATTTCTTTGTTTGTTATGACGAAGCGCAGTCATTACATATTTTATGTCTGGGAACATTTAACTCTCATGTAATGATATTTCAACAAATTACTTGGTTTTTATATTAACCCTATTAAATGCAGTTTGTTTTTACATTGATAAAAAACCTGATCGCAGGTTATTACACATGTAATAAATGCATTTTTCCAATAGCTTCACAAAGTGCTTTCAGACAGTATACTATAGAATGTAGTCGTTTAAAAAAGTAACAACATTTAAAGTTATTAAGAGAAACTAGTTGTTCTTGTTTTAATAACATCTCAATTGGACAACTTGCTCAAAAAAGAGATAACTTGCCGATAGTTCTTACAGCACGTGTAGTTATTCAAATACTAGTATCTAAAACTGTTTATAGGTTGAACTGCATTTAATATTAAAAAAATCCATAATTTCTAATTTCTACTTGTTGCACATTGCTTGCATAACGAACAAAGAAATATTAAGCTAGTATAATATATGCCTGCATATAACGTCACACAAAGAATTGGATTATTTCATTTTAAAAATATTTCTTGAAGTTGATGCTGATGAATTCATTATTATTTCTATTATTATTTACTATATATATTTGTCCATACTAAATAAAGGCAACAGTAGTATACCGCTGTTCGAAATTCATAAATCGATTGAGAAAAAAACAAATCCGGGTTACAAACTAAAACTGAGGGAAACACATCAAATATAAGAGGAGAACTACGACACAACAGAAACACAACATTAAAATGTAACACACACAGAAACGAACTATAATATAACAATGGCCATTTTCCTGAACTAAAATCGTTTGATAGGCATGTCATGAAGTAATGCGATTGATGGATAACTTTGAAAAGAAAGGAAATATATCTAACAAATATTTGAACCGCTCATTTGTCCACTGTTACAGAAAATTCATGATTTTTTTTTACAAATAAGGTATGATTAAAACAGAGATTTGCCCCTCACTCACCAGGAAAACAAAACAGACCCACAGCAAACATATCAGATAAAAATTCAAATACATTTATACTGATACCTGCCAGACTAATATCTTTAGAACTAGAATGATATAAATAAATAAATGTAATAGATCGTATTTTGTTAATCTAAGTGTCCAAAAAAGTGGCAATATGATACCATCGGTTTGTTAACGCCATAAATAAAAAAAGGTTTGATCAAAATATTCGCTATATTTATTTTTGTCAATCTGATGAATGTCGAGTACCACAGGTGAAATTTGTAAACCATGTGTTAATTTTGTTTGGTGCACGAACAGTAAAATTACCCATACCAATTTAGATTAAAAAACCATGAAAGGCATATTTTAAACATGCACTTTAGCATATAATTAAAATATGCATAAACCAAATACACGACAAACTGTTTAGTAGGCAACAAAGCTAACATCATTTTTTATTTAATCACCACGATAAAGCCAAACCGTACAGAAAGACATCGAAACAAAAAACCTTATAAACAAAAAAATGAAAATAACATTTTGTAAATTGTATGCATACGAAACTCTTTTCTGGATTTACTTTATCAGGAACGCTCAAAGCCAAATATTTGATAGCCAGGGATACATAAGTACCGAAACAAATGAAGAGCCATATGACCAAAAGGGACCTAAAATGAAAGCGCATATAAAGATAAGAAGATGTGGTATGATTGCCAATGACACAACCCTTCACAAGAGACGAAATGACACAGAAATTAACAACTATAGGTCATTGTACGGCCTTCAACAATGAGTAAAACCCATACCCCATAGTCAACTAAATTCATTTAAGATCAACTTTGCCTGCTGGAGTTCGAACCTTAGTTGTTAATAATATCTAAATTTAAAAACGGATGTAACAATATACTTTACATTGTACTATTTTACAAAAGTTTGAAAGAAAAACATTGTTGCTAACGGGTTGTAGTTAAAAAAATTGAGCAACATGACTTTTCATATTACGGTCAGTACGCAACATTCACTTATCTATGTAACTGCACATAAATTAAAAGAAAACTTATGTATTCTCAACACCGAACTCCAAATATGACACAGGTATCCCCTTTATGAAACATCTTAATAATTCATGTACCTAATGAGTTCAAGAATTATCATTTTAAGGATACAACGCATACTTGAAGATATGAATTAATGCAATACTACTTTCTCGGTTACTAAAACATAGGTAACTTTATCCTTATGTGACGTTTTATCACAGGCATATATCAATTATTCCACACCTTGTTAAACATAAATGTGTGTGCTCGTTTGCCCCACTAAGGAAACAATTAGGATGCGTAACACCTCGAATCTTCAAATAGTTCAGAAATGTTCTTAAAATGGGTTGGTGTTTTTTGATAAAAGACATATACATGAAAGGCAGGCAAAACAAAATAAAGTACATCCTTGATTGTTTCTTTGGAAAGGTTGAATTATTTTCTGTATGTATTTAGGATGAAAGAAACATAAATTCGCAGTTTTGTAATGCTAGATTTTTTATTTATTTTAAAACATCTGAAATTTTATTATTCTCTTTTTTTGCGTGCAAATTATATGGAAAAATGAAATGCAAAATGAAAAATAATCGATTGAAATGAAAAATTTTAAATGATAACAAAATCATCGGAACAATTCAATAAAATTGGTCAATGCTTTCAAACTTACTACATAAATGTTTACTTTTAGGGGCACTACTGTTGGAATTTATTTCTTGTCCATGGCTGGAATGATTGCATTTACCTTCACCCTAAAATTAGATATTCTTTGGGTAGTTTATCTTTGTGCCGGAGCTCTAGGGTACGTATATACATATGCGTGAATAGATAAAAACACACATACTTACAGACACGCATGTGAGCGTGTTTTTCGTATAATACTGGCAGATTGATTGTCGTAAATGGAAATTTGTACCCTTAGCTTTGAGGTCCGCATAAATTAAGAACAAGAAACACTAACGGAAATTAACAAAAAGTGAACATATCAAGCAATGCTAGGGGAAACAATCAACAGCAATTGATATATTATTGATGCTTTATCACAATTCATGTCAATATAGTCAGAGCAATATGTCTATACTTCAGATAAAACGGCAAATGAAATAACGTGAAGCACATGAAAAGAAGATAATGAATAAATAATTGACTTTTCTGTGTGAAAGAATATATACATTTATATCCTATCTGAGATGCAAAAGTTTCTTATTAAAATTGAACATACTTTTAGGAAGAATAACCCTTTAACGTGTTTTCTGTGTAATAAACCAAAAATTTCACGTTAAACAAAATCATTTTCTTATGACAATCGTGATACATAATATACGTTTGCTAGTATAATTTCATTAAATTCCAGAGCTCTCTCACCAGGTTTGTTTTTTTAAAGACAGCTAAGCGTTTGTTTAATATCTAATTGATATATTGATTACACTTTCTGATGATTTCTTCAGTTTCTTTATGACTGGATATTTACCGGTTGGATTTGAATTTGCTGCAGAAATAACTTATCCAGAGTCTGAAGGTACATCATCCGGGCTTCTGAACGCTTCCGCACAGGTAAATAGACATAATCTAAAGTAAAAATGTTTCGTTGACAGTTAATTATATTTACGATATTTTCCGACAATCGATAACAAATACTTTCAATATATGTCATTTAAAAAATGTGAAAAGAATGACAACTCTAACGTTAAAACGTTCAAAATCTCGTATGCATTATACAATTTGCAGGTACATCTGACACGTATAGAGAACATCTATGCGTCTTGTTGATATAATCAAACATAAACACACAAAAAAGTCGCCAAATGTGAGATGATCTTAAGTATATAGGTACTTAGTATCAGATATATGAACAACAAGAATGTTTATTTTTTTCTGTTTTTTTCAGTTTTTTTTATGTTTTAATGTATAAATTCTATTATAGGTTGTTTTTATTGATTTCATGAACCAATTGTCAAATTTGGATGATGTAGACCTTGTCCTACATTAACGACCCTTCCCAATCGATAAAACAGCATGGTGACATATTAATGCACTTTTTTCAATTTTTGTTGTTTCCTTGCCTCTTGTGTTTTCACCTGTACAGTTAATTTGCAAAGTATACATT
Source organism: Mytilus californianus (assembly GCF_021869535.1). NCBI lineage: Eukaryota > Metazoa > Mollusca > Bivalvia > Mytilida > Mytilidae > Mytilus > Mytilus californianus. The sequence continues at coordinate 21,497,382 of NW_026262626.1, read as the reverse complement.
AAAACCTTAATTGTTAAATGAATTAATAATAAATAAATTTGGTTTACCATTTTTTTTAAGACTTTTGGCATTATTCTTACCATTGGTATGAGGGCAATGCTGAACAACATCAGTATTCTATCTGCCAATATAACTATATGTGTAGCCCTACTGATAGGTACAGTTATCACAGGTAAGTCATAATCATACTATGAATAAATTATACGTGTTTGAATTGGTATGGTTTTACTCCAAACAAATGAATAGATTTTTAGACAATTTGACATGAAATGGCCATTTTAACATAGTTTGAACAAGTTGCTTTCTTTAAAAAAAGAAAAGCAACACGTGAACCTGAGACCTCTGCATGGCTGGTTAACAAAAAATGTTGCTGAATCTTTGTTTGGTTTTGATTTGAAACAGTTAACTGTGAAAAGAATAAGATAATGATGATGTTAAAACTCCTTTGTTGAAAATATGTAATTGTGTGTAGATTCTTGCACAAGTCAATTGAAAGCAATGTTGGATAGTTGTGAATAGAAAAGTGTATATACAGCTACTATTTGAATTTACATTTTAAGGCTTGACTATTTTATTTATTACTTGGGAGTTTTCATAATTCTATTGCAAATCCCAGTTTCTGCAAACCGGATGTCTAATGCAAATTGCACAAAACTATCGCAATATAGATTTAAGCACTCAGTTTGCATTATAATCTGGATGCATTTCTTTTATCTATCATATCTTCATATTTTGTTTCCTGGATGCCTTCAATTATTCTTATACTCATTATTGAAGCTGTCTGTACTCATGGTAGATGTTGTATAGATAAATTTAAAGTCTTATTTCCATGCGAAGTGAAACCCTGTGGCATGCAACTTATAAGAAGGTTTCGTATATTGTTTTTGAGAGTAACACACCAGCTTCCATCTCAAATTAAGTTACTTAAATTAATCCAAATATTCTTCAGGAAAAATTGGTTTTGAAGAATATCTTATTTTCGGAAGTTTTATGAACATACTCTCAACAGAACCAATTTATATACAGCGATATGTAGATATAAAAAGATACCAGGATTAAAATGCTGTACGCCAGACGCGAGTTCAGTCAACAAAAGACTCACCAGTGACTCTCGAATCAAAAAGTTTAAAAGGTCAAATAAAGAAGTTGAAAGGAATTGAGGACCCAACATTTCGAAACAAATGATTAATAGTTGAATTAGGATGTCAATCTACCTACATCAAGTGTTTTGACTCTGGATTCATTGCCATTTCATCCGGAATTTGTGTGAACGCAAACCGATAGTGTGTCGTGTTACAGGGTGCTATATAATGTAAATGAACCAAAACGTGTAGGATAGCTGGTCAACACAATGAATACAATTTTCAAAATCGTACCATACAGCAAAGATTTAGATGCTATAAGGTTGAACTATTAAAAACAAAAAAACAAAAAAATTGAAATTTGAAAATAAACATACATTCCTGTCAATAAATCTATTCCGACAATTTAGAATATAATATCAGTAAACACAAACATCAAGTATTTACTGATGGACATTTTATTTATCAAATCAATCTCTTGTTATAGTCTAACTTTCCACTATATGAATATATTGCAATATAAAATATAAGCAGAGACTTAGAAATCCATACTGAAACATCAACTTTAGTAATTAATTTTTTTTATCATTATCGTAAAATATTAATTACGTTTTTTGTGAGATGCAAGGATTTAAAATTCTTATGAATTGAAACTATGCAAGTATTTTTTCATTCACTACCGTTTTACATTTAGATACTAACTTATGTGTACGCATCCCTGCTCATTGGTGCTTATATGTTGCATGTTGCATATAATTTCATAAAATTGAGAATGGAAATGGGGAATGTGTCAAAGAGACAACAACCCGACCACAGAACAGACAACAGCAGAAGGCCACCAACAGGTCTTCAATGCAGCGAGAAATTCCCGCACCCGGAGGCGTCCTTCAGCTGGCCCCTAAACAAATATATATACTAGTTCAGTGATAATGAACGCCATACTAAACTCCAAATTGTACACAAGAAACTAAAATTAAAAATAATACAAGACTAACAAAGGCTAGAGGCTCCTGACTTGGGACAGGCGCAAAAATGCGGCGGGGTTAAACATGTTTATGAGATCTCAACCCTCCCCCTATACCTCTAGCCAATGTAGAAAAGTAAACGCATAACAATACGCACATTAAAATTCAGTTCAAGAGAAGTCCGAGTCTGATGTCAGAAGATGTAACCAAAGAAAATAAACAAAATGACAATAATACATAAATAACAACAGACTACTAGCAGTTAACTGACATGCCAGCTCCAGACTTCAATTAAACTGATTGAAAGATTATGTCTTCATCATATGAATATCAGGCACAATCCTTCCCGTTAGGGGTTTAGTATCATACCATCATAACATATATGAGAAGAACATAACCCGTGTCATGCCAACAACTGGTTTTTAAATAAATGTGTTTAGTGCAGATGCAAAGACCCTATAAGTGAATCAATATCAACGCCAAAATATGCAATCTTTAATGACCTGACAACAGTATCGTAACTATATCCCTTCTTAATAAGTCTATTTAAAGGTTTTGTTAGTTTCAGAGGTGAATACTGACATTTTTGTGCTTTATAAAGAATATTTCCATAAAAAATTGGATGTGAAATACCTGAACGTATAAGAAGTCTGCATGTTGAGCTATATTTACGAATGATGTCCTTATACCGATGATAAAATTTAGTAAATGTTTTGACTAGTTTGTGATATCGAAAACCCTGGTGTAATAATTTTTCAGTAATACATACATTTCTCTCGTTAAAATCTAAAACATTGTTACATACACGAGCGAATCGTACAAGTTGAGATATATAAACACCGTAAGATGGTGACAAGGGAACGTCACCATCTAAAAATGGATAATTAACGATAGGAAATGAAAAATCATCTCTTTTATCATATATTTTAGTATTAAGCTTTCCGTTAATGATATAGATATCAAGATCGAGGAAAGGGCAGTGGTCATTGTTAGTATTAGCTTTATTTAAAGTAAGTTCAACAGGATAAATTTCTTTAGTATACATACTGAAGTCGTCATTATTGAGAGCCAAAATATCATCCAAATATCTAAAAGTATTATTAAATTTGTGTATCAGATGTTGTTTCGATGGGTCTTTACTGATTTTTGTCATAAATTGTAACTCATAGCAATACAAAAAAAGATCCGCAATAAGTGGTGCACAGTTAGTCCCCATTGGAATTCCGATAACCTGACGATATACGGAATCTCCAAAGCGAACAAAAATGTTATCTAGTAAAAATTCAAGGGCATATATAGTATCAAAGCATGTCCAATTGACATAGTTTTTTTGTTTATTGCTACTAAAAAATGACCTAAAAGAGTTTGAACATATATATTCACATTCTGACTTTTTAAATGCCCATTTAATTAGGTGTGTGAATTTTTTCTTAATGAGAATGTGAGGCAATGTGGTATATAGGGTAGAAAAATCAAAACTTTGAACAGATTCAAAATCACCAATATATGCATGCAATTTATCAAGTACTTCCAACGAGTTCTTGACACTCCAAAAGTAATTAATTCCACTATTTTCGAAGGCCTTATTTGAACAATTTATTATCAGGTTTTTGATTGTACCAAGTGTACTGGTAAGAAGAATAGACAATTTAGTAGTGGAACAATGGCTTGAAGACGAAATGAATCTATATTTGTAAGGTGTTTTGTGTAGCTTCGGAAGCCAATACATAGTTGGGACTTTCATTGTATTTGGTTCTGCTTGTAAAGCGGTAGCTAAAAGTTTATGTTTGTTACAGATGTCGTTTTCTGAAAATGGAGTCAGTTGGAATGTTGGTGAATTGGTGATTTCTTTTTTCAGAACCTCAATGTAAAATTTACGTCAAACAATAATAATATTATTAGCAGCTTTATCGGCCGGGACAAAAACAAATTCCTTGGCTAGTTCTTTTAGTTTATGTTTGATACGAGAAATAGGTTTATTGTGGTTATTGTTAAGAGTAAAATGTTCTTTAAAATGTTGAATACGTATATCAACTATGTTCATTACTGATTTAAAAAAAGAGTCCAAAGATTTTTTGTCAGCTTTTTCCCATAAATGTATTCACTGTTCAAACCTGTGGGGCATAAAACACGTATATATAACATTTTTGATTATATTCTATTAAGGACAAATTTAGTCTCAGTTTAAACTTAATAATTTTAATGAATATTCTCTTGGTCTGGTAGTATCTTTTATCGAATTAAATATTTTTGACAGACAAATCCTTTTGTTTAATTATCTTTCTGTTTTCCGACCACTGTGTTTCTGACCTAAGATACAGCATGAATTATATAATTGCGTTATCGTTATACTTCATATTTAATAAACATTCGCATTATTAAAAACACATATGTTTTGTTAAAAGGCAAATAGTTTCTAACATATAAATGAATTTTGACTGCAACCTAGTCTTTATTTTTTTTGCTATTCGATCTACAAATGAACTTTTAGTGTTGAAAAATACAGTGTCACGCGATAGCCTATCCATAGAGGGACCGTATCAAAGACCTAGATTAACTACCTGTATAAATGATGAAAAATTTTCGAGAGGTTCCGAGCATGTTGTCTCCTGAGATTTCCGAATGACCCATAGAAGCTATCTAAACTCACCAATATAAAGGCGATGAAGGCCTCAGGGGGTTCACAAAATAAAAAATCCACAAGCATTTGAAATTCACAATTTCTGGAAAACCTATTGATGTAACATTTCACATAACTATCAACCTTCACTGGTAAAGGCATTTTCAACAGAAAATTGTGAGTTAAATCGATTTTACTAGTACACATATTTTATAAATGACAATTGCATATATTTCAAAATGATCTCTTAGAAAGTTTGCAGTCAAAGGTCATAGTTTATAAAGATATCTGATTAATTGAAAACGATTAGTAAAGGAAATAGTGATGACCTAATCACGCGAAATTTTTCAACAGTCGGTCCATTCACGGCAATACCTTAAGTCAAGACAAATATCAACAGTAGTTCCGAAATACATGCTTGTGGTTTCATGATATCCACTGAATCTTTTATCTATTACAGTGAAAATATGATATCATAATATATACAAATGCTATCATCCTATATGCCCGACAATACGTATGTAATTATTCAGACTCTTTATCATAATCAGTCCCTGTTGACTGGTCGACATATTTTAAGATATCAGTAAAACAAGGAATAAATCGATTCCCCGAAATATATGTGAATTGTTGTGATAATTAAATATAAAATGAAATTACTTTTAGTTCTATTTAATCGCTTTTAAGTTCATAATATATGGACACGTCTTTTAAAATACAAACACAAACTTATATAATCATGTATGTCTTTAACTTTCAGCCTTTATTGGTGCAAATTATAGAAGACAAGAGGCAGGGAGAGAGGTATAATTATTTTTCATATTTTGTTCTTATGTTTAAATATGATAAAAATTATAATTTGTAGTAAAAGTTTAAATGACACAATATAAAAGTTTACGAATCTTGACTAAATCGTGATCTGCATATGACAAAAAAGTCCAAATATAGGAAGTCAAATATAATAGTGAAATAGGCTTTAAACAAATTGTGACGTAAAAATAATATTAAAAAAATTGACACATTTGGGGCGACTTGTGATTTTGATTTTGATAGTCCCACGGACTTTTGTATCTTTTTACTAGCCATTTATATCTTCTCATCCCTTTATTTGTATTAATAACTGTACTACATGCAAAGACAAAAGATTTATTTGCAAAATGTTATGTGGTTCTTAATGGTACAAAGTTGACTGTTTTTATGCCCCCGCCGTAGCGGAAGGGCATTAAGTTTTACCCTTGTCCGTTTGTACGTACGTCCGTATGTCCGTCCGTCCAAAAATTAGTTTCCGTTCTCTAACTTTAGTTTGCCTCAACCAAATGTCATGAAACTTATACACAATGCGTATTACTACAAAACTCAGATCAAGTTTGAATTTTGGTGGCGTCACTTTTACCGTTCTAAAGTTAGGCCCCTTTACAAATGGAAAAATTGCTGAATTTTTCCTTTCTGTTCTCTAACTTTAGTTTGCCTCAACTAAATGCTATGAAACGTATACACAATGTTTATTACCACAAAAATTAGATCAAGTTTGATTTTTGGTGGCGTCACTTTTACCGTTCTAGAGATATGCCCCTTTTACAAATGAAAAAATGGCTGAATTTTTCATTTCCATTCTCTAACTTTAGTTTGCCTCAACCAAATGTTATGAAACTTATATACAATACTTTTTACCACAAAACTCAGATCAAGTACAAATTTGGGTAGCATCACTTTTAGAGTTCTTGAGTTATGTCCCTTTATTACGTTACATGCAAGCGGGGGCATCATCGGTGTCCCATGGACACTTTTCCTATTTATTTCAATATATATTAATGCTTGTATAATACATTTCTGTTGATTTTGTTGCACAATTCAAAATATTTTTGAAGTACAAAACACTTTTTTTTTCAAATATGAGAGTATTCCGAGGTGTTAAAATGTCATTATTGAACCAAGATCGGCTTTATTTACGTTGCTTAGTCGGATACATTCTCTTGTATAGCGCCTTGGACAACAAGAAACGTCGAAATTAATGATGTTCACGTAATGCATAGTTGGTCAATTAATAGAATGCACATTAAGGTAAATTAATCATCAATCAAATACTGTTGAATTGTAGATGTTAGCAAAAATTGATCAGCTAGAGTACAATGTTGAATTGAATGAAAAATCCCAGATGGCGGACCAACCTATTAACGTGGACTAATGTGTTGTAATAGTGTGAACAGAGTATGATGCTGTAATGTGTCGCTTTTGATGATATGATTTCAACATCTATACAAGTTTAGTAAATGACCAACTGTGGGTACTTAAAATCATATTGATTGATATCAAGTTGAATTCAAAGATGCAATGTATAACTTATTCATTTAGAATTTATATACCTCATTGTGGCCCAAGGTTTCTTTATGATGTTTTATTAGTTAGGTCTTCCAAACTTTTATGAGTAAATATAGTAAGACAAAAAACTTATGCAAACTATTACTAAGAAGTAACAAATCAAAGTAGGATAGTATACCTGCTTTTACTACGTAGTAACAAATCAAAGTAGGATAGTATACCTGCTTTTACTACGTAGTAACAAATCAAAGTAGGATAGTATACCTGCTTTTACTACGTAGTAACAAATCAAAGTAGGATAGTATACCTGCTTTTACTACGTAGTAACAAATCAAAGTAGGATAATATACCTGCTTTTACTACGTAGTAACAAATCAAAGTAGGATAGTATACCTGCTTTTACCACGTAGTTGTCAAAGAGGGACGAAAGATACCAGAGGGACAGTCAAGCTCATAGATCGAAAACAAACTGACAGCGCCATGGCCAAAAATTAAAAGACAAACAGACAAATAATAGTACAGATGACACAACATAGAAAACGAAAGACTAAGCAACACGAACCCCACCAAAAACTGGGGGTGATCTCAGGTGCTCCGGAAGGGTAAGCAGATCCCTCTTCACATGTGGCACCCGTCGTGTTGCTTATGTTATTACAAATCCGGTAAATAGTCTAATTTGGTAAGTCACATTCGTGACAAAATAGCATCATGGATTTTTTTCGCAGTATTGGTAAACATTAAAGGTCATATAGAATGAAATGTTAATTATTAATGTCAAAACTGTTTCGAAAATTGATGAAATCTTATTTTATAAACAGAAGTTTTTGATTTGATTTCTATTTTGTATTGTAATTAGCCTTTTTCCTCCTTGGGTATTTTCTAAGTGTGTTTTAAAAAAGTTTCTATTTAGACGTTTTATGTTATTTTTTAGAGTCTGTTTACAGGAATTTGAAAATCGTTTTGATATTATATATATTCTGAACACGTCGAATATTGCTTCTGAGCACAAATAAATTTACTGTCGTGCTTCAATTGAATGCATTGGACTAAAATGTTTAATATCAGAATTTGTGCTATTTTTTAAATACCAATATTATTATCTTCGATTTTTTAATTTTTTTTCATTTGGTGAAGTATTAATGCATGACCTATCATAATATGTCATAAACATTAAGATAATGAATGATTCATTTAGTACTTTGTTACATTGTTAGTTTTGATTTAAGTGTTTATTTGTTTTAAGTGTTTTTGTTTAATATTTTATGTTAAAACATGACGGAGTGTGCGTTTTTTTTTTACGACCGACGATGTATATTGTTTTTTTGTCTATTGAATCATGTTTTAAGCTAAAATGAAAAGTGTCTGTTTTGAAGAGTGAAAGTTTCAATTTAACTGAATCAGACACAGTTTGCCTCTTCAATATGTTAAACAGTGGTTATTAATTTCAAGACAGAAAATTTAATTCATTCAATCATGTAACATCAATTTAACGTAAAGTATGATTCAATGGTTTGAAAGGCTTGGTTTGTAAGAATGACTGAGTCTGAACAACATTTATCTTTTACCCTAATTCAGTACTTTTTAAATTACATTCCTGATCGCGTACATGATTAAATGTTTCATTTAGAAATCAATGACAAGTCTATGGAAAATGAATCTTAATTAAACATAGACTCTGAACATCGTACTTAAAACTAGTACATAGCTTTTTAAAGGTTTGCCTGAAGAAACCTGCTTTGAAAGAATAGCCACACATTAGCTTTATTATTCTGTACTTTTCTTGGACATTATATTTATACATACTGATTTGTATACCTATATAATATTTTATTCAAACCAAACACCACATTTTACTTTTTTCAATCACTTGTTACCTATTTTCATTTTTTAAATATAGTTTTGCAATGGTGACATTTTGCGATTTGGATTAACTTAGTGTGGTTCCATGTAAACATTCTTATAAAATTCTTTGTTGTGAAATATTTTAACGAATTAAATGGATGCATTATGAATTTATAATTGCTTTATTGTGCCGCCTGACAGGTCTGTTTGGGAATATATACCATAGGGCAACCATTACGTCATTGGCGTCTTCTTCACGCTTTGTTATTCCGCTTTGTTATTATCATCGATAACATAACTCAACCAAAAATTATATAACAAAAACACCGAACTCCAAAGTAAATTCAAAAAGAGAAAGTCCATTAAAACTGACAAGATCAAACGATATGAACAAACGGAAAGAGTGGAAAACAAATATATATAAACTAGATCAATTGTTAAAAGCTGCCGAAAAATCTATAAGCGACTATAAGATTTTGTAATTATCTAAAGGCATCATGGAAAATCAGATGTCATATTATTGAATAAGTTGTATCATGTGTGTTGTTTTCTGCTGTTTATCACTGTGTCATATTTGTAATATATATTTTGATTGCTATAGCATGTACATGATGTACCGGTATATGCTTTTTGCAAATAAATTCATTCATTCTTTTAAATTTTAATAAACTGTCATACTGCTGACTTGGTACATGTATTTCCCGAAGAAAATTATTTCATAAATTATACTGCAAGACATGCATTTGTATCAATGCTGATTGAATTTTTGATTTATGTTATTTGATTTAATTTGTCATGCCATGACATGGACTTTTTTTATAGAATTTGGTGTTGATGGTTTTGTTTATTATTTTCATAATTGTGCATAATTTAAAGATTGACCTATTGTAATATAAATCTACTTTAAAGAAAATTGATATGTTTTGTTCCCTTAAAATTTCTTTTGTTACTTGTATCGATGGATTGCTGTCATTCAGGACCTTCAACTGACATCTCTATTTCTCCATGTTGAGATAATAACACAAGTTGATAAAATCATGGTGTGTTGTCTCAATATGAAAATGAAAAAAAGGGCAAGCTCCATGTTTTGACATGGGATGCCGAGTTTATCACTAATAATAAAAAATTGATTAAACGGAAGCACAACATCGTTTCCTCTAGGACTTTCTTCATTGAACTTCTTTAAAGTCGCTTTTAGAAAGTTGCAAATTGACAAACTGATATTAATAGAGTTAGTTTGAACTTTGTCATGTCGTCTCTATGGATTTGCACATAATCAAATTGACGTGGATGCAGATGAAGCTAGACGACAGATGTCTCTAAAGCTTTGGTGTTGGGCTACCTAATGGTAAGTTATGTAGGGATAGACAAATCAATGGCATAAATACATTCAGTGTTACTCAAATACAACTTGATAACAGAACGAGTAAAACAACTGTCATACTCCGGTCTTGATACAGGCATTTTCCGACGAAAATGGTGAGTTAAAGCTGGTTTGATAGCTAAACCTCCCACTTTTTCAATTTGAAATAAAACATCGTTAAATTCACCATAACGAGTGGAACATTTAGGTTTAGTATTATAAAATCATGAATAATAAAAAGTGTGTACTATTAAATGTCAAACAGACCAAACATTTTGTTTTACTGATATTTTAACTGATAATAAATATTATATATTACATTTTTTTTTTGGAATTCGGTATGATAAATTATTAATTCGATGGAGGGAATAGAATTTTGGAAGTATTACTACATATACCAATTCACAGATTTTGTTAAATAAAAAAAAACTTGAAAAACAAAAAAAAAAGTTAAAAGCCCAAATAAAGAAAGAAGTGAAGTTGAAAAACATTTAGGACCAAAAATAATGAAAGGTTTTGCCAAATACATCTAAGGTAATTGATTCCTTGGGTAGAATATAATTTAAATTTTTTTTTTTTTTTTATTATATCGAGTTTAGCATTTTATTAATTAAAATTAATGAAATAATGTAAAAACGAATACAATAAATATCGTATTGACAAAAAAAACCCCTTGTAATGAAATATTAAAAATTTGTAGTGAAAATTAGGATATTATTGGTATGCCATACAGCAGTTTCTTTATAAGATCTTAAAGAACGTTATCGTTAGAGCGTGTTGGAACAATTTATGCAAAACCCTTTCTCAAGTCATTATTTGACATAATGCAAGGTAAAGTTTCATTCTCTCGTCAAATGTGTCCAAATTCCATCTTTCACTTGACTTTAAGCAAAACAAAAGAAAAAAGAAAATAAATCTTAGTATAGAAAACCTTTGGAAAATGATTTTGGTATTCCTTTATATTCATACAGCATTTTCAGAATGTGAAATCATGTTAAAATATAAGTAGTTATGGAAAGGGTTTATGATTCAAATTGAAGGAAATCATCTTCAAGTACTTGATGTTGTATGTTTTGTTAAAAGTTATTTTTTAGTTACTTTTCAAATTGATCGTCGTCGTTTTTTGTATATTGATACATTGTAGGCTCCTTTCAGTTTTTCACAAGTCCTATTCTAGTGAAATTACTGCAATGTCACAAACTTCTCTCTAATGGTATTACGTAAAGTCTTTGAAATATGAAGTATAGATCCGAAAAATTTCCTCTTTGGTTCAAAGACAAGGAAATGTATGATTGCCGATGAAACATTTATCCATAAAGACCAAAAGTCATGTCAAACAACAACCAATAATAACCACTAGATTAAGGGTTACTGACTATTGGCAGGCATATATAGACAGTGGTGTAAGAATACAACATAAGAACAAACTGTAATAGGCAAACGACACAAAGAATCGATCTAAGACACTCTTAGTTATTAAAAACAAGCCCAAAGCCCAATTTTTAATAATGACCATGTTTCCCCAGACTTAATTGGCAATGGGTTGTGTGTAAAGACGTTCGCAAAAGTCTGTGAAAAGCATGACCTTAATCAATGCCGAAATATAAGTATCGATACATTTTTAGTTAACTATTGCAGTGTTAAAATGAAATCAATGTTAGTACAAATAAAGATAAAATTCAAAGATCTAACTACAACATTTAAGAGTTTATTTTGGTGGAAGAGTAAGTTTATATGGGCCGTATCTTAATTTATGAGACCTACTAAAAACATCACAATAAAATTAGAATATGATATCCGTTTTGTTACAATTTTGTACAAATACAACCGATTTAAAATCTATGAAAGTATTTCGTAAAGGTTTCAAGTAGTTTGTGGTACAAGAGAAGCGAAAATATCAAAGGAATAGATAAACTCATAAATCGAAAACAAACTGACAATGCCATGGCAAAAACGAAACTCGACGAAACGATAATCAACAGTTCACAAAACACAACGTAGAAAACTAATCACTTAGCAACACGAACCCCACTAAACCCAGTGATATCCAGTGCTATGGATTGGTAAGCAGCTCCTGTTCCACATGTGTCAACCGTTGTATTGCTCATTTAAGTACAATTCCGGTGATAAATTTTTAAAAGTTTAATACAGTCGGTCACAATCGAGACGAATAAGAAATATTATAGAGCTCTCACAAACAAAATTAACTATTAAAATAGATTTCCGTACGATGTTGTGTGGGCTTCATGTTTCTGTTGTTTTGTTAAACCATGGTGTTGTCTTTAACTTTTCGCCGAACGATTGGGGTTTTAGCTAAATATATATATATATATATATAAGCATATATTATATCGACTAACTTGCTCTGGCGGATGAACATGCACTTTCTGAATTTTGTTCAATTTGCAATCACTATAACACTACATAAAGAAAACTGAATGGTGGAAATCAAAATTGAACAATTTGAAAAGCATTATAAGATCTTATTATTGATATCATTATATATTTTTGAAAACTGGTTTCAGTTTTAAATTCAATGATCAAATATTTTTTAACAGTCTTGTCACCAGCTTAATCTTTAAAAAATGAAGTTTTGAACTCAACATTTTCTTTGATTTTTCGTAACGAGTCATGTATATCTAAATCACACTGTTGATGAATAACACATTTTCTTTTTTAATTTCTTGCTTTACATTGGTCTGTCTTTCATTTTCCCGTTTTTTTTTAAATGTCTTTCCCTCTTTAAAGATCTTGATTTAAAATGTACTATTTGTTCTGGTCATTGCACAAGATCGTATCTTCTTGTAGTATTTATGGGGTTGTTGTTAGAATATTTTTTGAAGTACAACAACCAATATTAAAGTGTAGGGTGACATTAATCAACAGATTAACTTTTTAAAGGTAGATTTCATATACCTTTAGGATTCTTTAACACAGTATATACAATTGTTATAATGTGATTTTTTAGTACTTGTGGTTTGGTTATCTGTTGTATCGTTATGTTAGAAATAAGGATTTTTCGTGCATTGATTTTTAAATTATCGTATAGTCTTTTGCATACATTATTGTCAGTAAACCGATTAAGATTAAAAAGGGGAAAGGTTGATGTCTTAAAAACCAACAAAAAACAACATGTTCATGTGCAGTCCTAATTCAGGAACATAATAGGTGGTTGTTTAATATTTGTATTTAAGATTTGAAGATATCAAGGGGACATTCAAAACTCACAAGTCGAAGAAAAACTGACAACACCATGGGAATAAAAGAAAATCGACGAGTAGGCGAGTATTATAGACTCTGGGTATGTCAGAGATTGACATATTATACATGCGCAAATATCCATTGTTAAAGACTGTATGTGACTTTTAAATGGCGTTTGGTTACACTCTATTTTTGTTTGGTTACTGTCTCATTTAAGTGTACATGGCACGCTTTATTCAAATTAATGTATGGAACACCGATTTTACATTGTATTGCCTTTGATACTTTCAACAAGGAAAACATAGTCTTTATATTTAAGTGCTTGTCTGCCTAAGGATCAGGCAGTGACCGAAACATGATAGTCTCAGATTTTGATGAAAACTTAAATCATCTGAATAACATGCTATAAAGAGAAAAATACTTTTCAGACTAATTATATATGGTTGCTATGGAAACAGGGCCATTTGATTTTTCCAAAGCAACAAGTAATTGGGGTTAACATAAAACCCACAGTTTTTCACTATTTTAGTCTCATGAAATCTGCTGTTTATATAAAATCTAGTATGTCTCCATTGAACTGCAACTTTTTCAGCTATCAAATATTCTTGAAGAACAGCTGTTTTGATGAAATTCTACTTCATTCTAGAAATGTTGGTGTACGGATGGTCTCCAGGTTCCATAATGTCCCATAAAGCCAAAAAAGGCCTGAAATCAAGTTCAAATATTTTCCATTACCAGAACAGCACATACATGGTGTTAATTAATATGGAACAAGTAGTGGTCATACTTTCATTATTTTATAAAAGGTCGGTGTTTTTTTATCTCCAAATAATGAGTAACCATAGCAACAAAGTTAACCCAATAGCAACAAAGCTAAAAAACAAATTGTAACAAATTTATTCAATATTAAAGTCTAAATGCATATATATGGTGTAACTATAATTTATTTAATCTATTCACATTAAAGTGTGTGGTCAATTGTTCCTATTTTTGCCAGGAAAGTATTACATAGCAACCAAAAAATGTCCAAAACAACCAAAATGAACAACCTAAAAATTGTGTGTTTTTTTTTTCATATAAAAATATTCTCCAGAGCATAATCTGACAATTAAGAGGTCAGATAAAAATCATGTCTATATATAATAAGTAAATCAAACAATATCTACATTTTATAAGCAATAGCTGTAGCCTCCTAGTAACAAAATAGATTCCTTCCATGCCAATAATTAAAATAACAAAAATTAATAAAATAATATTATTACTCTACCGACATGTAATATTTTATTTTATCTAAAGAGCTGTTTTTAATAAAAATCGAGGTAAAGTCATTATAAATATTGTGATGGGTTCTCATTACCCCACCCCTTTCCCCTTTTACTAATAACTGATAAACAGTTGTATGCATACATGTATAACTAATAAACAGGGATATTTTCAAAAGTTTCCCATTTTTGGTGTGAGCTTTCTTCTTATACCAGATTCATATTGGTTTGAGGCCTATTATTATAGTATCTGGCACTATCATGCTTTAAAATTTTTATTACAACTTGGTGGTTTTTTCCAAACAAGTGATCTGCATAACAACTATACATTCTCCTTAGCAACAGTAAATTATGCATAGTCCACCTTCTTTCTATCAAAATTATAAGTAATTATAATAATGTTCATACAAATTTTTATGTTAAATGCTTCAATATGGATCCTTTTCTTATCTTTATGGAATTTAGCTATCCCTAGCAACCAGATTTCCTTCCTAGCAAAATAAAGTGACTATTTAAAATAATATACAATACATAATTCTACCATATTTTATTAACAATTACACATGTCAGCACAAATATTCTTGCGATTAAAGAAAATTAGCATCCTTGAAAGTTGTTTTACTCCCTAACATCAGTTTCCCTCCCTAGCAACCACAACTCAAAATATGTGAAATTCACATATTTTCATTCAAATGTGACTTTGAAGAAATCTGAACATGAACATGTAACAATTTCATAATATCATTTGAGTAATATTTTGATTTGCTATTAGTATTTGAAAAACTAACCAAAACTAAAAAACTTACCATTGACCTATGAACCATGAAAATGAGGTCAAGGTCAGATGATACCGACTTCACAGACATGTACATCTTACAATTATTCTTTACACCAAATATAGTTTAACAAATTGCTTACAGTACTTGAACAACAGACCAAAACACAAAAATTTAACATTGACCAATGAACCATGAAAATGAGGTCAATGTCAGATGAAACCGGCCAGTCTGACATTTACCTCTTACTATCATTCCATACACCACATATAGTTGACCTACTGCTTATAGTATCTGAGAAACAGAACTAATCATGTAACTTTAACCTTGATCACTGATCATTTCAGGTAAAATAGTTTTACCTTATTGATAATCGTATTTGGATTTATTAATTAAATCTATAGAATTGATCATAATTTGTTATTACCGGTATAAATGATAAATATTGTTGGTTACTGTCTGTCTTTTTTTTCGTTTATCATTTTGTCATAAATCAGGTCATTATTTTTATTCATTTGATTGGTTTCACATTTTGTCATCTTGAGGTCATTTATAGCTGACTATACATTATGGTTTTTTTTCTAAATGTCGTACAGTGACCTATACTAGTAGTTACGAAATATGACTCTGCTTAATTTGGACTGTTAGATAGTTACACGTATCTCATTGAGAATAACACCAAATATTCTAATTTTATATTGTGGTATGCCTTTGTAAGCTCTTCTTATGTTGGAACAAATTCATGGCACTATATCTTATACTCTGAATGAACTGATTTAAGACTATCCCATTTCCATGTGCAGTGAAACCCACAACATTCTGGTCAAAAACCAGTTTGGCATTATAATTTAAAAAATGTATGTCATAATAAACATGCAACATTTTTCAAAAAGAAAACAATAAATTCACAAATTATTGCATTCATTTATTATAGTGCTTTTAGAAATTACTGGCCAAAAATTACAGATTAATTTATGCTAATTCAGGAAAAGCTGCATCCAAATATATTTATTTCATTTCAGAGGCGAGTTCTTATCATTGTGATACTCAACCAATCTCAACATTCAAATGTATTTAAAACCTCTATCACATACATGTAATTCCCGAATTTACAGTATTCAGATTGTTCAGGTCATTTTACATTTATCATGACTTAATATTTTATCTGTCATTCAGATTGGGTATATCTGTTCTTTAAGTTCAAACATGTCATATGGAATTTCTCAATGAATAAAGGCTAAGTTGCCATCGTTCTCTACTGAAATGTTGGTCAATTTGAAGGCACGCTATTTCATTATGTCCATTCGCTATAAACATTTTGATCTTCCTACTCAAGTGAGCAATGTTGGCATCACAATATGATTTGTCTGATTGAACTTTGCTGTAGTCGAATCTTTTAATCACCAATCCTGCAATCATATAAAATTTCAGTAAAAATCAATATAAATTAGCAATTTATTCACCGTTGGGTCAATATTCCTAATGCGCCTCAACTTGAGGAACACAAAAGTTGTGCGTAAACAAAAAATCTCTGTGTAGTGATATTGGACATGTTTCTATTTTTAACAAGTGACTGAGCTTAATCATTTGTGTTAATTTGAAAAGTAGAGGACATTAGAATAAATGTGTAAAAACTATGCAGTTATTAAATGTATCCAAAGTATTAAATTTTCAAAGAACTTATTGTGTGAAAAAAAAGGGATTTTTTACCACCAGGAGCCGCATCACGAAAGGATTTTCGGGGTGTGCTAATTTACGGAAAAATAAATCACACTTCGTACCTCGAAAATTTAACCACATATGTGAAAATGTCTCAGCTTTGAAATGAGCCATCATGCATATCCAAGTTTACGATACGGACTGTGCTACAGAGGAAAACGTTACCATTACCTCCTATGTAAAATCAATTACGCATATTGCCCCAGTTCATGTTGATAATTCTAAGTTCAATGAAGCATTTTGGTTGATTGAAATGTTAATGATGGAAGTTTAAAAAACGAACACTAATTTATTAATTTTGGTACATGTTGGTGGGACCAATATATAAATTTATGTATAAGTCCCAGGTGGACGATTGTTTTGTTTTTTGCTTACCAGTGATTTCGCAAGCACTCGTCATTTTCCGCATTAAAATCATAAGTTTTTCTTCTCATTTTTTGTCACTAAAACATGTAAAAGTTAAAAAATAAACTTGACACAGATATGTTTTGTCTGTATGTAAATTTGATAGAAAAATGCAAATGATGAAATGAAATATCAATACTCTGAAATGTAAAATATGCAAAATATTCAAAGTAAATGAACCATTACTGAAAGTATAGGGCCTAATAATGTCTGTGGAAATAAGAAATGCCATTAATGCTAAATACAACTGCATACCAAATATCACTAACGTATCATAAGTGGTTCGCCTTTAACTGATTTACATTATGTACATGTAATCACAAACTTTACAATATAAACTTTGCTAAAGTAACAAGGTCAATAGACCATGACTAAGTGGACAGGGCCAAATAATCTTCACGGATATGAGATGCATCAAATTGAATGCTTATACAACTGTATATCAAATATCATTTATTTACCATTAGTAGTTCCTCTTAAACTGACCTAATCACAATTTTTTACAATTCTTAACGACACCGCTATATTTGTGGGGAAAGGAAATGCATGATTCTTGTGCAAGCAAAAAAAAACTCTTGAAGTTGTTGACAATACATATGTAGGTGCCCTCTGCATAACTCTTGTTTAGCATTGTAAAAATTTTACCCAAGTTGCTCCAGCAGAAAAATGTAGGTCATATATTGTGTTGGGGTTAAAATAAACATTCAATTACTGGTAAATAAAATATAAAGATTCAAATAATGTTTACCTCAGCAATGCACTAGTATTCTATAGGGAGTTCTTTCAAATAAGGTATGCGTCTTTACAAATCACCTCTGCAATTACTTCAAATCCCTGAAGAAAGAAATCTGATAAAAATATATACATGTACGTGAATAAATTATTTATACAATAAACATTTCTTTGTAGCTCTTACTTTAGACCAATTTAATAATATGCAAATAACATTAACTTAGAAAAATCATTTCCCTTAGTACTAGATATGCAGAATATGTTTTAACCCCTGGGAGCTAGCTATATGTATAGAGTTTCAAGGGCTTTGGGTTACATTTTTTTAGTAGATTCAAGAATTATAAAGAAAGTGATGGTCCTTAGGCAAACCAAAAATACTGACCCTATATTTTATGAATAAAAATGCCTACAGTACACCCGAAAGTTTTTATTTGTCCTTTTTTATACAATGTAGCACTGATAAAAACAATATATTCCTCCCATTAACCCAATAAGGTATGGTTAAAAAAATCAACAAATGAAAAAATATTTCTACAATATTACCTTACCTAATTTGTTTAAGGCCTATTAAAAAAAAATTAGTTGTGCCTCCGATAACCTTACCTACGCATAAAAATGGACCCTAACAATTTTTGTAAAATTTGAACGAGCCCTATTTATATTGAGTCAAATTATTTCCCCTTTTTAAAATAGTCAAAAACTTATAAAAAAAAAATATTTTCCTACCTATCTAACCTAATTCTTTTCAGCGTGTTAGTCGAAACACCGGTGTTATTTTTTAGGCCTATATGCATCACGATGCATGAAACCTTAAACATTTGCTAAAGTATTCATGTGAACCTTCCATCGGAAGAACAATAATCCCTTTTTCAGGGGTCTCCTTCAGCTTAGTACACACTGATATTTTTTGGCATTATCACCAGTTTTTCATTCCTTTATAAAATACAAGAAAAAATTAATTAACTTCTTTTCAATCTAATAGAAAAAAATCTGCCAAAATACAAGATATGAGCCCCCCTTCTTTATATTCATTTTGAACCTTAATCATTTTCAATTTTACAATAAAGTGATGGGGGGAGGAGAATGGTGTATGTTCAAAATCATCTTTTGATATATAATAATATGTAAATAGTGTACCTGGTCTAATTGGCAAAGGTTTCTGTAGAACCAAGAAAAGGCCCTGCTAATCTGGATGGGCACTGGTCTGCGACGTCTGGTTTTGATCTTCCTTTACGAGACGGTTGTGCACACCCAACCTTCCTTCTTTTAATCTCTTGCATATCCCTAGGTTTTGTTGGTGTTTTAGATAAACGAAGTATGATTGTAAGTGGGAAAAGATCCCAATACATTATAAAATCAAATGTCCCTCCGACTAGATTTTTGCATATTTTAATCCTAGAGAAGTGGTTCAACAATTCTACTACATTGGCCAATTAGCGTGTTCTCTTTTTCATCCTTAGAATACTGTGAATACCCACATTCATCGTCAGAAAAGATTGAAAAACAACAGTTCAGTATTGTCTGGCCACATGCATGACATCCACATTGTTTGCACTAAAAGAGTTCTGCTAGAGGAAATAACTCTGTAAATTGTGTTCTAACATGAAGAAAGCAACAAAATCTAGGGAAAGGAATTTTGACAAGCAGACAAAAAAACCCACGAGACGGGGGCTTACACCTGAAATTAATATTATTTTTAGTATTTATTTTTACAATCATTGTGATTGTACGGTTCTAATTAGAAATAGCGAGAAATTTGGAGGAAACTCTCTGTGACGAGCAACATTTTCTGCGCCAAATTAAGCAAGTGGTGTTCTTCATTCATACTATTTCGAAAATTTCAGAACCGTTGAGTACCCTTAAAAAATGCCATTTTTCTATCAAAAAAGCTGCGGCACCATATGTGTTTTGCAGTTTTATTTACACCCAAAGGTGTTGATACAGAATTTGACATTTTTACCAACGGATCTTTTATAGTGAAAACGCAGGACCCAAAAAGGCTACCATTGTCGGCTATGTAAATAATTACTTCATTGTAACCTAGACAGACTGGCACTTAAATTCATAGAATCCAACCAAATATCAATAGAAATGATATTCCTCATTTTGTGGCAAAAACGAACCCTTTACAAAATTCTCAGTAAAAGAGCCGTGAATATTTTTTTTTGCCTTTAACATTGAAAAAAATGAGTTGTCATACTGAACGTTGCGAGTTCAATTACAAAAGATTTTCTCTTTGTACGTTTGATGATAATAATAGTGATAATAGATCCGTGATAAAATGTTCATTTTCTAAAGAACGGATTCGATTGTACAACAAATGGATACGAGTAACTAGAAGCTCTAAAGGGCCGACGTCTCTCACTTAGGTCTATGAGCATCTTCAACAATGGACTCTCTCCAACATTGTGGACTAACATAGAATTCATGACAAAAACCTTCTTTTTTTGTTGATCTTTTATTGCTGATAATTTTTTCTGTTTACAGTTTTTCTCTATTTTTTTTAGTTTTTGCCCAAAACACAAAATACGGTATGAAAAAAGCAATTCAGGTAATCACTCCTATAAAGAGTAAAGCAACAATTTCGGCAACATTTTACTGATTTGTACTATGTCTTGTCGATCATTTTTGCTATCTAAAGTGTCCATCTATCTATTATAGTTTTCAAGATAGTAGTCAAACACGTACAATATTTGTAAAAATCGTCATTAAAGAGCAAGTACTCCTACAAGGAGTCAACTGATGATTTTAGTTTATATTTGATTCATATATAGACAGAGTCTATCTGATCATGTCTGCTAATATAAGTTTCTATACATCTATTAAAGTTTTCTAGATAATGGAGAAAAACGCAAAAAAATGGTAAAAATCATTATCAAAAGGCAATAAACTCCAAAAAAGGGGTCGTCAGATGATTTCAAGATCGGAATTTATTTGTAGATCTCGTCTTGCTGATAACTTTTGCTTATTTAAGTTTCCATCTATCTATAATAGTTTTTCAGATATTAGACAAAAAGGCAAAAAAGTTGATAACAATCGTCATTAAAGGGTATTAACTCTAATAAGTAGTCGTCTGACGGTTTAGACCATGTAGATCGTGTCATGTTGATCGTTTATGGTATATGAGGTTTTTCTCTATCTATTTTTTTTTTTCAGATATTAGGAAAACATGAAAAAAATCGGTAAAATTCCCCATTTAAATCAATAACTCCTATAAGAAATTGTCTGACAGTTTAGATGTGTGTAGATAATTTGTAGATCTCATCATACTGAACATTTTTCCCCTGATAGATTTTCTCAATTCATATCGGTTTTCAGATAACAGACCAAACTTAAAAATGTTACCCCTATGTTCTATCTGTAGCCGCGTCGTCCATATTATCTGGCAGGCAGAGTCATGAGACACATTTTTTACACTAAATACCCTAATAATGATTGTGGCCAAGTTTGGTTAAATTTGGCGTAGTAGTTTCAGAGGAGATGGTTTTTGTTAAAGTTAACGACGACGGACGCCAATTGATGAGAAAAGCTCACTTGGCCTTTAAGGCCAGGTGAGCTAAAGATTTGAAGTCAATCATTTTTTTTTCAAGATCACATAATGTAGTTTTTCTTCAAGGAAAACAAGATTTTATTTTCTTCACTTTAGATATATTTGTACGATTGTTTGTTTTAAATTTCGGAATATCTTCACTGTACCTTCAAATGTCTTCTGACTGATGTCTCATATCAACCCTTTCATTTCCCCTTTCCGAAAAAAAAATAAAACTTGCATCTAGTGTCTTTTATTCTATTTACAGAAATGTCTTTTAGGTGATTTTTCTGATCTTCATTACAGCTTTGATGAACTTAAAATTATACCATTTCATTTTTATTTTTTTTAAGTCAAGATTAAGGTAAACATAACTGCAGCTTTTGTGCCACCATGGTCCATAGTTGTTATTAGTAGCACAATTTGAACTACTGGAATCATTGTCTCTGTCCTTGGTGGTGAAGGGTCTACCATTGTTGTAATCCATTCTATTTCCTACAATTATTATTTTTTTCAAACGACTACTATGCAATCAATTTTTCAACAATTTTGCACACACACAAACTTTCGAGAAAAAAAAATGATATCGTTCTTTTTGCAAATCCGATAGTTATGTCATAGGTTTTGCTGGTGAGAATTTATGAAATTACCTCATGTTCTCTGTCACTTTGATACTTAATGTATTTCAATTTCCGTGAGGGTGATTTATGCAAGATTTATTTCGTGCAACATGTTTGCTGCTACCAATTCAAGACTTATAAACAAATATGTATTGAAAAATGGAATGAAACATCTACATAATTGTGAGACCAATAGCAAAAACGAAACACGCATTAAATACACATAAACATAAAGGAAAATGAACTTCAGCTTCTCAAGAAAAGATTTAAAACCAAATAAAAGTGACAATTTTTATATCGATTTCATTTCTTGGTTTGAAATTCAGGAAACGTAATAAATTCTGCAAATCTTAAAAACCCTAAGGGTTTCCCGATTGTGACATTTAGACTGAGTGTGAATTCTAATGGCGGGTGATGCATCCAAAACAGGACACACTTATCCTGTCGACACAGTCGGTCGTTTTTCTTTTTGACTTCATGCGATCCCTCAGTTTTTATGTGATACCTTGATTTGTCACTTGTAAATTGAATTACGAGATTTGAACATCGGTAAACTTCTATTACCTTGATTAAACAGTTTTCAGATTTTTTTAGACAATGTTCACGAACATAATCTGATTGATCTTCCTTTTTTTGTAAGATCTGAAAATAAGCAATAACATATAAATCATGAATAAAACGATTTGGAGGAATCTTCAAAATTCATTCGGTGCATAAGCTCGGCACCACTTCAGAACATTTTTCAGTTAGACACAGCAAATTTCCTAACCATATTCGGAAATATTTTCCAGTTTGCCCGACACAATTTTTGATAGTCCATAGAAAACTATACCGAACCTTTTTTTGGCAAAGATTTCAATTGGATGCTAAAACGTCAATGAGCATGACCTCTTATTGGATGTTTTCAGATCAAACACGTTTAACGCAGTAAGGTGAAAGATTTGATTTATATATAACATTCAGGAAAATGAATTGGAGAAATGTATGGATGACCTACTGCTTGTATTTAACTCTTCAGTGAAACAGTAAAATGGTACTTTTCAGGTTACAACATTACAAGATCTTTTGACATTTATATATATGTCTGTTATATATCCATGTATGGATTGGCCTTCAATCGAATTATTAAGACAAAATATACAGGATTCTAAAGAAGAAGACCCAAAAGAGACAAGTATTGTTGATTCCTATTCCAATATCAAAGGTTAAATAAGAAAATATTCTGATTTAAAAAATCTGAAAAATCAATTTTTATCTTGGTTTTTATTTTATTTTTTTTAAACAAAGAAAATAATTTCTATTGACCTTTATTTGAGCACCCATGGCAAAAGACAAAGAATGAGAGATCATTTGGAGGAAGTTGAGTTGAAAACAGTCTGAATGAATATGTGAAAGTTGCTTTTACATAAACATACGTCTACATCAACATACCTGCAGTTCCTGTGTAATCACCAATAGTTAACTTGAACTTTGAATTTTCATCACCAACAACAAACGTCTTATAAACTGCATACGTCTTTTTATTATTGGTATCAACCAAGTCAACTCTCAGTTCGTATTTACCACTGGTTGTCAGCATGTTCAAATATTTGTTACCTATTTCGTAAAACTACTGATGTTAAAATTATATAATCTACGTGTTTAGCAAAACTGTTCACTTTGAACTTGTACCTACATAGTATCTAAATAATTTGATCATATTAGTCCATCAACTGCTTAGAGAAAAAACCAAACAAGGCTAACTGGGATCTTAAAAACCTTTTTATATGTAGGTGCAGACAACAACGGACACAATTAGCAACTTACCATAGCCTCAAGTGAAAGAATAAATATGTACTAAGAAAATACTGTGCAAAACTAATATACAATTATTTCAGCATTTCCAATTGTGGAAATGAAAGTATATAGTATATGGAGTTTGCATAAAATGTACATATAAGAGTGTAAAATGTTCAAACCTGCCCATAAACTTAACACATGGACTTTTGATGCTCAAATATAAAAAAAAGATATCTAAATTCTGATTTCAACGGACAATATTCTGTTATCATATGCATTTGGGGAAAAACATCTATAAATATATTGACGAACCATCCCTCTTATTCTTAATGATAACTTTCTACAAAATTTTCTAAAATATATTATAGAGCATACGGCCGAACAGTAACCGATAGTTCGGAATTAATACAAGACAAGAAAACCATTTTTTGGTAATCAGATATTTTCAAAGATTTAAATTTGAAAGGTAAAATCTCGGGCAAAATGAAGTTTCTTGAAAAAACAAGCTGTCACAATGATGAAATACAATTCTTAATTTTATACGATATTCAAAATTAAAGTAAGATGATGTGGTATGATGGCAAATGTGTTTGATAATGATTACGAAATAAAACTATTTGCTATTAATCTTGCAAAACCTTCAGTTTATTGTATAAAATCAAAACTTAAAGTAATAACGATCTGTGCGCTAAGATATTTCATATTCTAATGACTCACCAGAAATTTATTATATTTTTGTTTTGCTTGACACCTAATCTTTAATATTGTCATATGACACAGAGTCAATATTTGAAGTAACTACCCCCCCCCCCCCCTTTTTTTTGTATTATGAGACAAAATTGTCTCATAATACAAAAATCCAACTCATTAAAAAACCTAAGAGAAATGTCCTCTAATAAGAGAGTGCCAATGGTTTAAAAAAAAAAGTATTGTTTTAGCAAACCCTCCCTCTTTGAATACATGAATTTCAATTTGTTCAGTAAACAAAAAATATCTGAACTAATAAAAGAAACCCAAGTATTTATTAGTTCCTCGGGGTAAACAGTTTAAGCATAAGGATTTAAACTAAGGTACGGAATTGCCCTATTTGCACGACAAAAAAAAACCAAAATGTATAAAAGGCTTTTTTAATAGAAGCTAAAAGTCCTACTTGATGTTTTATTTATAAGAGAAACGTAATCGATAGCCAATGACAATTATTATGACAATCAGATTTCAAGTAACACAAATAGTCCATTTAATGCAGTACAAGTAATCAAATTGTTTGAGCAATTGATGACAAAATAGTGTTAGGCAGAATAGTTCATATTGAATACAGCATGTAAATATATGTAATTTGGTCACGTTAGTCTAGCAGATTATTTTGAGGAAAGCCCAAAAAAAGCCTACAGAAAAGCAGCCGAATATGTATGTATCAAACCTTGCTTTATATCAATAGACAATATAGAAACAGATTAATGAAAAAAACCTCTCTTTCAAGTTAAAAAAATTAAATTCTCTGACAAGGATATCTACCAAAAACTATACTTAAATTCATGAGTGCAATAATTTCACCACTTAAAACAATATTTATATGAATATGTTTAGATTAAATGATACGAGTAAAACTATAGATTGTTCAAATGTGCATGAACAATTCAGCATAACACAATACTTCTTGGCGCTTGTCAAATAGATTTAGAAATAAACAATTGGATTTTCATTAGCCTTGTTTGTTAACATTTGAATTTGGTGAAAATGTGTTGTAAAAAAAAAAATAAAATTCACCTTCTCTTTTAAATTGTTGTGACGATAATTGTTCTGTTTAATCCACCATTTTCTACATAAAACAATGCCTGTACCAATTCAGTTGTTTTCCATTTATTTGATGTGTTGGAGCTTTTGATTTTGCCATTTGATAAAGGACTTTCCGTTTGGCATTTTCCTTGGAGTTATGGTATTTTTGTAATTTTACTTTTTGTCAACAAGAAATTCTAAAACATTAATGTATTGAAGCATCTATTAGATTGAAGAATTTCAAAAATTGACATACTAGGGAAATGAGTATGACAGAAAATATTCTTTATAAAGACATCACATGGTCTGACAGGTAATATGCTCATGTCGCCTAAATATAAATGTTAAATGTGTTTGTAATATAACTACTTAATACTCATTCTCTGTAATCACTTAAACTTTATCGGCACACATAGTCACCGATCTTTCTAAAAATTGGCTGATATGTAGATCCTATTAGACTAGTCAGAAAAATAATGCCAACCGATATATATATATTGGTTGGTTACCATGGTAACCGCACAGAAAGTTGGGATTTTTGAGAAAAATACAATATTTGGTGTAGTGTTGTGACATTATGCGGCTACATCTATTAAAAAGAAACACAAAAACAATTAATTTCAGTCTTGTTTTAGTCAAAAATCTAAAAAAGTTATGGGCAATCTACCTAGAAACATGCGAAATTAATTTCTAAAAAATGATCATTGTGTAATATTCCTCACAATACGAATTATCTCCCTTAGTTGGGTTACAATAATGACTGGACCAAAACGAAAACGCTAATAACTTTTTTATTCATCAAAGGATTTCTGTCAAATTTGAATTGTTATAAATTTAGACCATTCAATACATAAATATAAGAAAAATATTGAAAACTTTTTTAAATCTTCATTAAACGTGACCTGACCAACGCTGACAATGGGTCCGAGTACACAGTTATCGTCCTTTGGTTTTCGTTGTCCACGAATAAAGTCCCTAGTGTGGACAGTGTGTTGCTTGCCAATTTTTTTAGTACCCCTTCCAAATGTATTCCTTCATGTTTTATGCTTCAAATAGCAAGTAGGGGGATGAAATTACACTGTAAAAAAATTTGGGTCATGAATTGTAAAGTAAAGTAGTGATTTGGTCCAGCTGAAAAAGGTTAAAAATTAGCACTTCGGAAGCTGTCAAAAGATTTCAAGACCCCCTTAACATAGAATTGTCCATATTTTGAGTTAGAGCCGATGAAGTTTTCTATAATTTTGATATAATTTGTCCCAAAAGTAGTACAACACACTGTAAAAATATTATTGAGAAAGCGCAGGTGGGATTTTTTTTATTTTCATTTATTGTCTAAAAGAAATGCACTACGAAATAACTGTGTACTCGGACCAATGACAGGACCAAATGAAAATGCTAATATTTTTTGTATTTCTTAAAGGATTTATGTTAAATTTGAAACATAATTAAACTTTTTATGGTATTGAGTAGTATATTGTATTAAACTGTGTTGTAAATTATGTTGTATATTACCGGTTATAATTTGACACGTTTGATCACAAATATAAAGTAACACACAAGGTTTGATTGAAGTAGGCTATACATACATGTAAGTTGATAAATCCAATATAGTTTGTTTTTTAATATTTTCTTACAGTAAAAAATTATTTCCACGTACTACTTAAGGCATGCCTGAGCCTTGTGCATGATATCGTGGTAGTTTTAAATATTTTCATAAAACATAAGTTAACATATTCACGCACTTAACTTGAGGGTTGCCAGAGCCTTGTCTTAGTTTTAAATGTTCCCGAAAAGTCAGTACATTTATTGTTTGCTAATATGTTTGCAAAGCATTTTATATTTTCTCATTTGATAAAATTAATGGTTCAATCTAAGTGTTTCTATAAATTTGATGCAAAGCCTATTACATATAAATAGGTATAAAGTCATTTTTCCTGATAACGGTTAGAATGTAAGACAGCAAGTCACAGACAAAAAGTCGCGTACAAAAAGTCACAGTCATGTATAATAATTTATGTTATAAACATTGACTCCTGTTTCAAAGTAAAATCTAAAAAAAAATTGGTTAAAAGAAAGACAGTATACTTACTTTGAGAAACATCTTTCTGTAATGGGCTTTCAATGAAAATCAAAGTTTATATTCTTCTTTTTGTGGTTTAAAGTTTCTTTAAACAAGGTAGATGCTGAACAAATATAATTTACAGATATAAACAATACCAAATATTCACATTATTTCTTAAAATTGGTCACAAAGCCATAACTTAAATTTGCTATTTCTTTAATGAAAAATGTGCAAAAAAATAAAAATACCCATAACACTTCGCTTTTGTACATTTTATGAGCAGAAGATTATATGACATAGTCAAATAAGAACTTACAACCCCATCAAAGTATCATATTTTACATGAATTTTAAAAAAATCAACCAAAAACTGACAAAAAAGACTCATTTTTGCCTATTTATCTCCCATTCCAATGTAAATTTCTATAAGAAATTAAAAATGCAAATTATGAGTTTTCCTTAAGTTAAATTTTTTAGGTCTTTTTTTCTGTGTATTTTTGGGGCTTAATGCTATAAATTAGAACTAAAACATTTTATGTTGCAATTAGTTTAAGGTTCAAACTTAGTTTGACTGGACTAATATGTATATAATTCTTTTAAAGTTACCCTGTGTAAAGAGTTATCATATTGTCAATATTTTTTGATTTGCTGCTAAAAATCCATTAAGATAATTGTTATTTTCTCAAATGTCAATAATCCGATGCCTATTACTAATGTTAATATAGTGCTACCATAGGCGGACCCAAGGGGCCCTGAGGGCCCGCCCCCTCCTTTCATTGGAAACATTTAGTTGATTACATATGGAATCACTGAAGCATGAATGTAGCGGGCTATCTCTTAAGGCAATCAGTGGGACCCCTTATATGAAAATTTTCTAGATGGTATATTTCCCCCTGCTGCTGGTTGTAAGACCTGCAGTCACCAGCTGACAGAATTTCCGCGGGTCCTCGTAGGGAAACGAAATTTTTTGGAAAATATTGAAAATTCCACCCCGGCCAGAACCTCAAACAAGAAATGTGTCGGATAGATAGCAGGGACCATCAGGTCGACGGCCGACCGTACCGGCCATTGCTAGTTACGCCCTTTGTTTGCTAAAGAACCCTTGTGTTAATTCTTTTTAAATCTCCCTAGTTGACCTATTGAAATGTCTGTCCTTGTCCAATTGATCCCAATTTCCAGTGATTTTTCAAATTGTCCGTCTTCATCCCAGCCTATCCATATTGCAGGACCTTTTTGAAATTTTATATTTTTTATAACTTTACCTAAAAAGTTATCTTCATGTAGATACTCATCATCCAATAGTACAATATTATTCAAAGCGTAAAGCTATACATGCTTTGCAATTTCAACATTGAGTTTAAGAATGAATAAGAAAAATAAACAGCGCATAATCAAGGTATTTTTTCCCTTATGGAAAGGTTAGATGGTCAATTATCATTTATTTAAAGGATCAACGTCTGACTCTTTTGTTTGTGTTTTTTATTGTGTTGAATTGTATCAAATTATTGTCTTTGATTAAATTTTAGTCAGTAGATTAGCACAGAACCTACAATGTTCCTAATAAATTTATTGATTTTGTTCTCTTTTGAAATATATGCATGAGATGTTTGACACTGGACAATCGATCATTTCTTTTTTACAAAATCTTACAACCAGCCCCCCCCCCCCCCCCCCCCCCCCCCCCACAAACTGTCAACACATAGTGGCACTTTGATCTATAATCTTCATTACAGCATTTGAATAACAGTTCATGGAATGACTTGTAAAAACCATCATTCTTTGACACTGCATTAAATTGAAAACTTAAAGAAGAGAGTTTTTGAATGAGAGATTTAGTCTATTTTAATGCGTTTTCCAAGTTTATGCATATAATTTGTTGTTTCTATGGCAACACTATCACTAATAATGCCTGGAATATTATTAATATTTCATAAATACAAGAAAACCTGCATAATGTAAGCAAAATTGTACACATTCATTGCTATATGTATCGAAATTCATTAAACGAATTTGTAAAAATTAGCACTTATCAATATATTTGCAAATGGACTGCTTGTTTCCATGGCAACACATTCAATGGCAAATATTGCACAATTGAATATATAATTATTTAAATGATTTTATTTGTTTTTTCTAGTTTTTCTTGTATATTTTTCATAATCATGAAAACAGACTGAAATTTCTTCATTATCAGCACTTTTATCCAGATTAGAGAAATTATATTTGTTTCCTTCAAGTGGTAACACCATTATCGATATACTATATTAGCAAAATTATTTATATATATACATGTCAGTATACAGTTAAACTTAATAAGTGTTTTAGTTTTCCTACTTTTGTGCAACTTTAAGAAATTAACTGAAACTTTTTCAAAATTGTTTTAAACATGTGTATCATCAAGAAATTGTTTCTATAGCAACACAGTTAAAACTACAATACCGTTATATATGAATATGTTAAATATTTTGATGATTACAATAATTTCCACAAATTGTATATTTATTTATTTTTTTCTGACCGCAGAATTAGGGTTTAAAACTTTTTTTTCCAAATTTTTGATTTTTTTTTCTTTCTGAAAAATGAAAACTAAGCATTTTGTATCCATGGTAACAAAAAAATGAGACATACTTCCCCATTACTTTTTCGCATCATTGATAAGATAAGACTATGGTATTTATGAATTCATGCTTGACTTTAACTCAGGTGTCCGCAAAAAATTATGGTGGTCATTCAAAAATGACCTCAAAAGGGTATTTTTTACCTAATGCCAACCACATAAAAAGGGGGGTATATATGATTATGATTGAAAATGAATATGAAAATATCATATATTAAATTACATTAATAAAATGCATATATTTATAAAATTATAAAAAAATATTCTTTCTCTTAATCATTTATTAAGAAAAATTATGTTGAAAATAGCCTTTTTCAGCTTAAAATCATAGATGGCCAGAAGAGGTAAAACTGGTCATCAGTTGCTATGACAACCGATATGCTTAGCAACCAAAATTTTGCCATTTTTTGTTTGTTTCATCAAGACTAGTAAGTTTGTGAATTTTGAAGAAAATCCATGACCATGCGTGCCACACTCCCTATGTAAGAGTTTAAATAGTTACAGAGAACCAGTATTAAACGATTACTTACCAAGCCAGTATTCTTTTTCCACATCACCGAACCCTTCCTTATATTCATTCCAGGTTCTATCAAAGTTTGTAGTCCCATCAATTCTTCTTTGAATTACCTACACACATATATTAAATGTTTTATATATAATTCAGATGTTTAGAATATGAACTACATAAAACAAGAATCATCTATTGCTTTGGTTCCTTGTTTGATCCACTTGGATTATATCAGCTTTTGGTCGTTTGTATTAAGTTTAAAATTTTGACCTCGACCAATCGAAGAAAAATTGTTAGTCAAAATGCGCATTTGGTGCATTAAAATTTGTACATTTAATGTTATTAATTATCCATTTGTATCACTTACAGTTTGAATCAAATAAAGCCCCTCTACGAATATTTCAAAATCTGTCGGGACAACTCTCCTGACACCGTAAAACAGTTTCTGACTGAAGCGTTGTACCCTAGAACGAACAGTTTGTGGAGAGTTTGAACAAAGCACAATTTTGGACAGTTATAATTTAGAACAGATTCTAACAGTTTTGAATAAGAACAGTTTTGGACAGTTCTACACTTGAACTGATTCTGACAGTAATACATTAGAAATGATTCTTACATTTCTACCCTAAACAAATCCAGAACACGTCCCTGTACTAAATCACGATCAGAGAACTGCTCTTATTTCTTTTTAATTTTTTTTTATTCGAGCGTCACTAATGAGTCTTTTGAAGACGAAACGCGCATCTGACGTACAAAATTTGAATCTTGGTATTTATTATGAGTTTATCAATAATATTTAGAACGGTTATATGATTGAATAAATGCGAAATATACTAAAGGGACATTCAAGCTCATACTGGTAAGTCTTAAAATTAACTGACAACGCAAAGGCAAAAAAAAAAAGAAAAGAAAAAGACAAAAAGACAAACAACTGTACACAACACACAACATAGAAAACTAAAGGACCAGCAAACCGGGAATGCTTGCAGGTGCTCATGCGGAACAGATTCTGGTAGTTCTACTTTAGAACAGATTTGGACATTTTGATCATATAGATGCTATTGTTACAACGTTTTGACACATCCTTGGCTTTTGAAAGTTTAGGTTTAAGCGTTCTTGATAGTACTTCGGACGCCCGAAATATATATAGTTGTTGTTTTTATCAACCCAAGAACTGATCATGAAAGTTTCATGGTAGAACTGATCAAGGTAAAACTGTTTAGAACCGTTAATTGACAGATTATTCTGATATATCGAAAGGAAGATAAAACCAATCCTAACTGTTAATATTATTATCATGGCAACTGTTAATATTATTATCATGGCAACTGTTAATATTATTATCATGGCAACTGTTAATATTATTATCATACCAACTGTTAATATTATTATCATGGCAACTGTTCATATTATTATCATGGCAACTGTTAATATTATTATCATACCAACTGTTAATATTATTATCATGGCAACTGTTGAAATTATTATCATACCAGCTGAATATATTATTATCATGGCAACTGTTAATATTATTATCATGGCAACTGTTAAGCGAATTTAATTTGAATGTACAATAGATTTTTTTTTGCAAGCATTATATTTTGACTTCTAAATGCATGTTTGGATTTATCAATAAATTAAAGATAAACATGATAAAGCAGACATAAAATCAACATCTACAAAAACATTCATTCACAATCACACATCTTAAAATTACCATGCAATTGTTGTTGGTATGAATCATCAATTATGGCTAAACACATATGAACTTACGATAATTACAAATAATAGTAGGATGGTCATCCTCATGACTTTAAGATAATACAGTGTAAAATATATGCAGCCTCAGTGTGTAATAAATTGTGTATGTATGGCTTTTAGCTCAATAGGATAAAAAAATGTCTAAAAAAATTATGTCTAAATCCAGATGGTTGCATACAGGTACAATATGAACGTACCATAAATAAATGTTGCAAGATAATACTTATACATAACCAGTTCATTCTAGCACAGTCATAATAACTTTAACACGATATCAGATCTGATCTAAAAATAGTCAATATAAAAATAAGTAGACGTGGTATGATTGCCAACTTTCCACCAGAGTTCAACTGAAGTAGATTTTAGCAATTATAGGCAACCGTACGGCCTTCAAAAATGAAAAAAACCGATAACGTTTAGTCCGCTTTAAAAGGCCATTCGAAAAATATGAATAAATCATTTTAGAAAACCAATGACCTAATTTATAAATAAAAAAATCTAATTAAATTTTAGCTTTTTTTGAAAAATTTCTATATTGGTGAGACATGCTCCTTGGCAGAAAATTGTGATCTGTTCAGTCAAATGTCAGGCTTTCATAATTTGTTTTTTAACATAATACAGCAACTTGACACCCTTAAATAGGACACTTCATATCTAAGTTAATTGTACAAAAAAATATTCGACGAAATAACAATTAAACATACGGTCCATCCTCCGCCGTCAGTAGTCATATCACAGTATGTTTGGATTCCATTTAAACTTTCCGGGTATATGATATATTCTCCACTTGGTTTGTTTTTTCCTTTCATATAGCTGCAGTCTTTATACTTTTGAGTAGCTAATGTATCTGGAAAAAATATTTTAATTGGTTTCTTCTTTAACATTTGTTGTATATATTGTTGTCTCTGAAATTGTTTTAAGCATCTGATTCAGAGAAAGGCAAGAAAAAAGGAATTGTTCCATTTACTTTTGCTTCCTGCTAGAACTGTTTTGGTGTTATAATTAATGTACTATCATAACCATAGTATGTAATGTTCAAATACTTTATGGTAACATGAATGATAATTATAAACGGAACATATAAAAGTATAAGAATTCATTTATTAACCTCAACGAGATTTCCATTATAATGTTAAGATATAGGTCTTATGGTTAACTGATGTTTTTGTGTTTGCACAATATCGCAATCATCATAATTAATGATAAAGTACAAGTTACGAAATAAAATTTAATTCATCATTTACAAATTTCGAATATTATTTTTTCATCTCACAAATTTTTAATCTTACTGTATCAAACCAATTAGAGCAGTCATATTAAAGTAACACCACAAGGTTGATCACTGTTCTCTTTATTTACCGTGCTACAAGCAGTCGTTTCATTTACAATATACAATCCACAGCTGATATATACTTATGGTAGAACACTAACTATTGCAATATGTGTGATTGCCGTTTGAACTTTAGAGTGAAAAATAGCTAGAAAAGAATTTATTTGGTTGAGCACCTTAAAGATCACAAAATTTATGGATTTCTGTAGATTAAGGGAGATGACTGTCAAATATACACAAAAGATGCTGGTACATATATTCCAGTCAGTTACCTCAAAACTGAATAAGAATTTATCTAACACAGTTATTCTTATTGTACTGGGTTTGTGTTGCAGCCTCATTTAATATTACTACAAGATTTATTTAACTCTACCAAAAATTAAACGGAGGTGTTGAAAATATTGATAAATATTACAATAATAACATAAATGAATTAAAGTCTCAAATGGACTATTGTAATATATGTGACTGATCAACATGATCAATGTAGCATGTTTATGATGTAGTTGCAATTACACGAAGGTTGTAAATTTGGATGAAAAATGATAAGGTCCCAAGTCATGAAAATTCTAACACATAATTCAAACAATTCAATAATAGCAGGTGCACAAATACAATATATGTGCAATCTTTCTGTAAAGTTTCAGGGATCTTGGTTGTAAACAGTAGGTCTGGAGTGGATTACATAAATAAGTTACCAACTATTCAATGGCCGTCCGCCAAGCCGCCCTGCCGTCCAGCCGCCAGACATCACCATCCGTATATATAAAACAGTTTTGAATTTCGTCCGACCCGGCCAAAAAAATAAGGGTACACGATCATTACACGAATGATTTGAATTATTTTTTCTACAAATAAGTGCTTTAGAGCAAGATAAAATCGTAGAACATCAAATATTTAAAGTTTTTTAAATAATTGATGTGTAATGTGCCATTGCTAAGGTATATGTGGGCTGTACTTAAATTTGTTTTAGGGCTTCAAATACACATGGTTTAATTCTTATAGATATAATGACTAAGTACATGTGTATATTTGCAGATTACTCATATCGACAATTATATGTACTAAGATACTTTTGTTTGTTTAGGCTTGGAGACATTTAATTTGGTCTGGCATTGCTAAACGGGTCATTATAGTGATGGGGGAAGAACCCCAACTTATCTTGTCAGAAGTCCATTTCGTCCAAATATCTAATCATTCCTTTTAAATTTCTCGCACGTAAAGCAATCACTAATCGAATAATAGTACCTTATTGACTATTGCCGACTTTTCATATAACCTAGACATAGGTTATCTTTCAAAATTGGATTATAAAATCAGTGCCAAGGGAAACTCAACAACTTCTTTTTTTGTTGGGTATGAATTTTCTTCGAGTTCTTGCTTTCCTATTGTCCTTTGCTTACAAATTCTGAGTATTTCAAATGGTAAAATTGCAGAAATGTTATTATTGAAGAAGTATATCACTATTAATCATGTGAATTACATTATATGGTTTTGGAATGACTCGAAAGATATTTTTTTCTTACTTTTAATATTTGAAAAATTTCTCGCATTATCTGAAATTTGACCTAATTCGCTGCCTGTCCATTAACTTTATTCACGATTGAAAATACAGTCAACATATAAAACAAAGTTATTATAGATTACTTAGAAATGTCCTTCTTTCAAATAACACATTCAATCAGAATTATGTCTATTTTTATCGAAAACAGGTGTAAAGACACACTTGAATGAACACCTTGGCCTTATAGACTCCCCAAAAAATGTCATATTCAGTAAACATCACTTTTCGTGGTGAATTTCAGCTAGCAAACATGTAGTTGTTAACTTCTATGTCATTTGGTCGATCTCTGGTAGAAATGTCTCATTGACAATCATACCACATCTTCTTATCTTTATATGTATACGCATGGTGTATTTATCGGTAAAAGGAACGGGAGTGGAATCCTATAGCTACCCGGGTTTACCCCTCAGGGAAAGAATATCGATATTTGTTCCTTGATATTAGTACCAGAGAGAAAAAGAACATGTTTTAATTCTCCAAAATTTCGTTCTGCAGAATTATTGCATGTAAATATAAGAGTACCGTATATAAAAATCATAATATATAGTGCCAACACTCTAAACTATTGAAAATAAGTCATATTGATCTTAAAATGAATTGTTTGTAAAACCAATTGAATGCGATAGAACGTAAACATTTATTTTGCAAACTAAACAATGTATGAATGGCAAAAATCTCGGTTTTAAAATCCATTTTTTTTTTTCAGATTTTTTTTGTCGTTGACTTCAGGGATCACTACCGTATAATCACCATCTTCTTTAATATTCAGTATATATAGTAATTGCCTACCTATGAAAATATTTATCTCTTATACCAGGAAAAATTTCAAATAACTGTCTCTATCGACACGCTTTATATTTTATTGAAAAACCTTTGTCAACAGACGTTTATATAGGTAGTAGGTGTGCGCTTTAACTCGCACCGGGTGTTCCATTACTATTAAATAAATTTCCTCCAAGTAATCTAAGAGGTTACCGATATAAAGTCGACGCTCCTGTTTGGTGACAGCCAGCCTTTCTTTGTATTCGAGTATTAGAATTAGGATTATACGACTCGGTTTTAACTGCTCTGTAAATTCTACTAATTTGTTTGTTCAAATAATTCTCTTTCTGTTTTTGGTTCGAATGTTTGCATTAGACGTTGATCAAACTAAAATCAATGTTCAATCATAAGATTTTGTTTTAATTTCAGTTCAATTGATTTATTACAATATGCTTTCAAACTGATTCGCAATTAAAATGGATACAATATATGCACTTAGATCAGTCTTTTACGTCAAAATGCTTATCTGATACAGACAATTAGCACCGTTTATATTATTATTATACCTTGTCTTTCTCTTCAAAAGTCATTGGCACGTAAAACCTGTTTCGATTTAAATATACATGTATTTACCTGTACCAAGTAAGACTATTTGGACTGTGTGTCGTTCGTTTTCATTTTTCTATTAGTCTTTTTTTTTGTAGGAGTCGATTACTGATCGTTTGTATGGTCTGGTGTTCTGTCAAATATGTTTTCGTTCCCTGGTTTCCTATTTATGTAATTCATGATGACTAATATTTCAAATGACCTTACCATTCAGTTTTTCAATCAAATTGGTTTTCCATTCTTCCAAATCCTTTTTTTGAGTTTGCAATTCATCTTTAATATTTCGTGATAAATTTGCAAATTGAGTTTTCAAATCATTTGCAAGTTCAATTATTTGTTTGTTGTTGGTGCCATGTGATACTTGGAGCTTGGATAAATACTCCGATAACATTGCTCG
This sequence comes from Mytilus californianus, assembly GCF_021869535.1. Taxonomy (NCBI): domain Eukaryota; kingdom Metazoa; phylum Mollusca; class Bivalvia; order Mytilida; family Mytilidae; genus Mytilus; species Mytilus californianus. Next base: position 21,459,786 of record NW_026262626.1, on the reverse strand, counting down.
TTTTAGGCTTTCTTGTTTTTGTTCAAATCCGCTCAACAAATCTGTCATTTTCTTATTAAAGTTTGCTTCAGATGCATTTAAATTCTTATAAACTTCAGACATTTCTTCTTGAACTTTTCTTTCGTTGGCTTGGAGATTTTGAATTATATCTGATATTTTCATGTCATATCCTTCCTTTGTCTCCTTCATTTTGGACGAGTAATCCTTTAACATTGTAGTCTTTAAATTGGTTTGTTCATTTTTTACCATGTCTTTGATATCCTTGGAAAATGTTAATTGAATGTCCTCACTTATGTAGGATTTTAACTGTTTGTTCATTGAGGTTATATCCAGTTCCGCTACGAGTGGGGCTATAAGTTCGTTTGACACTAGTGGCATTCTTATTTCTTGGCATGCTGAACTGGACTTCAAACAGGGGGTACCAGCAACATAAACAATCATGAATAAAATAATTTGTAATCCAATTATTTTCTCCATACCGTTAATTTTAAGTCCGTTATTTCCCATTTTATTACAATTAAATAACACATGTAGTGTCGGTTACAATACTGCTATACTTCAGAAATTGAACAACAACACAATTTATCTAGATTACCGATTGATAAACACTAAATATACAAAGAATTTGAACAACAACGTCATAACTCTAATTCCAACTTGAATATTTCTGTAGACCACCTGGAAAAATGACAGAATGCCTTAATGCTGTCGTCATCAGTCGTAATAACATACTGCCAACATTTCTAATAAGTTCCAGTAAGTCTTTTTTGTTATACAATTACGTAATATAAGATAGTATGCATGTATCTGTAGATCGTTCATGCAGTTTGCTTTTTTGTTTTGGTGTAAACTGATTAGTATAAAGTAAAATAACAAAAGTACCAAACTCCAAGGAAAATTCAAATCGGAAAGTCCCTTATCAAATGTCAAAATCAAATGCTTAAACACATCAATCAAATAGAAAACAACTGTCATATTCCTGACTTGGTACAGACATTTCCTTATGTAGAAAATGGTGGATTAAACCTGGTTTAATAGCTAGCTAAACCTCTCACTTGTATGACAGTCGCATAAAATTCCATAATACATGTAACTACAGTGGGGTTCGGTTCTGACCTCTCTTCAGAACTTTTAGAATAATCTGTCATAGAATTATTCAAAACAGTTGTAGACCAGTTCTCGATAAACTCATTATTGTAGATACCAAGATTAAAATTTTGTAAACCAGACTCGCGTTTCGTCTACAAAAGACTCATCAGTAATGCTTGAATAAAAAAACTGTCAGAATTATTCCCAGGGTAGATTTCGAAATAATTGTACTTTGGTAAGATTGTCAGGATCCGTTCCAGGGTAGAATTGTCCAAATCTGTTCTCGAATATAACTGTCATAATCTATTCTAGAGTAGACCTATCATTATATGTTGTAAGCTAGAACAGTCTGTCAATGACGTAAATTAAAAAGCAGTTCTTTGGTCGTGGTTTAGAACACGGGTAATTAACTAGCCTTTTCCTCTGTAAGTCATATTTTCAATACGAAGGAATTAATAATAAAAAAAATTAGTCTTGGATGTCTTAGTTCTGTTATATTTCTTTCCAATATTCGATCAAAATTATGTTTATTTGTATACAGTTATGCTTAAGCAGTGAGAAAATATAAATCTTATATTTCCGTTATTATTATCAAAACTACTGGTAATATGTTATTGAAAGACAACTATACATGTGCTAGTCGATGGGCACTTAAGAGGATGTTTATTGCAGGTGAAATATTAGGATTACATTTTATTAGAAATGTTTTTATACCCAACTTATAACATAAAAAGTAAAATCACAAAAATACTGAACTCCGAGGAAAATTCAAAAAGGAAAGTCCCTAATCAAATGGCAAAATCAAAAGATCAAACACATCAAACGAATGGACAACAACTGTTAACCTCACATAATACAATCTAACGTTATGAAACATTATGCCGTGTAGTATTATTTCGTAAATGTTGGCACGGACTTATATATTCAACAATTCTGGAGGTCAAAAACCTGAAAACAATAATAATAGGAATCTAAACATAAAACGAACAACACTAAATGTTTAAACATGAAAATTAAAGTAACAAGAGTGCACACGCTGAAATGTCTCGCCTTCTTTACTAATCATTGATATTATGTTGATAGTCCTAAATATAAAGCTTTTTTACAACTGCCACATAAACTTAACATTAACCAAGTAAACTAAACATTGACCAATGAACCATGAAAATGAGGTCAAGGTCCGAAAAACCATGCAAGGCAGTCATGTACAGCTAACAAATCTTCCATACAACAAATATAGTTGACCTATTGCTTATAGTTTAAGAAAAACAGACCAAAACACAAAAACTTAACACTGAGCAATGAACCTTGAAAATGAGGTCAAGGTCAAATAAAACCTGCGTGACTGACATATAGATCATAAAATATTTCCATACACCAAATATAGTTGAACTATTGCATATATAGTATTAGAAAAAAAGACCAAAACTCAAAAACTTAACTTTGACCACTGAACCATGAAAATGAGGTCAAGGTCAGATGACACCTGCCAGTTGGACATGTACACCTTACAGTCCTTCCATACACCGAATAGACTAGACCTATTGCTTATAGTATCTGAGATATGGACTTGACCACCAAAACTTAACCTTGTTCACTGATCCATGAAATGAGGTCGAGGTCAAGTGAAAACTGTCTGACGGGCATGAGGACCTTGCAAGGTACGCACATACCAAATATAGTTATCCTATTACTTATAATAAGAGAGAATTTAACATTACAAAAAATCTTAACTTTTTTTTTTAAGTAGTCACTGAACCATGAAAATGACGTCAAGGACATTGGACAAGTGACTGACGGAAACTTCGTAACATGAGGCATCCATATACAAAGTATGAAGCATCCAGATCTTCTACCTTCTAAAATATAAAGCTTTTAAGAAGTTAGCTAACGCCGCCGCCGCCGTAGCCGCCGCCGCCGCCGCCGCCGGATCACTATCCCTATGTCGAGCTTTCTGCGACAAAAGTCGCAGGCTCGACAAAAACGAAATTATAGAATATTTTGTTTAAAGTAATATAGAAAAAAGAAAAAGAAAATAGACAAATGCGTATAAAGTAAAACAGAAAACCGAACAAATAAACAAATAAATAAATGAAATACGATAAAAGTTAGATAAAATTAATAAGATACATAGACACAATAGTATTCGTGTTTCTTTTCCAATTTGAGATTTAAGTTCCCTTTTATGACGAACACGTCAATTAAACATGAGTAAACTGTTCGCCAAACGTTTGTCTGTAGTTTCCTCGAAAATTGTTTAAATGCATCTGATATACATGCACTAACATATTTAAATCACTACTAAAACAAACATACATGTATTATATGAAATATGTTTTTCATTAATTTTTATACAAATTATACAAAAGTAAGAAGATAAAGGTATGATTGGCAATTATACAGATATTAAACCAAAATTTACTGCTGTTTTTTTTTCTTTTACAAATGCAAAACACGTACCTTATATTTGTAAGCTTGTTCGTTTGTTTAAATTAATGGGAATGTCAAATAAGTATTGAAATCCAATTTTAAAAAGAATTCGTCTTTTATCCTTTTATTTTGTAATTTAATTTAATATTTGTAATCCAAAATGACAGTTTGTGAAAAATTTGTAATAGAAAACGAAGTATTCAATATCCATAAACATGCAGCCCACATGATACTATCCTCTCTTTTATGTCAACATTGCTGTTTATTTGCCTTGACCTACATGTATTGGTGATTAAAGGGACACTAGCTGTCAAATTCGTGTTCACCGATTTGACTCAAATTCTCATATTTGATTCATAACAATGTAAAACATTTATCCAGATTATAAAAAGTCTAAAATAAACAATTTACAGGGCATGGCTCGATAATATATAGCTTCGTTTCGTGTGTATTTTAGTCTAGACGCCATCTAATTAATTATCGAGTTGACCTCCGAAGATCTCCGATGGTCATATAAGCGATATAAACATAAATATAGATATAAATAAATTTTGAACTCATGCAATTGAATTTTTCTAGGTCTGTTTATTTTCATACTATAGATTAAAAATATATGTTAATCATCGTTTTTACCTGTATATAATATTTTTGTGGATCGAATCAGTCAATCAAATTATTTACCTTCGTTTCACTTTCATTGTTGACATTCTTTTCCTTTAAATAACTTAACACGCACAATTCATGCGTTATCCATTTCTTGCAAAGGGGTTAAATTGAAGTTCGCATGCATACGGATTCAATGAGGTCGAATTATTCACTTGCTTCTTAGCTTATTTTGACAAAATTGAACCAGACTGGCTGCTAAAAGCGAATTATTATTTCACTATTTCAGTTTCATTAATGATTGAACAAAAAAATAATCTTTTAGATTTTTTATATATCTCGTAGCTAGTGTCTCTTTAAGTATATAAAAAGGATATGATGCATAATTGTCGATGAGACACCTTTTCCATATAAAATACTTTATTTCGGAAGTATACTTAACTGTAATTTAAGTAAGCATTCAAGAAATTTATAGTTGAGTCTGTGTCTGAAATTTAAAGAAATCAAAGGAAATGAATATGTCTTTTTTATTTGCATTTTATACCATTTAAAAGTGTAGTAAATGTTGTGCATCCGAAGCGTTTTTATAAATTTTAAATTTACTTGCATCAGGAACGCTCAAATCTTAACATTGAAAGCAAGGGATGTATAAATACGTAGAAATGTAACCAACTGTATATCCAAAATCATCAAAGGTCAACTTTGCCTGAGAGAGTTGGAAATTTAGAAATAACATCTGAATTCATCAACGGGGAATTTTAGAAATGTCTGTTTTAAGGATGTACACCTCTGAGGAGCCAAACATTTCTAGAATTAAACTTTTTTTCTTAACCTGATTTTTGTGTTTATATGACTGTAAAATAATGATTGGTGAAGAAAAAATCATATGTTGGTGCACTTCTTTTTTGTTACAGCCCGTTGAAAGTACCCAATTTTGATGATTTTCCCATTTTTCATCAATTTTTACCTATTTATGGGCTATTATCGTGAAAAAAATCACAGTTCCACAATTAAACTTTTTTTATACTTTCAATAAAGATGAAGTGGACCAATCTGAATAAATTTAACTTAAAAAAACTATAGGTAGGTGTTAATATAAGAAAATTTTATGATATTTTAATGTTTTTTTTGTGTCAAATAAACCATGCTGTCAATTTTGTAAATTTGTAATTTTTGTCTGTTTTAAGAACAAAATGCATATTATTTCAACTTCTTTGTTATAAATGATTGAAAAAATACAAATCTAAGAAATTTGAAAAGAAAAAAGTAATATGGGATGTACAAGTTTCCGGTAAAATCATTTCTTGTACCCCTCACCCATTTTCTCAAAATGTTCGCTAAAAAGAATGACTTGATTGGTAATAAAATTTGAAAAATTGATTACTAAAAAACTACTCATTGTAAATACACAATTTTTTCACAGAGTTAAGTTTGATTATGACATTTTTTAAATTCATTGATGTTTTCCACTTGTATCACATGTTTTGGAAATAATCCCAGAACGAGATTTCAACGAGACTGTAACGTCAGAAGAATACATCCTCAAAATAAATACACGTAAACAGACAGTGCCCTCCTTTTAGGTAATTGAATCATGCAACAATTCAGAACAGAACACTTTCTGCTTTTACATTACATTTTACACAACCTTAATCTGCATTTACTGCTTATAAGAGTAAAAGTAATAATTTTATCATGTTATATGTTCGTTGAATTATTTATTTATGACTCTTAAAATTTCCAGCCTGTAAAAGCATGAATGTTTAATATATATTTGTCAATTTTTCAAGCTGTACACAATCAAAAACAATTTATACGGAAACATTTTCTTTTTCAATTCATTGTAAACTTTAACATGTTTAAGGTGATTTGTCATTGCTATAATGATTATAATTTTCTCTATTATAAACTATGGAACACTAGAAAAAGCCACTAGGGGTAGTGGGGGTATAAGATGTAGGTTAGACAAAAACTATGCAAATATTGATAGGTCAACAATAAACTTTAAAAAAAATGGAGATTAAGATTGGGTCGCATGAAATCCACTTCAAACCACTGGGGATTTAACGCAGGTGCAACGCAACGGAATGGGAAGCAGTTCCTGTTCCGGTATTCGCATCCGTTGTTGTCATTCAATCGTGAACGAGAACATGGAGAATGGGAAAAATAAACATGATCATATTTGACAACATGTCCTATAACGGTCAAACAAGTTATATTGACGACCAAACCTATTCCTTAAAGATAACTTCTTCTTTTTTATCTTGGGTTCAGTAGTACCACGTCCTTCTTGCCTCGTTTCTAACATTAGGCCAATAAATATTTATACTTGTGTCTTGCCTCCTTGCTGAAAAATAAGGTAGGTAAAGTATAGCAGACTATACATGCTCATTGTTGAAGGCCGTACGATGGCCTATAGTTGTTAATTTCTGTGTCATTTGGTCTCTTGTGAAGAGTTGTCTCATTGGCAATCATACCACATCTTCTTTTTTAATATATACAGGAAAATGTTCTGGAGTTTTAAAGTTCTTTACCAGAAAAGACCATCAAATGTGTTAGGATAGGCATGAATATTAAGGATAGGTAGGGAGAAATGAAAGGGACTGTATATTTTGGGCTTATCAAGTTTCACTTATCAAAGGGTTTTTGCTTGCACAAAACGACAGGTGGCTGTACACAGTAACTGTAAACCGTTCTGGGATACCCGAATTATCTCCCGCTGGTTTCGATGGGTTCGTTTTGCTCAGTCTTCTGTTTCATTTTCTGTATAGTGTGTGTGGATGTTGTAAGCCGTTTCGTTTGTATAATTTTCCAGAATTTTGTCCTTCTTTGACAAGACAAGACAATGCTTAATTTACCTCCGACACAAAAGAGGACATCATACAAAAATATACACTACTATGTGAAACAAATAAAACAACATAAATAAAAGCAACAGAGTTCCAATTCCCCCGCGTTGTACATATTCGATCTGTCCAAGGGCAATAACAAAACATTTTTTTTTGTTTTTTAAAACTTTTAAAAAGTATCTTAGAGAGTTGAAGACTTCAGAGCAATTTCCGATATATTCAATATATCTAATATTTCCATTTCATTAAAAATAATTGATCGGCACTTATTTTCAAAATTGTTCGAGACATTGCTGTTATAAACCTTTGATAAGAATTTGATAAAAATTGTACAAGTGAGAGCGCTCACAATGCAATTTTCCATATAATTAATATTTCTATGGGGCATAAATCTTTTAAAAATGATTGATCGGCACTGATTTTCGAACTCCTCCGAGACATAGCTGTTATAAACCTACAATATAAGTTTCATAACAATCTAGCAAGAATTTAGAACATGAGAGCGCTAACACTGCAATTTTCCATATGATTCGTGTTTCCATACCTCTTAAAAAAATAGTTGAGCGGCACTGATTTTAGAAGTCGTCCGAGACATTGCTGATATAAATCAATGATATCAGTTTTATAAAAATCTGGCAAGAATTGTACATGTGAGAGCGATAACAAGACCGGAAGGCAGAAAGGACGGACGGACGCCCGGTATTTCTATACCCCCGCAACGCGTCGCGCGGGGGGTAATAAAAACTTACAGACAAGTGACATAAAGCACACGGTATAATTGATCGAACAAACTAAGAAGTGAATAAAAATGCATGAAGAATACATTCACTTAGCTTGATTACAATTAATAATACGGTTAGTTACAAAGGAGTTTATATCATATAACCTTCATAGTTGTACATTCATTACAGCAGACGGCATACACAAATAAATGCTAAAATAGATTTCTTAATAATTGATGACGGCATATAGAATATGGAAAGCCAACAGGGTCAAAATTCTTATTACGTAACTTGTCAATTTGTAACTTGTATCTTTGTAATTTCAAAATTCTTACTTCGTAAATTGTCAATTTGTAATTTGTATCTTTGTAATTTCAAAATTCGTACTTCGTAAATTGTTAATTTGTAAGTTGTAACTGTGTGATTTCAAAATTCTGTATTGGTAAATTGATAATTTGTATATTGATGTTGTGTAACTTGTCGATTCGTAAATTGTCAATTTGTATATTGTTGTTTTGTAACTTGTCGATTCGTTAAATGTCGATTTGTAAATTGTCAATTTATATATTGATGTTTTGTCACTTGTCGTTTCGTTAAATGTCGATTCGTAAATTGTCAATTTGTATATATTGATGTTTTGTAACTTGTCGATTCGTTAAATGTCGATTTGTAAACTGTCATTGTTGTATTATGCTAACGATCATTATGACGACAGATGGCACTCGGTTTCTTCTTCGGTGAATCAGTCTTCTGTAAGTAGGAGCACCTCCATATGGAATATTTACCCAAGTAATTTAAATCAATTATGTACAGCAAATGCATCTTAAAGAACACAAATAAAATAATAACATTTTTATTTTTATATGGCATGTATACAGAAACCAGTTTTATTTTGTTTTCTGAAGACGACAGGTGGCGTATCGTTCGAGAACGGAAACTATATGAAAAATACAACCCAACTAAGAAGATGTGGTAATAAACAGTATCGTTGTCAATGAGACAATTATCCAACAAAGTTCAAATACAGTCGATGTAATCAATTAAGGGAAACAATGAGAAAGATCTAATCCATATAGTCGGCTATAAAAGGCTACACCAGTACGTGAAAATCCAGGTAATAAACGGTTTCTATTAATCCTAAAATGCTATTATCGGACTATTTTGATTCTGACTGAGATCTCAGGGGGAAGGGTGACATATATATATAATTTTATATAATGTTGTTTGTGCTGTATTTAGACCCTTTACAACGAAATATGTTTTACATGCACACGTATAAAATTGCGGTTTTTATCCAACGCAATCATAGGTTTGGACGTTGTTTTCAATTTAGACGTGTTTAATGTTATATATATATATATTAACATTCATTTGTACATGCCTACTAAACTTTTCTGGTCAAGAAGCTAAGAAGTTATTGACGGTGCCGAGAGCAGTATCTGAAGCTGTCAACGCTCGGTGTGCGCAATACAGTGTCTTCAAGGAGGTACCACTTGATTACCGTTTTTAAGAAAAATGAGTTGAAATATGGGATTTTGATCGTTAAAATCTCAAAACACTTTGTGTAGTTCTTGATCTGTTTTTCTACAATATTTATTGACTGATAATTGTCAAATCCCTAGGCAGCAATTGTTCTTTTTGGACGAGCTTTTTCTTCTTTTTTTTAATTTGTCAGGTTCTATAGCAAGAACCAGCCCCTCAACCACCTCGTACAGAAATATTCGCTTATGGCTTACGCGTTTTGTCTGTTTGTCTTTGAAGAGCGTGTTTGAGACGCAACCATCTTCTCTGGATTTGTAGCCTCCTCGTTATAAATCTCGCAGCTTGTCGCTGTATTCTTTCGAGCCTGTTGATGTTCGTAGATGTGGAGGGGTCCCATATACTATTGTTTCATACTCCAATATTGACAAGTGAAATATATGCTGTTTTCTTGCATTCGGCTGGTTGGCAATATCTCAAATTCCTTATCAGGAATCCTAGTCACGGTTGAGTTTGCATTCTTGGCTACGATAAAAATATGGGTAGTCCATTTTAGGTCCTTGATAACTTTTTTGGTTCCTTTAGATTGTATTACAAAATATTACATATCTAATCAGTTTTAATATATAGTATACATTAATTAAGTGACTCATTTAAAATAACACTTCATTCAATTTGTTTTGAAAAGTACATGATATAAAACATTTTATCTTCATTACTCAAGAGCCAAATAAATAAAGATTTTTCATCAATTTCATCGCTTTTTGTATTCAAAAATCATTAGATATAAATTACATTCTTTTCCAATATCTTTATTATTATGGCCATGGTGTCAACCCATTTCTCCCATCATACATTTAGTCCAAAATTTGCGGCCCCGAACAAAATAATATGAACTTTCCAGCTCAGTCTTTTATTTCATGTATTTAGTCTAATTTTGACCAGGTCAAATATTAAGAAGAAATTTCCTGCCAAGTGACAGTAATATATTTGGGAAGTTGATAAGTGAGCCCATTCCAGCGACACATCAGTATATACCTAAATACAGGAAGTGACACACCCCTCCCAGGTGTGGTGACCAGTCCGGTAGAAATACATGTTTATTCGAGGTCACCTCTTTATAACACCGAGTCCCTGGTATATATGCCATGTAAACCAAACAATGTTCTTTTATTTGTATATGCTGTACATAATTGATTTATAAAATTACTTAGGTATATACTCCACATGGAAGTGCTCCTACTTATAGGAGGCTTATACACCGAAGAGGAAACCGAGCGCCATCTGTCGTCATAATGATCGTTAGCATAATACAACTATCAGAAAGACAATTAACAAATCGACATTTAACGAATCGACAAGTTACAAATGTACAAAACATCAACATACAAATTGACAATTTACAAATCAACATTTAACGAATCGACAAGTTACAAAACATCAATATAAAAATCGACAAGTTACAAAACAAAAATATACAAATTGACAATTTACGAATCGACAAGTTACAAAACATCAATATACAAGTTGACAATTTACCAATAAAGAATTTTGAAATCACACAGTTACAACTTACAAATTAACAATTTTATGAATTACGAATTTTCAAATTACAAAGATACAAGTTACAAATTGACAATTTACGAAGTAAGAATTTTGAAATTACAAAGAGACAAGTTACAAATTGACAAGTTACGAAACAAGAATTTGGACCCCGTTGGCTTTCCATAATAGAAAGCATTCCTTTCATCTTATTTTAGTTAGATGAGTTATGTAATATTGTGGCATGTGTTTGCGTCACATTTTTCGATGTAATTTAAAATTACATTTCATATATGCATTTGATACGGTGCATTTGTTACAATGATCCAATTTTAATGGTTTTTAATATGAAAACTCTATAGATTTTGAATTTTAAACCATTAAAAACTTGTTTATCAATTTATGAAACTTCTTCACGATTAATGTACTTGTCAGCAAAAAAATAAAACCAAATTTGACTGGTATACCTTCTTCATACATACTTCGAAACGACAATTCAACATCATTCAATTAAATTTAGAGTGAGGGAACTGAAGGAACTATCTGAAAACAGTTTTAAATTTACAAATGTTGATTTACTTTCAATTTGTATATTATTTTTACCAGGCTTCAACTTATGAAGTAAAATATATCTTAAATCTATCTGTCATGCAAAAAAAACTCATCAAAGAATCTAGGCTAAATATACTTTTATAGATAACGGATACCAAAATAATTGTTTGTAAAATTATAGGATTCACATAATGATTTATTAGTGTCTGCGTAGTATAAGAACTAGCGACAAAATATCACATGCATGTTATATACATAATCAGGGCAGATATTAAGGACGTTTGCTCCTCTGTTTCAAAATAACAAGCTTTTTAAAAAACTGTTATAAATTGATAGTATATAAATAACGGAACTTAAAAAGCAGAACAAAATGAGGGGTCAGTGTCCTTGTTTTTGTAATATAAGCAATTGAAAATTTGGCGGGAAATAATTCTCTCTAGATTTTTCATACATTTAACATTGACAACTTTTTATTTTCAAGAACTATGAAAGAATATCAAGGACTTTATAAGATTTTCAAACATGGCTTTTTAAACAGTATATAATAAACTTATGAAAAGAAAATTATGAGTTAGCAGACAATTTATTTTATTGGCATTACATGGATAAAACTAGAGGATTCCAAATATCTGACAAAAAGTCTAAACTTGTTGTATACATAATCAGGGCAGATATGAACATGAGAAAACAAATTGGGAATAATTTAGTAGCATAGGATTATGATTTGATATTTAAAAAGAAATTCATTTAGAAATGTGTACAATGCACCAATGAAGAGAATACTAGAGAAAAAGGTGCTTTATTATTAAAATTTTCCAGTTTTTGAGATTTTAAGTATTTTCATCATACAAAATGTCTTAACTTCATCAACTGTTCATGTTGCTATTTGGGATTGGTTCCTTAATTAGTATTAACTAATCGCTTTAGATTATATTTCATATTGATGCTTAAATGCGCCCAGACATAAAATTCACTATATAAATAAACTTATATGCAAACACATGTTGATGTTACTATACGTTCCTGGTTAATGGAGTTTTTCCATACAATGACGTTATATACCTAGAGAAGCCTGGAAATGGCATGGTGGATCACAATTATGACCTCAACATTTACATTTTATTCATATAAATTACGAACTAAATTGTCTTATTATAGATGTATCTATATATATGTGTATGAGGTATAATAAGGATTATTATAATTCAACGAAAACGACAATATATATATTCAGCAAAAGTATTTGACCTTCTCCATTAATAACTTCTTTTTAAAACATTTCATCATAAGAATTGTTGAACCACGACAACTACTGAATTACTGGCTCCACACTTGGGACAGCCACATATACAAATGTGGCAACGTTAAATATGTTTGCAAGGGCTGAACCCTACCCTAACCTTGATAATGATTTATCCCGCAATTCTACTATACACACATACATTCGACAGATAACATGAAGTGATAAACGTAATGTGTACGTGTATAGTCTTCTGGTATCTTGCTTCTGTTGCGAGCGAATGGTTTTTTTCAAATTTCGGTTTACATAATAGTTTAATTAAGGGTCCTCATCGCGGTCCGCGTTTTTATGGTTTTAATCATGTCGATTTCATACAAAAACAAATTCATCGATTTGGATAGAAAAAACTCTACGTTTAAGGTTAATGTACCCTTTTGTTGTTTCAATGCTAAACATATGGAAGGAAATCTTATATAAAAAATCCGCAGCCTTTCCCCTTGGACTTCTATATTTGACAATTCGGTGCTTATAAGATAGAGGGTGCTCTCGACTTTAGTGACTCAATATTTAACAGTTTCCTTTTGATATATGTACAAAATGGCAAGTCACTTTTATTCTGTATTTTCACTGTTTTGATTTTGTTGCACTTTGAAAATTCCATAATACACAGGCTTACAGAAGGGGTCATCAACCTTAAGTTCAATATAAATTGAATAAAAACAATATTCGTACAGTGTAGGAAAATATAAAATGTATTTGTAGTTGCTACGAAACAGAAAAAAGCTCGGCAAGCCTCGCTTTTCTCTCTGTTTCTAAAGCTCGTAAAATAAATTTTATATTTCATACACTGTGCGAATATTGTATATGTAACAGCACAGCATAAGAACAAACAATAAACATTGACTTGTGACTTTTGGTTGCCCCTTTGTATACTCCCCCTCTTTTTGCAATACGTATCTAATACGCACTTAAAGGTCAGCATTTAGGTGACCGTAAGACAACTACACTTTTCTTGTGTTCCTATAACTGAAAACATGTCTAATGGTGCGATCAGGTTTTGTTTGTGCATTGAGGTATATTTAGGGGGTACTTTTAGGTGGCGAAATAAGGGAGGGGCTTTAGTATAGAACCCTGCGAGATTTTTTAGAATCTTATTTTCAAATGTGAAAAAAGTTAGTGATAGTAGACACATGGGGTCTTCAGTAATGATCATGGGACCATATGGACTACTTCAAGGTTAAAAGGTCAATAATCACTTATTACCTTGACCTTTGACCTTGAACATTATTTTTCAATTCACACAAAAATTTAAATTGAATTTCAATTTACACACAAAAATAAAAACAAAATGGACAGTCTAAAGAATAGAAAATGTTCAACATGATTAAATAAATTAAATGAAATACATGGCTAGTTCCTTAGGGTCACCACCAGCACCTGGCATTTGAAAATGTTCTAGTATTTAGTAAATGGTCCGGCGAGAGCCCCATCCTTAAACCAATTCTTGTTTGTCATGTCAAAATGATTTGAATGATTTGTGGGATTAGTTCCCAGGGGTCACCCCTGCCATTTGCATAATGTTGTATTATCTTGTGAATTGTCGAGATCCCCAACCCTGGACCACACATATTCCTGTTTTTGTTGTTTTTATTTTTATGTCAAAATGATTCGAATAATACATTAAAGCCAAGGGGTCATCCCCACCCCTGTCATATGAGAATGTTCTTATATCTTGTAATTTTTTGATATCTCCACCCCTTAACCATCATATTTTCTGCAAGATGAATACAATGAATAATAGAGGAGTCCCTAGGGGCTTATACTTATTGGGACTTTGTTCAGGGAACTTCGTAACAGCACCGTGAGCACCCTGTTGCAATCATTTCTTGTTTTGCTTCGTGAGTTTACAAATTTATCTAGACTGGTTCCTGTTCTTCATCTGTTTAACAAGGGTGACTCAGATACACGTAAATTGCAAGGGAGAGAACCAGCTTACAACTTAACTATGATAATAGTATTTAACTCCTCAGGCTTTTCCCTGAAGCTATATATTATAAATCGATGATCTTTTCCTTTGTTCCTTCATCGATTTTCATTTGACCAATGTTTTATCTCAAAATTGAGCACACCGACATACATTTATTTGACCATTATTTTAATTGATTATGCACTACTAATATAAAAGCCATCAGTTAGGGAAATGCTGATTGATAGATAATATCAGGGCTGTCTCTTGGATGATAGCAGAACCGACTCTTTTTAAAAGTTTTAATAGGGACTACTTACTCATTGTCCTTGGGTTTATAACCATGTTTTCACTAACGAAATAAAACATGGCGCAATTTGTAATCGTTTTAGAAAAGAGAAAATATCATTTTTATGCAATACTACATAAGAACATTTTTTAAAATGTCAATTTACCCAACGATGAACAGACATACCAATATATGTTCAATTCTCTTCACCTTCTTGAATGTAAACTGTCATTTAAATATGTGACTGTCAAATTTATATACAATAATTGAATTTATCTAAATCTTATCAAAGAAAAATGTCTAAGTAGATAAAACATTTACCAACACAGATATGTTATGGTCAAACAACACAATGTTTAGTACAGTAATGACATGCTTATAAGCTTGCATATGTGATGAACTCTAATTATTTTCGGAAAATTAATTCTGACATCAATGGTAAATTCGGATAATTAGAAATTTTAACATATACTGTATCAAGTTGTTTTCTTTTAAATTGTGGCCTTTTATATAAACGTTTGTTTGTACAGGAATTGATACGTCGTCAAATGACACAAATAACATAACATTCAAGGTTGTTAAAGTAAATATTCATCAAATATACAACCAAATTATACGCTTGACATTTCATACTAAAAAGTAGGTGAATAATTCTAATAGATGTAACTGACATTTGTATTTGTGTATTTTGAAAATGATAAGGACGGTTAAATAAAAATGAAAAGGTAAGGCATATAATATAAGTAAAAAAGCGCCAACGTACACAAAGTAGTAAAAGCGCTAATAAATGTGATGTCATGAATCGAGACCGTTATTATCTAAAAGTGTTGTTTATTAACAGGCCGCAAGCTCACGGCAAGTACACCGTCAGCTGATTACAAACCCGGACGCTAGTCAGTAGACAAATATTTTAGTAATTAATGCAGAATTCCTAACTTTCAAATTGTGTAATGATGCAACCGAATAACAGTCCAGTGGGAAATATTGCATGCAAATGATATTTCAATAAGATTTGAAAATATAAAAGTAATAGTCCTCAGGGAGGCATACCTTCTCAGACACAGTTTTTCTTCTGATTTTACGAGCTGACATGTCTTACTCTTAAAAGTCGTGTGCTCAGATCGACCACCGGAAGTCGATGCGAGTACTCTACCACGAGACCGCCGATGTCGTTCATCCAATCTTCAGTACTTGAAATTAAACAAACGAAGGACATCTTGAGGTCGTATGTTTACAACAAATACAAGTAGCAAAGTATAAAAAGATGAAATTGGCAAACGTCAATCTTAGAGGAGAAACTATTAAACAAATATTTCATGAAAAAGAACAATTTGGTTAAAAGACAATATATTTACTTCAGAATATCCGAGTCCGGGTTTGAAATTGACCTAAATAATGCTTAGTTTTCAGAATCAAGTGCTTACTAAAATTATTATTGGCTAAAAAAGAATACTTAAAAGAGCATTTGAAAGTTATAGTTCAATTTCTTGTCAATCATAATTTACTGATAGCTGCTTTTGATGATTTAATTTTACAAGGATTTTACCGTCGAAGTGTATACATGTAATCTCAAACTTTTCAATATTGATCATGATTTAAATAATACATTCTGACTAAATTTTCAGATGCTAGATTATGCAATGATATAACTTAACATAAAATGGCCTGCTTGCCCATGCAAAGCGTAATAAGTTGAACGTGATGTATAGGCGTTTAAACATTTTGATGAGAACACGATTGGTAGCTTAACAAAAGATTACATGTGATGAATTTGAAAAACGTAAAGATTGCACACGTTAAGCACATTATTGCTTTTCTGCTAGCTCCTAATTGTCAATGAAAATGTATGAGGATCTGGATGGGGTCACCAGAATTGCAAATAATCGGTAATAAGTGTAGAATAAAAGGCAACAAGTATAGAGAATAGAAAAAAAGTTATAAAAAAATACAGAAGAGAAAGAGAGAATAATAGGATGCTGAAATATAAAGAATATTGAATAACAGGGTAAAATTATAAAGAATAGAGTAGAGAAAAAATGGCCTCAAAAAAGAATACAAAAATGAAATACCGACCCCCCCCCCCCCCCCCCCCCCCCCCCCCCCCCCCCCAAAATCCAGACCCTCATGTATATCTCTCATAAGGCAAACAGCTCGTACGAATGAATTCGAAGCTACAGGATTGATAACGGAATTGGCAAACAGACTATTTGATACATTTGGTTTCTTAAACTCTTTGTCTCGAGCGTACAGTTATTAAAAAACATGTATATTACGTGTTGAAATGGTACCAGACGCCTATATACTATATAAACACTACATGAAAAGAAAAGAAAAAGGAATCACCACAAAATATCGGACAGTACAAAAATCCATACAAACCAACAACACCCAACTCCTCATAAGTACATATAGACAATCGAGAACAAACAACTCACCATCATGATAATGATGGTACAGATAGCCTTACTTAGTACAGACACACACTATGGTGGGTTACACCAGTTTTCATTCACACATCCCTTTTTTGCCTATCTAGACTGTATGTTGTAAAAGTTTATTACTAGTATAAAATTGAGAATGGAAATGGGGAATGTGTCAAAGAGACAACAACCCGACCATAGAACAGACAACAGCAGAAGGTCACCAACAGGTCTTCAATGCAGCGAGAAATTCCCGCACCCGGAGGCGTCCTTCAGCTGGCCCCTAAACAAATATATATACTAGTTCAGTGATAATGAACGCCATACTAAACTCCAAATTGTACACAAGAAACTAAAATTAAAAATAATACAAGACTTACAAAGGCTAGAGGCTCCTGACTTGGGACAGGCGCAAAAATGCGGCGGGGTTAAACATGTTTATGAGATCTCAACCCTCCCCCTATACCTCTAGCCAATGTAGAAAAGTAAACGCATAACAATACGCACATTAAAATTCAGTTCAAGAGAAGTCCGAGTCCGATGTCAGAAGATGTAACCAAAGAAAATAAACAAAATGACAATAATACATAAATAACAACAGACTACTAGCAGTTAACTGACATGCCAGCTCCAGACTTCAATTAAACTGATTGAAAGATTATGTCTTCATCATATGAGTATCAGGCACAATCCTTCCCGTTAGGGGTTTAGTATCATACCATCATAACATATATGAGAAGAACATAACCCGTGTCATGCCAACAACTGGTTTTTAAATAATTGTGTTTAGTGCCGATGCAAAGACCCTATAAGTGAATCAATATTAACGCCAAAATATGCAATCTTTAATGACCTGACAACAGTATCGTAACTATATCCCTTCTTAATAAGTCTTTTTAAAGGTTTTGTTAGCTTCAGAGGTGAATACTGACATTTTTGTGCTTTATAAAGAATATTTCCATAAAAAATTGGATGTGAAATACCTGAACGTATAAGAAGTCTGCATGTTGAGCTATATTTACGAATGATGTCCTTATACCGATGATAAAATTTAGTAAATGTTTTGACTAGTTTGTGATATCGAAAACCCTGGTGTAATAATTTTTCAGTAATACATAAATTTCTCTCGTTAAAATCTAAAACATTGTTACATACACGAGCGAATCGTACAAGTTGAGATATATAAACACCGTAAGATGGTGACAAGGGAACGTCACCATCTAAAAATGGATAATTAACGATAGGAAATGAAAAATCATCTCTTTTATCATATATTTTAGTATTAAGCTTTCCATTAATGATATAGATATCAAGATCGAGGAAAGGGCAGTGGTCATTTTTAGTATTAGCTTTATTTAAAGTAAGTTCAACAGGATAAATTTCTTTAGTATACATACTGAAGTCGTCATTATTGAGAGCCAAAATATCATCCACATATCTAAAAGTATTATTAAATTTGTGTATCAGATGTTGTTTCGATGGGTCTTTGCTGATTTTTGTCATAAATTGTAACTCATAGCAATACAAAAAAAGGTCCGCAATAAGTGGTGCACAGTTAGTCCCCATTGGAATTCCGATAACCTGACGATATACGGAATCTCCAAAGCGAACAAAAATGTTATCTAGTAAAAATTCAAGGGCATATATAGTATCAAAGCATGTCAAATTGACATAGTTTTTTTGTTTATTGCTACTAAAAAATGACCTAAAAGAGTTTGAACATATATATTCACATTCTGACTTTTTAAATGCCCATTTAATTAGGTGTGTGAATTTTTTCTTAATGAGAATGTGAGGCAATGTGGTATATAGGGTAGAAAAATCAAAGCTTTGAACAGATTCAAAATCACCAATATATGCATGTAATTTATCAAGTACTTCCAACGAGTTTTTGACACTCCAAAAGTAATTAATTCCACTATTTTCGAAGGCCTTATTTGAACAATTTATTATCAGGTTTTTGATTGTACCAAGTGTACTGGTAAGAAGAATAGACAATTTAGTAGTGGAACAATGGCTTGAAGACGAAATAAATCTATATTTGTAAGGTGTTTTGTGTAGCTTCGGAAGCCAATACATAGTTGGGACTTTCATTGTATTTGGTTCTGCTTGTAAAGCGGTAGCTAAAAGTTTATGTTTGTTACAGATGTCGTTTTCTGAAAATGGAGTCAGTTGGAATGTTGGTGAATTGGTGATTTCTTTTTTCAGAACCTCAATGTAAAATTTACGTCAAACAATAATAATATTATTAGCAGCTTTATCGGCCGGGACAAAAACAAATTCCTTGGCTAGTTCTTTTAGTTTATGTTTGATACGAGAAATAGGTTTATTGTGGTTATTGTTAAGAGTAAAATGTTCTTTAAAATGTTGAATACGTATATCAACTATGTTCATTACTGAATTAAAAAAAGAGTCCAAAGATTTTTTGTCAGCTTTTTCCCGTTTTATCCATTTCAAACAGTAAGTATGGAGTGAGTCGTGGATGATATTACGACATTCATTCCAATTAATAATTGACGGGGGACGATATTTAGGTTCTTTACTGAGGAATGATTTTAACTCTCGGTCTTGAACGATGTTAAGATCTCCTGTTATAACATGGGAAATGGGTCCATAAATGTATTCGGAATTACTGCAATTACATGAAGTAGGTGTATTTTCACTGATATTAACATCTTTACACAATTGGTATGTTCATTGAAGACCTGTTGGTGACCTTCTGCTGTTGTCTGTTCTATGGTCGGGTTGTTGTCTCTTTGACACATTCCCCATTTCCATTCTCATTTTTATTTATTTTTCACCCTGCAAATGAAAAAAAAAAAGGAAATCGCTTATTATCATATGATAAATTACTGACTAATTGAATTACAGTACAATGGATGGCCAAGAGGAACCGACAACGCAAGTTACCGAAGATGATACATCGAAAGTTACCGAAGATAATATTCTACCACAAGTCTACAAAAGGCGTTGGATTATACTTTTTTTGTTTTCATTTGTTTCGTTGACCAACAGCTTCCAATGGTTACATCTGAACATAATAGGAGATGTGTTACTCAACTATTACAATGCCAGTTTGCCAGAGGACAAATTTCAACAGGAGACTGCTCTAGATTGGCTATCTATGGTCTACATGCTAGCGTATATACCGCTAATCTTTCCATTAACATGGCTTCTAGACAAAAAAGGACTTAGGGTTGTGATTATTTGCGGAAGTTTCCTGAATGCAGTTGGCGCTTGGATTAAAGTAGCATGTGTTAGCCCCGATCGTTTTGCGTTATTGATGTTCGGCCAGTCTGTTTGTTCGGTAGCTCAGGTTTTTATACTTGGTATCCCTGCGAGACTTGCAGCAATATGGTTTGGTCCAAACCAAGTATCAACAGCAACATCTTTAGGTGTATTTGGCAACCAGGTATATTATTTAACATTGTTTTGAATTAAGTACTGGGTTCAAGTGGCCTACATGAGAAACAAATCAACAAAGACCATTTCCTCACTTTTCCTATCGTGAACCTTCAATATTCACGTAACATCACCAAGCCAACAGACAAGGGATAATATATCTATAAGAGTATACAATTTGCAGGTGCTTGTGTATCTTTACAGAAAATCTTTGGTAGAGAGTATCTGCTTGCAAGAACAGAACTAAACTAAAGTTTATTATGTCACCTCTTTTAAAGTTTCGTGTATCCTTAATGATATAAAATGTTCGGGAATGGTAAACTGATCATCTCCTCTTGTGGTACCTGTCGTGATGCTCATGGTTAGTATAAAAATCGGTTAATGGTGTTATCATTAAAAAACGACTTATTCTGCAAGTGCTAATGATGAAGAATAAACCGCTGCCTCCTCTATCATCTAAATCCGAATCGAGTTCTTTGTAGGGTATATCTTTAGAGTATGTATATGTTTTTCTTAAAAGGCAGTGTCGTCATTTTGTAATACTATGTATTCGTCACGCATTATCGCTTTTTCTTGCTCATCAAATCTTACTATTTTTTTTTAAAATTGCCCTGGCTTCATCTGGCAGTAAACACAATTTTAAAGAGTTGTTGTGAAGGATTTTCAATTACGCAGTCACGTCCGATTGGAATTGGGACGTTAAATCTATAATATCCCGTGTAGGAATATCACCATACTTTCTGCATGTTCAAGAATATTTGCAATAGCACTCTGATGTGATTACGTTGGTGGCATGTTGCAAGGCAAAATCTCTGCCCTCATGCATAGTAAGTTTTTTTTCACTAGTTGCCAGTCTATTTCACTCCCTTTATGCACATTTTCAAAACCTACTTATGATCTTGAATGTACATAAATTGGAATATTTGGCATTGTATGTATAGCAATCGACAGTGATCCAAACTATTTTTGAATAATTTAATTTTGGATGTAACACGTCTTCTGATCGGCGGAAAGTTTTTTGTCTATCAGCTCAGAGACATAATTTTGTATTGTGACCGTGAAGTCATCAACGTTTTTTTCATGATTTACTCCTTAAAAATGGAATTTAGAATCAATCAATTTATAAGGAATGACTGTAATATTTTTTCTGTCTATTCGAAATAATCTAAAAAATGTGGTGCATATTTTTAAATAAGGCGCTACGCGGGTTATTCAGTGTGCACAACATTTTTTATGTTACTTCTCCAAAGACAGAGAAAATATTACTACAGTCATTCCGTAAAGAGTATAAGTACATGAACTTTTTAATATGCAAATTTCTCATGTTTGACTGTGAAGGCTTGCCATTATACGTGTATAACACTGCACTGTTTGATTTGACAGTTATGCTATTTACACTTTTGTATTTAAAATACTGATTTAACAATTTTACCATTGGATATTGGAGTTGGTATTACATTTGTACCTGTATTATCTCACAATGAATGGAAATTCATGAAAAAGCGTATTCTAAAGAAAATCAATTCAAGAAATATAAAGCAAGGAGATGTGTTATGATTGTCAATGAAAAAACTCTGCAAAAGACCACGTGACAAGGATGAACATGATGAAAATACCTACGGCATTGAGTAAAACCAATACCATAAAGTAAACTATAACAGGCCCTGGCATGAAAAAGTGTATATTGCTTCAATATGCATTATGATAAGTATGGATGGATGTTAAAAGAATAATAACAAAAGTGGCCAAAGATACCGAAGAGACAATAAATCTCACGAGACCGACTTTCAAATGACAAAAAAAAAAAAGAAAAACGACGACAAGAAAATGAATAAAATGCTACATAGAAAACTAATTTAAAGATTAATCACCACCGCGAACCCCTACAAAAAGGCGGGAATGATCTCAGTTGATATTGAAATGGTAAACAATTCTTGCTCTAATTGAGGCACCCGTAGTGTTGCTCATGGAAATTTTAAATTCGATGACACGTCAAACAGCAGGTTATTGTTTTTTTTCATTGCCATATTTGTAGATTGGTGCAGCTGTAGGATTTTTACTTCCTCCGCTACTGGTGAAATATAGTCCCGACATAGATCTGGTCAGCAGCCGTTTATATACTTTGTTTTATATTGGCGCTGGCGTCACAACGCTTCTCTTTTTATTGGTTTTAGTTAGTAAGTATATCTAAACATTATTTTCCGTCACTGTTACACAGTCTCTAAACACATCTGAAAATACACTCCATTGTTATTTGTTGTTTAATTGTACATGTGTTTGTGTGTGTTGATATGCCATTGTCGAACATTTACAAGGTTTGTATTAGGCTTTGGATTTTCAAATATTTTGGTATCGAGCATCAGTGAAGAGACATTAATTGTCTAAATGAGCATCTGATGCAGTAAAAGTGGTATCGTTTATATTATTACTACCACTTGGTCGATACCTCTGCTGTTAGTCCCCGAGGGTATCACCAGCCCAGTAGCCAGTACTTCGTTTGGTACTGGCATGAAAACACGGATATTGCTTTGCTTAAAATTTACTGTTATAAAATTTTGGAATCAATTTGAGTTAAGGAATATATCTCCCTCGTGCAAAGCTCTGATTCCTTTTGGATATACACCAGGTGCTTTTGGTTGATCATCTCTTCAATGTTTGTATTAGGTTTTGGATTTTCAATTTTTTGGTCTCGAGCATCACTGAAGAGACATTAATTGTCGAAACGCGCATCTGGTGCAGTGAAATTGTTACCGTTTATATTATTACGAGGACAGGTGAAATGAGGTCATGTGTCCGTCTGAAAAATTATCCAATTTGAATTAAATACAATCGAAGTTTTATAATTGCGCCTTTTATTTTACGTCTATTACATACACAAATGTGTATTCCAAATAGTTTTAAGTGAATGATTGCATTAATAAAACAAGGTTAATATATAATACAGTATAGGACGGGCAGATAATAACGCATCCAGATGTAACCTTTGTTCTTGACTTGACTGAAAATAAACTGACGTCAACAAATTAACTGCGTATTTTTTTTATAATTAAGTTGCGAAGGAAAACGGCGACTTCCTTTATTAAAGCGTGTGGAATCTTCTGTAAGGCATAAACATGCTAAAGCCGATGTCAATGACGGATTATCTTTTTTTTATTTGATTCATCAATCAGAATTTCCAGTAAATGCTCGTGATTTCTATAACATTGACTCTGTTGCATTTATACGTCGTTATTATCAACAATGAGGAAATTTATCCTACGGTAACCCCTGAAAAACAATTTTGAAGAAAATAAAAAAGAAAGATATACTAATAAACAATCTGAAAAAAAACTCAACATAATAAAAATGCCTAAGCAGTATCAAAAGTTATAAATACATCCCTAATTAAATCAGTTGATGTATACTATACATATATTTCTTTTGTAGTTTTTAAGAAAGAGCCCCCACAACCACCAAGTAGAGCCCAGTTGTTAGCAGTAAGAAATGCTGCCAGTCAACACTACGGTAAATCCCTGCTGAGATTATTAAAAAACAGAGGATTTCTTCTACTGGTATTAACTTATGGTATGTAAACAAATTGGTTTTTCTGTCACTCTTCGAACAGCAAACTTAAAGGTTACACGCCGGTGCTTTACTTTTACTTCCGAACAACTGGATAGAATATATCACAAAAAAAATTATTAAAATATAAGATATGGTAAGCATACTAAAGAGATAACTTTCCATCAGAGATCAAATGACGTAAAAGTAATCAACTGTATGTCATCGTATGGCCTTCCTCAATGAGCAAAAACCTTACCGCATAGCAAGCTATAAAAGGCCTCAACATAACACAAGAAAAACAATTCAATTTTGTCAAAAGCAAGT
Source organism: Mytilus californianus (assembly GCF_021869535.1). Lineage (NCBI taxonomy): Eukaryota > Metazoa > Mollusca > Bivalvia > Mytilida > Mytilidae > Mytilus > Mytilus californianus. The sequence goes on along the minus strand of NW_026262626.1, from coordinate 21,435,336 downwards.
ATGGATTTTGTGTCGTAAACAAATGCATTATATTTTTTTTTATTAAATAAAGGTGTCTAGCAAAAATAACAAAGCTTCTGCACGTAAACACACTTTAAGAATCTGCTTCAAAACTAAATGAAAGCTGTATCAAAAGCGAGAAAGAATACACAACCAAGATGAAAATGAACGCCGTTATCAAAAGCAATCTTCACGTTTTTTTCAAAATATTCAATTCAAAACGACTAGTGAATATATTTTTAAACATTCTAGGATGTACTTTTAGGGATAAACACAGGAGCATACTACGCAATAGCAACATTAGTGAATCCCGTCGTTTTGAATTATTTCCCGGTATGTACTATTTACCTTTACATTTTTTTTATTATAAACTTGATGATATAAGGATTTACGTATTTAAAAAAAAAAGATTTTACTAGAAAGAATCATTCGTTGTATGCCTGTCCCAAACCAGGAGCCTAAAATCCAGTGATTTGCATTTATTGTTGTTTGCCATAGTTGTTTTTATTTGATTGTGTTTAGCATAAATCAGACCGTTAGTCTTCTCTTTTGAATGGTGTCATATTTTTGTAAATGCTGGGGCCTTGATATGTAACTATATGGAATGGGTTTTGCTCATTCTTGAAGGTCGTATGATCATCTATGATTGTTAATTAGATCTTCCTTTGGTTACCGGTGGGTAGTGCGTCTTTGGCCATCACATTACATGTCTTTATTTCTACCTGCGTCGCCAACGATGAAGGCAGGTCCAATAACCGATCGACTCTATCAGTCATTCCGTCATTCCGTCCGTCCGTCTGTCCGTCCAAAAAACTTTGGGTAGAACACTTTCGTCAATGTTTTCATGGCTTCTATGAAAGGGAATATGGTTTTAAATTTTGTCTGCAGCTTAGTAACGTTGTATTGTAGCGTTTAAGTAATTTTTAGATCTACCGTGCAACTACTTACGGTTTGTCGATAGTTTGAAATTTGTTTAGCATTAATTTTTCACTGAAATTTTTTTCTTTGCTTCTAGGTGAGCGAATAATTTTATATTTGGCCTGAAGCTTGATAATGTTGAGTTGTAGCGTGAATGCAATATTTACATCTACCGTGCATCCACTTGCTGTTTGCTTCAAGTTAGAGATTTTACAATACTAATACGCATTGTTCAAGGACAATTTTTGTCAAAGTTTTCATGGGTTCAATGGAAGAGGACAATTTATATTTGGTCTGGAACTTGATAATGTTGAGTTGTAGCTTGTAGCATTTTAATCCCTTAACATTACATCAACGAAAAAAGTACTTTATTCAAGTCCAATTGAACATAGTTTTGGAAATCAGCTTCGTCAGTTATGCCTCTGTACAAATGTTACCTCAATTGATGCAACGCAGTTACAAATCCTGTATTGTTCTTGTTATGCTTGAAACTTGAAAACGTTACATTTTCTGCAATTGTGTACGAACTCGAATATGTGAATACTGGCGTTCAAATATTGGTTATCAAAAAAAAGTCAATGTGTATTCTCCACTGTTATAAATATTTAGGGTCATCAAAAAGAAGCTGGAGAAATAGGATTGACAGTGGTTATTGCTGGAATAGTAGGAGCTATACTGGCTGGAGTATGGCTTGATAAAACTAAAACATTCAAGTAAGAATTTCATCTTGGAGAATATTGTCAAATTGATTAGAATACAGATCAAGGGTCAAAGCATCGCTAACAAGGATATGACAACACTCCGTTCTACTTTCTGTTCAGGTAATTATTTCATCATCCAATGAAATTGCTGCCTTAGCTGCCTACACATTTTTGAAGGTGTGGATCACATCAATAAGGGGATACCGAAAGTTCTTTAAGAAGTAGAACGGAACATTGTCAGATCATTGTAACCGAAGCGTAGGCACAGGATCTATATCATAATCAGATTGGGTATTTGGGGATAATTCACATCATTAAAAAAATATAGAAAAAAAATAACATTTTACAATCAGACGAGGAAACAGTAGAATAGTATTTTAAAAACTGTGTGTAGCAAACTTGTTTTGTTGGCTTGATGACTCATTGACGTACCGCCGTACATCTCATTTATTTCATATATATAAAACATGTAACAAGGTAGACTTGAGATAACTGATAAAATAATTTTACTTCTTTTTCTGATTATCGCAGGGGAACAACCGTTGGTATATATTTGCTGTCGTTAGCTGGTATGGTGGCATTTACTTTCACATTGAATTTAAACTTACTTTGGGTAGTATATCTATGTGCCGGGATTTTAGGGTACGTATTTTCAACTTGTTACTTATTCCAATTTCAAAAAAAGAGTCACGATACCACCCGAAAAAAAATAAATATTGAGATGTTACATTTCTTGATGAATTTAAAAACGAAACTGCAAATTGGTATAAAAGCATATTTGCTTACACGAAGCAAACTGCATGTTTAAAAGCATAATCGAATGTGTGTGATGATATATCGCAATTTTTATTTACTATATTTCACTGGAAATGACTCATCACCTCGTTTAAATGAGTTGTAATATTATTTTATGGTTGAAAAAAAAATGTCATCATATATCATCAATTTATTGATCTTTGATATCGAGGCAAAGACTAAGACAGTGATAATTACCTTAAAGAACTTTTAGTATATATTACCTGTTTATGTATAGATATAAGTTGCCTTATGTTTTGCTTTCCAATCCCCTTTTTAACATCAGTGAACAAAACTGCAATATTTGCAAAAAGATTTTGAGTTTTTAAACATTTTACCTATTACTTGAAATGCCACTGCAAATTGGTATAAAATCATATTTGCTTACACAAAGCAAACTGCATGTTTAAAAGCATAATCGAATGTTTGTGATGATATTTCGCATTTATTATATTGCACAGCTGGAAAATGACAGAAACTATCGTGAGACATTGCTGTTGTAGTTTTGAAACAAAAGTAGCGACCTAAATAAAAAATAGATGACTTTTCTCCCACAAGATCACTCAGAGAACATATTACCAAATACACGTACACCTATTGAAAAAAAAATCATTGAATTTACAATTTTCTTTTTACCTCTATAGTCATTTATTCAGTTTATATTTAGTACACACTATCATTAAGTTGATAATTTTTAGCATAGTATGCAGTTGTATGTATTATGACTCGAAAACTTCCTTTCTATATACTTTTTCCATCTACGTAGATTTTTCATGACCGGTTACTTGCCTGTAGGGTTTGAAATTGCTGCAGAAATTACCTATCCAGAATCAGAGGGTACTTCATCTGGTCTCTTGAACGCATCAGCACAGGTAATATGTTCAGAAGTATTTCCCTGAATGACTGATAACGTCTTTTGAATAGTAAGAGGGCAATAGACCAGTAATATTATACAATTACTGTCTTTTGATGAGGTAAATATGCGGTTGTATTGACTTTTGAAAAAACTGATTTTCACTAAGGCCGAAGGCCGAAGTGAATATCAGTTTTCAAAAGTAAATTAAACCACATATTTACCGAAACAAAAGACAGTACTTGTTGTATTCCATATTTCGAGAGAAAACAATGTATTTAATGACAAATATTAACCAAACCCAATTGTACATCAAACATTTTATCATAACGTTACATGTAAAAGCGCGTGATGTTTAGCGCTGTGAATATGCTGTTTTATTCAAAATTCAATTCATATATATAGGGAAAGCTACTAAAATAATACCAGTATGGAATAAACTGATTTTCAAAACTCGTAAATTAATTTTTAATACAAAATTCAAGAATCTAAAGTATGCAAGAATAAACGTTTCTCCATGATAACATCAGTGAAACAATTTTTTATAGATTGACGAATTAATGAATGAATCAAATAATCTATAACTAACAACGTTTTGTTCTCTAAAACAGCACTAGATTCCCTCAGTTTATAAAATATTTTCGGTATTGCCACGACAATCACCGTTACACTCGGTACTGGTTACTGCTAACACGGCATGAAAACACATCACTTGATTTTTCCCTTTTCACAGGCAATGAAGTTAATATAAAAAAGAAATGTGATTAGATTGCCAATAAGACAACTTGTCATCGAAAGTACAAGGATACAAACAGGTTATCGTATTGGCCTTCAACAATGAATAAAACTCAAGTCAATATAACCATGAATTACTGTCCGAAATAATTTTCTTGTTTCAGCTATTCGGAATCATTTTCACTATAAGCATGCGTGCAATGATAAATGAAGTCAGCATTTTTGGTGCTAATATTACACTCAGCTCATTCCTTCTTCTTGGAACCATTTTAACGGGTAAGTACTGTGATAAAGATGATTAAAGTAACAGACAAGTTATTAAGTGTTATTTTCATTTTTCTAGCACTTTGTCGATACCGCTGCTAGTGGACTGGTAGTCCCCGATGGTATCATCAGCTCAGTAGTCATTGTTTCGTTACTGACATGATTTACATAATTTGTTACATTTAAGGTGGTACATAACACTACAGGGAGATAACTCTGTAAAAATCAGCTGAACGTTTTACTCACGTTCTATTGTTAAGGAAATATTAAGCTTCTCAATTATCAAAATTTGTGTTTATCAAACTGCTATATATCCAATGAATTTTTTCCGATAAAGTGTGTGGTTCAAGTTTTTTGAAATTTTCATATTTTTGTCAAAGGGTCAAAGTAAATATTTTGTCAAAATTTTATGAAAATTAAACGAGCCAAATTAATTTTAGTCCAGGTGTTTGGTACCACCTTAACATATTCTTTTTTCTAAATTCGTTGTTGAAAATTTAGAAATTAATTTGAAATTAAAGTTCCTTCAGGTAAAGTTAACATTTAAGAATTGAAGGCTTCTTTTTGTAAATTTATTGGGGAGTAAAAGCGTTGACCGAAGTACATTTTGTATGAAGCGCGGAAGCTCTTCATTCTAAAAATGTGCGCACGGTCAACGCTTTTACAACCCTATAAATTACTAAAAGAAGCATTCAATACTTATAATTACATTTTTTTTGCTAGGATCATGAAAACACGATTTCTATCAAGTTTTTCCTTTATTTACCTGTGCACTTTATTGCGGAATAAATGAATGTTACATTTCATTTTGAAATGAAGTTTAATTTCAGAATGAGGCGAAATTGCTGTTAGCCAATCAAAATAACGTATTATAATGAAACATACATGTAATGTAATTATTCATGGATGACATTTGCTTTTCTTGTTAGTTCCCTGTTGGTCATACAATCCTCACGTATTTGAGTATTTGTACATCCTCTGTTTTTAAATTTTTCGGTAAGTCTAGAGCGTTCCTGAAAAACGAAGATCCAGAAAAGTGCTTCAGACGCACCAGTTTTATCAAGTGTAATTTTCATTTTTCGGCATTGAGTCGATACAGCTGCTAGTGGACTGCTAGTCTCAGCATATATAATCAGCTCAGTAGTCAATGCTTCGGTACTGAAATTATTTACAGAATACAATTCTTAAATTTTCAGTTGAAAAATTATCAATGATTCATAAGCTAAGGTTCCGACTCCTCGGGCAAAATTGAACTTAGATGGATATGCTATTCCAACTACATATGTAGACCCCGTGTTGTCATATAATCCATAAAGTATTTAAGTATTTATATATACATCCTTTGCTTTCAATTTTTTTTGTTTGATGGTTCGTGATTACGGAAAATTCAGAAAAGCGCTTCGGACGCAGCAATAGTATTTTCCTGGTAGTTTAATTTTTAATTAAAAAAAAAGGATTGGGTCGATCATATTGCTGGTAGCGGACAGCTAGTCCCCTACGCTATCATCAGCCCAATTATTAATGCTTCGGTACTGATATTGATTTTAGCATAACTTTCTTAAAATTTCAGTGGAAGGCTACGAATTATAAAAAGGCAATGTTGACCTTTGGTGGATTTGGTTATTCTTTTAAGGTCCGTTTTGGTCAAATATCTCCTGACGTATTAATTTGATCACGTGCCACAGGGTTTAATTTTTTTGGGGTTTGGGCGTTCCTCACGAAGGTTAATTAAAAAACAATTGCATCGAGTTTGGGACGCACCAGATCTATGAAGCGTTATTTCAGTTTCATAACACAGCAATTCAACAACACAATAAAGCCAGAACAGATTATTGTACACCAGATCTATGAAGCGTTATTTCAGTTTGATAGCACAGCAATTTAACAACACAATAAAGCCAGAACAGATTACTGTACAATACGTCAAGCTTGAAATTGTCCTAGTTAAGACAAGTTGTGAATAAGTCTTACAAAAGTTATGTCATTAACAACAATACTTTTAAATATAAAAGACGTAAAGAAATTAAGAAATAATCAAAGCAAAGATGTTTTTTGTTGGGACATACATTCAAATATCCGACGAATTTGAAGGAACTTAAATCCGTTCATGTGTCTCATTCAGAAGAACAACAAGGTTACTTGACATATCAGAGTAAACTTCACTTCAGCGAAAGCACATACTAGTATGTCTCTAATATCGGTACACATGTATCACAGATAACAAAAACAGGAATGCGAACACGATCACTTTAGTTGCCATAGTATATTTGTTGTCGGAATTTCACGCAGAAAATAAAATAAATAAACATTTCACATGTATTTAAAAAAAAAAGTTTAAATAATATCAATTAGATCAATTTCAAATTGAATTCACAAAACTCGGACGAAATGATTTCATATATAAAAGCCAATAATTAATAAATGATATTGATTTTATAGGCGTTATATGAAATATTTAAAATAAATTAAATTCCTGCTAATGGAATCCCTTATTTTATAACACTACTTTTTATATGTATACAAACACTTCATTTTTTCTCTTTATAGCGTTAATAGGTGCTAATTACAGACGACAGACTGCTGAAAAACAGGTACGATATGTATATCATATATCCGAGGTATAACTTTGCACGCCTTATATTATTTATGCTTTACAACACCATAAGACATGGCCTATTATTCTATTTTAAGATTTTAAATGTTGTTATCGGATATTTTTTGTATTGCAGCACATTAATATTGATTTTTTTTTCTTTCCGAATTCACAATCAATACCTTTGATTTTTGCTATTTGAACTAATTTTCAATGCTAGAACTTCAAAAGATGTAATTATATCTATCACAACAGCAAAATAACAAAATCACAGATGAAACACTCCCGCAATAATGGAACAGACAAAGCAGTGAGTGGGTCTTTATAGGGGAGGGGGGTATGTTTTTTTCCTAAAAAAATATTCTGATCCCCAATTTGATGAAAAAAATATTGTAGTCAAGCAGATGACAAAAAAAAAAAAAAAAAAAAATTCTGAATCCAGATTTCTCCCATACCTTATAGTGTTAAATTTTGGAAAAAAAAATTTGATTGATAGCGTCGAAAAACTGAAATAAAAATGTTCGTACTTTGCGCGAAAAAAAATTCTGACTCTGACATAAAAACCAACAACCCCCTTGAAGTTAAATGGTTTAAAAATAAAGCAAATTCAGAGTATTGTATAAACTCCAAAAGTTGCGAGACCGGGTGTGTCGACACGGTAAGCGTCTCCTGCTATGCGTGGATCACCCGCCATGCGAATTCACACTCAGTCAAATTGTTACAATCGAGAATAGGACAAAATCGATAAAATTACTGATCAAATGGCTATTAGAGTGATCTAAAGATATAATACCGCGAGAAAATGAAGTAGTGAGTTGACAAACACATGTACATCGTATGGTTCAACCATATGGTGATGTTGACCGAAAATATGTAGTGTCAACGCAGTACGTCATGCTTCCTCATAACTCTGTCAGCAGAAACCCTGGTATGGAGCACACCATCTTGATAAGTTCGTAAATATATTATGAACATCCACAGTAGTAACGTATTGATTAAGAAATGTTAATCCAATACAAAGGGGGGGGGGGGGGGGTATGTTACTTCTGATAAATTGGAAGTTTTTGACAATTGGAAAGTGGAAATAATTACGTTTGTAATAACAGATAATTTTAGTACATAAACAAATATAACATACACATATACATGTATATATGCTTTCCGTGTTAAAGCACCTATTTCTAAGTTTAAATTTTCATGCACACTTCTACGTACTATGCTAGAATATATAACAAGCGTTTTTTCTTGTTGATTTTTCAGAGAGTTTCAAAAATAGACTTTCTAGACATCAATATCATTTCTACAAAAAATGAAAAACAATCTGCACAAAAGGACAATGAATGCCATTAGATGTGTGCTGTTTGCGATGCATGATGCATGCAAGAATGATTTCGAAACAGTCTTCCATCATTGACCGAAGATGTTACAAATATAGATGAATACTGAATGGAACATCACACTGTTACCCAATACTAACAGAATCGACTTTTGTACGCTCATATCGGTTCCTATATGTCAATTGTACATGTTTTATGCCTAATTCACACATTCATGGATCACCTCGCCGGTTCAACTACGGATTAAATCTCACGGATGATCCCGGAATTGCAGTTTCTGTAGTCTGTTACGGATCCGATACGGATGCACAACGGTATGACTACGGGCTTTCACGTATTTACTACGGGTGAAGTAGGAAAGGGGTCATTTGGCGACATGACTCATACGGATTCGTACGGTACGACACGATTTAATACGGATTCGTACGGTACGACACGATTTAATACGGAAATGACACGGTTTAATACGTAACGGCACGTGTCGGGGCGTATGTACTGCGGATAAACAGCGGTTTGCTACGGTATAAGTAAGAGTTAGTACGAGTAAGAACGGTCCGATACAGAATAGTACGAATCACCACTTTTTCTAAGCCGTCAATCATTTCTATTTTCTTTATGGCAGTTAATCGATGTTTTTGTTTTTTGTTTTGTTTTATTAAATCAGTTATCGCTCTGTCTGTACTAGGTGGTTTTATTCGTAATCGTCAGACCAACGGCATTTAGCAGTTCTTGGATCATATTTGGGTCTATTCTTTTAAAGTTCTTAAATGCAGCTGAATTTTCCGCACACAGTTCAGCCATGAGGGTCTAATACTGGCCATGGATAAGTCTTCGGAGAAGCCAGTCCCTAGTCCACCATCTCCTCTGCCGCCGGTCACATCTACGTCTGTCGTCAAGTAGCTCGACCACTGTCCTTGCATTTTTTGCCATATCAATATCTAATTCCAGTCAATTAATTGCAAGCATCAGTTGTTGATTGTTCATGTTTGATAATGTTATGTATACCTCTACGGCAAGACACAGACTAGGGGCCCTATAAGTAAGTTATTTATACAGAAGCCTGATGCCAGTTTGTCGTGGGCAGTAATATTCCGTATTTTGTAGAACCCTTGGTGATCCCTACCTATCCGTATTGCAACGTTATGAAATCGTGCCTTTCCGTGACAAATTCGTATCCGATCGTAGTGTATCCTTAACAAATACGTGGTGCAACCGTACTAGTACGTAGTTCTCCGAAACAGACCGTAGAAATACTTCGGGCATACGAATAAGAACGGATTAATACGGTTTTAATAAGGACTAAAATGGATCAGTACGTTCAAATACGGTTTAGTAATATACTACGGTTGTTTGATCCTTGGTCAAATTTTGCGCATGTTCAAAAATTGTCCCAGATATACAAGTACTACTACGTATGACTACGGACCAATACAGATCTTGCCACGAATGATGTCGGATCGCATCCGAAGCTAATCCGGCGTCAAATCCGTGAATGTGTGACCTAGTCTTATGCTACATGTGTTTTTTTGTTGTTGTTTTTTTTTTTGCTTCGCACCGATCTGTTGAGTTAAGCCATTTACCACTGATTTTCATAGTTTCTTCTTATGTTGTGTTGTTACACCACTGTCACATAGTGGAGGGTTAAGCGCATACAAACATGTTTAATCCCGCCACTATCTTCATGTTCTTGTCCCATGTCAGAAGCCTGTAATTCAGTGATTGTCGTTGGTTTATTTCTGACATACATGTATTTTTTATTTTTTATTTTTTTTTTTTGTAAATTGTATTGTTATGAACATGACCAGATGACGAATTAAGCCGTACGTTTTATTTTTTGTAGTTGTTAATTTCACATTTGTCATGTGTTTGGGTTTTTCTCATTGTTTAAGTCCGAACGGTGGCATGAAATTGCTTATATCTTCGTTATTTGAAATCTGGTGGATAGTTGTCTCAATAGCAGTCATACCACATCTCCCTATTTTTATATTGATGCACATTCAGTTCAATAAATTACCCAGTTTATACTGTTTCGTTGCATGTTGTTTATAAAAGGACAACTGTAGAAGAGGGGCGAAAGATAACAGAGGGACATTCAAACTCATATGTTGCAAATAAACAGACAACGCCATGGCTAAAAAAGAAAAAGACCAATAGACAAACAACAGTACACAAAACACAACATAGAAAACTAAAGACTGAGCAACACGAACCCCACCAAATACTGGGGGGTGATCTCAGGTGCTCCGGAAGGGTAAGCAGATTCTGCTCCACATGATATGCAAGGCTGATTTTGACATGCATTTCTTTTGTAATCAAACTTTTAAACTTTAAATTCGTGTTTCCTTCTTGTGATGTTTACAATTCATGTTTTGAACAATATTTATCTAAATATGTATTGAATACTAGTATTTGAAAACAACAAATATATAAGCATGGAGTGTCATTTTATATATTTTGCTGATTCACTTGCAATGATTAGTAAGCAATAAAGCTCTATTGAAGAGACACATTTTACCTTGGAAAAATAGGGGGGGGGGGGGGGCGGAAGATACCATGGGGACATTCAAAACTAAGTCGAAGAGAAACAGACAACGCCGGCATGGCAAAAAAACGAATGTTACGTCTGATAATTAGCTGCCACGGATCACATTTACATAACAAAATAGATTGAACACAATTATATTGATTGACTGCAAGCCAAATCAATGTTCAATGCTAAATTAAATTACCAGTACATGTAGGAAAGCTTAAATATTTACTGAAATATATGATGTGATTGATCAATTTACCCGTCAAAAATTTTGATATCGGTTTAAAAAAATTAATTGGTATCTTGCACAATGGATATTATAATACTTCTATTCCCATTCAAGAGTATTACGCAATAGACTGATTATTTCACAAAAAAAACGTAACCTGTACTGTATTATAATTTGGTTCTGAGTCCGTGCTAAATAAATCTGTTGTATTGGACAATAATGGTATGATCTTGCCTTGGAAGGGGACTAACAAGACAAGTCAAAACTAAAATAAACTGCACATCTTTATTCTCAAATCATCCTACATCAACAAAGGCAAAATACGGGTCCGACATTACACCCTAATAACCTGGAATAGCCCGACCTCGAACCGAATTCAACCGAACTACATAACAATAATGCATACAAAGAATAACAGGAATTACCATAAATATTGAAGAGTACAACAGACCACACATACCAACAACGTACAACAGACCACACATACCAACAACGTACCACTGACCACACATACCAACAACGTACAACTGACCACACATACCAACAACGTACAACTGACCACACATACCAACAACGTACCACAGACCACACATACCAACAACGTACAACTGACCACACATACCAACAACGTACCACAGACCACACATACCAACAACATACCACAGACCACACATACCAACAACGTACCACAGACCACACATACCAACAACGTACCACAGACCACACATACCAACAACGTACAACTGACCACACATACCAACAACGTACAACTGACCACACATACCAACAACGTACAACAGACCACACATACCAACAACGTACAACAGACCACACATACCAACAACGTACAACAGACCACACATACCAACAACGTACAACTGACCACACATACCAACAACATACAACTGACTCCTCTCGAACAAACAATACATATCGTCTACAAAGTCGATCTATCTTAATTGTTTTGGAAAGAATTCCGCTCAAACCAGTGCTAAGGGCCGTCTTAAACTTGCAATGAGATGAGAGTTTTTTGAACCGTGATGAAGGCCTCACTGTGACTTTGAGATGAAGAACAGTTATAAAAGAGCTGTTCCTTTGCGTTTTTCTGTTTTGTTGTTGTACATGTACTGATTTTGTGTCATGGATAGATATCCAATATTCTTTGTTTTCTATAACATGTACAGGCACAAACGTGCTGGGGTACGACTAGTTTTTATTTGACTGGTTCAGCTACCAACATGACTACTAACTAGAAGAAAGAAAATGTGATATCCGATGTACGTGTTCTGAGATATGTTCACAGTAAAAATAAAGATCGTCAAAGATACCAGGCTTATAATTCTGTACGCAAGACGCGCGTTCCGTCTATAAAAGACTCATCATTGGCGATCTAATCAAAAGGTTAAAAAGGAAAAAGAAGTCGTTTTTTTTATATTTACTTTTGACGATAAATCAGACATCGTCAGCATATGTAATAATACTTTACAGTTTTACGCTAATTCCCCCTACCAGAGATACCAGAGGTATATTCCTTAAAATTGAATTGTTGAAACCGAGAAATATGTATCGCTTGTTTGAAATTTTGGTATGATTGCTAATGAGACAACTATCCACCAAAGTTCAAAATGAAGTGGATGTATATAAGTGGGATATATATTTTACTAGAAACACAAGTATGACTTCAGATAGGATGCTGATACATTACGACTGTAAAATATTTTTAAAACATTCAGAAGTCCTTAGTTTTTTTTTGTAACCTGTAAATTTAAAGTCACGGACAAAGCAATCATCATGGTCTTTTAAGTCAGCTTCATAAGAGTCATATGCTTGAAAACGGCCCAAGTTGTAAAATGCGGCCGGGGTAACATTTGTGACATTGCAGATGGTTATACGATTTTTATAAAAGCTGACATAAAATTGGTCCTTTTGTTAAAGGTATTGGACTTTGACCATATTAGTCTATTGTAGCATTTCTGTGAACGCTTTTTTTCTAAGAGTTTTGCTGGGATTATTGGACTTACGAGATCAGTTTTCTACTTGTTGTGGTAGAATGACAAATTGTTAGTGCTGCTCCTTCATCACCATTATTGGCCTGATGGCTGCCATACTTGGTAGAATTGTTTTCAATCAGTCATGTATAGTTAATTGACCATATTATTGCTCCATTTTGACTGTTATTTTTTGGGGCAAATATGGATGGGACTTTATCCCTATAGAAGCATTATCGAATACTTCAAATTTCTGTATGTTGACATCTCGATACCATTTGGTTTTGCTTGTGTCATTGGGTCACAGAGTTTCGTTGAATAGATATCCATACATAATTATTGTTAAGTTAACAATTCACAGTCGAGCTGGCACTAACAGCAATTTTTAAAGAGCTAAACACATATGAAGATTTTTTTCAAATCAAAGTTTCTATAACCATCTCTCAAAAATATGACTTGTTTCATTTGGAAAATATCCAGCCTACATCAGTTGCTTTACTTTTAAAACAAAATGTTTATATGAAATGTTTTCGGTCGGAAAACTGACGTGTTATATTCAGCTTTTTTGTGAAATTTATTGAGTACAAAGATTTGTATAGGTATGCATATGTCACAGTGGGATTACTTATAAAAGTTTAAAAGTTTATACGATATATAAAACAAATTTGAAGAGTGCTTCACACGGTATCCGGTCCGTTCGCTCCCATAACACGTTCGCACCCTACACGTTCTTACCCCATACGTTCGCCCCCTGGGTTCGTTCGCACCCTATTTTTATTTAAATACAGGTTGGATTATTAGATTTTTGAAGATGTATATATCCAAATATTTATATTTTCTTGAATAAAAGTTCGTGAATTTTCTAAATGAAATATTGTTTTTGTGAATTGATGATTAATTCTTTGATGTTAATTATTTATTTTTAGTGTAATGTATATTTCTCACTGTAATGTATATTTCTTCCATAAATGTAGATAGTCCAAGATCTTCTATTCACAGAAGAAGGGAAATCACTATTTGAACTATTTTTGTTATTTGTGCCGAACCCGGAGTCGCAATACATTTTTTTTTGTTAGCTCGGATAAACAGTTACGCCCCTTTACACAGAACCTTAGCGGCGAATTCGAAGAAGACTGCAAGTGTATTTCGTTCTTTAGGGTTTAAGGTTCATCATAACAAATGGACAAAAATGACTGTATTTACACCTCAAAGACTACTCTGAGTACAGACTAACCTGTGCAGTTGGAAAAGTTTTAAGGCCTGGCATCCACTAGATATATAAAAGTTAAATGTATTTTGTTTTTCAGAAAGATAAAATCTTTTTTAGATTTTGATGGGCATTTTTTTTCGTTCATGCAGAAGTTGTAAAAATAAACAAACACCTCAATTGCTTTTGATACTGTCCACTCAGTTACACCCTTTAACTCACCTATAGTTGTGTAGATGTCTATTGTCTGTCTTTTGTCCGTGCCAATCAAGGACAATCAATACAATTCAATACAGTTTTTACCTGAGAGCGAGCATCTCAAAGTTGTATCCCAACTTAGTTTATTTTTACACCTTCTGCAGGAACGAAAAAAAATGGTCATCAAAATCAAATTTTTTTTTTATCTTTCTGAAAAACAAAATGCATTTAACTTTTATATATCTAGTGGATGTACTTGTAAACATGGTAAATATAAAAAAAAATCGATTTGTATGTCTTGTATGCAAATTCATATCTTGTTATGATAACTGTATTCGAGCGAGTAATTCATCTCCAAGGAGTTGCAGAAAAAACAAAGTGACGCGGACGCAAACGACGATGACTTTAACCGACATATGTGGTCCCAATATGTCGCTAAAGTTCAGGTTTTTTTTTTGCTATATATTTATAATAAATGAAGTAGAGACCGACACACAAATAACCAAAATATGTCAAGTGCTTCCTGAGACTGACAGCCAGAGCTTCATATAGAGGAACGACTAATGTCTTCTGAACTTGTTTCTATCAGAAGGAATTAAGTAACATAGGTTGGTGTTAATGAAATGTTTAGAGTGTAAAAACTACCAACAATACCAGGATTATGCATGATTTACTTTGCAGATCTGCATTTTTTTTAATCATATTTATACAACCCAAATTCTATTCTCAAACCTGTAGTTTAACAAGTGAAAGTGTGAGCTACTGCTCACTGATGATACCCCCTAAATATTTCGGTCAATTGGAAGTTGTTGAGTGATTAATCTGAAAACGCATCACACGGTATAGCAGACCTATATGAACCATGAAACCAAATTTCAGAAATTCTTGTATTGTAGTTCCCCAGAAAAATGTGACAAAATTTTCTAACTGGGCTATCATGTGTAAAATGATACAAGTGTTCGGTAAACAAGAAGTTGTTGAGTGATGAATCTGAAAACGCATCACACGGTAGAGATGACTTATATAAACCCTGAAACCAAATTTCAGAAATCCTTATGATATAGTTCATGAGAAAGATGCGACGAAATATATTCATCGAACGGAAGGAAGGAGTGACGGATGGACGGATGGACGGATGGATGGACGGACGGCTGAGCAGATGGATGGACAGACAGAAGTAAAACAGTATACCCGCACTTTTTAAAGCGGGGGTATAATAATAGAGAGCTTACAAGGTTGTTTGTGCAAGTTTGCAGTGAAGGACATCTGGATTCAAAATAACTTAGTTTGCATCTGACAGACGGTAATCCTACACATTTTTCAAAAAAATCTAAATTAAAAATTTTTGTATTTGGAATTGAGGTCTTTTTTTAATTCTGTTGTTGGAAACAAACTCTTTTATGACCTGGCCTCCAATAGAAAAAGGTAAATTGTGTTTAATTTGCGAGGAAGTAATATTTTCAAGCACGTCAATAATCCGAAGTCCATGCGTCCGAAACGCCTTTTATCCGATCTAATATTTAAACAATAGTTTAGGCCAGTTGGCGTTTTTTTATGTATTTCAGTGTTTCTGTTGTCCCTTTGTTGTCCTCTTGTGGTTGAAGTGTTTCCCTTTGTTTAAGTTTGTGACCCGCATTTGTTTTTTTTTTTTTTTTCTCTCAATCGATTTATGACTTTTGAACACCGGTTTACTACTGTTGCATTTATTCGTGTTATATCAGAAAGAAAATGGTCTTCGACATAACCAGGACAGAACGTTTGAACACTCGGATCTTTCTGTCGTTTACAGAAAACTAACGTCAATAACTTATCATGGAAAGTTTGGTGCATAACTTTAATGGCAGGAGCGCGGCACCAAATTGGGACATATAGATGCAAAACCTATGTGAATGTTTTCCCGAAATTTATAAGGTTTATACAACGGACATCCATCTTGATGGATAAACTTATCATATACACTTTTACTGTTTTAATATTCACTTTGTATTGAGATAGGGAAACCCATTAAGATCCTATGAATTCGTTATTTAACATGTGTTTAATACGAATTTAAAATCATTTCTTCAGATCGATAATTTTTATCATTGGTTAGTTAGAACAACTTGAAATGATAGATTGTTAAATTCTACGAGTTGAAAATGCAGTATACTACAATAAGATTTCGTAAACACGATTCGCGAATTTGCATTACATTTGTTCTTCAAATTTATCAAACAAATCAAACGTTTAATTATACTGACATTTTATCTGATTATAATTTCTATATTACATTTCTTATCTAAATCACCATGGCAAATGTAAAACTCGATATAATTTTATAATTGTCCAATATATTTATAAATTTTGTTTATAAATGATAACTAGGAAACATGTTCTTTTTTTAGTTATTATATCGAATTCAGCATTTTTTTTTCTTTTTTAAATCGATGAGATAAAGTATTTGCGAATCGAATAGGTATAGAATATTATCGTGATAACAAATAAAAATTCTTTATAAATTTGTTTGAGAGATTAATATTGATAGGTCTTAAAGGGGTTTCATAAGAAGATATATTTGACATTATATTGATTTAGCACCATGGGAGAATGCAAGCACAGCCCTGTTTCAAGAAATCATTTGGCCTGGTGCAAGAAGATGTCAGCACCTCACCAAATGTTGTGTAAATTTCGTCTGTAACTTGACGTTATGCAATAAATAATAATAATAAAAAAGAACAAAAAATCAAGAGGTTATATTTTGTGCAGTGACCTATACATATATTTGAAACAGCATACCATAGGAATGCATCATTTTATGTTTTCTTTTGTCTTAACAAAATTGTATATAAATTTTATATAACATTTCACGATTTTGGATAGGGGGTATATGGTATATGACAATGCATACCTAACGTACTGCAAAGTGTTAAATTACTTTCACTGCATGTAAGTTACTAATGAATGTTTCAACACTAAGGGTAATTACTCCGGAACCTTAAATCCCCGGGTCCAAGAGGAGAACCTAACCTTGATAACTTCAAAGAAAAAAGTTTTAGTATTCCTCAATTTGCTTACAGTATTTTCATATTGTGAAATCATATAAACATTGTAATAGTTATGGAAAGAGTTTACAAGTCGTATTGGAGGAAGTCGTTTTCTATAAGTTGCTTTTATAAAAACATATTTCCTAGTTGCTTTTTAAATTTATCTTAGTTGCGTTTTAGACAACATTATGCTCCTCTCAGAAGTCCTATTAAAGTGAAGTTATTGCAATGTAGCCTAATTGTTTTGTTTTATCTAATTAAACAAAGTCTTTGAAATTGGGAGTACACAGATCAAATGTCAAGTCAAACAACAACCGATGAAAACCACTATATTACGGGTTCTTGGTTATGTGCATACATATAAAGACAGTGGGTGTAAGAATACAACATAAGAACAAACTATACAAAATCAGACTAAAACGTCTATACTGATCAGATAAGTACTAAACACGGGAACAAGAACTAAAAAGGCAAACGACACAAAGAATCAATCTAAGACATCCTTAATCATTGAAAGCTAGTCCAAAGCCCAATTCTAACTAATGATCATGTTTTTCCAGACTTAATAGGCTATAGATTATGTGTAAAGACGTTCTCGAGAATGTCAAAAGCATAATCTTAATCAAGGTCGAAATATAAGTATCGATACATGTTCAGTTAAATATTGCAATATTAAAATGAAATCAATATTAGTACCAATAACGACAAAGTTCAAAGATCTTACTACAACGAAAAAGAGTTTATTTTGAAGAAGAGTAAGTTTATATGGGCCGTATCTTAATTTATGAGACCTACTAAGAACATCACTTATCAGTTAGAATGTGATATTCCTTTTGTAACAATTTTGTACAAGTACAACCAATGAAATATCTATGAAAGTATTTCATACGTTTCAGTAATTTGTGGTACAAGAATCGTAAAATACCAAAGGAATAGATAAACTCATAAATCGAAAACAAGCTGATAATGCGTGAAAAAAACTTAACATGAAGAAAAGATAATAAACAGTACACAAAACACAACATAAAAAACTAATCACTGATCAACACGAACCCTCAAGTGAATTGAATTGGTAAGCAGAGCCTTTCTATATGTGTAAACCGTCATGTTGCTCATTTAAGTACAAACCCGGTAATACATTTTAAAAGTGTAATACGGTGGGTCATATTCAAATTTTCTGTTGAAAATTTGGTGTTAAAAACAAACAGGTACTTTTTAACAAAGAGGCAGAATATATCAAGACGTCATTCAAAAAATCAGTCGAAAAAAAATTGACAACATCATTGCAAAAATGAAAACCAACCAAAAGGCGAAAAAACTAAAGATTTAGCAACAGGAACATAACAAAACCGGGGGGAAGTCCAGGTTCTCCGGAAGTATCTAACTTATTGAAAGGATATTTAAAAGATTGACATATTGATCACGTTTAAGCATAAATTTTAGCTAAAAACTGCGTGTGGCCTTCAAATGTTGTTTGATTAGATTGTATTTGTGTTTGAGTACTGTCTGATTTTTCTGTAGACCACATGTTTAATCATCTGAATGTATGAACCATAAATTCCCCATGCTATCGTCTTTGATACTACCGACAACGTAAAACATTTACAATCGTTGATACCAAAAAAACACTATAGGCATGCTATTCCTCATGTTGTCACACAAACGAAAATTTGTATACTTCTTAGTAATAGAGCCTTAATTGATTATTCACTGTAATCTTTAACATTAAAATGACGTAATATTATAAATGAGTTGCCCTTTCCGACGTAACGCGTTTAATTATGAAATATTTTGTATTTGTCCTTTAATTACAATAATACCTATGATAGTTTCTTGATAAACTATTAATTTTCAAAAGCATTGATTCGATTGTACAAAATAACTTGGTCAGATAAAAAAAAATGCAAGCCTTTTATTGATTATCAACTTCAAGATCAAATGATGTAGTTTTTCTATAGGGACCACTACCCATATTTTTCTATTTTTCTGCATAATTTTGTACGATTGTTTTATTATTGTCTGAATATCTCCGATGTACATTTAAAATGTCTTGGCAATATTGTCTCATACCAACCTATCCATTTCAACTTTCTAAATAAGAAAATAACAAAACTCGATAATCATGCTTATAGTGTCTATTAATTTATTTACAGAAATTTATTTTAGTTGATTTTTCTGATCTTCATTACAGATTGGATGTATTTAAGAACCAACCATCTCATTTTTGATTTTTTTAAATCAAGATTCAGGGAAACATTACTGCAGTTGCCATTCCACCAGGGCCCCAAGTTGAAAATTGTAGCACAATTTCTACTACTGGAATCATTGTCTCTGTCCTTGGTGGTGAAGTATCTACCATTGCTGTAATGCATATTATCTCCTAAAATATTAGTAATACCTGACAAATATGCCATAAATTTTTCAAAACTTTAACACACACACAGCTTCGTGGAAAAAAAGAAAAGTATGGTTCTTATGGCAAATGTTGAAGTCATAGGCTATAATGCTGCGTATTTAAGAAGTTTTTCGCATTTCCATTGTCAATTTAATTCTTAATATATTTCAATGTACGCGACGGCAATTCTTAAAAAAAATATTTTCGTGCAAGAAAATGAGCTTCAGCCATTACACAGAAAAGATTAAAAACAAGATATAGGTGTCTGTACAATTGCTGTGTCGATTTCCTTTTTTTGGTCTAAAATTCATATGTTCTAAAGGGCGTAAAAATCCTATTCCCGGTTGTAAATTTCAAATGATTGTGAAACAGGAGACACTCATACTGCGATTCCCCTGCTCGCTCCTTTTATAGTTCATGCGATTTCGCCAGTTTTTGATTGATATCTTTATTCGTCTTTTACTCAGTCGATTTAGAAGATTTCAACATAAACTACTAAAGCCTTCATTAAACAGTTTTCAGCTTTTAGTCAATGTTCAAGAACATTATGGAGATTTAGCAGATAAGCCCTGTGTTCCCCATGTTTAAGATTTGAAAATTAACAATGAATTGTAATTCCGGAATAAAACAATGTTGTTAAATGTAATGTTTCTTCTTATCCTTAATCATACATCGCCATATCAGAGAATCCTTATTAATTAGAGCCGTAAATTTATAAAAATAAAATAAATCTTCCGTATATGTAATTTTCTACAATCAAAGATTAGTAAATTTTCCTTACTATCAGTAGAAATATTACATTTATAATTTCAATCTGTTTAATAAATGTTAGTTATTTTCGAGGAATGTGATGTGATGTTGCAGATATTAATATTAATTAAGATATCTAGCATTAGAATAAAATCTATATTGTAAACTGTATTGAAGGACTCTATATAATGTTCCATTAAATTGGTTAGAGTTATACTTTTAATTCATAGAAATACTTTTAAGATTGCAGGTAAATTAGTTGAGAATAATTTACATATCTTTGGTGTATCATTGTATACCATTCAGTATTTTATTGTAAATTTTACCCCCGAACGGTGAGTAAAATTGAAACAATATATTCGTATTAAGAGAATCTGCATAATGAGTATTTACCAAATTTGCAAGAACAAATATTGTATTTCTTTCGTTTTATTTGCTTTTTAATGTTTTTTTTTTTTTCATTTCAGCAAATTATGAAATGTACATTCCATGAACACCAAGTGTAAAATTCTAAGAAAGATCGATCTTTTTAAGCGAAAAAAAAAGTATGAAAGAATATCTGAAATTGTCCTAAAGCAGCAACAAATTTGTTATTGCATAAACATACGTCTACATCTACATACCTGCAGTTCCTGTGTAAACACCAATAGTTAACTTGAACTTTGAATTTTCATCACCAACAGCAAATGTCTTATAAACTGCATAAGTCTTTTTGTTATTGGTATCAACCAAGTCAACTCTAAGTTCATATTTACCACTAGATGTCAGGATGTTTAGATATTTGTTACCTGTTTCGTAAAATTCATAAAGTTTACATTTAGTTAAACAAATCTTGCAAACTGGATTGTGTTAAGCCATGTATTATGTGTATCAATGGCTTTTGAAATTAGTAAACTGTACATGTACAAAATTCATGTACAATTTATAATTTCCAACAAAATAATGTAATCTCTTAACGGATAACATAGTTTTCCTTGTTTTCATTTTGTCTTTTATAGCTGACTTTACGGTGTAAGATATGCTCATTGTTAAAGGCCATTAGTTGACATGTATTTGCTCACATCCCCTTCTTTTGACTCCAAATACTGTTGTTCCATTGACAATAATACCACTTCTGTTTATTTATGTTATTTGCATGTTGATTTGTCTAATGAAATATTATTTAATATTGGATTTCAAAAGTTTAACGATTGTGTGGGAGTATGTCATATTAAAATTACTAACATTTCATGATTTATCTTGATACATTGTTATGATTAGAGATTTCAACGAGTACTCGAGTATCGCTCTATACTGCCGAGTACCAAACAACAACAGGATGCTCGATTGAAGGATTGGTTCCCTCTTTCCTTAAACTGATTTGCTGACGAAAGCCCCTCTTGGAATACAATTATAGAAATCATTCAACAATCATAGTTAAACTGATTCATTCGTTTGTGAAAAATTGTCTTTAAAATGTTTCCAAAATCTTCTCTTTTCACATACTTCACAAAACATGTGGCACCATATAATAGCGTTTTTTCGTCCGATGACCAAATAATGTTAAAATGGAATATCAGTACTGAGATCTGTACTTAGCATCTTTTTGTTGTTGGGATGTAAAAGTACCCGGCCACGTATTTGTTAGATGTATTTCTATTTGTATCTATTTGAATAGTTTATCCTTTTTTCAACCGATTTTTATAGTTCGTTCTTATGTTGTACACCACTGTCCCAGGTTAGGGGGAGGGCAGGGATCCCGCTAACATGTTCACCCCCCCCCCCCCCCCCCCCCCTTCCCCATTTTGTATGTCTGTGTTTGTCCCTAGTCAGGAGCCTGGAAATCAGTTATTGTCGTTTGTTGCTGTGTTACATATTTGGTTTTCGTTAATTCTGTTGTACATGAATTAGGCCAAAAGTTTTCTCGTTTAGATTGTTGAACATTTGTAATTTCGGGGCCTTTTATAGAAGACTATGCGGTATGGGCTTTGCTCATTGTTGAAGGCCATACGGAAACCAATATATGTTAATTTCTGTGTCATTTAATCTCTTGTAAATAATTGTCGCATTGGCAATCATACCACATCTTCTTTTTTATATCAGGCATCACATCTGTCACTTCTTAAGGGCATACGATACAGTAGCAGGGGCAGATAATAACGTTTTCAAAACTTTTCGTGTTGTTTTCGCGACGTTGTTAATCAGAACGTTGTAATTTCGCGATGTTTCTAATAAGAACGATTACATTTCGCGACGTCGCTTTAGATGGAGTCACATTTGCGGAAATCCACTGACGTCATAATCCCGATTGCGCGAATTTGAAAAAAGTACCTGCAATGAAAATCGGCCAAATCACGAGAATTGTTATATTTATTCATTAATAAGGAAGTCAACAATATTAACTTCGAATGGGAAAAAAATCAAATCCACATTCTTAATTTTCTATTTCTGTTATTTTATATAGGAAATGAATTAGAGATATGAAAAACATAATACGTCGTTGAGAGAGAAATCCAACTACACAAAAAAAAAACATAAGTAATTTATATAGTAACTTCACTATTTGGCTAACTCTAAGTCGTAATGAGAATTGTACGGATAAATTTAGCAGAGACTATCAACAAAATAACAAAAATACGTAATAAGTAATGACAGCGCATCTTACTGTTCCTGACTTTCAAAAGGTACATTAAAGAGTTTAACGGCATTTTTAGAATTTAACCCGTGGAATATATAAGTGTATGAAGAAGAATTGTCAGTTAAAATGACCCAGTTATAAGCCCCGTATTATAGATCAAAAACAAAAACGCACCCGTTGATGTGCTAAACATATCCTCTTTGTACACATTGAGAGAGAAAAATCGGCACACAGGAATTAGGTATTTGACAGACCAGAGTTGCAACTCATTGATGTTAAGTTACTGACCAAATACGAAGTCTTTTTGTAAAGTAGTTTCTCAGATAAGAAACAAAATATTTGTTGGACCGGACAAACAATGTGGTTGCACTCACTCCTAGATTGAAGGTATAATACAGACAAGTAATTCAATGATTATATGTACCGTAATAAAAAAAAAATACCCTGAAGACAAGCTTAGGTAATTTATCTGTTGATACAGAATCATTAAATTTCATGCTCTAATGTCGACTGCTGTATGAAATGTTATACTACACTGTAATTGACTAAGCTGACCCGATTTAATGTGGGTATGATTTTGTGTTCATGTAATGCCTATAGAGTAGGTCGTTAGTTTTCTAGTATGAATTATTTCACATTTTCATGTCGGGGCTTTTTAAAGCTGACTATACGGTGTGGCTTTTTCTTTTTTTTTTTTTTGTGTTGAAGGCCGTAGGGTGACCTTTAATAGCGTTTATCTTCGTCATTTGAACTATGGTTGATAGTTTGCAATCATACCAAATGTCCTTATTTTTATATCACCCCCCTTACTTTATAATTGTTGCACATTTTGTCATGTCGGGGCCTTTTGAATAATTAAAACTATGTTCAAGCTGTGTTGTCTACATGAATTGTATGACTAATGTCGGACAGAGATGCAAATTAATATTTTTATTATATATATCTGTTTTGTTTCCGAACATTTCTTTTCTAAAAGTAATTTACTAGAATACTTTTTCTATCCGAGTTTCGAAACAATTCATAAAGGTTTGGCAAATATGATGCTATTTTACGAGGAGCCAGCTTTATTAATTTTCATGGTTAATATCATCCCCCTTACTTTATATTTGTAATAACATAAGCAACACGACGAGTGCCACACGTGGAGCAGGATCTGCTTACCCTTCCGAAGCACCTGAGATCACCCCCAGTTTTTGGTGGGGTATGGTTGCTTAGACTTAGTTTTCTATGTTGTGTCATCTGTACTATTATTTGTCTGTTTGTTTTTTTATTTTGGCCATGGCGTTGTCAATTTGTTTTCGATCTATGAGTTTGAATGTCCCTCTGGTATTTTTCGTCCCTCTTTTATATTACTAGAATACTTTTTCTATCCGAGTTTTGAAACAATTCATAAAGGTTTGGCAAATATGATGCTATTTTACGAGGAGCCAGCTTTATTAATTTTCATGATTAATATCATTGGTTTAAAAAAAAACACCTTGGCTCTACCATTGAAATTGACAACGTAGTATAGTGAACGGCGGGAAAGATTTCACGACGTTGTTGCGAATAAAACTTATCCCAACGTAGTTTGGCGCCTTATTGGCAAACGTCCCGTTTGCCAATAAAAATTAAGGTTTATTGCTTTTATTGAAAAAACAAGCACATGGACCCCCAGTTTTTTCTTTTGCAATCGATCAAGTTCTGTTTCAAGAACGCTCCGCCAAAATTTTAAGAAAAAATCAACGATAGAACTTTTTCTGCACTTCTGTGTAGACGCAAAAATATTTTCAACTTCTTTATTTCACTTGTATTAAAAGAATTAAGGATATAATTATCTATTTCAACCGTTAACTTGTTATAGCATGCTGATGCAATGGATCAAGGGAACATTTTACAAAAAACCCGGTTAAATTATGACTGTTCGTTCAAAAGTATTGGTACTTTCCTTAAAAGTCGTTATTTATGAAATTTCAGGGTTTTTCCTTCAAATATGCAAATTTCGAACCAAATTATCTCAAAAAGTAAGTCATGTAGGTATATTTTTCTTTGCATATTTCAAAAGTACGAATCGAAATTGACCTTCTACCAAAATTTCAAGAAAAAATCAACGAGGGATCTCTACTGTATCGTATGCCCTTAATATAAAACATCTTCGTAATTTGTTTTCGTACGATTTTAAAATGTTACTGTTGACTACTCGATAAGTGAGTCTTCATGGAGTTGAGATCTCTAGATATAACAATTCAACTGATATTGGCGATTTTTTTGTTCTGCCACTCGTCCAATCTGTGTATTTGCTAGATGTGCTATAACACCACTGTCCGAGGTTAGTAGGCAGGTTGGAGGGTGGTAGGTGGATCGAGCGCTCACAAAAAATGTCTAACCCCGCAACATTCTTTATGTGCCTGTCCCAAGTAAGGAACCCGTAGTTCAGTATTTATCGTTGGTTCATGTTTGTCATTTTTAACAAAGTTTCTCAGATGACTGGGGTCTTTGACTTATTGTTGAACGAATTTGATGTTGTTATGTGATAAAAAAAAACACCGGACGTTCACTCACCAAGCCAGTATTCTTTCTGTACATCACCAAATCCTTCTTTATACTCGTTCCAAGTTCTCCCAAAAAAGTCCGTAGATCCATCAAATCTTCTTTGAATTACCTATAAATATCCATTTCTTTCAAAGAGCTACTTAATTACGTATAACAAAGAAATTTACAAACTGTTCTTCCGTTAAATATCGTGTGCAATTGGGTATTCTTGAAATTTCACTTGAAAAGAAACCTTTCGAATTGAGATCAAAGTTGAAATATAGAACAACCTCCTTAAAAGAAAAAGCCAAGAAATAAAATGTAATTAAAATGTTTCATCCAATTTTTTTTTTATAACAGCGCTTGAACATACATGTAGAAAACTTCATAAAAGATTTTTTTTCTGAATTCTACTATGATCACGAAATAAATATTATTTTTTTTAATCATTTATAGTATAAACATATTATATATCGAAAATTTTCTTTTAATGTGAGTTATCGGGAATACAATTTCCATTGCATTTGTGTGTGTATCTTATCGAAACATACTTTGGACCGTTGACTTTATCAATTGCGAAAAGAGGCATGCGTTACGAGTTTCTCAAAGATTATGCAAAACGAAAGGCAAGTACGCTGAAGTATTACTGACTGGGTGAAAATTATGATGTCATAGAAGCGGTCAAAAACAATATACTGAACATTCGTACCACCTATATCAGAAAAGAATTTGTTATTGATAAAAACATATCTTACCTCCGTAATAAATATGTTTTACAGACAGACAAAGCTGTAAATTTATTTCTACATTTCCCAATACACTAACTACTAGTTTGTTTTAAGTGATTAAGATTATAACACAATGTTGACTGCTGTACTTCTATTTTTGACACTTTTACCTATTATGTCTGTTTGTTTTGTTCACACATCGTAGTCAATATAATGAATTTTATGCGACTGCCATACAAGTGGGAGGTATAGCTAGCTATAAAACTAGGTTTAATCCGCCATTTTCTACATCAGGAAATGCCAGTACCAAGTCAGGAATATGACAGTTATCCATTCATTTAATTTGTTTCAGGTTTTGATTTTATCATTTGCTTAGGGACTTTCCGTTTAGAATGTTACACTGAGTTCGGTATTTTTGTTATTTTACCTCTTGCCATTGATAACACATAACGTAATTTACTTATACACCCATTATAATGCTCAAATGTCCATTATAAAACACGAATTCCTTGACAATTGCTTGCGTCAAACTGAACCCAATATTCGAAAGGAGTAAACATCAAACTAAAGTAGTCTACAAATGCAAACACATCTACAGGCAGATTAATTTACAAAGGTTTCACTAGTGTGGCTTTTTAAGGAAACTGTATTTTTAGGAAGGGGTTGGTTGTGGTGTGATCGCAGACATGAAGCCGTGTATTTTCAAGGGGGTTACATCGACTCACGACAAACAAAATCTTAACATTAATTTTCACAAATCAAACAGAATATCGACTTACATAATTCTTTTTTTGTTTTCAAAGGGGGTTTCGTACAAACCCCTCGAGCCCCATCCCCACCCCACCCCCATCCCTTTGGCTACGGGCCTAAATCGCTCACATAAAATCGTTAGTAATATTTTTTGGCATTGAAAGATAAAAGTAAAGCCTCACTATGCTCCCCGTGTTAACCTAACCTCAATTCCTGGAGTCGCGTTAAATATATTCTTTTTTCCAAAGACCTTAAGTGTGGCATTTAATTTTAAGGCGCAAATGTAAAAAAAACATTTTAATAGAATAATTATTTGCATGTCACCTTAATACTGACGACAGAAAGAGTGAAAGGTAAAAGTGACTTACAGTCCAACCTTTGCCATCTGTCATGTCACAGTAAACCTTTATTCCTTTTGATTTCTCTGGATATATTGTATATATTCCACTTCCTCGACTTTTACTATTCATTTCACTACAGTCTCTGTACGTCTTGGAAACACATACATCTGAAAAACATTTTGTAAATCAATATATGAGCATCTAGATTGTTAAAGAGAAAACTATGCATGGGTAATAATTTTTTAAAATTCTTATTTAAAGTAAAAGTAAATAACATAATTATATGGAATCATCTCGTATCCGGCTAGTTCCTGGTGACAACATTTAGCTCAGTAGTCTGTAATATTGCGTCCTCAATGCTCTTCAACTTTATAGTTTTTTGGCTTTCTAACTATCTAAGCGTCACTGGTGAGTCTTATGTAGTCTGGTACCTTTGATAACTGTTTACTTACCTCTTACACCTTTTTTGATCAGATCAACAATTCTAGAAGTTTCTCTTTGACCTTTTGATTCTGAAAATAAAGAATTCGAAGTCATTCAATATGTATGTACACTTAGTTTAAACTGACAAAAGCATGACGATTTCTTAAAACAGTTGTCTGTTTATTAATTTGAAAATTATAAAGAAAACTGTGGTTTCAAATTCCGCAGGAAAAGTTTACCTAAGATGAATTAAATCATTATTTATAGTTCCTGTTTTGTCCAATTGCCTTTCCACTGTAACTGTTTTTGTTTCTGCACATTCTTGGCTATCAAATATTCAGCATTGAGCTTTCCTGATAATAGAAAAATCAATAAAAGAGCTTCGGACGCTTGAAATTTATAAAAGTGTTCTTTTTTTTAATTTTATATCACTGGGTCGTTATCACTGCTGATGATTCTGACATGAATTACGACAAACCTCTTTAAATTGTGCGTCTATCAATTTATAAATTATAAAGAAAATAATGTTTCAAATCACTCCGACAAAGTTAACCTTATCTGCTTATATAGATTTAATTATCATTTTTAGATCCTTTTAGGTCATGTAGCTCATCGAATGTTTCGGCGTAAACATCCTTCGATTTAAAATATCGACTTTGAGCATTCCTGATTTAGGAAAATCAAGAAAAAAACGTATGATCACGTGTAGTTTTATTTTCTTTTACTTTATGTGTTCTGCCAATTAGTTAAATATTATAAAGTCCGTGGAGAATGTACCAAGGGACAATTAAAAATACCCTCAGTGGAAAAAGCTACGTACTGTTAAACATAAAAATTTCTATTTCTATATATGTTTTTTTTCTGTGCTCAACATGCAAACCAGCCATTTAAAATTCAAATACCATTCTATAATAACTGGTGTGTACCAATGTACATTTATTTGTTAATATACCTTCAATAATCCACTTCAGTTCCTTCCTAAGCAGCTTGTTTTTCTTCACAACCTCTTTGTACACATCTATATCTACATTTTGAAATGGAAATGCCAATTCAAATAATTAACAGAAATCTTATCATGAACATTGCACATACCAGTAATCTCAGTAAACATGCAGCTATCTTTATATCGAGCTACATTAATTTGTTTTAAACTAACAGGTGGTTATTTTTAAGAAAACAAAAACTCATTTGATTAATACTAAATATCATTTATCAAGTAAAATATATTCAGTTGCTCTCAATAATATATATCAGTGTGCAGGGATTTACAGCTTATATTCTGTGGTGTATTTTGTCTGATTGTGACATTTGGCTGCGCTTGGATTTGCGTGGCGGATAACGCACGCATAGCAGGAAACACTTAAACTATCGATGCACATAGTCCTGCACCGTTTCGATTTCATGCGATTCTTTTGGTTTCTTTTTGTTTCTTTCATTTTTTTTTCTGCATCGATTTATGCGTTTTAAAGTTTGATTTAATTAACTGAAATTATGAATGAAAAAAAAAACCGGGTTAAACATGATCCAAATCGAAATTTAACAATGGAGATATCTTATGTAATGTACATACTTTTGAGAATGGTATCGGTATCCTTCAACAGGTGTTTAACAGTTTGATCGGGATTTCCATTGACACAAATACCTGAAATTTCAATAAATATACTCTCATTAGACATGTGTTAAATTATATGAAATTCAGTACATACCTTATATGATCTGATTTACTATAGAGTAATGAGCAGCGTACTGAAGAGTTTCGGCTTCTCACTTTTCAGATATATATACAAATTTGCCCTGCTAACATTAATTACATATGCATTTTCTAAATTCTAATGTCAAAACACGTGTAGTGAATTAATTTTGATATCTTTGATTTTAAACGTTATATTTGTCTGACTATTCTGCATATGCATGTAGCAAATTATTTTTGAAAGAAGATTCTTCTTACTTAAGTCTACAGTGTTTTTTGTAATTACCTGTATGATTAAGTTTACTCGAGTTGGAGAGAATTAAAGACTCAAAATTCCCAAAGGTTTTGTGAAATACAGCTAAGAAATATATTGTTTGGTAGAAAATCCTTAGTATTTCGAAAATTTCTGTTTGGCATTTTGTTGAACTATTTTCGTTTACTAGACTAATCTATTTAAAATAATGTTTAAATTAATTAAAACGTTTATTTCGTTGTCTCTTAATAATACTTATTTTGTTTCGCTCCGTGTTCCTAAAATTATCTATTGACAAATGGGTTTATTGAGAAAAGATTTTTTTTTTATCTGCAGTTTCCTCATATAAAAGTAAAAAAAAATACACGTAGGAACAAAACTGCTGTTCACATGGAACCGTTCTCCCCCATTTATTCACGACATCCTTTCTTTATACCCTTGGCAAGAAGAAAAAAAAACAAGGTGAAAACCTAATTCCTATCTAAATGTAGTAATCACTTGCCTGTGTTTCTCCAAATTGAACCAATGTTCTAATTTTAGTTAGAACAGAAACTTTTTTAAACCTTGCAGTTTGATGTAGAATAGACCGAAACATTTTTGATGGCATGAATTTGCTTTAATATACACACTTTTATCTAAACTTCATTCAAAGTCTTGGAGAGAAAGACAGGCAGGATATTAGAATACATATGATACCAATTAGAAATATATTCGTAACGATAGGGATTGGTTTGAATTTTATCAACAATTGTTTGTCTACTTTCACGAATTTCGTTTTTAAAAGACTTGATAAGAAGGGCAAGAAAACTAATGAAGGATAAAACAATTATATAATTCGGATTTAACAAAATCTTATTTCATTTCGAGAGGTTTCTTTAAAATAGACTTTGGCAGTAAATCCTTTTGTTTTACTGGAATCTCTTGCATAAGCAAGATTTGTCTATACCCAAAGAAGCTTGAATAAACTAACCTTGCAATATGCTCATCAATTCATCTATCCTGCTGTCTTCTACAGATAATTCATCTTTGTTCCTTTTTCCTACAATGAAACCAATGTTTTTAAAATGTTTTCTGTTTAAGTATCTCTCTATTTATTTTATATTATAAAATTTCAATTCAACGTATCAATTTTCCTTCAAGATAATAAGGAGTCATAAAAATCTTAAAAATAAATTGTAAACATAATCTGCCTAAAGGTTTACTTAAAGTATAAATTAAACTCAATAAATAATTAGAAGTCATTAAAAAAAGTAAAAGAGAAACTCACCCAATTACATGAATTGTTTATATTTTACACTGGTCTTGAGTTGGACATAAAAGATATTTAAATTGCATGTTTTTTTTAAGAAAATGTACTCAATGTTTAAATAAATTATGATAGTGTCTCTTAAATTTGCACCCGTTGATGACCAAAATGGAATTCCTTTGTACATAGAAGTCAATGCATAATTTTACTGTTTAGTCTTGGTTTGTTATTCCTATCTATTAGATATCCCTTGAAAGACGAGTTCAAAAGTTTACCGATATTGTTGTGTTTTATGCAGAAACCTTATTTAATACCAATATGTATTAAGGGTCAACGTGACTGTGCAATCTGCATTCATAAAGATCATTTAATCGTTTAACTTTAATGTTTCAAAATGAAAGTTTAAGAAATTGGTTTATGTATATTTTTTCCCTTACATCAACATTTAATGTTATTATGAGCCATGACCATAAGCATTGATTATCTGGTTAATATATATATAAAAATAGTGAGATTTTGTATGATTACTATTGAGACATCTATTACTAAAAAACTAAATTTATGACTTATATGTAAGAAAATGTAAGGTCATAGGTTCAAAGACTTATTGTTTGGTCAGAATATAGAAATTACACAACTAAAGCAGTAATCTTAGTGCAAATTCAAGAATTCTAGAAAATTGGGCGTACCTTTGAAATGAAAAAAAACATAATGGAAATGTGTTCTTCTCTGGCTGTTACATGTAGTTTCGAACGGACTGTTAATTTAGTTTAATTTACAAATTGCAAACAAAATATAATTCATAACAAAACAACATGCAACACTACTATAAATTTTATAAACAGTATATCTAATTAATAAATACTCCTAGAAAACTATACTGTGAACGGAAAAAAGCATGTACAAACTGAAAAGTGATACATTAGCAAAATGAGAAAATGCAACGAAAATATTAATATTTTAAGTTAATGTCATTATTTTTAAAGTGATAGTAAAATAAAAACATGGCGCATATTCAATAGAAATCACACATACACATGATACACTGACATTAGTAAATACCGAGTAAGTTAATTTGATGGATAATAGTATGGTAACTTATATATAAATTGTTTTTACATTTTTGTCAAGGAGACCAAGCATGAGAGAATTATGCAAAACCTGATTCATGAGTTGAATACCCTAAGATGATGTTTTTGTAAATCTTATAAAAAATACAAAACTGTCTTTTTATTATTTTTAATTCAGCATCACTGATGAGTCTTTTGTAGACGAACAGTGCGTCTGGCTTACATAAGAAAATTCCTGTACCAAGTCAGGAATATGAGAAGTATTGTCCATTCGTTTGATGTGTTTTATCTTTTGAGTTTGCCATTTGATTAGGGACTTTCCGTTTTGAGTTTTCCTCGGAGTTCAGTATTTTTGTGATTTTACTTTTTACATCATGTTTGTCCTCATATCTATGGTATTTTTATTAATATAATTTATAATATTATATAATTTCAAATGATTCTTTTATTTCTGTTGACATATACACGTTATAGATTCTATATTTTGCACGAAAGAATAATTTTTATTGAGATTAATATTGTTGTAAAAGTTAGTATACTATTTATCCCCATTGAATTGTAAAAAATGCATGTAAGTTATCCATCTTAATAAATAGTACTTGTTCATTTAATCTGCACCCACATTGCCTAGAATAACTAGAAATAAGGGCTCGACCATTTAATATTTTGGGTGGTGGGAAAGGAAGATTTTGAGTTAAAAAATGAACTGATATTGCAAACCGGCACAAAACAAACGTTTTAATTCGTTCTTCGAAAGGATTTGAAATAAATTAAATGATCGACCGGAATCCTCCTCCTTAAATGTATAGATTAAAAGACAACATTAATCAACAAAATAAAATTTACGATTTTATAGCATGAATACCACTAAAACAGAGAATTTCAATTCATGTGCAATGTAAGGCTGAGTAATTGCTCTGCAAGTTGCATATTTTTATGTTATGCAAAGATGAGGGGAGGTGGTATGATTGCAAACTATCCACTAGAGTTTAAATGAAGTTTAAATGAAGTGGGAGTATTATGAACGAGAACACTGTGACCACGATACATGGAAAGTATTAATTTATTGCAAAATTCCCATGTCTGGTCATATGATGTCGTCTACATAACTCCCAAATATACAACAAGTCCACAATGTTAATTATAGAGTCATCTCTTTTGTTTTAATTTAATGAATGGGAAAACAACAATTCTATTTTGAATTAAAACCTACAACACAAAATGCCTAGTACACGCATTGCAAAAAACAACAGTGGTTTTATGGCTGTGCTTTTCTTAGCACGAATTGAATTTAAGCAAGGATCAGCACACCTGCTGGTCTCAAAGCTATGCGCGACGCATTTATATGCTACGGAGGTAATATGTCATTAAAAAGTTGATCTTGCTTTGATCACCTATTCTGTTTAGATGAGAAAACTTTGATAAAACATTCATAGGCATTTGTTTTTTTTTTTTCTCGTACGAGGTTCATTCCCGCTTTTTGCAATGGGATTACACTTTATCAGTCTTTTTAAAAGCACTACTACTATGTTGTTCTAGATGACATATTGCACCAATCTATGTCATACATATGTAATACACAATTATTTATAAGTATACTAAAAACAATACAACATTGCTTACCTCGTACATTTACTTCGTTGTAACAGCATACAGTTACAGCGGTAATCATTATAGAAAACAAAGAATAAACAATCGACATGCTGAATGAACTTGTTGATCCAAATGTTGTTCCGTCGATTCTTACAAGAATAAAAAACCACAATATTAAAATGTAGCTTGCGTGCAACTGAAAATTTGATATCAGAGTTAATATATCGCTACAACTGTTGCAGTGAAATGCAATATGATATTTGAAATGACTTTTCAAATTTTCAAAATAAAATCCAACACGATCGATATTATACCACATCTTTTTTTTTTTATACAAACGACACGCTGTGATTAAGGAAGCTGTCTAAATGTTCGTTGCTAGATTTTTCCTAAACTCCGGTTAAAGACTTATGGGCCGTTGTCCTTTCAAATTTCTAATAAAAAAAGGGGTCATCGATTTATTTTTCCTTTTTTTGATGCATTGAAATTAACAAAATCACTGTTATCTTATATGGGTTACATGTATATAGAGTAAACATAATTTTCCTTATTGAAACAGAAAATTAAGTGTTGGTGGTAGATCATGAGAGATCCTGTTGATTTTTTTCGTAACTTCTGATAGTAAAATTTTGTGTATACTTGAAAACCTGGCGTTGTCCTCTTAGAATGATTAGATGTAGATTTTTTGGTGTTGTTGAGTTGCTGTCAAATTCACATACATCCCAGATCTGCTTTTATTAATCAACGCTTTCCTGAATTATTTGGTTATATTTGCGTACACCGTATATATATTCATTTTTGAACACTTTCTAGTTTATAGTATTAACAAGTAATTAAGTATAGCTAAGGGTATGGGTGGGGTTTACATAACAGAGAAAATTGAATAAAACGATGAAAAATAGAGAAGAATAGGAAAATAGGAAAAAATCATTAAAGAATAGAGAGTAATAGCGTAGAAAAGAGAATAATAGACAAAAGAAATATCGAGTAGAGAGAATAGAACATGTAGAAATGATTTATAACTCCCCCATTCCAGACCCTCATATAGGGCAAAGAAATGTAATAAATCCTATCATAAATTAACCAGTAATCTCACTGCAAAAATACAAACATAACATACACCCAGAAAGCCATGGACGCATCCAGGTAACTTAGATTAGTTGGCATTAACTGTAACAATTTAAACGAGAAAGTCTGAGAGGTTTAGCTACATAAGAAAATGCCAAGAATATGACAGTTGTTTTCCACATGTTACGTTCGATTGATGTGTTTTAGCTTTTGATTTTGCCATTTAATAAAAGATTTCCGTTTTGAATTTTCGTTGGAGTTCCGGATATTTTTGTTATTTTCCTTAATTCTCTTCAGTGATGCTCGAGGCTAAAATATATGAAAATCCTGAATTTTACAGATTAAGAAAAACAATAAGTATAGAAAAATATAGGCAAGGCATCAGAGCTTTGAATGAAGGAGATATATTACTTAATCCAAATGTATCTTAAAAGTTCGTAACTGGAAATAATTTATGAATACGGTCTATATATCTTTATCATAGAAAGCTTAATATTGTAAAATGTATTTACAATAATCTATTTTGAAATGTGCTTAAGATTATTGTTTACTACATTTAGTAAGTTGTTACATTTCACTGCTAAGTTAGTGATGTTTGTGATATGTTGAAAGCCTCGAGTATGATAAGGTTGAAACTTTAACATTAAAAGTGTCACGCAAACGTCAATGTTTATTACAGTCTCATGCTTAAACTACTTGACATTGTCATGAATAAATAAAGGCAACAGTAGTATACCCCTGTTCAAAATCGATTGGGAGAAAACAAATCCAGGTTACGAACTAAAACCGAGGGAAACACGTCAACTATTAGAGGATAACAACGGAACAACGGAAACACTAAAGTGCAATAAAAACAAACGACAACAAACATAGAAACGAACTATTTGAATACAACTGCCATATTCCTGACTTAGTAAAGGACAGGTTACGAAAAAACTGTTGGGTTGAACCTGGTGTTATGGCTAGCCAAACCTCCCGTTTATGTGGCAATGTTAAACAATATATCGCTAAAATGACAACACTATGTGACAGGAATACAGCACAAACAAACGCAAGATCATTCAGCACAGAGAAACGCACAAACAATTAGCATTATAGTCGTAACAGCATGTAAATCGCGAAATAACAATGAACATCTTCCTATACGACAGCACAGGAAAAAAACATTCAGTGACGTATGTTTGAGACGAATATATAATTTTAAAATTCATACAATTATTTTCACAATACTAGTCCAAACAATTATCATGATTATGGCGGTATTGAAATGCTATCTTAAATTAAAGAACCTTAGTGAGCGCGCTCACATACCCCACGTCCCCACATTGTCATTGGAGAAATAAAATAAGTGTAAGAAAAAAAAATTGTATCAGAAAAAAAAATTGAATCATAATTTCCTGTCAATATGCACATCTACATAGTATGTCCTTATTATCTACACAGTTTCATGAAATGCTGTTGTGTGGTTTGAGAGGAGTTGCGATGACAAAAGGTTGCAGTAGTATTTTGGGCAAATAAGTTCAAAGGGGCGTAACTCCTGGAAAAAAATTGAATCGTAATTTCCTGTCGATATGCACATCTACATAGTATGTCCTTATTATCTGAAAAGGTTTCATGAAATTCTGTTGTGTGGTTTGAGAGGAGTTTCGATGACAAAAGGTTGCAGTAGTATATTGGGCAAATAAGTTCAAAGGCGCGTAACTCCTAGAAAAAAAATTGAATCGTAATTTCCTGTCGATATGCACAGCTACGTAGTATGTCCTTATTATCTGAAAAGGTTTCATGAAATTCTGTTGTGTGGTGTGAGAGGAGTTGCGATGACAAAAAGTTGCAGTAGTATATTGGGCAAATAAGTTCAAAGGCGCGTAACTCCTAGAAAAAAAATTGAATCGTAATTTCCTGTCGATATGCACAACTACATAGTATGTCCTTATTATCTAAAAAGGTTTCGTAAAATTCTGTTATGTGGTTTGAGAGGAGTTGCGATGACAAGAAATAGGACTGACGGACTGACGGACGGACAGACGGACAGACGGACGGACGGACAGACGGACGGACGGACAGACGGACGGACAGAGAGACGGACAGACAGACGGACAGACGGACGGGTCAAAAACATTATACCCTCCGCAACTCGTTGCGTGGGGTATAATAAATGCTGTGACCAATTCATAATTATTTGATCTAACACAATACTTTATCCATGGACATTAACTCGACTATACTGACAAATAAACATATGTGAAATATACCGAAAATACAGAATTTAAACCACAAATGATAAGACGTGACACAATATCCAACTAAACACAGATCAGAAACATCATAACTAAATACATGAATGTTGGATGTATTAATACCGAGACACGTCGTATGGCAATGCTTATTCACACTCGGCAAAACAGTCATATTTGGGAATAGGTCACGTTTGGTACTTAGCAGACAGACGACATAGATGTTAAACTACAATCTAAGACGTGTTAAAAATGTTGTTAGTGAGTTTAGACACAGCCACAGCGTATCGATCAACCAATTCATGATGGTGTCCATAAAATTTAAGAAGTGTAATTTTTGTTCTTTCCTCCTCATAACTCTGTTGGAGCATTTTCTTCGTAAGGAGCAAACTCCTGTATATGAAGTCCGTATAGTGTACACATGCACGAACATAACGTATCAATTGAGATATGTAAACACCATACGACTGATCAGAGGGTATGTCACTACTGAGAAAACGGAAATTGGTAATAGGGAAATAGAAATCATCCACTTCTATTCAATTTATTTCGCACTAAACAGTTTATTCTATATAATTACAATAGATTTACTTTCAAATATAGGATTATAAAGAAATTGTAAAAAGAGTCAGTCTTCGTATCTATACCAGAAAACAGCAGAGTTGGGTTGATTTTAACATTGTGCCATGCGCATTAAAGATGCAAAATAATGCATTTAGTTCTGGGAACGTCACTATATGAGGGTGTGGATGGGGATTTATATGATTGAGAATAATGGCCAAAAAAATATAAAGAATGGAGAAAAATGGGCAAAAAAAATTAAAGAATAGATAATAATTAGGTGATATAATATAAAGAATAGAGAAATGAAGGACTCCCAACAAGACTCTCATAAAAATTATATATTTTTTTTTCAAAACTGCACAAATTATAATTACTTAGTAAACAACAGAAATACGGGGATTCGATCATCTTAACTTGAATTTTCAAGCATAGTCATATTTCCGAAGAGTGCAGATACTATGTTGTTCTAAATTTGTTTGGCTTAATGAATTTGATGTTACGTTTTATCAAAGCGCATAGAGCTGGTGCTTTAAGTCTTCTTTGCAACGATCGTCACGTCATCGAATGTGACTTACCACCGATCTTGTGATTGCCATTAGCAAAGCCACGGATACCACTGGTGTTTACCTTGGGTTTAAGTCGGGATTCGTGTGGTTAATGGAATATTGTTAGTCTTTTCGACATTTGTTCGTCTTTGTCATGCAATTGCCTGTTTTACTTCTTCTTGTTGATTTTAATTTGTTTCTTTAGTATACTCTCCTCCACCTTTTGATATGTGCCTTGAGATAACTTAAGAAAGTAGGTATGCAGTTAAAACATCAAAGACAATTTTGCCTTGTTCATGTTCATATAATTCATTTTACACCATTGATTGTTTTTTATTGTAATGATAACAGATTCCGAGTGAGAGAACAGTAATGATTACATCATCAAAGTTAATACCAAGAAGATTAACATTGATCTTTTCATACATTATTGCTTTTATCGATTTAGTAAAAACTGTCAAATTTTGTGTCTAATATCTTAAGGTCACATCTGAAAATACATGTAAAGCCTCT
This sequence comes from Mytilus californianus, assembly GCF_021869535.1. NCBI lineage: Eukaryota > Metazoa > Mollusca > Bivalvia > Mytilida > Mytilidae > Mytilus > Mytilus californianus. Next base: position 21,396,674 of record NW_026262626.1, on the reverse strand, counting down.
CAATGCAAATAAAGCTGGATGGGAAGAAGATTAATTTTACTATCCGTCCATTCTCTAAAATCTATGTTTGGTAAAATAAAATAAAAAAGAGGCGGAAGATACCAAAGGGACGAATAAGTCGAAGATTAACGGATTTCACCTAAAAAACTATAGCGACAGAAAACTGAAGAATCAGCAACACGAACACCAACAAAAAAAGGGGGTGACCAAAGGTACTCAAGAAAGGTAAGCAGATCGTGCTTCAGATTTGGATCCAATCGTGTAAAATTAATAGAATTAGTTTGTTTTATAGGAGTTTCACGGTGTTTTGCCTCAATCAGTTAGCATGTTACGTAATCATTGGGGTCGAGGTGTATAACAGATCTATTTGTGCTTTGTTTATCTTGCTACTTGCGCTCAATCCTAGACATAATAATAATGATATTTGTCCACAATCCTATTCATTTCTAAAAATAAACACATGAAGTACACTTCTAATAAAATATTTTGAAATTTTTGTAATGTTATTTTTTTTCCAAACAGATTGATGTGGCTCGGTAGTCGTTCTTCTACGGTAAAATATTAGAGTAAGAACCCCTCTCGTGCAGATTGCGTTCGACTACGATTTATGACGAGGATCGCCATTTTTGTTGCCGAATGTGGATGGTTCTCTCTAGGAACTACGGCTGCGTCTAATAATAAAAACTGGCCATCATAAAATAGTCGAATGAATCATTAATGATGCACTTTGTAATCGTTCTAGAAATGTATAAACAGCTTATGTATGAAATTATTCATAATGGGTATTTAAAAAAAAGTCAATTTGAATGTTTTAGACGATGTACAGATATATTCTCCTTACCTGAATGTAAACTGTGAGAAGGTCATATCAATATTATATTACTTACAAATGTATATAGAAAAGTTTGAATTTAATTAAATCTAATCAAAGGAAAAAGTCTAGGTACCCAGAAATGTTCTTATGGTTAAAACACAATGTTTAATATCATAATGACATGCTTATAATCCATTCGTATGATGTGTTTGAGCTTTTTATTTTGCCATTTGATTAGGGACTTTACGTTTTGAATTTTCCCCGGAGTTCAGTATTTTTGTGATTTAATTTTTTTTGCAAAAGTTACAAGTTGAATAACAAAAATTTCGAATTATTTGGAAAATTCTAACGGAAAGTCCCTTTTCAAAAGACAAAATCAAAATCTCATACACTTCAAACGAACGGAAAACAACTGTCATATTTTTGACTTGGTACAGACATTTCCTTATGCAGAAAATGGTGAATTAAACCTGGTTTTATAGCTATCTAAACATCTCACTTTTATGACACACGTGACAGTCTCATAGAATTTAATTATATAGACAACAATGTGTGAGTAAAGCAAACTTATCGACATAATAGGTAAAAATGTTGAACATTAAGATACAGCAGCAAATTAGTTCTGACTTTAATTGTTCTAAAATACACCAGATGGTGGATTGAACTTCAAACGGGAGAAAAAGTGGACCCGACCATGAATACAGTTTTGGTATCCTTATATTTTCATACAGTATTTTTAAAGAAGAAAGTAACTAGTTTTGGAAAGAGTTTGTTATTCAAATTACAGAAAATCATTTCAGCTACTATATGTTATTAGTTGGTTTTGTAAACAAATATTTCTTAGCTTCTCTTAAATCTATCTTTCGTCGTTTTTTGTATAATGATACGCTCTTTGAGTATTTTTACCTGTCGTCACAAAATGAAGTTTTCTGCAATGTAGCATGATTGTCTGTTTTCGTATGTTGTAAGGATTTTGAGGTAGCACAGACCTGGAAGCATTCTCACTGGTATAAAGACATGGAGATGAAGTATGAATGATAGAAAAAAGAGCAAAGGACAAAAATGTTAACAAATACATGTCACTGTTAAGGTCGACGTTTAGAAAATGTGACACACTTAAAAAGAAACAAATATCGGACCGATTTACGCTACCACAATGAACAAAACACAAATATCTCAGACAACCAATGATTACCGCTGAATTTCAAGTTCCTGACTATAAGGTTAGGTATGTAAATACAGGACAGAGCAAAAGAACAAACAGTTAAGATCCGAATGCAATGGCTATACTCATCTGATAGGTACTCAGCCGGAACAAAAACCCCAATGCCGATTGTTTGTTGAAAAACACGTTCTCCAAACGTAACACATATGTTGTCAATAAGGAAATCAAGCATCTTGATAATGTCAGTTTCAGAGAATTTTTTGTTTGAATCAGAGTTCTTTTTTACAAAGTCCCTCAGACAAAAAAGAACTGGATGTGATCTCATGTGCTCTGGAAGGGTAAGCAGATCCTGCTTTACATTTTGCACCCGTCGTTTTGCTGATGTTAGTACAAACCTGGTTATAATTCTTATTCGTCTTATTTGGGGAAAGGGGACGGGATTGTAGTTACGACATTAGGAACATATCCATTATCATCTGTGAAAGGGATATTCCATAACGGTCAACGAACTCATGATGGCGTTCGGAAAACTTACGAAGGGATTATTTTAATTGGCCACTTGAAAATCTTGGTTTAATAGCTTCCTGTGAGCATTAACGCTTTTTTTTTAGGAAATCATGATAGGAAATACAAGCCCTTGAAGACATAATTTCATATCAGAAGGTTAACTACTTTGATTTTATTTGCATAAGTCGCGAGCATTCTTTCACACGGAATATACGATTATAAAATATGATTGTTGTCGAGCCTGCGACTTTTGTCGCAGAAAGCTCGACATAGGGATAGTAATCCGGCGGCGGCGACGGCGGTGGCGGCGTTAGCTAACTTCTTAAAAGCTTTATATTTTAGAAGCTAGAAGACGTGGATGCGACGTTTCCGTCTGTCATATGTCCATTGTCCTTGACCTTATTTTGATGGTTGAGTGACTACTTGAAAAAAAAGTTAAGATTCTTTGTAATGTTGATTTCTTTCTTATTATGAGTAATAGGATAACTATATTTAGTATGTGCGTACCTTGCAAAGTCCTGATGCCGTCAGACAGTTTTCATTTGACCTCGACCTAATTTCATTGATCAGTGAACAAGGTTAAGTTTTCGTGGTCAAGTACATATATCAGATACTATAAGCAATAGGTCTACTACATTTCGTATATGGAATGAGTGTAAGGTGTACATGTCCAACTGGTAGGTGTTATCTGATCTTGACCTCATTTTCATTGTTCAGTGGTCAAATTTAAGTTTTTTAGTTTTGGTCTTTTTTTCTAATACTATATGCAATGAATCAACTATATTTGGAGTATGGAAATAGTTTGTGATGTACATGTCAGTCTCGCAGGTTTTATTTGACCTTGACCTCATTTTCACCGTTCATTTCTCAGTGTTAAGTTTTTGTGTTTTGGTCTGTTTTTCTTTAACTTTAAGCAATAGATCAACTATATTTGTTGTATGGAAGGATTGTAAAGTGTATATGTCTGTCTGGCAGGTATCATCTGACCTTGATCTCATTTTCATGGTTCATTGGTCAATGTTAAGTTTTCATAGTTAAGTTTGTTTCTTAGATACTGTAAGCAATAGGTCAACTATATTTAATGCATAGATTGATTGTAAGGTGTACATGTCTGTCTGGCATGGTTCATCTGACCTTGACCTCATTTTCATGGTTCATTGGTCAATGTTAAGTTTTCTTGGTTAAGAATGTTTTTTTAGAAACTATAATTAATAGGTCAACTATGTTTGGTTTATTAAATGATTGTAATTTGTACATGTATTTCTCGTTTGGTTTGACCTCATTTTCTTGGATTATGTGCTACTTGTAGTTAAGCTTTAATTTATATTTAGGACTATCAACATAAAATCAATGGTTAGTAAAGAAGGCGAGACATTTCATCGTGTGCACTCTTATTTTATTTATATTTGTGTTTTTTTTATCAATTAAATCCTTAGTTAATGAAACACTGCTTGTCGTGCATTGATCATGTTGATTTTATAGTATGTTCTTTTCTGAACATTTTTCTCAGTAAGCTGGAAGAATTTAAAAAGGGTAATACAAGTGTTTTGATGTCTTTAAACATGCAAAACTAGTCGTATGCCTCCACAAGTTCATGTGTCTTTCTTTTTCCACGAACATTATCTCAGCTTGCTGACTGATATGTATTCAAGATTTGATTGATAGTTTGGTGCATATCATCCACTTGCTGTTTAACTCATTGAAGTTTTTAGACTCTTTGGAATTATGAGTAATGTTTTGTACATATGTAAGCAAATTGTTGAATATTAAAATAAGAAGATGTGGTATAATTGCTAGTGAGACAACACTCCACCAGAGAATAAATGACATAATGTTAAAAACTATAGGTCACCGTACGGCCTTCAGATATGAGCAAAACCTATACTGTAAAGTCAGCTATAAAATGCCCGAAATGACAAATGTAAAACCATTCAAACGAAAAAACGGTAGCATGATTTATGTTCAAAACAATGAACGAAAAACAATTATGATATACAGCAACAAACGACAACCACAGAATTACAGGCTCCTGAATTAGGACTGTATGTGGCCTGTAGATGTGCTTTGGTTGTTTTTGTCTGGTTACAGTCTCATTCACGTATACCCACATGTTTTATTTAATTCAAATTTCTACTATTATAAGAACCACCGAAGTAGCATTGTATTCTTTTTGATACTTTAGACAGTGTTTCCATGGTAGTCATAATTACATTCAAAGATTCATTAAAAAAATTCGTACCATTTTCGTTTTGACTAGTCGTGGGATTTCTTTCATATCTATGGATAAGACTTGTCTCATTTTATTGTAAAATTAAAATGTTTCATTCACTTGTAATTATAAAAGAGCCATTTTATAAACATATTGGAAGTAGGATTACTCATTAACTCTTGATATGTAAACTTAAGCATTGAAATAGCGTTATATCATGGGATGAGTTTACATAGCAAAAGCTACAACAGATTTAATTTTCGGAATATTGGTAAGAAAAATAGTGATGATAAATCCTTGCAAACTTATTCGAATGGCAAATAAATTCATCCATGTAAAATATTAACTAAAGCAAATTTGTTTTTAAGATCACTTCATGTTCAATTTTTCTCCATGGTCCACCAGAGAATTTTGTTTCTAGTTTACGATTGTTTGTTTGATTTTGTTGTCGGAATATCTTCAGTGCACTTTCAACTTGTCTTTGAATATTTGTTTCATAACTAACTTTCCATTTCCCATTTTCCATTTTTTTAATACAAAATTCGCATTTGCTATCTATTAATTAAATCATAGATGCGTTTTTAGTTGATTTGTTTGATTTTCATTAAAGACTTGATGTAAGTATAATCATTCATCCATCTCATTTTATACTTTTTGAGATCAAGATTCAGGGCAGCAAAACTGCAATTATCATTCCACCAAGGCCCAAAGGAGCCATTTTTAGCACATTTCCTACCATTGTCTCTATCTTTGGTGCTGAAGTGTTTACCGTTGTTGTAAAACATTGCATTCCCTGAAATATGTTTGTATTTATCTAGCTTAGTTCTAACTACAAATACCATATAATCAGGTATCAATAGTTCAACAATATGTCTATCATACATTAACACACACACACGTTCGCGAAAAAAATGTTATAACGTTCCTACCGCAAATGTGAGTCGCTAAGATGCTCGTCTGTTACTTTTACTTGCACATATGTTATGTATGTATTTCTTTGCTCGAGGGTATATTTTTTTAACTATTTGTTTGCGTGCAACGTCTTTGCTCCTGTTGAATCGAGAAAACCCAAAATAAAAAGTAATATGATTTAAATGGCCACACAAAAGGATAATGTGATATAAAATATAATTTTCTAGGAAACAAATTTTTACTGTCTACACTTTAAAAAAAATCATCAACAATTATGAAATGAAGATTTAGAACAAAATATAAGTGACTGCAAAATTGTTTTTTTATTTTATCGATTTTGTTTGGTTTCAAGAGTTTTCCCTTTTTTATACCTTTTTGTAAATGTCACAAGTCATCAGGAACACAATTTTATCAGTTATTAATTTTTTTTTTTCGCGAAATATAATGTTGCAGATATAGATGTATAGAATAATATATATCGAGAAAAATAACTGAAATTAACACTGAACCAGAGAAGATTAAAGTGATATAATGTTCCATCAAATGTTTCTAATAGATAGTGGTAATCTGTTAATTTTTAAAAGATCAAGAATTAAAATAGCAAGAGATTAGTTTGCATCTTTGTTACATCAATATTGGGGTTTACGCCTAGCTGATGAGTGAAATTGGAGTTTAAAAAATCAGCAAATTTAGCATTTACCAGTTTATCACTGAAACGTGTATTTGTTCTGGTTTAATATGATGAATGTTAAAGAAAGTATCCAGTATATATTTGTATGCATGAATTCACTTGTATGTAAACACCCATTGTTATATGTTGCAACAGAGCAAGAGGAATAATTTTGAATCGAGTTGAATTTCAAGTTTTGAAGAATAGATAAAGATATCGAAAGTAAGCAGAAGGCCTATAAAACTATCCAAAAATATACGTCTACTTTTACAAACTTGCAGTTCCTGTATAATCCCCAATAGTTAACTTGAAATTTGAATTTTCATCACCAACAACAAACGTCTTATAAACTGCATAAGTCTTTTTTTGATTGGCAGCAATCAAGTCCACTCTTAGTTCGTATTTACCACTGGATGTCAGGATGTTCAAATATTTGTTACCTATTCGTAAAACCAATGATGTATAAATCTATATTTTAAGTTTTCAGTTGAACTGTACATTTTGAACATACATGCATCTACATATTATCTAAATAATTAGATCACATTAGTCAATGTGTTGATTTAGAGAAAGAACCAGAAAGAGCATAATTGGGATTTTTAAAACAAGTTTAATAATAGTTACAGACGACGGCGGTCGCAAACAGCAACTAATAATAGCTTTTGAAGTGAAATAATAAATATCTACTATAACGTGTACAATTACTGTGTAAATTGTATATTTTAAGTTTTCAGTTGAACTGTACATTTTGAACATACATGCATCTACATATTATCTAAATAATTAGATCACATTAGTCAATGTGTTGATTTAGAGAAAGAACCAGAAAGAGCATAATTGGGATTTTTAAAACAAGTTTAATAATAGTTACAGACGACGGCGGTCGCAAAACAGCAACTAATAATAGCTTTTAAAGTGAAATAATAAATATCTACTATAACGTGTACAATTACTGTGTAAAAAGCATATACAATAATTTCAACATTTCCAATTTAAAAAAATGAATGTATATACGTGCACCATACTTAGTTTCTATATGGTGTACCTGTAAAAGTGAACTTTGTTCAAAACTGCACATTGACTCCTGATTAACAAAGACCTTTAATTATATTAAGCATTAGCATAGAGTTTTCAAATGTACATGAACAATTTAGCTTAACATAATGGTTCTAGGTGTTTAAATGTATTTGATAGACGGAATGTTCAAATAAATTAAAGATTAAACGATTATATTTTCATGGGGCTCAATCATATATTTTGTGGAAAAGTCTAGATAAATAAAACACTTTCTTGTTTTCAAATGTTAAATAAATTAAAAACATTAATGTGATAAAGTATCTATTTGATTGTTAAAACGTTTCTGGCAATAATTCCACAATTACAGTGAGGGCAGTTCTGATATTGATTGAAATCCAATGTATGTCTTTATATGCCGTTGTTTTCGACTTGAGCTCGAGGTTACTGATACATTTCTTCTCTCTTAAGATTGTGTTTTAATTCTGTGAAGGTTAGTGTATTTATCAATTGAAATCTAACTTGTAAGACATCCCAAGGTCGGAAATTATTTGTGGTTTAAGCACAACATTTATCACCATGAATAAATGATATCAAATGTTTATCGATTCTTGCCGATCAAAAACTAAAATAATGAGCTTGGAAATGTCAATGAATTCTGCACATGCAACGTTTCTTTTGCCCATATGTTTACATTATTGATTTCATGAAAAGACAGTCCTTTACACCGAACAATTATACCAACAAGGTTTTAAAGTCACATAAAAGTCAATAGGCAATGGGGTTGTTCATTATTTGAAACTTTAAAGGATTGACACACTTAGGAAAAAACTTTAAAGGATTGACACACTAAGGAAAAAACTTTAAAGGATTGACACACTAAGGAAAAACTTTAAAGGATTGACACACTAAGGAAATGAGTATGATGGAAAATATTCTTCTTGATTAAATGAAAACTGGACGATCATCTTTTCAGAAGAAGGGTGCTACCATACGCATGTATCTGATACAGAACAGCTGATAATTCAACTTTTTTTTATTTATAAGATATCATATTTTATGTGAAGACGTCATATAATCTGACAAGTGTAACATTCGCATGACATCTACATATAGAAGTTTAATTTGTATGAAATATAACTACTTAAACAATAACTTACCAAGCCAGTATTCTTTTTCCACATCTCCAAACCCTTCCTTGTATTCATTCCAGGTTCTATCAAATTTTGTAGTCCCATCAATTCTTCTTTGAATTACCTACACACATATATTATATGTTTCATATATAATTCAGATGTTTAGAATATGAACTACATAAACAAGAATCATCTATTGCTTTGATTCCTTGTTTGATCCAATTGGATTATATCAGCTTTTGGTCGTTTGTATTCAGTTCAAATATTTTGACCTCGACCAATCGACGAAAAATTGTTAGTCAAAATGCGCATTTTGTGCATTAAAATTTGTACATTTAATGTTATTAATCATCCATTTGTATCACTTACAGTTTGAATCAATTAAAGCCCCTCTACGAATATTTCAAAATATGTCGGGACAACTCTTCTGACACCGTAAAACAGTTTCTGACTGAAGCGTTGTACCCTAGAACGAACAGTTTGTGGAGGGTTTGAACAAAGCACAATTTTGGACAGTTATAATTTAGAACAGATTCTAACAGTTTTGAATAAGAACAGTTTTGGACAGTTCTACACTTGAACTGATTCTGACAGTAATACATTAGAAATGATTCTTACATTTCTACCCTAAACAAATCCAGAACACGTCCCTGTACTAAATCACGATCAGAGAACTGCTCTTATTTCTTTTTAATTTTTTTTTATTCGGGCGTCACTAATGAGTCTTTTGAAGACGAAACGCGCATCTGACGTACAAAATTTGAATCTTGGTATTTATTATGAGTTTATCAATAATATTTAGAACGGTTATATGATTGAATAAATGCGAAAGATACTAAAGGGACATTCAAGCTCATACTGGTAAGTCTTAAAATTAACTGACAACGCAATGGCGAAAAAAAAAAGAAAAGAAAAAGACAAAAAGACAAACAACTGTACACAACACACAACATAGAAAACTAAAGGACCAGCAAACCGGGAATGCTTGCAGGTGCTCATGCGGAACAGATTCTGGTAGTTCTACTTTAGAACAGATTTGGACATTTTGATCATATAGATGCTATTGTTACAACGTTTTGACACATCCTTGGCTTTTGAAAGTTTAGGTTTAAGCGTTCTTGATAGTACTTCGGACGCTCGAAATATATATAGTTGTTGTTTTTATCAACCCAAGAACTGATCAAAAAAGTTTCATGGTAGAACTGATCAAGGTAAAACTGTTTAGAACCGTTAATTGACAGATTATTCTGATATATCGAAAGGAAGATAAAAACCAATCCTAACTGTTAATATTATTATCATGGCAACTGTTAATATTATTATCATGGCAACTGTTAATATTATTATCATGGCAACTGTTAATATTATTATCATACCAACTGTTAATATTATTATCATACCAACTGTTAATATTATTATCATGGCAACTGTTAATATTATTATCATGGCAACTGTTAATATTATTATCATACCAACTGTTAATATTATTATCATGGCAACTGTTAATATTATTATCATGGCAACTGTTAATATTATTATCATACCAACTGTTAATATTATTATCATGGCAACTGTTGAAATTATTATCATACCAGCTGAATATATTATTATCATGGCAACTGTTAATATTACTATCATGGCAACTGTTAAGCGAATTTAATTTGAATGTACAATAGATTTGCTTTGCAAGCATTATATTTTGACTTCTAAATGCATGTTTGGATTTATCAATAAATTAAAGATAAACATGATAAAGCAGACATAAAATCAACATCTACAAAAACATTCATTCACAATCACACATCTTAAAATTACCATGCAATTGTTGTTGGTATGAATCATCAATTATGGCTAAACACAAAATTACAAATAATAGTAGGATGGTCATCCGCATGACTTTAAGATAATACAGTGTAAAATATATGCAGCCTCAGTGTGTAATAAATTGTGTATGTATGGCTTTTAGCTCAATAGGATAAAAAAATGTCTAAAAAAATTATGTTTAATTCCAGATGGTTGCATACAGGTACAATATGAACGTACCATAAATAAATGTTGCAAGATAATACTTATACATAACCAGTTCATTCTAGCACAGTCATAATAACTTTAACACGATATCAGATCTGATCTATCTGATCTAAAAATAGTCAATATAAAAATAAGTAGACGTGGTATGATTGCCAACTTTCCACCAGAGTTCAACTGAAGTAGATTTTAGCAATTATAGGCAACCGTACGGCCTTCAAAAATGATAAAAACCGATAACGTATAGTCCGCTTTAAAAGGCCCTTCGACAAATATGAATAAATCATTTGAGAAAACCAATGACCTAATTTATAAATAAAAAAATCTGATTAAATTTTAGCTTTTTTTGAAAAATTTCTATATTGATGAGACATGCTCCTTGGCAGAAAGTTATGATCTGTTCAGTCAAATGTCAGGCTTTCATAATTTGTTTTTTAACATAATACAGAAACTTGACACCCTCAAATAGGACACTTCATATCTAAGTTAATTGTACAAAAAAATATTCGACGAAATAACAATTAAACATACGGTCCATCCTCCGCCGTCAGTAGTCATATCACAGTATGTCTGGATTCCATTTAAACTTTCCGGGTATATGATATATTCTCCACTTGGTTTGTTTTTTCCTTTCATATAGCTGCAGTCTTTATACTTTTGAGGAGCTAATGTATCTGGAAAGAATATTTTATTTGGTTTCTTTTTTAACATTTGTTGTATATATTGTCGTCTCTGAAATTGTTTTAAGCATCTGATTCAGAGAAAGGCAAGAAAAAAGGAATTGTTCCATTTACTTTTGCTTCCTGCTAGAACTGTTTTGGTGTTATAATTAATGTACTATCATAACCATAGTATGTAATGTTCAAATACTTTATGGTAACAGGAATGATAATTATAAACGGAACATATAAAAGTATAAGAATTCATTTATTAACCTCAACGAGATTTCCATTATAATGTTAAGATATAGGTCTTATGGTTAACTGATGTTTTTGTGTTTGCACAATATCGCAATCATCATAATTAATGATAAAGTACAAGTTACGAAATAAAATTTAATTCATCATTTACAAATTTCGAATATTATTTTTTCATCTCACAAATTTTTAATCTTACTGTATCAAACCAATTAGAGCAGTCATATTAAAGTAACACCACAAGGTTGATCACTGTTCTCTTTATTTACCGTGCTACAAGCAGTCGTTTCATTTACAATATACAATCCACAGCTGATATATACTTATGGTAGAACACTAACTATTGCAATATGTGTGATTGCCGTTTGAACTTTAGAGTGAAAAATAGCTAGAAAAGAATTTATTTGGTTGAGCACCTTAAAGATCACAAAATTTATGGATTTCTGTAGATTAAGGGAGATGACTGTCAAATATACACAAAAGATGCTGGTACATATTTTCCAGTCAGTTACCTCAAAACTGAATAAGAATTTATTTAACACAGTTATTCTTATTGTACTGGGTTTGTGTTGCAGCCTCATTTGATTTTACTACAAGATTTATTTAACTCTACCAAAAATTAAACGGAGGTGTTGAAAATATTGATAAATATTACAATAATAACATAAATGAATTAAAGTCTTAAATGGACTATTGTAATATATGTGACTGATCAACATGATCAATGTAGCATGTTTATGATGTAGTTGCAATTACACGAAGGTTGTAAATTTGGATGAAAAATGATAAGGTCCCAAGTCATGAAAATTCTAACACATAATTCAAACAATTCAATAATAGCAGGTGCACAAATACAATATATGTGCAATCTTTCTGTAAAGTTTCAGGGATCTTGGTTGTAAACAGTAGGTCTGGAGTGGATTACATAAATAAGTTACCAACTATTCAATGGCCGTCCGCCAAGCCGCCCTGCCGTCCAGCCGCCAGACATCACCATCCGTATATATAAAACAGTTTTGAATTTCGTCCGACCCGGCCAAAAAAATAAGGGTACACGATCATTACACGAATGATTTGAATTATTTTTTCTACAAATAAGTGCTTTAGAGCAAGATAAAATCGTAGAACATCAAATATTTAAAGTTTTTTAAATAATTGATTTTTTAAATAATTGATGTGTAATGTGCCATTGCTAAGGTATATGTGGGCTGTACTTAAATTTGTTTTAGGGCTTCAAATACACATGGTTTAATTCTTATAGATATAATGACTAAGTACATGTGTATATTTGCAGATTACTCATATCGACAATTATATGTACTAAGATACTTTTGTTTGTTTAGGCTTGGAGACATTTAATTTGGTCTGGCATTGCTAAACGGGTCATTATAGTGATGGGGGAAGAACCCCAACTTATCTTGTCAGATGTCCATTTCGTCCAAATATCTAAACATTCCTTTTAAATTTCTCGCGCGTAAAGCAATCACTAATCGAATACTTGTACCTTATTGACTATTGCCGACTTTTCATATAACCTAGACATAGGTTATCTTTCAAAATTGGATTATAAAATCAGTGCCAAGGGAAACTCAACAACTTCTTTTTTTGTGGGGTATGAATTTCCTTCGAGTTCTTGCTTTCCTATTGTCCTTTGCTTACAAATTCTGAGTATTTCAAATGGTAAAATTGCAGAAATGTTATTATTGAAGAAGTATATCACTATTTATCATGTTAATTACATTATATGGTTTTGGAATGACTCGAAAGATATTTTTTTCTTACTTTTAATATTTGAAAAATTTCTTGCATCATCTGAAATTTGACCTAATTCGCTGTCTGTCCATTAACTTTATTCACGATTGAAAATACAGTCAACATATAAAACAAAGTTATTATAGATTACTTAGAAATGTCCTTCTTTAAAATAACACATTCAAACAGAATTATGTCTATTTCTATCGAAAACAGGTGTAAAGTAACACTTGAATGAACACCAAAAGATGATTTTACTTGGACTCCCCAAAAAAATGTCATATTCAGTAAACATCACTTTCCGTGGTGAATTTCAGCTAGCAAACATGTAGTTGTTAACTTCTATGTCATTTGGTCGATCTCTGGATGAAATGTCTCATTGACAATCATACCACATCTTCTTATCTTTATATGTATACGCATGGTGTATTTATCGGTAAAAGGAACGGGAGTGGAATCCTATAGCTACCCGGGTTTACCCCTCAGGGAAAGAATATCGATATTTGTTACTTGATATTAGTACCAGAGAGAAAAAGAACATGTTTTACTTCTCCAAAATTTCGTTCTCCAGAACTATTGCATGTAAATATAAAAGTACCGTATATCAAAATCATAATATATAGTGCCAACACTCTAAACTATTGAAAATAAGCCATATTGATCTTATAATGAATTGTTTGTAAAACCAATTGAATGCGATAGAACGTAAACATTTATTTTGCAAACTAAACAATGTATGAATGGCAAAAATAACGGTTTTAAAATCCATTTCTTTTTTTTTCAGAATTTTTTTGTCGTTGACGTCAGGATCACTACCGTATAATCACCATCTTCTTTAATATTCAGTATATATAGTAATTGCCTACCTATGAAAATATTTATCTCTTATACCAGCAAAAAGTTCAAATGAACTGTCTCTATCGACACGCTTTATATTTTATTGAAAAAAATTTGTCAACAGACGTTTGTATAGGTAGTAGGTGTGCGCTTTAACTCACACCGGGTGTTCCATTACTATTAAATAAATTTCCTCCAAGTAATCTAAGAGGTTACCGATATAAAGTCGACGCTCCTGTTTGGTGACAGCCAGCCTTTCTTTGTATTCGAGGATTAGAGTTATGATTATACGACTCGGTTTTAACTGCTCTGTAAATTCTACTAATTTGTTTGTTCAAATCATTCTCTTTTTGTTTTTGGTTCGAATGTTTGCATTAGACGTTAATCAAATTAAAAGCAATGTTCAATCATAAGATTTTGTTTTAATTTCAGTTCAGTTGATTTATTACGATATGCTTTCAAACTGATTCGATATTAAAATGGATACAATATATGCACTTAGATCAGTCTTTTACGTCAAAATGCTTATCTGATACAGACAATTAGCACCGTTTATATTATTATTATACCTTGCCTTTCACTTCAAAAGTCATTGGCACGTAAAACCTGTTTCGATTTAAATATACATGTATTTACCTGTACCAAGTCAGACTATTTGGACTGTGTGTCGTTCGTTTTCATTTTTCTATTAGTCTTTTTTTTTGTAGGAGTCGATTACTAATCGTTTGTATGGTCTGGTGTTCTGTCAAATATGTTTTCGTTCCCTGTATTCCTATTTATGTAATTTATGATGACTAATATTTCAAATGACCTTACCATTCAGTTTTTCAATCAAATTGGTTTTCCATTCTTCCAAATCCTTTTTTTGAGTTTGCAATTCATCTTTAATATTTCGTGATAAATTTGCAAATTGAGTTTTCAAATCATTTGCAAGTTCAATTATTTGTTTGTTGTTGGTGCCATGTGATACTTGGAGCTTGGATAAATACTCCGATAACATTGCTAGTTTTAGGCTTTCTTGTTTTTGTTCAAATCCGCTCAACAAATCTGTCATTTTCTTATTAAAGTTTGCTTCAGATGCATTTAAATTTATATAAACTTCAGACATTTCTTCTTGAACTTTTCTTTCGTTGGCTTGGAGATTTTGAATTATATCTGATATTTTCATGTCATATCCTTCCTTTGTCTCCTTCATTTTGGACGAGTAATCCTTTAACATTGTAGTCTTTAAATTGGTTTGTTCATTTTTTACCATGTCTTTAATATCCTTGGAAAATGTTAATTGAATGTCCTCACTTATATAGGATTTTAACTGTTTGTTCATTGAGGTTATATCCAGTTCCGCTACGAGTGGGGCTTTAAGTTCGTTTGACACTAGTGGCATTCTTATTTCTTGGCATGCTGAACTGGACTTCAAACAGGGGGTACCAGCAACATAAACAATCATGAATAAAATAATTTGTAATCCAATTATTTTCTCCATACCGTTAATTTTAAGTCCGTTATTTCCCATTTTATTACAATACTGCTATACTTCAGAAATTGAACAACAACACAATTTATCTATATTACCGATTGATAAACACTAAATATACAAAGAATTTGAACAACAACGTCATAACTCTAATTCCAACTTGAATATTTCTGTAGACCACCTGGAAAAATGACAGAATGCCTTAATGCTGTCGTCATCAGTCGTAATAACATACTGCCAACATTTCTAATAAGTTCCAGTAAGTCTTTTTTGTTATACAATTACGTAATATAAGATAGTATGCATGTATCTGTAGATCGTTCATGCAGTTTGCTTTTTTGTTTTGGTGTAAACTGATTAGTATAAAGTAAAATAACAAAAGTACCAAACTCCAAGGAAAATTCAAATCGGAAAGTCCCTTATCAAATGTCAAAATCAAAAGCTTAAACACATCAATCAAATAGAAAACAACTGTCATATTCCTGACTTGGTACAGACATTTCCTTATGTAGAAAATGGTGGATTAAACCTGGTTTTATAGCTAGCTAAACCTCTCACTTGTATGACAGTCGCATAAAATTCCATAATACATGTAACTACAGTGGGGTTCGGTTCTGACCTCTCTTCAGAACTTTTAGAATAATCTATCATAGAATTGTTCAAAACAGTTGTAGACCAGTTCTCGATAAACTCATTATTATAGATATCAAGATTAAAATTTTGTAAACCAGACTCGCGTTTCGTCTACAAAAGACTCATCAGTAATGCTTGAATAAAAAAACTGTCAGAATTATTCCCAGGGTAGATTTCGAAAAAATTGTACTTTGGTAAGATTGTCAGGATCCGTTCCAGGGTAGAATTGTCCAAATCTGTTCTCGAATATAACTGTCATAATCTATTCTAGAGTAGACCTATCATTATATGTTGTAAGCTAGAACAGTCTGTCAATGACGTAAATTAAAAAGCAGTTCTTTGGTCGTGGTTTAGAACACGGGTAGTTAACTAGCCTTTTCCTCTGTAAGTCATATTTTCAATACGAAGGAATTAATAATAAAAAAATTTAGTCTTGGATGTCTTAGTTCTGTTATATTTCTTTCCAATATTCGATCAAAATTATGTTTATTTGTATACAGTAATGCTTAAGCAGTGAGAAAATATAAATCTTATATTTCCGTTATTATTATCAAAACTACTGGTAATATGTTATTGAAAGACAACTATACATGTGCTAGTCGATGGGCACTTAAGAGGATGTTTATTGCAGGTGAAATATTAGGATAACATTTTATTAGAAATGTTTTTATACCCAACTTATAACATAAAAAGTAAAATCACAAAAATACTGAACTCCGAGGAAAATTCAAAAAGGAAAGTCCCTAATCAAATGGCAAAATCAAAAGATCAAACACATCAAACGAATGGACAACAACTGTTAACCTCACATAATACAATCTAACGTTATGAAACATTATGCCGTGTAGTATTATTTCGTAAATGTTGGCACGGACTTATATATTCAACAATTCTGGAGGTCAAAAACCTGAAAACAATAATAATAGGAATCTAAACATAAAACGAACAACACTAAATGTTTAAACATGAAAATTAAAGTAACAAGAGTGCACACGCTGAAATGTCTCGCCTTCTTTACTAATCATTGATATTATGTTGATAGTCCTAAATATAAAGCTTTTTTACAACTGCCACATAAACTTAACATTAACCAAGTAAACTAAACATTGACCAATGAACCATGAAAATGAGGTCAAGGTCAGAAAAACCATGCAAGGCAGGCATGTACAGCTAACAAATCTTCCATACAACAAATATAGTTGACCTATTGCTTATAGTTTAAGAAAAACAGACCAAAACACAAAAACTTAACACTGAGAAATGAACCTTGAAAATGAGGTCAAGGTTTAATAAAACCTGCGTGACTGACATATAGATCATAAAATATTTCCATACACCAAATATAGTTGAACTATTGCATATATAGTATTAGAAAAAAAGACCAAAACTCAAAAACTTAACTTTGACCACTGAACCATGAAAATGAGGTCAAGGTCAGATGACACCTGCCAGTTGGACATGTACACCTTACAGTCCTTCCATACACCGAATAGACTAGACCTATTGCTTATAGTATCTGAGATATGGACTTGACCACCAAAACTTAACCTTGTTCACTGATCCATGAAATGAGGTCGAGGTCAAGTGAAAACTGTCTGACGGGCATGAGGACCTTGCAAGGTACGCACATACCAAATATAGTTATCCTTTTACTTATAATAAGAGAGAATTTAACATTACAAAAAATCTTAACTTTTTTTTTTAAGTAGTCACTGAACCATGAAAATGACGTCAAGGACATTGGACATGTGACTGACGGAAACTTCGTAACATGAGGCATCCATATACAAAGTATGAAGCATCCAGATCTTCTACCTTCTAAAATATAAAGCTTTTAAGAAGTTAGCTAACGCCGCCGCCGCCGTAGCCGCCGCCGCCGGATCACTATCCCTATGTCGAGCTTTCTGCGACAAAAGTCGCAGGCTCGACAAAAACGAAATTATAGAATATTTTGTTTAAAGTAATATAGAAAAAAGAAAAAGAAAATAGACAAATGCGCATAAAGTAAAACAGAAAACCGAACAAATAAACAAATAAATAAATGAAATACGATAAAAGTTAGATAAAATTAATAAGATACATAGACACAATAGTATTCGTGTCTCTTTTCCAATTTGAGATTTAAGTTCCCTTTTATGACGAACACGTCAATTAAACATGAGTAAACTGTTCGCCAAACGTTTGTCTGTAGTTTCCTCGAAAATTGTTTAAATGCATCTGATATACATGCACTAACATATTTAAATCACTACTAAAAACAAACATACATGTATTATATGAAATCTTCGCAGAGATAAAATATCAATGTTTTTCATTAATTTTTATACAAATTATACAAAAGTAAGAAGATAAAGGTATGATTGGCAATTATACAGATATTAAACCAAAATGTACTGCTGTTTTTTTTCTTTTACAAATGCAAAACACGTACCTTATATTTGTAAGCTTGTTCGTTTGTTTAAATTAATGGGAATGTCAAATAAGTATTGAAATCCAATTTTAAAAAGAATTCGTCTTTTATCCTTTTATTTTGTAATTTAATGTAATATTTGTAATCCAAAATGACAGTTTGTGAAAAATTTGTAATAGAAAACGAAGTATTCAATATCCATAAACATGCAGCCCACATGATACTATCCTCTCTTTTATGTCAACATTGCTGTTTATTTGCCTTGACCTACATGTATTGGTGATTAAAGGGACACAAGCTGTCAAATTCGTGTTCACCGATTTGACTCAAATTCTCATATTTGATTCATAACAATGTAAAACATTTATCCAGATTATAAAAAGTCTAAAATAAACAATTTACAGGGCATGGCTCGATAATATATAGCTTCGTTTCGTGTGTATTTTAGTCTAGACGCCATCTAATTAATTATCGAGTTGACCTCCGAAGACCTCCGATGGTCATATAAGCGATATAAACATAAATATAGATATAAATAAATTTTGAACTCATGCAATTGAATTTTTCTAGGTCTGTTTATTTTCATACTATAGATTAAAAATATATGTTAATCATCGTTTTTACCTGTATATAATATTTTTGTGGATCGAATCAGTCAATCAAATTATTTACCTTCGTTTCACTTTCATTGTTGACATTCTTTTCCTTTAAATAACTTAACACGCACAATTCATGCGTTATCCATTTCTTGCAAAGGGGTTAAATTGAAGTTCGCATGAATACGGATTCAATGAGGTCGAATTATTCACTTGCTTCTTAGCTTATTTTGACAAAATTGAACCAGACTGGCTGCTAAAAGCGAATTATTATTTCACTATTTCAGTTTCATTAATGATTGAACAAAAAAATAATCTTTTAGATTTTTTATATATCTCGTAGCTAGTGTCTCTTTAAGTATATAAAAAGGATATGATGCATAATTGTCGATGAGACACCTTTTCCATATAAAATACTTTATTTCAGAAGTATACTTAACTGTAATTTAAGTAATCATTCAAGAAATTTATAGTTGAGTCTGTGTCTGAAATTTAAAGAAATCAAAGGAAAGAATATGTCTTTTTTATTTGCATTTTATACCATTTAAAAGTGTAGTAAATGTTGTGCATCCGAAGCGTTTTTATAAATTTTAAATTTACTTGCATCAGGAACGCTCAAATCTTAACATTGAAAGCAAGGGATGTATAAATACGTAGAAATGTAACCAACTGTATAACCAAAATCATCAAAGGTCAACTTTGCCTGAGAGAGTTGGAAATTTAGAAATAACATCTGAATTCATCAACGGGGAATTTTAGAAATGTCTGTTTTAAGGATGTACACCTCTGAGGAGCCAAACATTTCTAGAATTAAACTTTTTTTCTTAACCTGATTTTTGTGTTTATATGACTGTAAAAAAATGATTGGTGAAGAAAAAATCATATGTTGGTGCACTTCTTTTTTGTTACAGCCCGTTGAAAGTACCCAATTTTGATGATTTTCCCATTTTTCATCAATTTTTAACTATTTATGGGCTATTATCGTGAAAAAAATCACAGTTCCACAATTAAACTTTTTTTATACTTTCAATAAAGATGAAGTGGACCAATCTGAATAAATTTAACTTAAAAAAAACTATAGGTAGGTGTTAATATAAGAAAATTTTATGATATTTTAATGTTTTTTTGTGTCAAATAAACCATGCTGTCAATTTTGTAAATTTGTAATTTTTGTCTGTTTTAAGAACAAAATGCATATTATTTCAACTCCTTTGTTATAAATAATTGAAAAAATACAAATCTAAGAAATTTGAAAAGAAAAAAGTAATATGGGATGTACAAGTTTCCGGTAAAATCATTTCTTGTACCCCTCACCCATTTTCTCAAAATGTTCGCTAAAAAGAATGACTTGATTGGTAATAAAATTTGAAAAATTGATTACTAAAAAACTACTCATTGTAAATACACAATTTTTTCACAGAGTTAAGTTTGATTATGACATTTTTAAATTCATTGATGTTTTCCACTTGTATCACATGTTTTGGAAATAATTCCAGAACGAGATTTCAACGAGACTGTAACGTCAGAAGAATACATCCTCAAAATAAATACACGTAAACAGACAGTGCCCTCCTTTTAGGTAATTGAATCATGCAACAATTCAGAACAGAACACTTTCTGCTTTTACATTACATTTTACACAACCTCAATCTGCATTTACTGCTTATAAGAGTAAAAGTAATAATTTTATCATGTTATATGTTCGTTGAATTATTTATTTATGACTCTTAAAATTTCCAGCCTGTAAAAGCATGAATGTTTAATATATATTTGTCAATTTTTCAAGCTGTACACAATCAAAAACAATTTATACGGAAACATTTTCTTTTTCAATTCATTGTAAACTTTAACATGTTTAAGGTGATTTGTCATTGCTATAATGATTATAATTTTCTCTATTATAAACTATGGAACACTAGAAAAAGCCACTAGGGGATAGTGGGGGTATAAGATGTAGGTTAGACAAAAACTATGCAAATATTGATAGGTCAACAATAAACTTTAAAAAAAATGGAGATTAAGATTGGGTCGCATGGAATCCACTTTAAACCACTGGGGATTTAACGCAGGTGCAACGCAACGGAATGGCAAGCAGTTCCTGCTCCGGTATTCGCATCCGTTGTTGTCATTCAATCGTGTACGAGAACATGGAGAATGGGAAAAATAAACATGGTCATATTTGACAACATGTCCTATAACGGTCAAACAAGTTATATTGACGACCAAACCTATTCCTTAAAGATAACTTCTTCTTTTTTATCTTGGGTTCAGTAGTACCACGTCCTCCTTGCCTCGTTTCTAACATTAGGCCAATAAATATTTATACTTGTGTCTTGCCTCCTTGCTGAAAAATAAGGTAGGTAAAGTATAGCAGACTATACATGCTCATTGTTGAAGGCCGTACGATGACCTATAGTTGTTAATTTCTGTGTCATTTGGTCTCTTGTGAAGAGTTGTCTCATTGGCAATCATACCACATCTTCTTTTTTAATATATACAGGAAAATGTTCTGGAGTTTTAAAGTTCTTTACCAGAAAAGACCATCAAATGTGTTAGGATAGGCATGAATATTAAGGATAGGTAGGGAGAAATGAAAGGGACTGTATATTTTGGGCTTATCAAGTTTCACTTATCAAAGGGTTTTTGCTTGCACAAAACGACAGGTGGCTGTACACAGTAACTGTAAACCGTTCTGGGATACCCGAATTATCTCCCGCTGGTTTCGATGGGTTCGTATTGCTCAGTCTTCTGTTTCATTTTCTGTATAGTGTGTGTGGATGTTGTAAGCCGTTTCGTTTGTATAATTTTCCAGAATTTTGTCCTTCTTTGACAAGACAAGACAATGCTTAATTTACCTCCGACACAAAAGAGGACATCATACAAAAATATACACTACTATGTGAAACAAATAAAACAACATAAATAAAAGCAACAGAGTTCCAATTCCCCCGCGTTGTACATATTCGATCTGTCCAAGGGCAATAACAAAACATTTTTTTTTGTTTTTTAAAACTTTTAAAAAGTATCTTAGAGAGTTGAAGACTTCAGAGCAATTTCCGATATATTCAATATATCTAATATTTCCATTTCATTAAAAATAATTGATCGGCACTTATTTTCGAAATTGTCCGAGACATTGCTGTTATAAACCTTTGATAAGAATTTGATAAAAATTGTACAAGTGAGAGCGCTCACAATGCAATTTTCCATATAATTAATATTTCTATGGGGCATAAATCTTTTAAAAATGATTGATCGGCACTGATTTTCGAACTCCTCCGAGACATAGCTGTTATAAACCTACAATATAAGTTTCTTAACAATCTAGCAAGAATTTAGAACATGAGAGCGCTAACACTGCAATTTTCCATATGATTCGTGTTTCCATACCTCTTAAAAAAATAGTTGAGCGGCACTGATTTTAGAACTCGTCCGAGACATTGCTGATATAAATCAATGATATCAGTTTTATAAAAATCTGGCAAGAATTGTACATGTGAGAGCGATAACAAGACCGGAAGGCAGAAAGGACGGACGGACGCTCGGTATTTCTATACCCCCGCAACGCGTCGCGCGGGGGGCAATAAAAACTTACAGACAAGTGACATAAAGCACACGGTATAATTGATCGAACAAACTAAAAAGTGAATAAAAATGCATGAAGAATACATTCACTTAGCTTGATTACAATTAAAAATACGGTTAGTTACAAAGGAGTTTATATCATATAACCTTCATAGTTGTACATTCATTACAGCAGACGGCATACACAAATAAATGCTAAAATAGATTTCTTAATAATTGATGACGGCATATAGAATATGGAAAGCCAACAGGGTCAAAATTCTTATTACGTAACTTGTCAATTTGTAACTTGTATCTTTGTAATTTCAAAATTCTTACTTCGTAAATTGTCAATTTGTAACTTGTATCTTGGTAATTTCAAAATTCGTACTTCGTAAATTGTTAATTTGTAAGTTGTAACTGTGTGATTTCAAAATTCATTATTGGTAAATTGATAATTTTTATATTGATGTTTTGTAACTTGTCGATTCGTAAATTGTCAATTTGTATATTGTTGTTTTGTAACTTGTCGATTCGTTAAATGTTGATTTGTAAATTGTCAATTTATATATTGATGTTTTGTAACTTGTCGTTTCGTTAAATGTCGATTCGTAAATTGTCAATTTGTATATATTGATGTTTTGTAACTTGTCGATTCGTTAAATGTCGATTTGTAAACTGTCATTGTTGTATTATGCTAACGATCATTATGACGACAGATGGCACTCGGTTTCTTCTTCGGTGAATCAGTCTTCTGTAAGTAGGAGCACCTCCATATGGAATATATACCCAAGTAATTTAAATCAATTATGTACAGCAAATGCATCTTAAAGAACACAAATAAAATAATAACATTTTTATTTTTATATGGCATGTATACAGAAACCAGTTTTATTTTGTTTTCTGAAGACGACAGGTGGCGTATCGTTGGAGAACGGAAACTATATGAAAAATACAACCCGACTTAATAGTTCATTCCCTTCACGTAATCGAGGTTAGTGAAGTAGTCGTAGATGAGCGGAACATAGCGACTTAATTATTCGGGTAAATAGATATAAGAAGATGTGGTAATAAACAGTATCGTTGTCAATGAGACAATTATCCAACAAAGTTCAAATACAGTCGATGTAATCAATTATAGGAAACAATGAGAAAGATCCAATCCATATAGTCGGCTATAAAAGGCTACACCAGTACGTGAAAATCCAGGTAATAAACGGTTTCTATTAATCCTAAAATGCTATTATCGGACTATTTTGATTCTGACTGAGATCTCAGGGGGAAGGGTGACATATATATATAATTTTATATAATGTTGTTTGTGCTGTATTTAGACCCTTTACAACGAAATATGTTTTACATGCACACGTATAAAATTGCGGTTTTTATCCAACGCAATCATAGGTTTGGACGTTGTTTTCAATTTAGACGTGTTTAATGTTATATATATATATATTAACATTCATTTGTACATGCCTACTAAACTTTTCTGGTTAAGAAGCTAAGAAGTTATTGACAGTGCCGAGAGCAGTATCTGAAGCTGTCAACGCTCGGTGTGCGCAATACAGTGTCTTCAAGGAGGTACCACTTGATTACCGTTTTTAAGAAAAATGAGTTGAAATATGGGATTTTGATCGTTAAAATCTCAAAACACTTTGTGTAGTTCTTGATCTGTTTTTCTACAATATTTATTGACTGATAATTGTCAAATCCCTAGGCAGCAATTGTTCTTTTTGGACGAGCTTTTTCTTCTTTTTTTTTAATTTGTCAGGTTCTATAGCAAGAACCAGCCCCTCAACCACCTCGTACAGAAATATTCGCTTATGGCTTACGCGTTTTGTCTGTTTGTCTTTGAAGAGCGTGTTTGAGACGCAACCATCTTCTCTGGATTTGTAGCCTCCTCGTTATAAATCTCGCAGCTTGTCGCTGTATTCTTTCGAGCCTGTTGATGTTCGTAGATGTGGAGGGGTCCCATATACTATTGTTTCATACTCCAATATTGACAAGTGAAATATATGCTGTTTTCTTGCATTCGGCTGGTTGGCAATATCTCAAATTCCTTATCAGGAATCCTAGTCACGGTTGAGTTTGCATTCTTGGCTACGATAAAAATATGGGTAGTCCATTTTAGGTCCTTGATAAGTTTTTTGGTTCCTTTAGATTGTATTACAAAATATTACATATCTAATCAGTTTTAATATATAGTATACATTAATTAAGTGACTCATTTAAAATAACACCTCATTCAATTTATTTTGAAAAGTACATGATATAAAACATTTTATCTTCATTACTCAAGAGCCAAATAAATAAAGATTTTTCATCAATTTCATCGCTTTTTGTATTCAAAAATCATTATATATAAATTACATTCTTTTCCAATATCTTTATTATTATGGCCATGGTGTCAACCCATTTCTCCCATCATACATTTAGTCCAAAATTTGCGGCCCCGAACAATATAATATGAACTTTCCAGCTCAGTCTTTTATTTCATGTATTTAGTCTAATTTTGACCAGGTCAAATATTAAGAAGAAATTTCCTGCCAAGTGACAGTAATATATTTGGGAAGTTGATAAGTGAGCCCATTCCAGCGACACATCAGTATATACCTAAATACAGGAAGTGACACACCCCTCCCAGGTGTGGTGACCAGTCCGGTAGAAATACATGTTTATTCGAGGTCACCTCTTTATAACACCGAGTCCCTGGTATATATGCCATATAAACCAAACAATGTTCTTTTATTTGTATATGCTGTACATAATTGATTTATAAAATTACTTAGGTATATACTCCACATGGAAGTGCTCCTACTTATAGGAGGCTTATACACCGAAGAGGAAACCGAGCGCCATCTGTCGTCATAATGATCGTTAGCATAATACAACTATCAGAAAGACAATTAACAAATCGACATTTAACGAATCGACAAGTTACAAATGTACAAAACATCAACATACAAATTGACAATTTACAAATCAACATTTAACGAATCGACAAGTTACAAAACATCAATATATAAAAATCGACAAGTTACAAAACAAAAATATACAAATTGACAATTTACGAATCGACAAGTTACAAAACATCAATATACAAGTTGACAATTTACCAATAAAGAATTTTGAAATCACACAGTTACAACTTACAAATTAACAATTTATGAATTACGAATTTTCAAATTACAAAGATACAAGTTACAAATTGACAATTTACGAAGTAAGAATTTTGAAATTACAAAGAGACAAGTTACAAATTGACAAGTTACGAAACAAGAATTTTGACCCCGTTGGCTTTCCATAATAGAAAGCATTCCTTTCATCTTATTTTAGTTAGATGAGTTATGTAATATTGTGGCATGTGTTTGCGTCACATTTTTCGATGTAATTTAAAATTACATTTCATATATGCATTTGATACGGTGCATTTATTACAATGATCCAATTTTAATGGTTTTTAATATGAAAACTCTATAGATTTTGAATTTTAAACCATTAAAAACTTGTTTATCAATTTATGAAACTTCTTCACGATTAATGTACTTGTCAGCCAAAAAATAAAACCAAATTTGACTGGTATACCTTCTTCATACATACTTCGAAACGACAATTCAACATCATTCAATTAAATTTAGAGTGAGGGAACTGAAGGAACTATCTGAAAACAGTTTTAAATTTACAAATGTTGATTTACTTTCAATTTGTATATTATTTTTACCAGGCTTCAACTATGAAGTAAAATATATCTTAAATCTATCTGTCATGCAAAAAAAACTCATCAAAGAATCTAGGCTAAATATACTTTTATAGATAACGGATACCAAAATAATTGTTTGTAAAATTATAGGATTCACATAATGATTTATTAGTGTCTGCGTAGTATAAGAACTAGCGACAAAATATCACATGCATGTTATATACATAATCTGGGCAGATATTAAGGACGTTTGCTCCTCTGTTTCAAAATAACAAGCTTTTTAAAAAACTGTTATAAATTGATAGTATATAAATAACGGAACTTAAAAGCAGAACAAAATGAGGGGTCAGTGTCCTTGTTTTTGTAATATAAGCAATTGAAAATTTGGCGGGAAATAATTCTCTCTAGATTTTTCATACATTTAACATTGACAACTTTTTCTTTTCAAGAACTATGAAAGAATAACAAGGATTTTATAAGATTTTCAAACATGGCTTTTTAAACAGTATATAATAAACTTATGAAAAGAAAATTATGAGTTAGCAGACAATTTTTTTTATCGGCATTACATGGATAAAACTAGAGGATTCCAAATATCTGACAAAAAGTCTAAACTTGTTGTATACATAATCAGGGCAGATATGAACATGAGAAAACAAATTGGGAATAATTTAGTAGCATAGGATTATGATTTGATATTTAAAAAAAAATTCATTTAGAAATGTGTACAATGCACCAATGAAGAGAATACTAGAGAAAAAGGTGCCTATTATTAAAATTTTCCAGTTTTTGAGATTTTAAGTATTTTCATCATACAAAATGTCTTAACTTCATCAACTGTTCATGTTGCTATTTGGGATTGGTTCCTTAATTAGTATTAACTAAACGCTTTAGATTATATTTCATATTGATGCTTAAATGCGCCCAGACATAAAATTCAGTATATAAATAAACTTATATGCAAACACATGTTGATGTTACTATACGTTCCTGGTTAATGGAGTTTTTCAATACAATGACGTTATATACCTAGAGAAGCCTGGAAATGGCATGGTGGATCACAATTATGACCTCAACATTTACATTTTAATCATATAAATTACGAACTAAATTGTCTTATTATAGATGTATCTATATATATGTGTGTGAGGTATAATAAGGATTATTATAATTCAACGAAAACGACAATATATATATTCAGCAAAAGTACTTGACCTTCTCCATTAATAACTTCTTTTTAAAACATTTCATCATAAGAATTGTCGAACCACGACAACTACTGAATTACTGGCTCCACACTTGGGACAGCCACATATACAAATGTGGCAACGTTAAATATGTTTGCAAAGGCTGAACCCTATCCTAACCTTGATAATGATTTATCCCGCAATTCTACTATACACACATACATTCGACAGATAACATGAAGTGATAAACGTAATGTGTACGTGTATAGTCTTCTGGTATCTTTCTTCTGTTGCGAGCGAATGGTTTTGTTCAAATTTCGGTTTACATAATAGTTTAATTAAGGGTCCTCATCGCGGTCCGCGTTTTTATGGTTTTAATCATGTCGATTTCATACAAAAACAAATTCATCGATTTGAATAGAAAAAACTCTACGTTTAAGGTTAATGTACCCTTTTGTTGTTTCAATGCTAAACATATGGAAGGAAATCTTATATAAAAAATCCGCAGCCTTTCCCCTTGCACTTCTATATTTGACAATTCGGTGCTTATAAGATAGAGGGTGCTCTCGACTTTAGTGACTCAATATTTAGGTTTCCTTTTGATATATGTACAAAATGGCAAGTCACTTTTATTCTGTATTTTCACTGTTTTGATATTGTTGCACTTTGAAAATTCCATAATACACAGGCCTACAGAAGGGGTCATCAACCTTAAGTTCAATATAAATTGAATAAAAACAATATTCGTACAGTGTAGGAAAATATAAAATGTATTTGTAGTTGCTACGAAACAGAAAAAAACTCGGCAAGCCTCGCTTTTCTCTCTGTTTCTAAAGCTCGTAAAATAAATTTTAAATTTCATACACTGTGCGAATATTGTATATGTAACAGCACAGCATAAGAACAAACAATAAACATTGACTTGTGACTTTTGGTTGCCCCTTTGTATACTCCCCCTCTTTTTGCAATACGTATCTAATACGCACTTAAAGGTCAGCATTTAGGTGACCGTAAGACAACTACACTTTTCTTGTGTTCCTATAACTGAAAACATGTCTAATGGTGCGATCAGGTTTTGTTTGTGCATTGGGGTATATTTAGGGGGTACTTTTAGGTGGCGAAATAAGGGAGGGGCTTTAATTTAGAACCCTGCGAGATTTTTTAGAATCTTATTTTCAAATGTGAAAAAAGTTAGTGATAGTAGACACATGGGGTCTTCAGTAATGATCATGGGACCATATGGACTACTTCAAGGTTAAAAGGTCAATAATCACTTATTACCTTGACCTTTGACCTTGAACATTATTTTTCAATTCACACAAAAATTTAAATTGAATTTCAATTTACACACAAAAATAAAAACAAAATGGACAGTCTAAAGAATAGAAAATGTTCAACATGATTAAATAAATTAAATGAAATACATGGCTAGTTCCTTAGGGTCACCACCAGCACCTGTCATTTGAAAATGTTCTAGTATTTAGTAAATGGTCCGGCGAGAGCCCCATCCTTAAACCAATTCTTGTTTGTCATGTCAAAATGATTTGAATGATTTGTGGGATTAGTTCCCAGGGGTCACCCCTGCCATTTGATAATGTTGTATTATCTTGTGAATTGTCGAGATCCCCAACCCTGGACCACACATATTCCTGTTTTTGTTGTTTTTATTTTTATGTCAAAATGATTCGAATAATACATTAAAGCCAAGGGGTCATCCCCACCCCTGTCATATGAGAATGTTCTTATATCTTGTAATTTTTTTATATCTCCACCCCTTAACCATCATATTTTCTGCAAGATGAATTGAATGAATAATAGAGGAGTCCCTAGGGGCTTATACTTATTGGGACTTTGTTCAGGGAACTTCGTAACAGCACCGTGAGCACCCTGTTGCAATCATTTCTTGTTTTGCTTCGTGAGTTTACAAATTTACCTAGACTGGTTCCTGTTCTTCATCTGTTTAACAAGGGTGACTAAGATACCCGTAAATTACAAGGGAGAGAACCAGCTTACAACTTTACCATAATAATATTTAACTCCTCTGGCTTTTCCCTGAAGCTATATATTATAAATCGATGATCTTTTCCTTTGTTCCTTCATCGATTTTCATTTGACCAATGTTTTATCACAAAATTGAGCACACCGACATACATTTATTTGACCATTATTTTAATTGATTATGCACTACTAATATAAAAGCCATCAGTTAGGGAAATGCTGATTGATAGATAATATCAGGGCTGTCTCTTGGATGATAGCAGAACCGACTCTTTTTAAAAGTTTTAATAGGGACTACTTACTCATTGTCCTTAGGTTTATAACCATGTTTTCACTAACGAAATAAAACATGGCGCAATTTGTAATCGTTTTAGAAAAGAGAAAATATCATTTTTATGCAATACTACATAAGAACATTTTTTAAAATGTCAATTTACCCAACGATGAACAGACATACCAATATATGTTCAATTCTCTTCACCTTCTTGAATGTAAACTGTCATTTAAATATGTGACTGTCAAATTTATATACAATAATTGAATTTATCTAAATCTTATCAAAGAAAAATGTCTAAGTAGATAAAACATTTACCAACACAGATATGTTATGATCAAACAACACAATGTTTAGTACAGTAATGACATGCTTATATAAGCTTGCATATGTGATGAACTCTAATTATTTTCGGAAAATTAATTCTGACTTCAATGGTAAATTCAGATAATTAGAAATTTTAACATATACATGTACTGTATCAAGTTGTTTTCTTTTAAATTGTGGCCTTTTATATAAACGTTTGTTTGTACAGGAATTGATACGTCGTCAAATGACACAAATAACATAACATTCAAGGTTGTTAAAGTAAATATTCATCAAATATACAACCAAATTATACGCTTGACATTTCATACTAAAAAGTAGGTGAATAATTCTAATAGATGTAACTGACATTTGTATTTGTGTATTTTGAAAATGATAAGGACGGTTAAATAAAAATGAAAAGGTAAGGCATATAATATAAGTAAAAAAGCGCCAACGTACACAAAGTAGTAAAAGCGCTAATAAATGTGATGTCATGAATCGAGACCGTTATTATCTAAAAGTGTTGTTTATTAACAGGCCGCAAGCTCACGGCAAGTACACCGTCAGCTGATTACAAACCCGGACGCTAGTCAGTAGACAAATATTTTAGTAATTAATGCAGAATTCCTAACTTTCCAATTGTGTAATGATGCAACCGAATAACAGTCCAGTGGGAAATATTGCATGCAAATGATATTTCAATAAGATTTGAAAATATAAAAGTAATAGTCCTCAGGGAGGCATACCTTCTCACACACAGTTTTTCTTCTAATTTTACTAGCTGACATGTCTTACTCTTAAAAGTCGTGTGCTCAGATCGACCACCGGAAGTCGATGCGAGTACTCTACCACGAGACCGCCGATGTCGTTTATCCAATCTTCAGTACTTGAAATTAAACAAACGAAGGACATCTTGAGGTCGTATGTTTACAACAAATACAAGTAGCAAAGTATAAAAAGATGAAATTGGCAAACGTCAATCTTAGAGGAGAAACTATTAAACAAATATTTCATGAAAAAGAACAATTTGGTTAAAGGACAATATATTTACTTCAGAATATCCGAGTCCGGGTTTGAAATTGACCTAAATAATGCTTAGTTTTCAGAATCAAGTGCTTACTAAAATTATTATTGGCTAAAAAAGAATACTTAAAAGAGCATTTGAAAGTTATAGTTCAATTTCTTGTCAATCATAATTTACTGATAGCTGCTTTTGATGATTTAATTTTACAAGGATTTTACCGTCGAAGTGTATACATGTTATCTCAAACTTTTCAATATTGATCATGATTTAAATAATACATTCTGACTAAATTTTCAGATGCTAGATTATGCAATGATATAACTTAACATAAAATGGCCTGCTTGCCGACGCAAAGCGTAATAAGTTGAACGTGATGTATAGGCGTTTAAACATTTTGATGAGAACACGATTGGTAGCTTAACAAAAGAATTTGAAAAACGTAAAGATTGCACACGTTAAGCACATTATTGCTTTTCTGCTAGCTCCTAATTGTCAATGAAAATGTATGAGGATCTGGATGGGGTCACCAGAATTGCAAATAATCGGTAATAAGTGTAGAATAAAAGGCAACAAGTATAGAGAATAGAAAAAAGGTTATAAAAAAATACAGAAGAGAAAGAGAGAATAATAGGATGTTGAAATATAAAGAATATTGAATAACAGGGTAAAATTATAAAGAATAGAGTAGAGAAAAAATGGCCTCAAAAAATTAAAAGAATACAAAAATGAAATACCGAACCCCCCCCCCCAAAAAAAAATCCAGACCCTCATGAATATCTCTCATAAGGCAAACAGCTCGTACGAATGAATTCGAAGCTACAGGATTGATAACGGAATTGGCAAACAGACTATTTGATACATTTGGTTTCTTAAACTCTTTGTCTCGAGCGTACAGTTATTAAAAAACATGTATATTACGTGCTGAAATGGTACCAGACGCTATATACTATATAAACACTACATGAAAAGAAAAAAAAAGGAATCACCACAAAATATCGGACAGTACAACAATCCATACAAACCAACAACACCCAACTCCTCATAAGTACGTATAGACAATCGAGAACAAACAACTCACCATCATGATAATGATGGTACAGATAGCCTTACTTAGTACAGACACACACTATGGTGGGTTACACCAGTTTTCATTCACACATCCCTTTTTTGCCTATCTAGACTGTATGTTGTAAAAGTTTATTACTAGTATGTTCATTGAAGACCTGTTGGTGACCTTCTGCTGTTGTCTGTTCTATGGTCGGGTTGTTGTCTCTTTGACACATTCCCCATTTCCATTCTCAATTTTATTTATTTTTCACCCTGCAAATGAAAAAAAAAGGAAATCGCTTATTATCATATGATAAATTACTGACTAATTGAATTACAGTACAATGGATGGCCAAGAGGAACCGACAACGCAAGTAACCGAAGATGATACATCGAAAGTTACCGAAGATAATATTCTACCACAAGTCTACAAAAGGCGTTGGATTATACTTTTTTTGTTTTCATTTGTTTCGTTGACCAACAGCTTCCAATGGTTACATCTGAACATAATAGGAGATGTGTTACTCAACTATTACAATGCCAGTTTGCCAGAGGACAAATTTCAACAGGAGACTGCTCTAGATTGGCTATCTATGGTCTACATGCTAGCGTATATACCGCTAATCTTTCCATTAACATGGCTTCTAGACAAAAAAGGACTTAGGGTTGTGATTATTTGCGGAAGTTTCCTGAATGCAGTTGGCGCTTGGATTAAAGTAGCATGTGTTAGCCCCGATCGTTTTGCGTTATTGATGTTCGGCCAGTCTGTTTGTTCGGTAGCTCAGGTTTTTATACTTGGTATCCCTGCGAGACTTGCAGCAATATGGTTTGGTCCAAACCAAGTATCAACAGCAACATCTTTAGGTGTATTTGGCAACCAGGTATATTATTTAACATTGTTTTGAATTAAGTACTGGGTTCAAGTGGCCTACGTGAGAAACAAATCAACAAAGACCATTTCCTCACTTTTCCTATCGTGAACTTTCAATATTCACGTAACATCACCAAGCCAACAGACAAGGGATAATATATCTATAAGAGTATACAATTTGCAGGTGCTTGTGTATCTTTACAGAAAATCTTTGGTAGAGAGTATCTGCTTGCAAGAACAGAACTAAACTAAAGTTTATTATGTCACCTCTTTTAAAGTTTTGTGTATCCTTAATGATATAAAATGTTCGGGAATGGTAAACTGATCATCTCCTCTTGTGGTACCTGTCGTGATGCTCATGGTTAGTATAAAAATCGGTTAATGGTGTTATCATTAAAAAACGACTTATTCTGCAAGTGCTAATGATGAAGAATAAACCGCTGCCTTCTCTATCATCTAAATCCGAATCGAGTTCTTTGTAGGGTATATCTTTAGAGTATGTATATGTTTTTCTTAAAAGGCAGTGTCGTCATTTTGTAATACTATGTATTCATCACGCATTATCGCTTTTTCTTGCTCATCAAATCTTACTATTTTTTTTTTAAATTGCCCTGGCTTCATCTGGCAGTAAACACAATTTTAAAGAGTTGTTGTGAAGGATTTTCAATTACGCAGTGACGTCCGATTGGAATTGGGACGTTAAATCTATAATATCTCGTGTAGGAATATTACCATACTTTCTGCATGTTCAAGAATATTTGCAATAGCTCTCTGATGTGATTACGTTGGTGGCATGTTGCAAGGCAAAATCTCTGCCCTCATGCATAGTAAGTTTTTTTTCACTAGTTGCCAGTCTATTTCACTCCCTTTATGCACATTTTCAAAACCTACTTATGATCTTGAATGTACATAAATTGGAATATTTGGCATTGTATGTATAGCAATCGACAGTGATTCAAACTATTTTTGAATAATTTAATTTTTGATGTAACACGTCTTCTGATTGGCGGAAAGTTTTTTTGTCTATCAGCTCAGAGACATAATTTTGTATTGTGACCGTGAAGTCATCAACGTTTTTTTCATGATTTACTCCTTAAAAATGGAATTTAGAATCAATTAATTTATAAGGAATGACTGTAATATTTTTTCTGTCTATTCGAAATAATCTAAAAAATGTGGTGCACATTTTTAAATAAGGCGCTACGCGGGTTATTCAGTGTGCACAACATTTTTTATGCTACTTCTCCAAAGACAGAAAAAATATTACTACAGTCATTCCTTAAAGAGTATAAGTACATGAACTTTTTAATATGCAAATTTCTCATGTTTGACTGTGAAGGCTTGCCATTATACGTGTATAACACTGCACTGTTTGATTTGCCAGTAATGCTATTTACAATTTTGTATTTAAAATACTGATTTAACAATTTTACCATTGGATATTGGAGTTGGTATTACATTTGTACCTGTATTATCTCACAAAGAATGGAAATTCATGAAAAAGCGTATTCTAAAGAAAATGAATTCAAGAAATATAAAGCAAGGAGATGTGTTATGATTGTCAATGAAAAAACTCTGCAAAAGACCACGTGACAAGGATGAACATGATGAAAATACCTACGGCATTGAGTAAAACCAATACCATAAAGTAAACTATAACAGGCCCTGGCATGAAAAAGTGTATATTGCTTCAATATACATTATGATAAGTATGGATGGATGTTAAAAGAATAATAACAAAAGTGGCCAAAGATACCGAAGAGACAATAAATCTCACGAGACCGACTTTCAAATGACAAAAAAAAAAAAGAAAAACGACGACAATAAAATGAATAAAATGCTACATAGAAAACTAATTTAAAGATTAATCACCACCGCGAACCCCTACAAAAAGGCGGGAATGATCTCAGTTGATATTGAAATGGTAAACAATTCTTGCTCTAATTGAGGCACCCGTAGTGTTGCTCATGGAAATTTGAAATTCGATGACACGTCAAACAGCAGGTTATTGTTTTTTTCATTGCCATATTTGTAGATTGGTGCAGCTGTAGGATTTTTACTTCCTCCGCTACTGGTGAAATATAGTCCCGACATAGATCTGGTCAGCAGCCGTTTATATACTTTGTTTTATATTGGCGCTGGCGTCACAACGCTTCTCTTTTTATTGGTTTTAGTTAGTAAGTATATCTAAACATTATTTTCCGTCACTGTTACACAGTCTCTAAACACATCTGAAAATACACTCCATTGTTATTTGTTGTTTAATTGTACATGTGTTTGTGTGTATTGATATGCCATTGTCGAACATTTACAAGGTTTGTATTAGGCTTTGGATTTTCAAATATTTTGGTATCGAGCATCAGTGAAGAGACATTAATTGTCTAAATGAGCATCTGATGCAGTAAAAGTGGTATCGTTTATATTATTACTACCACTTGGTCGATACCTCTGCTGTTAGTCCCCGAGGGTATCACCAGCCCAGTAGCCAGTACTTCGTTTGGTACTGGCATGAAAACACGGATATTGCTTTGCTTAAAATTTACTGTTATAAAATTTTGGAATCAATTTGAGTTAAGGAATATATCTCCCTCGTGCAAAGCTCTGATTCCTTTTGGATATACACCAGGTCCTTTTGGTTGATCATCTCTTCAATGTTTGTATTAGGTTTTGGATTTTCAATTTTTTGGTCTCGAGCATCACTGAAGAGACATTAATTGTCGAAACGCGCATCTGGTGCAGTGAAGTTGTTACCGTTTATATTATTACG
The DNA here is from genome assembly GCF_021869535.1 of Mytilus californianus. NCBI lineage: Eukaryota > Metazoa > Mollusca > Bivalvia > Mytilida > Mytilidae > Mytilus > Mytilus californianus. The sequence continues at coordinate 21,360,859 of NW_026262626.1, read as the reverse complement.
AGGACAGGTGAAATAAGGTCATGTGACTGTCCGTCTGAAAAATTATCCAATTTGAATTAAATACAATCGAAGTTTTATAATTGCGCCTTTTATTTTACGTCTATTACATACACAAATGCGTATTCCAAATAGTTTTAAGTGAATGATTGCATTAATAAAACAAGGTTAATATATAATACAGTATAGGACGGGCAGATAATAACGCATCCAGATGTAACCTTTGTTCTTGACTTGACTGAAAATAAACTGACGTCAACAAATTAACTGCGTATTTTTTTTTATAATTAAGTTGCGAAGGAAAACGGCGACTTCCTTTATTAAAGCGTGTGGAATCTTCTGTAAGGCATAAACATGCTAAAGCCGATGTCAATGACGGATTATCTTTTTTTTATTTGATTCATCAATCAGAATTTCCAGTAAATGCTCGTGATTTCTATAACATTGACTCTGTTGCATTTATACGTTATTATCAACAATGAGGAAATTTATCCTACGGTAACCCCTGAAAAACAATTTTGAAGAAAATAAAAAAGAAAGATATACTAATAAATAATCTGAAAAAAAAATCAACATAATAAAAATGCCTAAGCAGTATCAAAAGTTATAAATACATCCCTAATTAAATCAGTTGATGTATACTATACATATATTTCTTTTGTAGTTTTTAAGAAAGAACCCCCACAACCACCAAGTAGAGCCCAGTTGTTAGCAGTAAGAAATGCTGCCAGTCAACACTACGGTAAATCCCTGCTGAGATTATTAAAAAACAGAGGATTTCTTCTACTGGTATTAACTTATGGTATGTAAACAAATTGGTTTTTCTGTCGCTCTTCGAACAGCAAACTTAAAGGTTACACGCCGGTGCTTTACTTTTACTTCGGAACAACTGGATAGAATATATCACAAAAAAAATTATTAAAATATAAGATATGGTAAGCATACTAAAGAGATAACTTTCCATCAGAGATCAAATGACGTAAAAGTAATCAACTGTATGTCATCGTATGGCCTTCCTCAATGAGCAAAATCATTACCGAATAGCAAGCTATAAAAGGCCTCAACATAACACAAGAAAAACAATTCAATTTTGTCAAAAGCAAGTATGGATTTTGTGTCGTAAACAAATGCATTATATTTTTTTTTATTAATTAAAGGTGTCTAGCAAAAATAACAAAGCTTCTGCACGTAAACACACTTTAAGAATCTGCTTCAAAACTAAATGAAAGCTGTATCAAAAGCGAGAAAGAATACACAACCAAGATGAAAATGAACGCCGTTATCAAAAGCAATCTTCACGTTTTTTTTCAAAATATTCAATTCAAAACGACTAGTGAATATATTTTTAAACATTCTAGGATGTACTTTTAGGGATAAACACAGGAGCATACTACGCAATAGCAACATTAGTGAATCCCGTCGTTTTGAATTATTTCCCGGTATGTACTATTTACCTTTACATTTTTTTTATTATAAACATGATTTAAGGATTTACGAATTTAAAAAAAAAAGATTTTACTAGAAAGAATCATTCGTTGTATGCCTGTCCCAAACCAGGAGCCTAAAATCCAGTGATTTGCATTTATTGTTGTTTGCCATAGTTGTTTTTATTTGATTGTGTTTAGCATAAATCAGACCGTTAGTCTTCTCTTTTGAATGGTGTCATATTTTTGTAAATGCTGGGGTCTTTATATGTAACTATATGGAATGGGTTTTGCTCATTCTTGAAGGTCGTATGATCATCTGTGATTGTTAATTAGATCTTCCTTTGGTTACCGGTGGGTAGTGCATCTTTGGCCATCACACTACATGTCTTTATTTCTACCTGCGTCGCCAACGATGAAAGCAGGTCCAATAACCGATCGACTCTATCAGTCATTCCGTCATTCCGTCCGTCCGTCTGTCCGTCCAAAAAACTTTGGGTAGAACACTTTCGTCAATGTTTTCATGGCTTCTATGAAAGGGAATATGGTTTTAAATTTTGTCTGCAGCTTAGTAACGTTGTATTGTAGCGTTTAAGTAATTTTTAGATCTGCCGTGCAACTACTTACGGTTTGTCGATAGTTTGAAATTTGTTTAGCATTAATTTTTCACTGAAATTTTTTTCTTTGCTTCTAGGTGAGCGAATAATTTTATATTTGGCCTGAAGCTTGATAATGTTGAGTTGTAGCGCGAATGCAATATTTACATCTACCGTGCATCCACTTGCTGTTTGCTTCAAGTTAGAGATTTTACAATACTAATACGCATTGTTCAAGGACAATTTTTGTCAAAGTTTTCATGGGTTCAATGGAAGAGGACAATTTATATTTGGTCTGGAACTTGATAATGTTGAGTTGTAGCTTGTAGCATTTTAATCCCTTAACATTACATCAACGAAAAAAGTACTTTATTCAAGTCCAATTGAACATAGTTTTGGAAATCAGCTTCGTCAGTTATGCTTCTGTACAAATGTTACCTCAATTGATGCAACGCAGTTACAAATCCTGTATTGTTCTTGTTATGCTTGAAACTTGAAAACGTTACATTTTCTGCAATTGTGTACGAACTCGAATATGTGAATACTGGCGTTCAAATATTGGTTATCAAAAAAAAGTCAATGTGTATTCTCCACTGTTATAAATATTTAGGGTCATCAAAAAGAAGCTGGAGAAATAGGATTGACAGTGGTTATTGCTGGAATAGTAGGAGCTATACTGGCTGGAGTATGGCTTGATAAAACTAAAACATTCAAGTAAGAATTTCATCTCGGAGAATATTGTCAAATTGATTAGAATACAGATCAAGGGTCAAAGCATCGCTAACAAGGATATGACAACACTCCGTTCTACTTTCTGTTCTGGTAATTATTTCATCATCCAATGAAATTGCTGCCTTAGCTGCCTACACATTTTTGAAGGTGTGGATCACATCATTAAGGGGATACCGAAAGTTCTTTAAGAAGTAGAACGGAACATTGTCAGATCATTGTAACCGAAGCGTAGACACAGGATCTATATCATAATCAGATTGGGTATTTGGGGATAATTCACATCATTAAAAAAATATAGAAAAAAAATAACATTTTACAATCAGACGAGGAAACAGTAGAATAGTATTTTAAAAACTGTGTGTAGCAAACTTGTTTTGTTGGCTTGATGACTCATTGACGTACCGCCGTACATCTCATTTATTTCATATATATAAAACATGTAACAAGGTAGACTTGAGATAACTGATAAAATATAATTTTACTTCTTTTTCTGATTATCGCAGGGGAACAACCGTTGGTATATATTTGCTGTCGTTAGCTGGTATGGTGGCATTTACTTTCACATTGAATTTAAACTTACTTTGGGTAGTATATCTATGTGCCGGGATTTTAGGGTACGTATTTTCAACTTGTTACTTATTCCAATTTCAAAAAAAGAGTCACGATACCACCCGAAAAAAAATAAATATTGAGATGTTACATTTCTTGATGAATTTAAAAACGAAACTGCAAATTGGTATAAAAGCATATTTGCTTACACGAAGCAAACTGCATGTTTAAAAGCATAATCGAATGTGTGTGATGATATATCGCAATTTTTATTTACTATATTTCACTGGAAATGACTCATCACCTCGTTTAAATGAGTTGTAATATTATTTTATGGTTGAAAAAAAAATGTCATCATATATCATCAAGTTATTGATCTTTGATATCGAGGCAAAGACTAAGACAGTGATAATTACCTTAAAGAACTTTTAGTATATATTACCTGTTTATGTATAGATATAAGTTGCCTTTTGTTTTGCTTTCCAATCCCCTTTTTAACATCAGTGAACAAAACTGCAATATTTGCAATAAGATTTTGAGTTTTTAAACATTTTACCTATTACTAGAAATGCCACTGCAAATTGGTATAAAATCATATTTGCTTACACAAAGCAAACTGCAGGTTTAAAAGCATAATCGAATGTTTGTGATGATATTTCGCATTTATTATATTGCACAGCTGGAAAATGACAGAAACTATCGTGAGACATTGCTGTTGTAGTTTTTAAACAAAAGTAGCGACCTAAATAAAAAATAGATGACTTTTCTCCCACAAGATCACTCAGAGAACATATTACCAAATACACGTACACCTATTGAAAAAAAAATCATTGAATTTACAATTTTCTTTTTACCTCTATAGTCATTTATTCAGTTTATATTTAGTACACACTATCATTAAGTTGATAATTTTTAGCATTGTATGCAGTTGTATGTATTATGACTCGAAAACTTCCTTTCTATATACTTTTTCCATCTACGTAGATTTTTCATGACTGGTTACTTGCCTGTAGGGTTTGAAATTGCTGCAGAAATTACCTATCCAGAATCAGAGGGTACTTCATCTGGTCTCTTGAACGCATCAGCACAGGTAATATGTTCAGAAGTATTTCCCTGAATGACTGATAACGTCTTTTGAATAGTAAGAGGGCAATAGACCAGTAATATTATACAATTACTGTCTTTTGATGAGGTAAATATGCGGTTGTATTGACTTTTGAAAAACTGATTTTCACTGAGGACGAAGGCCGAAGTGAATATCAGTTTTCAAAAGTAAATTAAACCACATATTTACCAAAACAAAAGACAGTACTTGTTGTATTCCATATTTCGAGAGAAAACAATGTATTTAATGACAAATATTAACCAAACCCAATTGTACATCAAACATTTTATCATAACGTTACATGTAAAAGCGCGTGATGTTTAGCGCTGTGAATATGCTGTTTTATTCAAAATTCAATTCATATATATAGAGAAACCTACTAAAATAATACCAGTATGGAATAAACTGATTTTCAAAATTCGTAAATTAATTTTTAATACAAAATTCAAGAATCTTAAGTATGAAAGAATAAACGTTTCTCCATGATAACATCAGTGAAACAATTTTTTATAGATTGACGAATTAATGAATGAATCAAATAATCTATAACTAACAACTTTTTGTTCTCTAAAACAGCACTAGATTCCCTCAGTTTATAAAATATTTTCGGTATTGCCACGACAATCACCGTTACACTCGGTACTGGTTACTGCTAACACGGCATGAAAACACATCACTTGATTTTTCCCTTTTCACAGGCAATGAAGTTAATATAAAAAAGGAATGTGATTAGATTGCCAATAAGACAACTTGTCATCGAAAGTACAAGGATACAAACAGGTTATCGTATGGCCTTCAACAATGAATAAAACTCAAGTCAATATAACCATGAATTACTGTCCGAAATAATTTTCTTGTTTCAGCTATTCGGAATCATTTTCACTATAAGCATGCGTGCAATGATGAATGAAGTCAGCATTTTTGGTGCTAATATTACACTCAGCTCATTCCTTCTTCTTGGAACCATTTTAACGGGTAAGTACTGTGATAAAGATGATTAAAGTAACAGACAAGTTATTAAGTGTTATTTTCATTTTACTAGCACTTTGTCGATACCGCTGCTAGTGGACTGGTAGTCCCCGATGGTATCATCAGCTCAGTAGTCATTGTTTCGTTACTGACATGATTTACATAATTTGTTACATTTAAGGTGGTACATAACACTACAGGGAGATAACTCTGTAAAAATCAGCTGAACGTTTTAATCACGTTCTATTGTTAAGGAAATATTAAGCTTCTCAATTATCAAAATTTTTGTTTATCAAACTGCTATATATCCAATGAATTTTTTCCGATAAAGTGTGTGGTTCAAGTTTTTTGAAATTTTCATATTTTTGTCAAAGGGTCAAAAGTAAATATTTTGTCAAAATTTTATGAAAATTAAACGAGCCAAATTAATTTTAGTCCAGGTGCCACCTTAACATATTCTTTTTCTAAATTCGTTGTTGAAAATTTAGAAATTAATGTGAAATTAAAGTTCCTTCAGGTAAAGTTAACATTTAAGAATTGAATGCTTCTTTTTGTAAATTTATTGGGGAGTAAAAGCGCTAGCGGTCAACGCTTTTACAACCCTATAAATTAATAAAAGAAGCATTCAATACTTATAATTACATTTTTTTTGCTAGGATCATGAAAACACGATTTCTATCAAGTTTTTCCTTTATTTACCTGTGCACTTTATTGCGGAATAAATGAATGTTACATTTCATTTTTAAATGAAGGTTAATTTCAGAATGACGCGAAATTGCTGTTAGCCAATCAAAATAACGTATTATAATGAAACATACATGTAATGTAATTATTCATGGATGACATTTGCTTTTCTTGTTAGTTCCTTGTTGGTCATACAATCCTCACGTATTTGAGTATTTGTACATCCTCTGTTTTTAAATTTTTCGGTAAGTCTAGAGCGTTCCTGAAAAACGAAGATCCAGAAAAGTGCTTCAGACGTACCAGTTTTATCAAGTGTAATTTTCATTTTTCAGCATTGAGTCGATACAGCTGCTAGTGGACTGCTAGTCTCAGCACATATAATCAGCTCAGTAGTCAATGCTTCGGTACTGAAATTATTAACAGAATACAATTCTTAAATTTTCAATTGAAAAATTATCAATGATTCATAAGCTAAGGTTCCGACTCCTCGGGCAAAATTGAACTTAGATGGATTTGCTATTCCAACTACATATGTAGACCCCGTGTTGTCATATAATCCATAAAGTATTTAAGTATTTATATATACATCCTTTGCTTTCAAGTTTGTTTGTTTGATGGTTCGTGATTACGGAAAATTCAGAAAAGCGCTTCGGACGCAGCAATAGTATTTTCCTGGTAGTTTAATTTTTAATTAAAAAAAAAGGATTGGGTCGATCATATTGCTGGTAGCGGACAGCTAGTCCCCTACGCTATCAACAGCCCAATTGTTAATGCTTCGGTACTGATATTGATTTTAGCATAACTTTCTTAAAATTTCAGTGGAAGGCTACGAATTATAAAAAGGCAATGTTGACCTTTGGTGGATTTGGTTATTCTTTTAAGGTCCGTTTTGGTCAAATATCTCCTGACGTATTAATTTGATCACGTGCCACAGGGTTTAATTTTTTTGGGGTTTGGGCGTTCCTCACGAAGGTTAATTAAAAAAAATTGCATCGAGTTTGGGACGCACCAGATCTATGAAGCGTTATTTCAGTTTCATAACACAGCAATTCAACAACACAATAAAGCCAGAACAGATTATTGTACACCAGATCTATGAAGCGTTATTTCAGTTTCATAGCACAGCAATTTAACAACACAATAAAGCCAGAACAGATTACTGTACAATACGTCAAGCTTGAAATTGTCCTAGTTAAGACAAGTTGTGAATAAATCTTACAAAAGTTATGTCATTAACAACAATACTTTTAAATATAAAAGACGTAAAGAAATTAAGAAATATTCAAAGCAAAGATGTTTTTTGTTGGGACATACATTCAAATATCCGACGAATTTGAAGGAACTTAAATCCGTTCATGTGTCTCATTCAGAAGAACAACAAGGTTACTTGACATATCAGAGTAAACTTCACTTCAGCGAAAGCACATACTAGTATGTCTCTAATATCGGTACACATGTATCACAGATAACAAAAACAGGAATGCGAACACGATCACTTTAGTTGCCATAGTATATTTGTTGTCGGAATTTCACGCAGAAAATAAAATAAATAAACATTTCACATGTATTTAAAAAAAAAGTTTAAATAATATCAATTAGATTAATTTCAAATTGAATTTAAAAAACTCGGACGAAATGATTTCATATATAAAAGCCAATAATTAATAAATGATATTGATTTTATAGGCGTTATATGAAATATTTAAAATCAATTAAATTCCTGCTAATGGAATCCCTTATTTTATTACACTACTTTTTATATGTATACAAACACTTCATTTTTTCTCTTTATAGCGTTAATAGGTGCTAATTACAGACGACAGACTGCTGAAAAACAGGTACGATATGTATATCATATATCCGAGGTATAACTTTGCACGCCTTATATTATTTATGCTTTACAAACACCATAAGACATGGCCTATTATTCTATTTTAAGATTTTAAATGTTGTTATCGGATATTTTTTGTATTGCAGCACATTAATATTGATTTTTTTTTTCTTTCCGAATTCACAATCAATACCTTTGATTTTTGCTATTTGAACTAATTTTCAATGCTAGAACTTCAAAAGATGTAATTATATCTATCACAACAGCAAAATAACAAAATCACAGATGAAACACTCCCGCAATAACGGAACAGACAAAGCAGTGAGTGGGTCTTTATAGGGGAGGGGGGGATGTTTTTTTCCTAAAAAAAATTCTGATCCCCAATTTGATGAAAAAAATATTGTAGTCAAGCAGATGACAAAAAAAAAAAAAAAAAAAAAAATTCTGAATCTAGATTTCTCCCATACCTTATAGTGTTAAATTTTGAAGAAAAAAAATTGATTGATAGCGTCGAAAAACTAAAATAAAAATGTTCGTACTTTGCGCGAAAAAAAATTCTGATTCTGACAAAAAAACCAACAACCCCCTTGAAGTTAAATGGTTTAAAAATAAAGCAAATTCAGAGAATTGTATAAACTCCAAAAGTTGCGAGACCGGGTGTGTCGACACGGTAAGCGTCTCCTGCTATGCGTGGATCACCCGCCATGCGAATTCACACTCAGTCAAATTGTTACAATCGAGAATAGGACAAAATCGATAAAATTACTGATCAAATGGCTATTAGAGTGATCTAAAGATATAATACCGCGAGAAAATGAAGTAGTGAGTTGACAAACACATGTACATCGTATGGTTCAACCATATGGTGATGTTGACCGAAAATATGTAGTGTCAACGCAGTACGTCATGCTTCCTCATAACTCTGTCAGCAGAAACCCTGGTATGGAGCACACCATCTTGATAAGTTCGTAAATATATTATGAACATCCACAGTAGTAACGTATTGATTAAGAAATGTTAATCCAATACAAAGGGGGGGGGGGTATGTTACTTCTGATAAATTGGAAGTTTTTGACAATTGGAAAGTGGAAATAATTACGTTTGTAATAACAGATAATTTTAGTACATAAACAAATATAACATACACATATACATGTATATATGCTTTCCGTGTTAAAGCACCTATTTCTAAGTTTAAATTTTCATGCACACTTCTACGTACTATGCTAGAATATATAACAAGCGTTTTTTCTTGTTGATTTTTCAGAGAGTTTCAAAAATAGACTTTCTAGACATCAATATCATTTCTACAAAAAATGAAAAACAATCTGCACAAAAGGACAATGAATGCCATTAGATGTGTGCTGTTTGCGATGCATGATGCATGCAAGAATGATTTCGAAACAGTCTTCCATCATTGACCGAAGATGTTACAAATATAGATGAATACTGAATGGAACATCACACTGTTACCCAATACTAACAGAATCAACTTTTGTACGCTCATATCGGTTCCTATGTGTCAATTGTACATGTTTTATGCCTAATTCACACATTCATGGATCACCTCGCCGGTTCCACTACGGATTGAATCTCACGGATGATCCCGGAATTGCAGTTTCTGTAGTCTGTTACGGATCCGATACGGATGCACAACGGTATGACTACGGGCTTTCACGTATTTACCACGGGTGAAGTAGGAAAGGTGTCATTTGGCGACATGACTCATACGGATTCGTACGGTACGACACGATTTAATACGGATTCGTACGGTACGACACGATTTAATACGGAAATGACACGGTTTAATACGTAACGGCACGTGTCGGGGCGTATGTACTGCGGATAAACAGCGGTTTGCTACGATATAAGTAATCATTTCTATTTTCTTTATGGCAGTTAATCGATGTTTTTGTTTTTTGTTTTGTTTTATTAAATCAGTTATCGCTCTGTCTGTACTAGGTGGTTTTATTCGTAATCGTCAGACCAACGGCATTTAGCAGTTCTTGGATCATATTTGGGTCTATTCTTTTAAAGTTCTTAAATGCAGCTGAATTTTCCGCACACAGTTCAGCCATGAGGGTCTAATACTGGCCATTGATAAGTCTTCGGAGAAGCCAGTCCCTAGTCCACCATCTCCTCTGCCGCCGGTCACATCTACGTCTGTCGTCAAGTAGCTCGACCACTGTCCTTGCATTTTTTGCCATATCAATATCTAATTCCAGTCAATTAATTGCAAGCATCAGTTGTTGATTGTTCATGTTTGATAATGTTATGTATACCTCTACGGCAAGACACGGACTAGGGGCCCTATAAGTAAGTTATTTATACAGAAGCCTGATGCCAGTTTGTCGTGGGCAGTAATATTCCGTATTTTGTAGAACCCTTGGTGATCCCTACCTATCCGTATTGCAACGTTATGAAATCGTGCCTTTCCGTGACAAATTCGTATCCGATCGTAGTGTATCCTTAACAAATACGTGGTGCAACCGTACTAGTACGTAGTTCTCAGAAACAGACCGTAGAAATACTTCGGGCATACGAATAAGAACGGATTAATACGGTTTTAATAAGGACTAAAATGGATCAGTACGTTCAAATACGGTTTAGTAATATACTACGGTTGTTTGATCCTTGGTCAAATTTTGCGCATGTTCAAAAATTGTCCCGGATATATAAGTACTACTACGTATGACTACGGACCAATACAGATCTTGCCACGAATGATGTCGGATCGCATCCGTGGCTAATCCGGTGTCAAATCCGTGAATGTGTGACCTAGTCTTATGCTACATGTGTTTTTTTGTTGTTGTTTTTTTTTGCTTCGCACCGATCTGTTGAGTTAAGCCATTTACCACTGATTTTCATAGTTTCTTCTTATGTTGTGTTGTTACACCACTGTCACATAGTGGAGGGTTAAGCGCATACAAACATGTTTAATCCCGCCACTATCTTCATGTTCTTGTCCCAGGTCAGAAGCCTGTAATTCAGTGATCGTCGTTGGTTTATTTCTGACATACATGTATTTTTTTTTTTTTTTTTTTTTTTGTAAATTGTATTGTTATGAACATGACCAGATGACGAATTAAGCCGTTCGTTTTATTTTTTGTAGTTGTTAATTTCACATTTGTCATGTGTTTGGGTTTTTCTCATTGTTTAAGTCCGAACGGTGGCATGAAATTGCTTATATCTTCGTTATTTGAAATCTGGTGGATAGTTGTCTCATTGACAGTCATACCACATCTCCCTATTTTTATATTGATGCACATTCAGTTCAATAAATTATCCCGTTTATACTGTTTCGTTGCATGTTGTTTATAAAAAGGACATCTGTAGAAGAGGGGCGAAAGATCCCAGAGGGGCATTCAAACTCATATGTTGCAAATAAACAGACAACGCCATGGCTAAAAAAGAAAAAGACCAATAGACAAACAACAGTACACAAAACACAACATAGAAAACTAAAGACTGAGCAACACGAACCCCACCTGGGGGGGGGGGGGGGGGGGGGGGTGATCTCAGGTGCTCCGGAAGGGTAAGCAGATCCTGCTCTATATGATATGCAAGGCTGATTTTGACATGCATTTCTTTTCTAATCAAACTTTTAAACTTTAAATTCGTGTTTCCTTCTTGTGATGTTTACAATTCATGTTTTGAACAAGATTTATCTAAATATGTATTGAATATTTGAAAACAACAAATACATATACATGGAGTGTCATTTTATATATTTTGCTGATTCACTTGCAATGATTAGTAAGGAATAAAGCTCTATTGAAGAGACACATTTTACCTTGGAAAAAAAGGGGGGCGGAAGATACCATGGGGACATTCAAAACTAAGTCGAAGAGAAACCGACAACGCCGTCATGGCAAAAAAACGAATGTTACCTCTGATAATTAGCTGCCACGGACCACATTTACATAACAAAATAGATTGAACACAATTATATTGATTGACTGCAAGCCAAATCAATGTTCAATGCTAAATTAAATTACCAGTACATGTAGGAAAGCTTAAATATTTACTGAAATATATGATGTGATTGATCAATTTCCCCGTTAAAAATTTTGATATCGGTTTAAAAAAATTAATTGGTATCTTGCACAATGGATATTATAATACTTCTATACCCATTCAGGAGTATTACGCAATAGACTGATTATTTCACAAAAAACGTAACCTGTGCTGTATTATAATTTGGTTCTGAGTCCGTGCTAAATAAATCTGTTGTATTGGACAATAATGGTATGATCTTGCCTTGGAAGGGGACTAACAAGACAAGTCAAAACTAAAATAAACTGCACATCTTTATTCTCAAATCATCCTACATCAACAAAAGCAAAATACGGGTCCGACATTACACCCTAATAACCTGGAATAGCCCGACCTCGAACCGGATTCAACCGAACTACATAACAATAATGCATACAAAGAATAACAGGAATTACCATAAATATTGAAGTGTACAACAGACCACACATACCAACAACGTACCACAGACCACACATACCAACAAAGTACCAGAGACCACACATACCAACAACGTACAACAGACCACACATACCAACAACGTACAACAGACCACACATACCAACAACGTACAACAGACCACACATACCAACAACGTACAACTGACTCCTCTGGAACAAAACATATATACATAAAAACAACAACAAGAGTACAACAGACCACACATACCAACAACGTACAACTGACTCCTCTCGAACAAAACATATATACATAAAAACAACAACAACAAACAATACATATCGTCTACAAAGTATTTCTTACTTGTTTTGGAAAGAATTCCGCTCAAACCAGTGCTAGGGGCCGTCTTAAACTTGCAATGAGGTGAGAGTTTTTTGCTCCGTGTTGAAGGCCTCACTGTGACTTTGAGATGAAGAACAGTAATAAAAGCGCTGTTCCTTTGCGTTTTTCTGTTTTTTTGTTGTACATGTACTGATTTTGTGTCATGGATAGATATCCAATATCCTTTGTTTTCTATAAAATGTACAGGCACAAACGTGCTGGATTACGACTAGTTTTCATTTGACTGGTTCAGCTACCAACATGACTACTAACTAGGAAAAAAAATGGGAAGGCACATAATTTCGAAAGCATTGTGCTTGCTTGATGGTGCAATTTGATAGCAGTTGTATGACAGCAATATCCGATGTACGTGATCTGAGATATGTTCACAGTAAAAATAAAGATCATCTTCAAAGATACCAGGCTTATAACTCTGTAAGCCAGACGCGAGTTTCGTCTATAAAAGACTCATCATTGGCGATCTAATCAAAAGGTTAAAAAGGAAAAAGAAGTCGTTTTTTTATATTTACTTTTGACGATAAATCAGACATCGTCTGCATATGTAATTATTCTTTACAGTTTTACGCTAATTACCCCTACCAGAGATACCAGAGGTATATTCCTTAAAATTGAGTTGTTGAAACAGAGAACTCGCTTGTTTGAAATTTTGGTATGATTGCTTATGAGACAACTATCAACAAAGTTCAAATAAAGTGGATGAAAGTGAATATGTATAGAAACACAAGTATTACTTCAGATATGACGCTAATATATAACGACTGTAAACTATTTTTGAAACATTCAGAAGTCAGTAGCTTTGTATTGTATCATGTAAAAGTAACAAAGCAATAGTCTTTTAAGTCAGCTTCATAAGAGTCATATTCTTGAAAACGACACAGGTTGTAAGATGCCACCTGGGTACTCTTTGTGGCAGATTTGCAGATGGTTATACGATTTTTATAAAAATTTACTTAAAATTGGTCCTTTTTGTTAGAGGTATTGGACTTTGGCCATATTAGTCTATTGTAGCGTTTCTGTGAACTCTTTTTTTTAGAGATTTGCTGGGATTTTTGTATTTACAAGATCAGTTTTCTACTTGTTGTGGAGTAGAATGACAAATTGAAAGTGCTGCTGTTGTGGAGTAGAATGACAAATTGTAAGTGCTGCTGTTGTGGAGTAGAATGACAAATTGTAAGTGCTGCTGTTGTGGAGTAGAATGACAAATTGTAAGTGCTGCTCCTTCATCATCATTTTTGGCCTTGGTATGGTTGCCAGACTTGGCTAAATTTTATCATCGGTACAAGGACATCATTCGTAACTATAAATCAACATGCAGACATCTTAATACGTTCAGGTATTTCACATCCAACATTATATGGTAATATTCTTTACAAAGCACAAAAATGTCGGCATTCACCTCAAAAACTAACCAAACCTTTAAACACACTAATCGGAAAGGGTACATTTACGATACTGTTGTCAGGTCATTATGGATTGCATATTTTGGTATTAATATTGATTCACTCATAGGGTCTTTGCATTGGAAATAAACACATTTATTCTAAAACCAGTTGTTGGCATGATACAGGTTATGTTCTTCTTATATATTTTATGATGGTATGATACTAAACCTCTAACGGGAGGGATTGTACTTGATTTTTATATGACGGAAGACATAATCTTTTAATCAGTTTAATTGAGGTCTGGCATGTCAGTAACTGCTAGTAGTCCTTTGTTCATTTATGTATCATTGTCATTTTGCTTAGTTTCTTTTGTTAACTATTCTGACTTATTTTAAACCGAGTTTCACTGTGCGTATTGCTATGTGTTTCTTTATTCTACATTGGCTAAAGGTATAGGGCGAGGGTTGAGATCTCACAAAACATGTTCAACGCCGCATTTTTGCGCCTGTCCCAAGTCAGGAGCCTCTGGCCTTTGTTAGTCTTGTATGTTTTTAATTTTAGTTCATTTATATGTTTTGGAGTTTAGTGTGACGTTCATTTTCACTGAACTAGTACAAAATTTTATTTAGAGGACAGCTGAGAACCACCTCCGGGTACTGGATTTTCTCGCTGCGTTGAAGACTCATTGGTGGCCTTCGGCTGTTGTCTGATCTTTGGTGGGGTTGTTGTCTCTTCGATCGACATATTCCCCATTTCTATTCTCAATTTTATTGGTAGATTTTAGTTAATTGACCCATGTTGGCTCCATTTTGGCTGCAGTTGGGGGGGGGGGGGGGGATATGGATGGGACTTTATCCCTATAGAAGATTATCGAATACTTCAAACTTCTGTACGATGACATCTAAATATCATTTGGTTTGTTTGTGTCATTGGGTCACAGAGTTTCGTTGAATAGATATCCCGTAATTCCTTTAATTCATACATAATTATTGTAATTTTGTTTATTGGCGGCGGCGGACATTTTGTTAGTCTAAGGGCATTAGCAATTTTGAAAACTGTAATGCAGAGAAAAAAGATATATATATATAAACAGAAACAAATATAGTCTGCAGTTTATCGAAGTTCCCTATGGCCAAGGTGAGCAATACGGGATCCTTGTAGCTTCTAAATGTCCAGTGTATATCCTAAGACTATATGCGGAATTCCAACAGCACCAACCTTAAGAGGACACAACCAAGGGTTCCTTGAATATTCCATTTGAAAGAACGCAGCTATACCAGCACTCGTGCTTCCCAGACACCATCAGATTATGTAACAGCCTGCAACTTAATTGACACTTTTAACCGTGCAACTTAATTGACACCTTTAACCGTGCAACTCAATGGACACCTTTAACCGTGCAACTCAATTGACACCTCTAAGCGTGTGTTGCAGAAAACAAGTTGTGTTAAAAACTGTTTGAGAGATTTTAATTGTATATACTGTTTTTTAACTGTACTGCAAATATTGGTTTGTCTGCACAACGCATCAGTTCGAAAAAAACACCAGATGGTGGACTGAACTTCAAACGAAAGAAGAAGAAACAATGCAGGGGGAAATGTTCACATTCCCTTTTGTTATCAAGAGTACGCAATTATGTGTTAAAAACCTCTAGATGTCCCCTTTATGTTTTTAGGTTGCTGTCTCATTACTTGTGTGTTAGTGCAGTTAACATTGCACCTTAAAAATATGTTGAAGCAGCGAATGTATATTTTATGTTTGCTTAAAGGGTTGTAAAAGCGTTTAGCAAAGCATATTCTAAATGAGTCAGCAATATTCATTGAAATGTATTTAATTCATCTTTCAATCATTTTAAGAACTTGGTAAATTCTTGTTCTGGCAGCTCAGGCAAATGGTTCACCTAGCTGCAACACCAGATAGGGACCAGATAATTCTGTTTATTGTTTTTATTTAAATGCTTTGTTTTTAGTATGTTTTACTAATCTCTATGTGTTTTTTTATGTTGCAGACCCTTTAGAATTTGCTTAATTTGTGTTTTTACCCCATAAGTTCATGCTTAGGTATGTGTATTTCGTTACATTTGTTTGTTTTTATAGTGATTAAGATGATAACACAATGTTGACTGCTGTACCCCTATTTTTGACATTTTTACCTATTGTGTCTGTTTGTTTTGTTCACGCATCGTTGTCAATATAATGGAATTTGATGCGACTGTCATACAAGTGAGAGGCTTAGCTAGCTATAAAACCAGGTTCAATCCACCATTTTCTACATAAGAAAATGCCTGTACCCATTCGTTTGATGTGTTTGTTTTTTTGATTTTGCCATTTGATTGGGGACTTTCCTTTTTGAATTTTCCTCGCAGTTCAGTATTTTTGTGATTTTACTTTTTTTTGAGTTGCTTGATAGAACTTTTGTATTACATGCATATATACGTAATTATGCATAATTTGAAATCTTGGTTTCTATGTTCAATTGTCACTGCGCATCACTTGATATGTATTTTTTGTTTGCTGTTCTTTGTTTTTCTTGTAAAAGCCCTTCAGGCGGCATATGTTCGTAATTGCATTGCATTTGCCGACCTTAAATAAAGCTGTATGTCGTATATATACATATGTATGTGTTTCTACTTCTACTTCTACCAATACTCGGCCACCATCAATAAATTGATTATTTTGCCACTTTTTGGATGCGCATTTAAAATTTAGACAATATTGAATTGATTTGAATTGTGCTATACATCATATATACAGTGAATTTAAAAACATCTTGGCGTTGATCTAGTTCATCTCATGCAGGTAAGTCTTGAGGCATTCAAGACTACCTGCATTGGTGGCAGTATGTGGTAGGGCATTCCAGTCTCGTATCGTCCTTGGGTGAAAAGATTCCTTCCGCATTTCGGTCCTACAAGTTGGTACTTGGTATCCATTAGTGTTGAGGTTTCTGGATAGCCTATCTGGTGGAATGAGAGTATTACTGGTGTCAACTTTCACCATCCCGTTGGCAAGTTTATACATCATTGTAAGCCTTGATGTTCTCCTACGGTCTTCGAGGGTTTTCCATTCTAGTTGGTTAAGCATGTCACTAACAGATGATGTGTTATGATATCTGTAAGTGACATATCTGGCTGCTCTCCTCTGTACCATTTCCAGTCGGTTTTTGTTGTTTTGTTGAAAAGGATCCCAGACTGTACATGCATATTCTAGAGTCGGTCTTACAAGTGATTTGTATGCAGTTTCTTTTATTGTGTTGTTATTGATGTTCAAGTTACGTTTGAGGAAGCCTATGGTCTTGTTTGCCTTGACACATATGTTTTTGATGTGTTCATTCCATTTTAAATCGGAGCTGATGGTGCAGCCAAGGTACTTTGCAGAGTTTAGAGATTCGAGGGTGTGGCCATGCAGTACATATTCTTTTATAATAGGCTTACGTTTTCTTGTTATGGTAAGAACATTACATTTATCTGGATGAAATGCCATTTTCCATTTGTTTTCCCAAATTGCCAGCTTATTCAGATTTTCCTGAAGGTGGTCGCTGTCTGTGTCCGATGATATTGGGAGATATATGATTGTATCATCAGCAAAGAGTCTTTAATATGTTTAATATGTCTATATATTGCATATCCGTCGCATTTGTTAAAATGGATTACTAGCTTTTATTCATACGTTCGCCCCCTGGAATCGTTCGCATCCTATGTTTAATTTGTTTAAATTAGTACAGGTTGGTTTGTTAGATTTTTTCTTGAATAAAAATTCGTGAATTTTCTAAATGAAATCATTTTAGTCGTTTTGTGATTTGTTGATTAACTCTTTTAAAAATGTTATTTATTCATGATACGGGTAAAATGTATATTTCTCACTATCATGTATATTTCTTCCATAAATGCAGATAGTCCAAGATCTTCTATTCACAGAAGAAGGAAAATCACCATTTGAACTTTTTTTGTTACTTGTACCGAGCCCGGAATCGTAATACATGTTTTTGTTAATTCCGATAAAGAGTTGCGCCCCTTTTAACAAAAACATTAGCGGCGAATTCGAAGAATCTTCACAACTGTTTTTCAATCTTTAGATAACCCCAAAACCTGTCAGTGAAACTGCATAGTATCTCTCTGAACAAGAGAAATAATCTAATGTTTGAAAAAGACACATGAGTGCTGGTAGAAACTCAGAAGTTGAACAATCCCATTTTAGCATGGATTCAGTCTCCGATTCAGATGAATCCGACGTTGAAAATTACAGAATATTGCCTTCAGCAACAAGTGAATGGGACATATTATGCCTCCAATCTATTGATATTCATTACAATAATCATTTTCATAATTTGCCGTCTGACATTTTAGATTTTGTTCATGCGAAAACGGGAATGTTTGGGCCGTTGACAGAAAAACAAGAAGAATTCACGAAAAATTTACAAAACGCTATCAGCTTCAGTTGCCCAACTACTGAATTACTTGGGATTGGTTTAGACATGAATGTTGAAACATTTATTCCAGAAATGGAAAAGGATATTAAGAAAAACCAATGTTCATCAAGGTACACATTTAGAATGCCGGTCATCATGGTCATGTATGACAGTTTGTTGCCAGGTGTTGAACTGTACCTCTAAGGTACAAGAACACAAACAACAAAATGTAACATAGCAACAAACGACAACCACTGAATAACAGGTTCCTGACTTGGGAAAGGCACATACAGGATCTGGCGGGGTTAAACTGGTAAGATGGTGTCAAACCCTCCACCTAACCTCATGAACCTGGCATACCTGCCATTTTCATGATTTTTTCAAAATGCCCATGTGGGTTTTGCGTGCAAGATAGCTCTTATAGTCCTAAGAAACCTAAATGTATTTTTATGTTGTTTTTTGGCTTTAATATTCATACTTTTAAAGTTTATAGCCATTGTAAAATTAACTGTTTTGTTTAAAATTGTAGACAAAATTGCTCTTTCTAAATTTCCATTTGGGTGCTTTCATGGGGGAAAGCCCCCACAAATAGTGACAGTTGGCAGTATGACCTGGGACAGAGCATGTTTAAAGTAACGTAGTCAAGACAAGTTCATGAAAAGAAGAAAATATGGGAACTAAGGGAGATAATTCTACTCATCAATTTTTATTTAATTTTATTAAAACACTGTAAAAATATTGAAAATTTATTGCCTGTGAGGCAAATATCCAAAAGAGTTCAAATGAAATATACGTAATTAAATGCTACCATATGGCCACAACAATGAGAAAAACCCAAATGGTATAGTCAGCTAAGATGTAATGCCTTGACCATGTTGACATGAAACATGTAAAACACATAGAAAAAGAAAACTAACATTCAGCCTAATCTATATTATGCATATTACAACAATTTAGGGAAAAAAAATGACAATCAAGTAGATATAAGAAGATGTGGTATGAGACAACTCTCCATACAGGTCACAATTTTTAAAAGTAAACCATTACAGGTCAAAGTACGGCCTTCAACACCGCTCACATTAAACAGAAAGCTATAAAGGGCTTCAAAAATTACTATTCAAACAGGGAAATATACTGTCTAATCTACATTGATCTATATAAAAAACAAAAACACTTATGAATCACATCAACAAACATCAACCACTGAACATCAGGTTCCTGACTTAGGACAGGTGCAAACAAATGCAGTTGGTTTAAAAGTTTCAATTGGTGCCAACCTTCACCCAACCTGAAAAAATAGTGTAACATCACCATAGGAAAACACACTATAAAATATCAATTGAAATGGCTTAACCCAATCAACATGATCATGATGATCAAATGGCATATTAACAAGAACAAATGAACATACACTGAACAAATAAATTTGATCGATGAATAAGTATTACCCCTGACTTTAATATACAGCTATATTTATAGATTGGTTCATTATCAACATGATGAATAATAATCAGAATTGATAAAAGATGTGCATAAACATGTTAAAGATTTTTTGTTCTTTTGAAATATGATTTTTTTTTTTGGCTGTTGTAGTGATCCTTTAACTGAAGTGTCAACCGTTGTAGATGATTTCATCAACAGTACAATAATAATGATGAAATACCAGTCTTCATACCTGAAAATGATCCACAAATATGGGAAGCAAAGCATACCACCTGTATCAAAGGATATTTTTGCAGACATATTCAAAGCTTTCACGAAGATGTGTTGTCTTCTTCCTGTGTAAGTCTTAGTACTTATACATGTAGGGCCAAATATTTTTAATTAAAAAGGACTAGATTCTCATCCAAGCTTTCCTGATTTGTTAAAAATTTGAAGAAAAAAATCCTGATTTTTGGCTATTATTTTAACACTTAAATGATCAGGTGATCATGTTTATTTGTTAGGAGTTGTCACCAAATATGGCATGAGATTAAAACTAAATTTGACTGTCAGCAACAATTTTTTACTTAATAAATATAGGAATTTTTTGTGATGGCCTAAGGTTGAAGAGAGATAGATGGAATGATTGGTTTAATGTCCAGCACTTTTTGTCCAGTTGCAACTATAACATGTATTTTAGGACAAGAATATGTTTTTGCAATATGATAATTATTCCTGCTGCTAGACCAAATTTTAAATGTGCTAGTTCACCAGGTAGTAATCTATACAAGTAAACAAAGTAACCCTACCTAGGAATAATACTCTCACTCTGATCCACCGTGTTCTTTCTCTTAGTTCTAGATATAAAGTGCTGAGCAGAAAAGTAGAAGATAATAAAATTGAGAATGGAAATGGGAATGTTTCACAGAGACAACAACCCGACCAAAGAGCAGAAAACAGTCGAAGGCCACCAATGGGTCTTCAACACAATGAGAAAATCCTGCACCTGGAGGCCGGCTTCAGCTGGCCCCTAAACAAAAATGTGTACTTGTTCAGTGAAAATGTATGTCATACTAAACTCCAAAACATATAAATGAACTAAAATTATACAAGACTACTGTAAATTCAGAAATTATTGCGTGCATTTATTATTGCGATTTTTCAAGCATGGGCAAACATGCGAGTCTAATTATTGCGATTTCGAAAAAAATCTACTTACCGATCTATGTTTCAGTTATCAGAATGCGAGTTCTTATTATTGCGATACTCACCAAGTCGCATTTTTCGCATTAATAAAAACCTCGCAATAATTTCTGAATTTACAGTAACAATGGCCAGAGGCTCCTGATTTAGGACACTGAGGCACAAAAATGAAGTGGGGTTAAACATGTTTAGTGAGATTTCAACTCTAAAAAACCAAACACACCGCAATACGCATAGTAAAACTCAGTTTAAAAGAAGTCTGATGTCAGAATAGGTAACAAAAGAAATTTAAGCAAAATGACAATGATACATAAATTAACAAAGGACTACTAACAGTTACTGACATGCCAGCTCCAGACCTCAATTAAACTGATTGAAAGATTGTGTCTTCATCATTTGAAAATCAAGCACAATCAGCCCTCTCTTAAGGGTTAAGAAACATACCATCATGAAATAGTTTAAAGTGTTCAGTTTTAGCCTGCTTGAATGCTTGATATCTTTCTATTTCAGAGCACGCATGGCAAGTAAAACAATATATATATTGCAGAACAGTGTCAGATAGATTTTAAATTGATTTTAAACATATTTTTTCAGCAGGCTGATCAGGATATGAACAGGGTTGAGCAACAGGCACAGCCGGTGAAAGCTCTATCCACTGGTCAGACAGATGTGAAATAAACGTATCTTTTGATTGATAAACAAGTAAAATGACATTAAATTTTTATGTTTTTCAGACCAGGATCAGCATGGAGATCGATAATGAATATTCATCAGGTTGATGTTACATCAACACCTGATGTTGTAATTATGACAAAGGATCATCTGCATAGTCAGTTTCCAGAAACTTCATCTGTTGTGTCCATTGCAGAGGTAACAGAATAACCATGATAACACTGCAACTTATGTAGATTAAGGTGGCTGGGGCGTCTTAATTAATATCCATAGAATTTTTTAATACTTTGTCAAAATTAAGTTTTTATCATGCTTTGTTCAAAAATATAATTAAAAGTATGGGTCACTGGACTTTTTTCACGCTACAGGTTATGCAAAGTTGTGAGATTTTGTATAGATTATGCATGGAAAATTCAATTTTGTGTGATAAAAAGAAAACTACCTGATAGAATTTTAAGATAAAATGTGAGAAGATAGCTCTTATAACATGCTTAAAGATAAGAAAAGAAAAAATGGGGTCACCGAACTTGTTTTCTTGCTACAAATTAAAATAATTAAATTCACAACACTTTCAAAAAAAAAATTACTTTATCTGAGTTATCCCCCCTACTATCTTAGTTATCTCCCCTTATTTGGCAAAAGTAAAAAATAATGAATCAAACACAAATATGTTTTTGTTTTAGAAATTACAGCCGTTAATATGATAAAACACATAATTTTCTATATTTATATCAAAAGTCTTACACATGAATTACATACTTCTCTCAAAATTTGCACATTTCATTCAAGATCTAGACCAACTACTTCAAAATCCAAGATGGAGGAAGACACCCAAGCCACCTTAAGTTTCTTTTGCACCTGCCTACTGAAAATGAACCATGATAGATTGGGAAAAAAAAATATATTATATTATAATATTGTTATTTCCATTACAGACAGTCAGGGGTACTACTTGTACAAGTAATTTTTATTTACTTGGAAGAAGTAATATTCATTCATACCTGTCAACATATGGCAATGAAAATGCCGGTCATGACCTGCATTGAAGAATGAAATCTCAGGTCATAACCCGTACAAACTTTTTCGAGCTGAATTTCAGTATTTAAGGGACATTTTTCTTATAATTTATATCAAACAGTTTACAAGCTTTAGTAGCCATGTCACCTTAAATTTCCAAAATATTTAATAGGAAAACCAAATAAAAAAAAATATATTGCTTTGAAACACCAAAGATACATGTTTACAACCCCTAAAAAAAACTTTTCTGCAATGAAATGCAGGGTTAATTTCAAACAACTGTCAAATTAAAGGGAATATATTAAAAAAAAATTCAACCCTTTTTTCCATGAAACTGGATGTACTATGTATTGGTGGTATTATACCTTGAAAGAATTTTCACAATTTAATAATAAATGGATTTTAGTTCTTGAATGATTTTTTGATATATCTAAACAACCTCTATCAAAAGGAAAGTAAAGCAATGTAGAGGAAGCTCAGTTAACACCTGTATGTAGAAAGTCTTTTAATATAGGCCTTTATCAGTACACACTATCAATATAAAACAGATGCTAAATATATAAATATATATACTGAATTTTTTTTCTATAAGATTGAAATTAGCTAAAAAAATTTTTAGCTTCATGAGTATAATTATAAAAAACCAACATAAAACAAAATTAGTTAGCATTTTAGGCATAATTATGTTCATTAGTATAGTACATTGTGGCAGTTGTTTGGCATTGAAACAATTACTTTTTGCTTGTTTTGTGTTGTTTAATAGTATTAGAAATATGATCACACAATTTTAAAAGTAAATATTGATAAAAGTCTGTCTGCATCATGTCCAGTAATACTGTATACAATCTGTGAAGAGGCAAAACATTACTATCAAAGGTTTTAATGTATCACAGCATGATGAATTATAGTTTGCGGGAAAAACCCATTTTACAGTTTCAGTAGGGATAATTATCATAGAGCATCCTCTTTTTAGCTCCATGTGAAATATTTTATTAATATTAAAATGCTGTATGCTTTTAGATTGAAAACATCTTCAACAATAATAATTGATTCCAATTTTAATAGAGGGAAACAGTTATCAAAAAATAAGATAGACACTGAAGATATTAGGTTATATGATAGATATATGGTAGATACATTTTAATTTAACCCCTAAACTAAAGTGGTATAGTCATGACTCCCTATTGTCATGTTCCTACAGTCATGACAGTAGTATGCTGAATCAAAAATGCTTTTAAGCATACCAATTGAACTATTACTATACATCTTTAAATATTTGTAAGTGAGGGACCTAGCATATATGAGTCACGTCTGCAAATTATTCAAGAAAATTGCCTGTTCTCCTCAAACACTAAAACTTCTAAATTGCCATATTCCTAACTTGAAACGGATTATTACAAGAATTTTTAACTGTAGTTTTAATATATATTATAAAATATCTCAATACTTTCCTGTTGATATCATATATAAAATATCTGAGAAAAGAAGTTGTATTGCATAGATAAAAGGGATTACAGTACAGAGTATAAAATTTTGTTATAAAGTTTTTGGTCCCTTGAATCCGATAATGATCAGAAAAACAAAATCAGAAAAGTTATTCAAGAGAAAGATATAGAGGATTGCTGAACTAAAATCAATTTATAATAACTATTTTATTGTGAAAAGTCTTTCAACCTAGCCTTCCAATTACGAATTGAAACATTTCTTAAAGTAGCCATTTTCTATTAAAGAACTAAGTTTGCTATTGTATATAAAGTTTAACAAATGATTATAAATCAATTACCATAGTTTGTGTCTTTGATGACTTTATTGTATCATTTTATATGTTATAAATTTAAGTTATATTTATATTATTTAAATATAAAATTTGAGTATTTCTTTTGTATTAAAAAAGAATGATTATTAATAAGAAAATGATTTAAAAACATTTACTTTTTGTGGAGACTTGATATTTCTTTCCAAGCATTACACAGTACTATTGAAGAATTTCTTATCTATTTTATAGTTTTGTAAAGTCATGCAAGTTGTATTTGAATAGACCAGATGTTTACACAGGTGTTAATTGAGCTTCCTCTATTATGCTTTACTTTCCTTGTTATAGAAGTGCTATAGATTTGATTGACATCTTAATGGATCATGATAATTATTGTCACATAAACTGCTGAGAAAAGCCTACTTAAAAACCTCCGAGCATGCTTGGCTTTTGACTAAGGAGTCTACTTTGAATTATTTGTATGACCTTGAAATTGGTTTCTTGTCAATCATGTATCACTGAGAAAGCTAAGGCTTTATGTATTTTTGATAAAAGCGTACATGTATGTATGTGTTGAGGGTTTTGAAAGGTCATGACTGTTACCAAAACACTTTTTGTTGCTAAAGACTGCATGAACGTTTTATGTTTGAGAACATCCATGTTATTTGTGTGTTATGCGGCGTTCACACAGTGCCGATTATAGCTCCTGTTTGAGATCAGACAGCGTTAAGACACGAAAAGTTAAAAAGTCAGATTACGATCGTCATTGATCTGGAATGTCCTAACATTGTCCCAACGAAGTCGTATACGTTTGTAACAGATTCCTACGGATTGGGAATGGTCTGGAAAGAATGGCCAAGCACACCAGACAATAAGGTGCGTCGCGTAACATTCTGGGGAAACTCAGCCGATTTTATCTAGTCGGATTACAATCGTGACTATGTCGTGACAGTTTCTGATGTATTGGATTAAAATCGTAACAATGTTCTGTGTTTTCTGGACATTGTCCTCTGGAACGTGCATGATCTGGAGAAATTTTTCATTGCTGTTTTTTTGCCGATTGAGTCCAGATTGCATCCAGATCTTGCCAAATGCGAACCGCCTTTGCTGAAACCGTTTCGGAACAGTCCCGTTATTAATTCGAAATTCGGCAATGAAACCCACGTCAGAGTCCCGACAATTACAGACCGCAATACGACTGAGTTCAGACAAAGCCGTGTGCAGTGCGAAACAGCAGACTGTGATAGGATTGTGTTCAGACAGTACCTGATGATCCTGAATATTGCGACAGTTTTCTAACGGATATCTTCCGTCAGGGTTGGTTCACTGTCTGGTTACTGTCTGATCTCTGTCGGATCACATTCTGGAGAATCGGGATGCTGTCGGGACAGATTCGGTCATTTTGTACCATGCGAAAGATACAAATAGGATTAGAATCGGATTGAGAACGGGATAATCGGACAAATTCGGTTGGAAACGGCTGAATTTGGTCGCTTCCTGAACAATATCTGATTGTTGTCGTGATTCAGTAAATGTTTTTACAAATTTTAACTAAATTTTGATTTTCCAGCAACGATTCAAGGGATCTTGATCAGACTTTTGACAAATTTTAATAGGGAATAGTCCTCTGTCTAGGACGACAGTAAAAATCGGGAATGTATGACCCCAGCTTAACTGTAGTCCTGAATACCATGCACTACCTACCATATCCTGTCCTGCTCTGTGTGGCTGACCAATTTTTGCTGTTATAATTAATGTTGTGCTATAAAAACACTGCCCATGGTGAGGTGATGAGAGCTCACAGACATGTTGAATAGCAGGAATAGTTCCACATTTGCTATATTAGTGCATTTTATATTTTACCCTATTTTTAAAGTGTAACTTTATTTAGTCATATATATACATTATATGCTCATAATAATGTACATTTAGTGTATTTATTATTGTAACCAAACATTTCTAGGCACTGTTGTTATGATGTCTGTTAAATTAAATTAAATTTTTTGTTCTACATGAACATGATGTTTCAGCTGAAAAATTTAGGTGTTTTTACAAATGATGATGATGACGAAAACAATGACGAAGAACGAACAACTAGAACTCACAGGAATACATCATCTGATTCATCTGAGCTGAAAGAAGCAGACGACAGTGAACAATCGGTTCATGAAAAACCAGCTATTCTTAAAAGAGTTGGGCAAAAAGTTCTTGGACAGCATGGGGGAGAGCTATTACTACATCAGTCTTTATATCGACAAACTCTTGACAAAGAGCGAGGCATGAGGTATATTCCTGGGATGATTGTTATTGGAACTGAGGTAATATTTGACCAATGAAATTTAATGTTTTATCCTGATTTGGAGTAATTTTTCGCAATTTGATTAGCTGTTATTGTCCTAATAAATTTAAGTACAATTTTTATTACGTCAATTGTAATTATCTCCCTTATACTATTGACCTAATAAAAAAAATATTTTTGAGTTGCTATAATGTCCTAATATTTTTCTTTTTTAACAGTTTTAGATTAAGTATCTAAATATATTTGGTCCTAATAATTAAATTTGAATATAATAATTTGTAATATAACAAAATCAGGATAAATTTGTTACAGTGTGCAATTGTCCTAATAGGGAATTTATTGGGTCAATAAAATTCATATCAGGTTTGGCTTTGCCTCACCCGAAATGAATTTTATTGACCATGTTGACCCGATAAAATAAATCCTGGTATTAGGACACTTGCACACAAATATAAGGTCTTGGAAGCGATATTGCAGCAGTAAAACTCTGGGGAATGTCACATTAAATCAAGTTACATTTTTGATTTCAATAAAAAAAACTTATTACACAGCATGGATATTCACTTCTGCCATGTCTGCCATTCAGAAGTTATGGTTCTTGATTGATAAGAAAATTGCCCTGTATACATAGGTCATTACCATGCACTAACTAGTTAACTGTTTTTCCAATGATCTCCATATTTTACTATTTTG
The DNA here is from genome assembly GCF_021869535.1 of Mytilus californianus. Classification (NCBI taxonomy): domain Eukaryota; kingdom Metazoa; phylum Mollusca; class Bivalvia; order Mytilida; family Mytilidae; genus Mytilus; species Mytilus californianus. Next base: position 21,333,294 of record NW_026262626.1, on the reverse strand, counting down.
AGATTGTTTTCATTTTAACATTTGTAGTACAGGAGTTATTGTCCTTGATTAATTGGAAATTGACATATTTTTAAAGTTGTTCCATACAATAAGCTGTGAGCTGTTCTACCAATGCTTTTCAAATTTTGATATGTTGCTAATGATTAAATAGATACAATTTGATTTTGAGACTTTTACTTTTACAAGTCAGGAGTCTAATTCCCCTTTATTACTTTAAAAGTAACCCTTATAAATGTAATGAAATCAGAATTTGCAGTCATTTGACAAACCTTGTATTTTGCAAATGGATTACTGTAAATTCAGAAATTATTGCAAGGTTTTTATTAATGCGAATAATGCGACTAGATGAGTATCACAATAATATGAACTCGCATTTTGATAACTAAAACATAGATCTGTATGTAGATTTTTCTGAAATCGCAATAATTAAACTCGCATTCTTGTCAATTTTTGAAAAATCGCAATAATAAATGCACGCAATAATTTCTGAATTTACAGTAGTTTTGTGTGGCCTTGATGAAGTTGTGAAAGCGAGAGAATGTCATGTTTGCTATACATGTTCCGTCAGTCATGGTCCATTGACTTTTAAACTTTTCCATTATGTTTATGTTTGTGTTAAAGTCAGTTAGAAGAAATCACAGACGGTGATATTCCTGGATATTTATAAGGCAGATTAATTAGAATTGGAATATTTAATTTCAATCAGAATTATTAAGCACCACCCTCAAAGTCATATTCACACTTTGAAACATTTGTAATTTTAAGATGTTAAAGTGTTGCCATTTGAATCTAAACATTTGTATAATATCATTACAGTTACACACAATATGTTTGTATGTCTGCAGGATATTTTTTTAAGTCAACCGAAAAATAAATGCACAGTCTTTACCGACAGGTACATGTGCTATTGCTAGGATTTTCAGATTTTGATAACTTAAAACAACTTTGTCAAACCTTCACAGAGATATAAGAGATTTGGATAGAATCTTTATCATTTTGAGATTTAATTTAATTAAAAGATGGACAGTTGTTTTTGCAGTTAACATTAAATTATCAAAAACTTTATCAAATCATCATGATCATACATGTATGATCATATTGCAATTTGAAAGGAATATTTTTATTTTTTTATCATGATTTACTTAAAAATGGACTTTTGTATAGCAGAAAATAGAACACAGTTTCATCAATCATTGTCAATGACAGCCAATGAGATTATGAGACAATACTTAGATAGGTGTATGCTTAATAATTTTTGTCTCGTCTGCGACGAAAGTCACAGAAAGTGAGACAGAGGTATTACTATGCGGCGGTGGCGGCGGCGGTGGCGGCGACGGCGGCGTAAGCTATTTGTATAAAGCTTTATATTTCAGAAGGTAGAAGACCTGGATGCTTCATACTTTGTATGCAGATACCTTATGTTACGAACTTTCCGTCTGTCATATGTCCAATGTCCTTGACCTTATTTTCATGGTTCAGCGACTGCTTGAAAAAAAAGTTTAGTTTTTTTGTTATGTAAATTTCTCACTTATTATGAGTAATAGGATAACTATATTTGGTATATGGGTTCCTTGCAACGTCTACATGTCCATCAAACAGGGTTCACCTGACCCCAGCCTCATTTCATGGATCAGTGATCAAGGTTAAAGTTACGTGATTAGGTCCGTTTCTCAGATACTACAAGCAGTAGGTCAGCTATATGTGGTGTATGGAATGATTATAAGGGATACATGTCAGTCTGGCAGGTTTCATCTGACCTTGACCTCATTTTCACGGTTCATTGGTCAATGTTAAGTTTTTGTGTTTTGGTCTGTTTTTCTAATACTATAAGCCATTGGTCAACTATATTTGGTGTATGGAATGATTGTAAGGTGTACATGTCTGTCTGGCAGGTGTCATTTGTCCTTGACCTATTTTCATGGTTCATTGGTCAATGTTAAGTTTTTGTGTTTTGGTCTGTTTTTCTAATACTATAAGCAATAGGTCAACTATATTTGGTGTATGGAATGATTGTAAGGTGTACATGTCTGACTGGCAGGTGTCATTTGTCCTTGACCTCATTTTCATGGTTCATTGGTCAATGTTAAGTTTTTGTGTTTTGGTCTGTTTTTCTAATACTATAAGCAATAGGTCAACTATATTTGGTGTATGGAATGATTGTAAGGTGTACATGTCTGTCTGGCAGGTGTCATTTGTCCTTGACCTCATTTTCATGGTTCATTGGTCAATGTTAAGTCGCTCTTGTTTGGTCCTCTTCTCAGATACTATAAGTTATAGGTCAACTATATGTGGTGTATGGAATGATTGTAAGGTGTGCATGTCTGTCTGACAGGTTTCATCTGACCTTGAGCTTATTTTCATGGTTCATTGGTCAAAGTTCAGTTTCCTCAATGAGGTTTGTTTCTAAGATACTTTAAGCAATATATGTTAAATAAATTTGTAAATTTCTCACTTATTATGAGTAATAGGATAACTATATTTGGTATATGGGTTCCTTGCAACGTCTACATCTCCATCAAACAGGGTTCACCTGACCCCAGCCTCATTTCATGGATCAGTGATCAAGGTTAAAGTTACGTGATTAGGTCCGTTTCTCAGATACTACAAGCAGTAGGTCAGCTATATGTGGTGTATGGAATGATTATAAGGGATACATGTCAGTCTGGCAGGTTTCATCTGACCTTGACCTCATTTTCACGGTTCATTGGTCAGTGTTAAGTTTTTGTGTTTTGGTCTGTTTTTCTAATACTATAAGCCATTGGTCAACTATATTTGGTGTATGGAATGATTGTAAGGTGTACATGTCTGTCTGGCAGGTGTCATTTGTCCTTGACCTATTTTCATGGTTCATTGGTCAATGTTAAGTTTTTGTGTTTTGGTCTGTTTTTCTAATACTATAAGCAATAGGTCAACTATATTTGGTGTATGGAATGATTGTAAGGTGTACATGTCTGACTGGCAGGTGTCATTTGTCCTTGACCTCATTTTCATGGTTCATTGGTCAATGTTAAGTTTTTGTGTTTTGGTCTGTTTTTCTAATACTATAAGCAATAGGTCAACTATATTTGGTGTATGGAATGATTGTAAGGTGTACATGTCTGTCTGGCAGGTGTCATTTGTCCTTAACCTCATTTTCATGGTTCATTGGTCAATGTTAAGTCGCTCTTGTTTGGTCCTCTTATCAGATACTATAAGTTATAGGTCAACTATATGTGGTGTATGGAATGATTGTAAGGTGTGCACGTCTGTCTGACAGGTTTCATCTGACCTTGAGCTTATTTTCATGGTTCATTGGTCAAAGTTCAGTTTCCTCAATGAGGTTTGTTTCTAAGATACTTTAGGCAATATATGTTAAATAAATTTGGTGTATGGAATGATTGTACGGCCTACATGTTTGTCTGATAGGGTTTATCTCACCTTGACTTCATGTTCATTCATCATTAAAATGTTTATTTAATGTAAAGCTTATATAAACTTATTTTTTTTACTTTCAACATAAATTCAATTATGAACACTAAAACAGGCGAGACATTTCAGTGTGTCCACTCTTGTTTCATTAGATTAGTCTAATTATTTAATTATTAAATGTTAGATGTAACAGCCACTTATTTCTTTTGTAGGTCACCTTCACTTTACTGGAGTTGCATGGTAAACATTTAGCAGAACTGAGAAGCAAAGATGGGAATATAAGACATAAAAGCTATATATATTATTCAAAACCTAGAAATTTGCTGAAGAAAGAAGATCGAGATATCCTGCTCGAATCTTTTGTAAGGTTGAATAATAAAAAGTAATTAGGTTTTTGAAATGTACATAACAATAATGAAAAATATATATTAAGACAGTTTATGAAAGGTTTATAAATTTTGTTAGCATAAGCTGTTGGGAATTTGATATTTTTTCTCTGACTCCTTTATGGTTTGTGGTTGAGGGGGCATTAAGTTTAACCTTGTCTATCTGTACATCTGTCTGTACGTCTGTCTGTATGTCCCAGAATAAGTCCCATAACTTTAGTTTGCCTCAAACAAATGTAATTAAACTTAAACACAATGCTTATTACCACCAAACACAGATCAAGTTATCACCTCCACGGTTCTTCAGTTATGTCTCTTTGTAAATTGAAAAATTGCCGAATTTGCGGTACATTTTCACAAGGAGGCATCTGTGTCCAATGGATACCAGACTTGGGGTCAATTACATTGGAATGTAATTAATTAAATTACACATTACATTGCAAAAATGTTCAATTACACTTATTACACATTACACAGTTTTTGAAATGTAATTAATTAAATTACAATTAGTTTACTAAAGTAATTAATTAAATTACACATTACATTTCATCATAACTTTCATAAACAATATATATATCATGTATATATATAGCATGTGTAAAATATTCATGTAAGCTTACAACATAGTTTTAGCATTGCATTTGATCATCATTAGGATTTTTAATGTTTTGTCATTTAGTCTGCATCTCTCTGGTCTGAACACTTTGTTTCGACAGGAGCTGATGTGACAGGTATTGCTTGATCATAAGATGTGTTGATAGAAGAGGGAATGTTTTCCTATTAACAATGAGTAACTTGCCAATACATTAAGGGGTATTTTGACAACCCAGAAATGAAGCCATTTAATTAAACATAATATAGATAAATAAATTTTTAAAAAATCCATGTTTTTTTACTTTAGAAGTATTCAAAAGTATGCTTGTCACAATATTGAAAATAATTTTTAGTACAAAAAATGAGAATGAATGAATGTATTATGTCAATATTAGCAATATTTTGCTAATTAGATAACATACATGTAATAGTGGCATTGTCCCTAGGCTGTTTTATTACACATTTAGTCTGATTAATTGCCATTTGTTTTTACAGCTGATAATTTTTATTTCTATAATCCCTTTGTGTATACTAATTTGACAAAATGACTGTGTGCAGTGATTTAAAATTCTAAATGAACTGTCTAAGAAAGATTTACACATTTGTTAAACCATACATACATGTATTGATGGTATATATATATATATATATATGTTATCAATATATTTAGATAAAGATCTTTCTTAAAAACTGAACAACACCAATATATGATTCTCACATTTTTTTAAGTTATAAGACTATTTAGCAAACATTTCTGTATGTCAAATAAATAATATTTATATTAACACAATCTCTATCATTAACACCATAAAAGTACATGTAATTGAAATGTAATTCAAAAGTAATTTAGCATTACATGCTTTTTTCAGTGTAATTAATTAAATTACCATTACATGTAATTAAAAAATGCTCAATTACACATTACATTCAATTACATAGAAAATTGTAATGCATTACACTTAATTACCATTACATTTTCAATTACCCCATCCCTGATGGATACATTCTTCCCTCATTTTCGTTTTTCATTGTTCTATTTGGTCACCTGTTTCCCCAAATATATTTTGTATTTATTCACTATTTTGACCTATTGTCTCAACTTTACTATTTCTGAAAATTATATTGACTCCATGTTACTAAAGATAGTAACATCAAGTCAATATCAACTCCCTAAAGTAGTTACATTGAGTCATTATCATTTAAAACTAACACTAACTACATACTGTGGACTCATTATTATTCGTTGGATACCAATTTTTGTAGTTTTTGTGGGTACAGGTAAACCACGAATTCAAATTCTCAATGAATCAAAAATTTTCTTTCAGGTTGTATCCAGACTTTGGCAAAACCATGAAATAACATATTCACGAAAAGACAAGTTTTCTGCGACCCACCAAAATTGGTATCCATAAATATAAATGAATCCACAGTATGTGATATATAAAAAAAGTTATATAGACCTGTTGGAAGAATACATGTTACAACATTGGACCTGCGATTTAGTCGTCAGTAAAAATGATATGAACAGGACCATATTAACATATTGACCTCCTCAAATGTCCATAATGGATAGATATATACGTAATATACCAAACCTCTTAAATCTAACTGTCCTTATTTTAGAAAATCCCTGAAATAGGTATGATATTGTTTTCCATTGTGATATTTGTATTACTGTAAATAACTCTTAATGATATTTGTAAATTTCTTCAATTCTTACATTGTATTTTGTATTGCTGTAAATTCCGAAATTATTGTTTTTATTATTGCAAAAAATGCAACAGGGTTATAATCGCAATAATTTAAACTCACATTTTGAAACTTTGTATATCGATTAAACAGGATTTTTCTCAATATCGCAAAAATTAGAATTGCATGTTAGCCTAAAATGACAAAATCGCAATAATAGATGCTTGCAATAATTTCTGAATTTACAGTATGTTTACACTCCAAACCTAAATTATTATCTGAAAATAATGTATTTTGTGTAAACTTCCTTCCAATTATACTAATTGTAATTAAATAGTAGTAATTTTGATTATGATATCTCTATATGAAATAGTGGGATCCAGTATGATTTCCAGTGAGACAACTATCCACTGCAGACCAAATGACATAGATTTTAGGAACTTTAGGTCTCTGTTTGACTTTCAACAATGAATGAAACCCATACTGCATAGCATGCTTTGACAGAAAAAATGTAAAACTATTCAAATTTAAAAAACTAACAGCCAAATATAGATATAAGAAGATATGGTATGAGTGCCAATGAGACAACTCCATCCAAGTCGCAATTTATAAAAATAAACCATTATAGGTCAAGGTATGGTCTTCAACACAGAGCCTAGGCTCACACTGAACAGCAAGCTATAAAGGGCCCTAAAAATTACTAGTGTAAAACCATTCAAACGGGAAAACCAACGGTCTAATCTGAATATGCATGTATGTACAAACAAAACAAACAAAACATAATAAATATGATGTGCAAAAACCACTGAAGTGGGGCATCCTTTGTTGCTTTAAGGATAACTTTATTTGGTATATGGGACCATGCAAGGTATTTGTGTTCAACAGGCAGGGTTCATATAACAACTGCCTCTACCTCGTGTCATGGATAAAAGATTAGCTTTTGGTGGTCAAGTCCTTTTATGAGATACTATATTTTGTGTCTTTAATTTTGATAATATGTACAGGTTTGACTGCAAGGATTCTTTTGACTTTGACCTGCTTTTTATGATTCATTGGTCTATTTAATTTTTTGAGTTTTATAGAAATAATATAGAATTAAAATGACGTATTTAGAAGTAATTATAGGTCACTGTTCACCCTTCAACAATGAGAAAAAAAAAACCTATTGTATAGTATAATTTAGTATGTTTCTCAGATACTGTAAGTATTAGGTCTATTTGGGTGTAAATGTCTGCTTTTTAGCTCACTGGGGCCCAAAGGGATGTGAGCTCATGCCATCACTTGGCATCCGTTGTCGTCCATCGTCTGTCGTCGTCGTCTGTCGTAAACTATTTCAAAAATATTTTCCTCTGAAACTGCTGGGCCAAATACCTTCAAACTTTAACTAAATGTTCCTTAGGGTCTCTTGTTTATAAATTGTATCCAAAGTTATGATCCATCAACAAACATGGCCGCCATGGCTAAATATAGAACATAGGGGTCAAATGCAGTTTTTGGCTTATATCTCAGAAACTAAAGCATTAAGAGCAAATCTGAGAGAGGGTAAAATTGTTCAATTGATTAAGATCTATTAGCCCTGAAATTTTCAAACGAATCTAACAACCTATTGTTGGGTTGCTGCCACTAAATTGGTAGTTTTAAGGAAATTTTGCAGTTTTTTGTAATTATCTTGAATATTATAGATAGATATAAACTGTAAACAGCAATAATGTTCAGAAAAGTAAGATCTACAAAAAAGTTGATATGACCAAAATTGTCAATTGACCCCTTAAGGAATAATTGCCCTTTAAGGACAATTTTACACTATTTGTTTATGTTTTGTTACTTTAAAAATCTGTTTAAATGAATCTAGTATAACTCTTATATTTTATTTCCTTTTACGTCAAGAAACATAGACACTATGGCTAAAATGGAACATATGGGTAAAATGCATTGTTTTGCTTTCGAAGAAAATATGACAGATACAATGAACATTTAAATGGCATTTTTAAGCCACTCATTAATATATATTGAAAACCAAATATAATCATTGATGAAAGATTTAAGCAAAAAAATAACAGGTGAGCGATTCAGGCTCTTGAGAGCCTCTTGTTTTATGATTCATTGGTCCTTTTTTTTCATGGTAAGATCTTTTTCTCATGTACTTCTAGTATATGCATTGTGTCAATTAAATGTGGTGTTTGGAATGATTTGTTGTGTAGATAAAAGTGTGGAGATGTGGTATGTTTGCCAAATGAGACAAATATCCACCGAAATGTAATTGAAATTGATGTACAAAATTATGGGCTACCATACGGACTTATACAATTAGAAAAAAACCCTTACCATATGGTCTGCTATAAAAGGCCCTGGCATGAAAAATATGAAAGAATTCAATTAAGAAAACCAACAGCCCAAATTTAAAACCAAACAATTTACGAAAAACAAATACAACAGACATGAGCCAACACCATTATTGAACTGCAGGCTCCTGATGTAGGACAGGCACATAAAGAATGTGGCGTGGTTAAACATGTTTGTGAGTGTCCCCTTAATCAGGGACTGGTTTAACAGCACAACATTTGAAGAAACTAAAAAAAATCATTAAAAAAAAATTTGGCTTACATGTAAAAGAGGGACGAAAGATACCAGAGGGACAGTCAAACTCATAGAACGAAAACAAACTGACAACGCCATGGCCAAAAATAAAAAGACAAACAGACAAATAATAGTACAGATGACACAACATAGAAAACTTAAGACTAAGCAACACGAACCCCACCAAAAACTGGGGGTGATCTCAGGTCGTGTTGCTTATGTTATTACAAATCCGGTAAATAGTCTTAATTCGGTAAGTCACATTCGTGAAAAGGGAAGGGTATTGTAGTTACGACATAAGGAACATATCCGATATCATCTGTGAAATGGTTATTCCATAACGGTCAACCAACTCGTGATGGCGTCCGTAAAATTTACGAAGGGATGATTTCAACTTCACCATTTGGAACTCTTGGTTTAAAAGCTTCCTTGTGAGCAGCAATCCTCTATCTAGGAAATCATGATAGGAAACACAAGCCCGGGAATATCGTATCAGTTGGGAGATATATACTCCGTATGCAGGTGCTGCTGGAATGTTGCTACATAGAAATGGAAAGTTCACAATTTGGAAGCTGAAATCATCTCTTTTGTCGTAAAGTTTTGTTTTCAACCGACCCTCATTGTCAATTTCTAGATGTAAGTCAAGATATGAGGCAGACTTAACTGTATCTGTAGTATCCTTTATCTCTAGTTCGATGGGATAAATTCGTTCAACATAGTCACCAAATTTTGTATTATTTAGTGAGAGAACATCATCTATATAGCGGAACGTAGAGTTAAAGGATATTGCTATAACTTCTTATCTTTCTTCCTAAAATTTGTGATTTGTAACTCATCATGATCAGATTATGTCTGTCTGGCAGGGTTAATCTGAACTAAGCCTCATTTTTATTGTTGATGGTGAGCTTTACAGTTTCATGGTTAGATTTTTTTTCACGAATACTATACAAACTGGTTGAATATAGTTTATGTATGATGTAACTGAAAAGTGTTCATGGTTGTCTGACAGGGTTCATGTGACCTTAACCCTGTTAACATCGATCATTGATAATGATAATTTCATGTAAAATTTGGTAAAAACATTATGTAAAGATATAAAGGATGCATAAATACATTTTCTCCAATATATATACTTGTCAGTATGATTTGTGATGTAGCTCTTTTCCGTCTTTTTAAACCAGTAAGATCGGAACCTTTACATGAGGAAAAGAGGAAATTCCTTCCGGTTTACTTTACCAATAGAGGAATTGATGCAATCAACATCAGCAACGTTCTACATCACAAGGAGGTAACATCTAAAATTTCTATTTATTTTCAAAATCAGTCTGTTCCTATTGTATCCTACAGTTACACCAAAACCATTGCACCTAAAATATTTAACTATAAACAAGCATTACAGGACCTTGATTTAGAACAATACCTAAAAAAAACCTCTGACATGTGACTGTTCCCACTTGCCTTACAATTACAGCCCCTCTGGCCATGTTATTACTGGGGATCTAAACCTAATTCAACATGAAAATCTCCGAAAGGTGTTTTTCTCATGGTCCTAAGTTCAGAGAACCCCAACACAACAATTGGAACCATAACTTCAAAATAATTATGGATTCCATTGAGGACTACGCCAGAGCATGGGCTAAACGAAAAGAAGTTCAACTGGACACTTTGTTAGAAAGGGTCAAAACAATCAGGTCTCTGATAAAACGTCGCATTCATAAGTTGAAAAACTGTGTGAATGATCGACCGAAGTCCGTTTTCAGAGACAAAGAGGCTGTGAAATGTCTATCATCTCTTCATGATAAGTATGTTGTTGTTCCTGCGGACAAAGTTTCAAATTATATTGTCTTTGTATGTAAATCGTATTACTACGAGTGTCTTGAAAAAGAATAAGGAATAAATGAAACTCAGGTAATCCCACATACAAAAACATATCATTTGACAAGGATGAGATTTTGGCATATCATAAGACTTCATGGCTTCATTGAACATTGCATTGAACAACAAATCGGAGGACTTACCTTGTTTGTATTGGATACCCAAACTTCACAAAATTCCGTACAATCAACGGTACATTGCCGGCTCATCTGCATGTTCCACTAAAGAATTGTCCATTAGATTGACTAAAATTCTGTCCGCAGTGAAAGAGGGTCTTCAGAAATACTGTGAAACTGTTTACTCGCGTAGTGGTATTAACCATATGTGGATTCTTAAAAACTTTAAAGAACTTCTGGATAATTTTAAATCTCGGTTTTTTTCTGAAATCAGTTCTATCAAAACTTTTGATTTTTCAACCTTGTATACCACCATTCCCCATGTGAAATTGAAAAACCGTCTAAAAGAAATAATCCACCATGCTTTTCAACATAAAAATGGTAGCAGACGCTATAAATTTATTACTTTGGGATACCATAAGGCATATTTTGTTAATAGTGAACAAAAGGGTAAAACATGCTAAACAGAGGAACAAGTGATCAGTATGCTGGAGTTTCTTATTGACAACATATTTGTTGAATTTGGAGGTAGACTTTTTCAACAAATCGTCGGCATTCATATGGGAACGGACTGTGCGCCTTACCTTGCCGACCTCTTCTTATTTTCATATGAATCGGAGTTCCTTCAGACACTTGTCAAAAACAAGAAGATCAAAGAAGCCAGGTTATTTAATTTCACTTTCAGATATATTGATGATGTTCTTTCCATTAACAATCCGAACTTTTCTGATTGGGTTCCATTAATATATCCACCAGAACTAGAAATTAAAGAAACAACAGACACGGCTTCCTCCGCCTAAATTTTAGACTTATACCTCGAATTTGACATACACAGTCATCTCAGTACCAGAATCTATGACAAACGAGACGATTTTAATTTTGAAATTATCAATTTCCCCCACCTTAGTAGCAATATACCAACTTCACCTGCATATGGCATATACATCTCCCAACTTACTCAATATTCAAGAGCTTGCAGCTCCTACTCAGACTTTGTAAAACGTCACCAGTGTCTGAGCTGAAAGTTGATGAACCAGGGGTATGTCAAAGAACGTCTCGTCATTTTTCTAAAAAAAATTCACCGGAAGGTACCAAGACCTTGTTGATAAATATTCCGTATCAACTTCGCAAATAATACACGATGGTCTTGAAGTACATGAAGTATAGATTCTGCGTACTGACGTTGTTTATCATCTTAATAACGTGTTATAGTCTTCTTTTATTTGTCTTTATTAATATTACTTTTACTGTTAAGTCTGTTTTTTGAGATATCCATTTGACGTGACTCTATACTTATGAATCCAGTCATACTTTGAACGACAAAATTATTTTATTTATTAATATTACTTTTACTGTTAAGTCTGTTTTTTGTGATATACATTTGACGTGACTCTGTACTTAGGTATCCCGTCAGACTTTGAACAACAAAATTATTTTATTTATTAATATTACTTTTACTGTTAAGTCTGTTTTTTGTGATATCCATTTTACGTGACTCTCTACTTATGTATCCCGTCATACTTTGAACGACAAAATTATTTTATGTCCACCTGTGCGAATTTCAAACGCGCGATTTTACGCCAGTGCTTAAAACCTTCCATACCTTTATGGATGGATTTTACATAGATAAATAAAATCGTACAATAAAAAGCAAAATGAGGATGTTAAATTTGATGTATGCCTTTTTGTGCTTCTTCGTTACATTTGTTTGTTTTTATAGTGATTAAGATGATAACACAATGTTGACTGCTGTACCCCTATTTTTGACATTTTTACCTATTGAGTCTGTTTGTTTTGTTCACGTATCGTTGTCAATATAATGGAATTTGATGCGACTGTCATACAAGTGAGAGGTTTAGCTAGCTATAAAACCAGGTTCAATCCACCATTTTCTACACAAGAAAATGCCTGTACCAAGTCAGGAATATGACAGTTGTTGTCCATTCGTTTGATCTTTTGATTTTGCCATTTGATTATGACTTATATCTAGAAATTGACTATGGGGGTCGGTTGAAAACAAAACTTTACGACAAAAGAGATGATTTCAGCTTCCCAATTGTGAATTTTCATTTTCAAACCAAGAGTTCCAAATGGTGAAGTTGAAATCATCACTTTGTAAATTTTACGGACGCCATCACGAGTTGGTTGACCGTTATGGAATATCCGTTTCACAGATGATATCGGATATGTTCCTTATGTCGTAACTACAATCCCGTTCCCTTTTCACGAATGTGACCTACCGAATTAGACTATTTACCCCTATTTGTGACATTTTCACCTATTGTTTTTGTTTGTTTTGTTCACACATTGTTGTCAATATAATGGAATTTGATGCGACTGTCAAACAAGTGAGAGGTTTAGCTAGCTTTAAAACCAGGTTCAATCCACCATTGTCTACATAAGAAAATGCCTGTACCAAGTCAGGAATATGACAGTTGTTATCCATTCGTTTGACACAATGTTTGATGTGTTTGAGCTTTTGATTTTGCCGTTTGATTAGGGACTTTCCTTTTAGAATTTTCCTCGGAGTTCAGTATTTTTGTGATTTTACTTTTTTCAGTGCACACTATAATATTATACTTAATTATTTAAATAATCAATTACTTTACCCGGATTGATTCTAAATTTACCAGCACGATTTACAAATCACTGTAAAGAGGGATTGTGTGGAAAAAATGGAACAAGACGTTATGAATTTAATGTGTCCGAAGCGCTTTTTGATTTTACCCTAATCAGGAACACCCAAAGCCTAATATATAGAAGCAAAGGATGTATGGTAATCTAAAAGTTAAAAAACAATCTATCTAAGGTCAACTTTGCTTGAGAAATTTAAAAATTCATTAACTGACAATTTTGAGAGTTCGTTATAAATCATGTCACTAACGAAATACTGTCTTTTGACAAAAAGGATCCATATTTAGCATTTCTAGATTTTAGAAATACACCAACAGAGGGTTTTGACAATAATCCAGCTGAGTAAACTTATGAACAGAAAAACAAGAACACTTTTACCTACGAAACGAAGCCTTCTCATGAGACCGAAAGTGGTTGCTCCGAATAAGGTACAAATAGAATTAACGAAACAAAAACAAAAGCAACAATACTATTACAACCAAGGAGCAAAAGATTAACCAACGTTAAAAAACGGAGATAACGTTAGCATATATAACCATCAAAATTCAACATAGAGTGGAAGAAAGGGACTATCAAACAACAGGTCAACATCAGATCGTACGAAGTTGATGTTGGAGCGCGAGTCATGCGTACTAATCGTCGTCAAATTATCACCACACAAATAGCCCTGTACTAAGTACTCCTTTCCGTAAAGATAGATAAACTTTCTGGATAAAGGAATTAGTGACTGCAATGCCATATGGTTGCAATGATAATGTCAAAGGAGTAGGAAATTTTTCAAGTCCTGCCTGCAGTGGTGTTAATGTAATGAGTATATTTGATACTACCTTACGACAACAACGTAGTCATGGGCAAAAACATTACCATCGGCCTAATGTAAAAAAGTGTTCCAAATCAAGATCGCCCTAGACAACTAAACCTTACCGTATGACCTTCAACAATGACCCGAAAAATCAAAATGTAAAAGGTTTTTGCATAAAAAATGAAAAGCATAAATATATAAATATAAAAATGACGACACTTTTAATAAGTAATTTTACACATTGAGACTTAGATTGATAGTTGACCTCTGGGAGCTTTGATGACCTTCTTTCGCATCTTCATCATCCACTAGGGTTACATTACATTAGAACTATTCTTTTTTCACTGCCTGTTAATTTTCTTAAATGTTTGAGAGATTATGCACTTGACAAATGATGCATCAATACATTTTCTTCAATATACAGACTTGTCAGTATGATTTGTGATGTAGCTTTTCAAACCAGTAAGATCGGAACCTTTACATGAGGAAAAGAGGAAATTCCTTCCTGTTCACTTTACCAATAGAGGAATTGATGCAATCAGCATCTGCAACGTTCTGCATCACAAGGAGGTAACATCTAAAATTCCTATTTATTTTCAAAATCAGTCTGTTCCTATTGTATTCTACAGTTACACCAAAACCATTGCACCAAAAGTATTTAACTATAAACAAGCATTGCAGGACCTTGACTTGGAACAATACCTAAAAAAAACCTCTGACATGTGACTGTACCCACTCGCCTTATAATTACAGCCCCCGGCCCTCTGACTTACCTTGTTTGTATTGGATACCTAAGCTTCACAAAATTCCGTACAAACAACGGTGCATTGCCGGCTCATCTGCATGTTCCACTAAAATCTCTGACATGTGACTGTACCCACTCGCCTTATAATTACAGCCCCTCTGGCCATGTTATTACTGGGGATCTAAACATAATTCAACATGAAAATCTCCGAAAGGTGATTTCTCATGGTCCTAAGTTAAAAGAACCCCAACACATCAATTGGAACCATAACTTCAAAATAGTTATGGATTCCATTGAGGACTACGCCAGAGCATGGGCTAAACGAGGAGAAGTTCAACTGGACACTTTGTCAGAATGGGTCAAAACTATCAGGTCCCTGATAGAACGTCGCATTCATAAGTTGAAAAACTTAGTGAATGATCGACCAAAGTCCGTTTTCAGAGACAAAGAGGCCGTGAAATGTCTATTTTCATAATAAGTATGTTGTTGGTCCTGCGGACAAAGCTTCAAATTATATTGTCTTTGTATGTAAATCGTATTACTACGAATGTCTTGTAAAAGAATTAGGAATAAATGAGCACTCAGGTAATCCCACATACAAAGACATATCATTTGACAAGGATGAGATTTTGGCAAATCATAAGTCCTTTATGGCTTCAATGAACATTACATTGAACAAAAAATTGGAGGACTTACCTTGTTTGTATTGGATACCTAAGCTTCACATAATTCCGTACAAACAACGGTGCATTGCCGGCTCATCTGCATGTTCCACTAAAATTCTGTCCGCAGTGAAAGAGGGTATTCAGAAATACTGTGAAACTGTTTACTCGCGTAGTGGTATTAACCATATGTGGATTCTTAAAAATTCTAAAGAACTTCTAGATCATTTTAAATCTCAGTCTTTTTCTGAAATTAGTTCTAACAAAACTTTTGATTTTTCAGCCCTGTATACCACCATTCCCCATGTGAAATTGAAAAATCGGCTGAAAGAAATAATCCACAATGCCTTTCAACATACGCTATAAATTTATTAATTTGGGATACCATAAGGCATATTTTGTTAAAAGTGAACAAAAGGGTAAAACATGCTACACAGAGGAACAAGTGATCAGTATGCTGGAGTTTCTTATCGACAACATATTTGTTGAATTTGGAGGTAGACTTTTTCAACAAATTGTCGGCATTCCTATGGGAACGAGCTGCGCGCCTCTCCTTGACGACCCCTTCTTATTTTCATATGAATCGGAGTTCCTTCAGACACTTGTCAAAAACAAGAAGATCAAAGAAGTCAGATTATTTAATTTCACTTTCAGATATATTGATGATGTTCTTTCAATTAACAATCCGAACCTTTCTGATTGGGTTCCATTAATATATCCCCAGAACTAGAAATTAAAGAAACAACAGACGACACGGCTTCCTCCGCCTCATTTTTAGACTTATACCTCGAATTTGACATACACAGTCACCTCAGTACCAGAATCTATGACAAACAAGACGATTTTAATTTTCAAATTATCAATTTCCCCCACCTTAGTAGCAATATACCAACTTCACCTGCATATGGGATATACATTTCCGAAATTACTCAATATTCAAGAGCTTGCAGCTCCTACTCAGACTTTGTTAAACGTCACCAGTTTCAGAGCAGAAAGTTGATGAACCAGGGGTATGTCAAAGAACATCTCGTCCTTTTTCTAAAAAAGTTCATCGGAAGGTACCAAGACCTTAATTGTTGATACATATTCCGTATCAACTTCACAAATAATACATGGTGGTCTTGATGTATAGATTCTGCGTACTTACGTTGTTTATCATCTTAACAACGTGTTATATCGTTCTTTCATTTGTCTTTGTTCTATTATTAATATTACTTTTACTGTTTGGTCTGTTTTCTTTGATATCCATTTGACGTGGCTCGGTACTTATACATCCCGTCAATGTCTTTGTATTATTTTTGCTGTTGTGTTTTGTATGTGAGACTTTTTGTGTTTCTTTGGTTCATATGACGTGACTCTGTACTTTTAAAAATCCCGCCAATGTATTATTGTTCTATTATATGTCATTATGTTATTGTTCTATTATAAAGTTGAAAATACTTTGAACGACAAAATTGTTTTACTCGCGAAGGGGTATTAACCATATGTGGATTCTTAAAAATTCTAAAGATCATCTGGATAATTTTAAATCTCAGTCTGTTTCTGAAATTAGTTCTAACATACTTTTGTTTTTTAAGTCTGTATACCACATTTCCCCATGTGAAATTATATTTTTTTTTTGAAAAAAACATTGAACGGCAAAATTATTTTATATTTCTTCCTATGTGACGTTTACATTTTATGACGTCAAACACGCGAAGCAATGCATGAGGTTTTTAAATTTGATAACTTTTTATGTATCTCTACATTATTTCAAATTTCGAAAATGTTACAAGAGACTCAAATTTGATTGATTGGTTGATGATTGATTAACGTCCTACACCAATTTGACAAACACTATGTACAGAAATGGAAAATAAAGATGGAACATGTTATGATACTAGAGTTCTATGTAAAATACCATGTATTTGCTATTCTTGATATTGATAGTGAAAATATCAGCAACACGCCCTTATGTGAAGCTGTGATCCAAGAGGTACACCGAAAGAGCTCAAAAGTTCCACTTGAAAACAATTGACAGTTATTGTAATCTGTCTTTGTGTGAGTGGCAATTTGAAGTTGTTTTTTTTTCTTAATTTTTGTGATATACCGGTATACAAAAAGGGTAGGAATAATAAAAGTGAAATTGATTTCGAGTCATTGTTAGCTTTTTTTCGGTTCTCGAAGGACAATAAATTTGCCTTACGGTTTATTCATTTTAATCCATATTGGTCTATAAATAGAAATCATGCTCGATTCCACTTATTTTCCATTCTAAATGGTTTATAACAAAAACGGTACTAATTTTGTTGCATCAGATGTGCATTTCGAAAATCAAAGACGTTCAGTGATGCTCGAGGCTAATATAATTGAAAACCAAAACATTACTATTAACATGATTAATACATACTTTGTACAATCAAATCAAAATTGAACTATAGTATAGCAAAATCCGAGCAAGAAATGAGGAATGTATGTTCCTTAATTTCAAATAATTCCCACAATGTTATATCAATTAAACAATATCTGTGTTTTCATGCTAGTACCGAAGTACTCGCTACTGGGCTGGTTACTAGTATTCCCTCGAGGATTGTTACATTTTAAGCTAAATGACTATATCAGTTCGGATAGTACTGATTAAAGTATGAGTAAAACATTATGAAGTTGGAACACAAATACAAAATGCAATCGTGATATCAACGTTGAATACAAAGACTTCTTTGAAAAAGATCAGAATATAAACCTGACAATTCCTGGGTGGGCAATAGCAGTCATTGGTATTTCACTTTTGTGTTGTATCTTAATTGGATTTATTGTATGTAAATGCCGAAATAGTAGATAATGTGTTTGCAAATGTATTTTTAAAGTTTGCATTGAATATTTAATTATATTTGATGTGTTGATACGTTTGGCTGTAGACGCTTTATTAAATTTTTTTATTCACGTGTTTTTGTGTTTTTTAGTATTATTGCAACCAATTGCTGTGAATTCTTAATTTTTCGTATGTTTCGTCATCTTTTTGTGAACACATATAATTATGTTCATAACTACATGAGATAACCATGAACATTCTCCGTTAAGTAAGGATTGGACACTTATATGAGACCAAAGCAGGATATGTATTTCTCAAACAAGAGGTACAACGTATATTTTCTGTAAATTTGGCAATAGGTTCGAACGCATTATTCATGTAAATTCCTTTCTGAAAACAACATTTACTAATGTGCACAGATTTATTATTATAATTATAATCATCACTATAGTATTATATATTTTATAAAACCCAGTAACATTTAGTAAGACTTTATCCTGTTGCACTACCCTAAGCAAATTAATATAACGTGTCAGTATATCATATTTTGGTAAATGTTTTCAGTAGCAATCATATCCCACCTGCGATCGAACAAGCAATTGATGTTTACATACTAGTCATTAGCAATATGCTATATAAGATTGAGGTTAGAAATGGGGAATATTTCAAAGAGACAACAACCCTACCAAAGAGCAGATATCAGCCGGAGGCCACCAACAGTTCCTCAACGCAGCGAGAAAATTTCGCACTCGGAGGTGGGCATCAGCTGGTTCCTAAAGAAAAGTGTGAACTAGTTCAGTGAAAATGGACGTCATACCTAACTACAAAACATATAAATGATCTAAAATTAAAAAACATACAAGACTAACAAAGTCAAGAGGCTCCTGACTTGGGACAGGCTCCAAAATGCGGTGGGGTTAATCATGTTTTGTGATATCTCAACGCACCCCCCTCCCCCCCCCCCCCCCCCCCCCCCCCCCCCCCCCCCACCCCACCTATACCTCTAGCCAATGTAGAATAAAGAAACACACAACAATACGCACAGTAAAACCCAATCTAAAAGAAGTCGGAGTCCGATGTCAAAAAAGGTAACAAAAGAAACTAAGCAAAATGACAATGATACATAAATTAACAAAGGACTACTAGCAGTTACTGACATGCCAGCTCTAAACCTTATTAAAACTGATTGAAAAATTATGTCTTCATCATATGAAAATCAAGCTCAATCCCTTTCGTTAGGGCTTTAGTATCATACCATCATAACATATATCAGTAGAACATAACCCGTATCATGCCAACAACAGGTTTTTATGTGTTTATCTCCGGTGCAAAGACCCTATGAGTGAATCAATTTTAATACAAAAATATGCCATTCTTTATGATATTTATCACAGATACCAGGCATATTATTCAAAACTTCAAACGCGTTGGTTTTTCCTTTTGAATTGTTTTACACTAGTCATTTTATGGGACCCTTTATAGTTTGCTGTTCGATGTGAGCCATGGCTCCGTGTTGAAGACCGTACTTTGACCTTTAATGGTTTACTTTTTCAAATTGTGACCTGGATAGAGAGTTGTCTCAATGACACTCATACAAGTGTTGTAAAACATCATCAAAGATAGAACGCTTATAATTTGGTACACAATACGTGCATGTCGTCTACAAATGACTCAGATGTAGCGCTCAAACAAAACAATTGGAAGGACAAATAAAAGACGAATTTGAGGAACATTTCAAACCGAAGAATCGAAAACCTTGTGCCAATATGACTATGGCATCGTTGCTTGGGTTAAAAACCTTGTATTTTAAATCGTTTAATACCAAATTTTAAATAAAATAAAATTATAGCTATAATTCGGTTTACGACTGAATTTATTGAATTGATGTAATAGACATGCGGGTGTTATCTTGACACGCGATGAAGTGCTTACTACATAGCTTGTCGTCAACCAATTCCAACAAAATGTATATTCAACCGGCAGGCTAAATTCGACATGTGGTTATACACAACACTGACTTGCAGGTGAAATACAGTCAATATTGCAACCAATTTTAAACTATAAGTAAAATAGAATGAAATCAATTACAAAGAATAACTAGTATCTCAATTGTTTGTAAAACAATTGAAAGGTCTTTCCTGTAAAAGGGATGTTTTTGTAATGTACTTTTACGACCTTTCATTTGATATACGACAAGCATACCTTCTGAAAATTTTCGCTTTTTACACTTAATGACCCCATCCGCCGAAATTTTCGAGATCGGAAGTATGATATATGTAATGTAGACTTGATGATCTTTCATTTGATATGCGACAACGCCATGTTCTATAAAGTTTGATTTTTGCACTTAATAACCCCATCCAACTGATTTTTAAAGGACAGGAATTTGATATTTGAAATGTACACGTCATGACCTTTCATTTGATATACAACAACCTTATCTTAAAGGAAAAAATTATGTTTTGCACTCAATGACCCCACCCAACCCATTTTTTGGGGACGTCAATTTGATATTTGAAATGTACGCTTTATGGACTTTCATTTGATATGCGATAACCTAACCATCTGAGAAGTTTAAATTTGTTGCACTAAATGACCCCACCCTTCCAACCGGGATGAAAAAGGGGTTTGAAATTTTCATTTTTGAGTAGAGCTCATTTAGACGTTCAATTTGATATACATAATGACCGCATTTGGCAAAGAGCCAAAAATGATGCAATATTAATTTATATAAATAGAACTTATGAAACTTACAAAGTCAATGTAAAAGATGAAAATTTCAAATTGATTTTTTTTTTAGTTTTTCATTGAAAGTTTTTGGTAATTAGTCAAACATATAACCATGTTAAACTATTTATTTTCTGAAAATTTCAGGTGGTAAGCTGTTGTTGATTCAATAATACATGCCTCCGCTCGCAAAATTTCAAACTGCATTATCTCTAAAACAGCAGCAGATATCTCAAATCTGTTAAGTGATAAATGATCTGCAGTTAAAGGACAACATTGTAAAAAAAAATTGGGACACTTCCAAGGTTCATCAAGGTCACAATGAATCATCAAATATATGATGCAATACCAAACTTGAGAACCGGAAGTCGTAGAGACATAAGACTACCACCATTCAACTCAAGACAACTTGACCTTTCAAATATCACAAGGTCAAGGTCATAGTACACTTTGAAGGTCAAGGTAAAATTTCATCATGACCTGACATTGACCTCAAATTGAAGGTCTTGAAATACTGATCATTTTTGCAATTTATAGTAGGTTGATATCTGTTACCTTTAAAAAGATCTACACACAATACTATACTTTTAAGAATTATCTCGTCGTAACTTTTGAACAGACGGTCGGACAGTTTTGAGCTTAATGAATAAAATGTAGAGCATGTACAGAGGAACATTTTATACACAGTATGTATGCAGCAAACTCTTATCGTTTTCTTAATATGTAAGCTTGAAATTGCAGCGTAAATTTTTTTTGCACTCAGTGACCTTTGACTTTGGGTGCAAATAAAAGGTCACATGAATTAAAGATTATTGGTGAAGGTCCCAAGTCTCTACGACTTCCGGTTTTCGAAATACAATTTTTTAAAAATTGAGTAAAATTTTTCAAGGGAAATAACTCCTTGTAAGGGTTGATAACAAACTTATTGTTTATGTTTATTAACATTGCCATCTGTTCTTGTACATGCTGCCATTTTCAATTCGATTTTTTAAGAAAAATGCAAATAAAAGAAATTGCTTCAAGGGGATATAACTCTAAAAGGAGATGATGAAATCCTACGCAGCCTCATATGGTAATACATCATGATGAGATCTACATATTGTACAAATAAGGTCATGATATCTTTAAAAACAACGAAGGGGGGCCATGTTGAAAAAAAACAATAAAAGGAAGATAACTTCTAAAGGAGATGATGAAATCCTTAACAGGGTCATCTGGTAATACTTCATGATGAGGTCTATCGATGGTCCATATTTGGTCTTGATAACTCTAATAGAAACGAGGGGAGGGCAGGTCAAAAAAATGTTGGAAGAAAAAAAAGAAAAAAAAAAAAAGAAAAAAAAAACATTAGAAAAACAATAAGGTCTTTTCTAACGGAGTGGAAAGACCTTAATAAACACCTTCAAAATGTATAACAATAAGTAGAGGAAAAGTAGAACAAGTCATAATTAATTGAATACAAAGTTTGGCTAGTCATTGTAAAATTTTAGTTCAGTTTACAAAATAATAGTTTTCATATTTTCATGTTTTGCAAATAATATTTACTAACATAACAGTTTTCTTGTGCTGCGTACAATTTTTACATTGAGAACAAACTATTTTATAAATTACAGGCTACAGTCAAATGCTTGTCACTGCTAATTTTCTGTAACTTATATAAAATAAGGTGCTTAGTATTCTTACGGATATCAGGGACAAACCCGTCCTTTAACAAGTGTTACTTTTTATATGATTACCAAAATTTTGAGTTAAGATTGATTATCGATAATCAACATTATCTGTTAATGTACAATATGTTCCCCCAATACAAAAAAAGACGATTCGATTTCCCCCTTAAAATTTGAAAGTGACACTGAAATCGTTCCACGTAATATGCAAACAAAAAAGGTTTTGAACATAGAATTTAAACATGTCGAACATTATCTGACTGAAAAGACTGGGATAATAAATCAATTTACGCTATTCTATACATAAATTCGCACATAAGTGTATATTTCGATGATGTTTAGTGTAACGTTTATGGGTCGAGTAAATTCACTTTTCTATTCCAGTTTATTATGTGTAACAGGCTTTGTCCGTTCAGTTTTCGCGGGTATCGGGTTTCTTGTGCTAGAGATTGGTGTCTAGACTTGGATATATAATCCTAGAGCGGACAGTGTTTTGTTATCTTAGGGAACATTTTTGTACTGATAAGTTGTAACTCAAAATTCTTGTATTCTGTTTCCACGTTTGACTTTAATATTAATTTCTTTACATTAAATTTATGTTTCGGTTTTGATTCAAACATTTCTAAATCCATGTTTTTCGTTTCTGTTAAAAAGATAGAAGGAATTGTATACTAGTTATTTATTTCATGAATAAGTATTTCTAAGGCAGAAGCTATACCTTTCTGGTTACTATTTGTTTGTTGCATATAATATGAATTTTCACACTTCTAAGCGACTGGATACTAGGTTGAATATCATCTTTGAATTGTTAAATCTTGTCCTATGAAATAAAAAAGGAAGGCCAATACTGTGGATTCATTTATTTTCGTCGGTACCAATTTTCGTGGATTGAGGAAAACTTGCATTTTTGTGGATGTTTGATATCGGGGTTTTGACAAAGTCTGCTCAAATTCCTGAAGAAATTTTTTTAATCGTTGCATATTGGAATTCGTGGTTACCAGATAACCACGAAAGCCACAAAAATTGGTATCCAACGAATAATTATGAATCCACAGTATACAAAAAAAATAATTTCGTATGAGAATTACGAAGAAATAAAACAATCACATAATCTCTGGAAGTCTGGCATTTGTCAATTAAATCTGATTTTACATTAGAATTGAAAGATTAAAAGTCATACAGTTTAAGTTACTTTTTAAAAAAAGATAAGACGGATGAAATCATATCTGAAATTGTATATATAGTTCATAGCGCGTTTGCAATCATTCAATGTATTCTCTAAACTAATACCTGTATAAATGTAGTCGAACTTACATGACGATCTTACCATGTCTTGATTTGGACAACAATTGTTACATTTCGATGGACACATTAGTTTGTGTATAAAGCTAAAAAAAAAAAAAAAAAAACCCACGAAAATATGTACTTCATGAATAAAAGTACTATCACAGTATAAATAAGACATGTATCAACCTATCATACACTAGTAACGTAATATGTGCGTCTTATAAAGGTAGATGTTTGGCTAGCTTTAAAACCAGGTTTAATCCACCATTTTCTAAATAAGAAAATGCCTGTACCAAGTTAGGAATATGTCAGATGTTATCCATTCGTTTGATGTGTTTGAGCTTTTGATTCTGCCATATGATTAGGGACTTTCCTTTTTGAATTCTCCTCGGAGTTCAGTAACTTTGTGATTTTACTTTTTAGTAGATTTCATATTGTCTTGCATACATAGTATATATCGTTCAGAATTTAACATATACTTCACCAAATTATTACAATCAGCCTCTCATATCTCTTATAGAGTACCAGCTTGGTCATCCTAAAACACATTTTACCACAATTATTTTTAAAAGAATGTTCTTTTCCCAAAAGGAATCTTGGAAACATATGAGACCGATGGAGAAAAGTTTCAAGGTATAAAAAAGCAACAATAAACATTCAATATATATAGGCGTAGATCAAATTGAACACGAATTGATTAGTTTACAAGGCTACTTATTCAAATTTTAAAAGTGTTTAAGCATTTCAATTAGTAAAAGCTGACCAAAATTTAAACACAAGATAGAAAACAGAGCGAGACAGATATTAAACGCATCAGCAACGTACTCTTTCAATCTATGGACCTAATAAAAGACGCAGTAAAATTCGATTTTGTTGCACGTTTTGCTATAAGATAGGCTACACAAATTTTATATCGGCATATGATTTATCAAAAGGAGAGATACAAGTCTTATGACGCTAGCGCTAGTCTATCTAAATGTTGCTTGAATCTATTTATCTAAAGAATATTATTTATTGTTTAGAAACTATTCTAAGTGTTACAATCTCAATATCAATATGTTCTCATAGACACATTTAACAGTAATTCATCACATCTATTTATACCCGACTATGATCAACCCGTTAAATACCCAAGTTTCGTTATCACAATTAGTACTTACATCATTTTGCAGAAACAATAAATTACCTACTTTACCACTTAATCAAGTGTTCTTTGTATCTGACGAATAGAATAAATAAACAGTAAGTAGAATCAATATTATAATTACTTGTTTGTTTTCAGCTTTGGTGAAAGCTAAAGTTTATGTTTTCCATTTTTTACACTTACACGACATGAAATGCCTTTTTCCAAATATGTTGAATTTCAAAGTCGTAAGGAAATGCCTTTTAAAAAAGACACATTTACATAATTGTTTGCACGTTTTATGCCCCATTTCAGAAAATGCATGCAACAAGTCAGAAATATGAGAGTTATTTTCGAATCGTCTCGTATGTTGATGTACTGTTAATCAATTTTTTTCGCAGATACTTTTTTCGCGTTAAGCCCTTTCTAGCCAACTCTGCGTCGGCTTAGTTACGAGATTGTTAGAGATACTCGAAACAGTTGAATAAGGAACGATCCAAGTTTCACATATTTGCGATAATTACTATTTGCGTTATGTTTTTCTGCACCCGAAAGTAGCGAAAAAAAATTCTATTAGTTGGTTTACATTCGTCTAAAGATTGATTTTTTCAAAGAATTTTGTAGAGACAATTTAAATATATTGAGCATGACCGGTTAAAAAAACCGCCATAATACAGCAGCAGGTATACCTTATTGTATGATTTTGAACATGTTCTCATGTTATGGCAATATCCATAACTGTTAGCATGTTTAGTAGAAACATGTTGCTCTTTAACTTTATACTTGGTTTGATTTCTAACTAATTTTGACATGAGCGTCACTGAAGAGTCTTATGTAGACGAAACGCGCGTCCGGTGTATCAAATTATAAGCCTAGTACCATTGATAACTATTAAGTAAATCTGAAGTGTGATGGTAATATGTACTATTTGACTGTAATAATTAAAATTATTGAACAAGTTGAAAATTATGCAATTTCAGAGAATGCATTTCATTTTTCGAATTTGCCAGTACACAAAATAGAAATCAGACTCAGCAACACGAACCCCACCAAAACGTTGGGATGATCTCAGGTGCTGCGGAAGGATAAGCCGATCCTCCTCCACATGTGGCACCCGTCGTGTTGCTTAAGTTATTACAAACCCGATAAATATTCTAATTCAGTTGGTCACATACATGATAAGGGAATGGGATTTTTATTACGACATTAGGAACAAATCTGATATCATCTGTGAAACGGATTTTCAAAAACGGTCAACCAACTCGTGATGGCGTCCGTAAAATTTATGAAGGGATGATTTCAACATCACCATTTGGAACTCTTGATTTCATAGCTTCCTTGTGAGCAGCAGCCCTCTATCAAGGAAATCAAAATAGGAAATGCTAGCCCGCGATTATCGTATCAATTAGGAAATAGATACTCCGTATGTAGGCGCTGCTAGAATGTTGCTACATAAAAATGGAAAGTTTACAATTCGGAAGCTGAAATAATTACCTTTGTCGTAAAGTATATACATGAACTCTTAAGAAGAAAGAAAAGAAGTTAGATTATCATTTAGCTTTACTTTCCGTTATATACAAGTAGATGATGTTCTCTCACTGAAAATTACAAAATTTGATGACTATGTTAAAAGCGTCTATTCCATCGACATTGAGATAAGGGATACAACAAATAAGTCAAATCTGCCTTATATCTAGGCATTCATCTAGAAATTGACAATGAGGGTCGGTTGAAAACAAAACTATACGATGGAAGAGATGAGTTAAGCTGCCTAATGGTGAACTTTCAATATCTTTTTAGCAAAATCCCAACAGTTCCTGCATAAAGAGTATCCATCTGCCAGTTGAGGCTTGTATTCCCTGTCAAGGTCTACTCGATAGACGGTTTCTGCTTACAAGGACGATATCAAAGTAAGAGTTGAAAGTGGTGAAGTTGAAATCATCCCTTCGTTTATTAAACGGTCGCAATCACGAGTTGATTGACCGTTATGCAATATCTGTTTCACAGATGATACAATTCAGTCCACCGCTTTACGAATGTGACCTTCCGAATTAGACTTATTACCGAGGTTGTGCTGACATGAGAAAAACGACGTGTGGTTCATATGGAGTAGGGTCTGCCTACCTTTTCAAAGCACAAGAGATCACCCCGCGTTTTTGTGGGGTTTATGTCTTCAGTCTTTAGTTTGCTATGTTGTGTTTTGTGACTGTAGCACTTTTTCATCAATGTCGTTGTCAGTTTATTTTTGACTTATGATTTTGAATTTCCCTTTAGTATATTTCGCCTCTCTTTTATAGAATAATTCCTGTAAAAAAAATGCTGAAACTATCATTTTCCTCAAAATAAACGAAACAAACGACCAACTGGGCAAATTTGGAGAGAAAAATATTACCTGACAGACAAAAGAAAAAAAAAAGAAAAATTTGAACACATATTTTACTGTTTTCTATAACGCATTCTACATTCTTTCTTTGCATCATTTATGTGTGTTTGAGGGTAAATAATTGTTCATAAGGAAAATAAGTAATATTCATTATAAGATATTTACCCATGGGAGGAATTGGAATATTATTACATTAAAATACGTAAAGTCTGTTTAGACTTTATTGTTTAAAATCTACACCCAGAGGATTCAAATAATAATCGTATCTAGTACTTGGCTTTCAACAATCCCCCAAAAAAGGTATAATAGGTTTAGTTTACAATCGTATTATTCTTATCCTTCATTATTCAAATGGCATAGTTGGAAATCACTATTACTATTGTTGTAAGCCAAATTAGGATGTGATTATTATTATAATACGTTAGTTTGGTTTCCGTTCACTAGACCACATTGTTCAAAATCAATACCCAGACGAATTCAAAACATTTTTGGAACATGTATTCTAACAAAGAAATTCTAACAAGTATTTTTGTATATAACGAAATCAATGAATCAGCAATGTGTACAAACAATATTCATTCATCTTATCTTAAACAATTAGCATCGAAATGCATAGCGGTGTTTGGATACGTAAATGTGAATCCAAGGTCAAAATAAACATAGGAAATATTGTATAAACTTAAGGCAAATCATAAAGTATTCAATTGGAGGCATGTTCCTGGAAATAACAAAAATAAAAACAAACGATATATATATATAATTAAACAATGTGTAATAAATTATATTGTAATATATATTTTTATCATATACTTGTAGAAAATAATGGTATAATTGTACCCCTTGATAAAACTAATTTATACATATATTTATTCAATTAATTTGAAGAATTGTCTTAGCCGTGTGATATGACTTTTGTTATCAACTGCTTCCGGTATATATCAACTGTTTCCGGTTTATATCAACTGCTTCCGGTTATTATCGCATGCCTTTCTTTAACGTAATAGCAACGCATTTCGACGTCATTCTGCTAATCCCGGAAAATGAACCTCAGTGGTACATTTAAGTGAAAAACATAGCTAAGTAGAATAACAGAAGGAATGTTAGGAAACAGGAAAATATATTATTAAAAAACGCAAAACAAATAATACAATAAATAAATTTTATAAAGTTTTAAAAAAGTTTTCATGTCTGTATGGCTTCTGCTGAAGTATATGATAAAAAGAACATAACATGTCAGACTCCTTATCAGCCCATGGTCAAAATAATGACCTAGGGCTGATAAGGGGTCTGATATGAAAATTGCCATGTTATAATTTATATATATATCTGTATTGATAAGTTTACTAAGTGAGAAAGCAAATCAAAATGTGGAGCTATTCCCCTTATTAAATCTTGGTCAATAGGAATATAATGCGTTTCTTAAAGATAATATTATATAAACAAGTAAAGAAAAAAGCACTTCAATCTAAAAAAACACACAAAAACGGAATTACTAATATATGAATCAGCTACATACTTATAATTATGCTTAGTTGTAATCTGTTATAATTGTTTTCGGCATATGTTTATTAATACCAAAATGATATAATTTATGAAACCAAAACAAATCTTAATGCAAACATACAATCATATAAAAAGAGTACATAATCATAATTTATTACACATTGTATAGACTTAACTCGTACCGCTTTGTGCGCAAAGGGCGAATTACTCTATTTTAGACTGTATGACACAAATATGAATTATCATGATTTTTTTAAGAACAAGATTTATTATTAATGACTAATCACGAACATTATATTGATATTTTGTATCTTATGTTAAATTTCCCTCATGTATTCGTCCGAATACAAACATTCCTAATCTAACTACATGGATAAATAAGAGGCAGGTCAAAATGCAGGATTGGTTTGCTCACAGTAACTTATTATTTTCTTCGCAATGCAATATTTAATCAAGATATAACATTACAAACATCTCTTCACAAACTAGCTATTCTACACTTAATATCATTATGAAATAATGCAAATAATATACTATGCAGAATAGGTTATACTTAGAAGTAAATTTGAACACCTCTATACATGGTATTCAAGCATGAGACTTATATGTGACTATAGAACCTCACCAGTAATACCGCCTTTAAATCCAAAACTATCATACAGGCTTCGAGAAACACATATGCCGATATTGTCAATAACTGCAAAGAGAGTCGTGTAACAAATATATTCCAGTTCTGACAAATATGTTGAAGACGGATCAGATGTCGAGAATTCCATCGAGTTTGCAGACGATATTCCCCTGGTTCAATTTTGTTGTTGTTATGCTACAAAAAGAGTAATTTCTGGAATTGCTCTATATAATCTTAAATTTTTGACAAATTCTGAAGATTACACGTATAGCGTGGGATACAAGGAAAATGAAGTTGTGGTTATGTACAACGGAAAAAACTTACACAAAACAACGATAAATGGACTCACTCAGTTGACTGGGTTTCAGGCTAATATTAGCAAATTTCAGGCAAGCTGCAATCGTGAGGTAAACAGGCAATGAAAAACATGAAATCGTTAGATTTTGATGTACAAAATGATGTAATTCAAGAAAACAAGTATGATCAAAGTTATTAACCTTGAAATGCAACCACAACGTATTTTCTATATGCTGACATATAATAAACAATCTCGTTAAAGACTTGAATCACTATTTTGAATTTTTATAATTCTATATGTCAATTGTAGTATGTTTACGCTTGGATTTTTTAACTAAAAAGATATCAAAGTTTCTAAGGTTCATTTGTTAACAAACAGAATGCAAATAACCTGTTACATTCGACTTAATGCGGACAGATTTAATGAAACATATGATACTATTTAAATGGGTGTCGTTTGAATGATGTCAAAATGGGCGTTATGCAAAAGAGGGCCGAAAGATACCAGAGTGATAGTCAAAACTCATAAATCGAAAATAAACTGACAACGCCATGGCTAAAAATGAAAAAGACAAACAGACAAACAATAGTACATATGACACAACGTATAAAACTAGACAATATTCAAAATTCAGACATATGTGGGATCTCATGAACCTATAAAAAGCTTAACATACTAAAAATTCAGAGAACGAAATTCAATGAAATATACCAGATGTATAATCATTATCTATCTCTTTGAAAAGAAAAGACCAAAGAAAAAATAAGTTTAATTTGCAATGTTTGGATTTATTAATGACAATACATCATTTCAACACCATATTTTGATACACTGTAAACGCTCTAAGTGTTTGTATTAACTATAACTTATAATGTCAAAGCCTGTCTTTTTCTTGTGTAATTAACAACAAAAAGTACATAACAAATGCATAAATCATCAAACAGAGAGATGCTTGTCTGATTTATTTCGAGACAAAATCTCTGTTAAGTGTTCATTGTTTTACAAAGTTCATTTATGTAAAACATTGTCACAGGTCATGCAAAATCAAACTTGTTCAAAATTTAAAATTCACATGTTTATAAAATTTCACTCCAAAAAACAATTGATCTCTTATTTAATATATACAAAAGGAAAAGGACAATGTTACGTGCTTACAAACTCAAATCAAATAAAAGAACATGTTATTTGTAGGTTAACTAGATAAATTCTCTTTTTTTTTTCTTTTTTTTATAAATACTGTGGATTCATTTATTTTCGTTGGTACCAATTTTCGTGGATTGGGGAAATCTTAAATTTTCGTGGTTATTTGATTTCGTGATTTTGCAAACGTCTGCATAGATTCTTATTGAAAATTTGTAATTCGTTGTGCATTGAAATTCGTGGTTCCTGGGTTACCACGAAATCCACTAATAATGGTATCCAACGAATAATAATGAATCCACAGTATGTACTTTTACAATCTTTATTATCAGGTGTGTCTTCGTGACAGAAAATTCATCAGGGAGCATACATATCTTCTATGTTAACCTTAACATTGTCCTGACATTTTCGATTTGGTTTTTGTATTAAACAACTACTTACCCTTGCTATTTTAAATCGGCTTTTAAATAGTTTATCTTTCTATTTTTCCTCGACAGATGAACTCACAATCAGATATGCGCATGTCAAGGAAATGTATTTTATATGGACTAAAGATGGAAATGATTAAAGATAAAATTATTTATGTATCGTCATCCATTTGCGTTTTTCCCATTGTTGAATGCTATATGGTTGCCTATAATTGCTAACTTCACGTCATTTGAACTTTGTGGATAAATGTCTCACCGGCATCGTGCGTTCTTCGATCTTTAGATACAAGTATATTTGTATGATCTCTAATGTTTCCGAATGTTACATTTTGGCTGAGTGTGGTTTCATGGCAGATGTTAAGTGCATAGCAGCAGGACGCACTAACCTTGTAACAATATATTTTTTTCATTGATTTAAGTTAAGATATTATTTCTTCTGATTAGATAAGACTCATCTCAAGTCCATTTCTTTTACATGTGGATGAAAAATTAAAGTCCCAAAAACATTAACTATGCAGTAAAGAATTTCACATCCTTGAAGTGTTTGTTATGACGATAAATGTTCACTTCTGTTCTTGTACTATATACAACAAATTATTTATTTTGTGAAAAAAAACCATTTCCGTACTGCGTATATATCTTACAACAAAATTATTTTTATTAACCTGTGTATTTATCTATTTGGCGGTATTTTGATCAAAGTTATGGTTGTCTTTCTTATATTTATTTACATCACACTCTATTTTTTATCAATTTTTGTAATAACATTCTGTCATAAGATCAAATTTATTCGTTTAGCGACTGTTCACTTGTTTTTGTTTATATGTCATTTGATGGAGTTGAGACATTTCAATTGATATTTTATAGTGTGTCTTTCTATATATTAGTATGTTTTGATGTTATACTATTGTTTCAAGTTAGGGTGGAGGTTGGCACCTGTTAAATAAAGGCAACAGTAGTATACCGCTGTTCGAAATTCATAAATCGATTGAGAAAAAAACAAATCCTGGTTACAAACTAAAACTGAGGGAAACACATCAAATATAATAGGAGAACTACGACACAACAGAAACACTACACTAAAATGTAACACACACAGAAACGAACTATAATATAAAAATGGCCATTTTCCTGACTTGGTACATTGTACAGGACATTTTAAGGAAAAAATGAATAACTTTCTTGAAATCTCCTTTCGTTAGAGGAACTTTTTCACCTGTCACGACTCCATCAAATCAAAAAATAATCATTTGGGTTACTTTAAATACATAACGTAAGAATGATTAATAATATTAGTTACATGGTGTGTTAGTGACCTAATACGATATATATATATGGAATTTACTAATCCCATATATATCGTATTAGGTCACTAGCACACCGTGTAACGAATTTATCTTACCGACTATCTTCACATGTGGTATTTTGACTAGCGGCCTTTCAAAGTGATCAAGTCTTCAATACTTAATAATCTAAAAGATCCTACAAGATCCTACTTCCATTTGTCTATACAGAAAACAAATGGCAACAACTTTTTAGCTTTAAATTTTTTTTATGAATTTATTTCAATCGTTCATTATATGTGTCAATTTCTTCGTCTGTTGAATCCTTTCAGATTTCCTTTAGAGTCCTTTAACCAATCATATCTCTATAAATATATAGGAGGTAAGATAAGTGATAGTACAAGAGGTATCAAGATTTTACATAAAAACTAATCAACTTCCTGTTGATACCATTTATAAAACATAGGAGAAAGTCAAGTATATACAACCTGCACATTTACCTAAGCTATTAAATTCAAAAACACTCGTGTTTTATACAAAGAGTTTATTCACACGTTTTAAAATCAACCGGTATGTAGATTTCGGGGTGATTAACTGAAATCTGACCATGTAAAGCAGTTTTTAATCGTATATCATAGTTCAAATGTAAAGCAGATATCGTTGTGATGCATGATCTAATGGATACATTAACAATCTGGACACTTAGTGCAGCAGGGTAACTCATAAACATTCAAAATTTAGACATTCGACCTAAAACTGCCTTTTTAGAGTTTTTGGTCACACTATACTACTTGTATTCGAAAGATACTTTAAATGTATCAACAGCTTTTACAAATTTATTTTTCACCAAACTTTATAACTATTCTTTTGGGTACAGCTGTTGCTCATATATAAATCTTATTGACAAGATCTCAAAATGAGACTTTTTGATTTTTGATTTTGTTTTAAGCCCTAATGCCAATATGTTATTCGTTTCAAGAATATAAATACTAATATCAGACAGACGAATTTCTATTCTATATTTCACGGACGGAAAAAGGTATGAGCATACATTCTCCGCTTAATTAATTAACAACAATATAAACAAAAGAAATATTCATTTGACCAAATAGGTCAAATTTCCGAAATTTTCCATCCAGGTAGAACATTTGACAGATGCAGACGGCTCAAATCTTTCCAT
Source organism: Mytilus californianus (assembly GCF_021869535.1). Classification (NCBI taxonomy): domain Eukaryota; kingdom Metazoa; phylum Mollusca; class Bivalvia; order Mytilida; family Mytilidae; genus Mytilus; species Mytilus californianus. Next base: position 21,299,368 of record NW_026262626.1, on the reverse strand, counting down.
TGCAGTTACACCCCTCATTTTAAGAATCGACTAAGCTCTCCATCAGGGTATTTATACTTAATTATTAAAAAATCCATCAGCCGAGGGAATTTATATTAAAAAACATGCTTTAAAAAATAGGGGTTCTCTCCACTTCCGTGAAACGTATCATTTGATTTATTATATGATATTTGTAATTTTTTCTAAATACCCCTTCACCATCGATTCGACTCGTCTGCATATTATGTGACAATCTGGCCGATCGAAAGTGTTAGAGGCCACACTGTGTAAAGCTATACGAAATGCATGCACCAATGGGACAGGGTAATTGCTGAACAAGGTGTGTTTACATACATATTCTTTCTTTTGATATTTTTTTTTAATTTATGTTCAATGCTATTGTCTACAAATAAATAAATAAATATTTATTTTATTATAGTGTCACATATTGATTGACAAATATTTACAAATCACAGTATTCAATAAAACAATCAATATCTGGTCATAAATTTGACTTATGAGACACTTAACACATGCTATGTACATATTAATATAGTTTCACGGTAAAATTCATAAATTTATCATTGAAAGAGTTAAAACATATTTATGCATTTAAAAGCATATATACTTGAGCAAAAAATAAAAATCTGAAATTAATGTTGTTTAAAAAAGTATGAAAATAAATAAAAAAAGAATAAAATATATATATTTTAAGTTTTAAAATAATTTTATCCAAAAATTAACAATTAACATATTTAATTGTCTTATCATAAATTAATCACAGTGACTTTAAAATCATAAAATAGACAGTTACAACTAGTATGTTATTAGTAATAATTAAGAAAATAATTTTCGTCTCATAAAACTCTTGTGTAAACATTTGCTTAAACATTTTTGAATATCAGAACATTTCATTATTTCAACAAGTTTAACATCATCATTTAACTTTGAGAAATTGTCAATATATTTTGAACATTCGAACAACAATTCAAACCTTATGTCATCATATAAGGAGCATTTTAAAAGAAAATATTTTTCAGATTACATGTTAAACTGTTACTGTTGTTGTAATAGTGGCAATTATTAGATTATGATCATCATACGGTTTGGCTGCGGATGTCTCTAGAGTATTGTACATATATTAATTATGATAACAAACAAGATTAGATAAGATAAGATAAGATATTTTTATTCCAATAAAAGAGTTCATGAAGAGCAAAGTAATGTATTACAATGATTTTGATAATTGACACAATAATGTTGATATAAATCATATATAGATATGAATATAATCATCTCAATTCTAAGACGTTAAACCACAGCCAGACCAGAGCCACACGTATTAGTAAAAAAAAGCATAACAATTATATATAATATAACTAACAGGCAAATATTCTCAACAGGTTAAATAAAAACATATCTGTACTATATTGATAGCTTTCTCAGTTGAAAACATTTATTAATATAAATTGCAATAATTTTCAATACCTCTAGGTTTTCTTGAATAAAAAGCCAATTAAATTTGACGGGTGAGTGCAATTACGAGTGGGTGGATCCAGCCATTTCTTAAAGGGGGTTCCAACGAAGGAGAAAGGGGGGCCCAACCCTTCCCCTCCCTAATCCGCCACTGAGGTGGACATGATTCTTGAATCGATGCTTGGGAATTAGTAGGAGTAAGGTTAGAGGGAATTTGGAGTCGGGTAGGAACTAGGTGACGAGGGTAGTAAAATAGAAAAATTCTATGCTTCATAAAGAAAAGTAAGGGTGATGGCATGTTCACTCCTCAATTACAGGGACGGGAACCAGACGAAGAGGATCCATAGTGTATTGTACATATACCAATTATGATTTCAAATTCGAGTGGGTGTATCCAGCCAATTTTTAAAGGGGTTTCCCAACACTGGAGAAAAGGGGGGTTCCAACCCTCGGACCTTCCCCTCCCTAATCCGCTCCTGAGGTGGACATGATTTTTTAATCGAGGCTTGGGAATGAGTGGGAGTTAGGTTAGAGGTAATTGGGAGTCGGGCGTAAACCAGGTGACAAGGGTAGTAAAATAGAAAATTTCTTTGCTTCACCAAAAAAGTAAAGAGGGATGGAAGAGGGAACTACCCCATGTTCACGCCTCAATTACAGGAACGGGAACCATATGAAGAGGGTAGAAAACAAGGGATAATATATGCCTCACTGACAAAATTGTAAGGGAGAGAGAAGTGGGAATCATCCCATGTTCACTTTCTCGATTACAGGGGTTAGTGTATTAAGTCACTAAACGAATTGAAGAATTAAGTCACTAACTTGATGAATTAAGTCACTAACTTGATGAATTGAAGAATTAAGTCACTAAATTGATTTAAGAATTCTTTTTTTAATGTTTTTCACAATTTCGTTACCCCAAATTTAACAGTTTTATTGATAGCAGTACTTTTACCTCTCAACCAAACATCACTCAAACTATTATTGAGTTAATTGATTGAAGATTCCAGCTGTATACATTTTTATACGCCTGTGTTTTAAAACGGAACAAATTATGGTATACCGTTGTCTGTCTGACATCATCAGGTGGTACAATAACTACAATCTGCTGTCACCATTTCACAAGACACTTTGGTGAATTGTTTATAAATAAATATCTATTGATGTAAGCTCCCTCTCGATTTTTAGAAATTTCAGATTTAATGTTTTGGATAAAAAGAGGTGGGGTTGCAGTTTTCAGACTATAGCTTAAAAATACTTTCACAAATTCCTATGACACTTTGGTGAATAGTTTAAATCTACTGATTTTTATTTTTATAAACTTCAGATTTTACGTCTGAATCATTTATTGGAGTTTATAAAAAGGGGTATTTCCACGTATTCGACATATAGCTTAGTTTCCTTTTAACCCTTAAAATGTAATACACACAGAAACGAACTATAATATAACAATGGCCATTTTCCTGACTTGGTACAGGACATTTTAATAAAAAAAAAATGGTGACGCTCTGATGAAAAAAGTTCGAAAGCCAAAAAAAAAAAAGTACAAAGTTGAAGTAAAAAAGGGATAATTTTATGCTTCACCAAAAAAATATTAAGGGGGAGGGAACTGGAAATTACCCAATGTTAATCCCTCAATTATAGGAGCGAGAACCAGATGAAGAGGGATCCAATGGATATTAATACAGAAACCGTTCTTTTGTTTTGTTGTAAAAATGAAACAGTACTTCTCTATAAGCCCTGAAACCACATTTACAGGAAGCCGTACATGCAATACCCTGAATCCCTGACACATTATTTAAATAAATAGACATCACTGCAGTATATTAGTGCAAAACAATAATGTACTTTGTAATCAATGAATTTAACTTTACAAAATTAACTAATTGCAATCTTTATATTTGCTTTAAATATGCATGATATATTTGCGACTGTACATCAAGCAGTCAACAACCAAGATTTAATTTATGTGTTGCAAATTATTATGTTTAATATAAACAACTGACTTTGAACAAACCAATGCTAATAAATTACCACTTAATCAATAGTTAGAGCACTGAGAAAACTTGCACTAGTCTAGTAAAAACTGGCGAGATGATAATACGGGTGTCATTCGGTTTATCGAGATAAATGATCGTGAAAGAATACCTAAAGGTGGTCAAGTATTGCAATTGGATCGTGAAAGCTCTGGTACCGGATCGTGAATTCAATCTTATCGAGAAGACATATGCAAGGTCAATTACTAATCTAATTTAATCAATTACACGGACATATTTACAACAAAATAAAACTGAGAGCCGTGGTGTAGTGGTTAGTGCTTTGGACTACTAACACAAAGGTTCCTGGTTCCATTCCCGATCCGGGATGAACATTTTAGGGACTGAATTTTCGGCTCTCCCTTGACACCATTTGCGAGTATAGTCTTGAAGAAACGATGATTGTCCGTCGAAAGAGGACGATAATGGCTGACCCGTGTTAAGAGAGAGCCATATCTCTTGCACGTTAAAGAAACCCTTGTAGATTTCGAAAAAGAGCATGCTAATGGCACTACAAGGCAGCACTCGCACCCGCAAAGTGGAAAGGGATTAATATAAGTTGCAAAACTTGTTTCCCAATCCACTATAAATAAATATGTTTAAACAAAAATAAAACAGTCTGTCAAAATGGTTCAATATTATGATCAGAATGTGAGAAAATCCAGGTGTAAAAGTTACACACCATTATACCGACAGCCCATTGTTCCAACAGCCCATTGGTCCGACAACCCATTAGTCCGACAACCAAATATTCCGGCACCTATCAAGTATCAGCGTATCAGGGTAAAATAAAAATGTTCAGACTGTCTGTATTATTACGTATATGTTAACACATGACATGGGTAAAATCTCTTTGTTCTTACTGTGCTATAATCTAGATAATGCACAGCATTAACTACCTCAGATATACTGCACAGTTCAAAAGTTCTCTGACCTTTAGGGCTAACCCTGGATTTTGAAAGGTGTATAATTCCATAAAATTAAAAATATATCACCGAGTGTAGCAAGACTAAAACAATTTTTGACTATTTTATGCTAAAACATGATATGTTTTCAAATCAAAGAGCATAAAATAAAATATTTAATAATATCAATGTAAATATTAAATCAGTGTTTCAGTCAAACCGGATAAAAATTATTTTTTGTAACTTTTGCCAAAAAAAGGGATGTATTTTAGAATATACAAATAAATAAAATCTGATTTAGATTAGTTATGTGCTCAATGGAATTTATTTACGACTGATAAGATAAGTATGCCTTTTTTGTGACTAGGATCGAATTTGACAAGGATCATATTTAAGAACTGTCAGAATAATCTGTCATAGAACTGTTCTAAACTATCCTAGAGCAGTTCTACCCTAGAACTGTCTAAGTAGAACTATCAGAATCAGTTCTAGGGTAGAACTGTCTAAAACTGTTCTAGGTAGAACTGTCCAAAAACAGTTCTAGTCGTAGAACTGTCCAAAACAGTTCTAGTCGTAGAACTGTTAGCAGAACTGACCAAATCAGTTCTAACCGTAGAACTGTCAGCAGAATTCGAATTACGTTATACAGGGAATTATTTGTACAGATTTTCATCAAACTATTTTTAACAAATTCGGCAGGGTCAGCATATGATTTGCTTTATAAAATACAGACTCTATTCTGTGTATTGGATATTGTGTGACTCCAATATGGCCAAATCCAACCCGCCACTGTAAGGATTTGGCGGACGACTCTGCCTTAACCAATGAATGGTAGACAAAACAAGAGTAAGTCCAGGAGAAGGGAAATCATTCACAAAGAAACACGCGGGACAAGAATGTCACACATTGTCTTATAAACATAATTTTTTATTAGTTGTCAATGGCTTTGCACTAGCTGTCAATAACTGCGAATACTCTTAGATCTGTACTTTGTGTTTTTGTTGTTTTGAGGGATGTATAAATACCCTATCACGTCCGGTATGTATAAGTGTTAAAAGTTTGTGTGCTTTGTATCGATCTGATAAGTTAAGCCCTTTTCAAATAATTTCTAACCCCGCCACATTCTTAATGTGCCTGTCTAAAGTTAGTAGCTGGTAGTTTAGTGGTTGTCGTTGGTTCATATCTGTCATATTTGTTTTTCGTAAATGGTTTTGTTGCAATTTATCAGTCCTGCCGCTCCCCCAACCATTATAAAAGAGGCATGTTTTTCTAGATTTTAAAATAAGCTCGGGATACAAAATCGGTACCCTACAAATATATTGAATTTCATCTTTCAGACTATGTCTGGTCGGTCGTTATAAGAAGTGTTGTGTACTGTCTCCGTATTTCGTGGATTTACATTCCTGTACATGATATTCATAAAATCGCACGGGTTGGTGTCTTGGTAGAAGCTGGAATTGTTCATCTTTTCGAAGCACATATTTCGTCCTGTGTGTCTTCTTATTTTTTATGACCTGGGTTTGTATGTGTCTCTTTGTTTTTCTCATTTTGACTGACGCTACAAGGGGTATAAAGTGTTGCGACCAAAGAGGATGGGTAGTGTTATCCAACTCTGATATATTTATCTATGTAGTTTATAGTGGTGAAACCTCATTCCCCTGATACGCGAAAGGGGTAAACCGAAAAGAAGATAGATAAAGACAAAAAAAAAAAAAAAAAAAACAACAGCGAACTAGAACAGCACAGAATCATCGGACAGTGGACACACAATTTTAAACGCCGAATAATAAAGACAAAAAAATTTTACCAAGACCCATAAAACAAAAGAGACGAGGATAAGGACTGAGCAATTGCAATAAACATGTGTATCAACTCCAATATACTGAGACAAATATCCCGCATGAGAAGAATACTCGAAATCAAAACGGGCAACCACAAATATTATATAGAACGGAGTTGGTCTTTTAGAGAAAATTTACCCATACACATGCAGACAGATGCATTGTCGGAATTATGAGCTGTCGGAATATAATGGGCTGTCAGAATAATGGACTGTCGGAGTAATGGGTTGTCGGAAAAGTGGGCTGTCGGAGTAATGGGCTGTCGGAATAATGGTTGTCGGACTAACAGACTGTCACCGTTCTAAAAGTACATTGTTTTTACAAAACGACAAAAGGCAGATTGCTCCTCGAAATTTCAATGGCATTGAAAAAGTAAACAAACATGATTTATTTTCATAATTCGAATGACTTTACTACTTATCTCCAAAAAAAGGTATTTCATTCGAATGAATCAAATGGTTCTCAAAGATATTTTGTGTAAGCATAATCAGAAACTCGGTAAAAGAAGAAATATTTACACAAAATTGATGTTTCGGATCGTGAAAGATCATGTACCACTTTTTGTGGGATCGTGAAAAGGATCGTGAATGATCTGATGCTACTAAGACGTTTAAATCATTCTTCAATTATATAAAAACTTATATTTGTATTGGTATAGAATAAAACTAGATTTGCAAGACTAACTTGGGTTTCTTTTGTTAATGGTGAATAGGGCTATGATCGTGCAATGCCATTGGATCTACTTATCTTATAATACCACATTAACTAGGTGAATTATAATAATATTAGTCTTTTTGTCCGTCCTTCATAAGTTTTATTTTCTTATAAAAATTTAAGTTTGTTTCATTTTGTATTTATTAATTTTCATTGCTCTTTTTATGCCCATTATATTCATACAGCGAAGATCCTCATTAAGCATTTCAAAGTATTAATATTTTAAAACCTCGACTGTGCCTTATTTCATGGATCAAGGTTTAGTTTTGTGGCCAAGTCCGTATTACGGATATGGCTGTAGCTGATGTAAGGTATAATTGTAAGGTGTACATTTTCGACTAGAAAAGTTTCAACTAACCTTGGCCTCATTATCATGCATAACTGGGCAATGTTTATTTTATGTGCTTCGGTATTTTGCTTATATACCTGTATGCTATGGGGCCACTCTCTTTGGTGTATGGTGTACATGTGTTTTAACGTTGCATACCAATATTATTGGCTAAATAGTGGCTGTAAGTAGATAGGTCTGCTTGAATTGTAATACACCGATTCTCATAGCTGAATTTTTTACAAGCGGACTGAAAAGGGTATGATATCGCTTTTGACATACCAGTGCAGATTCAGTAAAAGTTGAAACGATTGAGAATAGAGCTTAATCGGTTAAACAACAGTTCAAGCTTGGCATCCTAGTCGAAATATACGTTGAATGAAAATTTCCCCACTAAGTTTGGTACAATGACGTTTATTGTCAAAACACTTAAACAAACAATTATTTAGAAATAACGTTATCTTTGTAACTCTTATGTTTTCGTCGGCGCAGCCACGAAATAACAATAGTGTCATACTATGTATGTACAAACGACACTCAACATAACTGAAAGTAACAACCCTTACAAAATAAAATGCGTACACATGCAGATATTTCCAAGGAGAATGCATTTAAAGATACATATAAACCTTTTTTCGACAGTTTACGCTCGTAGAGGTCCTTCTATTTTGGAAATCAACTTATCTAGACACGTTTTAGTTATTGTTTGAACTTTCGAGGTAAAAGGTTGAATTTTGGAAAAAAAATTAAAAGCTTGAATGTTCGTTATTTTGACCGGCAGTCCTGTTCATATCTTAAATATTTTTGGAGTTATAATCTTCTGTATTGGTATCTGCCATATCTCGTACGTTGTTACTTAAAAACATAAAATAGCTTGATAAAAACACTTCCGACATTTAAACAAAATATTTTACTAATGATACTGGGAAGATCCTGATGTTGTTGTGGACAAACCCATGTAAGAAATTAATACCTCAAAGGAACACAAATAGAACCATACAAATATAACATGCTTGCAGCTTCTTGGATGCCATGTCGCATATTAGAATCACATCATGCAGAAATGCAGCTTATTTGATCCTCTTCTTATTTTGAGCTTTTCCTGCTATCCAAAATAAAAATTGTGAAACATTTTTTATCGTTATCATTTGGCAATACATGCAATCTTCTTCTTTTTTACGTAAATCTCTATAGCGTTGGAGCCCACTCAGCTAGCTGTGTTCCCTTAAAGGATCATTGTTAAAAATGTTAATGTATTCAAATAGAAGTTATTCCAAATGTTGAAAGGAATGGAAAGTTTGAAATGCACAAAATTTATTTACAGGAATGTACATTATTATATACACGAAGCAGACATAGTATGTTGGCCAATAAGCAGATTTGATATTAATAGCAATTTTTATCTAAATAAAATCTATCAACGATTGGCACTGATTTAAATTAGTGTCTCCTTAACGACAGTCTTGAACATTAAAACTAAATATCAAATAAAAGACACTGCTATTTTTAGTGTCTGGTACAGGTTGGCTGTCACTGTACACCACAGTTTAACATAGAAACCTATTGTGTAAAACCAGAGATATCTTTGTCAGAAAACACTGTCAAACATCCAAATATACTATCCACACTGATATGTGTCCACACTTGTTATATTTAAAAAAAATCATTTTTTTTATCAAACTTGTTGAAATATTTAGAATTGAAAATGACATGGTTTGTCGATGAATTATACAATAATTGGTTAAAAAATCGTCTTCAATAAATGCATTTAATTGACAAAATGAATTAACAAAATTGAAAAGGTATTTTTGACAAAAATACCAAGAAAGACAATATAAATATAGCTCACCTACTTTTAACGGGAATTTACAGTCATTTCTTTATACAGTTGTACAGCGAACTATTATGGTCGCGTCTTTGATCAAGAGGTTAAGCACTTCATGAAGCTCAGAGTTTGACAAAGACATTTGGTTTTCACAGGAGTATTATTACACAAACGTTTTCTGGATGATTTCTTGGGTTAAATTACAAAACACACAATTCTACCATAAACAAACTAACTTCACCAGGCGTGTAGATTACTGATCAATATCTGGACTATTATGTAAGACAACTCCATACTTTTCAAAGGAAAATTCAATACATTTCAAGCACTTTTGACTGTACGTAGAGATTACATATTTTCTTTCAAACTTTATTGTAGAATAGCAATCCTTGTAACTTTAAGAAAACAAATGAATCATTTTGTGAAACAACATATTAGACCATATAACAATTTCCGCGATAGGAATTTCGACATTTCAAATTTCTAAATTCTTAATGTTCATGTCGATTAGAGTGTAAATTCAGTAAGTAGAAATTAGTATTACACGATTTTTATTTTTATATTAACGTTTTGTTTTTGGCTTTGTTTACTGCCGAAATTTATTGTCTGATTTCTATAAGTATCTTCAACACTAAATGCAAATAAAAAATTTAAGAAGTTTTATGGTGCATATTATATAAATATATATAACGACATTAAATTTTCATAATGACTAAACTCGCTCAGGTCTTTTAAAAATGGTATTTTACGAGAAGTAACATTCAATTTATGTAAAATTAGTATATCTTTCATTTCGTATTGATACCCGTGTCCTGATTTTGTAGAGATAGAGATGAACTAATTTGGAGGGGGATGGGGGAGTTAAAGATTGAAAAGAGAAACACTTTTTCTTCAGTTTACTTAATATTTAGGGAGATAAGCAGCAGATCAATTAGACTTTGCTTAGATGCGACATGTATTCAAAGATTTATAAAGTAGAAAACGTTATTTGGAGGGGGAGGTAGGAGTCAAAGATTGAAAAAAGAAACAATGTTTTCTTCAGTTTACTTAATATTTTAAATTTAGGTTAATCACTCCTAGGTTCATCTTCCTTTAAGGATATTATAATTTTGAGGACAAAAGGCAAGCAATTTATACTCAATAACTCTTTCAGTTTAGATTTTTCTAACACATTTAAAAAGTACACCAAACCGAGCTTAAACTGTAAAGGATGTAGATTATACGTCAATAAGACAGCAATCAAACGACAAAACCAAATAAAGGACATCTAGAGGGCAACATATAGTATAGTTTTCAACAAAAGATACAGAGGAGATAACTTCTAACCTCTCATTAGAACTGTCAGAATAATCTGTCATAGAACTGTTCTAAACTATCCTCGAGCAGTTCTACCCTAGAACTGTTCTAAGTAGAACTATCAGAATCAGTTCTAGGGTAGAACTGTCTTAAACTGTTCTAGGTAGAACTGTCCAAAACAGTTCTAGTCGTAGAACTGTCCAAAACAGTTCTAGTCGTAGAACTGTTAGCAGAACTGACCAAATCAGTTCTAACCGTAGAACTGTCAGCAGAATTCGAATTACGTTATACAGGGAATTATTTGTACATATTTTCATCAAACTATTTTTAACAAATTCGGCAGGGTCAGCATATGATTTGCTTTATAAAATACAGACTCTATTATGTGTATTGGATATTGTGTGACTCCAATATGGCCAAATCCAACCCGCCACTGTAAGGATTTGGCGGACGACTCTGCCTTAACCAATGAATGGTAGACAAAATAAGAGTAAGTCAAGGAGAAGGAAAATCATTCACAAAGAAACACGCGGGACAAGAATGAAACACATTGTCTTATAAACATGATTTTTTATTAGTTGTCAATGGCTTTGAACTAGCTGTCAATAACTACGAATACTCTTAGATCTGTACTTTGTGTTTTTGTTGTTTTGAGGGATGTATAAATACCCTGTCACGTCCGGTATGTATAAGTGTTAAAAGTTTGTGTGCTTTGTATCGATCTGATAAGTTAAGCCCTTTTCAAATAATTTCTAACCCCGCCACATTCTTAATGTGCCTGTCTAAAGTTAGTAGCTGGTAGTTTAGTGGTTGTCGTTGGTTCATATCTGTCATATTTGTTTTTCGTAAATGGTTTTGTTGCAATTTATCAGTCCTGCCGCTCCCCCAACCATTATAAAATAGGCATGTTTTTCTAGATTTTAAAATAAGCTGGGGATATAAAATCGGTACCCCTACAAATATATTGAGTGTCATCTTTCAGACTATGTCTGCTCGATCGTTATAAGAAGTGTTGTGTACTGTCTCCGTATTTCGTGGATTCACATTCCCGTACATGCTATTCATAAAATCGCACGGGTGGGTGTCTTGGTAGAAGCTGGAATTGCTCATCTTTTCGAAGCACATATTTCGTCCTATGTGTCTTCTTATTTTTTATGACCTGGGTTTGTATTTGTCTCTTTGTTTTTCTCATTTTGAACGACGCTACAAGGGGTATAAAGTGTTGCGACCAAAGAGGATGGGTAGTGTTATTCAACTCTGATATATTTTTTTTTGTAGTTTATAGTGGTGAAACCTCACTCCCCTGATACGCGAAAGGGAAAAACCGAAGATCTAGTGAAAAGAAGATAGATAAAGACAAAAAAAAAAAAACAACAGCGAACTAGAACAGCACAGAATCATCGGACAGTGGACACACAATTTTAAACGCCGAATAATAAAGACAAATAAAATTTAACAAGACCCGTAATACGAAAGAGACGAGGATAAGGACTGAGCAATTTCAATAAACATGTGTATCAACTCCAATATACTGAGACAAATATCCCGCATGAGAGGAATACTCGAAATCAAAACGGGCAACCACAAATATTATATAGAACGAAGTTGGTCTTTTTAGAGAAAATTTACCCATACACATGCAGACAGATGCATTGTCGGAATTATGAGCTGTCGGAATATAATGGGCTGCCAGAATAATGGGCTGTCGGAGTAATGGGTTGTCGGAATAGTGGGCTGTCGGAGTAATGGGCTGTCGGAATAATGGTTGTCGGACTAACAGACTGTCACCGTTCTAAAAGTACATTGTTTTTACAAAACGACAAAAGGCAGATTGCTCCTCGACATTTCAATAGCATTGAAAAAGTAAACAAACATGATTTATTTTCATAATTCGAATGACTTAACTACTTATCTCCAAAAAAAAAGTAAATTTCATTTAAATGAATCAAATGATTCTCAAAGATATTTTGTGTAAGCATAATCAGAAACTCGGTAAAAGAAGAAATATTTACACAAAATTGATGTTTCGGATCGTGAAAGATCATGTACCACTTTTTGAAGATCGTGAAAAGGATCGTGAATGATCTGATGCTTATAAGACGTTTAAATCATTCTTCAACTATATAAAAACTTATATTTGTTATTGGTATAGAAAAAAAACTAGATTTGCAAGACTAACTTGGGTTTCTTTTGTTAATGGTGAATAGGGCTATGATCGTGCAATGCCATTGGGTCTAATTATCTTATAATACCACATTAACTAGGTGAATTATAACAATATTAGTCTTTTCGTCCGTCCTTCATAAGTTTTATTTTCTTATACAAATTTAAGTTTGTTTCATTTTGTATTTATTAATTTTCATTGCTCTTTTTATGCCCATTGTATTCATACAGCGAAGATCCTCATTAAGCATTTCAAAGTATTAATATTTTAAAACCTCGACTGTGCCTTATTTCATGGATCAAGGTTTAGTTTTGTGGCCAAGTCCGTATTACGGATATGGCTGTAGTTGATGTAAGGTATAATTGTAAGGTGTACATTTTCGACTAGAAAAGTTTAAACTAACCTTGGCCTCATTATCATGCATAACTGGGCAATGTTTATTTTATGTGGTTCGGTCTTTTGCTTATATACCTGTATGCTATGGGGCCACTGTCTTTGGTGTATGGTGTACATGTGTTTTAACGTTGCATACCAATCTTATTGGCTAAATAGTGGCTGTAAGTAGGTAGGTCTGCTTGAATTGTAATACACCGATTCTCATAGCTGAATTTTTTACAAGCGGACTGAAAAGGGTATGATATCGCTTGTGACATACCAGTGCAGATTCAGTAAAAGTTGAAACGATTGAGAATAGAGCTTAATCGGTTAAACAACAGTTCAAGCTGGGCATCCTAGTCGAAATATACGTTGAATGAAAATTTCCCCACTAAGTTTGGTACAATGACGTTTATTGTCAAAACACTTAAACAAACAATTATTTGGAAAAAATGTATCTTTGTAACTTTTTTTTTTCGTCGGCGCAGCCACGAAATAACAATAGTGTCATACTATGTATGTACAAACGACACTCAACATAACTGAAAGTAACAACCCTTACAAAATAAAATGCGTACACATGCATATATTTCCAAGGAGGATTAATTCAAAGATACATATAAACCCTTTTTCGACAGTTTACTCTCGTAGAGGTCCTTCTATTTTGGAAATCAACTTATCTACACACGTTTTAGTTATTGTTTGAACTTTCGAGGTAAAGGGTTGAATTTTGAAAAAAAAATTGAAAACTTGAATGTTCGTTCTTTTGACCGTCAGTCCTGTTCATATCTTAAATTATTTAGGAGTTATAATCATCTGTATTGGTATCTGCCATATCTCGTACACTGTTGTTACTTAAAAACATAAAATAGCTTGATAGAAACACTTCCGACATTTAAACAAAATATTTTACTAATGATACTGGGAACATCCTAAAAAAAAATACAGTTTTGTTGTGGACAAACCCATGTAAGAAATTAACACCTCAAAGGAACACAAATAGAACCATACAAATATAACATGCTTGCAGGTTCTTGGATGCCATGTCGCATATTAGAATCACATCATGCAGAAATGCAGAAATGCAGCTTATGTGATCCTCTTCTTATTTTAAGCTTTTCCTGCTATCCAAAATAAAAATTGTGGAATCTTCTTCTCTTTTACGTAAATCTCTATAGCGTTGGAGCCCACTCAGCTAGCTGTGTTCCCTTAAAGGATCATTGTTAAAAATGTTAATGTATTCAAATAGAAGTTATTCCAAATGTTGAAAGGAATGGAAAGTTTGAAATGCACAAAATTTAATTACAGAAATGTACATTATTATATACACAAAGCAGACATAGTATGTTGGCCAATATGCAGATTTGATATTAATAGCAATTTTTATCTAAATAAAATCTATCAACGGTTCGCACTGATTTAAATTAGTGTCTCCTTAACGACAGTTTTGAACATTAAAACTAAATATCAAATAAAAGACACTGCTATTTTTAGTGTCTGGTACAGGTTGGCTGTCACTGTACACCACAGTTTAACATAGAAACCTTTTGTGTAAAACCAGAGATATCTTTGTCAGAAAACAATGCCAAATATCCAAATATACTATCCACACTGATATGTGTCCACACTTGTTATATTTAAAAAAAAATCATTTTTTTTTATCGAACTTGTTGAAATATTTAGAATTGAAAATGACACGGTTTGTCGATGGATTATACAATAATTGGTTATAAAATCGTCTTTAATAAATGCATTTAATTGACAAAATGAATTAAAAAAATTGAAAAGGTATTTTTGACAAAAATACCAAGAAAGACAATATAAATATAGCTCACCTACTTTTAACGGGAATTTACAGTCATTTCTTTATACAGCTGTACAGCGAACTATTATGGTCGCGTCTTTGATCAAGAGGTTAAGCACTTCATGAAGCTCAGAGTTTGACAAAGACATTTGGTTTTCACAGGAGTATTATTACACAAACGTTTTCTGGATGATTTCTTGGGTTAAATTACAAAACACACAATTCTACCATAAACAAACTAACTTCACCAGGCGTGTAGATTACTGATCAATATCTGGACTATTATGTAAGACAACTCCATACTTTTCAAAGGAAAATTCAATACATTTCAAGCACTTTTGACTGTACGTAGAGATTAGATATTTTCTTTCAAACTTTATTGTAGAATAGCAATCCTTGTAACTTTATGAAAACAAATGAATCATTTTGTGAAACAACATATTAGACCATATAACAATTTCCGCGATAGGAATTTCGACATTTCAAATTTCTAAATTCTTAATGTTCATGTCGATTAGAGTGTAAATTCAGTAAGTAGAAACTAGTATTACACGATTTTTATTTTTATATTAACGTTTTGTTTTTGGCTTTGTTTACTGCCGAAATTTATTGTCTAATTTCTATAAGTATCTTCAACACTAAATGCAAAAAAAAAAATTAGGAAGTTTTATGATGCATATTATATAAATCAAATCCAACTATTAAGGTCATCATAGCGGAAATTGTCAATTGACCCTTTATGGTAGTTTTTACCGTTGAAAAAAATATTTTCACCAATTTGTTTTATTATTTTTGTTTTGTTGCAAAAACTATAGCAATTACTTAGAAACTGCCATTGCAAATGATCAGGACAAGATGTACATACATATTTTATGATGGTATGATACTAAACCCCTAACGGGAGGGATTGTGCTTGATACTCAAATGATGACGACATAATCTTTCAATCGGTTTGATTGAGGTCTGGAGCTGGCATGTCAGTAACCTTGTAAATTTATGTCTCATTGTCAATTTCTTTAGTTTCTTTTGTTACCTATTCTGACATCGGACTCAGACTTCTTTTGAGCTGAGTTTTACTGTGCGTATTGCTGTGTGGTTTTTTTCTACATTGACTGAAGGTATAGGGGAGGGTTGAGGTCTCAAAAAACACATTTAACCCCGCCGCATTTTTGCGCGAGTCCAGAGTGAGGATCCTCTGGCCTTTGTTAGTCTTGTATGATTATTAAGTTTAGTTCATTTATACATTTATATATTTCGGAGTTTAATATGACGTTCATTATCACTAAACTAGTACACATTTTTGTTTATGTGCAAGCTAAAGCACGCCTACGGGTACTGGATGTTCGAGTTTGTATTTTCGTGAGACGAAAATAATCTGAAATATGTTCAATCCACCATTTACTACATTTGAAAATACCTGTAACAAGTAAGGAATATGATAGTTGTTGTCCATTCGTTTGATGTGTTTTATCATTTGATTTTGCCATTTGATTGGGGACTTACCGTTTTAAATTTTCCTCGGAGTTCAATATTTTTGTGATTTTACTTTCCCTATTATATAATAATATTTTAGTACTTAGTAACTTTACTTAAAATTCTGCATGAAATAATTGCTATGAATTTTCTATTCTAGAATTTCCTTTTTTGTTTCAGATGATGAAGACATCCATATTGATATTTTATATCTGTATATATTGTTCAGCTTTTTTCACAATTGCTGAATTAAAGGAAAAAGAATCAAAACATAGATTAGCCAAACGTGGTGCTTTTGCCTTACCATCAATGGTCGATCTGCTAATAACAAGCTCTTTTCGTATGAGAACAGATTTTGCCAACAATGAATTGCAATCTGCAGGTGAGGTTGCTCTTTTGGTCGTTGGGAGTATTCCAGTTATCGGTGACATCATACGTCTAATCACTGACCGTCCAAATCAGAGATATGATATCGAAAGGGGATTAAGAGAGATTAATGGAAACTTGAAAGTTTTGAATAACAACATTAAAAAGATTGGAATCAAAGTAGAAGAACTATCTAAAAAAATAGATTTATCGGTCTTGAAAAATCAGGTTGCTACTGATAAACGGGAAATATCAAACTGTTATGAGGATTTTTTACTTTTTCTTCCAAATCCATTATCCCGTGCTGAACACGATCGACTTAAAAACTGTTATTCTAAATTTTCATATGTCCGCCAAATTGGAAGCATACTTAAAAACGATAAGCTGACATTTATGCAAAAGCCTATATTCGACCAAATTATAGAAGTCACCGGTTATTGTGATGGGGAAAGAATCAAAGACGTTTTTGGATTTCTTCTCGGTATATATATAGAAGGTTGCATAGCTTTAATCACTTCAGAAGTGTTGGAATATGGAGAAGAATCCACAACTTTTAAGGACGAATGCGTTACTACTTTACGAGTTTCAACCAACGTACTGAAAGATATTCTCTTCAACTGCAAATTAGTGCCGTGCAACAAATATATTCAAGTTATGACAGATATTTTGAAGACAAATCAAACATCTGCCATCGAATTACAATTGCAAGCCGTATTCCCCTGGTTCAAGTTTGTTATTGTGTCGTTACGAAAAGGGAAAAATTCTGGAATATCTCTATATAATCTACATGTTTTCAACTATATTGCCCTTTCAAGCAGTGGGTACGTGTATCGCGTGCTTATATGGTCAACCTATTACTTTTTTGTATATAATTTCGGAGACACATACGGTGTTGGATACAAGGAAAACGAAGTGGAGTTTATGTACAATGGACAGCATTTGACCGAATCAACGACTAATGGACTAACCATGTTAGAGGGTGTCGTTGCCAATATCAAGATGATTCTGCCAATATGCAATCATGACGTAAACCATGACATTGATTCTAATATTAAGGATCTCCAATCACAGAATAATAGATCAATTCCAGGTTGGTCAATAGCATTAATCGTTATTTCTGCAGTGATTGCTCTGATTATTGCTTTTTGCATCTATCGATGCTGTCGAGATGAATTATGTTAACGTAGTAACATGAGTTCGCCTTGCAAAATGAATTATTTGAGTAACCAGTAGGAAATTACCAGTACCTAAGAAATTATTCGTTTTTGGCATGACATGCAATCAATTATGGCGTCCATAATTTGTTTGAAACAGTAACATTTAAAAAAAACAAAGCAATATCAAATCTTACTTTAAATAAATTCATTATCTGCATAGTTGAAGGAGGATTATGGACTGAAAAACTAAACTAAATATTTTTATTCGTTAGAGTATACATTGCTGATTGTAATATGTTTCAGTGTTTCTTGGTAATTGAATTACGTGCAGTTGTTAAAAACACATTGACACACAGTTATCTCAATTGATACAACAACGAAAAAATCAAAAGAATTTTGTGTTAAAATAAGTGGAAAAACAATTTTGTGTATACTCAGTACATAGATGATGGTAAATGGTTATTCTACATATAAGATATCACGTTAATATATCCCAGTTTCATTGCTTACATGAGTTTTTTTTTTAAAGTTAATCTGTATGATTCTGAAAATCACTTTTACTAACCAATTATTCGAACAAGTGTTTTGAACGTTTAATTTTCGATTGAAAGGATACAAAATATTTTCAAACGGAGATCATGTTAAACATTATACAAGAAAACCTGAGTTTGTGATAATGTCTGTTTTGAAACATCCTGGACTCTTTAACATAAGTATTTTTGTATATTTTTTTTGATGTATTTTTAGTTTTGAAGTTTGACAGTTCTATGTTTAGCAGTTATATCGTTGATATGTTTTGTTTTGTTGAATGTTTTACAACAGACGTACTGTATTGATTTTTTTATTTTAATTCGATTAACACTACAAATAGAAGATGTGGTAAGATTGGCAATGTAGAAACCCGGTGATAAATCATAATTGGTAGGTCACATTGGGGGAAAATGACTACATTTGGAACATATCCGTTGCCATCTGTGAAACAGATATTCTTTATCAGTCAACAAACTCGTGATGGCGCCATTAAAATTTTACAAAGGGGTGATTTCAACTTCATCACTTGACACTCTTCGTTAAATAATTTCCTTTCGAGCAGCAAACCTCTTCAAATTTTAATAGGAAACACAAGCCCTGAATATCGTATCAACTGGGGAAATATACTCCATATGCATGCACTGCTAGAATGTTACTACAATTGGGAAGCTGAAATCAAGTCTTTTGTTGTCAAGTTTTGTTTTCAACTGACCTTCATTGTCGATTTCTAGATGTCAGTCAAGATATAAATAAAGGCAACAGTAATATATCGGTGTACAAAAGTCGTAACTCGATTTAGATAAACAAAAATAAGAATAAAGCAGACTTAACTGTATTTGATGTATCCTTTATCTCAAGTTCTGTGTGATAGATGTTTTCAATATACTAGTAGTTGCCACATTTGAATGATTAGGTGAGAGAGCATTATCTCTATAGAGAAACGAGAAATAAAGGGATACTGCTAACTTCTTGTCTTTATTCCTAAGACGTTTTTGTATGAATTCAGCCTAAATGAACAAGTCAGAACGCAGCTGGTTCCCATGGGGATGTCGATTTTTTGTTGAAAAAGCGTCCTGCAGACGTAACAAATATGACGTCAATCAAGAAATCAAACATCTTGATAATATCCGTTTTAAAGAATTGTTTGTTTGAATAAGAGTGAATTTTTACTAGATACTTAAAAAAAATGCCTGTACCAAGTCAGGAATACGACAATTGTTATCCATTCGTTTGATGTGTTTGAGCTTTTGATTTTGCCATTTGATTAGGGACTTTACTTTTTGAATTTTCCTCAGAGTTTTTTGTGATTTACCTTTTTTGTTTCTACATTAGCCATTCTCTTTACGAGACAAAGCAGGACCAGTTCTTTCAATTTGTCTTTTAGTGAGGAATTTGGTAAAATTGTGTTAAGAGTAGAAAAGTTAACTTTATATATGATGAAAGAGTCTTAAGATTGTTTGTACTCAAAAGATTTTTAGAATTTTTAAATATCCACATCGGATTCAGATAATCTCTAGAATATGTAGTTAATAACCTTGAAGCTCAACTTTCATTGGTAATAAATTTGACGTTAATAATTCAGAAAGAAGTTTCGTTGAGCGATTAGACAATATAACGGTGTTTATTAGGACACTTATGTAATTAAACCAATAAAGTGAAGGAAGATCCAGTTCTTCATATTTGGTTGATATCCCAAAGGAACACAGACCAATGATAATACAGGATTTATGTCCTTGGAATGTGTCGTGTTGGTATATATTGAGTTTCTAAGTAAATTGTTGATACTCAATTTGTATTTATTAAACAGTTTATGTAATGTAATACACACACACACACACACACACACACACACACACACACACACACACACACACAAATATGCTTTATCTATGAGGACAATAACTTCCAAACAGAATATGTAGACAGCTCTCTCACGAGGCAAAAACCCTAAATGTTAAATATAAAGGCATACACTATATGTACAGACATGTGGACACATTCTACTGCATCCACACAGCACGAGTAACAAACCCTGCAGTAAATATAAAAAAATAAAAAGGTGGTATAATTGTCAATAAGACATGTCGCCACCAGCGACCTATTTATTACAGGTTGTTTGACATCGTGAGTTAGATTTTAGGATTTGAAATTCAATCTGAGTGTGTCGTTGTACCATTTGAAAGCATAATGCAAATGAAATAAACAGGAATGATAGAAAACAATAACAAATAACACGCAAAATGGTAGTTTGCAAGATTCCGTTGTTCATTTTAGAAATTGTCAATTTTGTCAGTGTTACATGTGCATTGATGTGTAAATAATGTGTATACAGGGACTAATGTTCATAGTTTTTTAACCTAGTTTAGACTCGAACAGACCCGTTAATATGGTTAATGTTATTTGAACCAATTAATAAACAAACAATCGGCATACCTATGGAAACCAACTGGTCCTTTATTTAGATGAGACTAACTTCATACAGAAACTTCTGAGGACGAGAGAAAGGAAGTTAACAAGCATCATTCTCTTTCCGCTTTAAAGATGCTGTTATCTCACTAAATCATTCAATATTTGGTGACTATGTTGAAGGCATATATATTCCATCGAACTTGAGATAGACGATACAAGAGATATAGTTAAGTCTGCCTCGTGACGGACATCCAAAAATTGACTATGGGGGTCTTTTGAACACTAAACTTTACGACAAAAGAGATGATGTGCATTTGCCATTTCTATTTAGTAACATTCCTGCAGCGCCTGATTACGGAGAATATATCTTCGAGTAGATACGATATTCCAGGGTTTGTGGTTCCTATCACAATTTCCTTAATAGTGCTCACAAGGAAGCTATGAAACCAAGAGTTCCAAGTGGTAAAGTTGAAATCAATCCTTCGTATTTTTGCCACGAAGAGATATGTTCTTATTGCCGTAACTTCAATACCGACCCCATACCACTAAATGTGACTTACCAAAGTAGGCACATCGCCAGGTTTGTACTTACATGAGCAACACGACGGGTGCCACATTCGATGCAGATCTGCTTACCCTTGTATGTGTGTAATTTATTTTAGTCACAGAGTTGTCAGTGTGTTTTCGACTTATTGGCTTGAATGTGCATTTTGTATCCTTCGCCTCTCCCAAAATAAAACATTTATATCAATACAAAAAAAAATGAAGAATAAAGTTATAACTGCAAAAATTTAAAGCATGCACAATAAGGTTGAGAGAAAATATTTTCTTTACGTCAAGCAGACTGAGATATCTTTTCAAAAGGGTCTCTGTATTTTCACATAATATGTTGAGATAATAACGTATTATTTTATCTTAATCTCCTTATACACTAGTCTATATATATCTACATATAAATAGAACTGTCATTTAGACATGTATCAATAAGCCTGTTTAGACGATCAGCTACAAAAGTATAAATTTGATTAGGTAACGGATCGTTTACAAAAGGCAAAACATTCTCAACAGGAAAATGACATGATCGGTTTTTCGAGGACATTTGGTGGACAGGACTGGTACCGTTATAAACCCACACACTTTGAAATTAAAATTATCAAAAACAACACAAACCACTGTTAAAAAAGGCAAGCACACCTTGTTCTATGGAAAGGTACGCAGTTCCCAGTCCACTTTTGACACCTATCGTGTTGCTCATTGCCAGCATTATTTCGATGAACTCAAATGCAAGGCCATAATATATCATATTTTTATCGCCCTAAAACGAATGTGACATCCTACTATCAATAAACTCATCATAGATACCAAGCTTAAATTTTGAACGCCAGAACGACGTTTTGTCTACAAATGACCCATGATGCTCGAATAAAAAAGTTAAAAATACGAATTTTAAGAGCATTGAGGGCAAAAAAATGAAATGTATTTGACAAACACAGCTATAGTTTGTTTTATAGAAGTGTATCTGTTCCTTGGTTCGAAACTCACTATGTATTTTAACAATTTTAAGTTTTGTAAACAGTTAACTTATAGATATCACAATATCAATGATAACATATTCCAACACAGAAGAGCTCACTACTATGATACATTAAAGCCTTTGTACAAATGTTAAAAATGCATGAAGGTTTATTTGATAATAACCAAAAACACCCAAACCACGGACTGAATACTAGACACACCAGATCCAGACCTCATTAAAACTGATTGAATATTTTGTCTTCATCAAATGTAAATCAAGCACAATCCCTCATGTTAGGAGTTTAGTATCATACCATCACAAAATGTATAAGAATATTATAGCCCGTAGCATGCCAAACACTGGTCATAGAGTAAATATTTTATTTCCGATGAGTAAATCAATATTATTACCCAAATATGCCATCTTTAATGATCTGACAACAGTATCGTAACTATATCCCTTCAAAATAAATCTGTTTAAAAATTTGGGTAGTTTTTTTAGGAGAATGTAGACCTTATTGTGCTTTGTATATAATATACCATAACAGATTGGATGTGAAATACCTTGAATAAGAGTTATTGTACTTCAGTGAAGATTTTAATTTTTTGTCGATTTTGTCTATCATCTTGAAAACGATTGCAGATAGTAAATATAGAGAGAAACGTCAATAGAAAAAGCAATAAGGAAGACAAGATCTACAAAAACACCACCATTGCCGAAATATTCACCGACACTCTTTTATTATTCATTATGCAAATGTTATATTGTATAAAAACTATGTTTATTTTTTTTTTAATGAAATATTCAGTTTCATGTAAAAACATTATAGGATAAGGCTTTGTTTAATTAGTTTTTATTTTGCTAATGAGAGCATTGTTAACATCTCGTGTCACATGTTTTGGTTTTACTATAGAAAGCGTTGCAAAGTTATAAAGGCAGTCAGGTTTGACAATAGTTATCTCTCACTTCTCATGCAACCAATACTGGACCTATAAAACTCTAACCAGTCGTCTAGCATTTAACGTATAGTGATGACGAAAAAGTTCATCATTGCAACTTTTTCTTTGGCAATTCCTATTCGAGAATTATACCTTTTTCCGACTTTTCATATTCTTATTTTGGAACTGATTTCATTTAAAATGTTTTAATAGATTTGTCATATTTTTTTATCTTAACATTGTCATCAGAAATTGTTTTTTTTTAATTTGATACTAAGCTTTCAAACTTTGTATTCTAAAAATATTATTATATATTTTTTGTAATTGTGTACAAACTAATTTGTTTATTTTATCATTGATATAAATTGTTATCATTTACTAAATTATAAAAACCTTCCTTTGCTTTTCTATCACAACATTACGTTTAGCAAACGACTGACCCCCAATTCTTTGGTCAAGAACAATTGAGTTAGCTCCCCTTATTTAACAGTGCTCTAATACATGGTGAAAGACGTACTGCTCTAAAATGACAATTTTATTATTTTGTGGTGTTTTGTGCCAATTTTCTTGGAAACTATAAAAACAGATTTTGGCATTGCACAAGTCATGTCTTAAATGACTGTCCCTGACGTTAAAACACTAAATCCCTGGGATGTGTTTTAGTTGAATTTAGTTTCTGATGCATGATTTTTTTATAATTGATTGTTTTGGCTTTTAACTGGCTTTCAGTAACTGAGAGTACTATCAAATCGTACTTTTCGTAAGTTTTCTCATTCAAAAAAATGCAAGCAAGTACCGAGACAAGAACAGTATGCTGTTAATAGAATTTGATCATTTGTAACATTATATCTAATTTGACATGGAGGCACCTTCGTTTAACATGTAGATCCGTTTATACTTTTATGGCACATTTATCATCAAGTTTTTCCGGTGACATGAGGATACAGTACAATATATTTCATTGTTTCAGAGGTATTTTCTATAGGTTTGTTTTCTATAAAGTTTGTGTTGTTGTCTTAGTATTCTTCACATCATTATTTTTTTTGGCAATTTTTACTTTTCAGAAGAAAAAAGAGGAATTATGAAATGAGGTTCATGATAGAGACATATGACATATTACCAAACAGAAAACAATAAACTTGTGGAAGATATGGTATACCGCAAACTTGAGGTGCAAACATTTATACACCATATCCGTATTTCTACAATTAATGTCTCTTCAGTGAAACGGTATTTCTATATATATATATCGGTCCTGACAAATATGCAGTACTACCTGTGAAATTATCTTATTAATGGTGGCCATAAAAAATATGGTGACCATGATGGCCCTAAATGTCCATCATTATACCCCCTGCTGCTTAATTAATACACATGGTATTAATCAAAAACTATTCAAGGATAAAGAGAAATCATGACTGCATTGAAGTGTTAAAATTACATAACTTACAGGTAAAGTGTCTCAGGGAAAATATATGACTTTTTGTGTTTGTCAAATTTAATATTATAATAACTGTGATTATGACAAGAAATTTCTAAAATAAAATGAAATAATAAAACTAGTTGAACATATAGCTTCCTAAACTTTTTTTTTGTAAAAATTTTTTCATGACTGTTTGCAAATATTTGTTTTGATGTTATAACTTTTAAATAATTCTATCAATTTAAGTTATTTTTTACATGTATTATTTGGCACGTGAATAATAAATGAATATCATCTTCTAATATAATGCAAACTTTATCAACGCCTGCCTTTTTCCATTGAAAAGGTGTTTCTCAAATTAATTTTCTAAAATCAAAATTGTTAAAACTTACTGCATTTAACATTGTTTAACAAATGTTTAAGATTATCTTTCCGTCTTATTCTAAATAAAATTTATGCAATTCATTATTTCTCTATTGAATAAATACATGTATATTCAAAATATTCATTACAGAAAAATGTGATAATTTTTTTATTGTCATATAAACATATTACAATTTAATCAAGTTTCTGACAAAAAAAAAATCCCTAAAACAAACATTATAATGCAAAGAAATAACAATTCTATAAGAAATCAAAACACATGGAAAAAAGTTATTAGGTTTCTGCCCTCAGTTCTAATGACTTTCTTTTATAAAGGAGCCAATATTTTAAACATGTTCCAGGTTATAGAGGTTTAGCATTTATTTTACTTTTTGTTCTTGGTTAAGATTTTATTCATAAGATTCGAGATTTTATTCATAAACTGGTCAGAGACATTATTATGAGAAGGTAAACAATTTTCAAAATAGATTATCTCTAATTAAGTTGTTTATGTTGTTATATTAATTTTACAAACAATTCTATCCTTTATAGGAATTTTTATTCACCATTTTCTATTTCTAAATTATGACCACTAATTCTTTACTTAGTGAAGCATTTGAGTTTACTGTTTTCATCATAAGTTTTTATTTTATTTTCAAAAATATTCTTATTTTGTTTCCTAAAATTCATTTTTAATCAAGGGCTTTAAAGAATCTAATTTATTCAAGTCCCTTCAATTATTAACTTTATCTAAAAGGCTTGAGTTGAGTGAAATATTCTTTGCAAGTGTATACCAAGAATATGTATCATGTATATGCCAGTCCTGCAGTTTCGACAATAATATACACAGAACAAAAAGTGATTTAATTAATAGACCATAAAAATGTCACAATCTATATAGAAGTGTACTTTATTTTTTCTGGAGACAAATTTTGCCTATTAACTGACAAAATTAGCCAAACTGAAGATAACATATTTGATAAGTTTACAATTGTTTCAAAAAGCAAGACAATTTTTTCTTTAAATAATTTCTTTGTAAGTCTCTTTAGTGATTCTTCATGCAAAACTCGTTTTGAGATTTGAAAAATATCAAAGATAAACAAAAATAGTTTATTCTAATACCATATAATGATATTTGTAGTTTTCCTGAATAATAATCATGATAATAGATTGTACAAATTTGTTAACAAAATTAATGGTAAAAGGATTGATATTCATGATATTGATAATTTAAATTTGTGAATAAACTGGCTTGTAAAATTACTTGCTTCATGGTTCCTTTAAACATATCATTTGCATGATTATAAGTTATAATTAATAATAATTCATTTAATAATGCAAACGAACAATAGAATACCATGTACATCATGTACAATAACTTTTTTTTTACTGAAAAAATAATTATTTAAAGGATTCTCTCTTTTGTATTCAAGTGCCAGTCAATAACTTATCTTTGAATTTTTGTCATTTCTACTCAAGATTCTTTCCAAGAAGAAATTAAAAGAATAAGAAGCAAAAAAAAAAAAACAAATAAAAAATAATAATAACATAAAAAAATAAAAACATTAGAAAAAAAAGGAAAATATGTAAATTTAAAGACAGAAAAATCAGCAAATGATATGAATTAACAAAGACAAAAACAAACATTCTATTCTACATTTTCAAGAAAAGGTGAAATGTCAATTTGAGAAGAAACCTGAGTTACCTGTACAGGTGAATTTTAATGAAACATACATGCTGAAAACCTCAACCCTGATTGATTTCAACAGGTAACATAATTAGATAAAACATCAACCTATGTTTTATGACCCCAATAAATGGCCAACATCTCAAGATTGAATACCCCAATAAATGGCCACCATTCAATGGTGACCATACAAGAGGGTGGACATAACTAAGAGGAAGTCACAGGTTGTACTGTATCAACATTTTCAAATGTATTTGAGTCACAAATCTTCTGGGGGATACCTGTTAAATTTTCACAATTGATGTTAATAATTCCTGATTAAAATTAGAAGACATGTAGAATGTTTGTCTGTGATACAATAACATGTTTTCCGGAATATGCCGTGTAATACATGTTTACACTGATGATTTAAATTTTCAATCATAGTTATAAATTGATTTTTTCTGATAACAAGGTTATCTTGAGATCTTGAGATATTCAGCTGATAAATTTCAAAGGTAAGATAAATTTAGCTGTAAATGTTTTTTTAGAATATAAAAAATGGAAAATAGATAATTAATTGTATGACTACATTCTAGTATATCAAGTAAAACATGATACTCAAATGTCACTTTTACATTAAACATCATGTAAACACTCTTATGAGCAGAACATTGAATGAAAATCCTATCCGTTTACATATTCAAGTATCTCAGAAAATGTTTGAAATCTTCCGTCAAAAGAGATTATCTGATCTCATCGAATATGTAAAATCAAAATAACAATGTGCGACATTGTAAAAATCATTCGAAATATAAAAGATACTCAAGCATAAGCATACAGTACTTTAGAAAAAAATCGTTCCATTTTTTTTTTTTCAATAAATAATTTTCAATGCTGCTTCAATATGCAGTTTTCAATGTTTCCTCTTCCTTCAACATGTTCTTATTTGTAGATTCATGCCCAGCAAACACACAACATTTTAAAAACATTTTTTAAATGTTATATGGACGTCTCTCACAAAATATTTCAATAAGATATCATTTAAACATCAAAAAAATGTTTATTTTATTGTTTTGAAATGTTTTATTTCTAACATTTAAGTAAAATGTTTTTACAACATTAACAAAATATTATTTTCTGATATCTTTATTCATGTTCTCAAACATTATTCTAAAATATCCCGTAGATATTTTATAATATAAAAAAATAATATTTTCTTCAATTGGTATTTCATATTGTTACCACATTTAAAGTAAATATTTTTCAAATATCCAAAAAACATTCTGCAAAAAATATTTTACAGAAAATATAGTTTGCTATTTGCATAAAATGTTTATAACGTAAAATTAAAATGTTTTACATAATACATCTGAAAAATATCAGCTAAATGTTTTCTATGAAATGTTTTGACATACACATTATTTAATAGTCTTACTGATATTTTATTCAACATTTTACGGATATAAAAATAACATTTTATTTAAACTTTATTCAAAACCCCACAAAAAATATTTTTTGTGGAATTAGCTCGTTTTTTTCAGGATAAGATATAGTACTACATTTCATCAGTATCATGACAAGCAAGATACTATATCGTTGAAATCCTTGATATCTTGAGGTCAGATTTTATTCCTTCTTATATTAAAATTCAAAAGAGTCAACATTGAATAAAGCAATAATGTATTAATAAACAATAACCTTTCTTTAATGTTTATTCATTTCGTTCGTGTATATTTTAGAAATTAAGAAATGAAAACTGTAACTGTACTAAGTTCTATTTTCGTATCGTTTATATGCATTACGGAAAACCGACCTTTTCCGGAAACGACTTTTGTTTTATCACCGGGATATTGAAATTTGAATTTTGAAACGAAGACAGGATATCAACAAAGAGAGCCAAGAAAATTGTTTGTTACGCGATATATACTCACTTGGTAAGAATGATTAATCTCTTAAGATGAAACTTGTGCATTCATTTTGTGTGTTCAATCATAATCGGAACCAATACATCTGTTTCTAGAGGTGCGGATCAAGGTTTTGAAAAAAGGGGGGCCCTGCCTAAGGCAAGCAAACGTTTGGAGTGATACTTGTAAATAGTCTATGCATTTATCTTATATGTAGCTCCATAAGGGGATCGGGGCCCCTAAATCATCCACTGTTCTAGCATCTACGAACACCTATTATGAATTTGTTCATTGATAAAAAAATAAGGATATGTGGCTTGTGTGTTTGATTGCCAATACACCTTATCGCTATTTGTCCGCCATAACTGGCCATGGACATCACAAAAGTTCCCGTAAAATGTTAACGTCATAATAGAAAATATTTGACACCACAATGGAAAGTAATACACCTTATTGCTATTTGTCCGCCATTACTGGACATCACACAACTGTCACAAGTTCCCGAAAAATTTTGACGTCATAATAAAAAATATCTGACGCCACAAGCAGGACAGATTCTCGGGTCAAGCGGAAATAGCGATAAGGTGTATTATTGTATGACGTATGCTGACGTAAAAAGTTCAAACGGGATAGATTTCCAAATACTGAAATAGCGATAAGGTGTATGAGACAGCTATCCACCAGAATTCAAATGACTTGGATAAAAGAAATTATAAGTCACTGTACGGCTTTCAACACTGAGAAAACCCATACCATATAGTCCACTTTAAAAGGCCTTGACAAACAAATGTTAAATTTTTCTCAACACAATTGAAACAAAACAACTAACGGCCTACATTAAATACACATTATGAAAAACAAATATGACAGACTTAAACCAACAACAACTATTGCAATAACAGACCTGCCAACCTTCACGCTTTAGAGGGGATTTCCCCCATGAGAGGTGTTGACCTGAATTTTGAAATTTGTTATTAGACAAATTTAACACCTGAAAACAGGCATTCAAATGAGATAAAAGGGGATTTAAGCACATGCATACTCATTCAAACAATATAGTAGTAGATTAGAAAGTCTTATGACAATATAAGAGCATTTAGTCATCTCGCTCTTGAAATCCCCCATGGAGATTTTGAAAACTTGGCAGGTATGCAATAAGCATGACTCAATGCCTTGTTCCAAGGCACACAAACAAGTTACAATAACACTAATATAAGCACCATGTGAATATGGAGATTTTTTTTTCTAGTAAAATCAGTGTATGTATGTATTTGCAAAACAGTAAATTAAATTTCCCTTAACAGCTTAATGAACATTACAAAGACTGTAAGACTTCAGTACAAGCAAGATGATATAAACTGTTGCTTAAAGTTATATTTATTGATTCATACACACAATGTACATACAATGTATCTTTTATTTTTTAACAGGAGCTAAAAGAAAAGCCACAAAGGACAAGTTCAATATGCAGGTTTACAATTTGGAAGTGGCACAGGTTCTTTGGAATGTCTACAACCTTTCAGGAGAAATTTTTTTTTGAAGTAAGATTTTCATACAGAATTACTGTCATTCCATATTTAATTCAAATATTTAGCATAAACAATACATTACATTCAAGATTAAGGGCATACAATACAGAAAAGATATCTGGATATTTGAATAAATTATTTTTTTTGTGACAAAACAGAAACAAGTTGTTTATTTAAATCAATCTTTTAGTCCAACTGTGTGCTTTCATAAACAACATATTTGCTTTCCTTTGAAGTATTTCAAATACATATAAACTACTCATTTAATGACATCTGTGTGTTTCTCGGAAGTTAAGTTATATTATTATCATCTTGCGAAAAACAATGCGTAACACTTCAATAAGTTATTATGTGCCTATAGGACTGTATCATATGCCCTTAGATACAAATGACAAATTATAAACTATGTCACTGTACAGAGTTTAACACTTAAAAAGGACAACAAGATGTTTAATGTAGCAGGGATTTTAAAGGCCCCTACATGATACAATGTATTTAATGAAAACTAAAAAAAAACCAAGAAAAGAACAGCTTTTTTTTTACAAAACAATAAAAGAAAAAAAAATATGATAGACAACAATCAACGAGTATAATGAAATAAGTCTCTTGTCTAGACACATGTCTAGTCTAAAGTTTTTTATGTGTTTTTTTTATAACTGAATGAAGTTCAGCGTGGCATATTGCTCTCTCTTAACACGGTCAACCATTTATCGTCCCCTTCTGACAGACTATCATCGTTATTTGTTTCAAAACTTTAAAGGGGAGGGGATGTACACCTTTCAGGCAACGTGAATCGTTCTCTAATAAAGGAATGTGGAAGAAGTTTATACATGTATATGAATGTAAGATTTTTTTTTTTTTTAGACGCATGGCACGTACAGCAAGAAAAAGATATAAGACACTACAAGACATTCCAAGTGATTTTCAATAAGACAATTAATTGACTTTTTCAATGTATTCTTAAATAAATCCAATAGTTGATGTAAAATGGTGTTTTGTTCTCATCTCTTAAGCCAATTATCAAAAATTATTGACTTAAGATGTAACCCTATTAGAAGTGTTACGTTTGAGTTTAGATAGAGAAGTTATATTGAAAAAACTGAATTTGGGACACAAGTTTTACTCTATGTAACTTCAACTGAAAAATGTGTATAATGTTTGCATAATGTC
Source organism: Mytilus californianus (assembly GCF_021869535.1). NCBI lineage: Eukaryota > Metazoa > Mollusca > Bivalvia > Mytilida > Mytilidae > Mytilus > Mytilus californianus. Next base: position 21,268,180 of record NW_026262626.1, on the reverse strand, counting down.
TAATGGCAAATATGTCATGCATGTTCAGGTTGACATATGCATGATGTGTATAAGATAGGTAATAAAAGTTGAAAGTGAAAAACTAAACATTATACCATTGTGGTAGGAATGTGGGCTTTCATGCACTGTCTGTCGTCTGTCCACCTATATTTGTCGGATTTTGTCCAACAAATATTTTTATTACTGTTTTTCCCAAAACTGCTGATCAAGATGAGTTCATAATTGTTGAGCTACTTGATAGTGATGAACTGTGATGTGTGAAAATTTTTGTATCTGGCACCTGTTTCCTGTTTGCTTATACATTGTATTTCAAAATGTTGAATGTTCTCAAATTTTTCATTACTTTTATTGGTAATGCTGCTGAACAGAATGACTTCATATTTGGTAAGTGGCTTGACCATGATGAGTTGTGTCTGCCATTTGGGATGTGTCGAAATTTGTAGATACTTCTTGTTTTTAGATACTTTGAATTGTGAATTTTCATATGCTTAGCAAAATAACTGATTTATTCTTGTTTGTATATAGAATAAATCACTGTGTATAAATTAAAATAATGATTTGTTATTTAAAAAAGCAGGAAACTCAATCAAAAGTACAGAAGTTTTTATATTGATATGATCTAGATATCAACCAAAAACATCTTCTTAAAACATTTTGAAAACATTTTTTAGGCACAGTCTCACTTGAAAGGAAACATCCCAAAAACATGTTTATAACATTATTTGATGTTCATGATGTTTTTCAAACGTTCAGAAAATATTTCTAGAAAATAGTTTTTTAAAGATTATCAAAATGTTTTATACGCCATTGGTTTTCACATTATCATGATATTTCTTGACAACATTTTAATTATATTATGCAAATATTTCAGAAAATATATTAGAAAACGTTTTAGCGATATATATTCAACCATACATTTTATGTTTTTCTCACGTTTTTTTGTGATATTTTCATGACATTAGACACAACATTTTAATAACATTTTAAAGATGTTTTTGTGTTTACTGGGTGTAGACTCAACAAACGTCTTGTGAGCAAATTCATGAAACCAATTGGTCGACGTTTCGTATGATTAGTTTAATCTTTTGTATCAATTTAATACAGCATTTATGCAGCCATTGTCTGTAAATCTACTGTCAGTATACCTTTTAAAATTCCATAGTCAGATTTGGAACATCTTTTAGAAATTTCAGATTTGAAGTACACTTCAGCTTTGCTATCGAATTTTCTTTCAGACCAGATTGGAGTGTGTATCACTGATACATCTTAGATCAACGAAATTATCGTCCGTTTGTCGTTTTGAATACTTTAATCTACATATTGAATTAATGTCATCAGCAATGTTTAACATATCTTTTTTGTTTTTGAGAAATGTAGATATCAGTACTCCTGCAAAGCGTTTTTTAGTTCTTTTTTCTAATTTTTAGTTCCTTTGATTCTATTCGCACTGGTAAGTCTCGTATACACAAAACGGACAGATAGTGAATATATCGCTTTAACTGTAGTTGGCAAAACCTTTCATAATTGTTATCAACAATGCTCTAGAACTTTTGGTCTTCTTAAGTTGTTTGATCCGAGCGTCACTGCAGGTTTAGCGTACAACATGTTTTATTATCCTGGTATCAATGATGAGTTTATAATGCGTACTAAGTGAACATTTTCTTAAAGGGAGTTTCACCATACAAAGAATCAAAATGAAAATGAGATTTTTTTGTAAGATCCTCTTCTTTAAATCAACTACTCAAAAAAAATAAAACAATACTATCCTATTAAACATTATGGTTTGAGAATCTCCCAGATGACCATAACCCGATTTTGTTTATTGCATTGATGATTTAAATTTTCAATATTCTTCATCTTTGTTTTTTACTTTGCGTTCTACTTGTTTTTTACTTTGTGCCCCGCTGAGTATATAGCACAACATGTATAATAAACGAAGGTCTAGCGTACTTTTTTTTAGGGGACGACAAGTTTTGTTTTTAGTAGTTTATATTTTGTATATTATATAGTTATAGCTTTGTGTGAGGTCGGTACAAAAATATATTGACCTATAAGAAGTATTCTGACTGAGAACGACAAGAATTTAACCGTCGGCGAATTTACAGATACGAAGGCAGCGAATAAGGGTGCGATAGAATTTATTCGAGCAAATTCAAATTAACCGATGAAACTAAGATAAAACACATATTGAATGTCTCGCTGATTGATATGATGGTATAAACAGGTATAAAGAACAGCATTAAACCACAATAGTTCCTTTTTCTGGACATTGTTTAATACGTTAAATAAACTCATCATAGATACCAAGATTGAACTTTTTTTAACGCCAGACGCGCGTTTCGTCGACTCATCAGTGACGCTCGAATCACAACATGTAAAAAAAAACCAAATAAAGTACGAAGTTGAAGATCATTGGGGACCAAAACTTCCTAAAAGTTTTGCCAAATACAGCTAATGTAATCTATTGCTGAGGTAGAAAAGGCTTAGTATTTCAAAGAAAGTTTTGATAACAGTTAATTTATAATTATGAACATATCAATGATAACTCAAGTCAACGCGAAAGTGCTGACTACTAGGTTGGTGATACCCTCCGGGGAATTAAAACTCCACCAGCAGTGGAATCGACCCATTGGTTGTAAAAAAAAACTCATCAAAGATACCAGGATTGAAATTGTTTATTTACACCAGACGCGAGTTCCGTCTACAAAAGACTCATCAGTGACGCTCGAATAAAAAAATGTTAAAAAACAAATAAAGTACGAAGTTAAAGAGCATTCAGGACCAAACATTCCTGTAAGTTTTGCCAAATACAGCTAAAGTAATCTATTCCTGAGGTAGAACCGCCTTAGTAAACGATTCCTTGGCATTAATCTATATCTCATTCCTCTTTGTGCCTAATAAAAAAATAGAACTTCAAACATGTCAAAATGAACGAAGTTAATAGATTTTTAACAAAACTCTCAATGAAAATTTCAAATTCCATGATGAGATCTTATTCAAAATTAACGAAAAGCTCGAATGTCTATCGTTTCTATCAGCGATGATAATCTCTGTATCCAAGGGCATTTGGAAATGATAAGTTTGTTAGATTAACTCATTTGATTTTAAATGAACTGACAGTCTAAACAGTTCAAGAATACATACTTGCACTTTACTTTCGTTATTGTGATAAACTACTGATATATTGGCATATCTATGAACACATATATTTGTTTCCGTGTCTCGTTATCCCAATGTATTTAAGCAATGTAAGTAATCACAAAGCATTTTACTTGATTTATTAGGCATACATAGATATTTGAACAACCTATGACCGAGCCTTTTATCTCTGATAATTTATTTGAAAGAATTTAATAATTTTGATTTTCAACCCTTTGGTTATGCTTCAGATAGTATATCATCAACAAATAATGAAATATTGAGCAGGTAGAAAGGTTTTAAAGGGACAAAATGGATTAAAAAACTTTTGTTCGGGAAGTTACCGGAAGCTGTTACCCCATATTTTTAAACTGTTTACGGATTTATTCTATCGATACACTAAAGAAATTAAAAAAAAAATATCTGAATATTTCCAAATGTCTTGTCTCGAGTGCCACTTAAGCGAGAAATGAAGTATATCTTGCGTTCTCAATTAGCTATATCACGGTAGGTAAAGTGTCCGGCTAGGATCGTGGTTTTTCGAGTGAATCTGTCCATTTTTTTCGAGTGTAGATCGGGCTTTTTCGAGTGATAAAACATGCGATCAGGTCAATTAACTGCTAATTCGTAATTATAAGTTTTTAATTGACTACCCATCTTATTTTGAATACTTTACATGTTTTGAGTAATAAAGAAGCACAATTTCCTTGTATTTAACCATTAAATTCAGTGTTTGTTATTGTCTGGGCTTTTTCGAGAGGAACTGTGAAACAGTCCGGGTTTTTAAACAAATGGTCCGGGATTTTTAACGAAAATTTTAATAAGAAAAAGGGTATTCTTGACTTTAAAAAATGACTTTTCTAGTTTATAAATGTAATTTAATGAATGAAAATATCATATATTCTCACAATATTACCAAAACATATTACTTCTTTGATCAAAATTAACCTTTTTCAATTTAATGCAAATTTTCTGTTAGGAAAACGTTCTACCACAACATTCCAGTTTTAAATTAGAAATTATTGGAACTTTTATATAAAAAAACAGGTCTTTAGAACATAGTGCAGGCGACTCATAATCTTTTCAACTTTATTTTATGTTATTTTTGTTGTCACAGTTAATAATATTTTTCGTGGTGAATCTCGGAGTTTTTATACTATACGTTTTATGGTATACCGTTGCCGTCCATCGTCAGCATGTCGGATAATAACTCAAAAACGCTGTAACCAATTTATATGAAACTTCGGCGAATTGTTAATATCTATTGAGGTATCCTCCCTTTCGAATTTTATAAATTTTAGATTGTTTCCGAGTTATGGGATTTTATTAAAAAAAAACTAGAGGCTCTAAAGAGCCTGCGTCGCTCAACTTGGTCTATGTGCTGCTGTGTATATCAAAAAAAGGACACTCTTCAACATGAAAGACAAGAATAGAATTCATGACAAAATTCTCGGTTTTGGTGATCGTGACTTGTTTCTAGATCTTACTTTACTGAACATTCTTGCTGTTTACAGTTATGTCTATCTATAATGTACTTGGTCCATAAGTTTCAGAGGAAAAGATTTTAATAAAAAAATGTTTGCGTTGCACATGTCTTATTGTCAACACTCTCATTGTGTCAAACTAAAAATTCCGCAAATCGTTGGTCTAGTATTTTGCACACGAAATGTACATTGTCGTAACCTTTGATGATCATCAATGACATAACGAATAGCCAATGGAAATGTCGTAATATCGTCTTATCATGCAGGATAAGCAAATCAAATTAACGCAGATTTTCGTATCACTTTTTCGTATCACACTCCGTGCAGTGTGATATGAGAAATGGTTATTCATGCAAGAAATATGTAGTAAGCCACAACCATAAGAGAATGAACCTCATTCTGTGAAAACGCGACGGGCATATCATGCACCCATGGCCCAGCTGTTTATTAAAAAACGGAGTCAGAAACCTACTTGACAGCAGAGAAGAATCAGAAAAATGTATTGTTTTTGTTAGACGTATTCTAATTGTATCCATCTGATGAGTTAAGCCTTTTTCAACTGATTTTTATAGTTCATTCTTATGTTGTACTGTTACACCACTGTCCCAGGTTATGGAAGTGTTGGGATCCCGCTTACATGTTTAACCCCTCCGCCTTCTGTATGAATGTGTGTGTCCCAAGTCAGTAGCTTGTAATTCAGTGGTTGTCGTTTGTTGATGTGTTACACGTTTGTTTTTCGTTTACTTTTTGTACATACATTAGGCCGTTAGTTTTATCGTTTGAATTGGTTTACGTTGGTCATTTCGGGGCCTTTTATAGCTAGCGATGCGGTATGGGTTTTACTCATTGTTAAAGGCCATAAGGTGACCTATAGTTGTTAATGTTTGCGTCATTTTGGTCTCTTGTTGAGAGATGTCTCATTGGCAATCATACCACAACTTCTTTTTTTATATGTAATAAAAAATATTCTACTGCAAAAGGTCTGCCCCCTGCCACCACAAAAAAAACTTCATTAATAACAAAGAAACACCATTCACACACTTAATCCGACAAGTTTTTATTCCCATTGACAATAAAATCTTAATTAAATTTCATATATAGTTAACAATGAAATGAATAATTCATTGGTTTAATTCACCATTTGTGCATACGTCTCAATCCAAATTGTCTATACTTACATTATATTGTTGACATCATGAATATATACTGTACATGTTATTTATAAGATGTGGAAAACAAAAATGTATACAAATGACTGATACTTTTTTTTATAAAGTGTAAGTGTTAGTACACCTTTATCAAACTGATGAATGCATTGGTTTCGTGTCTTAAAAAGTACACAATTGGAACCCTTTTTTATTGGTATCAAACGTAAATACACTGACACATAACATTCTAAGCTAAAGACATTTTGTATAATCACTCGATAAAACACGGACGCACTCGAAAAAGCCCGGACTGCTCTCGAAAAAACCCGAATACATAGAAATGAATTTAGTCTCAAAATGTCGTTTTCAATGCAACAACAAAAATTTTTGTAAAATGTTTGTATAACTAAGGATATATGGATTCCATGTATGCATTTCCTTCGACATTTGCATTGATATGTGTATAAAAATGGCTTTATTCTGTTTTTTGGAATAAATGCATTGTAAGGCTAAATTCAACTTTTTTAACAAAAAATAATGTCGGATTGATGATATCTTTTCATCTCAAATACTAACACACCTTGTTTATCCTTGTATATTAAACTCAATCTTCTATATCACGTTTTGTCAGAAAGTAAGTCTGTTTGTTTACATTTCTGATAATATTCACTCGAAAAAAAGTGGTCACACTCCAAAAAGCCCGATCAAATCAATCGAAAAACCACGATCCTAGCCGGACACTATACCTACCGTGTATATATATAGAGTCCCCGAGAGTATCATCAGCTTATATCAGTCAGTACTTCAGAACTGACATGATTTATAACAAACCCTTAAAACTTGTCCATTTATAAATGTTGGCATTGTCATGAGCTAATATTACAATTCTCTCAGGCAAAGTTGAACTGCGATGTGTTTTGTTATTTTGTAATGTCCTTTTTGGTTATATAGCTCTACTACTGTTTAGGTTCTTATCCATTCTTGGCTTTCAAATACTTGGTTTTGAGCGTTTATGATGAAGGTAATCTAAAAAAGCGCTTCGGACGCATTAGATTTACCAGTTGTAATAATTGTTAACCTATTTTTGTCCTGAATATGCATGAACTGTTTGCCACTGGAAGTTTAGCAATCAATGTTTATTAATGACAGGCTAAATTGTTTGATAAATAACAAAACAAATTATAATTCAACCAGTTGAGTTTATGAATAAAAGTATGATGTGCACGATTTGCAAGGGAAATAGGAGTCTAAAAATAAACAAACATTTCAGTCTTAGACTATTATGGATAAAATCTGTGATTTAACCCAAATGAAGATGTATAACAAAAATACCTAACTTCAAAGTAAATTAAATTAGAAGCCCATACAAATGACAAAATCAAACAGAACCAGTGAAAAACAACTGTCATATTCCTGACATGGTACAAATATGTTTTGAAGACAATGGTAGATGAACCCTGGATTTATGGATATGAATGGTTTTATGGGACAAAAATGAAGTTACAAAAAACCCAACATTACATTACGGATGTAAGGTGTACGCAAAGATTCACTTATGAAACCAGATGTCTTTGATTTACATTCCACATTGTCGTCAAACAATTGTGTTCTACACTTGAGTGTGACTAATTGAAGTGCATTGGTGTGGAAAATATAAGTTTTTTTATATAAATTTACAACGAAAAAATAGTTTAAATATAGAACTAACTCCAGCTTTGTTGGAATCATGGGATTATTTCAGTGTCAAATTGTAATGCATTTGAAGACCAGGTTTTTTTTATACATTTTTGTCAGATTATTTACTTCAATACATAAAAATCTTCCAGTATGATTATAAAAAAAATACTTACTAGTTTGTTATGTCTTTACTTGCAGATGATTCTGATTTATATCGCAATATATTATGCCTACTGTTTACATATCACTGTTGCGAGCGAATTTGACCCAAATACAGGACATGAATTACAGAGACGCAACCCTGCTTTTGTTGCAGAAATTGTGGTTGAACAACTTGCAACAACAACTTCAAATTTAAAATCAGCCTATGCAAACAACGAGCTAGAAAATGCTGGCGATGTTGCTTTTGTTCTAGTCGAAAGTATACCAATTTTAGGAGATATTGTTCAGCTTTTCTTTGGTAAGCAAGAAAACACATGTGATGTCGAAAATGGATTGAAAACAATAAATTACAGATTGAAAAAGTTAAATAAAAATATCAAAAATCTTGGAATAAGAGTAAACGAATTGTCTAACGAGATAGATTTATCCGTATTGAAGAACCAAGTGGCCAATGATAAACGGGAAATATCGAATCGTTATAATGATTTTCTTCTTTTTCTGGAACATCCTACAAATCAAGTCGAAACGAACCGAGTTAAAACCTGTTATTCTAAATTTGGTTACGTCAGACAAATCGGATACATTCTAAACAATTACAAATTAACATTTATGCAAAAACCTCTCTTTGACCAGATTAATGATGTCACCGGTTATTGTGATGGGAAAAGAATCAAAGACGTTTACCTTTTTCTGTTGGATATATACATGGAAGGATATGCATCCCTTATAACATCTGAAACCTTAACGTACGGGAACGATTCTACAACATACGGGGACGAATGCACATCTACATTACAAACTGCACAAGACGCTTTATTCAAACTTTTTGAAAACTGCAAACTAGAACCATGCGACCATTTCCGGCAAGCTATGACCCAAGATTTGAAATCGAATAAAGAGTCAGACCTCATCTCACAAATACAGGATACATTTCCGTGGTTCTTTCTAGAAATTGTTACGTTACGAAAGGGTTCTATCACAGGAATGAAGCTTCAGAATATGATCTTTTAACTTATTGACCCTTAGCAGAGGTAAATTTGTATATCGCTTAGTAATGTGGTCACGATATAACAATACATTTTATTCAGGTTCTGGTCAGTTCGGCATTCAATTCAATGAAGAAGACTTGGAGACTGTACATAACGGTTTAGAACTTAACGTCAGCACTACAAAAGGTATAACGACAATGACTGGCCACATAAATAGTTTGAGCAACACTGGCCAATCATGCAAACATAACATCAATACTGATGTTCAGACTGACGGTGGCGTTGGTAATGAAATCAAGAATTTCTTATCAAAAGACCAGCATTTTAATGTCTTTACCGGGATGGGCAGTGGCACTTATTGTGGTCTTAGTTGTTATCATTGTTGTAGTTGTAATTTTGTGCGTTATTAAAAAACGTCGAGGTTATGATGATTAGCAAAGTGACTCAAGATGCAATATGTAGTCAATATGTAGTCTATCTTGAATGTTAATATATTTTTTTTTGCTACCGATGCATTATATTTAATTCAGAATAATAGATGTATAGGAACAATAATAGTAATAAATTAGAATAAAATTAAGCATGTATTGCCGTAATTGATTTACATGTTCAGCCATTTACTCATACGGCCATACCATCTGTCAATATGTGTATTTTGCCATTAGGTCCGAGTACACAGTTATTTCGTAGTGCATTTCTTTTAGAGAATAAATGAAAATTAAAAAAATCCCACCTGCGCTTTCTCAATAATATTTTTACAGTGTGTTGTACTACTTTTGGGACAAATTATATCAAAATTATAGAAAACTTCATCGGCTCTAACTCAAAATATGGACAATTTCATGTTAAGGGAGTCTTCAAATCTTTTGACAGCTTCCGAAGTGCTAATTTTTAACCTTTTTCAGCTGGACCAAATCACTACTTTACTTTAAAATTCATGACCCAAATTTTTTTACAGTGTCATTTCACCCCTCTACTTACTATTTGAGTCATAAAACATGGAGAAATAAATTTGGAAGGGGTATAAAAAAAATCGACAAGTAACACACTGTCCACACTAGGGACTATATTCGTGGACAACGAAAATCAAAGGACGATAACTGTGTACCCGGACCATTACACAATTTCATGGGTTTTTTTCGCAGACTTTTACAATGCTGACTCCATTTGGTAAACGATTGCATGCAATCCGGTAATATGGTTGCATGAGATTAAAGTTCCCACTCCCAATACTAAGTAGTTCAAAAGACTTCGCGTATTCCCGGGCACTGGACGTTAAGCAACCAACAATTAATCAATCGTATTCTTAGATAAAACAAAATCGTATTGTCTATTCTTTGTTTAGGAGAATATCATAAAAACTTTACAATTGACACCTATATCGTTTATAAAGTTTTTGTGATACTTTCTCATTTAGTGTAAGAGAGTTTGAGGGCTATAATTTGTATCCCTATGAGAACCATACAACGATTCGTATGAAAATGTCGATATCATTGATCTTTTAAATATATATATATATATTATACATAGTTTAAAAATAAAAAACACAAAATATCACATTATAAATCGAACATTGTTTCTGTGATATTTTGTGTTTTTTTATTTTTAAACTATATTTTCTGTACCAAGGACTTTTTATTTATCAAAATATATATATACATATAATTTAACATGTGAGTTAAGTTTCAACTTTCTATCCATAGCAGTTAATAGATGATTTGCTGTGTTCATACTTCTACCCGTTGGTCAAACATAAACAAAATATCTGAACCTGTGACACGGTACAATCTGTTTAGTCTTAACATTTTTCCAATTTTCTAGATTCTGCAATTCGTCGTTGTTGACATTTTCCTGGACATTACATAATCTTACGACATACAACATATCACCAACAAAAAACTTTGGTGTACGATAGAAACATAAGAAATACAAACTAGCTTCAAATATTCTTAAAAGAGAGGCAGATGATACCAAAGGGATATTAAAATTCATAAGTTGAAGGAAAACCGTCAACGCCCTGGCAAAAAACTTACATCAACGAAAAGACAAATAACAGTCAATAAATTACAAATCGGAAAACTAAGACTGAGTAACACCAACGCCACCAAAAACATCTAAAAAAAAGGCACTACAAATTCATCTGAGAAGTTAATTTCATTTTCTATTTTGAAACAAAGAAAAGAACATCTAAAAGCGAAATTCTAAAGTGTGTATCGTAAACCATATGTGTATTGGCGTTTGTTTTTGTTGTACGTCAGTATTTCTGTTGTTTCGTTGTTTTCCTCTTATAGTTGATGCGTTTGCCTAGGTTTTAGTTTGTAATTCGGATTTGTTTTCTCTTTTGAACAGCGGTATACTACTGTTGCCTTTATTTGATAATAATAATAGAACAACTGATAAAAAAACCTGACGAAACACATGTTTATATTTTTAAATCTATAAGCAGTAGATCCAGGAATAATCATGCAATAAGGGAAAGTGAGTAATAAACGTATTATCATTTTAACTTTATAAAAGCACAAAACGATTGCTGCAAGATCATTGGAACTTGGACCGGTGGTCATGAAACAACTTGAAAACCATCTTCTCGCAAAAATTGACGATAACAAACTTCTCAACAAGCTACTGAATTCAGCTGATCAATCGCCTGGTCGCATTACATTTGTTCGCATCATTCGGGTGTTCAGTTTTGCACGTATGAGCGCATTTTTTTCATTATATATACAAGCATTCATTTTACAACTTACACATGAAAATATAAACATGATAAAGAGAATTTATAAAAAAAAAGATTATTAATTTGTAACACCTTCTAATTTTAAATTATACATTTTATATATATTTAATTCTAAAAATACCTGTACCAAATTTAAGTTTTTACCTGTAAAATTGATGCGCAAAAATGTATAAAAAGCTGCTTGCAAACAGAATGATAGTATGGCAATGCGCGCAGATGTACTTAAATTCATGAGTGCAATAATTTCACCACTTAAAACAATATTTATATGAATATGTTTAGATTAAATGATACGAGTAAAACTATAGAAATGTGCATGAACAATTCAGCATAACACAATACTTCTTGGCGCTTTTCAAATAGATTTAGAAATAAACAATTGGATATTCATAGGCCTTGTTTGTTAACATTTGAATTTGGTGAAAATGTGTTGTAAAAAAATAAAATTCCCCTTCTCTTTTAAATTGTTGTTTTCTACTTAAAACAATGCCTGTACCAATTCAGTTGTTTTTCATTTATTTGATGTGTTGGAGCTTTTGATTTTGCCATTTGATATAGGACTTTCCGTTTGGCATTTTCCATGGAGTTATGGTATTTTTGTAATTTTACTTTTTGTCAACAAGAAATTCTAAAACATTAATGTATTGAAGCATCTATTAGAGTGAAGAATTTCGAAAGATTGACATACTAGGGAAATGAGTATGACAGAAAATATTCTTCCTGGTTTAATTTAAACTGGAGTATCATCTTTTCAGAATTCAACTGTTGTTTATATATTAGTAAAATTAAGAATGGAAATGGGGAATGTGTCAAAGAGACAACAACCCGACCATAGAACAGACAACAGCAGAAGGTCACCAACAGGTCTTCAATGCAGCGAGAAATTCCCGCACCCGGAGGCGTCCTTCAGCTGGCCCCTTAACAAATATATATACTAGTTCAGTGATAATGAACGCCATTATAGACATTCATTTTTATATAAAGACATCACATGGTCTGACAGGTAATATGCTCATGTCGCCTAAATATAAATGGTAAATGTGTTTGTAATATAAGTACTTAAACGATTACTTACCAAGCCAGTATTCTTTTTCCACATCACCGAACCCTTCCTTATATTCATTCCAGGTTCTATCAAAGTTTGTAGTCCCATCAATTCTTCTTTGAATTACCTACACACATATATTAAATGTTTTATATATAATTCAGATGTTTAGAATATGAACTACATAAAACAAGAATCATCTATTGCTTTGGTTCCTTGTTTGATCCAATTGGATTATATCAGCTTTTGGTCGTTTGTATTAAGTTCAAAATTTTGACCTCGACCAATCAAAGAAAAATTGTTAGTCAAAATGCGCATTTGGTGCATTAAAATTTGTACATTTAATGTTATTAATTATCCATTTGTATCACTTACAGTTTGAATCAATTAAAGCCCCTCTACGAATATTTCAAAATCTGTCGGGACAACTCTCCTGACACCATAAAACAGTTTCTGACTGAAGCGTTGTACCCTAGAACGAACAGTTTGTGGAGAGTTTGAACAAAGCACAATTTTGGACAGTTGTAATTTAGAACAGATTCTAACAGTTTTGAATAAGAACAGTTTTGGACAGTTCTACACTTGAACTGATTCTGACAGTAATACATTAGAAATGATTCTTACATTTCTACCCTAAACAAATCCAGAACACGTCCCTGTACTAAATCACGATCAGAGAACTGCTCTAATTTCTTTTTAATTTTTTTTATTCGAGCGTCACTAATGAGTCTTTTGAAGACGAAACGCGCATCTGACGTACAAAATTTGAATCTTGGTATTTATTATGAGTTTATCAATAATATTTAGAACGGTTATATGATTGAATAAATGCGAAAGATACTAAAGGGACATTCAAGCTCATACTGGTAAGTCTTAAAATTAACTGACAACGCAATGGCAAAAAAAAAAGAAAAGAAAAAGACAAAAAGACAAACAACTGTACACAACACACAACATAGAAAACTAAAGGACCAGCAAACCGGGAATGCTTGCAGGTGCTCATGCGGAACAGATTCTGGTAGTTCTACTTTAGAACAGATTTGGACATTTTGATCATATAGATGCTATTGTTACAACGTCTTGACACATCCTTGGCTTTTGAAAGTTTAGGTTTAAGCGTTCTTGATAGTGCTTCGGACGCCCGAAATATATATAGTTGTTGTTTTTATCAACCCAAGAACTGATCATGAAAGTTTCATGGTAGAACTGATCAAGGTAAAACTGTTTAGAACCGTTAATTGACAGATTATTCTGATATATCGAAAGGAAGATCAAAATCAATCCTAACTGTTAATATTATTATCATGGCAACTGTTAATATTATTATCATGGCAACTGTTAATATTATTATCATGGCAACTGTTAATATTATTATCATACCAACTGTTAATATTATTATCATGGCAACTGTTGAAATTATTATCATACCAGCTGAATATATTATTATCATGGCAACTGTTAATATTATTATCGTGGCAACTGTTAAGCGAATTTCATTTGAATGTACAATAGATTTGCTTTGCAAGCATTATATTTTGACTTCTAAATGCATGTTTGGATTTATCAATAAATTAAAGATAAACATGATAAAGCAGACATAAAATCAACATCTACAAAAACATTCATTCACAATCACACATCTTAAAATTACCATGCAATTGTTGTTGGTATGAATCATCAATCATGGCTAAACACATATGAACTTACGATAATTACAAATAATAGTAGGATGGTCATCCTCATGACTTTAAGATAATACAGTGTAAAATATATGCAGCCTCAGTGTGTAATAAATTGTGTATGTATGGCTTTTAGCTCAATAGGATAAAAAAATGTCTAAAAAAATTATGTTTAATTCCAGATGGTTGCATACAGGTAAAATATGAACGTACCATATATAAATGTTGCAAGATAATACTTATACATAACCAGTTCATTCTAGCACAGTCATAATAACTTTAACACGATATCAGATCTGATCTATCTGATCTAAAAATAGTCAATATAAAAATAAGTAGACGTGGTATGATTGCCAACTTTCCACCAGAGTTCAACTGAAGTAGATTTTAGCAATTATAGGCAACCGTACGGCCTTCAAAAATGATAAAAACCGATAACGTATAGTCCGCTTTAAAAGGCCCTTCGAAAAATATGATTAAATCATTTGAGAAAACCAATGACCTAATTTATAAATAAAAAAATCTAATTAAATTTTAGTTTTTTTTGAAAAATTTCTATATTGGTGAGACATGCTCCTTGGCAGAAAATTATGATCTGTTCAGTCAAATATCAGGCTTTCATAATTTGTTTTTTAACATAATACAGCAACTTGACACCCTCAAATAGGACACTTCATATCTAAGTTAATTGTACAAAAAAATATTCGACGAAATAGCAATTAAACATACGGTCCATCCTCCGCCGTCAGTAGTCATATCACAGTATGTCTGGATTCCATTTAAACTTTCCGGGTATATGATATATTCTCCACTTGGTTTGTTTTTTCCTTTCATATAGCTGCAGTCTTTATACTTTTGAGTAGCTAATGTATCTGGAAAGAATATTTTAATTGGTTTCTTTTTTAACATTTGTTGTATATATTATTGTCTCTGAAATTGTTTTAAGCATCTGATTCAGAGAAAGGCAAGAAAAAAGGAATTGTTCCATTTACTCTTGCTTCCTGCTAGAACTGTTTTGGTGTTATAAGTAATGTACTATCATAACCATAGTATGTAATGTTCAAATACTTTATGGTAACAGGAATGATAATTATAAACGGAACATATAAAAGTATAAGAATTCATTTATTAACCTCAACGAGATTTCCATTATAATGTTAAGTTATAGGTCTTATGGTTAACTGATGTTTTTGTGTTTGCACAATATCGCAATCATCATAATTAATGATAAAGTACAAGTTACGAAATAAAATTTAATTCATCATTTACAAATTTCGAATATTATTTTTTCATCTCACAAATTTTTAATCTTACTGTATCAAACCAATTAGAGCAGTCATATTAAAGTAACACCACAAGGTGGATCACTGTTCTCTTTATTTACCGTGCTACAAGCAGTCGTTTCATTTACAATATACAATCCACAGCTGATATATACTTATGGTAGAACACTAACTATTGCAATATGTGTGATTGCCGTTTGAACTTTAGAGTGAAAAATAGCTAGAAAAGAATTTATTTGGTTGAGCACCTTAAAGATCAGAAAATTTATGGATTTCTGTAGATTAAGGGAGATGATTGTCAAATATACACAAAAGTTGCTGGTACATATATTCCAGTCAGTTACCTCAAAACTGAATAAGAATTTATCTAACACAGTTACTCTTATTGTACTGGGTTTGTGTTGCAGACTCATTTGATTTTACTACAAGATTCATTTAACTCTACCAAAAATTAAACGGAGGTGTTGAAAATATTGATAAATATTACAATAATAACATAAATGAATCAAAGTCTCAAATGGACGATTGTAATATATGTGACTGATCAACATGATCAATGTAGCATGTTTATGATGTAGTTGCAATTACACGAAGGTTGTAAATTTGGATGAAAAATGATAAGGTTCCCAAGTCATGAAAATTCTAACACATAATTCAAACAATTAAATAATAGCAGGTGCACAAATACAATATATGTGCAATCTTTCTGTAAAGTTTCAGGGATCTTGGTTGTAAACAGTAGGTCTGGAGTGGATTACATAAATAAGTTACCAACTATTACTATTCAATGGCCGTCCGCCAAGCCGCCCTGCCGTCCAGCCGCCAGACATCACCATCCGTATATATAAAACAGTTTTGAATTTCGTCCAACCCGGCCCAAAAAAAAAGGGTAGACGATCATTACACGAATGATTTGAATTATTTTTTCTACAAATAAGTGCTTTAGAGCAAGATACAATCGTAGAACATCAAATATTTAAAGTTTTTTAAATAATTGATGTGTAATGTGCCATTGCTAAGGTATATGTGGGCTGTACTTAAATTTGTTTTAGGGCTTCAAATACACATAGTTTAATTCTTATAGATATAATGACTAAGTACATGTGTATATTTGCAGATTACTCATATCGACAATTATATGTACTAAGATACTTTTGTTTGTTTAGGCTTGGAGACATTTAATTTGGTCTGGCATTGCTAAACGGGTCATTATAGTGATGGGGGAAGAACCCCAACTTATCTTGTCAGAAGTCCATTTCGTCCAAATATCTAATCATTCCTTTTAAATTTCTCGCGCGTAAAGCAATCACTAATCGAATACTAGTACCTTATTGACTATTGCCGACTTTTCATATAACCTAGACATAGGTTATCTTTCAAAATTGGATTATAAAATCAGTGCCAAGGGAAACTCAACAACTTCTTTTTCTTCGAGTTCTTGCTTTCCCATTGTCCTTTGCTTACAAATTCTGAGTATTTCAAATGGTAAAATTGCAGAAATGTTATTATTGAAGAAGTATATCACTATTAATCATGTGAATTACATTATATGGTTTTGGAATGACTCGAAAGATATTTTTTTCTTACTTTTAATATTTGAAAAATTTCTTGCATTATCTGAAATTTGACCTCATTCGCTGCCTGTCCATTAACTTTATTCACGATTGAAAATACAGTCAACATATAAAACAAAGTTATTATAGATTACTTAGAAATGTCCTTCTTTCAAATAACACATTCAAACAGAATTATGTCTATTTTTATCGAAAACAGGTGTAAAGACACACTTGAATGAACACCTTGGCCTTATAGACTCCCCAAAAAATGTCATATTCAGTAAACATCACTTTTCGTGGTGAATTTCAGCTAGCAAACATGTAGTTGTTAACTTCTATGTCATTTGGTCGATCTCTGGTAGAAATGTCTCATTGACAATCATACCACATCTTCTTATCTTTATATGTATACGCATGGTGTATTTATCGGTAAAAGGAACGGGAGTGGAATCCTATAGCTACCCGGGTTTACCCCTCAGGGAAAGAATATCGATATTTGTTCCTTGATATTAGTACCAGAGAGAAAAAGAACATGTTTTACTTCTCCAAAATTTCGTTCTCCAGAATTATTGCATGTAAATATAAAAGTACCGTATATAAAAATCATAATATATAGTGCCAACACTCTAAACTATTGAAAATAAGTCATATTGATCTTAAAATGAATTGTTTGTAAAACCAATTGAATGCGATAGAACGTAAACATTTATTTTGCAAACTAAACAATGTATGAATGGCAAAAATCACGGTTTTAAAATCCATTTTTTTTTTTCAGATTTTTTTTGTCGTTGACTTCAGGGATCACTTCCGTATAATCACCATCTTCTTTAATATTCAGTATATATAGTAATTGCCTACCTATGAAAATATTTATCTCTTATACCAGCAAAAATTTCAAATGAACTGTCTCTATCGACACGCTTTATATTTTATTGAAAAACCTTTGTCAACAGACGTTTATATAGGTAGTAGGTGTGCGCTTTAACTCGCACCGGGTGTTCCATTACTATTAAATAAATTTCCTCCAAGTAATCTAAGAGGTTACCGATATAAAGTCGACGCTCCTGTTTGGTGACAGCCAGCCTTTCTTTGTATTCGAGGATTAGAATTAGGATTATACGACTCGGTTTTAACTGCTCTGTAAATTCTACTAATTTGTTTGTTCAAATAATTCTCTTTCTGTTTTTGGTTCGAATGTTTGCATTAGACGTTGATCAAACTAAAATCAATGTTCAATCATAAGATTTTGTTTTAATTTCAGTTCAGTTGATTTATTACGATATGCTTTCAAACTGATTCGCAATTAAAATGGATACAATATATGCACTTAGATCAGTCTTTTACGTCAAAATGCTTATCTGATACAGACAATTAGCACCGTTTATATTATTATTATACCTTGCCTTTCACTTCAAAAGTCATTGGCACGTAAAACCTGTTTCGATTTAAATATACATGTATTTACCTGTACCAAGTAAGACTATTTGGACTGTGTGTCGTTCGTTTTCATTTTTCTATTAGTCTTTTTTTTTGTAGGAGTCGATTACTGATCGTTTGTATGGTCTGGTGTTCTGTCAAATATGTTTTCGTTCCCTGTATTCCTATTTATGTAATTTATGATGACTAATATTTCAAATGACCTTACCATTCAGTTTTTCAATCAAATTGGTTTTCCATACTTCCAAATCCTTTTTTTGAGTTTGCAATTCATCTTTAATATTTCGTGATAAATTTGCAAATTGAGTTTTCAAATCATTTGCAAGTTCAATTATTTGTTTGTTGTTGGTGCCATGTGATACTTGGAGCTTGGATAAATGCTCCGATAACATTGCTAGTTTTAGGCTTTCTTGTTTTTGTTCCAATCCGCTCAACAAATCTGTCATTTTCTTATTAAAGTTTGCTTCAGATGCATTTAAATTTTTATAAACTTCAGACATTTCTTCTTGAACTTTTCTTTCGTTGGCTTGGAGATTTTGAATTATATCTGATATTTTCATGTCATATCCTTCCTTTGTCTCCTTCATTTTGGACGAGTAATCCTTCAACATTGTAGTCTTTAAATTGGTTTGTTCATTTTTTGCCATGTCTTTAATATCCTTGGAAAATGTTAATTGAATGTCCTCACTTATGTAGGATTTTAACTGTTTGTTCATTGAGGTTATATCCAGTTCCGCTACGAGTGGGGCTTTAAGTTCGTTTGACACTAGTGGCATTCTTATTTCTTGGCATGCTGAACTGGACTTCAAACAGGGGGTACCAGCAACATAAACAATCCTGAATAAAATAATTTGTAATCCAATTATTTTCTCCATACCGTTAATTTTAAGTCCGTTATTTCCCATTTTATTACAATTAAATAACACATGTAGTGTCGGTTACAATACTGCTATACTTCAGAAATTGAACAACAACACAATTTATCTCGATTACCGATTGATAAACACTAAATATACAAAGAATTTGAACAACAACGTCATAACTCTAATTCCAACTTGAATATTTCTGTAGACCACCTGGAAAAATGACAGAATGCCTTAATGCTGTCGTCATCAGTCGTAATAACATACTGCCAATATTTCTAATAAGTTCCAGTAAGTCTTTTTTGTTATACAATTACGTAATATAAGATAGTATGCATGTATCTGTAGATCGTTCATGCAGTTTGCTTTTTTGTTTTGGTGTAAACTGATTAGTATAAAGTAAAATAACAAAAGTACCAAACTCTAAGGAAAATTCAAATCGGAAAGTCCCTTATCAAATGTCAAAATCAAAAGCTTAAACACATCAATCAAATAGAAAACAACTGTCATATTCCTGACTTGGTACAGACATTTCCTTATGTAGAAAATAGTGGATTAAACCTGGTTTTATAGCTAGCTAAACCTCTCACTTGTATGACAGTCGCATAAAATTCCATAATACATGTAACTACAGTGGGGTTCGGTTCTGACCTCTCTTCAAAACTTTTAGAATAATCTGTCATAGAATTGTTCAAAACAGTTGTAGACCAGTTCTCGATAAACTCATTATTATAGATACCAAGATTAAAATTTTGTAAACCAGACTCGCGTTTCGTCTACAAAAGACTCATCAGTAATGCTTGAATAAAAAAACTGTCAGAATTATTCCCAGGGAAGATTTCGAAAAAAATGTACTTTGGTAAGATTGTCAGGATCCGTTCCAGGGTAGAATTGTCCAAATCTGTTCTCGAATATAACTGTCATAATCTATTCTAGAGTAGACCTATCATTATATGTTGTAAGCTAGAACAGTCTGTCAATGACGTAAATTAAAAAGCAGTTCTTTGGTCGTGGTTTAGAACACGGGTAGTTAACTAGCCTTTTCCTCTGTAAGTCATATTTTCAATACGAAGGAATTAATAATAAAAAAATTTAGTCTTGGATGTCTTAGTTCTGTTATATTTCTTTCCAATATTCGATCAAAATTATGTTTATGTGTATACAGTAATGCTTAAGCAGTGAGAAAATATAAATCTTATATTTCCGTTATTATTATCAAAACTATTGGTAATATGTTATTGAAAGACAACTATACATGTGCTAGTCGATGGGCACTTAAGAGGATGTTTATTGCAGGTGAAATATTAGGATTACATTTTATTAGAAATGTTTTTATACCCAACTTATAACATAAAAAGTAAAATCACAAAAATACTGAACTCCGAGGAAAATTCAAAAAGGAAAGTCCCTAATCAAATGGCAAAATCAAAAGATCAAACACATCAAACGAATGGACAACAATTGTTAACCTCACATAATACAATCTAACGTTATGAAACATTATGCCGTGTAGTATTATTTCGTAAATGTTGGCACGGACTTATATATTCAACAATTCTGGAGGTCAAAAACCTGAAAACAATAATAATAGGAATCTAAACATAAAACGAACAACACTAAATGTTTAAACATGAAAATTAAAGTAACAAGAGTGCACACGCTGAAATGTCTCGCCTTCTTTACAAATCATTGATATTATGTTGATAGTCCTAAATATAAAGCTTTTTTACAACTGCCACATAAACTTAACATTAACCAAGTAAACTAAACATTGACCAATGAACCATGAAAATGAGGTCAAGGTCAGAAAAACCATGCAAGGCAGGCATGTACAGCTAACAAATCTTCCATACAACAAATATAGTTGACCTATTGCTTATAGTTTAATAAAAACAGACCAAAACACAAAAACTTAACACTGAGCAATGAACCTTGAAAATGAGGTCAAGGTCAAATAAAACCTGCGTGACTGACATATAGATCATAAAATATTTCCATACACCAAATATAGTTGAACTATTGCATATATAGTATTAGAAAAAAAGACAAAAAATCAAAAACTTAACTTTGACCACTGAACCATGAAAATGAGGTCAAGGTCAGATGACACCTGCCAGTTGGATATGTACACCTTACAGTCCTTCCATACACCGAATAGACTAGACCTATTGCTTATAGTATCTGAGATATGGACTTGACCACCAAAACTTAACCTTGTTCACTGATCAATGAAATGAGGTCGAGGTCAAGTGAAAACTGTCTGATGGGCATGAGGACCTTGCAAGGTACGCACATACCAAATATAGTTATCCTATTACTTATAATAAGAGAGAATTTAACAATACAAAAAATCTTAACTTTTTTTTTTTAGTAGTCACTGAACCATGAAAATGACGTCAAGGACATTGGACATGTGACTGACGGAAACTTCGTAACATGAGGCATCCATATACAAAGTATGAAGCATCCAGATCTTCTACCTTCTAAAATATAAAGCTTTTAAGAAGTTAGCTAACGCCGCCGCCGCCGTAGACGCCGCCGCCGCCGCCGCCGGATCAATATCCCTATGTCGAGCTTTCTGCGACAAAAGTCGCAGGCTCGACAAAAACGAAATTATAGAATATTTTGTTTAAAGTAATATAGAAAAAAGAAAAAGAAAATAGACAAATGCGTATAAAGTAAAACAGAAAACCGAACAAATAAACAAATAAATAAATGAAATACGATAAAAGTTAGATAAAATTAATAAGATACATAGACACAATAGTATTCGTGTTTCTTTTCCAATTTGAGATTTAAGTTCCCTTTTATGACGAACACGTCAATTAAACATGAGTAAACTGTTCGCCAAACGTTTGTCTGTAGTTTCCTCGAAAATTGTTTAAATGCATCTGATATACATGCACTAACATATTTAAATCACTACTAAAAACAAACATACATGTATTATATGAAATCTTCGCAGAGATAAAATATCAATGTTTTTCATTAATTTTTATACAAATTATACAAAAGTAAGAAGATAAAGGTATGATTGGAAATTATACAGATATGAAACCAAAATTTACTGCTGTTTTTTTTTTCTTTTACAAATGCAAAACACGTACCTTATATTTGTAAGCTTGTTCGTTTGTTTAAATTAATGGGAATGTCAAATAAGTATTGAAATCCAATTTTAAAATGAATTCGTCTTTTATCCTTTTATTTTGTAATATAATTTAATATTTGTAATCCAAAATGACAGTTTGTGAAAAATTTGTAATAGAAAACGAAGTATTCAATATCCATAAACATGCAGCCCACATGATACTATCCTCTCTTTTATGTCAACATTGCTGTTTATTTGCCTTGACCTACATGTATTGGTGATTAAAGGGACACTAGCTGTCAAATTCGTGTTCACCGATTTGACTCAAATTCTCATATTTGATTCATAACAATGTAAAACATTTATCCAGATTATAAAAAGTCTAAAATAAACAATTTACAGGGCATGGCTCGATAATATATAGCTTCGGTTCGTGTGTATTTTAGTCTAGACGCCATCTAATTAATTATCGAGTTGACCTCCGAAGACCTCCGATGGTCATATAAGCGATATAAACATAAATATAGATATAAATAAATTTTGAACTCATGCAATTGAATTTTTCTAGGTCTGTTTATTTTCATACTATAGATTAAAAATATATGTTAGTCATCGTTTTTACCTGTATATAATATTTTTGTGGATCGAATCAGTCAATCAAATTATTTACCTTCGTTTCACTTTCATTGTTGACATTCTTATCCTTTAAATAACTTAACACGCACAATTCATGCGTTATCCATTTCTTGCAAAGGGGTAAAATTGAAGTTCGCATGAATACGGATTCAATGAGGTCGAATTATTCACTTGCTTCTTAGCTTATTTTGACAAAATTGAACCAGACTGGCTGCTAAAAGCGAATTATTATTTCACTATTTCAGTTTCATTAATGATTGAACAAAAAAATAATCTTTTAGATTTTTTATATATCTCGTAGCTAGTGTCTCTTTAAGTATATAAAAAGGATATGATGCATAATTGTCGATGAGACACCTTTTCCATATAAAATACTTTATTTCAGAAGTATACATAACTGTAATTTAAGTAATCATTCAAGAAATTTATAGTTGAGTCTGTGTCTGAAATTTAAAGACATCAAAGGAAATGAATATGTCTTTTTTATTTGCATTTTATACCATTTAAAAGTGTAGTAAATGTTGTGCATCCGAAGCGTTTTTATAAATTTTAAATTTACTTGCATCAGGAACGCTCAAATCTTAACATTGAAAGCAAGGGATGTATAAATACGTAGAAATGTAACCAACTGTATAACCAAAATCATCAAAGGTCAACTTTGCCTGAGAGAGTTGGAAATTTAGAAATAACGTCTGAATTCATCAACGGGGAATTTTAGAAATGTCTGTTTTAAGGATGTACACCTCTGAGGAGCCAAACATTTCTAGAATAATTAAACTTTTTTTCTTAACCTGATTTTTGTGTTTATATGACTGTAAAAAAATGATTGGTGAAGAAAAAATCATATGTTGGTGCACTTTTTTTTTGTTACAGCCCGTTGAAAGTACCCAATTTTGATGATTTTCCCATTTTTCATCAATTTTTACCTATTTATGGGCTATTATCGTGAAAAAAATCACAGTTCCACAATTAAACTTTTTTTATACTTTCAATAAAGATGAAGTGGACCAATCTGAACAAATTTAACTTAAAAAAACTATAGGTAGGTATTAATATAAGAAAATTTTATGATATTTTAATGTTTTTTTGTGTCAAATAAACCATGCTGTCAATTTTGTAAATTTGTAATTTTGTCTGTTTATTTTTTAAGAACAAAATGCATATTATTTCAACTTCTTTGTAAGTTATAAATGATTGAAAAAATACAAATCTAAGAAATTTGAAAAGAAAAAAGTAATATGGGATGTACAAGTTTCCGTTAAAATCATTTCTTGTACCCCTCACCCATTTTCTCAAAATGTTCGCTAAAAAGAATGACTTGATTGGTAATAAAATTTGAAAAATTGATTACTAAAAAACTACTCATTGTAAATACACAATTTTTTCACAGAGTTAAGTTTGATTATGACATTTTTTAAATTCATTGATGTTTTCCACTTGTATCACATGTTTTGGAAATAATTCCAGAACGAGATTTCAACCAGACTGTAACGTCAGAAGAATACATCCTCAAAATAAATACACGTAAACAGACAGTGCCCTCCTTTTAGGTAATTGAATCATGCAACAATTCAGAACAGAACACTTTCTGCTTTTACATTACATTTTACACAACCTTAATCTGCATTTACTGCTTATAAGAGTAAAAGTAATAATTTTATCATGTTATATATTCGTTGAATTATTTATTTATGACTCTTAAAATTTCCAGCCTGTAAAAGCATGAATGTTTAATATATATTTGTCAATTTTTCAAGCTGTACACAATCAAAAACAATTTATACGGAAACATTTTCTTTTTCAATTCATTGTAAACTTTAACATGTTTAAGGTGATTTGTCATTGCTATAATGATTATAATTTTCTCTATTATAAACTATGGAACACTAGAAAAAGCCACTAGGGGTAGTGGGGGTATAAGATGTAGGTTAGACAAAAACTATGCAAATATTGATAGGTCAACAATAAACTTTAAAAAAAATGGAGATTAAGATTGGGTCGCATGGAATCCACTTTAAACCACTGGGGATTTAACGCAGGTGCAACGCAACGGAATGGGAAGCAGTTCCTGCTCCGGTATTTGCATCCGTTGTTGTCATTCAATCGTGAACGAGAACATGAAGAATGGGAAAAATAAACATGGTCATATTTGACAGCATGTCCTATAACGGTCAAACAAGTTATATTGACGACCAAACCTATTCCTTAAAGATAACTTCTTCTTTTTTATCTTGGGTTCAGTAGTACCACGTCCTCCTTGCCTCGTTTCTAACATTAGGCCAATAAATATTTATACTTGTGTCTTGCCTCCTTGCTGAAAAATAAGGTAGGTAAGGTATAGCAGACTATACATGCTCATTGTTGAAGGCCGTACGATGACCTATAGTTGTTAATTTCTGTGTCATTTGGTCTCTTGTGAAGAGTTGTCTCATTGGCAATCATACCACATCTTCTTTTTTAATATATACAGGAAAATGTTCTGGAGTTTTAAAGTTCTTTACCAGAAAAGACCATCAAATGTGTTAGGATAGGCATGAATATTAAGGATAGGTAGGGAGAAATGAAAGGGACTGTATATTTTGGGCTTATCAAGTTTCACTTATCAAAGGGTTTTTGCTTGCACAAAACGACAGGTGGCTGTACACAGTAACTGTAAACCGTTCTGGGATACCCGAATTATCTCCCGCTGGTTTCGATGGGTTCGTATTGCTCAGTCTTCTGTTTCATTTTCTGTATAGTGTGTGTGGATGTTGTAAGCCGTTTCGTTTGTATAATTTTCCAGAATTTTGTCCTTCTTTGACAAGACAAGACAATGCTTAATTTACCTCCGACACAAAAGAGGACATCATACAAAAATATACACTACTATGTGAAACAAATAAAACAACATAAATAAAAGCAACAGAGTTCCAATTCCCCCGCGTTGTACATATTCGATCTGTCCAAGGGCAATAACAAAACATTTTTTTTTGTTTTTTAAAACTTTTAAAAAGTATCTTAGAGAGTTGAAGACTTCAGAGCAATTTCCGATATATTCAATATATCTAATATTTCCATTTCATTAAAAATAATTGATCGGCACTTATTTTCGAAATTGTCCGAGACATTGCTGTTATAAACCTTTGATAAGGATTTGATAAAAATTGTACAAGTGAGAGCGCTCACAATGCAATTTTCCATATAATTAATATTTCTATGGGGCATAAATCTTTTAAAAATGATTGATCGGCACTGATTTTCGAACTCCTCCGAGACATAGCTGTTATAAACCTACAATATAAGTTTCATAACAATCTAGCAAGAATTTAGAACATGAGAGCGCTAACACTGCAATTTTCCATGTGATTCGTGTTTCCATACCTCTTAAAAAAATAGTTGAGCGGCACTGATTTTAGAACTCGTCCGAGACATTGCTGATATAAATCAATGATATCAGTTTTATAAAAATCTGGCAAGAATTGTACATATGAGAGCGATAACAAGACAAGACCGGAAGGCAGAAAGGACGGACGGACGCCCGGTATTTCTATACCCCCGCAACGCGTCGCGCGAGGGGGCAATAAAAACTTACAGACAAGTGACATAAAGCACACGGTATAATTGATCGAACAAACTAAGAAGTGAATAAAAATGCATGAAAAATACATTCACTTAGCTTGATTACAATTAATAATACGGTTAGTTACAAAGGAGTTTATATCATATAACCTTCATAGTTGTACATTCATTACAGCAGACGGCATACACAAATAAATGCTAAAATAGATTTCTTAATAATTGATGACGGCATATAGAATATGGAAAGCCAACAGGGTCAAAATTCGTATTACGTAACTTGTCAATTTGTAACTTGTATCTTTGTAATTTCAAAATTCTTACTTCGTAAATTGTCAATTTGTAACTTGTATCTTTGTAATTTCAAAATTCGTACTTCGTAAATTGTTAATTTGTAAGTTGTAACTGTGTGATTTCAAAATTCTTTATTGGTAAATTGATAATTTGTATATTGATGTTTTGTAACTTGTCGATTCGTAAATTGTCAATTTGTATATTGTTGTTTTGTAACTTGTCGATTCGTTAAATGTCGATTTGTAAATTGTCAATTTATATATTGATGTTTTGTAACTTGTCGTTTCGTTAAATGTCGATTCGTAAATTGTCAATTTGTATATATTGATGTTTTGTAACTTGTCGATTCGTTAAATGTCGATTTGTAAACTGTCATTGTTGTATTATGCTAACGATCATTATGACGACAGATGGCACTCGGTTTCTTCTTCGGTAAATCAGTCTTCTGTAAGTAGGAGCACCTCCATATGGAATATATACCCAAGTAATTTAAATCAATTATGTACAGCAAATGCATCTTAAAGAACACAAATAAAATAATAACATTTTTATTTTTATATGGCATATATACAGAAACCAGTTTTATTTTGTTTTCTGAAGACGACAGGTGGCGTATCGTTCGAGAACGGAAACTATATGAAAAATACAACCCAACTTAATAGTTCATTCCCTTCACGTAATCGAGGTTAATGAAATAGTCGTAGATGAGCGGAACATAGCGACTTAATTATTCGGGTAAATAGATATAAGAAGATGTGGTAATAAACAGTATCGTTGTCAATGAGACAATTATCCAACAAATTTCAAATACAGTCGATGTAATCAATTATAGGAAACAATGAGAAAGATCCAATCCATATAGTCGGCTATAAAAGGCTACACCAGTACGTGAAAATCCAGGTAATAAACGGTTTCTATTAATCCTAAAATGCTATTATCGGACTATTTTGATTCTGACTGAGATCTCAGGGGGAAGGGTGACATATATATATAATTTTATATAATGTTGTTTGTGCTGTATTTAGACCCTTTACAACGAAATATGTTTTACATGCACACGTATAAAATTGCGGTTTTTATCCAACGCAATCATAGGTTTGGACGTTGTTTTCAATTTAGACGTGTTTAATGTTATATATATATATATTAACATTCATTTGTACATGCCTACTAAACTTTTCTGGTCAAGAAGCTAAGAAGTTATTGACGGTGCCGAGAGCAGTATCTGAAGCTGTCAACGCTCGGTGTGCGCAATACAGTGTCTTCAAGGAGGTACCACTTGATTACCGTTTTTAAGAAAAATGAGTTGAAATATGGGATTTTGATCGTTAAAATCTCAAAACACTTTGTGTAGTTCTTGATCTGTTTTTCTACAATATTTATTGACTGATAATTGTCAAATCCCTAGGCAGCAATTGTTCTTTTTGGACGAGCTTTTTCTTCTTTTTTTTTAATTTGTCAGGTTCTATAGCAAGAACCAGCCCCTCAACCACCTCGTACAGAAATATTCGCTTATGGCTTACGCGTTTTGTCTGTTTGTCTTTGAAGAGCGTGTTTGAGACGCAACCATCTTCTCTGGATTTGTAGCCTCCTCGTTATAAATCTCGCAGCTTGTCGCTGTATTCTTTCGAGCCTGTTGATGTTCGTAGATGTGGAGGGGTCCCATGTACTATTGTTTCATACTCCAATATTGACAAGTGAAATATATGCTGTTTTCTTGCATTCGGCTGGTTGGCAATATCTCAAATTCCTTATCAGGAATCCTAGTCACGGTTGAGTTTGCATTCTTGGCTACGATAAAAATATGGGTAGTCCATTTTAGGTCCTTGATAAGTTTTTTGGTTCCTTTAGATTGTATTACAAAATATTACATATCTAATCAGTTTTAATATATAGTATACATTAATTAAGTGACTCATTTAAAATAACACTTCATTCAATTTGTTTTGAAAAGTACATGATATAAAACATTTTATCTTCATTACTCAAGAGCCAAATAAATAAAGATTTTTCATCAATTTCATCGCTTTTTGTATTCAAAAATCATTAGATATAAATTACATTCTTTTCCAATATCTTTATTATTATGGCCATGGTGTCAACCCATTTCTCCCATCATACATTTAGTCCAAAATTTGCGGCCCCGAACAATATAAAATGAACTTTCCAGCTCAGTCTTTTATTTCATGTATTTAGTCTAATTTTGACCAGGTCAAATATTAAGAAGAAATTTCCTGCCAAGTGACAGTAATATATTTGGGAAGTTGATAAGTGAGCCCATTCCAGCGACACATCAGTATATACCTAAATACAGGAAGTGACACACCCCTCCCAGGTGTGGTGACCAGTCCGGTAGAAATACATGTTTTTTCGAGGTCACCTCTTTATAACACCGAGTCCCTGGTATATATGCCATATAAACCAAACAATGTTCTTTTATTTGTATATGCTGTACATAATTGATTTATAAAATTACTTAGGTATATACTCCACATGGAAGTGCTCCTACTTATAGGAGGCTTATACACCGAAGAGGAAACCGAGCGCCATCTGTCGTCATAATGATCGTTAGCATAATACAACTATCAGAAAGACAATTAACAAATCGACATATAACGAATCGACAAGTTACAAATGTACAAAACATCAACATACAAATTGACAATTTACAAATCAACATTTAACGAATCGACAAGTTACAAAACATCAATATAAAAATCGACAAGTTACAAAACAAAAATATACAAATTGACAATTTACGAATCGACAAGTTACAAAACATCAATATACAAGTTGACAATTTACCAATAAAGAATTTTGAAATCACACAGTTACAACTTACAATTTAACAATTTATGAATTACGAATTTTCAAATTACAAAGATACAAGTTACAAATTGACAATTTACGAAGTAAGAATTTTGAAATTACAAAGAGACAAGTTACAAATTGACAAGTTACGAAACAAGAATTTTGACCCCGTTGGCTTTCCATAATAGAAAGCATTCCTTTCATCTTATTTTAGTTAGATGAGTTATGTAATATTGTGGCATGTGTTTGCGTCACATTTTTCGATGTAATTTAAAATTACATTTCATATATGCATTTGATACGGTGCATTTATTACAATGATCCAATTTTAATGGTTTTTAATATGAAAACTCTATAGATTTTGAATTTTAAACCATTAAAAACTTGTTTATCAATTTATGAAACTTCTTCACGATTAATGTACTTGTCAGCAAAAAAATAAAACCAAATTTGACTGGTATATATCTTCTTCATACATACTTCGAAACGACAATTCAACATCATTCAATTAAATTTAGAGTGAGGGAACTGAAGGAACTATCTGAAAACAGTTTTAAATTTACAAATGTTGATTTACTTTCAATTTGTATATTATTTTTACCAGGCTTCAACTTATGAAGTAAAATATATCTTAAATCTATCTGTCATGCCAAAAAAACTCATCAAAGAATCTAGGCTAAATATACTTTTATAGATAACGGATACCAAAATAATTGTTTGTAAAATTATAGGATTCACATAATGATTTATTAGTGTCTGCGTAGTATAAGAACTAGCGACAAAATATCACATGCATGTTATATACATAATCAGGGCAGATATTAAGGACGTTTGCTCCTCTGTTTCAAAATAACAAGCTTTTTAAAAAACTGTTATAAATTGATAGTATATAAATAACGGAACTTAAAAAGCAGAACAAAATGAGGGGTCAGTGTCCTTGTTTTTGTAATATAAGCAATTGAAAATTTGGCGGGAAATAATTCTCTCTAGATTTTTCATACATTTAACATTGACAACTTTTTCTTTTCAAGAACTATGAAAGAATAACAAGGATTTTATAAGATTTTCAAACATGGCTTTTTAAACAGTATATAATAAACTTATGAAAAGAAAATTATGAGTTAGCAGACAATTTTTTTTATTGGCATTACATGGATAAAACTAGAGGATTCCAAATATCTGACAAAAAGTCTAAACTTGTTGTATACATAATCAGGGCAGATATGAACATGAGAAAACAAATTGGGAATAATTTAGTAGCATAGGATTATGATTTGATATTTAAAAAAAAATTCATTTAGAAATGTGTACAATGCACCAATGAAGAGAATACAAGACAAAAAGGTGCTTTATTATTAAATTTTTTTTGGATAGAAAAAACTCTACGTTTAAGGTTAATGTACCCTTTTGTTGTTTCAATGCTAAACATATGGAAGGAAATCTTATATAAAAAATCCGCAGCCTTTCCCCTTGCACTTCTATATTTGACAATTCGGTGCTTATAAGATAGAGGGTGCTCTCGACTTTAGTGACTCAATATTTAACAGTTTCCTTTTGATATATGTACAAAATGGCAAGTCACTTTTATTCTGTATTTTCACTGTTTTGATATTGTTGCACTTTGAAAATACAGAATACACAGGCCTACAGAAGGGGTCATCAACCTTAAGTTCAATATAAATTAAATAAAAACAATATTCGTACAGTGTAGGAAAATATAAAATGTATTTGTAGTTGCTACGAAACAGAAAAAAGCTCGGCAAGCCTCGCTTTTCTCTCTGTTTCTAAAGCTCGTAAAATAAATTTTATATTTCATACACTGTGCGAATATTGTATATGTAACAGCACAGCATAAGAACAAACAATAAACATTGACTTGTGACTTTTGGTTGCCCCTTTGTATACTCCCCCTCTTTTTGCAATACGTATCTAATACGCACTTAAAGGTCAGCATTTAGGTGACCGTAAGACAACTACACTTTTCTTGTGTTCCTATAACTGAAAACATGTCTAATGGTGCGATCAGGTTTTGTTTGTGCATTGGGGTATATTTAGGGGGTACTTTTAGGGGCTTTAATATAGAACCCTGCGAGATTTTTTAGAATCTTATTTTCAAATGTGAAAAAAGTTAGTGATAGTAGACACATGGGGTCTTCAGTAATGATCATTGGACCATATGGACTACTTCAAGGTTAAAAGGTCAATAATCACTTATTACCTTGACCTTTGACCTTGAACATTAATTTTCAATTCACACAAAAATTTAAATTGAATTTCAATTTACACACAAAAATAAAAACAAAATGGACAGTCTAAAGAATAGAAAATGTTCAACATGATTAAATAAATTAAATGAAATACATGGCTAGTTCCTTAGGGTCACCACCAGCACCTGTCATTTGAAAATGTTCTAGTATTTAGTAAATGGTCCGGCGAGAGCCCCATCCTTAAACCAATTCTTGTTTGTCATGTCAAAATGATTTGAATGATTTGTGGGATTAGTTCCCAGGGGTCACCCCTGCCATTTGATAATGTTGTATTATCTTGTGAATTGTCGAGATCCCCAACCCTGGACCACACATATTCCTGTTTTTGTTGTTTTTATTTTTTATGTCAAAATGATTCGAATAATACATTAAAGCCAAGGGGTCATCCCCACCCCTGTCATATGAGAATGTTCTTATATCTTGTAATTTTTTGATATCTCCACCCCTTAACCATCATATTTTCTGCAAGATGAATTGAATGAATAATAGAGGAGTCCCTAGGGGCTTATACTTATTGGGACTTTGTTCAGGGAACTTCGTAACAGCACCGTGAGCACCCTGTTGCAATCATTTCTTGTTTTGCTTCGTGAGTTTACAAATTTACCTAGACTGGTTCCTGTTCTTCATCTGTTTAACAAGGGTGACTCAGATACACGTAAATTGCAAGGGAGAGAACCAGCTTACAACTTAACTATGATAATAGTATTTAACTCCTCAGGCTTTTCCCTGAAGCTATATATTATAAATCAATGATCTTTTCCTTTGTTCCTTCATCGATTTTCATTTGACCAATGTTTTATCTCAAAATTGAGCACACCGACATACATTTATTTGACCATTATTTTAATTGATTATGCACTACTAATATAAAAGCCATCAGTTAGGGAAATGCTGATTGATAGATAATATCAGGGCTGTCTCTTGGATGATAGCAGAACCGACTCTTTTTAAAAGTTTTGATAGGGACTACTTACTCATTGTCCTTAGGTTTATAACCATGTTTTCACTAACGAAATAAAACATGGCGCAATTTGTAATCGTTTTAGAAAAGAGAAAATATCATTTTTATGCAATACTACATAAGAACATTTTTTAAAATGTCAATTTACCCAACGATGAACAGACATACCAATATATGTTCAATTCTCTTCACCTTCTTGAATGTAAACTGTCATTTAAATATGTGACTGTCAAATTTATATACAATAATTGAATTTATCTAAATCTTATCAAAGAAAAATGTCTAAGTAGATAAAACATTTACCAACACAGATATGTTATGGTCAAACAACACAATGTTTAGTACAGTAATGACATGCTTATAAGCTTGCATATGTGATGAACTCTTATTATTTTCGGAAAATTAATTCTGACTTCAATGGTAAATTCAGATAATTAGAAATTTTAACATATACTGTATCAAGTTGTTTTCTTTTAAATTGTGGCCTTTTATATAAACGTTTGTTTGTACAGGAATTGATACGTCGTCAAACGACACAAATAACATAACATTCAAGGTTGTTAAAGTAAATATTCATCAAATATACAACCAAATTATACGCTTGACATTTCATACTAAAAAGTAGGTGAATAATTCTAATAGATGTAACTGACATTTGTATTTGTGTATTTTGAAAATGATAAGGACGGTTAAATAAAAATGAAAAGGTAAGGCATATAATATAAGTAAAAAAGCGCCAACGTACACAAAGTAGTAAAAGCGCTAATAAATGTGATGTCATGAATCGAGACCGTTATTATCTAAAAGTGTTGTTTATTAACAGGCCGCAAGCTCACGGCAAGTACACCGTCAGCTGATTACAAACCCGGACGCTAGTCAGTAGACAAATATTTTAGTAATTAATGCAGAATTCCTAACTTTCCAATTGTGTAATGATGCAACCGAATAATAGTCCAGTGGGAAATATTGCATGCAAATGATATTTCAATAAGATTTGAAAATATAAAAGTAATAGTCCTCAGGGAGGCATACTTTCTCAGACACAGTTTTTCTTCTGATTTTACGAGCTGACATGTCTTACTCTTAAAAGTCGTGTGCTCAGATCGACCACCGGAAGTCGATGCGAGTACTCTACCACGAGACCGCCGATGTCGTTTATCCAATCTTCAGTATTTGAAATTAAACAAACGAAGGACATCTTGAGGTCGTATGTTTACAACAAATACAAGTAGCAAAGTATAAAAAGATGAAATTGGCAAACGTCAATCTTAGAGGAGAAACTATTAAACAAATATTTCATGAAAAAGAACAATTTGGTTAAAGGACAATATATTTACTTCAGAATATCCGAGTCCGGGTTTGAAATTGACCTAAATAATGCTTAGTTTTCAGAATCAAGTGCTTACTAAAATTATTATTGGCTAAAAAAGAATACTTAAAAGAGCATTTGAAAGTTATAGTTCAATTTCTTGTCAATCATAATTTACTGATAGCTGCTTTTGATGATTTAATTTTACAAGGATTTTACCGTCGAAGTGTATACATGTAATCTCAAACTTTTCAATATTGATCATGATTTTAATAATACATTCTGACTAAATTTTCAGATGCTAGATTATGCAATGATATAGCTTAACATTAAATGGCCTGCTTGCCCATGCAAAGCGTAATAAGTTGAACGTGATGTATAGGCGTTTAAACATTTTAATGAGAACACGATTGGTAGCTTAACAAAAGATTACATGTGATGAATTTGAAAAACGTAAAGATTGCACACGTTAAGCACATTATTGCTTTTCTGCTAGCTCCTAATTGTCAATGAAAATGTATGAGGATCTGGATGGGGTCACCAGAATTGCAAATAATCGGTAATAAGTGTAGAATAAAAGGCAACAAGTATAGAGAATAAAAAAAAAGTTATAAAAAAATACAGAAGAGAAAGAGAGAATAATAGGATGCTGAAATATAAAGAATATTGAATAACAGGGTAAAATTATAAAGAATAGAGTAGAGAAAAAATGGCCTCAAAAAATTAAAAGAATACAAAAATGAAATACCGAACCCACCCCCCCCCCCCCCCCCACCCCCCAAAAAAAACCAGACCCTCATGTATATCTCTCATAAGGCAAACAGCTCGTACGAATGAATTCGAAGCTACAGGATTGATAACGGAATTGGCAAACAGACTATTTGATACATTTGGTTTCTTAAACTCTTTGTCTCGAGCGTACAGTTATTAAAAAACATGTATATTACGTGCTGGTACCAGACGCCTATATACTATATAAACACTACATGAAAAGAAAAGAAAAAGGAATCACCACAAAATATCGGACAGTACAACAATCCATACAAACCAACAACACCCAACTCCTCATAAGTACATATGGACAATCGAGAACAAACAACTCACCATCATGATAATGATGGTACAGATAGCCTTACTTAGTACAGACACACACTATGGTGGGTTACACCAGTTTTCATTCACACATCCCTTTTTTGCCTATCTAGACTGTATGTTGTAAAAGTTTATTACTAGTATGTTCATTGAAGACCTGTTGGTGACCTTCTGCTGTTGTCTGTTCTATGGTCGGGTTGTTGTCTCTTTGACACATTCCCCATTTCCATTCTCAATTTTATTTATTTTTCACCCTGCAAATGAAAAAAAAAAAGGAAATCGCTTATTATCATATGATAAATTACTGACTAATTGAATTACAGTACAATGGATGGCCAAGAGGAACCGACAACGCAAGTTACCGAAGATGATACATCGAAAGTTACCGAAGATAATATTCTACCACAAGTCTACAAAAGGCGTTGGATTATACTTTTTTTGTTTTCATTTGTTTCGTTGACCAACAGCTTCCAATGGTTACATCTGAACATAATAGGAGATGTGTTACTCAACTATTACAATGCCAGTTTGCCAGAGGACAAATTTCAACAGGAGACTGCTCTAGATTGGCTATCTATGGTCTACATGCTAGCGTATATACCGCTAATCTTTCCATTAACATGGCTTCTAGACAAAAAAGGACTTAGGGTTGTGATTATTTGCGGAAGTTTCCTGAATGCAGTTGGCGCTTGGATTAAAGTAGCATGTGTTAGCCCCGATCGTTTTGCGTTATTGATGTTCGGCCAGTCTGTTTGTTCGGTAGCTCAGGTTTTTATACTTGGTATCCCTGCGAGACTTGCAGCAATATGGTTTGGTCCAAACCAAGTATCAACAGCAACATCTTTAGGTGTATTTGGCAACCAGGTATATTATTTAACATTGTTTTGGATTAAGTACTGGGTTCAAGTGGCCTACATGAGAAACAAATCAACAAAGACCATTTCCTCACTTTTCCTATCGTGAACTTTCAATATTCACGTAACATCACCAAGCCAACAGACTAGGGATAATATATCTATAAGAGTATACAATTTGCAGGTGCTTGTGTATCTTTACAGAAAATCTTTGGTAGAGAGTATCTGCTTGCAAGAACAGAACTAAACTAAAGTTTATTATGTCACCTCTTTTAAAGTTTTGTGTATCCTTAATGATATAAAATGTTCGGGAATGGTAAACTGATCATCTCCTCTTGTGGTACCTGTCGTGATGCTCATGGTTAGTATAAAAATCGGTTAATGGTGTTATCATTAAAAAACGACTTACTCTGCAAGTGCTAATGATGAAGAATAAACCGCTGCCTTCTCTATCATCTAAATCCGAATCGAGTTCTTTGTAGGGTATATCTTTAGAGTATGTATATGTTTTTTCTTAAAAGGCAGTGTCGTCATTTTGTAATACTATGTATTCGTCACGCATTATCGCTTTTTCTTGCTCATCAAATCTTACTATTTTTTTTAAAAATTGCCCTGGCTTCATCTGGCAGTAAACACAATTTTAAAGAGTTGTTGTGAAGGATTTTCAATTACGCAGTCACGTCCGATTGGAATTGGGACGTTAAATCTATAATATCTCGTGTAGGAATATCACCATACTTTCTGCATGTTCAAGAATATTTGCAATAGCTCTCTGATGTGATTACGTTGGTGGCATGTTGCAAGGCAAAATCTCTGCCCTCATGCATAGTAAGTTTTTTTTCACTAGTTGCCAGTCTATTTCACTCCCTTTATGCACATTTTCAAAACCTACTTATGATCTTGAATGTACATAAATTGGAATATTTGACATTGTATGTATAGCAATCGACAGTGATTCAAACTATTTTTGAATAATTTAATTTTTGATGTAACACGTCTTCTGATCGGCGGAAAGTTTTTTTGTCTATCAGCTCAGAGACATAATTTTGTATTGTGACCGTGAAGTCATCAACGTTTTTTTCATGATTTACTCCTTAAAAATGGAATTTAGAATCAATTAATTTATAAGGAATGACTGTAATATTTTTTCTGTCTATTCGAAATAATCTAAAAAATGTGGTGCACATTTTTAAATAAGGCGCTACGCGGGTTATTCAGTGTGCACAACATTTTTTATGTTACTTCTCCAAAGACAGAAAAAATATTACTACAGTCATTCCTTAAAGAGTATAAGTACATGAACTTTTTAATATGCAAATTTCTCATGTTTGACTGTGAAGGCTTGCCATTATACGTGTATAACACTGCACTGTTTGATTTGACAGTTATGCTATTTACAATTTTGTATTTAAAATACTGATTTAACAATTTTACCATTGGATATTGGAGTTGGTATTACATTTGTACCTGTATTATCTCACAAAGAATGGAAATTCATGAAAAAGCGTATTCTAAAGAAAATGAATTCAAGAAATATAAAGCAAGGAGATGTGTTATGATTGTCAATGAAAAAACTCTGCAAAAGACCACGTGACAAGGATGAACATGATGAAAATACCTACGGCATTGAGTAAAACCAATACCATAAAGTAAACTATAACAGGCCCTGGCATGAAAAAGTGTATATTGCTTCAATATACATTATGATAAGTATGGATGGATGTTAAAAGAATAATAACAAAAGTGGCCACAGATACCGAAGAGACATTAAATCTCACGAGACCGACTTTCAAATGACAAAAAAAAAAAGAAAAACGACGACAAGAAAATGAATAAAATGCTACATAGAAAACTAATTTTAAGATTAATCACCACCGCGAACCCCTACAAAAAGGCGGGAATGATCTCAGTTGATATTGAAATGGTAAACAATTCTTGCTCTAATTGAGGCACCCGTAGTGTTGCTCATGGAAATTTGAAATTCGATAACACGTCAAACAGCAGGTTATTGTTTTTTTCATTGCCATATTTGTAGATTGGTGCAGCTGTAGGATTTTTACTTCCTCCGCTACTGGTGAAATATAGTCCCGACATAGATCTGGTCAGCAGCCGTTTATATACTTTGTTTTATATTGGCGCTGGCGTCACAACGCTTCTCTTTTTATTGGTTTTAGTTAGTAAGTATATCTAAACATTATTTTCCGTCACTGTTACACAGTCTCTAAACACATCTGAAAATACACTCCATTGTTATTTGTTGTTTAATTGTACATGTGTTTGTGTGTGTTGATATGCCATTGTCGAACATTTACAAGGTTTGTATTAGGCTTTGGATTTTCAAATATTTTGGTATCGAGCATCAGTGAAGAGACATTAATTGTCTAAATGAGCATCTGATGCAGTAAAAGTGGTATCGTTTATATTACTACTACCACTTGGTCGATACCTCTGCTGTTAGTCCCCGAGGGTATCACCAGCCCAGTAGCCAGTACTTCGTTTGGTACTGGCATGAAAACACGGATATTGCTTTGCTTAAAATTTACTGTTATAAAATTTTGGAATCAATTTGAGTTAAGGAATATATCTCCCTCGTGCAAAGCTCTGACTCCTTTTGGATATACACCAGGTCCTTTTGGTTGATCATCTCTTCAATGTTTGTATTAGGTTTTGGATTTTCAATTTTTTGGTCTCGAGCATCACTGAAGAGACATTAATTGTCGAAACGCGCATCTGGTGCAGTGAAATTGTTACCGTTTATATTATTACGAGGACAGGTGAAATAAGGTCATGTGTCCGTCTGAAAAATTATCCAATTTGAATTAAATACAATCGAAGTTTTATAATTGCGCCTTTTATTTTACGTCTATTACATACACAAATGTGTATTCCAAATAGTTGTAAGTGAATGATTGCATTAATAAAAATAAGGTTAATATATAATACAGTATAGGACGGGCAGATAATAACGCATCCAGATGTAACCTTTGTTCTTGACTTGACTGAAAATAAACTGACGTCAACAAATTAACTGCGTATTTTTTTTATAATTAAGTTGCGAAGGAAAACGGCGACTTCCTTTATTAAAGCGTGTGGAATCTTCTGTAAGGCATAAACATGCTAAGGCCGATGTCAATGACGGATTATCTTTTTTTTTATTTGATTCATCAATCAGAATTTCCAGAAAATGCTCGTGATTTCTATAACATTGACTCTGTTGCATTTATACGTCGTTATTATCAACAATGAGGAAATTTATCCTACGGTAACCCCTGAAAAACAATTTTGAAGAAAATAAAAAAGAAAGATATACTAATAAATAATCTGAAAAAAAACTCAACATAATAAAAATGCCTAAGCAGTATAAAAAGTTATAAATACATCCCTAATTAAATCAGTTGATGTATACTATACATATATTTCTTTTGTAGTTTTTAAGAAAGAACCCCCACAACCACCAAGTAGAGCCCAGTTGTTAGCAGTAAGAAATGCTGCCAGTCAACACTACGGTAAATCCCTGCTGAGATTATTAAAAAACAGAGGATTTCTTCTACTGGTATTAACTTATGGTATGTAAACAAATTGGTTTTTCTGTCACTCTTCGAACAGCAAACTTAAAGGTTACACGCCGGTGCTTTACTTTTACTTCCGAACAACTGGATAGAATATATCACAAAAAAAATTATTAAAATATAAGATATGGTAAGCATACTAAAAAGATAACTTTCCATCAGAGATCAAATGACGTAAAAGTAATCAACTGTATGTCATCGTATGGCCTTCCTCAATGAGCAAAATCCTTACCGCATAGCAAGCTATAAAAGGCCTCAACATAACACAAGAAAAACAATTCAATTTTGTCAAAAGCAAGTATGGATATTGTGTCGTAAACAAATGCATTATATTTTTTTTTATTAAATAAAGGTGTCTAGCAAAAATAACAAAGCTTCTGCACGTAAACACACTTTAAGAATCTGCTTCAAAACTAAATGAAAGCTGTATCAAAAGCGAGAAAGAATACACAACCAAGATGAAAATGAACGCCGTTATCAAAAGCAATCTTCACGTTTTTTTCAAAATATTCAATTCAAAACGACTAGTGAATATATTTTTAAACATTCTAGGATGTACTTTTAGGGATAAACACAGGAGCATACTACGCAATAGCAACATTAGTGAATCCCGTCGTTTTGAATTATTTCCCGGTATGTACTATTTACCTTTACATTTTTTTTATTATAAACTTGATGATATAAGGATTTACGAATTTAAAAAAAAAAAGATTTTACTAGAAAGAATCATTCGTTGTATGCCTGTCCCAAACCAGGAGCCTAAAATCCAGTGATTTGCATTAATTTTATTGTTGTATGCCATAGTTGTTTTTATTTGATTGTGTTTAGCATAAATCAGACCGTTAGTCTTCTCTTTTGAATGGTGTCATATTTTTGTAAATGCTGGGGCCTTTATATGTAACTATATGGAATGGGTTTTGCTCATTCTTGAAGGTTGTATGATCATCTGTGATTGTTAATTAGATCTTCCTTTGGTTACCGGTGGGTAGTGCATCTTTGGCCATCACACTACATGTCTTTATTTCTACCTGCGTCGCCAACGATGAAAGCAGGTCCAATAACCGATCGACTCTATCAGTCATTCCGTCATTCCGTCCGTCCGTCTGTCCGTCCAAAAAACTTTGGGTAGAACACTTTCGTCAATGTTTTCATGGCTTCTATGAAAGGGAATATGGTTTTAAATTTTGTCTGCAGCTTAGTAACGTTGTATTGTAGCGTTTAAGTAATTTTTAGATCTGCCGTGCAACTACTTACGGTTTGTCGATAGTTTGAAATTTGTTTAGCATTAATTTTTCACTGAAATTTTTTTCTTTGCTTCTAGGTGAGCGAATAATTTTGTATTTGGCCTGAAGCTTGATAATGTTGAGTTGTAGCGTGAATGCAATATTTACATCTACCGTGCATCCACTTGCTGTTTGCTTCAAGTTAGAGATTTTACAATACTAATACGCATTGTTCAAGGAAAATTTTTGTCAAAGTTTTCATGGGTTCAATGGAAGAGGACAATTCATATTTGGTCTGGAACTTGATAATGTTGAGTTGTAGCTTGTAGCATTTTAATCCCTTAACATTACATCAACGAAAAAAGTACTTTATTCAAGTCCAATTGAACATAGTTTTGGAAATCAACTTCGTCAGTTATGCTTCTGTACAAATGTTACCTCAATTGATGCAACGCAGTTACAAATCCTGTATTGTTCTTGTTATGCTTGAAACTTGAAAACGTTACATTTTCTGCAATTGTGTACGAACTCGAATATGTGAATACTGGCGTTCAAATATTGGTTATCAAAAAAAAGTCAATGTGTATTCTCCACTGTTATAAATATTTAGGGTCATCAAAAAGAAGCTGGAGAAATAGGATTGACAGTGGTTATTGCTGGAATAGTAGGAGCTATACTGGCTGGAGTATGGCTTGATAAAACTAAAACATTCAAGTAAGAATTTCATCTCGGAGAATATTGTCAAATTGATTAGAATACAGATCAAGGGTCAAAGCATCGCTAACAAGGATATGACAACACTCCGTTCTACTTTCTGTTCAGGTAATTATTTCATCATCCAATGAAATTGCTGCCTTAGCTGCCTACACATTTTTAAAGGTGTGGATCACATCATTAAGGGGATACCGAAAGTTCTTTAAGAAGTAGAACGGAACATTTTCAGATCATTGTAACCGAAGCGTAGACACAGGATCTATATCATAATCAGATTGGGTATTTGGGGATAATTCACATCATTAAAAAAATATAGAAAAAAAATAACATTTTACAATCAGACGAGGAAACAGTAGAATAGTATTTTAAAAACTGTGAGTAGCAAACTTGTTTTGTTGGCTTGATGACTCATTGACGTACCGCCGTACATCTCATTTATTTCATATATATAAAACATGTAACAAGGTAGACTTGAGATAACTGATAAAATATAATTTTACTTCTTTTTCTGATTATCGCAGGGGAACAACCGTTGGTATATATTTGCTGTCGTTAGCTGGTATGGTGGCATTTACTTTCACATTGAATTTAAACTTACTTTGGGTAGTATATCTATGTGCCGGGATTTTAGGGTACGTATTTTCAACTTGTTACTTATTCCAATTTCAAAAAAAGAGTCACGATACCACCCGAAAAAAAATAAATATTGAGATGTTACATTTCTTGATGAATTTAAAAACGAAACTGCAAATTGGTATAAAAGCATATTTGACGGGTTATGTTCTTCTCATATATGTTATGATGGTATGATACTAAACCCCTAACGGGAAGGATTGTGCCTGATATTCATATGATGAAGACATAATCTTTCAATCAGTTTAATTGAAGTCTGGAGCTGGCATGTCAGTTAACTGCTAGTAGTCTGTTGTTATTTATGTATTATTGTCATTTTGTTTATTTTCTTTGGTTACATCTTCTGACATCAGACTCGGACTTCTCTTGAACTGAATTTTAATGTGCGTATTGTTATGCGTTTACTTTTCTACATTGGCTAGAGGTATAGGGGGAGGGTTGAGATCTCATAAACATGTTTAACCCCGCCGCATTTTTGCGCCTGTCCCAAATCAGGAGCCTCTAGCCTTTGTTAGTCTTGTATTATTTTTAATTTTAGTTTCGTGTGTACAATTTGGAGTTTAGTATGGCGTTCATTATCACTGAACTAGTATATATATTTGTTTAGGGGCCAGCTGAAGGACGCCTCCGGGTGCGGGAATTTCTCGCTGCATTGAAGACCTGTTGGTGACCTTCTGCTGTTGTCTGTTCTATGGTCGGGTTGTTGTCTCTTTGACACATTCCCCATTTCCATTCTCAATTTTATTGCTTACACGAAGCAAACTGCATGTTTAAAAGCATAATCGAATGTGTGTGATGATATATCGCAATTTTTATTTACTATATTTCACTGGAAATGACTCATCACCTCGTTTAAATGAGTTGTAATATTATTTTATGGTTGAAAAAAAAATGTCATCATATATCATCAAGTTATTGATCTTTGATATCGAGGCAAAGACTAAGACAGTGATAATTACCTTAAAGAACTTTTAGTATATATTACCTGTTTATGTATAGATATAAGTTGCCTTATGTTTTGCTTTCCAATCCCCTTTTTAACATCAGTGAACAAAACTGCAATATTTGCAATAAGATTTTGAGTTTTTAAACATTTTACCTATTACTAGAAATGCCACTGCAAATTGGTATAAAATCATATTTGCTTACACAAAGCAAACTGCATGTTTAAAAGCATAATCGAATGTTTGTGATGATATTTCGCATTTATTATATTGCACAGCTGGAAAATGACAGAAACTATCGTGAGACATTGCTGTTGTAGTTTTGAAACAAAAGTAACGACCTAAATAAAAAATAGATGACTTTTCTCCCACAAGATCACTCAGAGAACATATTACCAAATACACGTACACCTATTGAAAAAAAAAATCATTGAATTTACAATTTTCTTTTTACCTCTATAGTCATTTATTCAGTTTATATTTAGTACACACTATCATTAAGTTGATAATTTTTAGCATAGTGTGCAGTTGTATGTATTATGACTCGAAAACTTCCTTTCTATATACTTTTTCCATCTACGTAGATTTTTCATGACTGGTTACTTGCCTGTAGG
The DNA here is from genome assembly GCF_021869535.1 of Mytilus californianus. Classification (NCBI taxonomy): domain Eukaryota; kingdom Metazoa; phylum Mollusca; class Bivalvia; order Mytilida; family Mytilidae; genus Mytilus; species Mytilus californianus. The sequence goes on along the minus strand of NW_026262626.1, from coordinate 21,224,418 downwards.
GTTTGAAATTGCTGCAGAAATTACCTATCCAGAATCAGAGGGTACTTCATCTGGTCTCTTGAACGCATCAGCACAGGTAATATGTTCAGAAGTATTTCCCTGAATGACTGATAACGTCTTTTGAATAGTAAGAGGGCAATAGACCAGTAATATTATACAATTACTGTCTTTTGATGAGGTAAATATGCGGTTGTATTGACTTTTGAAAAACTGATTTTCACTGAGGACGAAGGCCGAAGTGAATATCAGTTTTCAAAAGTAAATTAAACCACATATTTACCAAAACAAAAGACAGTACTTGTTGTATTCCATATTTCGAGAGAAAACAATGTACTTAATGACAAATATTAACCAAACCCAATTGTACATCAAACATTTTATCATAACGTTACATGTAAAAGCGCGTGATGTTTAGCGCTGTGAATATGCTGTTTTATTCAAAATTCAATTCATATATATAGGGAAAGCTACTAAAATAATACCAGTATGGAATAAACTGATTTTCAAAATTCGTAAATTAATTTTTAATACAAAATTCAAGAATCTAAAGTATGAAAGAATAAACGTTTCTCCATGATAACATCAGTGAAACAATTTTTTATAGATTGATGAATTAATGAATGAATCAAATAATCTATAACTAACAACGTTTTGTTCTCTAAAACAGCACTAGATTCCCTCAGTTTATAAAATATTTTCGGTATTGCCACGACAATCACCGTTACACTCGGTACTGGTTACTGCTAACACGGCATGAAAACACATCACTTGATTTTTCACTTTTCACAGGCAATGAAGTTAATATAAAAAAGAAATGTGATTAGATTGCCAATAAGACAACTTGTCATCGAAAGTACAAGGATACAAACAGGTTATCGTATGGCCTTCAACAATGAATAAAACTCAAGTCAATATAACCATGAATTACTGTCCGAAATAATTTTCTTGTTTCAGCTATTCGGAATCATTTTCACTATAAGCATGCGTGCAATGATGAATGAAGTCAGCATTTTTGGTGCTAATATTACACTCAGCTCATTCCTTCTTCTTGGAACCGTTTTAACGGGTAAGTACTGTGATAAAGATGATTAAAGTAACAGACAAGTTATTAAGTGTTATTTTCATTTTTCTAGCACTTTGTCGATACCGCTGCTAGTGGACTGGTAGTCCCCGATGGTATCATCAGCTCAGTAGTCATTGTTTCGTTACTGACATGATTTACATAATTTGTTACATTTAAGGTGGTACATAACACTACAGGGAGATAACTCTGTAAAAATCAGCTGAACGTTTTAATCACGTTCTATTGTTAAGGAAATATTAAGCTTCTCAATTATCAAAATTTTTGTTTATCAAACTGCTATATATCCAATGAATTTTTTCCGATAAAGTGTGTGGTTCAAGTTTTTTGAAATTTTCATATTTTTGTAAAAGGGTAAAAGTAAATATTTTGTCAAAATTTTATGAAAATTAAACGAGCCAAATTAATTTTAGTGCAGGTGTTTGGTACCACCTTAACATATTCTTTTTCTAAATTCGTTGTTGAAAATTTAGAAATTAATGTGAAATTAAAGTTCCTTCAGGTAAAGTTAACATTTAAGAATTGAATGCTTCTTTTTGTAAATTTATTGGGGAGTAAAAGCGTTGACCGAAGTACATTTTGTATGAAGCGCGGAAGCTCTTCATTCTAAAAATGTGCGCACGGTCAACGCTTTTACAACCCTATAAATTAATAAAAGAAGCATTCAATACTTATAATTACATTTTTTTTGCTAGGATCATGAAAACACGATTTCTATCAAGTTTTTCCTTTATTTACCTTTGCACTTTATTGCGGAATAAATGAATGTTACATTTCATTTTGAAATGAAGGTTAATTTCAGAATGACGCGAAATTGCTGTTAGCCAATCAAAATAACGTATTATAATGAAACATACATGTAATGTAATTATTCATGGATGACATTTGCTTTTCTTGTTAGTTCCTTGTTGGTCATACAATCCTCACGTATTTGAGTATTTGTATATCCTCTGTTTTTAAATTTTTCGGTAAGTCTAGAGCGTTCCTGAAAAACGAAGATCCAGAAAAGTGCTTCAGACGCACCAGTTTTATCAAGTGTAATTTTCATTTTTCAGCATTGAGTCGATACAGCTGCTAGTGGACTGCTAGTCTCAGCACATATAATCAGCTCAGTAGTCAATGCTTCGGTACTGAAATTATTTACAGAATACAATTCTTAAATTTTCAGTTGAAAAATTATCAATGATTCATAAGCTAAGGTTCCGACTCCTCGGGCAAAATTGAACTTAGATGGATTTGCTATTCCAACTACATATGTAGACCCCGTGTTGTCATATAATCCATAAAGTATTTAAGTATTTATATATACATCCTTTGCTTTCAATTTTTTTTGTTTGATGGTTCGTGATTACGGAAAATTCAGAAAAGCGCTTCGGATGCAGCAATAGTATTTTCCTGGTAGTTTAATTTTTAATTAAAAAAAAAAGGATTGGGTCGATCATATTGCTGGTAGCGGACAGCTAGTCCCCTACGCTATCATCAGCCCAATTATTAATGCTTCGGTACTGATATTGATTTTAGCATAACTTTCTTAAAATTTCAGTTGAAGGCTACGAATTATAAAAAGGCAATGTTGACCTTTGGTGGATTTGGTTATTCTTTTAAGGTCCGTTTTGGTCAAATATCTCCTGACGTATTAATTTGATCACGTGCCACAGGGTTTAATTTTTTTGGGGTTTGGGCGTTCCTCACGAAGGTTAATTAAAAAACAATTGCATCGAGTTTGGGACGCACCAGATCTATGAAGCGTTATTTCAGTTTCATAACACAGCAATTCAACAACACAATAAAGCCAGAACAGATTATTGTACACCAGATCTATGAAGCGTTATTTCAGTTTCATAGCACAGCAATTTAACAACACAATAAAGCCAGAACAGATTACTGTACAATACGTCAAGCTTGAAATTGTCCTAGTTAAGACAAGTTGTGAATAAGTCTTACAAAAGTTATGTCATTAACAACAATACTTTTAAATATAAAAGACGTAAAGAAATTAAGAAATAATCAAAGCAAAGATGTTTTTTGTTGGGACATACATTCAAATATCGGACGAATTTGAAGGAACTTAAATCCGTTCATGTGTCTCATTCAGAAGAACAACAAGGTTACTTGACATATCAGAGTAAACTTCACTTCAGCGAAAGCACATACTAGTATGTCTCTAATATCGGTACACATGTATCACAGATAACAAAAACAGGAATGCGAACACGATCACTTTAGTTGCCATAGTATATTTGTTGTCGGAATTTCACGCAGAAAATAAAATAAATAAACATTTCACATGTATTTAAAAAAAAAGTTTAAATAATATCAATTAGACCAATTTCATATTGAATTCACAAAACTCGAACGAAATGATTTCATATATAAAAGCCAATAATTAATAAATGATATTGATTTAATAGGCGTTATATGAAATATTTAAAATAAATTAAATTCCTGCTAATGGAATCCCTTATTTTATTACACTACTTTTTGTATGTATACAAACACTTCATTTTTTCTCTTTATAGCGTTAATAGGTGCTAATTACAGACGACAGACTGCTGAAAAACAGGTACGATATGTATATCATATATCCGAGGTATAACTTTGCACGCCTTATATTATTTATGCTTTACAACACCATAAGACATGGCCTATTATTCTATTTTAAGATTTTAAATGTTGTTATCGGATATTTTTTGTATTGCAGCACATTAATATTGATTTTTTTTTCTTTCCGAATTCACAATCAATACCTTTGATTTTTGCTATTTGAACTAATTTTCAATGCTAGAACTTCAAAAGATGTAATTATATCTATCACAACAGCAAAATAACAAAATCACAGATGAAACACTCCCGCAATAATGGAACAGACAAAGCAGTGAGTGGGTCTTTATAGGGGAGGGGGGTATGTTTTTTTCCTAAAAAAATACTCTGATCCCAAATTTGATGAAAAAAATATTGTAGTCAAGCAGATGACAAAAAAAAAAAAAAAAAAAAAAATCTGAATCCAGATTTCTCCCATACCTTATAGTGTTAAATTTTGAAGAAAAAAAAAATTGATTGATAGCGTCGAAAAACTAAAATAAAAATGTTCGTACTTTGCGCGAAAAAAAATTCTGACTCTGACAAAAAAACCAACAACCCCCTTGAAGTTAAATGGTTTAAAAATAAAGCAAATTCAGAGAATTGTATAAACTCCAAAAGTTGCGAGACCGGGTGTGTCGACACGGTAAGCGTCTCCTGCTATGCGTGAATCACCCGCCATGCGAATTCACACTCAGTCAAATTGTTACAATCGAGAATAGGACACAATCGATAAAATTACTGATCAAATGGCTATTAGAGTGATCTAAAGATATAATACCGCGAGAAAATGAAGTAGTGAGTTGACAAACACATGTACATCGTATGGTTCAACCATATCGTGATGTTGACCGAAAATATGTAGTGTCAACGCAGTACGTCATGCTTCCTCATAACTCTGTCAGCAGAAACCCTGGTATGGAGCACACCATCTTGATAAGTTCGTAAATATATTATGAATATCCACGGTAGTAACGTATTGATTAAGAAATGTTAATCCAATACAAAGGGGGGGGGGGGTATGTTACTTCTGATAAATTGGAAGTTTTTGACAATTGGAAAGTGGAAATAATTACGTTTGTAATAACAGATAATTTTAGTACATAAATAAATATAACATACACATATACATGTATATATGCTTTCCGTGTTAAAGCACCTATTTCTAAGTTTAAATTTTCAGGCACACTTCTACGTACTATGCTAGAATATATAACAAGCGTTTTTTCTTGTTGATTTTTCAGAGAGTTTCAAAAATAGACTTTCTAGACATCAATATCATTTCTACAAAAAATGAAAAACAATCTGCACAAAAGGACAATGAATGCCTTTAGATGTGTGCTGTTTGCGATGCATGATGCATGCAAGAATGATTTCGAAACAGTCTTCCATCATTGACCGAAGATGTTACAAATATAGATGAATACTGAATGGAACATCACACTGTTACCCAATACTAACAGAATCAACTTTTGTACGCTCATATCGGTTCCTATGTGTCAATTGTACATGTTTTATGCCTAATTCACACATTCATGGATCACCTCGCCGGTTCCACTACGGATTAAATCTCACGGATGATCCCGGAATTGCAGTTTCTGTAGTCTGTTACGGATCCGATACGGATGCACAACGGTATGACTACGGGCTTTCACGTATTTACCACGGGTGAAGTAGGAAAGGGGTCATTTGGCGACATGACTCATACGGATTCGTACGGTACGACACGATTTAATACGGATTCGTACGGTACGACACGATTTAATACGGAAATGACACGGTTTAATACGTAACGGCACGTGTCGGGGCGTATGTACTGCGGATAAACAGCGGTTTGCTACGGTATAAGTAAGAGTTAGTACGAGTAAGAACGGTCCGATACAGAATAGTACGAATCACCACATTTTCTAAGCCGTCAATCATTTCTATTTTCTTTATGGCAGTTAATCGATGTTTTTGTTTTTTGTTTTGTTTTATTAAATCAGTTATCGCTCTGTCTGTACTAGGTGGTTTTATTCGTAATCGTCAGACCAACGGCATTTAGCAGTTCTTGGATCATATTTGGGTCTATTCTTTTAAAGTTCTTAAATGCAGCTGAATTTTCCGCACACAGTTCAGCCATGAGGGTCTAATACTGGCCATGGATAAGTCTTCGGAGAAGCCAGTCCCTAGTCCACCATCTCCTCTGCCGCCGGTCACATCTACGTCTGTCGTCAAGTAGCTCGACCACTGTCCTTGCATTTTTTGCCATATCAATATCTAATTCCAGTCAATTAATTGCAAGCATCAGTTATTGATTGTTCATGTTTGATAATGTTATGTATAACTCTACGGCAAGACACAGACTAGGGGCCCTATAAGTAAGTTATTTATACAGAAGCCTGATGGCAGTTTGTCGTGGGCAGTAATATTCCGTATTTTGTAGAACCCTTGGTGATCCCTACCTATCCGTATTACAACGTTATGAAATCGTGCCTTTCCGTGACAAATTCGTATCCGATCGTAGTGTATCCTTAACAAATACGTGGTGCAACCGTACTAGTACGTAGTTCTCCGAAACAGACCGTAGAAATACTTCGGGCATACGAATAAGAACGGATTAATACGGTTTTAATAAGGACTAAAATGGATCAGTACGTTCAAATACGGTTTAGTAATATACTACGGTTGTTTGATCCTTGGTCAAATTTTGCGCATGTTCAAAAATTGTCCCGGATATATCAGTACTACTACGTATGACTACGGACCAAAACAGATCTTGCCACGAATGATGTCGGATCGCATCCGTGGCTAATCCGGCGTCAAATCCGTGAATGTGTGACCTAGTCTTATGCTACATGTGTTTTTTTGTTGTTGTTTTTTTTGCTTCGCACCGATCTGTTGAGTTAAGCCATTTACCACTGATTTTCATAGTTTCTTCTTATGTTGTGTTGTTACACCACTGTCACATAGTGGAGGGTTAAGCGCATACAAACATGTTTAATCCCGCCACTATCTTCATGTTCTTGTCCCATGTCAGAAGCCTGTAATTCAGTGATTGTCGTTGGTTTATTTCTGACATACATGTATTTTTTTTTTTTTTTTTTTTTTTTTTTTTTGTAAATTGTATTGTTATGAACATGACCAGATGACGAATTAAGCCGTTCGTTTTATTTTTTTGTAGTTGTTAATTTCACATTTGTCCTGTGTTTAGGTTTTTCTCATTGTTTAAGTCGGAACGGTGGCATGAAATTGCTTATATCTTCGTTATTTGAAATCTGGTGGATAGTTGTCTCAATAGCAGTCATACCACATCTCCCTATTTTTATATTGATGCACATTCAGTTCAATAAATTACCCAGTTTATACTGTTTCGTTGCATGTTGTTTATAAAAAGGACAACTGTAGAAGAGGGGCGAAAGATACCAGAGGGGCATTCAAACTCATGTATGTCGAAAATAAACAGACAACGCCATGGCTAAAAAAGAAAAAGACCAATAGACAAACAACAGTACACAAAACACAACATAGAAAACTAAAGACTGAGCAACACGAACCCGACCAAAAACTGGGGGTGATTTCAGGTGATCAGGAAGGGTAAGCAGATCTTGCTCCACATAATATACAAGGCTGATTTTGACACGCATTTCTTTAGTATCAAACTTTTAAACTTACAAATTCGAGTATCCTTCTTGGGACGTTTACAATTCATGTTTTGAACAATATTTATTTAGATATGTATACAACAATAAATAAATTTCAATATATATGCATGGAGTGTCATTTTATATATTTTGCTGATTCACTTGCAATGATTAGTAAGGAATAAAGCCATCTCTATTGAAGAGACACATTTTGCCTTGGAAAAAAAGCGGAAGATACCATGGGGACATTCAAAACTAAGTCGAAGAGAAACTGACAACGCCATCATGGCAAAAAAAACGAATGTTACCTCTGATGATTGCCACGGATCACATGTACATAACAAAATAGTTTGAACATATATTGAATAATTTACTGAAATATTTGAATTTTTTTCTTATTAATTTATCCGTTCAAAATTTTCAGATCGGTTCATTTGAAAATGAATTGGTACATTGCACAATGGATATTACCTCTATTTATATATCCGTTCAGGAGTATTACGCAATAGACAAATTATTTCACAAAAACTTAACCTGTGTTGTATTGTATTTTGTTCTGAGTCCGTGCTAAATAAATCTGTTGTTTTGGACAATAATGCATGCATCGAAATACAGGAATTACCATAAATATTGAAGTATACAACAAACCACACCAACCAACAACGTACAACTGACTTCTATGGAATAAAAATATACACATAAAAGCAACAACAACAAACAATACATATGGTCTACAAAGTCTGTCTTAATGGTTTTGGAAAGGATTCCGCTCAAGCCAGTGCTTGGGGCCGTCTTAAACTTGCAATGAGGTGAGAGTTTTTTGCTCCGTTTTGAAGGCCTCACTGTGACTTTGAGATGAAGAACAGTAATACAAGTGCTGTTCCTTTGCGTTTTTGTGTTTTTTGTTGTTGTACATGTACTGATTTTGTGTCATGGATGGATTCCCCTTTATATCCTTTGTTTTTCTATAACATAGCCTACCTTGATATGTACAGGTACAAACGTGGTGGGGTACGACTAGTTTATATTTATCCTGGTTCCCGGTACTACGTTCCAGGTATTAGCTAATGTTACTGAATATTGCGATCGGGAACCAGTCTAGTTTATATTTGACTGGTTCAGCTACCAGCATGACTATTAACTAGAAGAAAGAAAATTGGATGGCACATAATTTCGAAAGCAATGTGCTTGCTTGATGGTGCAATTTGATAGCAGTTGCATGACAGCAATATCCGATGTACGTGTTTTGAGATGTGTTCACAGTTAATATAAAGATCTTCAAAGATACCAGACTTATATTTTGTACGCCAGACATGCGTTTCGTCTATACATGGCTTATAAGTGACGATCGAATCAAAAGTGTTAAAAAGGAAAAAGAAGTCGGGTTTAATATTTTTAGAGTGACTGTTGACGATAAATCAGACATCGACTGCATATGTATTATTTCTTTTCAGTTTTACGTTAATTGCCCCTACCAGAGGTACCAGAGGTATATATTCCTTAAAATTAAATTTTTGAAACAGATAATCATGTATCGCTTGTTTGCAATTCTTGGTATGATTGGCAATGAGACAACTATCCACAAAGATCAAATAAATTGGATGTAAGTGGGATATATATTTTACTAGAAACACAAGTATTACTTCAGATATGAGGATGATACATAACGACTGTAAAATATTTTAAAACCATTCAGAAGTCCGCAGTATCATTTTGTAACTTGTAGAAGTAACATTTGTGTCAAAGCAAAGGTCTTTTAAGTCATCTTTATAATTAAGACAGTCATATAATTTTGATATATAATGTGTCCCAAAATTAATACACTACACTGTAAAAATATTTTTTGGATAGAGCAGGTGCTAATTTTTGTTAAAATAGTTTTGTTGTTTTCTGTTTTAGATAAATTCACTACGTCATAACTGTTTTCTCGGACCAATGTTTGTTATGTCTGTCTTGTTTTACTGACGTCATTTGGTCGGGCTGTTCAATATAGTTTTTATAAGAATTCTTCGACTGTTTTATAAATTGTTTATATATTCTGTTATTGTAACTCTCATACAATGTTATGACTTTCGGCCTCATTTATTCTTCTCATTACACTTTAATTAATCATGATTTTACGAAATGGAAAGAAAACATTATACAATAATCCTTCAAGGATATTCACGTGCTCTAAAAACCTCATTCCAAATATTAATTCAACCGCTGTCAATCGAAATTCCCCATCTAAATTTAGCACTTTTTATAATTGTGTCAAAGGTGGCAATGCTGCTGCAGCCAGATTATTCAATAAAAATGCACGTGGATATCCACAAATATTTCCGTGCAATGCCAGAAAATGACAAACCTGATCTAGATTATCTTCTGATAATACTGTATAAGGTCAACAGTGAACGGGAAAGCTTTTTCGCTTTCCTTTTCCTGTGACATTACATGAAAAACCCAAAGCCTCATTTATCTGGTTACATGAACAAAGCCAAAGAGTGGTATACAATATGTAGGACAAACAGGACGGGAGTTTTTTTAAACGAACACAGGAACATCTATACCGCTTCCGAAAACCTAAGAAATTCAAAAGTATAATTTATCAACATTTAGGTAAACACAACCACAATATTGAATTTATTAGATTTCAACCGCTCGAAACGATCCAGAAACCGCAAGGGCAATCGCATAAACAATTTGAAGATTCCCGTAAAATTATCGAACTGTCTTGGATTAACAGCTTATCCCCTGGGTCTAAATGACAATATACTTGGACAAGGGAACATATCTACAACTTCTTCTATTGATATCATGAATATTATGGATAAAAGACAACGAAATAATAGGTCTCATGGCAAACGTATCAATCGAAATCAACGAATTAAACATCGTATAGATTATACACTTGGTAATCTATCTATATTTAAAAACAATGGTAGGCATCAATTATTATGTAAGCTGGGTCAAATACCAATTAGTAAAGTACATGATATTTTAAAGGAGTGTGACACCATCTCTTTCTTCAGCCCGCTGTATGAATATTCTCGTATAATTACAGCTTTTTGCCACCATAGGCTGTTCCCGCGCATCGACAAACCTGAAGATCATAAACGTCATTTTCTAAAAATTAAATATATTAGCAGAGGTATTGATTTTACCAATATCTAGTATATTTAATGACTCTACCGTTCAAAACTTCATACCTCCCTATTTTGATAACACAGAACCACCTAATATTTCATACACATACAAAAAAACCAGCAGAAGTTTAATTTTTAATTATACGCCGGTAACATCAGACGTCAATGTAGAAAATAATACTCCTTTAACTTGAAACTGTGAATCGTCGAAGTTTAGATATGTTCCCATGATATGTTATTATGGGGGACCTACATATCGTCCAGAAAAGAGAGGTTAAAAACTTTTTGAAAAAAGGACCAAAATATCGTCCTCCATCTAAAATAGATTGGAAACAGTGTCGTCAGGTCACCAAAGATGCTCTTTCCTCGTTTTGTAAAAATTGGTGTAAACGGGAAAAATCTGATAAAACATCTCTTGATTCTTATTTATATAAATGTATGAATGTAGTAGATAATAGAATATCACATTTTGAAAATAATTTAGAAGTAATTAATAGAGTACATAATACGCCTATTTCCAGAATAAGAAATAAACTTCAAGAACTTTCAAAGCGGTTTTTGTTTGTACCGGCCGACAAAGCAGCCAACAATGTGGTGGTGGTATGCCGTAAATACTACACGGACGTTCTTAAGAATGAAATTTTAAATTCATCTACATTCAAGTCCATGCGCCCCACAGAGAGTCATATAGTTAACAAACATATCATAACCACATCACAGCTCAAGGCTTCTTCTGAACATTTGAAGGTCCCTACTATGTATTGGTTACCTAAACTACACAAAAAAAAAACCAGTAAAATATCGTTTCATCTCGGCCTCTAGTAAGTGTTCTACAACTAATCTTTTAGTGCTTTTAACAAGTTCCTTAACTACTATCAAATATCTTATCATAAACTATTGTAATAAAATATATGAAAATAGTGGAATTAACTTTTTTTGGAGTGTAAAAAATTCTTCGGATGTTTTAGATAAATAACGTGCTTTTGATGGTCCTTTTGATTCTGTTAACAGTTTTGACTTTTCTATTCTTTACACTACACTTCCACACAATCTTATCAAACAAAAATTTGACTATTTAATTAAATGGTCGTTTGGTAAATCTGAATGCAAATATATTTGCTGCAACTAATTTAAAGCCTTCTTCTCTAATGAGAAAGGTAAATATGCTAGATATACTTACTGGAGGTGTGATGAGATGATTGAAGCTGTTAATTTTCTCCTTGATAAAATTTATGTACGTTTCGGCAGCAAAGTTTATCGACAGGTTGTATGTATTCCTATGGGCACTAATTGCGCCCCTTTAATAGCAGACTTGTTTTTGTACTGTTATGAATCACAGTTTATTACGAAACTCAGTAAAGACCCGTCTAAATTGCATTTAACTGATAAATTCAACAACACTTACCGTTATCTTGATGATATTTTTTCGTTAAATAATCAAGAATTTTCGATACTGCCGAAATTTACCCAAAGGAACTTACCTAGATTTAGATATTTCGGTTTTACACGGGAAACTCCAAACTAAAATTTACGACAAAAGGGACGATTTTTCGTTCCCTATTGTTAATTTTCCCTTTTTGGATGGTGATGTTCCTTTGGCACCATCTTACGGTGTTTATATTTCACAACTCGTTCGCTATGCCCGTGTCTGTTGTGACGTTTTTGATTTTAACGAACGTACTCCATGTATTACTGGTAAATTATTAAGCCAGGGATTTCGTTACCACAAACTACTTAAAACCTTTACTAAATTCTTCCACAAATATAAAGATTTGGTTTTGAAGTTTGGTTGTACCTGTAGAAAACTTATTTCAAACGGGATTGCACATCCTCATTTTTACGGCAATATTGTTTACCGTGCCCGGAAATTTAGAAACGATCCTGGTAAACTTATCGATCCTTTAAATAAACTTATTCTAAAAGGTTACCAATTCAACACTGTAATTAGATCATTAAATATTGTTTTTATTGGTACTAATATTGATTTTGTTATCAGTAAATTAAAAGCAAACTAAATGTTATTGTTATATACATATACACATTCATGGATCTACAATCTGTCGATACCTGTATCTTGGCATTGCACAAGGTCATGTTTTTCTCTGACTGTTTATGACGTCTTTACACTAAATCCATTGGATGTTGGATGTGTACGGATTGATAATTTAGTCTTAGATGCATGATTTTTTTTTATTAGTTGTTAGTGGCTTTGAACTAGCTGTCAGTAACTGCGAGTGCTCAGATCTGTACTTAGTGTCTTTTTGTTGTTTGGATGTACAAGTACCCGGCCACGTCCACTTGTATTTGTAGTATTTGTATTTTTATCCATCTGATGAGTTAAGCCTCTTTCAACTGATTTTTATAGTTCGTTCTTATGTTGTACTGTTACACCACTGTCCCAGGTTAGGGGGAGGGTTGGGATCCCGCTAACATGTTTAACCCCGCCACATTCTGTATGTATGTGCCTGTCCCAAGTCAGGAGCCTGTAATTCAGTGGTTGTCGTTTGTTTATGTGTTACATATTTGTTATTCGTTCCTTTTTTGTACATAAATTAGGTCGTTAGTTTTCTCGTTTGAATTGTTTTACATTGTCATTTCGGGGCCTTTTATAGCTGACTGTGCGGTATGGGCTTTGCTCATTTTTTAAGGCCGTACGGTGACCTATAGTTGCTAATTTCTGTGTCATTTGGTCTCTTGTGGAGAGTTGTCTCATTGGCAATCATACCACATCTTCTTTTTTATATATTCTGGAAAACCGCGGAGGTTGTGAAATGAGGCTAGGGTAACATTTGTGGCATTGCAGATGGTTATTCGATTTTTATAAAAGCTGACTTAAAATTGGTCCTTTTTGTTAGAGGTATTTGACTTTGGCCATATTATAAAAAAGAAGATGTGGTATGATTGCCAATGAGACAACTCTTCACAAGAGACCACAGAAATTAACACCTATAGGTCACCGTACGGCTTTCATCAATGAGCAAAGCCCATACCGCAGTCTATTGTAGCGTTTCTGTGAACACGTTTTTTTCTAAGCGGTTTGCTGGTATTATTGGACTTACGAGATCAGTTTTCTACTTGTAACGTTGTGGTAGGATGACAAATTGTAAGTGCTGCTCCTTCATCACCATTATTGGCCTGATATGGCTGTCATACTTGGTAGAATTGTTTTCAATCAGTCATGTATAGTTAATTGATCATATTATTGCTCCATTTTGACTGTATTTTGGGGGGGCAATAAGAATGGGACATTATCCGTATAGAAGCATTATCGAATACTTCAAATTTCTGTATGTTGACACCTCGATACCATTTGGTTTTGTTTGTGTCATTGGGTCACAGAGTTTCGTTGAATAGATATCCCGTAATTCCTTTAATTCATACATAGTTATTGTAATTTTGTTTATGAGCGGTGGTGGACATTTGGCTAGAACCTTACCAATTTTGAAAACTGTAATGCAGAGAAAAAAGCTTAACAGAAAAAAAATATAGTCTGCAATGTTTCAAAGTTCTCCATGGCTCAGGTGAGCAATTCGGGATCCTTGAAGCCTCTTAATCTCCAGTGTATATCCTAAACAATGCAGGGGAAAATGTTCATATTCCCTTTTGTACTCTAGAATACGCAACTATGTGTTGCAGACCTCTAGATGTCCGTTTTGTGTTTTTGGGTTGCTGTCTCATTACTTGTTTGTTTGTGCAGTTAGCATTGCACCTTACAAAATATGAATAAGAAGTGAATGCATTATTTTTCATTATTATTGGGCTGTATAAAAACGTTTACCAAAGCATATTCAAAATGAGCCTTTAAATCATTTCAAGAACTTGATAAATTCTTGTTCTGGCAGCTCAAGCCAATGTTTCGCCTGCAACACCAGATAATTCTGTTTATTGTTTTTAGTTTAATGCTTTGTTTTCAGGACGACTTTTTGTTTAACTAATCTCTATGTGTTTTTTTTTATGTTGCAAACCCTTTAACATTTGCTTAATTTGTGTTTTTACCCCCAAATGTTCATGCTTCAGTGTGTGTATTTGAATTGCTTGATAGAACTTTTGTATTTTATGAATTATGCATAATATGAACTCTTGGTTTCTATGTTCAATTGTAGGTGCACATCACTTGATATGTATGTTTTGTTTGCTGTGCTTTGTTTTTGTTGTAAAAGCTCTTCAGGCGGCTTATGTTTGTAATTGTATTGCATATGTCGACTTTAAATAAAGCTGTATGTCTTATATGTTTTATGTATATTGAATATTAGTCGCATTTGGTATAATGGATAACCTTTATTGCAAACAAAAATTATTTTGTGGCAATACCAAGTTAAATTAACAATTCAGAGTCGCACTGGCCCTTCCAGTAAGTATTACAGAGCTAAACACATATGAAGATTATTTTCAAGTCAAAGTTTCTATAACCATCACTCAAAAATATGACTTGTTTCACTCGGGAAATATCCAGCCTACATCAGTTGGTCACGGGGTTGAAGTTACTTTTAAAACAAAATGTTCGTATGAAAAATGTTTTCGGTCGGAAAACTGACCTGTTATATTCAGTTTTATTGTGAAATTTATTAAGTACAAAGATTTGTATAGGTATAGACACGTCACAGTGGAATTACTTTTAAAAGTTTAAAAGTTTATATGATATATAAAACAAATTTGAAGAGTGCTTCACACGGTATCCATTCCGTTCGCTCCCATAACACGTTCGCACCCTACACGTTCTTACCCCTTACGTTCGCCCCCTGGGTTCGTTCACACCCTATTTCTATTTAAATACAGGTTGGATTATTAGATTTTTAAAGATGAATTTATCCAAATATTTATATTTTCTTGAATAAAAATTCGTGAATTTTCTAAATGAAGTATTGTTTTTGTAAATAGATGATTAATTCTTAAATGTTGATTATTTATGATTAGTGTAATGTATATTTCTCACTGTAATGTATATTTCTTCCATAAATGTAGATATTCCAGATTTTCTATTCACAGAAGAAGGAAAATCACTATTTGAACATTTTTTGTGTTATTTGTGCCGAACCCGGAGTCGCAATACACTTTTTTTTTGTTAGCTCCGATGAACAGTTACGCCCCTTTAAACAGAGCCTTAGCGGCGAATTCGAACGGCGTGACTTTTTACCCCAATATACCCCAATATACCCCAACATACCCCAATATACCTCAAAAAGCAGTTTAAACATAATTTGGTTGAATAACAATGTTACACTAGGCATTTAAATGTTATTTTAACGACATTAATACTTTATTTTATGAATATATTTAATTTTAAATCACTTTTTCCCTCGTAACTTGTTCTGTTCATGTCAGCCGCTTACGATCACAAAATGACTTTTTACCCCAATATACCCAAATATACTCGAATAAACAGTTTCAACACAATTTCCACGATAAGGAATGATATAACAAGCAGATATATTAAAATTGAACACAACTGTTTACATTTTTTGTGCATTTAGAGGCTTTTAAAACACGGGTTCTTTATTCATGTATTGACGAAGGTTACACTAAAAACCCGAACGAACGAACCTAAAAATATACCGGTAAATTTTTGCAATTTCTTTTTCTCCCTTAAAATTTTGAGATTGTAAATGCATTTTGTGTTTTGTTTTCTATATGATGTTTTTTCTAAAATAAAACTCGAAATTTTTTCTCAAATTTGGAAATATTTTCTCAAATATTTGTTTTCTTTGAAAATAATATATAATCCTTATATGTTAAACATTTAAAGTTTTCTTTTTATGTTTATAAAATGTTTGTATCTTTCACTCAGTTAGGACATTGGTCAGCGGAAATTCTATGTTGGTCAGGTCGGTGTGTTCACGCTTCTCGGACCAACATCTGAAATTGTTTGTCATGCCAAGAAATCCTTGCTCAAAACTCCGATGGACCTCCTATACGGCATCCATTACTAGTTAAAGATTAAATAGAAAAATATAAACCTTTCAAATGTAGCGTTTATAAAATAAAAATATTCCCTGTGGAACACCCCCAACCCCCTTTTTTGCGCTCTCTATTTTCAACCCTCGAATTAAGCTTTCCAATCTAATTAATTTAAAAATTAAAACCTAGCTTTCTAACCGATCTATTCATGTACCGGACCGGCAACTTTCGTTATTTTATAAGAAAATCTACAATGCCGTTATACACATGCGTGTTGTCTGCTTGGAGTCTCCGCACAGGCACTTGACTCAGAATAAATACCGAATATGGAAAGTGGAGCTACAATTCAAAACATAAAGTCCGAAGGCACATAGAAGATTTTTTTTTTTTTTTTTTGCAAAGGATGCCGGGGGAACCCTCCATGTGTTCAAAATATACATGAAATATCATAACCCCGAGTTTTCGATCTGTTACATGCCAAGAAATCCTTGCTCAAAACTCCAGTGGTCCTCCTACGGCACCCATGCATTTGTAGATTTGATTTTATTCAACAAAATAATGTATGTCCTGCATGTTCGTATCGCATTGAACACGGACATATGCCTATACCAAATGGTCAATATTAATCATCCATGTAATTTGCTCTATGGTAATTTTTTAGCTTGTAAAGGTAAAAAATCCATGTCGGAGAAAGGCGTTTTTTTTTGTCAAAGAGATTAATGAAATTTACCGGTAAATGGAGTTACAGTGAATCCAATTCAATTTAACAATGGTGGGTTGAACCTGGTTTTATGGCAAGCCAAATCTCTTTCTTATAGGCAATGTTAGAAATACCGCTTAATTGACAATAAAATTTGTATTTATGGCGAAATAATACACTATAAAACCTTGAAATTACTGAGGCAAAGGGTTTTTTTTTTTAATTGCGAACATATCAAAAGTATTATGCAGAAAAAAAATCGGCACTTTACAATCTTTAAGCACAAAAATTTATCAATAAAAAAAAAGAGTGCACTCAAATATCTTGGCTGCTTTATTTATCATGATTGAAGAATGTTGAAAATCTGTAATATATCTTGATTGCTGTTTCATTGAATATCTCACATCTACTTTATTAATATTCAGAATGCTTTAAAATTGTTTTTAAAATCAGGAAAAGAAACTTGAATTGTGTCTTGTGTCTTACTAATCGTTGACTGTAGAAGAAAAAAATGAAGACACATATTTGCTAATTCAATCTTTATATTTCTGTGCTCTATGACGGGTACGTCATAAGTAGGAGATATCGATATGGCGAGGAGTGAATTAATTGGGTTATAAAAATTGGTGTTTTTTTTTCGAATGATTTTGATTTTTTTTCTAAAATAAAATTTCTATACAAATTCGCATTTTTGCTATTACAAAGGTATATATAGCTATTCTATAAGAATTAAACAACTTGAATGATACAATTGTCCGAGGAAAATGCTTTTGATGTTCTGTTAAAAGAGGATAAAGTTTAAGATATCCAGGGGACTCCACAAGATTTGAGAAAGAAAATCGTTTTTCCAATTTTTAATCATACAAATTTACATACTCTTAAATAACTAGTTTCTAATTGAAACAGTGTACTTGTCGGATTTCCTTTCAGAGAACAGAATTAATCATCATTCTATAGAGAAACACTAAAGGAGGTTAACTTCACTATCTATTTGTATGTAAAAAATATTTGTACTTAGAAATAATTTCATTCCGATATATAAAATAGCAGAAAACAAAACGAAACAAAACTAAGTACATGCTTAGATGTATAATCTATGGTACATGATATCAGTATGTGATTTACAGCTATATTTCAATGTTTTTTAAAAGAAAAAAAGCAATTTATTGTAGTCTCATTATTTTAGTGTTTACCTGCTACTGATGCATTATGATAATTGTTATGTTATCTGTTTTATTTGTTGCTGTTGTTATTCGTATAGTTTGTTTCTTTTTGTCAGAATTGCAATATGGTATTTTATGTTCTTGCATACTATAGAGACGTTAATCAAGTGTCTTGTTTTAAATTCTGATAGGTCGAGTTATCATCAGACTTCAAAATGTTGAATTAGTTGAATTGAACTGCTAATTGTAATTTTAAACTTAGTGATGTGCAATTTGATAAGTTATTCAATAGATTACACTCGTGTCACAGGATATCGATGTATACCCTAGGTGGTCATTCAAGTTCAATAAACAATGACAGGATGTTGTTGATTAATTCATCTGTTGAAACAACAGACCAATCCGCATTATTTTCCAGGACTCACACGCAGTACTAGTTATCTCTCATACCTCAAAATACAGAACGCATCAGCTCAATCAACATTGTGAGGGTCTTAATGGGGTTTATAGAATCAATGAATAGTATATTTCAATGTGAAAATAAATTTTGAAAAATGAATTTGACTCTGTTTTCCTCTTTGTTTCTATCATTTATCATATATTTTGTTCTCCATAATCACAAAAACGCACTACCCTTAAAGTATTAATAACATGGAACAATTCAGAAACAACTCAAAAACATCGGTGAACATGTATAATTAATTCTATTTTATTCAAAACACTGTTCTCATAACATTATAGTCATAAGCAATAAGGATAATCCAATCAATTTTTGCATAAACTTTGACAAACTATACACTCGCTGCAAATGCTTCTATAGTTTGTCGTTCGTCGTTTGTTAGTAGAATCTTAGTACAAACGATGAATTTCTTTCTAACTTAAACATTTAATCAATACCTAAACATATTTTTCGCACTAAAAAAGATGTATGTTCTTGCTTGTCATAACTCAAAACAATGTCTAAAATTACTAAAATTTAGGTATTACCATCCTTTCTTTCATTTCTGTTATCTTCAATAAAAAGGCTTATCATCACTATCTTCATACATTTATCTGATGAAGATGAAGAACTGCCAAAAAATTTAAATATGCATAGAGGAGCGATGTCCTCTGTGTCTATAACATCTTATACGGAGGCTATTTTCCCCGCGTAATAAGTTCAAATACCAACAACATGTGCATGCGTTTTCACAGTTCAAACAGGGTCAGTAAACACTGATTAAACGATGCATTTGTTTTTACTTTTGTAACGTTTAACAAACTATAACAAACGGCACACAACGTTTACCAAACTTTGGTTAGAAAGAATGCAAACTAAGTTCGTTTTTAATTAAAATCTAAAAAATTACCTCAGGGACTCGGTTTGCAGATTAAAATTTTGTTTATTTTTGTTTTTTAAATCTTTTTTTTCGTATTTCCTGTCTATTTGAATTACATTACTCACGTTTTTAACGTTGGCATCAATATTTCTTTGTTTTCTAGCAATTTGCAGTTTACTATCCATATCCGTTTACTGAAAAATCCTAGGAAATATTGTAAGATCTTTCTCTTATATATTCGAACAATTGTCAACACATTATTTGTGACTTTTTGTCCTGTTACTTTTTGTCCTATCAAATTTGTGACTTTATGTCCTGTGACTTTCTGTCCGTTTACCAATGAGCATATGTAATTTTTGATGGAAACATATTGGCTATCAAAATAATTGTGTTTTTACTAAGTATTAAATCAATTTATCAATTTAAAAATACTGCTTGTCCACTAAATACGGTAGCCCATATTAAGGAGTATTCTATGAAATAACAAAAAGAATTTTGTTCCTGGATGTATTTTTATTAGTGATATAAGTTGGGAAAAACAATGTAGTCAAAATTTAAATCATTACCCCCCCCCCCCCCCCCCCCCCTTGATCCCTCTTAAATCATGAATGGTCATGCTTTACGAATTTCTTTGACATGGTACATTCTGTATAGCTATATAGGATATAGGTAGTGATATTCCTTGACATTTCCGGGTATTACAGATCAACATGTATATTACCTGAAAATGGCAGAGTGTCGTCCCATGAGGTCCTACGTATACAGGTTCATGTTTTAGAATGGCGTTCAATACCCTTCTCTGATTTAATAACATTTTATAATATTCACATTTCTGAATGCTCTATATATCAATTTCATATTTTAATTTCAGACCGAATGAGACTATACTTATATTCAAGGAAACATATTGAGTATCAAATTAATTTTGGTGGTTTTTATTTAAATTGGTATTAAATCAAAGAAATTTAAAAAATACTATTGCTTATCTGGTATTAAGCAGTATTCTTGTCTGTTTAGAGTAGGAATAATGTCCCCTACTGAAGAATATGAATGACAAGTCTTGCAAAGGTACAAGATATAAAGCACATAGAAAACCCGATTCTTCCAGTCTGTCTTAAACAATTCACAAAAGTTTTCTTGCACTAAATACTAATATAAAGGAGCATGTTTCAGCTGAACTATGTATTTTTTCGGTTCCATTCTATCTACATAGGCAAAGTAGTCTTGATGTTTTACCAAATGATACGAAAATTTTAACATTTGTAATAATTATTACTCCATAAATCAATTTCTGAAATGACATTTCGTTCATAATATGCATGAAATGTTTGCCACTGGACGTTAAGCAATCAACAATCAATCAATCAAATTTTGCACTAAAATATGAATTCAACAATTTAAAACGCAATCGTATCCATCACTTGGTGCATGTCTGTTGTCTGTTAAACAGTTAACTTTCTGAATTCGTTTTTGTGCAGAAATAAAATCCTTAGAATAGTTTAAGTATGTAAATATATTCAAAGGGTATCTTGTGGTCTTGCGGTAGTTGACATTATCAAATGTTGGATCCATTATTTGCTGTTCGTCGTCTGTTTATATTTTAACCCCCACTTACATTTTTCTTTACTTAAATAAACACTAAACAATTTCCGATGTTTTATCATTTATTAAACAAACTTTATTTGTATGTGTTTCTACTGAGATTTAAAAAAAAAATGTGAATCAAGATTGTTGTGTTTTCGGTCTATATTATGTTATACAATTATAGCCTTTGTATGAGGTCGATACAATGATATATTGACCTAAAAAAGTATATGGACTGAGGACGATATATACTTCTTTGGATCGATGTCTCCTCTTTTGACCTCATGCATAGGCTATAATTGTTATATTATTAATTTACTACCATATTTGTATCAAAATCGTCAGTGCAAGTATATTCTCTTTTTTCGATCATTTAGTTGTGTTTAAGGCAACCGTACGACCTTCAATATGGAAAAATATGGAAACCGTAAAGTTGGTTATAAAAGGGCCCGCATCGACATGAAAAATATGAAACAATTCCTTGAGAAAAGTAATGGCCTAATTTATAACAAAGCATTTACAAAAAAAAAATATCAGACATGAAGTAACAACAACCACTGAAGTACATGCTCCTGACTTTGAACAGACACACAAAGAAGGTGGCGATGTGTAGGTCCTTTTTTGGTCATAAACCTCTTCACTCCTATCTTTTTTATGCATTCTTTGGCTTTCAAATATTTTGCTTTGAGCGTTCCTGGAGAAAATTGCTGCACGGGATTTTTTTTATCTTCATAGATGCATACGAAACTTAATGAATTATTGTATTTATCAAAATAACGACTATAACTGATAAAAATTTATCGGATAAAACTACCATTTATTAATATGAGACAAAATATATCATATTGGAGTCAAATTTCTCCTATGGATTCATAAAGGACAAAAATATCATCAGTAACGGAACAAAAATACACCCATGGTATACAAAATCAGTCATTTTTTAATAATGCTAGAGGGTTAACAAAGTTATCATGAACACGATGAAAAGTTAATCCGAGAAAGTGTTAAATGTTGATTTTGAATAAATTAAAGAATTATTATGATTATACCACAAATTTAACTATTTTATCAGAAAATCAATAATTGTAAAATAACTTAAAACCCGTAAACACAATTTCAAGTAAAAAAAATCATATATAAAAACTTTCTAAAACGGAATACTTGATATATTTGCCTGACCCTTTACTTTATTTACAAAATGCCTTCAAATACATCTGATGTTTATTTTTTATTTTATATGCCATAAAATGTATTAACCTAGTTTAAATGAAAATAAAGATCAGAGAATTAAAATATTGTTGAAGAGAAAATACATATCCGTGTTAAATTTGCCTCAGTTTGTTTATTCAAGTTTGATATCCAACTTCTTAATCCGCGATCTACATTTACCCGACAACCTTGTATATTGTATATTCTTGATGGAATACCCTCATGTTCATATGACCATCAGGTACTGAGACAAATATGTTATGGTATAAACTCTGTCAAAACCAAAATGATTGAATATATCTAATTTATTAATTAATTAATGCAGTAAAACAAATCTTGAATGAGTGAAATTATGAAATAATTATTTTTTAAGCTTTTATCTTTATTGCGTTTAGCCTACATGTGAAAAAAACCGGGAAACGGACTTGTGATAGACAAATAGACAACTAAAAAAACATATTTATTGTTATTTTCTTTAGTTAAGAAATGTAGAAAATACCCGATTTAGATAACCTCATAACACATAATCTGTGTTGAAAAGCGTTGAATGCATGGGAGTTTGTATTTTTTCTCCTATATTCGTAAATATTTTCTACGCCTAAAGTGTGATCAATGTTTACATTGTTCTTATTAGTCCTGAATATGCATCAAATATTTGCCACTGAACGTTGTGAAATCAACGATCATGTAATCAATTACTGTAATAGAAAATACACACAACTGGTTTCATACCAAACCAAAGGAGTTATAAAAATAAAGTACACTAAAGTACGTTGACAATTACTGATCATGAACGCGGTCAGACTTACGGAGGGATATGTAGCTGTATTTATAGTACGAATCACACCTCTAACACAATTGTAAGAAGAAGGGAAAAACCATGAATGACACAGGACAAAACTCCTATATTTTCATTTTATCATGGCAATTATAACGCTTAATTATCTATATATTGTTTGCTTCAAAAATGAAATCGACAATCAGATTATACCACCAGCTATTTAATTGCAAAACAAGCACAAAAATGGTAAGCGGAAAGGTGTATAGAATGTATAATGTATTCCTTTTTTCTCTTTATTTTCTAAAACTTCGTGTTACCGACAGAAAGTTTCAACACTTGTAAAAATCTTTTTTCTTTTCTTTTCTAAAAAAATAATAAGTTCTTTTATTCTGGCATAAAATATGATTACACTACTTTGAATCTCACCTCTAAACCACTATTATAGAAAGCCTCAGCTGTCATATATTAGAGATTTACAAAACATTATGCTGAAGCTTAAAATGTAAACTTAAGACAGCGTGATGTTGAATTGAGTCATCAAAATGCTAACTCTAAATTACAATATGCTAAGCTGAATGAGCATATTGTATGGTAAGCCTATCGTGACATTCAAATGATATAACAACATGCTATCTTAGCTTAACATCACCTAGTTTCAACTGTAAGTCATGTAGTTCTAATTGAGCATATCGTGTGGTAAGCCTATCGTGACATTCTAATGATATAACAACGTGCTATCTTAGCTTAACGTCACGTACTTTCAGCTGTACGTGGTGTAGTTTTAAATGAGCAAATTGTACAAAAAGCCTATCGTGACATTATAATAATATAACATCATGCTATCTTAGCTTAACATTACAAAATTTCAACTGTACGTCACTAGTGTCAAGCTATCCAGCAATTCATTCCTGCAATTCTCTTTATGAAAAGCTATCCTGCAATTCGTCATCCTGAATTGCGTTTGGAAAACTACTTGAGCGACAATTTTATTTTTCTTTAAAATCATAGTTTTTGACATTTTTGTTCGAAAACAAGATTTATATAGTAAATCAAAGATTTTTATATCCCATTAACAAAATTCTAATTTTAGTTTGTAGATTTCTAACTCATATTTACGATTTTGTAATTAGCATTTACAATAAATAAATCATGACGACGATTCAAACACAGTATATCTGTTAAGTCCAGGATGTGATTCGTATTAACGCATGTTTAACCCACATTTGCAATTTTCAAAACTCATATAAACGACTAAAAACATTGAATTTTGATGTAAAATAAAAATTTTCATGGTAGTTGTATACCGACAATACAACTTCATAACTCACATTTCCGACCCATTGCCTCGGCAGTTCTGTATGGCTAGGGATTATAGACTCTGCTTTAATAAATAGCTATTGGATAGTACTACAGCGAGAGGGTAAAGTATTTCTGGGGTAAGCATTTCTAAAGGCGGAAAATGTCGTCCGAAACATGGAAATAAAGCCAAATTCAATCAAATACGCTTTGGGGACACCCACTTTTACGACCCATTGTCTCGGTAGTTCTTTATGGCTAGGGATAATAAACGGAACCCTAACGTAAAGCTATTGGATAGTACTACAACGTGAGGGTAAAGAATTTCTGGGGTAAGCATTCTTAAAGGCCGGAAATTTCGTCCGTAACACGGGAAAAAAGTCAAATTTGATAAAATACGCATTGGGGACACCCACTTTTACGACCCATTGTCTCGGAAGTTCTTTATGGCTAGGGATTATAAACGGAACCCTAACGTATAGCTATTGGATAGTGCTACAACGTGAGGGTAAAGAATTTCTGGGGTAAGCATTCTTAAAGGCCGGAAATTTCGTCCGTAACACGGAAATAAAGCCAAATTTGATAAAATACGCATTGGGGACACCCACTTTTACGACCCATTGTCTCGGTAGTTCTTTATGGCTAGGGATTATAAACGGAACCCTAACGTATAGCTATTGGATAGTGCTACAACGTGAGGGTAAAGAATTTCTGGGGTAAGCATTCTTAAAGGCCGGAAATTTCCACCGTAACACGGAAAAAAAGTCAAATTTGATGAAATACGCATTGGGGTCACCAACTTTCCAACCCATTGCCTCGGCAGTTCTGTATGGCTAGGGATTATAGACTCTACTTTAGTAAATAGCTACTGGATAGTAATACAACGTGAGGGTAAAGAATTTCTGGGGTAAGCATTCTTAAAGGCCGGAAATTTCGTCAGTAACACGGAAATAAAGCCAAATTTGATAAAATACGCATTGGGGACACCCACTTTTACGACCCATTGTCTCGGTAGTTCTTTATGGCTAGGGATTATAAACGGAACCCTAACGTATAGCTATTAGATAGTACTACAACGTGAGGGTAAAGAATTTCTAGGGTAAGCATTCTTAAAGGCCGGAAATTTCGTCCGTAACACGGAAATAAAGCCAAATTTGATAAAATACGCATTGGGGACACCCACTTTTACGACCCATTGTCTCGGTAGTTCTTTATGGCTAGGGATTATGAACGGAACCCTAACGTATAGCTATTGGATAGTGCTACAACGTGAGGGTAAAGAATTTCTAGGGTAAGCATTCTTAAAGGCCGGGAAATTTCGTCCGTAACACGGAAATAAAGCCAAATTTGATAAAATACGCATTGGGGACACCCACTTTTACGACCCATTGTCTCGGTAGTTCTTTATGGCTAGGGATTATAAACGGAACCCTAACGTATAGCTATTGGATAGTGCTACAACGTGAGGGTAAAGAATTTCTGGGGTAAGCATTCTTAAAGGCCGGAAATTTCGTCCGTAACACGGAAAAAAAGTCAAATTTGATGAAATACGCATTGGGGTCACCAACTTTCCAACCCATTGCCTCGGCAGTTCTGTATGGCTAGGGATTATAGACTCTACTTTAGTAAATAGCTACTGGATAGTACTACAACGTGAGGGTAAAGAATTTCTGGGGTAAGCATTCTTAAAGGCCGGAAATTTCGTCCGTAACACGGAAATAAAGCCAAATTTGATAAAATACGCATTGGGGACACCCACTTTTACGACCCATTGTCTCGGTAGTTCTTTATGGCTAGGGATTATAAACGGAACCCTAACGTATAGCTATTAGATAGTACTACAACGTGAGGGTAAAGAATTTCTAGGGTAAGCATTCTTAAAGGCCGGAAATTTCGTCCGTAACACGGAAATAAAGCCAAATTTGATAAAATACGTATTGGGGACACCCACTTTTACGACCCATTGTCTCGGTAGTTCTTTATGGCTAGGGATTATGAACGGAACCCTAACGTATAGCTATTGGATAGTGCTACAACGTGAGGGTAAAGAATTTCTAGGGTAAGCATTCTTAAAGGCCGGAAATTTCGTCCGTAACACGGAAATAAAGCCAAATTTGATAAAATACGCATTGGGGACACCCACTTTTACGACCCATTGTCTCGGTAGTTCTTTATGGCTAGGGATTATAAACGGAACCCTAACGTATAGCTATTGGATAGTGCTACAACGTGAGGGTAAAGAATTTCTGGGGTAAGCATTCTTAAAGGCCGGAAATTTCGTCCGTAACACGGAAAAAAAGTCAAATTTGAAGAAATACGCATTGGGGTCACCAACTTTCCAACCCATTGCCTCGGCAGTTCTGTATGGCTAGGGATTATAGACTCTACTTTAGTATATAGCTACTGGATAGTACTACAACGTGAGGGTAAAGAATTTCTGGGGTAAGCATTCTTAAAGGCCGGAAATTTCGTCCGTAACACGGAAATAAAGCCAAATTTGATAAAATACGCATTGGGGACACCCACTTTTACGACCCATTGTCTCGGTAGTTCTTTATGGCTAGGGATTATAAACGGAACCCTAACGTATAGCTATTAGATAGTACTACAACGTGAGGGAAAAGAATTTCTAGGGTAAGCATTCTTAAAGGCCGGAAATTTCGTCCGTAACACGGAAATAAAGCCAAATTTGATAAAATACGCATTGGGGACACCCACTTTTACGACCCATTGTCTCGGTAGTTCTTTATGGCTAGGGATTATGAACGGAACCCTAACGTATAGCTATTGGATAGTGCTACAACGTGAGGGTAAAGAATTTCTAGGGTAAGCATTCTTAAAGGCCGGAAATTTCGTCCGTAACACGGAAATAAAGCCAAATTTGATAAAATACGCATTGGGGACACCCACTTTTACGACCCATTGTCTCGGTAGTTCTTTATGGCTAGGGATTATAAACGGAACCCTAACGTATAGCTATTGGATAGTGCTACAACGTGAGGGTAAAGAATTTCTGGGGTAAGCATTCTTAAAGGCCGGAAATTTCCACCGTAACACGGAAAAAAAGTCAAATTTGATGAAATACGCATTGGGGTCACCAACTTTCCAACCCATTGCCTCGGCAGTTCTGTATGGCTAGGGATTATAGACTCTACTTTAGTAAATAGCTACTGGATAGTACTACAACGTGAGGGTAAAGAATTTCTGGGGTAAGCATTCTTAAAGGCCGGAAATTTCGTCAGTAACACGGAAATAAAGCCAAATTTGATAAAATACGCATTGGGGACACCGACTTTTACGACCCATTGTCTCGGTAGTTCTTTATGGCTAGGGATTATAAACGGAACCCTAACGTATAGCTATTAGATAGTACTACAACGTGAGGGTAAAGAATTTCTAGGGTAAGCATTCTTAAAGGCCGGAAATTTCGTCCGTAACACGGAAATAAAGCCAAATTTGATAAAATACGCATTGGGGACACCCACTTTTACGACCCATTGTCTCGGTAGTTCTTTATGGCTAGGGATTATAAACGGAACCCTAACGTATAGCTATTGGCTAGTGCTACAACGTGAGGGTAAAGAATTTCTGGGGTAAGCATTCTTAAAGGCCGGAAATTTCCACCGTAACACGGAAAAAAAGTCAAATTTGATGAAATACGCATTGGGGTCACCAACTTTCCAACCCATTGCCTCGGCAGTTCTGTATGGCTAGGGATTATAGACTCTACTTTAGTAAATAGCTACTGGATAGTACTACAACGTGAGGGTAAAGAATTTCTGGGGTAAGCATTCTAAAAGGCCGGAAATTTCGTCAGTAACACGGAAATAAAGCCAAATTTGATAAAATACGCATTGGGGACACCCACTTTTACGACCCATTGTCTCGGTAGTTCTTTATGGCTAGGGATTATAAACGGAACCCTAACGTATAGCTATTAGATAGTACTACAACGTGAGGGTAAAGAATTTCTAGGGTAAGCATTCTTAAAGGCCGGAAATTTCGTCCGTAACACGGAAATAAAGCCAAATTTGATAAAATACGCATTGGGGACACCCACTTTTACGACCCATTGTCTCGGTAGTTCTTTATGGCTAGGGATTATAAACGGAACCCTAACGTATAGCTATTGGATAGTGCTACAACGTGAGGGTAAAGAATTTCTGGGGTAAGCATTCTTAAAGGCCGGAAATTTCCACCGTAACACGGAAAAAAAGTCAAATTTGATGAAATACGCATTGGGGTCACCAACTTTCCAACCCATTGCCTCGGCAGTTCTGTATGGCTAGGGATTATAGACTCTACTTTAGTAAATAGCTACTGGATAGTACTACAACGTGAGGGTAAAGAATTTCTGGGGTAAGCATTCTTAAAGGCCGGAAATTTCGTCAGTAACACGGAAATAAAGCCAAATTTGATAAAATACGCATTGGGGACACCCACTTTTACGACCCATTGTCTCGGTAGTTCTTTATGGCTAGGGATTATAAACGGAACCCTAACGTATAGCTATTAGATAGTACTACAACGTGAGGGTAAAGAATTTCTAGGGTAAGCATTCTTAAAGGCCGGAAATTTCGTCCGTAACACGGAAATAAAGCCAAATTTGATAAAATACGCATTGGGGACACCCACTTTTACGACCCATTGTCTCGGTAGTTCTTTATGGCTAGGGATTATAAACGGAACCCTAACGTATAGCTATTGGATAGTGCTACAACGTGAGGGTAAAGAATTTCTGGGGTAAGCATTCTTAAAGGCCGGAAATTTCCACCGTAACACGGAAAAAAAGTCAAATTTGATGAAATACGCATTGGGGTCACCAACTTTCCAACCCATTGCCTCGGCAGTTCTGTATGGCTAGGGATTATAGACTCTACTTTAGTAAATAGCTACTGGATAGTACTACAACGTGAGGGTAAAGAATATCTGGGGTAAGCATTCTTAAAGGCCGGAAATTTCGTCAGTAACACGGAAATAAAGCCAAATTTGATAAAATACGCATTGGGGACACCCACTTTTACGACCCATTGTCTCGGTAGTTCTTTATGGCTAGGGATTATAAACGGAACCCTAACGTATAGCTATTAGATAGTACTACAACGTGAGGGTAAAGAATTTCTAGGGTAAGCATTCTTAAAGGCCGGAAATTTCGTCCGTAACACGGAAATAAAGCCAAATTTGATAAAATACGCATTGGGGACACCCACTTTTACGACCCATTGTCTCGGTAGTTCTTTATGGCTAGGGATTATGAACGGAACCCTAACGTATAGCTATTGGATAGTGCTACAACGTGAGGGTAAAGAATTTCTAGGGTAAGCATTCTTAAAGGCCGGGAAATTTCGTCCGTAACACGGAAATAAAGCCAAATTTGATAAAATACGCATTGGGGACACCCACTTTTACGACCCATTGTCTCGGTAGTTCTTTATGGCTAGGGATTATAAACGGAACCCTAACGTATAGCTATTGGATAGTGCTACAACGTGAGGGTAAAGAATTTCTGGGGTAAGCATTCTTAAAGGCCGGAAATTTCGTCCGTAACACGGAAAAAAAGTCAAATTTGATGAAATACGCATTGGGGTCACCAACTTTCCAACCCATTGCCTCGGCAGTTCTGTATGGCTAGGGATTATAGACTCTACTTTAGTAAATAGCTACTGGATAGTACTACAACGTGAGGGTAAAGAATTTCTGGGGTAAGCATTCTTAAAGGCCGGAAATTTCGTCCGTAACACGGAAATAAAGCCAAATTTGATAAAATACGCATTGGGGACACCCACTTTTACGACCCATTGTCTCGGTAGTTCTTTATGGCTAGGGATTATAAACGGAACCCTAACGTATAGCTATTAGATAGTACTACAACGTGAGGGTAAAGAATTTCTAGGGTAAGCATTCTTAAAGGCCGGAAATTTCGTCCGTAACACGGAAATAAAGCCAAATTTGATAAAATACGCATTGGGGACACCCACTTTTACGACCCATTGTCTCGGTAGTTCTTTATGGCTAGGGATTATGAACGGAACCCTAACGTATAGCTATTGGATAGTGCTACAACGTGAGGGTAAAGAATTTCTAGGGTAAGCATTCTTAAAGGCCGGAAATTTCGTCCGTAACACGGAAATAAAGCCAAATTTGATAAAATACGCATTGGGGACACCCACTTTTACGACCCATTGTCTCGGTAGTTCTTTATGGCTAGGGATTATAAACGGAACCCTAACGTATAGCTATTGGATAGTGCTACAACGTGAGGGTAAAGAATTTCTGGGGTAAGCATTCTTAACTGCCGGAAATTTCGTCCGTAACACGGAAAAAAAGTCAAATTTGATGAAATACGCATTGGGGTCACCAACTTTCCAACCCATTGCCTTGGCAGTCCTTGGCAGTTCTGTATGGCTAGGGATTATAGACTCTACTTTAATAAATAGCTATTGGATAGGACTACAACGGGAGGGTAAAGAATTTCTGGGGTAAGCATTCCAAAAGGCCGAAAATGTCGTCCGTAACACGGAAAAAAAGTCAAATTTGATAAAATACGCATTGGGGTCACCAACTTTCCAACACATTGCCTTGGCAGTCCTTGGCAGTTCTGTATGGCTAGGGATTATAGACTCTACTTTAACAAATAGCTATTGGATAGTACTACAACGGGAGGGAAACGAATTTCTGGTGTAAGCATTCCAAAAGGCCGAAAATGTCGTCCGAAACATGGAAATAAAGCCAAATTCGATCAAATACGCATTGGGGACACCCACTTTTACGACCCATTGTCTCGGTAGTTCTTTATGGCTAGGGATTATAAACGGAACCCTAACGTATAGCTATTGGATAGTGCTACAACGTGAGGGTAAAGAATTTCTGGGGTAAGCATTCTTAAAGGCCGGAAATTTCCACCGTAACACGGAAAAAATGTCAAATTTGATAAAATACGCATTGGGGTCACCAACTTTCCAACCCATTGCCTCGGCAGTTCTGTATGGCTAGGGATTATAGACTCTACTTTAGTAAATTGCTACTGGATAGTACTACAACGTGAGGGTAAAGAATTACTGGGGTAAGCATTCTTAAAGGCCGGAAATTTCGTCCGTAACATGGAAATAAAGCCAAATTCGATAAAATACGCATTGGGGACACCCACTTTTACGACCCATTGTCTCGGTAGTTCTTTATGGCTAGGGATTATAAACGGAACCCTAACGTATAGCTATTGGATAGTACTACAACGTGAGGGTAGAGAATTTCTGGGGTAAGCATTCTTAAAGGCCGGAAATTTCGTCCGTAACACGGAAAAAAAGTCAAATTTGATAAAATACGCATTGGGGTCACCAACTTTCCAACACATTGCCTTGGCAGTCCTTGGCAGTTTTGTATGGCTAGGGATTATAGACTCTACTTTAATAAATAGCTATTGGATAGTACTACAACGGGAGGGTAAAGAATTTCTGGGGTAAGCATTCCAGAAGGCCGAAAATGTCGTCCGAAACATGGAAATAAAGCCAAATTCGATCAAATACGCATTGGGGACACATTTTTTCAAAGATTCATTATTTGTTATCATAGCAATCGAAGTGGATGACTGAGCATTATCCATCTGCAAGCTAACATCATGCAACGTCAACTTCACATCATGTACTTTGAACTCAACGTAACGTGTGTTTGGCATATCATCACAACATTGTGACTTATCATTATATTATCACAACTAAAGCACTTGTCATTGCAAGTCAACATTGCGCAGATTCAACTTAGCATATTGTAATTTAGAGTTAGGATTTTGATGACTCAATTCAACATCACGCGGTCTTAAGTTTACATTTTAAGCTGCAGCATAATGTATTGTAAATCTCTAATATGTGACAGCTGAGGCTTTCCATAGTATCACGCCTGGAAATCTGGCGTAAACCAGGCGTAAGTGATAGTTACGTGTCTAGATCTAGGCGTAATGGAGCAGGAAACGTAAATTTGTAGCATTTACAGGCGTAGAAAAAAGTGGTAAACCTGGCATAAATTGAAATAAGCCAGGCGTAAATTTTCCTACGGGCGCAAAACTGTTGGAAGGACCGCTAAATCATAATACCCATAATGCTTTGTTTAAAGGATCGTGGGAAATTTTTTCAAAATTTGGCTCTCTGGTATTAGCTTGCAAGAGTTGGACATATGGCAGCTTCATATATTCAGGGGAAATTAGCTTTTTTGTGCTTTTTGAAAGAACTTGAAATTGTAATTATGGAATCAAATTGATGAATGAAAATTGTGAAATGAAAGGAAAGTAGTATACATGGCCATGGTAAATAATAATTATGTGAGTAACTAAGTTATTATTTTTTAATTTTTTACCATTAATTTCAAATTCTGGAAACCCTCATCCTTGGATAATAACATTTATAAATCTTTCACAAGTTAAATTACAGTATTATCATTGATTTTTTTAGTTTAAATGACAATAATTTTCAAAACAACTTATTCAAAATGCTAGTTTTATTTCAAGAAGAACTAATTGTCATAATTCTTAATTAACCTTAAACTTATTTGAGCCAGTGTCCGTCTAATATTTATTAATTTATATTGCTTCTTCAATGGTTAATATTTCAAGTTTTATGTCAAACAGTGAGAACTTTAAGCAACCGTGAATACAAGTTTGTATCAAATACACACAGTACACAGCTAGGGTAATACACTGATTTAAATTAAGTGTAGTATTATGTAAGGACATAACGCCTGGTTTATTTATTGACCAGGCGTACTCATTTGCATATTACGCCTGATTTTCTGTCAACCAGGCGTACTCATTTAAATATTACGCCTAATTTTACGCCTGGTTGACGCCTGGACATGCATTCCTCAAACACTGCAATGACGCCAGGATAAAGTATGATTTCTACGCCTGGTTTCCGTGTCATTTACAGGCGTCACATTTCGTACAGGAACCTTTTCATTTGCTGTATTTCTAGTTTTCTTATTTTAGAACACATTTTTATATAAAACTGGTCTTGTACAAAATTTTAATACAATAAAGAGAAAAATACTTTATTTGTAGGTGTTTCTACTGAGATTTTAAAAGAAAACAAAATGTGATTCACGTTTGGTGTGTTTTCGCCAGCACCTGACCGTCAAAAATGCATCCTTTTGTGCACCAACTCATTGACGTCATTATATTTCAGAATACATAGTATCATTGGAGCCAAAGAAAAAGTATATACGATTTAAAAAAAAGGAAATGACTTCCCAGCTACATGCCAGGGCCTTTTATAGCTTGCTACATACGGAATGATTTTTGCTTGCTGTACGGTGACCATTATAATTGCAAACTTCTACCTGGAACTATTACACTTACATTATTGTAATAGTCCCAGCTTCTATTCTGGTGAAAAGTTTCTCATTGACAATCATACCACATCTTCTTATTTGTATGTATATATTTTTCAATTTTCTGAGCCGTTCAGATCTTTTCATTTTATAAAACGACAGTCTCTTTCATTAATATAATCCAATTTTGCAGAAGATCCATTGAAAATATATGAGTTTTACAAGTTTCTAAAAATCTACCTGTTTATTTTTAGAAACAGTTAGGCCTTTTCCTTTTCCCAGTTCACTTCCGAGAACAGTAATAGCCTGGAATACATTACCGAAATCGACAGTGAAAGCTCCAACTATATGGAAGCTTTCAAGACTGATTACATAGATGAAGGAATGTTTTTATCCTGCTCCAACTGTACAGCATGCACCATATTGTTTTTTTTATCTTTGGTCTTTTATTGTAAATAGACATTACCAGCACCTACGTAACGCACAAGTATTGAGTACTCATTACTGAGTTTTTTTAACTACTATATCAAAGAAGAAGAAGAAGAGTGTTGGCTTAAAAGACTTTTTTCTTCTTCGAATAAATATTAAATATGCTATCTGCAGAATGGTAGATACAATTCGGGAACATTCAGACTTTTTTAGATATACCTCCTTCTATCATCTAAAAATATTTTTTTCTCGTTTTCAGTCCTAACTATAAAGGTTGGAATTAGTGATTACTTATGAAGATAAATAAATCAAAAAAAATATACAGAATTTCTTGTCTTGGTGTCTTTCAATGTTAACGTTTAGGTCCAAGTTTTTTTTATTTCTTACAAACATATAATTCTTTAAAACTTGGTTGATTTTAATTAAATGACTAGCCTCGACTTTAAAATAAGAAGGAAATCCAATGAATAAATAATTCTTAAGTTTAAATGAATCCAACCGTAAGATAGATGTCCATTTAAGTCTTTAAATCTACCCATTCAGTCCTGAGTTGTGGCATCAGAAAAATTATTTTCCCGTCTAGATGAATGGAATTTATAACTTTTTAATTTGAAGTTTATCTATTGAAAAGTGAAAAATATAAATAAAACTACCATCTTTGTAGTTTCTGGTCCGTCCAAGTTTACGTAAATTTTAAGCATGTGATGATTAAACATAATTTGTTCAATGAAAATTCGAAAATCTTATTTCATGTAGGAGAAAATTTTTCAAATTTTATTTGAGACAATTATTTTAAAAATATGAGAAGAAAAAAATCAAAATTGAAAAATAATATTTCAAAACATGAGTAAAATATTTCTAATTTTATCTACATGTATGAAAAAACATTTCAAATTTAATTCAGAAAACACAAATGTTATTGAATAAAACTTAAATTTGAAGGAGTGAAAAAGAAATTGCAATTTAAAAATTGCCCTGTATATTTTCAGGTCCATTCTGGTCTTTGGTGCTACCATTATCAGTATTCGAGTTAACTATAGTTTCAAAAGCTTCTAAATGCACACAAATGTGCACATGATTTTTTTTTTTGAAATAAATATGGTTAAAATATCATTCCAGAACATGAATGTTGCACTGAAACGTTTTATTGGAGTATATTTGGGTATATTGGGGTAAAAAGTCATTTTGTGATCGTAAGCGGCTGACAAGAACGGAACAAGTTTCAATGAAAAAAGTGATTTAAAATTAAATATATTTATAAAATAAACTATTGTTGGTGTTAAAATAACATGGAAATGCCAAAAATGTTATTATTATTCAATAATATTTTGTTGAAACTGTTTTTTGATGTATATTGGGGTATATTGGGGTATGTTGGGGTATATTGGGGTAAAAAGTCGCACCCGAATTCGAAGGAGACTGCAAGCGTATTTCAATCTTTAGATAACCCAAAACTTGTCAGTGAAACTGCATAGCATCTTTCTGAACAAGAGAAAGAATCTAATGAGTCGAAAAAGACATAAGAGTGCTGGTAGAAACTCAGAACAATCCGATTCTAGCATGGATTCAGATTCAGATGAATCCGACGTTGAAGATTACATGTACAGGACATTGCCTACAGCGACAAGTGAATGGGACATATTATGCCTCCAATCTATTGACATTCATTACCATAATCATTTTCATAATTTGCCGTCTGACATTTTAGATATTGTTCATGCGAAAACGGGAATGTTTGGGCCGTTGACAGAAAAACAAGAAGAATTTACGAAAAATTTACAAAACTCTATCAGTTTCAGTTGCTCAATCACTGAAATAATTGGGATTGATTTAGACCTGAATGTTGAAACATTTATTCCAGAAATGGAAAAGGATATTGAGAAAAACGGAAGTTCATCAAGGTACACATTTAGAATGCCAGACAGGTGCCGAACCATACATGTAGCTCTGAGGTCCTTGTAATATTTTTAGAAATTTTGCAGACCATACATTGACAAGCTATGCATGGGGATAAACAATGAAAGATTTTGGAAATAAATGCGACCTGAACCTGGGTCACAATTTCAAAAGTTTTGAAATAGGTAAAATCCGTAGCTCTATGGTCCACAAATTGTCAAAAGATATCATAAGGACATAAGAGCTACGGTTCCGCAGCTAGTTGCCCCCAAGACAACTCACCCACTCTAATTTTGTACAAGACAACTGGCCCGCTATTTATTG
Source organism: Mytilus californianus (assembly GCF_021869535.1). NCBI lineage: Eukaryota > Metazoa > Mollusca > Bivalvia > Mytilida > Mytilidae > Mytilus > Mytilus californianus. The sequence goes on along the minus strand of NW_026262626.1, from coordinate 21,188,098 downwards.
GTTTTTGCATAAAAATCATATGTCAGAGCTTAGTCCCTTTGTTTTGTATAAGAGTCACATTTGAATTATATACATATATATATAAATAAGTAGTTACTGTAAAGATTTCAAGTTGTTTTATGCAACAATCTTGAACAGAAAATTCCAGAAAAATCATATAAGTCCTGGTCAACTACATATACATGTAAGTCATGTAAGTGTAGATTTTCAAGAGTATTCTATTAAGGTAGGTACAAAACATACAAAAGCCTGTTAAACATGTTAAAACCAATTCTAAGCTATTAAACTTCAAGATGTGTAACATGCATGTAATTCAGTGGTTGTCCTTTGTTGCTGTATATATCATATCTGTTTTTCGTTCATTATTTTGTACTTAATTAGGCCGTTAGGTTTCTCCTTTGAATTGATTACATTTGTCATTTTGGGGCCTTTTTTAGCTGACTAAGCGGTATGGGTTTTACTCATTGTTGAAGGCCGTACGGTGACCTATACAGATATATGTACACTCGTATGTAGTTGTTAATGTCTTTGTCATTTGGTCTGTTGTGGAGAGTTCTCTCATTGGCAATCATACCGCATCTTCTTATTTTTATATGACATGAGTGAGAAGAAAAATTGGGGAAAAAGGAAATTGGTGTCAGCTAATTGACCAAAAACAATGATACATGTATTGTTTGAACAAAACATTTTCTAAATTTGCTTTTTACAGGTTTATATGGTTTATGTAAAAAAAACTTGTCTGTTCCTTTTACTGCAGACAAAGACAATATACTAGAAATTTTTATATACATATATGTACTTCAATATGTTGAAGATGTACAGTCAGGGGTACTACTGGTACAAGTAATCCTTATTTACTTGAAGAAATAAATAATAATATACTTATATAAGTAAATTATAATGTTTGAATAATCTCCCATTAATTTTCTCAAAAATTTTTTTTACAATCCTGAAAACATTCTCAAGTTTTGAGATGTAAAAACATGCCTTTAACAATTTTTCTCAGGTTAGCTCATAATTTTTTATTAGAGTTCAATGTTTCATCTCATTAATTCAACAAAGAAACTAATTGCGCAAAGATCTTAAGTATTTGTGCAAGGCCTTCAAAAATTGCCCCTTTAGGGCTTGTAAATGAGCAGTGTTAAGAAATAACAGACAAATGAGATTTTCATTGTCCATGAAATTACACTTAAATGATGAGTAAAGACATCTGCAAAGGACAGACAATTAAAAGTTCTATTAGTCAGAGCGAAGAAGTCCTAAGAAATTCAAGAAAAGAAGATAGGATGACTTTTTTACTTGTATAAGTAAAAAAATCTGCATGTCTAAGGGACATAACTAAGCCAAAAAATAATTTACCTATACAAGTAAATGAAATACACTTGTATAAGTATCCTAAAAAATTATTTATATAAGTATATTAATATTTACTTCTTCAAGTAAATAAAAATTACTTGTACAAGTAGTACCCCTGACTAATGTAAGTACTGTATCATTTACATGTACAGGTACTTGTAAACATGATTTTTCATTTCCTATTGTTAATTATCTATTTTTAGATGGTGATGTTCCCTTGTCACCATCTTATGGTGTTTATATATCTCGACTTGTACGATTCGGTCGTGTATGTAACAACGTATTAGATTTTAGCGAGAGAAATTTATGTATTACTGAAAAATTATTACACCAGGGTTTTCGATATCATAAACTAGTCAAAACATTTACTAAATTTTATCATCAGTATAAGGACATCATTCGTAAATATAACTCAACATGCAGACATCTTATACGCTCGGGTATTTCACATCCAATCTTTTATCATGTTTATGGTAATATTCTTTACAAAGCACAAAAATGTCAGTATTCACCTCAAAAGCTTACAAAACCTTTAAACAGACTTATTAAGAAGGGATATAGTTACGATACTGTTGTCAGGTCATTAAAGATTGCATATTTTGGCTTTAATATTGATTCACTTATAGGGTCTTTGCATCGGAATTAAACATATTTATTCTAAAACCAGTTGTTGGCATGACACGGGTTATGTTCTTCTCATATATTTTATGATGGTATAATACTAAACCCCTAACAGGAGGGATTGTGCCTGATATTCATATGATGAAGACATAATCTTTCAATCAGTTTAATTGAGGTCTGGAGCTGGCATGTCAGTAACTGCTAGTAGTCTGTTGTTATTTATGTATTATTGTCATTTTGTTTATTTTCTTTTGTTTCCTATTCTGACATCGGACTCGGACTTCTCTTAAACTGAGTTTTACTGTGCGTACTGTTGTACGTTTGTTTTTTCTACATTGGCTAGAGGTATAGGGGGAGGGTTGAGATCTCAAAAAACATGTTTACCCTACCGCATTTTTTGCGCCTGTCCCAAGTCAGGAGCCTCTGGCCTTTGTTAGTCTTGTATCATTTTTAATTTTAGTTTCTTGTGTAAAATTTGGAGTTTAGTATGACGTCCATTATCACTGAACTAGTATACATATTTGTTTAGGGGCCAGCTGAAGGACGCCTCCGGGTGCAGGAGTTTCTCGCTGCATTGAAGACCCATTGGTGGCCTTCGGCTGTTGTCTGCTCTATGGTCGGGTTGTTGTCTCTTTGACACATTCCCCATTTCCATTCTCAATTTTATGGTAAATATAAATTTGTTTCTCTTCAACGTGGTCAATGTTTGAATAGTCTCCCTTTACACATCTAAAATAATTGACTTAAACAAGCATTTTTTACAACCCATGAAATGCTAGAGCTAGTTTGTTAAAGGGAAAAAATCACCTAAAATATGTTTTCCCGGTTTGGTAAAGATTTCAAACTTTTATCAAAAGAACAAAACAAGGAAGTTTACCATGTTTATTATGCAAATACATGTACATATATTTCAGTTAAAGTGCACAAGGCCTTTAAAACTTATTCCCTAAACGCTTGTAAATAGGCAGTATTAGACAAAAGAAATTTTCATTGCCCATGAAATTGTTTTTGTCCCCCACGTAACGCGTTGCGGGGGACATTGAAATACCTGGCATCCGTCCCTGTGTCCGTCCGGTCTTGTTAGCACTCTCACAGGTACAATTCTTGCCAGATTTTTATAAAACTTATACTATAGGTTAATATCAGCAATATCTCGAACAAGTTCTGTAATGGTGGCTGATTGACTTTTTGTCGAGCCTTCGACTTTAGTCGAAAAAGCGAGACATAGCGATCCTACATTCCGTCGGCGTCGTCGTTGTCGTCGGCGGCGTCCACAAATATTCACTCTGTGGTTAAAGTTTTTGAAATTTTAATAACTTTCTTAAACTATCCTGGATTTCTACCAAACTTGGACAGAAGCTTGTTTATGATCATAAGATAGTATCCAGAAGTAAATTTTGTAAAAATAAAATTCCATTTTTTCCGTATTTTACTTATAAATGGACTTAGTTTTTCTGCCGGAAAATATTACATTCACTCTGTGGTTAAAGTTTTTAAAATTTTAATAACTTTCTTTAACTATCCTGGGTTTCTACCAAACTTGGACAGAAGCTTGTTTATGATCATAAGATAGTATCCAGAAGTAAATTTTGTAAAAAAAAAATCCATTTTTTCCTTATTTTACTTTTAAATGGACTTAGATTTTCTGCCAGGAAACAACACATTCACTCTGTGGTTAAAGTTTTTAAAATTTTAATAACTTTCTTTTACTATTTTGGATTTGTACCAAACTTGGACAGAAGCTTGTTTATGATCAAAAGCTAGTATCTAGAAGGAAATTTTGTAAAAAAATAATCCATTTTTTCCATATTTTACTTTTAATGGACTTAGATTTTCTGCCAGGAAACAACACATTCACTCTGTGGTTGAAGTTTTTAAAATTTTAATAACTTTCTTATTCTATTTTGGATTTGTACCAAACTTGGACAGAAGCTTGTTTATAATCAAATGCTAGTATCTAGAAGGAAATTTTGTTTTCTTCCAGTTAACATTACATTCAGTCTGCAGTTAAAGTTTTTAAACATTTATTAGATTCATAAACTATCCTGGATTTTTACCAAACTTGGACAGAAGCTTCTTACAATCAAAAGATAGTATCAAGAGGAATATTTTTATTGATTTACTTCCTCATTTTTGTTGCGCCTGCGATTAACAGAAAAAGTAGGCGAGACACTGGGTTCCGCGGAACCCTTTCGAATTTTTTTAAAAGAGTTATGCCCCTTGGAAATATTAAAATTATGGAAAATGGCCTTGTTAGCGCTCTCATGGGTACAATTCTTGCCAGATTTTTATAAAACTTATACTATCAAACTATAGGTTAATATCAGCAATATCTTGGACAAGTTCTATAATGGTGGCTGATCCACTTTTTTAAAAGAGTTATGCCCCTTGGAAATATTGAATTTATGGAAAATGGCCTCGTTAGCGATCTCACAGGTATAATTCTTGCCAGATTTTTATAAAACTTAAACTATAGGTTAATATCAGCAATATCTTGGACAAGTTCTACAATGCTGGCTGATCGACTTTTTTTTAAAGGAGTTATGCCCTTGGAAATATAAAATTTAGGGAAAATGACCTTGTTAGCGCTCTCACAGGTACAATTTTTGCCAGATTTTTTTAAAACTTATAGTATATTTTAATTTGTTTTAAAGATAAAAAAAAAAGGGTTTTCTAGTTATTGCCCTTGTACCTTGGATAGATAAAATATGTGCAACGCGGGGCACATTGGAACTCTTTTCTTTTATTAAAAGAGTTATGCCCCTAGGAAATATTATATTTATGGAAAATGGCCTGGTTAGCGCTACAAAAAAAAAGTGTTTTATTTAGTTATTGCCCTTGTTCCTTGGATAGATGAAATATGTGCAATGTGGGGGACATTGGAACTCTCTTCTTTTATTTAAAAATATTATAGAGATACAATTAAGCACTCTGTTGACATGTTTAGAGCAATGTAGTCAAGATAAGTTCATCATGTTCATGAAAAGAAGAAAATAATTAATATGGGAACTAAGGGAGATATATAATTCTACTCATCAATTATTAATTTATTTAAAAATAAGGATAATTTATTGCCAATGAGGCAAATATCCACCAGAGTTCAAATGAAATATAAGCAATTATAGGCTACCATATGGCCTTCAACAATGAGAAAAACCTAAATCCTATTGTCAGCTATAGATATAATGCCTTGACATGAAACATGTGAAACAAATAAAAAAAGAAAACTAACACTCAGCCTAATCTATATCATGTATATTACAACAATTTAGGAAAAAAAAAACCAAATATGACAGACATGAACCAAGTATATGAATAAGTATAACCCTTGACTATATTAGATTGGTTCGTAATCAACGTGATGAATAATAATCAGAATTGATTAAATATGTGCATAAACATGTTAAAGATTTGTTGTTCTCTAATTTTTGTGCTATTTTCACATTTTTTGATCGGTGTGAGAAAAACATTTCTCCTCACTAGTGAGATATCTGTTCTTGGCAAATAATTGGTCGAAATTTTATTATGACATCAAATTTTCTTGGTTTCTTCTGAACTTCCATGAAAAAAGGCGACCATGCCTGATGACGTCACATATAAAGAACACAACTGTCTGCAAATCTTCGAAAAAGGAAGGATAAACATCATTAGAGAAACAGATTCCACCACTATAACTTGTGTATTATGATATTTCTCCACTCTCAACAGTTAAATTATGATTATTTAAAAAGCTTGGCAAGCCTGGCACTTTCAATATTAAAATTTAACTGTCTCGAGTGGAGAAATATTGTAACACACTTGTTGCTGTGGTAAAATCTATATTTCCATTGAAATCTTAAATTGTTTTTGTCTGTTGTAGTGATCCTTTAACTGATGTGTCAACGGTTGTAGATGATTTCATCAATAGTACAATAATAATGATGAAATACCAGTCTTCATACCTGAAAACGATCCATAAATATGGGAAACAAAGCATACCACCTGTACCAAAGGATATTTTTGCAGACATTTTCAAAGCTTTCACGAAGATGTGTTGTCTTCTTCCTGTGTAAGTCTTAGTAACTCTAAGGCCAAATTTGTTTGATTATAAAGTACTTTTAATGGATTCTGATCCTACATGTACATACATGTATGTCATGTATGTCTTACTCACAAACAGTCCTAGAAAGTCCTGATTTAAAAAAACATGAAAAATAAGGAAAATTTCTGTCTTGATTTTTGGCTGTTTTCTTTTATCATTAATTACTTGTAGTGTTTGTCATGCTTATCCTACTAAATGTTTCACCAAATATGGCATAAGATAAAAGCTAAATTTGAAATCCAAAACGTACAAAAATGTATAGATGAAAATAAGGCACTTGATCGAAGATGGATGGATGGAAAGATTGGTTTTATGCCTAGTTGCAACTATTACATGCATTTTAGGGCAAGAACTTAGAACATGTTTATGTGATATATGTTAATGATTCCTACTAAGAATGTTGGTCTAGCATTAAGCACTCTGCATTTTGAATGCGATATATATTTTCAAATTCTAATGCAACATCGTATGTAAAGTTCATTTTGATTGGATAACGTCACCAATTTTTATGGCATCAATTCACCATTCATGCTATAAAAATGTATGTGCAAGTGCAAACAGCATATGACAGATATTAAATGTATGATTTAGCATTGTTTTTTGTCAGTTTTATTAGAATAGAGATAACAATATTGGATCTTTTTAACTCTGACAGCATTAACATGATCAAGTGGTGATTTGATGGTTGCAAATACTGGTTTTCTGGCTCTGCTAAAGCGTCAACAGTAAACTTAATTTGCGACCTCCATATCACCAATTGCTGCCATCAAAGCTTAAAATCCAATACAGCTATCTCTTCAATGTTATTGTCTGCAAGTCAACAAATTGACATACACAAAGAAACATCATTACAACTCTGAGCCAACCTGTTTTTTCTTTTACATGAAGATCAAAATATGACATGCTTAGCAGAAAAGCAGTGAATACAAATTGAAAGACTTCAGTTCAACTCTGCTTGATACCAGTATCTGTCAATTTTAGAACTAGCATGACAAGTAAAATAAATATGTATATATATATATTGCAGAACAGGGACAGACAGATCTTTATTTGATTTTTAACATGCAGGTTGACGGTCAGGCACAGCCTATCCACTTGTCAGACATGATAACAGTATCTTTTAATTTATTAACATGTGAAATGACATTAGAATTTCATGTTTTTCAGACCAGGCTCAGCATGGAGATCGATTATTAATATTCATCGAGTTGATGTCACGTCAGCCTCTGATGTTGTAATTATGACAAAGGATCATCTGCATAGTCAATTTCCAGAAACTTCATCTGTTGTGTCCATTGCAGAGGTAACATAATAACACTGCAACTTGTTTAGAATTCGTCTTTTGTACTTGCCTTCTGCCCCACTGAGGGGCAGATAACTCCTCCCGAATGAAAACGAACCATTGACTTAAAAAATACCCTTGTAGAGTAGGTTCAATTTTAATGATAAAAAAGAAATGACATGTTATAATCTATATGATAGACACAGGAGAATTTAAGAAGCCCATCCCCACTGTCTTGACAATGGACAAATGGAGTTGATAAAACAATGTGAGCTGTATAAATTAGGTAAATCCCATACATATTCTTTTATAATAGTAAAGTTATCTGGGATAGAGTAATCTCCACTTTATATATGGACCTTGTAAAAAATCAAATTATCCAAAATATGCTCTTTCATGTCTGTATTTATCATGTTTATTTATAACAGATGGTATTTTAAGAAAAAACAAATAGTTTTTGTCATTCAGATCAAAAGTATGGTTGACAGTTCTCTCTTGTTTGTCAAAGTTTGTATATTTTATTAAAGATCCAGACCGATTGTGTTTTGCTTTTTTATAATCCATGATGCATGACAAAAGACATCCCCATCTACAGTAAAAACTATTTCCAATTTTCTTTTAAGTAAAGTTAGTGTTTAGCATTTAAAGTGCTATCAAACTATTATTAATACTTTTATGAAACTCATTTCATTCTAGTTAGCAGAAAAATATGGCACTTTCACCATAATCATCATATAAACCTTAAGTCTTTTAAAAAATGCAACTAAAAAGTGTGAAGATTCAGTGTACATGTACATAATCTAAGGTCACACATTGCTGCAAACCTTAAAGAGTTTGAATATTCATACAGTCAGGGGTACTACTTGTCCAAGTAATCTTTATTTACTTGAAGAAGTAAATAATAATATACTTATATAAGTTAATTGATATATAATGTTTGAATAATCTCCCCTTAATTTTCTCAAAAACTTACTTGTATAAGTAATTTTTTTTATAATCCAACAAAAATTCTCAAGTTTTGAGATGTAAAAACATTCCTTTAACAATTTTTCTCAGGTAAACTCATAATTTTTTATTATAGTTCAATGTTTTATCACATTAACTCAACAAAAAAAACTGATTGCGCAAATATCTTAAGTATTAGCGCAAGACCTTCAAAAATTGTCCCTTTGGGGCTTGTAAATGAGCAGTGTTCTGAAGATAACAGACAAATGAGATTTTCATTGTCCATGAAATTACACTTACATGATTATTAAAGACATCTGCAAAGGACAGACAATTAAAAATTCTATTAGAGCTATTAAAGAACTCCTTAGAATTCAAGAAAAGAAGATAGTACGACTTTTTTACTTGTATAAGTAAAACAAATCTCAATGTCTAAGGGACATAACTAAGCCAAAAATTAAATAACTATACATGTACAAGTAAATAAAATATATGTATTCCTGAGAAAGGCTATATGTATTTCTGAGAAAAGCCTACATGAATGTACATGATGTATGTGTTGAGGGTTTTGAAACAGTGATTTTCCTAGTGCTCAGGGGAATGGGCTCAGAGCCCATGCATGCAATTGAAAATAAAAGTTCTTGAAATGTTGGCTTAGGGGAAATATATTAGTTACTTTTTACAGAGGGCACACAGCGTTAGTGGTGTGCAACTTGCTATGGGGGTTTGGGGACATGCCCCCCATGAAATAAAAAAAAAATTAGATGCAAAATCCTGCATTCTGACAGGGGTTAAAAAAATTTGTTACAGCTCACTAGCCTAGGACTTATTGGTAGCAGGATTTTACTAGCCCTGTTGAAAGAGCTGCTAGCCCATCAAAACTGACCTGCTAGCCCGAGTATACCTTACAAATTTAGAGTGGGTGTCCCTTGTTTTGAATGCGGCATTATACACGGTATTTGATAAAATAAATCAAATAAATTTTTGTTTTATTAATTATAACAAGGATCTCTAGACATCTTTTTGGATATCCCTTGTACTATGGGTTGTTAAATATTTTTGGGCACAGAAAACATGTTCATTGATATTGTCATGTTAAACCAGCACTACAAAAGTCTAAAAGTCTGAAAAGCATGAAAAGACCAGTTTTTGTCTTAATTTGCATGAACTTTTACTCGACATTCTCCAAAAGTATGACTTGTGTCTTAATTTTTCTTGACAAATTCTCATTTATATTAAATTTGTATGAAATTTACTCGACATATTCTCGACATTCTGAATATGGTCTTAAAATTTCTTGACAAATTCTTGACATTTGAATACTGTCTTGAAATTTCTCGACATTCTTATTTTTTCTCGGTATGGCTTGACATATTCTGAACATTTTGAATCGTGTCTTAAATTTACTTGACAGTTCTGAGTTTTACAAATCATGACCAATATTCATGATATAACTTTAATCTTTATTTCTCTTTATATGATATACTGTTGTTTCAAGTTACACTTCTTTACAACAAAAATAAAAGTTGGGCATGTAAAATAATTGAAAATTTGGGTATATAAATATTTTTACAAATGCAAATATGGCTATGAAATCTAAAGTATAAAATAATTCAAATGTGGGTGTGTTGATATAAAACAATTTCAATGCGGGTTTTTAAATAATTACAAATTTTGATTCCTAAATCTTATAAATTAAATGATTCAAACCAATCATACTGTAGACATATTTCATTCTACATTCATAATATTCAATGTTGATATGGTAAATAATTATTATACCAAAATGTGGTTTATATAAATAGCAAATTATGATGATATACAAATCATTCATTTAACAGAAGAAAAATTTGTGTAATGTCATCTGTTGGAATATATTAAGTATTACACATGGACAGGATGTTCCCCATAAAATTAAGGTATTCCACACCCCACAGTATACGCAACTGTCAAATAGAAGTTATTGCTTTACCTGTAATCAGCCATACAACTTATCAGTTGACCGACCATGCCACTACAATTTAAAAAGTTTGTTGATAGATGAAAATGAAAATCATCATTTTGATGAAAAAAAATTGAATTGAAATGGATTTTCTTCATCAAAATTATGAAATTAATTATTTTAGCATAAAAACAAATTGAATAATTCCCAAAGATTAAAAAAATATTATTATCTACTCCAGGAATAATAAAAAAAATGTATTTATAATGGGTCCCATCAATGATTTCTATAGAAATCATCGGTCTTATGAAATGGTTCTCAAACAGACATTCATAATATAGATCTAAACATTTTTTTCTTTTCAGGAAGGAGTTATCACAAATATTTATTTTTGATAAAAAATTATAAAATTCAACACTCAAATTTGAATAAAAAATGTTTTTGGGTTGTTCTAAAAAATGAATAAGGTTTTTGAATCAAGATGGGAACAAATTCTTTGACCTAAACGAAATCCCCCCCCCCCTCTTTTTTTAGCCACACAAACCCAAAAGATGAATTGTGGGGTCCAAAAGAGATACAAGACACCTATTTTAGTAAAGCAAATTTGACTGGCAGTTTTGCGAACGGCAAAAATCTAAATGCTGTTTGTCAATACCTTCGACTTATATTCCAAGTGAAAACAATTACTTAAATGTTTAATAAAAATAAATCAAAATTAAACTACATGGGGGATTATTCAGGGTATTCCAACTTAGTTGCACCAAAAGGGTATCTTACTATACCAAATTAATCCTTGATTCTTCAAAGTTTAGTTTAGCCATAATAAAAAGGAGTATATAACAGCAATAGAATGTAATAAACAGTGCAGAATAAGTCTGTTCACATTTCAGGCGAAATTTATACTGTTGAGATAGTGTCAAGACATATTTAAGACTGTCAAGAATGTGTCGAGACATATTCAGACATTATTTAGAATGTCAAGAATATGTCGAGACAAATTTCAGACATTATTAAGAATGTCAAGAATATGTCAAGACAGATCGAGACAAATTTAAGACAGTCAAGAATTGGTCGAGACTAATCCAGACTCTTATCAGATGATACAGGAAGTGTCGAGAAATTTTAAGACAATGTTCATACTGTCAAGACACTTGTCAAGAAAAATCAAGAACCTTATTAGACAAATTCATACTATGTCAAGAATTTTTAAAAATTATTCAGACAAATTAAGAATGTCGAGTAAAAATTCATGCAAATTCAGACAAAAACTGGTCTTTTCAGACTTTTTGACTTTTGTAGTGCAGTGGTTCAATTCGTATATTTGTTGTTCCCACATAGAAAGCAGACTTTTTATCAGCATGATCAGGAAAATCACGGCAATATTCACAAAACATCATCTCTTGTTTATCATCAGTAACAGTCGACCTTGCCCATGGGGAATCTTTCTGTCCATGACACTATAAATGTTTTTTTCCGCTTTTCCTGGTCGTATTTGGCATTTTTTTGGATAAATTTTCAGCCCCATTACCCCCTTCATCTACCGTTTTTCGTTTTGAAACTGACAAAGTTCCTGTGGTGGCCGTACTAAAATGTTTAGAAATAATTTGTGCATGGTTTCAAGCTCCAATTAACAGCTGTCCGACAAGACAGGTCAATATCGATCATTACATCATACACCCAAGTACCATTAATTGAAAATCTCGGCATAAGCAATGTACAATACCCCCTGTACTGAGAAATTGATATTGAAAGTACATGAAGTACGTGAATTGCGATCAGAACATGATACCGGTCCACCCTGGGTTAGTTGTTCTATTTTTAAAACATGTAAAAAATCGGTTCAAATTCTTGGAATCCCGGATGACGTACATAATTGAATCTCATTGGCTAAGATAGAATAGTGATGAGGGGATTTTCCACTTACTATTTTGGAAATGCCAAGAATTGTTTGTTACTAGTCCGTCGGGCATATTCGGTTACAAGTTTTAATTGCCCGAAGTGTAAAAGTCTAGTCCCGGGCGTCGGGCTAGTGGATTTTTTAACCCCTGATTCTGAGGAGGAATATCTGCATGAATTGCAAACATGGCAAACAAGATTCAAGAGATTTGTAAACAAGAAACCATGATATGACACCAACAAATTCTCGCAACTATCTCTACATATAATTGGGAATTTTAGAGCTGAAAAATGGTAAAAAAAGAGCATATTTCTCCTTGGGATTGGGGCCAAAATTCGGACCCAAAATGAGGATTGGATTAATTATTATCCCTGTGAAATGTCATGACTGTGGCCAAAACACTTGATTTGCCCGGTGTTAAAAAAGGCTGTTTGAACATATTGTGTTAGTGAACATTATGTGATTTTTGTGTCACTGTACAGTGTAGTCATGGATACCATATACTAGTACTACCTATAATATACAGTTCTGGTCTGTGTTACTGACCTCCCGTCCCGCCATTCAACTGCCCAGTATTTGTTACCCTATAAAGTTAAGGTTTTTAGGTGGTACATAGGGAACTAAACACCTAGACTAAAATTAATTTGGCTGCTTAATTTTCATAAAATTTTAACAAAATATTTACTATTTCCCTTTGACAAAAATATAAAAATTAAAAATAAATTGAACCACACACTTTATCTGAAAAATTTCATTGTATATAGAGCAGTTTGACAATTTTGATCATTGAAAAGCTTAATATTTCCTTTACAGTAGAACGTGTTTAAATTGTTCAGCTGATTTTTACAGAGTTGTCTCCCTGTAGTGTTATGTAACACCTTAAGGTAGTTAACAATGATTTGGAGTCATTTTTAAATGTGTGCCTTATTAGGGTTATGACCAAATTTCTAGTTTCCGACACTGATCATGGGCTTTTGAAATTGTTCATGAGTGCTTGATACTAGGTACAGCAAATTTTTAGTCCCCTACCGACGAAGTCGAAGGAGACTTTAGGTTTGCACTCCGTCCGTCTGTCTGTCTGTCCATCCGTTAGTCCGGCAAATCAGTTTTCCACACTTTTTTTCTTCGTTCTTGAAGATATTGATTTAATATTTGGTATATAGTTTTATCATGACAAGTTATAGATCAAGTTCGAATTTTGTTCTGGTCTGATGATTTAGTCGAGATATTAATTACGATCCATTAAAAAAATCCATATCTAATGTTAGAGTACTATGTTAAACCATATTTCTGTACAAAGGGAGATAACTTATATTTTAAAAGACATTCTTTGGTAAATTGTTTGAAGAATTTTGTGCCAGGTTTGTTTGTTATTTTGTATAACTGTATAAACTAAATTTCTGAATGCTATATATATAATTTTTTTTTATTAAGTGAAATCCTTTATTCAGATAATAATCTATTTTTATTAAGGTATATATTTCATTACATTACATTGTGTAGATAAAAGATGTGACATTTTATAGATAAGTTACAAAACTATATATTAGTTTTTGACAAATGAAAGAAAAAAATATTTGGAACTATTCATTTCTACTCATAATTGTAAATACCTTGCAAATCTGTTAAGGCACACACTCTCAGTCTAAGCTATTTGAAACTTTGACCAATTTTGCTGTTATAATTAATGTTGCACTATGAAAACACTGCCCCTGGTGAGGTGGTAAGAACTCACAGACATCTTGATTAGCAGGAATAGTTACACATTTTGCTATTCTTGGTGCATTTTTTATTTTACCATATTTTTAAAGTGTTACGTTACTCTATTTTAGTCATAATTCATTTTATGTTCATAGGAATGTTCATTTAGTATATGAATGATTGTAACCAAAATTTCTAGGCACTATACATGTTGTATTGATGTCTGTTGACTTGAATTTTATTCAACTTATTTCAGCTCAAAAATTTAGGTGTTTTTACAAAAAAATATGATTATAATGATGATGAAGAACCAACAATTAAAACTCATAGTACATCATCTGATTCATCTGAGCCAAAAGATGCAGACGACATTGAACCATCTGTTCATGAAAAACCAGCCATTCTTAAAAGAGTTGGTCAAAAGGTTCTTGGACAGCATGGGGGAGATCTTTTACTACATCAGTCTTTATATAGACAAACTCTTGACGAAGAAAGAAGCATGAGATATATTCCTGGGATGATTGTTATTGGAACGGAGGTAAAATTAGACAAATGAAATTAAATGTTATATGTGTTAACTTAATGGATATGTAAATATGTAAAAGAAGATGTTGTATGATTGCCAATGAGACAACCCTTCGCAAGAGACAGAATGACACAGAAATTAACAGCTATAGGTCACCCTACAGCCTTCAACAATGAACAAAGCCCATACCGCATAGTCAGCTATAATGTACTATATATTTAAGTTCGTGTTTTAGTCAGTTAGGAGAAATCACAGTGATATTTGGAAGGCAGTTTAATTATATTAGAGTAGGAATATTTAATTTAATCAGAATTATTAAGCACCACCCTCAAAGTCATATTCAGACTTTAAACATTTGTAATTTTAAGAAGTTAAAAGTGTTGCCATTTGAATATAAATATTTTACCATAACAATTACACACAATTTGTTTGTGTGTCAGCAGTATATATTTTTTCAGTCAACCTTAAATTCTAATGCAACATTGTTTGTAACGTTCATTTTGATTGGATAAAGTCACCAATTTTCATGGCATTAATTCACAATTGATATTATGAAAATGTTCATGCATGTGCAGACTATGCATCACAGTTTTTAAATGTATAATTTAACTTTGTTTTCTGTCAATTTCATTAGAATGGAGATAACAATCATGACAATGTTCTTTTTTAGCTCTGAAGGCATCAATTGGTGATTTTACAGACTCGGCTTACCCTTCATCAGTTAACTAAATTTGCGAACATTAAATCACCAATTAAAGCAGTAGGAACTTAAAATACAATGTGCTATTGCAAGGATTTCAGATTTTGAAAACTGAAAATAACTTTGTCAAATCTTCATTAAGATATGGGAGATATTGATAGAATCTTTATCATTTTGAGATTTTATTTAATAAATGGACTAACATTAAATTATCAAAAAATTTATTAAACCATAATGCAATTTTAGAGGAATATCTCTATTTTTTTTCATTGTCTGTATTGTATATTGTATCATGATTTACTCTAAAAGATATGTTTATAGCAGAAAATATTACACTGTTTCATTAACGACAGCAAATGAGACAATACTTAGATAGGTGTATGCTTAATAATTTTTTGATTAGATTAGTCTAATTATTAAATGTAAGATGTAATGGCAACTTTTTGTTTGTAGATCACCTTCACTTTACTGGAGCTGCATGGCAAACATTTAGCAGAATTGAGAAGCAAAGATGGGAATATAAGACATAAAAGCATTATATATTATTCAAAACCTAGAGATTTGCTGAAGAAAGAAGATCGAGATATCCTGCTCAAATCTTTTGTAAGATTGAATAATAAGAAGTAACTAGGTCTTTGAAATGTACATAACAATTATGAAAAATACATATATTAAAAACAATTTATGAAAGGTTTATAAATTTTGTTAGCATAAGCTGTTGGGAATTTAATATTTTTTCTCGGACTCCTTTATGGTTTGTGGTTTAGGGGTAAAGTTTATCCTTGTCTATCTGTACATCCGTCTGTACGTTCCAAAATTAGTTCTCCTCACTTTAGTTTGCCTCAAACAAATGTTATTTAACTAATACACAATGCTTATTACCACCAATAACAGATCAAGTTCAAATTTGGGTGGCGTCACATTCACTATTCTACAGTTATGTCCCTTTGTTAATTGAAAAATTGCAGACTTTGCTAAATATTTTTAAGTGGGGGCATCTGTGTCCACATGGATACATTCTTCATTTATTTGGTCACCTGTTTCCCAATTTATATTTTGTAATTTTTACTGTTTCAACATATTGATGTTACAATTTAAAAAATTATTTTGAATCCATGTTACTAAAAATAGTAACATCAAGTTGATATCAATTAAAAAAAATAGTAACATCCAGTCAATATCATTATCAAACTTACACTTTTTACATATGTTATATATATATATATATACAGATATAGATTAAGGACTTTCACTCAGTCAATACATGATATACTGACCTGTTAGATTATATTGAAATTGGACTTCATACTCGGTCAATATAATCTGAACAGGTCCATATATATTGTATTGACCTTGTCAAATGTCCATAATGGATAGATATATATGAGCTGCGTCGGATAGAAATCGACCTTATACAAATAGATCAAAACATCTGTTTACCTATTTTAAATTGATTAAATCTATACGGAAAGTCTGTAACTGTTTGAAAATTGAGTTGTTATATAAGGGCTATTCCATTAAAATGAATGTGGGAGGGTAGGAAGGGACTTTCAAAATATCCCTACAACCAAGAACCATTTTTTAGATAATTTTGCATAATGGTGATAGACGCATACTGAAAAAAGACCCATGACCCTCTTTCAATAATTAAACTTCCCTTCCTACCCTCCCACATACATTTTAATGAAATAGCCCTAAGAACCCTACAAAACAGACCAAAATTCATCTTTTATTTCGTATTTCAATGTTCCAAAATTAATCAAAGACTTATATATGTACATGTATACATGCACTTGCATAAGGTCGATTTCTATCCAACGCAGCTCATATGTAGTATACCAAACCTCTTAAGTCTAATTGTCCTATTTTTTGGAAAATTCCTGAAATGGGTATGATATTATGTTCCATTGTGATATTTGTATTACTTTAAATAAATCTTTACGATAATTGTACATTGTAAATTTCTTTAATAAATATGCTTACACATTGAAGAAACATTGTATTTTGTATTATGTTTACACTCCAAACTCAAATTATTATCTGAAAATAATGTTTTTTGTTAAAACATCCTTCAAATTATACTATTTGTAATAAAATAAAGTAATTTTAATTAGATATGTCTGTATAAAATAAGGAGATCTGATATGATTGCCAGTGAGACAAATATCCACGGCAGACCAAATGACATAGATTTTAGCAACTTTAGGTTCCTGTATTACCTTCAACAATGAGCAAAACCCATACCCCATAGTCAACTATAAAAGGCCCCGAAATGACAAATGTAAAAAATTCAAACCAGAAAACTAAAGGCCTGATTTATGAACAAAATAATGAACAAAAAACAAATATGATATACAGCAACAAATGATAACCACTGAATTACAGGCTCCTGACTTGAGACAGGCACATACAGAATGTGGTGGGGTTATTGTCCATATATAATAAGGAAATGTGGTATGATCGCAATGAGAAAATATAAACATAGTGGAATTAACTTCTTTTGGAGTGTAAAAAATTATTTGGATGTTTTAGATAATTTACGTGCCTTTGATGGTCCTTTTGATTCTGTTGACAGTTTTGACTTCATAGTTTTCAACTCTTTATACTACACTTCCACACAATCTTAGCAAACAAAAGTTTTCCTGTTTAATCAAATGGTTGTTTGGTAAATTTATATGCAAATATATTTGCTGCAACTCATTTAATGCCTTCTTCTTTACTGAGAAAGGTAAATATGCTAGATAAAAAATATGCACCAGAGACCAAAATACATAGATTTTAGCAACTTAAGTTTACTGCACAACCTTCAACAATGAATAGTTACATTACATGTATGTTCATTACAATTCGTAATTTTGATTGGCTGACATAAATGGTGAGGCACTCCAATATCAAATATTATTTCTATATAAATAACAACTATGACTTCACATACTATCTGTGACAATGTTGAAACAAAAGAAAAGCTTGATATAACTTAATTTCATGATTGAAGCATAAACATTTTATTTTAATAATTAAATGGTTCAAATTTATGATTTTATAGGGTTGTAAAAGCATTGGTTGTGCACATATTTTATAATGAAGTGTTTCGTACAAAATGTGCTTCATTCACAGCTTTTACACCCCCAATGAAATTATAAAAAGAAGCATTCAATTCTGAAGTGAAACCCATACTGCATAGCAAGCTATAAACATGGTAAAAGGCCTTGACATAACAAAATATAAAACAATTCAAATGAAAAAAAACTGACAGCCTAATTTATGTACAAAACAATGCCACAGGATTGTTGGGTGTACATGCTTATCTCTTTTATGTTTTATTGGTCAATTTAAATTTTTCATGGTAGAGTTTATTTCTCATGTATTATAAGCATGTCAATTATAGTTGGAATATGGAATGATTGTATCGTTTACATGTCTGTCTGCCAGGGTTAATCTGAACTTTACCTCATTTTTATTTTTTGAAGGTCAAATTTATTTGGTTAGTGACTTGATTGAAAGGTGTACATGGCTTTCTGACGGTTAATCTGGTATTGAACATGTTTACATTGATCATTGATAATGTTAATTGTATATAACACTTGATAAAACAATATTCAAATATCTAATTACAGTGTTTAATTGGTAACCTTTTTGGAATAATCTTATTTAAAGGGGCATTTGCTGTCAAATTCATGTTCACCAATTGGTCTCATATTCTGATATTTAATTTCTAACATACTAAAACGTATATCCAAATTATAAAAAGTATGAAATAAACAATTTACAATGCATGGGCTCGATAATTTGTATCACCATTTCGTGTGTATTTAAGTATAGACACCATCTAATTAAGTATAGAGGTGACCTCCGAAGACTTCCGACAGTCATATAACCTGATATAAACATAAATATAGATATAAATAGGTGGCGAACACGTGCAATTGGATTTTTCTAGGTCTGTTTGATTTCATATTATAGGTTAAAAATATATGTTAATCATCGTATTTACCTGTATAAGAATGAGTTTTTTGTGGGTGGAATCAGTCAATCAAATGGTTTACCCTTGTTTCACTTTTAATATTGACATTCTTTTCCTTTTAATAACCGTACACGCCTAATTCATGTCTAACCCATCTCTTACTCAGGGGTTAAATTGAAGGTCACATGAATACGGATTCAATGAGGTCCAATAATTCACTCATAAATGAATAATTCATCAGCGATGTTTGTTAGCTTATTTTGACAAAATTGAACTAAATTTGCTGCTAAAAGTGAATTATTAGTTCACTGTTTCACTTTCTTTAATGATTAAACAAACACATCGTATTTTTTTATATATATACATCGTAGCTGACACCCCTTTAAATTACCTATATTCTTTGTTGCGTACTATTTGAACATAAAGACGGATAGAAATCTTAAATACTTGATTGAAATGAAAGCATTATAGATAAAGGCACCAGTAATATACCACTGTTCAAAAGTCATAAATCTTTTAAGCAAAAAACAAAACCGAGTAACAAAATAAAACCGAGAATAGACTAAACTACACGTATCTTTTGAATGATTTTTAATAAACGTTTCAGAAAGATGATACAAATCATGGAAAATAAAATATTTTTTGAATGTACATTTATGATCATATATTATGTAATCACTTTAGGAACTATCTAACTAAAAGATACATACATTTTCTGTAATTACTCATGCACCGTCAAATGCAAAGAGAACAATTTCGTCAGCTTACTTTGCATATATTCATATAAAACAAATGAGGTACACGTATGCTTGCTAATGAGACAACTATGCATAAAAAACCAAATATGTGAACAATTACAGGTCCCTGTACTGCCTTCAACAATTACGAAAAGTAATATCGTTTACTTAGCTATTAATGTGACTCGTATGACAAAGTGTGAAGCACTTCAAAAGAGGAAATCAACTAATGCTACCACAACGACAGCTAATGAGCGAAAAAACAAATATGACACACAGCAAACAATGATAAACACTGAATTTCCTGTTAATGAATAAAGAAATCTTATAAACTAAAGTTCTAACCTCATGCAAAGATGACTTTAGATTAATTTGGTGTTTTTTCAGGTTTTCTTAGTCGATACCAATGCAGGTAGACTGATGGTCTCCGAGAATATTATATTCTTAGTCGCCAGAGTTTCGACAATAACATCATTTACGACATACATGTCGAAAATCCTTCGCTGATAAGTTTAAAAATATATAGAAAAAAGGACCCAACTCCCTCAGGCATAACCTTATGGTTATTGTTTTATATATAAAATTCATGATGTTTCTAAGGTTTTTTAGACCCTTAGCTTTCCAATGTTTAGGCTTGATCATTCTCATAAGAGAGACATCAAGGAAAGTGCTTCATATGCACGAAATTTATTTTGATCTTGCCAAAAATATATAGAAAAGAAGGTTTCAACTCCCTCAGGCATGGTTATTCTTTTATGTATATTATCTTCAATGATTCTAAGATTTTTTTTAGACCCTTGGTTTTCCAATATTTAGATTTGAGCATAAATCCACAAAACACAGAAAGAGATTTTGATTAGGGATTACAAGGTTGAGGTTTCAATATCTATAAGCACTGCTTAACTTTCCCACTTTAACACAGGGAAACAATAACAAAAAGATCGCGTATGCAAATCACTTAAGAAAACTTGTTTGTGCTGGTTCAACGTATTGACGGAAATAGCTGATTATTGGATACCTAAGACTAAAATTTTCGTAACCCCAATCCCGTCCTCTTATCTACTGTGAAGCTACGAAATGAAATCAATCAAAGATTTTGATTTTAACATGATTAACAGGAGACAGGTGTCATTAATTGATCAGGAACTGCCTATCCTTCCGGAGCAAATGAAATCATCCCAAATTATGGTTGTGCTCCTGTTATCAATTTTTTAGTTTTCTATGTAGTGTTTGTTGTTTGTTTGTCATCCTATTTCGTTATCTATCACAGCGTTGAAAGTTTATCTCCGCTTATGAGTTTTGAATGTTTCCCTGTCATGTTTCGCCTCTTTTTTTAACATTTCCAAGTCAGGAATATGGCAATGGTTTTACTTGTTCAATGGATTGATAACGTTTAATTTTGTCAGATTTTATGGACTTCCCCTTTATGAATTTGCCTTGGAGTGTTAAGTATTTTTGTTTTGTTTTTTTTATATCTAAAACGAGACATTGAACCTATTTATATATATTTACTGTGGTAGGCCTTCAATAAATTAATGTTGTCAGGGTTGAATAAAACAACATACATAATCAATGAGTTGGCATTTAATATTACTTTTACATAATATCTTATTTACATAACGTACAGTTTAATTACAACTTAGTTACAAAAGGTATCTTCAGACATTGAAAAAGAAAAATACGAATAGTTATTATTGACCGCTTTGATTCTATACAAAGTAGCGTGTATGCAAATATGAGACAATTGAGCCATGCTTTAAATTACGCATTATGAAAGCAGAATATGACTAATAACAGTATACAAGATTAACAGATGATATTGATTTTCGAAAGTTTTTGAATGGCTAGCTTATTGATGTTAACGTCACAACCGAGTTTGATTCATGTCATTCTATTATATGATTATCAAATAAGATGATAAAAATAACACTTTTGTATTATTAACATGTATAAATATGGTTATGAGCTCTCGAAATGTTTCAAGTGACGGTGTAATGTAAGATAATCGAATAACCGATTCATATATAGATAAGAAGATGAGGTATGAGTGCTAATGAGACAACTCTCCATCCAAGTCACAATTTGTAAAAGTGAACCATTATAGGTCAAAGTACGGCCTTCAACACGGAGCCTTGGCTAAGACCTAACAGCAAGCTATTAAGGGTCCAAAAATGACTAGTGTAAAACCATTCAAACAGGAAAACCAACCGTCTAATCTATATAGAAAATGAGAAACGAGAAACACTTATGAACCATGCACATCAACAAACGACAACCACTGAACATCAGGTTCCTGACTTAGGACAGGTGCAAACAAATGCAGCGGGATTAAACGTTTTAACAGGCGCCAACCTTCACCCTACCCTGAAATAATAGTGTAACATCACAACATAGAAAGACACACTATAAAATATCAATTGAAATGGCTTAACTAAATCAAAAGACATATTAACAAAAACAAGTAAACATACACTGAACGAATAAATTTGATCTATGACACAATGTAAATACAAAATTAATTAAAGAGGGGGGGGGGGGGGGGATGTAAAACAAACTGTGTAACGAATTTATCTTAACGACTATCTTAACATGTGGCATTTAGACTAGTGGACTATCAAAGTGATCAAGTCTTCAATATAAAGAACCTTCTGCCATTAGTCTATACAAAAACAAATGCCAACAATAACAATTTCTAAGGTTTTAATGTGTTTTCTGCATTAATTTCAATCGTTCATCACCAATTTCTTCGTCTGTTGTCCAGGCGAAACGTTTCAGATGTTTCCGCTCGTGTTGTTTTTTATAAAGAGACGTAGCACCATTACTAACCGTGTATTGAAATAAACCACGCCTACTAAACCCGTATGAAATATAAACAATCTCCATGCGGTCGCTTTTAACCAATGATATTCCTAGAAAATGGATAGGAGGTAAGATCAATTGTAATATCCTTCAGATGCTCATAAGACAATAGTGTCACATATATCAGTGATAATAGTAAAGAAACGTATCTTAAATATTTGCATTGAGGCTAATAACTGATCTAATTATGTGCAAAACAGAAAAAAAGCTTCCGAAATAGCTTCATATTGATACTTTCTTATTTTTATTATTTAAGTGTACTAGCCTAGTCATTTATCATTAAGTTTACATAGTTTTGAAAGTCTTAGATCCTTATAACCAAATTATTATAATTTTCATGGTACCATCATGGCTCTAATATACCCCTATTTTTTCTAGAGAAAACAGTGAAAATGGATATCACATACTGTCCTCATGGTGAGAAAAAAAGTTAGAGACAAGCTCAGCATTGAAACAATTCTTGTTCTAGTAGGATTTTGTTCATCTGAAAGAAACATTTCGAATAAATTAACAAATGTCTTTATGTTACATGCTACACAAGGTCAGTTTTGATTGCAGTTAAGATTCAATGGATATTAATCAGCCCAGTACGTTTCACTATGGTTCTTATCCGAGACTTGTTTAAACTTGTCCTAGACACATACATGATATGACATGCAAGCGGTGCGTTAACGAAAATGGATATCACATACTGTCCTCATGGTGAGAAAAAAAGTTAGAGACAAGCTCAGCATTGAAACAATTCTTGTTCTAGTAGGATTTTGTTCATCTGAAAGAAACATTTCGAATAAATTAACAAATGTCTTTATGTTACATGCTACACAAGGTCAGTTTTGATTGCAGTTAAGATTCAATGGATATTAATCAGCCCAGTACGTTTCACTATGGTTCTTATCCGAGACTTGTTTAAACTTGTCCTAGACACATACATGATATGACATGCAAGCGGTGCGTTAACGAAAATGAAAACTAAAGTCACCAAGCTCTAAAGGGGCCTGAATCTGTAAAAGTTGTTAATTTTACAGATACTATCAAAGCACTCAATTCTATAAAAGACATAGATAACAGCACAACGTGACTTTATAAAATATGAAAATGTTCTTAACATGGCCAGGCACATGCCAATGATGCATCTTTAATGTAGTTTTTGGATCTCAACCATCCTCATTGTGATATCTAAGAGAACGTTCAATACAATTGTCAGAACAAGACAGACACGTATTTTGTGACAACTCTAAATGTATAGCTTTATTCCAAATAACGTTCAACCAAAACATTAATGGATTCCCAATAAAAAAATTATAGCAGTTATTGTATACATGGAAAACGAGTTCCAAATGCAAATAATTTTTTCAAACTTGTTTTTCTTATGAAATGTGTATTTTTCATTATTGCCATTGTTTCTTGTATTTTTTGGTATTCAATATTACATATATTGACATTTTCGTCCAACAATTGGGAAACACATTGACAAACTTCCATCCAAATATAACAATCTGTCGACACCTATATATTGACATTGCACAAGGTCATGTTTTTCTCTGACTGTTAATGACGTCTTTACACTAAATCCATTGGATGTTGGATGTGTACTGATACATATTTTAGTCTTAGATACATTATTCTTTTTATTAGTTGTTATTGGCGTACTAGCTGTCAGTAACTGCAAGTACTCTCAGATCTGTACTTTGTGTCTTTTTTGTTGTTAGAGATGTAAAAATACCCCGTCCAGTCTCTGTTTTTGTTAGATGTTTTTTATTTTTATTTGCTTTGTACCAATCTGATGAGTTAAGCCCTTTTCAACCGAATTTTTAAATGAAAATAAGGAGTTGTGGTATGATTGCCATTCATCTATTGAGACAACTTTCCACCAAAGTTCAAATAGTTTGTTCTAATGTTGTGGTGTAACCTCACTTTCTAAGTTTAGGGGGTGCGTTGAGCGCCCACAAACATGTTTAAACGCGCCACATTCTTTATGTGCCTGTTTCGAGTCAAGAGCCTGTAGTTCAGTGATTGTCATTGGTTCATGTCAGTTATATTTGTTTTTCGTAAATTGTGAAGTTATGAATCAGGCCGTTAGTATCCTCAATTGAATTGTTTCATATATGTCGGGGCCTTTTATGCCGACTATACGGTTAGGGCTTTATGGTTGCATATTATTGCTTACATTCACTTCATTGGTGGACAGTTGTCTCATTGGCAATCATACCACATCTCAATATTTTTAAATATAAAATTTTCAAACAATAAATTCACCTTTGTGTTTTTTTATAAGATTTTTGTTGGATCCAGTTTGGATTTCGATGTTCAGATCTATATAAAGATTTCAACGTAGTTAAACAAAAATATGTTCAACTTATACCAAAACCACTTTTTTGTTTTTTGTCTTTTGTCGAAGTTGCATGTCACACGCTCTGTTTTGCTTAGTAGCACTTATAACGAAAAAATAAATGTTCCAGTTCTAATTCCTCCAGATATGACCAGGCTGTTTGTGAGCTAGGTCACATGAATAATATGATTCTAAAATTAAATCCAAGTAT
This sequence comes from Mytilus californianus, assembly GCF_021869535.1. Lineage (NCBI taxonomy): Eukaryota > Metazoa > Mollusca > Bivalvia > Mytilida > Mytilidae > Mytilus > Mytilus californianus. The sequence continues at coordinate 21,162,947 of NW_026262626.1, read as the reverse complement.
CTAGAAAATGTACATATCTTATTCACATCCGTATATTTCAATTATGAAAAAATAGCTGAATAACAAAATAAAATCAAATATGAAAAAAAAACAAAATGCGAGGTTTGATTGACATGCGCAATTAATCCAATCAGAATGTTAATTGTCGAAAGCGGAGATCACGGATTTAAACATTTTTACTGTATTTACGTTTGTCAATATTTGCTTTCGATAGTTATCACTGTGTGTTGAATTACCTATATTCTTTGTTGCGTACTATTTGAGCATAAAGGCGGATAAAAATATGAAATACTTTATTTAAAAGCTAGGATTATAGTCTAAACTACACGTATCTTTTGCATGATTTTAAAAAACGAGTCAGAAAAATGATACAAATTATGGAATATAAAGTACATTTAGAATCATATGTGTAAATATAAACACTTTAGGAACTAGATGACCAAACGATACATAAAAAGTAAAGTAACAAAAATACCGAACTCAAAGGAAAATTCAAAACGGAAAGTCCCTAAGCAAATGCTCAAACACATAAAACGAATAGAAAACAACTGTCATATTCCTGACTTGGTACAGGTATTTCCTTTTGTAGAAAATGATGAATTAATATTTTCTGTAATTACTTATGTATCGTCAAATGCAAAGAAAACAATGCTATCAGCTTACTTTACAAATGTTTATATATATAAAAAAATAGGTATGCTTGCTAATGACACAACTATGCAACCAAAAACAAATATGTGAACATTTACAGGTCCCCGGACGGCAGTCAACAATTTGGAAAAGTAATATTAGTTTACTTAGCTATAAAAGTGACTCGTATGACAAAGTGTGAAGCAATTTAAAAGAGAAAACCAAATGCCCGATTAATGATACCACAACGACAACCAATGAGCAAAACACAAATATGACATACAGCAAACAATGGTAAACACTAGATTTCCTTTTGATAAATAAGTAAATCCCTAGAAACTAACGTTCTAACTCCCTCATGCAAAGATGACTTTAGATTAATTTGGTGTTTTCTTTTCAGGTTTTCTAAGTCAATACCAATGCAGGTGGACTGATAGTCGCCGAGAGTATTATATACTCAGTCGTCAGAGTTTCGGCAATAGCATCATTTACAACATACATATCGAAAATTCCTATCTGATAAGTTGAAAAATATATGGAAAAAAAGTTCATACTCCCTCAGGCATGGTTATTGTTGTTTTATGTATATAATTCATAATGTTTCTAAGATTTGTTTTGGGGCCCTTGGCTTTCCAATGTTTAGGTTTGAGCATTCACATAGAAGAGAAATCAAGAAAAGTGCTTCATACACACGAAATTTATAAAGTATTTTAATCTTGCCAAAAAATGATAAATTGTGAATTTAAATCATGCAAAATGCCTAAAAATAACCATATAAACCCACAAAACTTAGAAAGAAATTTTAATAAGGGATGACAAGGATGAGAATGTAATATCTATTAGCATTGTTTAACTTTCTCATTTCAACACAGGGAAACAAAAACAAAAAAGATTTAGTATGCAAATCACCCGAGAAAACAATGTTTTGTGCTGGTTCAACGTAATGACGGATATAGCTGATTATTGGATATCTAAGACTTAGATTTGATAAACAAACAAAAAAACAAAAACAAAAAGGACCAACTTACACGAAAAGATAGTTTTGTTTTAAATTTTTGCATGTTATTAACATTATACGTTGTACGGGTTGTTAATAGGAGGATTTTGGCTTTCCAATTTATGAACTTTCATTTTGCATGTGTTACGGCCAGAAATCACTTTTAAATTGTAGCCAACAAAAGACACAAATCAATAATAAAATTTAACAAGATTTATTATACAATTTTAAAAGAAATATTTCACAAATAGAAATGTCAACTTAACTGTTAGAATATATGTCCGATCCTTTATCTTTTCTTTATCCGAAATTCTTCTCTTAACTGTTAAGGAATATGTCCAATAAGTTCACAATCTAGTATGATGTAGTTAACGTAAATAAAAGTGTCAATCCAACAACTCCAGAGAACTTCTGAGAATACATGTATATTAATGTCTGATAAGTCTAATTTCGGTGTCTGTATATATAGTTGTCACGGAAACTTCTAGAACACTATAGAAGAGAAACTCATAGAAAACGTTGAAGGGAAACTTCTAGAACACTTTAGAATTTTAAATTACGCATCGTCGATTATGATCATTCTGGAATCGTTATCAAAGTAAAATAAAAAGTTCTATTCATTCAATCAGTATCTATTATTGTTCCTGTGATTTCTTAACTGCATAATTATAACTTTATTTTGTAAACAATTTATAAGGCCACACAAAACATATAAGGCCAAGATAAATAATCGGGATAACTACAATATCATAGCACCTACCCCCTAAAAAAAAGGTTGAGTGAAACGAGAACTTTTCATGAACAATATATAAAAAAATATATAGTATGTATACAGTGTTTTAATAAGATCTAGATAAAGCATATGCTTTTTCATTATCTTTACCTTTAATATGTTTTACAATAACATCATATTCCTGTAACAATAAACTCCACCTAGTCAACCTCTGGTTCTTGTTTCTCATTTTTGTATGAATGTGAGAGGATTATGATCAGTATAAACAAGAATAGGATGCATAGTGGGATTTAAATATACATCAAAATGTTGAAGTGCAGACAACAGTGCAAAACACTCTTTTTCAATAGTTGAATAATTTTTCTGATGTTTATCTAATTAAATTTGCGCCAACTCCTACATCTCTTGCGTCATCGGCAAATTTGAATTGTTTTTCAAAGTCTGGAGTGATCAGAACAGGACTGTTACTTAAAAGTGATTCAAAAGCGTTTTGACAATTATCACTCCAAATGAATTTAGAATCTTTCCGTAAAAGATGAGTCAATGGTTGATCAACAGTAGCAAAATTTGAACAGAATTTCCTGTAAAATCAAATCATGTCTAATTATCTCATAAGTTGTTTTTTATTTGTAGGAGGAGGAAATTTGGAAATTGTATCCACTTTAGCTATAATAGGTTTCACTTGACCTTGGTCAACTGTGTGTCCTTAACAATCAACAGTGGCAAGACAAAATTCACTTTTACCAAGATTTACAGTCAATGTAGGGAAATTAATCCAGACTTAAAAAAATTCACATGGAGAAAAGCTAATCCCATAAAACAAGCAAGATTAGATTTCTTTTTAATATCCCAAGACCTTAATCAAAATGTATATGATGTACAAATTCACAACAGCTATAGATCAGATCACTCCCCAATAATGTTAAATCTGAAGATGAATGATTTCATAATTGGAAAAGGATTATTGAAATTTAACAACTCACTTTTACATGATATTGAATATTCCAAAACTATAAAAGACACTATACTTAAAGTAAAAGACCAACATGCATCACTAGTATATAATAGAAAAACTTTAGAACAGATAAATAATTTAGATATCCACTTTACAATAAATGACCAACTCTTTTTAGAAATATTACTTACTGAAATCAGAGGGAAAACTATTTCCTATGCATCCTATAAAAAGAAGGAAAGAGATAACCAGGAAAAAATGTTATCAGAAAAAATTCAGAAATTAGAGGAAAGCATCTTAACAGAGGAAATATTAACAGAAATTGAACACCATAAATCTGATCTTAGAATAATAAGAAAAGAAAAAATTAGGGGGTACTATATCAAATCAAAAATGCAATGGATTGAAGAAGGGGAAAAGCCATCTAGTTTCTTTTTGAATATGGAATTATATCAATAAAACCATCCCCAAACTAGTTAACGAAAAAGGGGACACAATTTGTAAACAAGTTAAAATATTAGAAGAGGCCAAAAATTACTATAAAAAAACTTTATACTAAAACAGAGAGCTTGAGTAATGTAAATCTTAATAACGAAATTCCTGATTCTGATATTGAAAAATTAACTGATACTAAAAAAAGAATCTTTAGAGGGGGAGATAGCTTATAATGAATTGACAACAGCTTTGCGTAGAATGAAAAATGAGAAAAGTCCTGGGTCAGATGGCTTTACAAATGAATTTTTTAAATTCTTTTGGACAAATGTAGGAAAATTTGTTTTCAGATCTATAATTTGTTGTTACAAAAGTGGGAATTGTCAATAACTCAAAAGCAGAGTATTATTATTTGTTTACCAAAAGGTGATAAACTTAGACAGTTCATGAAAAATTGGCGACCAATAAGTCTTTTGAATACAACATATAAACTAGCATCAAGCTGTATAGCAGAGCGTATAAAATCTGTCCTACCCATTGTTATTAACAATGATCAGACAGGTTTCATTCCTGGAAGATATATTGGAGAAAACACTCGTCTCATATATGATATTTTATTCTATACAGAAGTAAATGATTTACCAGGTCTTCTCCTTCTCATAGATTTTGAAAAAAGCTTTTGATTCCGTATCATGGAAATTCATAAATGAAGTATTAGACTTTTTCAACTTTGGACCCTCTATAAAACATTGGATAAGGACCTTTTACACAAATATAAGCTCATCAGTATCCCAAAACTGTTTTCTGTCAGATTTCGTTGAGATCCAAAGAGGCTGTAGACAAGGGAATTCTTTATCACCTTACATGTTTTTTTATGTGCTGAAATTCTAGGAATTTTAATCAGAAAGAACAAAGAAATTAAAGGAATTAAAATTGATGACACAGAATATCTTATCTCCCAATACGCAGATGACACATCAATAATACTTGACGGTACTCCCAAATCTCTAGATGCATCTCTTCGCTTACTCCAAAAATATGCTGACATGTCTGGTCTCCATATGAACTTGGACAAAACAAAGGTGGTGTGGATAGGCAAAAAAAAAATATAGTCAAGACACCATGTGTGTAAAATGGGGATTGGAATGGGGTTCCAGTAGGTTTACATTACTAGGAATAAACTTTTCTGTCAATTTGCATGAAATGGAATTGTTGAACTATGGTCCAAGAATTAAGGAAATTGAAAATATAATAAAAATTTGGTCTAAACAAACATTAACACCGGTTGGAAAAATAACAATCATCAAGACACTAATTATCTCAAAATTGAACCATCTGTTTTTAACATTACAAGCACCATGCAAAAATACTTTAAAACAACTAACTGATAAAATTTATTCATTTATTTGGGAAAACAAACCTGACAAGATAAAAAGAGAAATATTATGTTCTGAATACAAATTAGGAGGGCTGAAAATGATAGATATTGACAAATATATAAAAGGATTGAAACAAACATAGATTAGACGGTTGTTGAAAAACAACCCAAAACTTAATAAGCTACTAGAAAGTACTGAAAAAATCAGTATTGAAAACCTAGTTTATTTAGGCCCAACAAAAAGATGTAAAAACCCTTTTTGGGAAGAGGTCTTTAAAGCTCGGACAGATTTACAAAATACATTTATACCAAAAAATGAAGACGAGTTTGTATCAGATTCGCTCTGGAATTATGAAAATATTAAAATAGGAAAAACATCTATGTTTTATAAAGACTGGGCAGATCAAGGGATCTTTTTGATAAATGATCTATTCAATTTCAAAACATTTATAAAATTAAGTCAAACTTTCTTACTTATAATGGGGTAATTTCATCAATACAATCATATAAAAAAGCTCCCAAGAAAGATATAGCCATAAACAATCTTAATAAAACACAAGGACCATTATTCCAAATAATATAAGAATATTTTTTTATCAAAAAAAGGCTCGAAAGATATGTATAATGTTCTATTAGAAAAAAAACAGTACTAAACTTAACTGTGGAGACAAATGGTCCTTAACACTGAACAAAAATTTGATTGGAAAACTGTGCATAGTATGTCCTTTTACTATACAAAAAGCTGGTTCCAGTATAGAATAATACACAGAATCTTGGGCACAAATAAATTTTTATTTAAAATAAAAATAAAACAAAGCGATAAATGTACTTTCTGCAATGAATTTACCGAAGATATTGAACACATATTTTGGACATGCCATAAAATAGCAGATCTGTGGATAAGACTCGGTGACTGGATTTGTAACCAAACACAAATAATTATTCCGTTTAACATGGATATAATTTTATTCGGAAATTAAGGAAAAACAGAAAATAATAAAATAAAAAATTTAATAATACTATTACCAAAATTTTTTATTTATAGAACAAAACTGTGTGAAAATCAAGTCAGTTTTGCAGGGCTGAAAAATTATCTAAAAGAAAATCTAATACTAGAAATGAATATATTTTTAAAAACAAATCCTCTTCACATTGCCAACCTCTACTGGGACCCCTGGCTTCCATTATTAGAATAATTTACACTTAACAAATTAGCATTACCCTATGTAATGTTACTGTGTTTATTGTTTTAGTCTTCTCTACACCACCATATATAATTTATATAATATACTATTATATGTTTGTTCATTTTTTTCTTGTTTTGTGCCTAAAACCACATGTACTTTTTTTAATATCAATTTTGTGTTTGTATGAATTTTTTACAATGGAAAACCAACTTTGCCAAATTTATTTAATGTTATATCTTCAGACACACGCTAGTTTTGACCAAAATACTGCTGCCAAAAATCCAAATTTTTTTTTTCTATTTTTATTTTTTTTTGTTTTTATTTTGTTTTTGTTATTATTTATTTATTATTTTCTCTTCTCTCTTTTCTTTCTTTATGAAATAAAATTCTCTCTTTATTGAACATTTTGGAAATAATGGATACATAATAATATAGTGTATATATTTTATTATTTAGAATACTAACAATTACTAACTATTTTCTATCTAAATATACAATCTAATGTTTAACGAGGCCGGGATAAGGTAACGGTACTTTCTGTATCCAACTAACAAATGTGAGAAGTTTTCAATAAAGTATGTAAAACTAAAAAAAAAAAATTGACAGTCAAATTTGATTGTGACAATCTATCAAAAGTATCATATAAATGTGTTAAATGCTCTTCCCAGCTATCACTACATACAATAAGATCATCAATATAAGCGTAACAACAGTCTAAATCTTTTCTAACATTATTGATCATTTTTTGAAATGTAGCTGGAGCACTTTTCGTACCAAATGGCATGACAGTATACTGAAATAAGCAGTCTAGACATGGGGTGACAAAAGCTGATATTTCACGGGCTCTCTGTGTCAAAGGCACCTGCCAGTTACCTTTAAATCAATCAAATTTGCTCACAAATTTTGCTTGCCCAATGTTATCAATGCAATCGTCTATCCTTGGAATCGGATATGAATCAGATTTTGAAACTGAATCAACTCTTCTGAAATCAGTCACGAAACGAAAGGTTTTATCTGGTTTTGGCACAAGGAGACAAGGAGAGCTCCATTTACTGTTACTCGGCATAATAATATCATTGTCAAGCATATATCTAAATTCTTGTCTCATGAAATCAAGTATTAGGTGGATTGAGTCGGTAAGGATGTTGCTTAATTGGAGAAACATCGCCTACATCAACAAACAGCAGTTGTTTTGTTTGGCACATCTAGAAATTTTTTTTTCTCTGCGATCGAAAGTCAGATGTGCAAGTTTTGAGTTTAAATTTGACAAAATTTCTGAATTTTTCAATCTAACTGTTTGTTCCATAGTTTTAGAATCAAAAGGTGGTTCAATTATATCTGGTTTGTCATGTTTGATCTCTAATTTAACCATGGCTAAAGTGGCAACTGGTTTGATCTCACCTTCATTAGTACGCTCAAAATATGGTGTTATCATATTAATGTGACACACTCTTTTTTGTTTGCGCCGACCTGGAGTTTTTACAATATAATTCAATTCATTAATTTAACTCTCTTTGTATAAGGACCACAGTATTTAGCCTGTAAAAGATGTCCAGGGACAAGCAAATATACAAGTACCTTATCACCAGGCTCAAAAACTCTGTCCCTGGCATCTTTATCGTACCATATTTTCATCTTATTCTAAACAGTTAATTAGTTTTTCTGAGCTATTTGACAAGCAGTATACATTTTTTCTTTAAATCTAGATACATAGTCTTGAAGATTCAGGTCAGTGTGTTCAGTATGCCACTTTCCTTCACCAATTTCAAAGGTCCCCTTACAGTATGACCAAACACCAACTCAAAAGGGCTAAAACCGAAGGTATTCTTGAACAGCCTCTCGGACCGCAAAAAGTAGAAAGTGAACACCATCATCTCAGTCCCTGTCAAATTGAAGACAAAAAGTTCTAATCATTGTCTTCAATGTTTGACGAAAACGTTCTAAGACACCTTGAAATTGTGGATGCTAAGCAGTTGACCTATACTGAGCAATTCCTAACTAGCAAACGACCTGCTGAAATAAACCTGACATGAAATTTGAACCCTGGTCGGACTGTATAGATTTAGGAAGTTCTACTTTCGTGAAAAATTTGATAAGAGCTTTGACAATAGTTGGTGTCTTGATATTCCTTAACGGAATAGCCCAAGGAAAGCGAGTGGCTGTACACATGATCGTCAATAAATACGCATTTCCAGTCTTGGTCTTTGGTAAAGGTCCAACGCAACCAATGAGTACTCCGCTGAAAGGTTCTCCAAAGGCTGGAATTGGCAGAAGTGGTGCTGGTGGTATTTTCTGGTTAGGCTTGCCAACAACCTGGCATATATGGCATGATTTTCAGTATTGTTTGACATCATCCTTAAATCTGGGCCAGTAGAAATGCTGCAAGATCTTAAGGCAAGTCTTCCTTATACCTAAATGTCGAGCCAAGGGGGGTTCAAGGGCAAGACCAATAACTTCTTGCCTATAAACTTTAGGCACCACCACTTGGTATACCACTCTTCATTTTTCCTCTGGGATAGCATCAGGGGGCATCCAATTTGGCATTGATATGCCATCTTGATGGTAGTAGCATTCGGTGACTTTGCTTTCTCCTGTGACTTCTCCAAGGATCAGATTTTGGACTAGACTGACTTTTATTCTGTGCAACAGGCTTACTATCAGTACACTCAGTACCTTGATTTTTTGGTAATTTCCGCACGAAGTATTAAAATTTTGACCGTTGAAACTTCTTTTATGGGAAAGGGTATAATCATCGAAAATAACAGCTGCATCTTGCAATGTCTCAACAGTTTTGTCTTCTAAATGTGTTTTTAAGTCTAAATGAACACACTGCTTGAACTCTTCTAATAACATCAATTGTCTTATGTTATCAAAATTGTTATCTATTTTCTTTGACGTAAGCCATTTATCAAATAGATCTTCTTTTCCCCTAGCAAATTCAACATAGGTTTGTGAATCAAACTTTTTATAGGACCTAAATTTCCGTCTATATGCTTCTGGCACTAGCTCATAAGCTTTTGAAACTCTCTGTTTTACAGTGTCATAATCAGAGCTTTTTTTTGAAGAAAGTGGTGAGTAAATTTCAGCGGCCTTGCCCTCAAAAACACTTTGCAGCATTGTAGTCCAATAAGGCTTTGACCATTTCAAATTTTTAGCAATATTCCCAAACTGTGGAAAATATTTATTAACGGTTTTTTTCACAAAATCTGGGAACCAGACGTATATTTTTTGCTGCATCAAAATGTTCTGATTTTGACACTACTCTAGTTTTGCTTTCTTCTTTGACCATTTCAATTTTTATTTTCTCCATCTCTAACCTTTCCCTCATTTCAAATTCCGCCTGTTTTAATTTAAATTCATCTTCTTTTTCTTTTATTTTCTCCATCTCTAACCTTTCCTTCATTTCAAGTTCTGCCTGTATTTTTTTTCCAATTGTTTTAATTTAAATCCATCTTCTTTTTCCAATTGTTTTAATTTAACTTCATTTTCCAATTGTTTTAATTTAAATTTATGTTCTAATTCAAACTGTTTAAATTTGATAGCATCAACATTTTCGACCTTAAGATCAAGAGCCTCTTCACCATAAAGGCTGTGTCAACTAATTTGTTCATTATCAAATTTTTTAGTTGTTTTCTCATAGAGACCCTTAAATCAATTTTTGGATGTTTAGCAAGCATCACTTATTCCTCTTTCTTTAAGTTATCAAATCCTCCCAGGTCTGGCGTTTTCAAAAATTTTCTAGCATCAAATGCCATTTCGTTGAATTTTGTTGACCAATTCTGATTAAATAAATGCTGAAACAAATTTAATCTGATACCAACGTTATCTCGAACGAGCCCTTAATTTTAGTGACGGCCATAAATCACCTTTAAATTGTAGCCAACAAAAGACACAAATCTATAAAAAGATTTAACCAGATTTATTTTACAAGAAATATTTCACAAATAGAAATGTCAACTTAACTGTTAAAATATATGTCCGATCCTTTGTCTTTTCTTTATCCGGAATTCTTCTTTTAACTGTAACGGAATATGTCCAATAAGTTCACAATCTAGTATGATGTAGTTAACGTAAATGCAAGTTTCAATCCAACAACTCCAGAGAACTTCTGTGAATACAAGTATATTCATTTCGTTGTCTGTATATATAGTTGTCACTGAATCTTTAAGAACACTGTAGAAGAGAACTTCTAGAACATTTTAGAAGTTAAAATTACGCATCGTCGATTATGATCATTCTGAAATCGTTATGTAAATAAAATAGAAAGTTATAGTCATTCCATCAGTATATATGATTGTTCCAGTGATTTATAAACTGCACAATTATAACATTATTTTGTAAACAACTTATAAGGTCACACAAAACAAATCCGGCCAAGATAAATAATCATGATATTTACAATATCATAACACATGTAGCAAAAAAAACTTCGGTTTTTTGTGGTTTTCGTGTTACTCAGTCTTAAGTTTTCTTTGTGGTGTTTTTTGTATTGTGTACTTTTTGTGTTGTCGTAGTTTTTTGTTTTTTTTTGCAATGGCATTGTCTGTTTGTTTTCGACTTATGAGTATGAATATCCATCTTTCGTCTCTATTCAGCAACATTCCGGTAGTGCCTACATATTGAGTTTACATCTCCAAGTTAACACCCTTTCCCAGATCTTGCGTCACCTATCATTATTTTTTTTAAAGAAAGTTGCTGCTTACAAGTACATTATATAAAGAAGGTTTTCAAGTGATAACTTTAAAGTAATCCCATCAATAGTTTTACCAATGCCATAACGAATTTGTTGAGCGTTACGGACAGATGACCACAAATGTTCAAATTTTCGTAACCCCAATTCCGTTCTCTTATCCTCGATTGTGAAGCTACAAAATAAAACTGATAAGCGAATTCGATTTACCGACTTGATTAACACTCAACGGGCGATACTAATGGATCGCGACTTGCTTAACCTTCCGGAGCATATGCAATCATCCCATTTTTGGTAACGTTTTAGGTCAGTATGTAGTGTGTTTGTTTAACTGTGTGTTTGTTTAACTGTCGTCTTATCAGGTTTTCTGACACGATGGTGTCCGATTATTTCGACTTGACATTGAACTTATTCATATATATTCACTTACGTTAATAAATGTGGTCAGGGTTGAACGAATACAACAAATATAATCAATGCGTTGGCATTAAATGTAACTATTACATAATATCTTATTTACCTTACATACAGTTTATTGACAACTCAGTCACGAAAAGGTACTTCAGAAATGGAAAAAACCTATAATCATTATATAATAACCGATTTGAAGACGTGTTTGCAAATATAAGACAATTTGGGTCATGCTATAAATACGCATTATAAGAACACAATATGTTAAGTAAAAACGTTACAAAATTGACAAATATTAATTTTCCAAAATTGTTGCATTACTTTATTGGTGTTAACGTCACAACCGAGTTTCAATCATGTTAATCTAATATATGATGATCAAATAAAATGATAACAACAACACTTTTGTATTAACAAGTTGGTTATTATCCATCTGCATATTTCAATTGCCGTTGCAATGTTAGATAATGGAATAACCTCTGTATGGTGTAAAACACTGTGAGGACATCAAATCTGAAAAGTTTAAAAAAAAACAAAAAAAAATCGCAGAAGAAGGTATGAAAAGGCCAATTTTTTTTTAACCTTTTAAAATCGAAAATCAAATAGCATACAAATATAACAAATAACTTCCTTCATATGCTCATAAGACATTAGTGTGACATATATCAGAATTCATAGTAGAGCAATGTGTCTTAAATATTTGCAATTAGGCTTAAAAATCTCTAATTGAGCGCAAAACTGAAAAAGTGCTTCCGAAAAAGCTTCATTTTGATATCTAGTGATTATTATTTGAGTGTCCATATTGTACTAGCCTGGTAATGTATTATTCAATTGACATATTTTTGAAAGTGTTGGATCATTATTACTATTATAATGCAATTTTCAGGGCACCACCATGGCTCTAATATACCCCCTCCTTTCTAGAGAAAACAGCAAAAGTGTACATATTATCCTAATCGAGAGAAAAAAGTTATAGAAAAGCTCAGCATTAACACAATTCATGTTTTAGTTGTGTATGTTTCATTTGGAAGAAACATTTTGAATAGATTAACAATTGACTTGTCTTCATTTTATATGTTACAACAGGTTAGAGTTGGTTCAAGTTAGATTTAATCGATATTGATCAGCCCAGTACGATTCAATATGGTCCTGATCTGAGGCTTGTTTTCACTTGTCCTAGACACATACATGATATGATATGTAAGCGATGTGTTTACGAAAATGAAAAACAAAGACAAAAAACACTAGATACATCAAAGCTCCTAATTTCTATAAAAGACAGATAACAGTTTAACTTGACTATATAACATTTGAAGATGTTCATAACTTCAACTGGTACATGAATATGATGCATCCTAACTATAGTGTTTGGATCCCAACCATCCCCATTTTTATATCAAAGAGAACGTTCGATAAAATTATAAGAACAAGAATCTTGTGAAACCGCTTAATTCATAGTTTTATTCCAAACAAACACGTTCAATCAAAACATTTATGGATTCTCAATAAAAAAAATGCTTAGCTTAGTAGTTTACATGTATACATGGAAAAGGAGTTCCCAAATCAAAATGTATTTCTTCTAATCTAATTGGCTGAGTTGTGATTGGTTGGGATCTGATTGGATGAAATTTTAGAGCAAACAAAACTTCTGGATTCGGAATAATTTAAAACACCAAAACAAGTGAGTTTGAATACAATTTGAAAGGATCATATTCGTCACATATTACAAGTGAATATCAATATAATTTATTTGTGTATGCCAGATTTTCATAAAATTTTAGAATATTTCACGAAAGACTCGAAGGAAAAAAAACTGGTATGTATCCGACATTTAAATGCTCTTATGAAAAAGAAGTATATTCCGTATGTATCATATCTTCTTAAAATAACTACTTACTATAGAGTAAAAAATATTCTTAAAAGCTTTCAGATGTCTTGATATATCCATATATAACGGTAAGAATTTGACAATGATTTTGTATTTTATTCCTATTTACTATTAGTAATATAATTGTATTAAACACCCATATTAAACAATGTTTGGAATAAAATAACTCCTAGCTATCTTTAAATAAAATGTATATTTCAAGCTCATATCTTGAATAAGCACCATATTTTATTCTTCATGTTCCTGTCCCAAGTCAGGGGCTTGTACTTCAATGGTTGTCGTTGGTTAATGTCTGTCATATTTGTTTTTCGTAAATTGTTTTCTTATAAATTAGTACGTTAGTTTACCCAACTGAATTGTTTTATATTTTTTATGTCGGGCATTTGATAGCTGACTGTACGGTTTGGGTTTTTTTCTCATTGTTGAAGGTCGTACGGTTGCCTTTGACTGCTTACACTAACTTTGGTGGATAGCTGTTTCATTGGCAATCATATCGCATCTCAATATTTTATATGAGATAGCTTTCAAGCAGATACCAAATGAAGTAGAAGTTAGCAACTATACGTCATCATACGGCCTTCACCAAAAAATAAAAAAAACCCATACCGCATAGTAAGCTATAAAAGGCCTCGAAATGACGAATGTAAAACAATTCATACGAGAAAACTAACTGCCCGATTTATGTACAAAACAATCAACGAGAAACAAAAAAAATATACAGCAACAAGAGACAAGATATTTCTTGAGTTATGGAATTGTGTTTTGACATATTTTTATGTTCTGCATTCTGTCAATTAACGCAAAATTATGCCTTTCTATCATGAAGTTTGTTTTTTGAAAATTGTATATGTGTTTTCGTGTTGTTATATATAGTCCAGTCTAGTAATTTGCAACAAGTAGGGTTGTAAGCTAAATGAACAAGTTTATTCCATTGATGATATCTTTTCCCCTTTTATATTCTTTTTAGTCAGTTAAATTTAGTCCTGAATTAAAAAAAATATTCACTTTAACTTCAAACTTTAATCTATTTCAATGAGAATTCCTTCTAAGCTGAAAAATGTGTTTAGAGCCGTTCTAATTCATTTTTAGAAATTCTACTTTAATTGTAACTGTGAGAAAAAAATAAGATACTTGCCTTACGAATAACGTGTTTCACATTCAATATTTAAAATTACAAAACGCATTGGTCGAAAGTCTTTACTTATTCCTACACGGATTAGAGATATATGTTAAATCCTCTAGTCTTTATTTCATAGTAAGTGCCTTTCAATTGACTACAATCCCTGTCCATATTTAACAAGATGGCTGTGCATTACATCTTCAATTCGAGAAAAGGGGAAAACAAATAAGAAGATACAAATACAATATGACATCTATGCAACAATGTGGACGCAAATATTTAACAGTCAAACATTTGCCTTATGTGACTGCAACTTGAGAACCGGGAAATATTGAAAACAAGTGTGTATCAAAAATCACTGTCATGACTTTAGAGATAGTATCGTGTGTAATATATTATTGGGCATCACATGGTTATAACAACAAACATTAACATAAACGGTACCAATCTTACTGCACCAGATATGCATTTGAAAAATTAGTGTCTCTACAGTGATACCCAAGACCAAAATACTTGAAAATCCAAAAGAAAAGACAAACGTTGAAAAGCTAATAAAACCAAAAAGTAAGAAAGCAAAACCAAACCCGTACGATTGGTTGAATGATTTAGTTTAATGGCAAGTTCTACGTGAAAGTCAAGTTTTAAACACATTTAAGATCTCTTTTATTTTATTTAATGAATATGATTTGTCTTTGTCATAAGGTATTTTTACATATAATTGCTTTCCTCTAAGAAATTCAATTTTTATGTTCATATACATCCTAATTTCGAACATACAGGTGCAAAGTCTGATGTATTTTGTCATTATTGTGTGCTAGCTAAATACATGCATATTGTTTTAAATATTGCAAAACATATAGATAAAAACAATAAAATTGTAAAATTCAGCCGCGTTTTACCCTTAAAGTTGACAATTGTAAGTTTTGTATATTCAAATGCACTAATGGCACAAAAGGTTTAAGTTTAGAAGATATAAAAATACTGAGTTCCATAAACTCAAAAACTGAAATTATTTTTTTTTAAATTGTAGATGCACTACCATAGGTCTCGTCACACGGGTAGTTAGAAAATGGTTAAATATTCCACAACTGCATCCGTTGTATCTTCATATTTATAATATATATATATATTGAAATATATATATATATAGGGATGCAGGCGGTCAAAATCCCTTTTTTTAAATCTATTAGGCAAGTCGTAGTTAAATAATTTGATATGATTTCCTGGAGAATATTTTTTTAACTGTCAATTTACAATCCGGGACGACGCTATTGAAGGTATTATAATTTTCAGTTTTATAAAAAAACCAACAGGAGGAAACAATTGCTGTTGTGGAATATGTGACGAGACCTGTGGTAGTGCGTCTTCAATTTTAATTTTAAAAAAGGGATTTTGTTTGTATTGTAAATATGAAGATACAAGGGATGCAGGTGGTCAAAATCCTTTTTATTTTTAAATCTATATAATATATGTATTGATTGAGTGAGATGGGATTTTAATTAAAAATAAGAATAAAAACCATTTACGTCAAACACGAAAATAGATAATTGCAAAACAGTGAAAGTTTTTGCCCCTGTGCCTTTTATAGTTCTGTTGTCTAAACAGACGATTCACTGTCCTCTAAATCAAAACTTGTTTATGGAAGAAAATGACAAAAACATGTCCCTACATAATACGACCGCAAAAATAATAAAGTTTAAAGATGCATTAGATGCCAAATTTGTCTCCACCGAATTAATTCAAACCGTCAAATTAGATTTAATACAAATGTATATATTTAAACGTAATTCGAAATTACAAAGTTTCCATAGAACAACAAAACACAATGGCTGAAATCCCTAAAAATAATCAACATTCCTGACTGGACGCCATCTAATTAACTATCGACATGCCCCACGAAAACTGTCAATTGGCACGTGACCCTGATATAATTATCAATATTAACAGACATGTAAACATAAAATATGTAAAACAGTATGATGCCGATTTTTTTAGTTCTGTTTGATACCTTTAACCTGTTTAACATTGACTTTTTTTTATTTTGAGTGTCGAAATGACCAACGAAATGGGCTGCTGATTTCACTATTTACCTTTTTCTAATCAACCTGAGTGTACCTGACTACTTATTACGAAATATTATTCCATCATTCTGCTTGTATACATGTTTCAAACAAACAAAAATCATATTTCATTTTTTGTCCAAATCTTAGAAAATGCCCCTTTAAGACAGATATTTTCAATACCTTGATTTTATTCTAAACCAACCAGAAAACTATAATCAAAGGAAAATAACTTCAAAAGAACATTAAACCTAATTCATATATGAGATCTTAAATTTATATGTTAAGCTGTACATGAAGAGGTTCGGCGATAATATTTGTGATTTGGTAATTTTTGTATTCTTGTCTTTCGTTTTTTATTATATACTTTGTCTATATGCCTTTCTGTATTTTTTGCTGTTGACATGTTTGTAGTGATTAAATTATAATACAATGTTGACTACTGTACCCCTATATTTGACGTTTATACCTATTATGTCTGTTTGTTTTGTTCACACATTACTGTCAATATAATGGAATTTTAAGCGACTGTCATGCAAGTGAGAGGTTTAGCTAGCTATAAAACCAGGTTCAATCCACCATTTTCTACATCAGAAAATGCCTATACCGAGTCAGGAATATGACAGTTGTTATCCATTCGTTTGATGTGTTTGAGCTTTTGATTTAGCTATTTGTTTAGGGACTTTCCGCTTTGAATGTTCCTCGGAGCTCGATATTTTTGTTAAATAACTTTAACCGTCATTGGTTTTCTCAACATCAAACAACTCATTTCATTTTATTTATTTGAAAAAAAAACCATTAGCCCATACCCGACCTGATTCCATTATTTAACACTTTTAAACAAATTGTTTTCTTTTGCCGATTGTATACTTGTTCTTAATCAGACCAAATGATCTACTGCAAATGTAAAGCATGTAAAGTTGAAGGTAATATAATTCGTTTTAACCACTAAAAAAAAATAGCTATTGCCATCAAAGATTTTAGCTTAATGAAAGATTAAAAATGTAGTTAAAAGATTTGTGCAGATATAAATTTGCTCTTCAATGGCAGTAACTATGTATGTCCCTCCTAATGAAAACAACTCATACTTATAAATTTCTAATTTCATGTTGAACCTCAAGATTTGGAGAGTAGACTATTATAGCAAATGAAGTCCTAACGCCTCAACGTGATGCATGCGAGAGACGCTTGCCCTGTTGACGCACTCGCTCTCACTCCTTTTTTAGTTGGTGTGATTCCCTCAGTTCTTGTTTGTTACTTTGGTTTGTCTTCCTAATAGATTTATGAAGATCGGTAAATTACTCATGTTACTGTTGCCGACACTTTCCACAACAAGATCATTACACAAGCTATATAGCTGATACAAATCGACCTTTCTTAAAGGGCATTAACTACGAGATATAAAAATAACAAATGAAATATGATTTTTTTTGTTTAATCATTAATGTAAGTGAAATAGTGAAATAATAATTCGCTTTTATCAGCCAGTTTGGTTCAATTTTGTCAAAGTAAGCTAAGAAACATCGCTGGTGAATTATTCACTTGCAAGTGAATATTTCAACCTCATTGAATCGGTATTTATGTGACTTTTCATTAAACCATTAAACCCCTTAGCTAGAAATGGGTTACGCACGAATTAGGCGTGTTCAGTTATTACAAGGAAAAGAATGTCAACATCGAAAGTGAAACAAGGGTAAACCATTTGATTGACTGATTCGATCAACAAAAACTCATTCTTTAATATACAGGTAAAAAATTGATTAACATATATTTTTAATCTATGCTTTAAAATCAAAGAGACCTAGACAAATCCAATTGCACGAGTTCGCTTTCTATTTATTTCTATATTTATGTTAAAATCGGGTTATAAGACCGTCGGCAGTCTTCGGAGGTCACCTCGATGGTTAATTGGGTAGCGTCTACACTAAAATATAAACGAAATGCTGATACATATTATCGAGTCCATGCCTTGTAAATTGTTTATTTTAGATTTTTAGTAATTTGGATATACGTTTTAGTATGATATAAATTAAATATGTGAATTTGAGTCAAATCGGTGAACGGGCATTTGACAGCTTATGCCCCTTTAAAGTTTGTCCGACTAATAGTTAAAGTGGATTGAGGTGGCTGAAACGTGTTCTTAAATTTAAGAGAATTATGTGCATTGTTTATTTATGATTAAATATCGGGTAAAAGGTTAAAGCATGTATACATTGGATAGTTTAGATATGCATACCACTATGAGGAAGTTCAGATAACATTTTATCACGCAGTAGATATTCTGAAGTAGGTCACTGGCACAGCAAAATTAATAGATCATGGTAAGACTTCGTGAAATAAGAAATTTGTCAGAAATTATTGTTTTTTTTTCTACTTGCAACGAAAGTCGTAAATTCGGGATCTAGTGATCCTAGATTACGTTGTCGTGTTCGTCGTAGGTGTTGTCTTCGACATCGGCTTCATGAATATTTTTGGTTCAGTCTGTGATTAAAGTTTTTTTCAAACATCAAACAATAATAAAATTCATCTAAACTAGGACACAAGCTTCTAAATAATCAACAGATATCCTCTTTTAAAGTACTTTGTTTTATATTTTCTCGTTTATTTTGGACAAATAGATGAGCTTTTTCTAGTAAACATTTTGACAAGAGTTTTGAGTGATTTGTTTAAACATCAATAATTTTTTCAAAAATTTTTGGAAATTAGACAGATTTTTTGACTTATATTTGAACTTTTTTCAACTTAACATTTTGGTACAGTCTAGGATTCAAGTTTTTAAACGTCAACTATCTTTCTTTTTAAAACCATCAGGGAATTACAGGAAACTTAAACAGAAGTATTTAAACATACAAAAGATACCTTTAGATAACGAAATTTGACTTAACGATACAGAGATAGCACACGGTGCAACATTTTGTTTTTCATATTTTATTTTCTTGTTCATTAATGATAAATGGACATGGTGTTTGTCAGTCAATTTTGCCATTTTACACAGATGGCAGCAATCGCAGGCACAGGGTATTATTTGCTAATAAATTACCGCTTTAGACTATGCGAATTTCGTTAAAAGGGTTGTACTCCTTACACAAAAACTTCTCACTGACAAACAGATTTATGAGAAAGAACAACTGAAATAGACACTTAAGAAAATTTACGGACACCATCACAATTTGGTTGACCGATACGATGTGTTGGTGTCTCGACTAACTGGCGACATGTTTTCGCGTTCGTAGATCTTTAGATGCTAGTATGGTCGTCTGATCTGTAATGTTACCGATTGTGTTCTTCTACTGATTGTAAAAAAATATGACTGAGTGTGGTTTCATGGCAGGTTTTGCATAACAGGAGGCACTTACCGTGTCGACGCCTCCGGTCTCGCTCCTTTTTAAGTTAATGCAATTCCCTCAGTTTTTGTTTGATACCTTGTTTTGTCTATTTCTAGTCGATTTACGAGATATGGTCACCGGTAAATTACTTTAGCCTTAATTTTGAAAGTCGAATTGCAATATAAAGTCAACAATTGGATGACTTTTGAAACCCACAAATTCTAGTGCTTTAAATGTACTTTTCAGAGATCGGAAAGCTATGCCAATACAGACATATGCTATAAGTGATTTTTTTCTATAATTATGCCACAAAAATTGGATGATTATTGTTAATAGCATATGACAGTATCTTTACAAATGTGTCGTTTTCCCCCTTCCCAATTACCCTGACCGTGCAATTAACAATAATTGTATATGAAGACAGGCATGACAACTCTGGAGTTAAAAAATAATAGTGATAAAATTAATTTTGTTTGTCGATTTACAATAACAGTAACTGTTATGGTGTGCATTTTTTCGTCTTTCTTTCATCTTAAAGGAACAAGCCTAAAGAAACAAGCCTAAAAAACAATACTCATTGATGTGTACATACATTTATACCCTGACTGAGATGCAAACGATATCTCATTAAAATAGAAATACTTTGACAGGAAATGTAACTCTGAAACATGTTTTGTGTGATACAAACCAAAAATGTTACGTTAAAGAATTGAAAACATATTCTTATTACAACTACAATACATAATATACGTTTACTAGCATAATTTTGATAAATTCCGTAACGCTCTTATGTTAGTTTGTTTACAGAAGGCTAATTGTTTGTTTAATATTTCAATTGTATAATAATAGATCTTGCTTACTATTTCACTTGTTCTGTATGTTTTTCGTAGGGCCTCAATGTAGATTAGTGAATGCTAATTGAGTCACCCTCTTTAAATAAAGTCATTATTATTATTAATATTATAATTTCTTCAGTTTCTTTATGACTGGATATTTACTTGTTGGGTTTGAAATTGATGCAGAAATAACTTATCCAGGGTCTGAAGGTACATCATCTGGGCTTCTGAACGGTTCCGCACAAGTGAATAATTCCACATCAAAGTAAAAATGTTTTGTTGATTATTTTTATTTGCGATATTTTTCGACATTTGATAGCAAACATTACTAATATATTTCATTTTTAAAAGGTGAAAAGAATGACAACTCTACTGTTAAAACATTCATACACTCGTATGCATTATACATATAAATAAGAAGATGTGGTATGAGTGCCAATGAGACAACTCTCCATCCAAGTCACAATGTATAAAAAGTTAACAATTATAGGTCAACAATTTTTATTTTTGATTATTTTTTTTTTCTATGATATTTTTATTTTCTTTTCATGTTTTTATGTATAAATTCTATTTATGGCGTTTTATTCATTTAATCAACAAATTATTACACTTTGGAAGATTTAGACCTTGCTGTACACTAACCATCCTAACGGCACTCAATCTATACAAATTGCATGGTGACATATTAATGTACTTTTCAAATTCTGTTGTTTCCTTGCCTCTTGTCTTTTTACTTGTACAATTGATTTGCAAAGTATACATTAAAACCTAAAATGTTTCCTGAATTAATAATTTTTTTTACAATTTTTTGTTTACTTTTGGCATTATACTAACCATTGGTATTCGGGCTATGTTGAACAACATCAGTATTCTATCTGCAAATATTGCTATCTGTGTAGCCCTACTTATAGGTACAGTTATCACAGGTAAGGTATACACTTATTATGTAAAAATGATAAGTATGTGATTTGGTAAGGTTTTTAAAAAAGGAATAGATTTTAAGGCTTTCATTAACAATTCGACGAGAAATGACCGTTTTATCATAGTTTAAAAGAAAAAAAAAGAAACTAGAAATATTATTAAAATACATTGACATATTTGGAGCAACTTATGATTTTCATTGGTCGACGGACTTTTGCATCTTTTTAGTTTTATTACGGGCCATTTATTTGTTCATCCATTTGTCTGTCTTATTAACTGTACTACATCAAAAGATTCCTTTAAAGAAATATAATTGGACTCTATATCTTTTAATTACTATGTAACAAAGGTGATTTAGTTAGTACTTCTATGTATGTTTATATAAATAAGAAGATGTGGTATGAGTGCAAATGAGACAACTCTCCATCCAAGTCACAATGTATAAAAAAAGTTAACAATTATAGGTCAACGTAAGGTCTTCAACACGGAGCCTTGGCTCACACCGAACAGCAAGCTATAAAGGACCCCGAAATGACTAGTGTAAAACAATTCAAACAGGAAAACCGACTGTCTAATATATATATAAAACGAGAAACACTTTTGAACCACACCTACAAACGACAACCACTGAACAACAGGCTCCTGACTTAGGACAGGTGCATAAAAATGCAGCGGGTTTAAACGTTTTAACAGGCACCAATCTTCACCCTAACCTGAGACAGTAGTGTAACATGACAACATAAAAAGACACACTATAAAATATAAATTGAAATGGCTTAACTCGATCAAAAGGACATTTAAACAGAAACAAGTAAACATACATTGAACGAATAAGTTTGATCCATGAAACAATATAAATACAATATTAAAATGCTTGTGTGTTAAATTTTCATTTATATAATTGCACAATTCAAAATAATGTTGCAGTCGAAAACACTATTTCTGCAACATTTTTTTTTTAGGTTTGAACAGTATTTATTATTGAAAAATGAAAACAACGAAGTAACACAATTTTTCAAATAATTCAAATATGGGATTCAGAAAAACTTTTATAAATTCGTCTCCCTAGTATTTTTTTTTAATACAACTACGTTAGAGAGGGTTCCGAGGTGTTGTCGCCTTGGACAAAATAACCGTTTTAAACAAAGATATCCCCCCCATAATTATATAATGCATTATTGTTCAATTCGTAAAATGACCACTAAGGTAAATTTGTTATCAAGCAAATACTTTTAAATTGTAGATGTTGGCAAAAAAAACAGCTAAAGTACAATGTGGAAGTGAATGAATAATCCAAGATGGCTGACCAATCTGTTAAAGTCAACTTAGACTAATGTGTTGTAAGAAATCAATGTGAACAAAATATGATGCTTTAGTGTGTCGCCTGTGGTGATATGATTTCAACATCTATAAAAGTTTAGTAACTGACCAACTGTTGGTACTTAAAATCATATTGATTGATATAAAGTTAAATAAAAGCATGCAATGCATACCTTATTCATTTTGAATTTATATACCTCATTGAGGTCCAAGGATTATTTTAAGATGTTAGGTTTTCCAAGCTTTCAAGAATAGATATTCAAGGAGTAACAAAATAGTAGGACATGATACCTACTTTTACCACGTGGATGTCTAAATAGCATCATGTTATTTTTCAAAGTATTGGTAAACATTAAAGATCGTATAAATTGTAATTATTAAAATCAAAATTGTTACGTTATTCGATGAAACCATATTTTGTAAAAAGAAGTGTTCGATTTTATGCCAAATTTGTTATGTTGCCAGCTTTTTTTGCTATTATATCAATGGTAATGAGTTTTCTTCTTTGAGCATTTTATATGTATGTCTTTAAGGACATTTCGTTTTTTTTTTTTCTAGAGTTTGTTTACAGGGAATTCAAAATCGTTTTAATATCAAATATATTCAAAACACGTCGTGTATTCCTTCTGTTAAACTAAACCATTGAAGATGTAAAGTACACAAATCAATTTACTGTCGTTTTACGATCGAATGCATTATACTAAAATGTTTCACATCAGAATATATGATATGTTTTAAGGTATCAATATTATTATGTCCTATCCTTTCATTTTTTATTTGGTAAAGTATTAGCGCATGACCTGTCATAATATCCAACAAACATTAAGATAAAGCTATATTTTGTGTTTTGTTACATTGTTAATTTTGATTTAAGTGTTTTTGTTTAAAGTTTTTTTTAATTGTTTTATGTTAAAAAGTCTCGAAAAAACATGACGGATTGTGCGATTTTTTTCAATGACAGAAGATGTGTATGCGTTTTGTTTAATCGTGTTTTTGTCTTTGTTTTAATGAAGTAAAATTTCAATTTAACCAAACAAGACAAATTAAGTATGATAAAAATATTTAAGCAGTGGTTAGTAAATAATTAATACTGGAATATAAAGATGGATGTGAAGTTAGCAGCCGGTTCGTTATTCGATATTCGATATTCAATATCCAACCGGCTGCTAGCAGTCGGTTCGATATTCAAATTTTATATATATAGTTGAAAATCATAAAAAATATAATATTTGATAACATTAAAAGCATGATTTTTATAGTTGAAAGAAGTGAAAAGATACGTAGGAAATCGTTTTATGACCCCTTCAAGTTGTCTTAAACTCTCGTTGTCAAATATAAACCCTTATCAATCCTAATTTAATTTCATATTTGTCTTTATGTAATATAGATTTTTATCAATAAAACGACATCAAAACTGTAATTTTATATCTAATATTTCTTAAAACAAAAACAAAAACCGATCACTCTAGAACAAATTTAGAAATATAAATAGAAATATATATGGAAAGCCCCAAAAAAGAAATACATAGTGAAAACCTACCTGAGACCGCTTATATGACGGTGAGACCCCCCTGTTCTTTCAATGTCCATAAAATTCGACGAATTCATAGACTCTGTATAAATAAAGATTGTATCAAAAGGATTTTCCAGAATAATGTCATCTTCGATATTTACGGAGGGCTTAGATTGTCACTTTTCAGCTGAAAATTGTCAAAATTTCAGGACAAAGGGCACAGGGCAATGGTGAGAGCACCCTGATCTCTCAATCTGCCTAATATTAAGCAGACAGTTAGTTAATAGGTAGATACAAACGTGACTAAAAGGTATTTGGGTACACTTCCTGTCTTCTATGTTTACGGAGGGCCCAAAGTGCCAGTTGCATATTCAAAATATATAGCGAAAACCTACATGAGACTTCTTAAATGAGGGTGAGACCCCCTGTTCTTTCAATGTCCATAAAATTCGACGAATTCATAGACTCTGTATAAATAAAGATTGTATCAAAAGGATTTTCCAGAATAATGTCATCTTCGATATCTACGGAGGGCTTAGATTGTCACTTTTCAGCTAACAATTGTCAAAATTTCAGGACAAAGGGCACAGGGCAATGGTGAGAGCCCCCTAATCTCTCAATCTGCCTAATATTAAAGAGACAGTTAGTTAATAAATAGATACAAACGTGACTAAAAGGAATTTGGGTACACTTCCTGCCTTCTATGTTTACGGAGGGCCCAAATTGACATTTGGATATTCAAAATATATAGCGAAAACCTACATGAGATTTCTTAAATGAGGGTGAGACCCCCTGTTCTTTCAATGTCCATAAAATTCGACAAATTCATGGACTCTGTTTAATAAAGATTGTATTAAAAGGATTTCCCAGAAAAATGTCATCTTCGATATCTACGGAGGGCTTAGATTGTCACTTTTCAGCTAAAAATTGTCAAAATTTAGGACAAAGCGCATAGAGCAATGGTGAGACACCCTGATCTCTCAATCTGCCTAATATTATGCAGACATTTAGTTAATAGGTAGATACAAACGTGCCTAAAAGGGATTTGGGTACAATTTTTGTCTTCTATGTTTACGGAGGGCCCAAATTGCCAGTTGGATATTCAAAATATATAGCGAAAACCTACCTTAGACCGCTTAAATGAGGGTGAGACCCCCCTGTTCTTTCAATGACTAAAATTTAGACGAATTCATAGACTCTGTATAAATAAAGATTGTATCAAAAGGATTTCTCGGAAAAATGTCATCTTCGATATCTACAGAGGGCTTAGATTGTCACTTTTCAGCTAACAATTGTCAAAATTTCAGGACAAAAGGCACAGGGCAATGGTGAGAAACCCCTGATCTCTCAATCTGCCTAATATTAAAGAGACAGTTAGTAAATAGGTAGATACAAACGTGACAAAAAGGAATTTGGGTACACTTCCTGTCTTCTATGTTTACGGAGGGCCCAAAATGCCAGTTGGATATTCAAAATATATTACGAAAACCTACCTTAGACCGCTTAAATGAGGGTGAGACCCCCCTGTTCTTTCAAGGTCTATAAAATTCGACAAATTCATAGACCCTGTATAAATAAAGACTGTATCAAAAGGATTTCCCAAAAAAATGTCATCTTCGATATCTACGGAGGGCTTAGATTGTCACTTTTCAGCTAAAAATTGTCAATATTTCAGGACAAAGGGCACAAGGCAATGGTGAGAGCCCCCTGATCTCTCAATCTGCCTAATATTAAAGAGACAGTAAGTTAATAGGTAGATACAAACGTGACTAAAAGGAATTTGGGTACACTTTCTGTCTTCTATGTTTACGGAGGGCCCAAAAGGCCTGTTTGATATTTAAAATATATATCGAAAACCTACCTTAAACCGCTTAAATGACGGTGAGACCCCCCTGGTCTGTCAATGTCCATAAAATTCAACTTCATCATATACTTTGTATATATAAAGGTTGTATTAGAAGGATTTTCCTGAATAATGTCATCTTAGATATCTACGGAGGCCTTAGATTGTCACTTTTCGACGAATTCATAGACTCTGTATGTATAAAGATTGCATCAAAAGGATTTCCCAGAATAATGGCATCTCCGATATCTACGGAGGGCTTAGATTTGTGCGCTCCGTAAACATGGAAGACAGAAAGTGTACCCAAATTCCTTTTAGTCACGTTTGTATCTACCTATTAACTAAATGTCTCTTTAATATTAGGCAGATTGAGAGACCAGGGGGCTCTCACCATTGCCCTGTGCCCTTTGTCCTAAAATTTTGACAATTTTTAGCTGAAAAGCGACAATCTAAGCCCTCCGTAGATATCGAAGATGACATTATTCTAGAAATCCTTCTAATACAACCTTTACATATACAGAGTCTATGATCAAGTTGAATTTTATGGACATTGAAAGACCACGGGGGTTTCACCCTCATTTAAGCGGTCTCAGGTAAGTTTTCACTATATATTTTGAATATCCAACTGGCACTTCGGGCGCTCCGTAAACATAGAAGGCAGGAAGTGTACCCAAATTCCTTTTAGTCACGTTTGTATCTACCTCATAACTAAATGTCTGCATAATATAAGAAAGATTGAGAGATCAGGGGGCTCTCACCATTGCCCTGTGCCCTTTGTCCTAAAATTTTGACAATTTTTAGCTGAAAAGTGACAATCTAAGCCCTCCGTACATGTAGATATCGAAGATGACATTATTCTAGAAAATTCTTCTAATACAACCTTTACATATACAGAGTCTATGTTTAAGTTGAATTTTATGGACATTAAAAGACCAGGGGGATCTCACCCTCATTTAAGCGGTCTCAGGTTGGTTTTCACTATATATTCTGAATATCCAACTGGCACTTCGGGCGCTCCGTAAACATAGAAGGCAGGAAGTGTACCCAAATTCCTTTTATTCACGTTTGTATCTACCTATTAACTAAATGTCTGCATAATATTAGAAAGATTGAGAGATCAGGGGGCTCTCACCATTGCCCTGTGCCCTTTGTTCTAAAATTTTGACAATTTTTAGCTGAAAAGTGACAATCTAAGCCCTCCGTAGATATCGAAGATGACATTATTCTAGAAAATCCTTCTAATACAACCTTTACATATACAGAGTCTATGATTAAGTTGAATTTTATGAACATTGAAAGACCAGGGGGGTCTCACCCTCATTTAAGCGGTCTCAGGAAGGTTTTCACTATATATTTTGAATATCCAACTGGCACTTCGGGCGCTCCGTAAACATAGAAGGCAGAAAGTGTACCCAAATTCCTTTTAGTCACGTTTGTATCTACCTATTAACTAAATGTCTGCATAATATTAGAAAGATTGAAAGATCAGGGGGCTCTCACCAGTGCCCTGTGCTCTTTGTCCTAAAATTTTGACAATTTTTAGCTGAAAAGTGACAATCTAAGCCCTCCGTAGATATTGAAGATGACATTATTCTGGAAAATCCTTCTAATACAACCTTAATATATACAGAGTCTATGATAAAGTTGAATTTTATGGACATTGAAAGACTAGGGGGGTCTCACCCTCATTTAAGCGGTCTCAGGTAGGTTTTCACTATATATTTTGAATATCCAACTGGCACTTTGGGCGCTCCGTAAACATAGAAGGCAAGAAGTGCACCCAAATTCCTTTTAGTCACGTTTGTATCTACCTATTAACTAAATGTCTGCATAATATTAGAAAAATTGAGAGATCAGGGGGCTCTCACCATTGCCCTATGCCCTTTGTACTAAAATTTTGACAATTTTTAGCTGAAAAGTGACAATCTAAGCCCTCCGTAGATATCGAAGATGACATTATTCTGGAAAATCCTTCTAATACAACCTTAACATATACAGAGTCTATGATTAAGTTGATTTTTATGGAAATTGAAAAACCAGGGGGGTCTCACCCTCATTAAAGCGGTCTCAGGTTGGTTTTCACTATATATTCTGAATATCCAACTGGCACTTCGGGTGCTCCGTAAACATAGAAGGCAGGAAGTGTACCCAAATTCCTTCTAGACACGTTTGTATCTACCTATTAACTAAATGTCTGCATATTATTAGAAAGATTGAGAGATCAGGGGGCTCTCACTATTGCCCTGTGCCCTTTGTCCTAAAATTTTGACAATTTTTAGCTGAAAAGTGACAATCTAAGCCCTCCGTAGATATCGAAGATGACATTATTCTGGAAAATCCTTCTAATACAACCTTTACATATACAGAGTCTATGATTAAGTCGAATTTTATGGACATTGAAAGACCAGGGGGGTCTCACCCTCATTTAAGCGGTCTCAGGTAGGTTTTCACTATATATTTTGAATATTCAACTGGCAGTTCGGGCGCTCCGTAAACATAGAAGGCAGGAAGTGTACCCAAATTTCTTTTAGTCACGTTTGTATCTACCTATTAACTAAATTTCTGCATAATATTAGAAAGATTGAGAGATCAAGGGGCTCTCACCATTGCCCTGTGCCCTTTGTCCTAAAATTTTGACAATTTTTAGCTGAAAAGTGACAATCTAAGCCCTCCGTAGATATCGAAGATGACATTATTCTGGAAAATCCTTCTAATAAAACCTTTACATATACAGAGTATATGATTAAGTTGAATTTTATGGACATTGAAAGACCAGTGGGGTCTCACCCTCATTTAAGCGGTCTCAGGTAGGTTTTCACTATATATTTCTTTTTTGGGCTTTCCATAAATATTTCTATTATATTTCTAAATGTTTCTAGAGTTATAGGCGTTTCTTTTTGTTTTAAGACATATCATATATAAAAGTACATATTTGGAGTTGTTTTATTGATAAAAATCGATATTACATAAAGATAAATATGCAACTTAGAAAAGGGTTTATATTGGACATAGCCAGAAATTAGTAGTACTTTTGCTAATTAATATTCATAATATGTAAATAAGAATTGTACCACGTGATAATAGTTTGAACTGGACTGGCTTGATATCATTAAAATCTTTAAAACACGGATATTATAAGTTGCCCGTCACAGAGTCCTTGTTTATAATCACTCTGATATTTCCGTAAAGTTGTCAGGCGGTCAAAATCATAATAATGAACTCGAATTTAGTGAATTTTTCGTGTTTTCGTGAGTTTATTCTTCTTGAAATAGAGGCATTTTAACTTTACGTGGGAACCTAGAGTTCAACGACTACACATACAAGGTTTGGACTTGCTTTTTTTTGAACATTCAAGTTTCAAGTTTCACCCCGGCAACCTGTATTTCTAAAGACCTTGTTAGCCAATTTTCAACACGAAGTTTCCAAATTTGACGTTTCAGCCATTTTAGCCAGTATTTTATACTGCAATGTTAAAAGCCTCTCGCTTCGATTTTTAAAATAGCTCAGGAACCTTGATTTTTGCAACGACAGTCATTATATTTCGTTTAAATGGTGTATATTGTTGTGTATATTTATTTTCTGCCCCGGCAACCTGTCTATCACTTAAATCAAAGTTAAAACAGACATTTTTTTCAAAATTCCCTATCATTTCAATATAATTTCCTTGACCCGTATCCGATTTTTTTAGTATAATATTCAAATAAGCAAAGTGGCGTTGATTTCTGGATATGAGGACAACGAGAATTTACGACAGCTTGGAGAGGTCATTAAACGATTTCCTACGTATCTTATCAGTCCTCTTAACTATGAAAATCGTGCTTTTAATGTTATCAAGTATTTAATTTTTTTATGATTTTCAACTCAATTTTGAATATCCAACCGACTGCTAGCAGCCGGTTGGATATTGAATATCGAATATCGAATAACGAACCGGCTTCTAACTTCACATACATAATATAAAGTACAGTTACATTCATTCATGTCACATCAGTTTTATGAAAAGTATGAATCAGTGATTTGAAAAGCTACTACAGAAATGTTTAAATAAAAAAAGATGACTGAATATTTTAGAAGCATATCGCTCAAACATTGCCATATGTGGGAGTAGAACCAACATTATAAACTCTCGTCATATTAAGTTTGTATATACATGTACATCATATTTCACATAAAGCTATTAGATATTCTAACTTATTTCCTTTTTAAGCACTCTCTAATTTACATTTCTGATTGCGTACATAATTAATTAGATGTTCCATTAAGAAATCAATCACAAGCTTATGGAAAACTAATTTCGATTTAACGTTGACTTTGAACATCTCAATTATCAAAAGTACATAATCATGTCTAAGTATCTAATGAAATGTTTGCATAAGGAAATCTCATTTAAAATAATAGCCGCACATTAGCTATTTTATTCTATACTTTTCTTGTAAAATTATAGTTATACACATTGATTTGTATATTTGTTTAGTATTTGTATATTAAAATCAAACAACACATTTTATTTTTTTGAAGCATTTGTTAACTATTTTCATTTTATACATATAGATTTACCATGATTTACCATGATGGAAATTTGTGATTTGGGTTAACTTAGTGTGGTTTAATATCATAACGAATTAAATGGATGCATTATAAATGTATAATTGCTTTATTGTGGCGCCTGACAGATCTTCTTTGGAATTTATATCATAGGGATCCATTCTGTCATCTTCACACTTTGCTTTTCCGCGTTGTATCGATAACAGCTCAACAGAAGTAAACCAAAAGTAGTATAACAAAAATACCGAACCGTAATGTAAGTTCAAAAATAGAGATTTTTCGATAAAATATGTTATTAATTTTATTTCAGGATAAAATTGACAGATTTTGTAGGACTGGCTAAAATTTTTTAGGACTGACAAATAATCATGCTTTGTTGGTCCCATGACCGACGGGTCAAAATAAGTTTTCGCGAACTCTGTCAATATGTTTTGTTCCTTTAGAATTTCTATGGTTATTTGTATCGATGGATTGCTGTCATTTTGACTTTCAACTGACATCTCTATTTCTCAATATTGAGAAAATACAATAAATCTATCGTCTCCCGTCTCAAAATAAATTTAGAAAACGCGAGTTCAATGTTTTGATATGGGATACCGCAATTATCTCACTTAGTATAATGTAATATAATTACGAATAAAGTAAATAATGTATAAACTAACTAAACTAGTAGGAATGAAATTTTAAAATTTTGTAGTGAAAATATATCTGGTAGGCCATAAATATCAAATGATCGCCTCATTGCCGGCAATATTATTTTATCTATGATGAGTTTATTTAGCAATTATTTTCTTAAATGGCGCTTTCATTGACAAACTACTTCTGAGGACAAATTTGTGCTTGCTTGAAACTTTATTCGTAATGCCTTCATAGAGAAAAATGATATAACAACTAATCATGGATAGCCAGAGTTTTATCGCTATGTCGTTCCCAACACTAATGGCTGCACCCATGAAACTTGATATAGTTCATTATAACTAAAACGGGTTTATTGATGAGATCTTTGGGACACAATATCGTTGGAGCGTGTAAGAATAACTTATTTAAAACACTTTCTGCGGTTATCATTTGACCTGGTGCAAGGTAATATTTCATTACCTCACAAATTACTGTCCAAACTCTATCTCATCCTTCACTTGACGTTAAGCGGAATACAAATGAACACAACGTTATATTTTGTGCTCATACATATATTTTAAACTTCATACGACGAGAATGCACCTTTTAGTGTTTACTTCCAGCTGTTAAGAGTTTTGCATGCATAATAGTTAATATGTTGTAATTGAAGTTAGGGGTTGAAGTTTTAACGTTAATTATGCTCAAATTAAAAATTGTTAGCTAGCCCCTCTTTGTGATTAATGTAAGATAATTCTGGTTAATTTTCCCAACACTCTATCATTATAGGGAGATTATATAATTTGGTTTTCATATATAATCTTTTTCTTAAAAGTTCAAATGCTTTATATAGGTTCCAATCATAATTTCTCTGTAAGGCATTTGACATAAGTCTGAAGTTTCTGAAACAAAGTGGTGGTTATGGTGTTCTGTTTTTGTTTTTGTGTTTGTGCGTATGTGTATTTTGTGTGTGTTTGTGTTAGGGGTGTCACAGCATACGTATTTTTGTCTTTAGGGAATCAAGTAATGCAACTATATTAAAGCAATTTGTCTGCTCCATTTGAATTCTGACACAATTATATAAACCATATTAAAACAATAAATGCTTTTACTAGTAGCAAGAACAATGCTGTTGTAGGTTAGATGATGCGAAAACAGTTGACAGCAGAATGACTACAGGTGTCAAACAGAAAACTTGATATACAATATATTAGCATAATGCGGCTTTCCAAATTTTGAGGTAATTACACTATCTGCACTCTCACAATAAGTTGCCTCATTAAACAAAATATCTTGTTGGTGAGGGGGGGGGGGGGGGGGGGGGGGGGTTTAACGACTTTGTCTGACCATGAAGGTCTTGCACGAATGTAACTAAATAATATTAAAAAAATTATAAAAGGCTCTTTATATTGGTATACATAATGATTTTAAACGTTTCAAAGCAAATAAATAACATTATGAATATACATGAATGTCTTTATTAAACCAATAATAAAAACTTAAATCTAGTGAATTTATAAATTTTGTAATTATTTAAAATGAAATTAAATAACTATACGTAAATATAAAATTATGAACCTGTTCGAGGGAGACAATACACTCTTAGATTCAATAGACTTTTTCGAATTGAAATATAGTACAAAGGGATGTCACTCTTGCATACAAAATACACATCAATGGGACAAAATTTACACAGTATTCGTGCTCCACCTTCAATGAAGATTCGAAATTATTAATATAACTAACAGTTGTTAATATATAGGATAGTGACAGCTAACAAATGCTAACCCACAGTGAAGTGTATTTGTTTACAACTTACTCAGATAAATGCACGAACTACTTGACTTTCATAGCTCATAATTAACGTGTTTACACATTTATACAATATAGTTGTTAAAGATTATGTGCCTCTCAAAGTATAAGACACAATACAAATCTTGCTTGCATCAACTTTCCCAAATACAGTTTTAATTAAAACCTGAACATTTTGACATTCTTTATTATTTTTATCCTTGTTGGTTTTTTAATATTGTCACAACTTCCTGTTAAGATTCGACTAAATACCTATATCCCGATATCGTCAGGTAAATACGCTACATATTATACTACAAAGTACTATATTACCTTCACTGCATTTATATCAAAGAGTGCCTCAACATTAACATGATTGAGGAGAAAAAATCCTGATAATCAGTATAGTAATAGAGGGGTGAAAGATACTAAAGGAATATTCTTCATTATGTTATTATAAGTCATAAACAAACAAACAATGCCATGGCAAATAAAACAAAATCAAAAGACAAACGATGCTATACAAAACACAATATCGGAAATTGAAGACCCTACAATTCAAACCCCATCAAAAATCTGGGTGGTCTCATGTGTTTCGGACAGGTTAGCAAAACTTGTTACAAATGTGAAACCCGTCATGTTACTCTTATAAATCTGCGTAGGGATTTAATCACATGGGAGGATCTGTCCATGATAACCCTTCAAAAGCAGGTTTGGTATTCCTTTATTTAATTTGATACGGTATTTGCAGTATGAAGGTAAGTAGTTATGATAAGTGTACGATAAATAGTAAAAATATAGTATAACTACTTCAAGGTAATGTTATTAGTTGGTTTATTCCAACAAATTTATGAGGAGGAAAGATTAAAAATGACACTCCATAAATTTGATGGGCACCATCACGAATTGAATGATCTATACGATGTGTATGTGTCTAAACTAACTAATGACATTCTTACCACGTCTTAGATTGTGGTTTAACATCTATGTCGTCTGTCTTCTAAGTACCGAACGTGACCTATTCCCTTTTTGCCGAGTGTGAATTTGCATTGCTATACGACGTGTCTCGGTATTTATACATCCAACATTCATGTATTTATTTATGATGTTTCTGTTGTGGTTTCCGTTAGATATTGTGTTATGTCTTAACGTTTCTCGTTTGAATTCTGTGTTTTCGGTACATTTCACAGTTTGTCAGTGTTGTCGAGTTGGTTTCAATTTTCCATGTATAAAGTATTGTGTGAGTCCAAATAATTATGCATTTATTAAAAATAGCCTTTCAATACCGTCATAATCATGATAATTGTCTGGACTATTGTATTGTGAAAATAATTGTATGAATTTCAAGATTATATATTCGTTACACAATTACGTCACTGTTTGTAAGGTCTTGTGCTGTCGTTAATGGAAGATGTTCGTTGTTCTTCTACGGTTTACATGTTGTAACGACTATTATATTATTTATTTGTGCGTTTCTCTGTGCTGAGTGTTCTTGCGGTTGTTTGTGCTGTATTTCTGTCACTTAGTGTTGTCATTTTAGCGATATTTTTTTTTACATTGCCATATAAGCGGGCAGTTTGGCTAGCCATAAAACCAGGTTCTACCCACCATTGTTTTCTTAAAATGTCCTGTACCAAGTCAGGAGTATAGCAGTTGTTATCAAATAGTTCGTTTCTATGTATGTTGACGTTTGGTTTTGTTGCACTTCGGTGTTTCCGATGTTTCGTTGTTTTCCTCTTAAAGTTGATGTGTTTCCCTCGGTTTTGGTTTGTAACCTGGATTCGTTTTCTCGATTAATGACTTTTGAACACCGGTATATTACTGTAACCTTTATTTATAAACATTATTTCGTAGTTAATTTGGTATGACGTCATCGTCATCGTCGACCGAATACATTTGGTTTCCAGACAATAATTTTTTCTTGTTTCAGGACAACAACTTCATTGGCTTAACTTATGACCGAGAACAATAGAATATTACCTCTTCTAATGATAGAGTCGAGAAAATAAATAGCAAAACAATGCCGGAGACCATACTGATCAAAAGTTATTTCTAAAAAACAATATTTCATTTTAAGAAATTATTTGTTTAAATGTGTTATTAGAAATATATTTGCAAATAAACGATGTTTTATTTTCATTATTTACAGAAATAATTGCATTAGAAGCTTGTGAAACTGAAATTTTGAAAATGATAATTTTTGCTGCATTGCAAAAATATCATGTACATACACAATCTAAAGATTTATCAGGTCAGAAATTTTTGAAATGTTCCACTCGGCATGTTAAGATTTCCAATTTTTACCTTTTCACATTTCGTGAGTTCGAGTAAACCGATCTGCACTTGTCACGTGAACTTTCGATATTGTCTTTTCGTGAATATAACAATTTAAAAGTCATGTTTTTGCAAGTTTAAATAATAGAGATAACCATTTTATAAAGTTGGTTATCGGTTACAAGATTTTTATTTATCATACAATTTTATGAAAAGGGTTTCTCAATTTCTGTATACTGTGGATTCATTTATTTTCGTGGGTATCAATTTTCGTGGATTGCTGAAAACTTGCATATTCGTGGATATTTGATTTCGTGGTTTTGCCAATCTTTGTATACAAAGCCTATTGAAAATATGAAATTCGTTGAACATTTGAATTCGTGGTTCACCTGTATCCACGAAACCAACGAAAATTGGTATCCAACGAATAATAATGAATCCACAGTATGTATTTGCGGTTTTCTCGATCTATTCACATTCAATGTTTACATCGAGATAAGATCCGTTTGGATTTGTTTAGTAACTTTATTTTAAAAGTGTTAATATTTGCTGCATATCAATCGATTCCATTGAAATTTTTTCCCTGAACTTTTCTGATCTACCTGCATACATGTACGGATAATTTGTGTGTTCCAGAGAGTTATACAGCCAGTAGAAAAACACATTGAAGTTGGTACTCCAGGATTGTTTTTGCATTGCAACATTTTAAACCAATTTTTCAGAAAGCTCCAATAGCCTGCTGTACTCGTCGTTTGCTCTATTAGAAGGGAAATGATAACATTATATGAACATTTTGTTTTTATATCAATCTAAGTTTATTTTTACTATTTGCCAGAACGTTTTCTTGTGAGCATCCTGGCTAAAAGAAATGTGGGGCCAAACGACTAGGACTTTCTTGTTTCCAAACAATAACTTGAGTTTAAATATATGGATCTCTATGAAATTGTACCACAAGGTTTGATACCAAAAAAGGAAGGTTGGAATTGATAAAAGTGTTTAACCGTTTAGGAAAAAGTGCCAAAAACGATAATTTTCTAATGCTTAGAATACATTTCTTATTTCTTTACTAATATCATTGGGATTTAATTCAGTCTTGAATTCTTGGGTTTCTATAGTATACTTTATTTAGATATTGATTTTGTGCCCCGTTTTCATGGTCCACATTGAGGTTCAAATTGTTCAAAATAAAACTTAGTTTGATATCAACAAAAATGGAGTTCTTGGGGTTCTTGATATGCCGAATCCCACCGTGTATTGAGATTTTTGATTTTTTTGCCCGGTTTTCAAATTGGTTCACATTAGGTTCCAAAGGGTCAAATATAACACTTTGTTTGATTTCAACAAAAAAAGAATATATGGGGTTCTTTGATATGCTGATTCTAACTAAGTATTTAGATGTTGGATATTGGACCATTAAAGGTAAATGTCCTATTTCAAATTGTTAAGTTCTTACATCTCATTCATCATGTTTTTATGTGTCAGAAACCTATGCTATGTCAAACATTTAAACACAATTCAAATTCAGAGCAATATTGCACAATTAAGTAGGTTCATAGTTAAAAATAGATACAGCATCAAATTTTAATTTTTAGAGAAATTATGTATAAATTTATTTTGTTCATCATCGGATGATTTGAGAAAGAAAAAAAAAGTTTTATAGACTTTTTAAAGACATTGTATTAATGATGAATGATATTTTTGAAATTTTATTTCCAGTATTTGTAACTTTTTTGAAGAACTTCGTGGAAGTGAAGGTTTGTTTGCTATTCTGTATAAATTATTTATTAGAATGCTATATATATATAAATTTTTTTTTAAATATATTTTATGAAGCGAATCCTTTCAAAATTAACTTAGCTAATATTGTCCATTAGTGAATGAACGAATTAAATTCTTGGTGTACTTGCATATGTTGATTCTAACCGTGTATTCAGATTTTGGACATTGAACCATTATAAATAAAAGTCCAATTTCAAATTTTTCAGTTCTTTGACCACATTCATTCTGTATTAGAAACATATTCTGTGTCAAATAATTAGTCACAATCCAAATTCAGAGCTGTAACAAGCTTGAATGAAAACTGTTCAGGGTTCGACAACAGCGGTGGTATCAAGCTGCATCCCTCGGAGCATTTTATTTGGAAAATGATACGCTCATTTCAGTTTTTCACAAGTCCATACCAAATGAAATTATTGCAATATGACATGTTTGCCTTTAATCGTATCTAGTAAGGTCAATGAGCTAGGGAGTAAATATCCTCATTGTAATAAAGACAAGTATATTGAAAATTACCTGTCACAGTACAACCTTCAAATATGAGCAAGACCAATATCGTAAGGTAAGCTATAAAAAGTCTAGGTATGGCAAAATGTGACACAAATATTGACCAGATATATGTTAAATCAATGAACGGCGAAAAACATGGCAGACAACCAATGATAACCACTAGACTACCTAGGATCTGATAAAAATCATAAATGTTTATCCTTTAAGAATGAGTTTATGTAATGTAACTGTAAGTTTATACGAACCGTACCTTTTTAAGATATCAAATATCGATTTTGTCATCAGGAAATTAAAACATAACTAAAATTGTATTCTTTTCAAACGGTTTTTTGGGATGTACAAATACACATCCACGTTCATTTTCTATATAGAGATAACTCTATCTATATATAACATTATACATATCTATTAAAAGGTTAACTCCTAACTATCCTACTGCTTGTCGATACTTTAATTTTGGCATTGCACAAGTCATGTTTTCTTTAACTGTCCATGACGTTAAAACACAAAATCCCTGGGATGTGTTTTAGTTGATTTTAGTCTCTGATGCATGAGTTTTTATTATTAATTGTTTTTGGCTTTTAACTAGCTTTCAGTAACTGCGAGTACTCTCAAATCGTACGTTCGTGTTAATTTGACCTGTTGATACAATTTGAAATGCATTTTTGTTATCTAATGTTTACTTATTTAGTGTTATATCTCGTCTTGATATTTTTAATACATACCACCTTTGATACGTGTTTGGTATGACGATAAATTTTCACTTCTGTTCTCGTACTATGAACAACAAAATTATTTATTTTGTAAAAAAAATTTCCGTACTCCATGTTTACAACAAAATTATTTTTATTTACCTGCGTACGTTATTTTATTTGGCGGCATTTTGTCCAAGGTTATGTTTGTCTTTCTGATATTGTTTTACATCTAACCCCCCTTTTTTTTGTTAATTTTGTATTTACAATGTGTCATAGATCAAATTTATTCGTTCAGTGTATGTTCACTTGTTTTTGTTAATATGTCCTTTGATTGAGTTTAACCATTTCAATTGATATTTTGTAGTGTGTCTTTCTATGTTGTGAAGTTACACTATTGTTTCAGTTTAGGGTGAAGGTTGGCGTCTATAGAAACGTTTAAGCCCGTTGCATTTGTTTGCACCTGTCCTAAGTCAGGAACCTGATGTTCAGTGGTTGTCGTTTGTTGATGTGGTTCATAAGTGTTTCCCGTTTCTCGTTTTTTATATAGATTAGACCGTTGGTTTTCATGTTTGAATGGTTTTACAATAGTCATTTTAGGGCCCTTTATAGTTTGTTGTTCGGTGTGAGCCAAGGCTCCGTGTTGAAGGCCGTACTTTGACCTATAATTGTTTACTTTTAAAAATTGTGACTTGGATGGAGAGTTGTCTCATGGGCACTCATACCCCATCTTCTTATATCTATCTATTAACAACATTACAGTGAAAAATAAAATGTAGTATCATGTTTGTTACAATAACAACAAAATTCCAAACCAAGCTATGTTTCTTTAACTTGACGTTGTTGAATCGTTTTTGAAATACAACCACCAATATTTCAGTAAAGGTTGGCATGTTTCACATCCGCAGATTAATAATTTTTAGTTTTTTTTATTAGGTAACGCGAGCATTTCTGTCACTCGCTATATACAATTGTTCAATATGATTTTTTCGGTATTTGTGTATCGGTTATCAACTAATAGTATTTTTTTTCTGAGTGGGGCGTTTGTCTTCCTGTGGACAGTGTTCCGGTGTACTAGCACTTTAATGTCCTGCAATAACAGTAAGATAGCACAAAGCAGTCAAAATTATGCATACACCTTTGATTTTTTTAATTTGTTTTTTCTTTTATTTACTTTTAAATTTAAAAAAAAATAATAAACACTATTATTGATTTTGTTATGTACATATAAAACTTTCTTTAATGATCTTTCTCTAATTCATAAACACATATTCAGGCCTATTTTGGGTTTATACAAAATATTTGGCATCTAAATTCACATACACAATTTGGTGTATCAAATTTCTCTACTCTTTACTTGGCTGGTGGCGTACCATGACTACATTGCAGCCGCTCATTGTCGTCTGTTTGGTCTTTTCTCCTGTTCCGGCTTTTGGTGGCTCCTATTTTATTTTTCATTTTTGTTTGTTCTTTATATCTTATACTTATTTAAGTTCTATTTATCATGTTTATTTTTATCTTTCATTTTCATTTTTATTCATCAATTTATTTAATTTACTTTTTGTCAAACCTCCCGGTTATATGGCAATGTTAAATATTCCGCTAAAATGACAACATTACGTCACAGCAATACAGTACAAATAAACGCAAGTACACTCAGGCCAGAGAAATACAAAAATAAATAATATAAAAGTACATTACAACAAGTAAACCAAATAAGAACAACGGACACTTCTCACGAATTTACGACAGTACACCAGTACACCACAAACAAAATATAAACTGCGTCACACGATTGTATCAACGCCACATAAAGTGACGTATTTTTGTGACGTTATATCATCACAGGTATTTTTTTAAAATAGGATAGATTTGTTTTATTGTAGACACGTACAAGAATATATAATTGGGATTGAGTTTGTTACTTTATGTATTTTCTTACCATGACAAGAATATTAAAATTGAATTTTGTTTGTAATGGTGTTATTTTTTTTTAACCATGTCGGTTTTTCTTATGAATCAAAAGTGTGTATAAACCATTAAATCCTGTGCATATAGTATCATGAGTAGCTTTAAACTTATAATCATATAATTGAAATAGCTGACCAAACAGTAAACACACTTGAAAACAAACAACATAAAACAATAAAATGCTCCGTTGGTCGCAGCCTGTTACAGTCGTAGAGGTCGAACCCCTTATAGTTAGGGCAAGTATGGACACAACATTTATGCGTAAAACAGCAATGCATTTGGATAGTGATTGAATATTTGACAAAGCATAGGTTTGTGACACAAAATGAATGTGGTCAAAGAACTGAAAAATTTGAAATTTGACATTTACCTATTATGGTCCAATATCTAAAATCTAAGTGCTTGGTTAGAATCAGCATATCAAAGAAGCCCATGAATTAAATTTTTTATGAAATCAAACAAAAGTTTAATTTAGGACCCTTTGAACCTCAATGTAGACCAATTTGATAACTGAGCCCACAATCCAAAATCTAAATACATGGTTAGATTTAGCATTGCAAAGAACCCAATAAATTCAATGTTTTTAACAAAGTTTAATTTTGGACCCCGATTTAGACTAACTTGGAAACTGGACCCAAAAGTAAAATATTTTAATACAGGTTTAGATTCATCATAGTAAACGGACCCTATATATACATTCAATTTATTTGGAGATCAAACACAGTTTAATTTTGGACGCCGATTTGGACCAACTTAAAAACTGGGCCCAAAATCAAAAATCTAAAATTTTGTTTATTAAAAGATAATATAAGCCGAGTTTTTAAAGGAGTTCGCTTCATCAAAAACAGGCATTCTGTGAGTAATGCCTGGTAATACATGGTCCCCTACGGGTTAAAAATGCATTGCACTGGAACAAAATGCGAACTAAGGACCATAACTCTGCACAAAATCATTAGACCGAACAGATTTCGAACTTGATCTGTAACTTGTCATGATAAAAGTATTTACCAATTATCAAATCAATATCTTCAAGCATGACAAAAAGTAATGCAGAAAACTGATTATTTGAGTGAATTTTCTAAGTTCGAGGACCATAACTCTGCACAAAATCGTCAGACCAGAACAAATTTCGAACTTGATCTGTAACTTGTCATGATAAAACAATACACCAAATATCAAATCAATATCTTCAAGCATGAAGAAAAAAGTGTGCAAAACTGATTTGCCGGACAAATGGATTGACAGACAGACGGACAGAGTGCAATCCTAAAAGTCCCCTTCGACTTCGTCATTTGGAGACTAAAAAAATATGTATAACATTCAGAAATTAGTCTATACAGAATAACAAACAAACCTACCACAAAATTCTTCAAACAATTTACCCAAGAAAAGAATAAAATAATTTCTAAAGTATCCTTTAACATTACTACATTGTCTCTATTTTAATTTCCAAGGGAATTTTCAACCATAAGAATATATTCAAACATGTTAACAACCTTTAAATAAAACACAATGCATACACAATTATCACCACAATTAATATATCTGAATCAGTTAATCTATTTTAAACTATGACTCAATTTAATATCCAAACCTTCCTATTGTGGTATGTAACCTTGTGCTAAACATTCTTACACATCCATACACTTATACTAAAGTTAATATCTGTGAACCAACTTATTTTCCATGAACCAGTGATATGAACCACAAAAATAGTTCTCTAAAATTATATATGATGTTTAATATATCATCAACTATGACTTAACTAAATATTTCTGTTAATTGTGCGATAACATCTCTGAATTAGATTCTGAGCAAATATGTTTTAAAGCATAGTTTCTGACACATAATGAATGTGGTATAAGTTCTTAAATGATTTTGAACTTAGACATTTACCAATTATGGTCCAATATTCAAATTCTAAATACATTGTTGGATTCAGCATATCAAATAACCACATTGTTTCATGTTTTGTTAAAATCAAACTAAGTTTTACGTTGGATACTTTGGACCTTGATGGAGTCCAGTTTGAAAAACAGGCCCAAAAAAAATATTTACAACACTGTAAGATTGCACACATTGAAGAACACAAACAATTAAATTTTTGATGAAATCAAACAATGTTCAATTTGGACCCCAAGTTGGGCCATCTTGAATACTATGCCCAAAATCAAAAATCTAAATACACGCTTAGATTCAGCATATCAAAGAACCCCAACCATTTTTTTTTTTAAATCAAACAAAGTTTTATTTTGAACCCTTTGAATCTTATTGTGGACCGACCATGCCCCGAGTCAAAAAATCGAAATACACGCTTAAATTCAGCATATCAAAGAACGCCAAGAATTCAATTTTCTTTTCAATAAAAAAAGTTGTATTTTGGACCCTTTGGACCTTAATGTGAACCAATTTGAAAACAGGCCTCAAAATAAAAATAAATCTAAATACACAATTAGATTCAGCATATCAGGGAACACCAATATTTCAATTTCTAAGGAAATGAAACAAAGTTTGATTTTAGACCCTTTGCACCTAAAAATATTGATAATTTCAAAAACAGACCCTTAAATCCAAATTCTAAATATCTAATTAGATTCAGCATATTAAAGACTCCCAAGAATTCAAGACTTTTGAATAAAGTCCCGTTGAAATTGCTAAAGAATAAGCAATTTATTCAAAGTATTGGTTTTGGCCCCTTTTGACTAAACCAATAGGGTCATATACCCTAAAATCAATCCCAAACTTTATTTTATGGTATTACACCTTGTGGCACAATTAGATAGCAATAAATAGACTTATACTCAAGTTATTGTCCACAAATCAGAAAATCCTACTTTTTGGCCCCTTTTCAGCCCCTTATTATTAAACGGTTTGGACCATGATCCCTAAAATCAATCCCAACTTTCCTTTTGAAGTATGGATCCTTCTAGAAAATCTCTTATAAATCCATACTCTAATACACAAATTAGTGTCCTGAAACATGAAAAATGCTTGTTTTTGACCCCTTTTTGGCCCTTAATTGCTATACAGATAAAACAAAACCCCCCAAAATAAATCTCAACCTTCCTATTGTGGTATGTCACCTTGTATTTACATTTAATAGAGATCTAAACAGTTATTTTCAAGCCATTGTCTGTGAACCAGACAAATAATTGTTTTTGAGCTAATATGATAAACCCCCATAATAAACCCCACCCTTCCTATTGTGGAATGGAACCTTGTGCTACTATTGAATAGAGATCCATACACAAGTTTTGCCTGCAAACCAGAAAAATTGTTGTTTTCTTCCCTTTCCGACCCCTAATTATTAAATGATATGGACCATGATCCTCCAAAAATCATTCAAAACTTTCCTTTTGAAGAATGGAACCTTGTGGAAAAATTTCAAAGAAATCTATACTCTTATACACCAATTATGGCCTGAAACATGAAAAATGCTTGTATTTGGCCTTTTTGGGCCCCTAATTCCTTAACAGCTACGACAATAACCCCAAAATAAAACCCAACCTTTCTTATTATGGTATGGTACCTTGTACTAAAATTTAATAGAGATCCATACACTTATACTCAAGTTATTGTCTGTGAA
This sequence comes from Mytilus californianus, assembly GCF_021869535.1. Lineage (NCBI taxonomy): Eukaryota > Metazoa > Mollusca > Bivalvia > Mytilida > Mytilidae > Mytilus > Mytilus californianus. Next base: position 21,118,947 of record NW_026262626.1, on the reverse strand, counting down.
GCTGACAAAAAATTGTTTTTGTTAAACCTATTTGGCCTCTAATTCATCAACAGCCACTACAGTAACCCCCAAAATTAAATCCGACCTTCCTATTGTGGTGTGGAACCTTGTGCTAAAATATTGACCAAATAAATATCTCTTATACTCAAGTAATTGTTTTAAACCAGACAATTAATTGCTTGTATCCCTTTCTGACCCCCTGATAACAGAACCGCTACGACAATAACCCCCAAAACCAATCCCAACCCTCCTATTGTGGAATGGAAGCTTGTACTAAAATTTCTTAAACATCCATACTCTAACACTGAAGTCATTGTCCTTCGAACCAATTTATTTTCCATGCATCAGTAAAACTGACCTTTTCTGGCCCCTAATTAAAAACCAGCAAGGACAATAGCCCCCAAAAATAATCCCAACCATCCTTTAGTGGTAAAAAACCTTGTGCTAGAATTTCAAAGAGATCCATTTACTAATACTCAAGTTATTGTCTGCGAACCAAAATGTCTTCAGAAGCAGACGCAGACAACATATTATTTGCGGTAATATTATGTTATGACATAATATTACCGCAAATAAATTTCCGGTCGTATAAAAACACTGTAGACGAACCACGAGTAACTCGATTATATTGACAAATAAGACATATGTGAAATGTACCGAAAATACAGATTTTATGCCACAAGCGATAAGAAATACAACAATATCTAACCACAGTTACAAAAGAAACACCATAACTAAGTACATGAATGTTGGATGTATAAATATCGAGACACATCGTATAGTAATGCAAATTCACTCTCGTCAAAACAGTCATCTTCGGGTCATCTTCGGGAATAGGTCACGTTCCGTACTTACCAAACAAGACGACGTAGATTGTAAACCACAATATAAGACTTGGTAAAAATGTCGTTAGTTAGTTTAACAGAGACACATCGTATAGATCAACCAGTTCGTGATGGTGTCCATAATATTTACGGAGTGTCATTTTTAATCCTTCCTCCTCATAACTCTGTTGGAGTACTATTTTGCGTGAGGAAAACACTATACGATGGAGCAGAGGGTATGTTACTGCTGTGAAAGGGAAATTGAAAATAGGAAAGTTGACATCATCCCGTTTGTTATAGATTTTAGTGTGAAGTCGTCCATCTGTGTCAATATTGAAGAAAGGATCAAGGTATGAGGCAGTCCTTCTAGTATCAGTAGTATCCTTAGTTTCAAGTTCACTGGGATATATGAGATCCAAGTAATGACTGAAATATTGGTAATTCAGTGATAGGACATCATCAATATATCTGAGAGTAAAATTAAAGAATTTCGCAAGGCTCTTTTTCTTTTTGTCTTTGAGAAGGTTCTGAATGAATTCTGCTTCATACGCGTACACAAACAAATCGACCAGAAAAGGTGCAAAATTAGAACCCATTAGAATACCGACTGTCTGTTGAAATATTAATCCTCCAAACTCAACAAATATACTGTCGATCAAAAAGTCAAGCATTTTGATAATATCATCTTCAATGTATTTTCTGATTGAATCAGAGTGGTTCATTACAAAATAAGAACTATTATAACCCAAAACAAGAAAGAAATTTATATTTACGATTCATCTTTTTATTTCAAAAACTTTGTTTAATGAGATGGTGAGTATATCTTTCAATTGAGCATGAGGAGTAAAGCGTGGAAAAATCAGAAGTCTTAATGTTGCTGCAAAATTGTGATTTAAGATTCAGCAGTAGATCTTTAGAATTTTTAAGAATACACATCTGATTGACACCAACTCTGGTTAAATATATCTGATCACAATATTTGTGAAGTTTATCTTTTACTGTACAAAGAATAGTAGTCAGCACTTAAGAAAGATGTTTTATCGAAATCTGATGATCCAGCTATTCATCGTTCTTTAAAACATGTATAAGGAGTTTTGTGAAGTTTTGGTATAAAGTATAATGACGGTAGATTTTCTTCGTTTTCTTTGATGTTAATACCCAAAGAAAGAAGGACAGATTTGTGATCTTCTAAAATTTCATTCTGTGTAAATGATGTTAAAGAATATGTAGGATTACCTGTGTTGCTGTTTATTCCCAGCTTTTTTTGTCAGACATTCCAAGTGATGGTTTTTACATATGAAGACAAGATTATTGTAGGCTTTATCTGCAGAAACAACGGCATATTTGTCAATAAAAGAGGATAAAGCATCCACAACCTGCTGCTTCTTCAATGGGTTAGAAACCTTTGTACTCATAGTACATCGTAGTTTCTGAATGCATGATCTAATAATTTTGATCCATTTAGACAAAGTGTAAGTTCTGGTTTATCTGGATCGCGCTTTACCAAATTTCTGGCATAGTCCTCAACTCATCCATCAGTAACCTGAAGTACTTTTTCTAGTTGAGGGACTGGGGAATTCTATATTTTGGTCCCTTGGCTAACAACTCAATGAAATTACAGCTTTAGCTTTATTTTTAAAGTAATCAGGTATAGTTTTTTTGTACAGATTTCTGGTGAAAAATATTGCTCATATTGATAGCATTTAAACCTTTATTGGCGAACTCTTCTTTTCCAAATACGTTTTCCTCATCTTTAGAAGTAGTCGATACGTGTTTGAATAGTCTATGGTTAACAATGTCCATGATCATTGCAACTAATATTTTCGTTTTTAATATGTTTCTTTAATGCAAATTACTAGCAACGTTAGGACCACCGATTTAGCAATGTATCCTTTTTATACATTCGACAACGTCTTACATGGTTGTCATATCAACGATAAGAGATTCCGACAATAGTCAGAATATTTCCGTTGAATAGCCGTGTGATCTATGTTATATATAGGATATCAATTATTGTAAGTTAAAACTGAATTTTTCAAATGCGAAAAAGGCGTAAGTCAGGACCGACCGTGCAAGATTCTCATGAAAAGTGTCAAGGTCGGTAAAAATCCCCCTAGTCGTCGTCTTTTTCTGAATTGAATAAATCATATGTTATTTAATGTTCATTATCTCATCAGACTGATAGAGATTAAATGGGGAAAGTTTGATATCTCAAAAACTAATTTAATGCATCCACATGTTCAAATGCCTCTCTTAATTCAGGAACATTAGATGTGGTTGCTTCTTGATATGTATTCAAGATTTGTTTAGAGAATGGGTACTTATAGCATACAATTTGTCTTCAAACGTTTCTAGACACTGCAATAAGGAGTTTGACATATTTAACAATCGTAACATGTACGTAAGCAAATGTTTATTGTTGAAGACTGCATGTGACATGTAGACGTGGTTTGATTATAAGTGTCTGTTTACAGTCTCAATTATTTATATACCCCACATGTTTTCTCTTTTAAATAGTTTCTTCAATTCAAATTACTAGCAACGTTAGGACCACTGATTTAGCATTGTATCCTTTTTATACTTTCGACAACGTTTTACATAGTGGTCGTATCAACAATAACAGATTCCAACAAAAGTCAGAACATTTTCGTTGACTAGTCGTGGGATTTATTTATAAATACGATATTTTTCTCATTTTGTTTCAAAAATTATATGGTTAAATCACCTATAAAAGAGCCATGATTACAAAAATAGACTATGATTATTCACTCTTTAAGTGTGAATTTGAACATGAAATGACGTTATATAATGAAATTCGTTCTTCATAGTCAGCCTTACGAAAGATTTCATCGTTGTATTATTGATGACAATAATATTTATGATCCTTGATAGCGAATTTGATTGTGCAAAAAACTTAATGTAAACAGAAACAAATCTTTTTTCAAGATTACTTCATATATACATTTTTCCTTGGATCACTAGATTTTTTTTTCTTCACTCTGTGAATGTCTTTTTTTATTTTTCAATATCTTCAGTGTAACGTTAACATGTCTTCGGAATTATGTTAACCTTCCTTTCGGTTACCTATTTCTAAATAAAATAACTAAAATTTGCATGGTCATATTTTAATGAAACTTTTTTTTAGTTGATTTTTCTAATCTTCATTACATCTTTGATGAAATTATAATTATCCCATCGCAATTTCAACTTATTTAAATCGAGATTCAGGGCAGTGAAACTGCATGAGCTATTCCACCAGGGTCCATGTCTGACATTTTTTGCACACTTGTGAGAATTGTCTCTGTCCTTGGTGCTGAAGGAATTACCGTTGCTATAATTCATTTTATTCCCTAAAATATAACAAAATGATGTAAGTGCATTCGCGGAAAAAAATTATCATGGTTCTTGCTGCAAATGCTGTACCTATTTCATATGTTTGTCTGCATAGAATTTATGTAACCTCGATTCCAGTTTCACGTTCATTCTACATGTATCTCTATGCAATTGTGGTAATTTATAAATTATTTATTTGAGTACAATGCCGAACTCAGACCTATAGGTATAGAACTATTTATTCGGCACGGTCAGAAAGAACATACAAGAAAGTAGCACATATGTTAAACAAAATTGTTCCTACACATATCTTTAACTTTGCCAAAAAGTACGATATTTGAGTAATATTGGTATCGAAATAAAGCTAAAGGACATGGGATCATGTAGAATCCTAGTTAACAGTTTCTTCTGAATGATAAGACACGATATGAAATTAAGATAGGAGGGAACATTTGCCCTTTTGCTCAGATCAGAAGTACTTGTTTTTGTTCTACGTTCCGGGAACCAGTGCGCACAAATGTGCAATTAAAGGTATGTTAATTTTTTTTAGCACAGGTCAAGATACTGTAAACCAACTTATTTTCGCGGATACTTTGTTTCGCGTTTAGTCCGTACTAGCCCATTTCGTGGCGATTTAATTTCGCGATTTTCAAATTTGTTTGATGTAATTAAATCAGTAAAGATCCAAGTTTTACATATTCGCGTTATTTTTCTACTCGCGAAAATTGGTTAGTTTACAGTAAGGTATAGTTTTTCACATCGAATAAAATATTTCCCTACAAAATTTTGGTATAAATTTATAACACCAGATTAGCATTTCGGAAATAACTGTCTCTCCAGTGATGTTTGATGTCAAAATATTTGAAGTCTAAAACTGAATAAAAGAAAACGAACATCTGATATAACCAAAACAAAACGGACCAAAAGTAAAGGCATATTCTGAAAAAAAAAAGAAAGACTTAGTTTAAAATGATTATGTTAACCACTCCTTTCAGCGAATGTGATATACCGAATTATACTTATCACCGGAATTGTACTAACACTAACATGACTAACACGAGCAACAAGACGGTTACCACATTTGAAGAAGGATCTGCTCCTGATATCACCCCGTGTTTTTATCTTTGGTTTGAAGGGGTGATCGTGTTGTTCAGTATTTAGTATTCTATGTTGTGTGTTGTTTACTGTTGTTTTTCTTTTGGTCATTTTTCGTTTTTTGCCATGTCGTTGTCTGTTTATTTTCGACTTGTGTTTGAATTCCCTTTGGTATATTTAGTCTCTCTTATTCATGTAGTTTTTTATAACCTTATTCTTACTTTTATGTCAGAACATGACCTAAACATACGGGTATATTCGCGTTTTGTTTAAAAAAGACTCGTGCTAAAATCAAAACAATTAGAAGAAAGCAAATCATTTCGAAAAGTAAGCAATCTGTACCTTGAGTAAAAAAAAAGTTTCGAAAGTATCAAGATTTTATTAACAGTAAGTTTACAGAAAGATACACATATCAATGATATTTCAAGTCGACACTAAAGAAAAAATCCTGTCGATTTTATTGAAAGTCAAATTCAAAGGTTTGGGAGGTATATATTACTACACACTGAAGCGTAAAATTTAATAAATAAATATCATATTCGTACACTATTTAAAGATAAATAACACAATACTACATTTATAAGGCAGTTAATTAAATTATTTTCGCAAAATATTACGTTGCAAATATAGATGTATAGATTCTGAAATAGATGACTTCATCACTCACCTAGATCTATGTGCATCCTCAACGATGGACACTCTTTATATATAATATAAATGTCGATATAATGGAATTTTATGCAACCGTCATACATGTGAGAGGTTGAGCTAGCTATGAAACAAAGTTTAATCCACCATTTTTCTACATAGGAAAATGCCTGTACCAAGTCAGGAATATGACAGTTGTTATCCATTCATTTGATGTGTTTGAGCATTTGATTTTGCCATTTGATTAGAGACTTTCCGTTTAGAATTTTCCTCGAAGTTCTTATTTTTGTTAATTTACTTTTTACATCTTAGACTAAAATAGAATTCATGACAAAAATATCCTTTTTGTTGATCTTGTTTTGTTGATCATGTTTTTGTTAACAGTTCTTTCTACCCAAAACACAATTAAGGTTAACATATTGTCATCTAAAGGCAGTCACTCCTATAAAAAGTCTACTTATGCTTTTGGCAAAATTCATTCATTTGTAAATATTGTCTTGCTGACCATATTTGTTATTTTAAGTGTCTATCTATCATTTATACTTTTGAATATAATAGTGATAGACGCAAAAACAAAATCATCATAAAAGAGGAATAACTCCAATATGGAGATGACGGACGATTTTTGCCATATGACTTATTTGTAGATCTTGTCTTGCAGATCGATTTTGCTATTTAAAGTGTCGATCTATCTATTTGGTTTTTAAGATAATAAACAAAAGAAAACACATTCGTAAAAATCGTCATTAAAGAGCAATAACCCCTTCAAGAAGACTTCTGCTAGTTTGTACGTTAAAAGACAGTTGTTAGGTCTCAACAGTTCTGTACCGGTTACATTTTCTATATTTATAGCGGGTTTCAAGATGATGAATAGAACTTGTTATTTACCCCTATGTTCAGTTTAAGTTATGTCGGTTCACAGGCAGAGTAATCTGACAAAGTATTAACCTAGAGACCACAATAACGATTCTGACAAAGTTTGCTTAGATTTGGTACAGAGGTTTCAAAAGAGAAGATTTTTGTAACAGTTAACGACAACGATGACGACGGACGACAAGTGGTGGGAGAAGTTTACTTAGCCCTGTTGGCTAGGTAAGCTAATGATATGTATATAGATTAAAAGAATAAAATCTGAATAGTGAACTGTATCGACGGAGTAGATAGAATAATTTAACTGTATTGATTGGGAAGAGGCAATAGTTCAATTCGTGGACAGTGTATAAAGATAGAAAGAGATTTATTTGCCTAAATTACTCAAGATATATCGTGATTCGACATAATATAACATTTGTTATCATCTATAGATAAAATTGCAAAATATTCTAGTAAGAAAAATCTGAAATTTGTATTCACCAGTTCGACAGGAAAATCGGTACGTTTTTTGTTTGTTTTTTATTGTTTTAAAGGGACATTTTTAAAGCAAAGTATTTAATATGTATTAAATTACTTAGCTTTTATGTGTAAGACCCTTAGCAAAGAATATCGAATGAAGGGTCATTTTCAAGAGAGGTGAATATAAAAAGTCTTACAATATATCTGAAACTATCATAAGCTAACAATGCGACGTAAAAAATATACGTATGATTTCACATACCTGCAGTTCCTGTGTAATCACCAATAGTTAACTTGTACTTTGAATTTTCATCTCCAATAACAAATGTCTTATAAACTGCATAAGTCTTTTTGTGATTGGTATCAACCAAATCCACTCTCAGTTCGTATCTTCCACTTGATGTCATAATATTCAAATATTTGTTACCTATTTCGTAAAATTCTTAAACTTTATTTTAGTTTTTAATCCTAATCACTGAAATACCAACGACCTTCTGACTTTTCGGTTGAACATTGTTTGAATTGATAATTGTGGGTAATAATATTTTATATGCAACATATTAAGCTTGCTTTAAAAATCACAACATCACTACATAAATACAGTATAATTTGTGTTAAAATGTAAGATTACAAACAAATACGAAATATCATTCATGATTCATTTCAATGATTAGATATCAATTCGATTATTGAAAGAACATATCTTGATTTAAATCGACCAATAACTTTTTCTAATGTTTATTGACATAAGTTCTGAACTATTTTTCAATCATGCCAGCGCTTTCATATACACATATGGTATATATACATATACATATATACAATGAAAAGTAAAAACTGAGAAAGAAAGAGGAAAAGACAGACAGAGAGAGAATCGAAAGAAACTCAGTTAAATAAACAATAACACAGATCGAATGATCATCATTCCGAGATAAAAATAAAACAAAACTAAAACAAAACTGGGGTTTTGAATGCACATGACAGAAATATTGATAATAAATTTTGCTATGATATTCTAATTCTTTTAATACGTAAACTAGCAAAGCATGGAAAAACAAAAAAAAAATGAAAACGGAAACACTGATAGTGCCAATCATGGGTAAAAACCTGAACCACAATATAATACATGGAACATATACACTGTGTCTAAACTACCCCGGCAAAACATGTTTGGACTCAATAGTATCTAATATCCGATACCATGACCGACCATCAACAGACAGAGAAAAGGAAGTATTTCAGTTTATTTATTGGTTATTTTTATAATATTGAAGAAAACAAATACAAACTATTTTCAATTGTGAGATGTAATATTTTCTACATCCGTCAAGATTAACGGAAAATCAAGTAAAAAGGCACGTCAAAATGATGAATTGAGTACATCTTGCCTAGAATTTACTTAATGTCTCGTTAAATTGCACATTGTACGGAAAGAAAGGTACGGACAGAAAGATATGAACATGACGATTGCAAGACTCGTCACTTTGAGCATCTCAATGTTTGTATTTATGTGCATGGAAAGAAAGAAATGGGTCATGACAAAATGGAAGGACCAGGTTTTGTCAATGTTGTTTACTAGATAAGGACCCGGTTTCGTCTTTGTCGATTTTAAACTACAGATTTATGGATCAGAACATTGTCCGTTAAATGAAATTCACTATATATGAGCATATTCATGAAACTCATCTGCTGTTACAGCTGCTTTTTACAACACAAATGATAAGTCTGGATTTATTTGCTGTTTATCTTGCATTCCGACGAGACCTTAATACCAATGTGAATTTTGAAAATGAACATCATGAACATGATAATCCTATTTGGCGGATGTCTCTGTTTTCTCGTTTGAAAACATTTAAGATGGTATACAATATAGTTATGATATATCAGTGGCAGATCGAGGACGTAGAGGGCGAACGCCTCCTTCATTGGCTACTACAGATTATTGTATCATGCTTTTTACGATTTTTAAATGTTTTTTTTTTAAATTCGTCCAAATTGTTTTCACTCGCTTCTATCGGCTCCTGGATCCGCCCTTGTATTTGACAATTATAAACCTGACCAAAATATTTGTCAATGTACGTTAATCATTACACAATGGAGAGATAAACTAATCGTTTATTTATAAAATAATGAATAAAATAATCCCAGTTGCATTTTCTGGATGGCCCGAGACTAGGTCACTTATTTATACTTAGTATAATAGTTACAAGGAGAGGTAAACAGATTTTAAACACATGATTATTGTTTCCTTTACGCCGCATGCAAATTTGTCTTATTCTCTGGTTTTATAACGAACATTTCGTGTTCAGAATACAATTTTTCAGACGATCATAGAATTCACCCCTAGGTAGAGTGGAATATTTATTAAGATAACCATCATGTTTTCCAAGAAAACTACATCCTTCAATTTTCAAAGCCGTACCCTATCTAGTTTGAACACATAAATTTCGTAATTCATATCAAAAAACGTATGGAGACCTTAAACCACAAATTGCTTTACAACTTTCATTTCATTTCGTATTTGTAAAAGTATTCGTTTTTGTACAAAGCAAAAAATTTTTTTTCAACAAAGCAGAAATTCAAGTGTTTGCGGATTCAAATAAATGTCCTCTGAGAGAAACACTTTTACAACGGACGATCAAACTGTTGAACAACGGAATATTATTTACATTATATGATTATGCATTTTTTTGTATGACAAAACCGGGTAGTGTTTTGTAAAATTGTAGGACGAAACCGGGTCGTACACATTGACAACAACCGGGTCCCCGAATTTTGACATGACCTATTTCTTTCGTTCCATGTTCATTATATCAAATATTTATGTGCTGAAAGTGACTAGTCCTGCAGTCTCCATGTTAATATCTTTCTGTCTGTACATTTTTTAATACAATGTGCACAATTTAACGAGAAATAAAACAAATTCGAGGCAAGGTACATTCAATTCATAATTTTGACGTGCCTTTCTACTTATTTCTCCGTTGATCTAGTACGATTGTAGAAAACTACATCTCACAATCGAAAATAGTTATATATGTAGTTTTATTCTTCTATATTATGTAAATTACAAATAAATTAATAGAAATCTCACCTTTTTCCTGTCTGTGCGTCACAATACCGGATATTAGATACTATTGAGTCCAAACATTTTTTGTCGGGGTAGGATAGACACAGTGATATAAATCATACATTATCTCGAATCTAATATTATTATATTAACTGTTATCAAACAGTTCTTGCATATTTGTAAGACAAAGAGGTTACGCTATAATTAGCCCATCATCTAATTGCTTAGGTATTTAAGATATTTGTAGTTTAATCAAACAGAAAAAAATAATGATACAGAATTGTACCGGAATAATGGAAACCGTAGTACTTTTTTTTTCTATTTACTTTATTTTTGCGTTTTTGAATTTGAATTTGTTGATTGATACAATTAGTCTAGTGATATTCACTATAAAATTTAATGTTTAATGCACCCAGCTAACATACGGCTAAATCGTATACAATTCGAAAGCATATCATCTGTACTATCTTTTTAGCCCGGTCGTCAAATATTCGTATTGTGCAATTTCTGTCAATTCACGACAAAAGGTCAAGGACGGACAATTTTTTATTTTACAAGTCTTCATAATAACAAAATTATGTATGGAAATATTCCAGTGAAATTATGAAATGAGTGAAAACTAAAATATAACTATAAACCAAATTACATATTTCATTAGTGGTGAGGATGTTTTTAGCATCATTAAATTACTGCAATCACGCATCTTGCTAATTACACGGCCAATCATAACAACCCATATAGTTGCCCAAAATACTATGATCTGCAAAAAGATAGCTTTGTAGCTGTTATACATTTAAAAAATGTATGTAGTCAATATAAGGTCGAAGAAACATAATTGAAAAAATGCTAAAAGGAATATTTAAGGAAACAAAACACTCGGAATTCATGCTTTTAAGAGGAATTCAGGGAGTCATACTCATAGTCATAGCACTGATATGGTTATAATTATAAATTAATTGTTTATCAAACATTGCATTTTTCGAAACACTACGAATTTTCTATCCCAGGAATAGATAACCTTAGCTATTTTTGGCAAAAACTTTCGGAGTTTTTTCTTCAACTTCATGCTTTATTTTGCCTTTTAAACTTTTTCAATACTAACGTCACTGATGAATCTCTGACGAAATGCACGTCTGCCAAACAACATTTTAAGCTTGGTATCTATGCGAAGATTATTTACATCAGCTAGCAGTCGTTATCTTTTGATTTGAAAATTATAGCAATTCGAAATATTATAGTTATTGTTAGACCTGCTAAATAGTCAAATTATTACATGTAGAATAAAAATCTACAAATAAAGAAATTACTGTGGAAGTGTCACATTAACAATTAAACCATTCATCAACAAGATCGTTTTGAAAAAGAAGGCAACCTCATACAATACATAGGACTTTTCTTTTTGCTGCGATAAGCCCCCTGTTGTCAACCTGGCATCGATTGTTTTGGCGATTTCAACACTTTGTTTTCGTAATAGAGAAAAACAAGATTAATTCTATTCACGTTATATTTTTAATCACAAAAGTCGTGTAAATAAATTGTTTTCTAAAATTCGTTGATAAAATTGTATGTTTTTAAAATGTGAGACAAACAAGCGTTGAAAATAAGATAACTGAAAAGCAGGACTGTACTTCTATTTAACTCTATTTGAATGTGTTTACAATAAATAAATTCCCTTCATGAACGATCTCCATATATGCACTTTAAAACTTTTAACTTCTTTAAATTTACCAAGCGAAGTACATTGTAGTAGGAGTATTGCTTATTACCTAGTTTTTTAGACTAATGGGTGGACATATGAATGGAAAGAAAAAGAAAATTACCGTAGGGACAAGATGATTCCTTTATTTCCGATAAACACACATATGACACCATGACCAAAGCGATAAACGTATGACAAACAACAGTCAGCAAAACACTACCTTAAACATGTGATGATTGACGTGGCTTAGGAAGGGTAACTAATCTACCACAAAATCATTTTTTTATACTTATTTGATAACCTCACTGATATAGTATGTAATAATGTTTTGACATAAAAAAGTATTAACCGGATTTGTTATTGTAAAGCTTCTTGTGAAAACAGTATACATGCGAATATTGAACGGGAATAAACTTCTTAATATGTCTTCCACTTTCGACATCGAAAAAACATAGTTTTACTGTATATACCTTGTATATTCCTTAGCACTTTTATTGCCCCCTTTTTTAATATATGGTTAGTTATTTTCTCCTAATATTGACATCAATCGATGTATTATCCAAACAATGAAAATCAAAATGATCCCCATCTGTAGATGATGGTATATAGGACAACAACAAAAGCTTTATTAGGAAGCTGATTCCTGACCAGTATCATATTAATTGAATTAGTCGAAAATGACGGAAATAAACTCCCTTCACTTATAAGCGATCAGTGTATTTTATTCTAGACATATAAATATTGATAAATTAAGAAATGTTTTGCTTTTAGGGCAATTTATAATATGTACTCCGAAACGTGTTGTTTTCATTTTTTACAGCACTGAGTCGATACCTCTGCTGGTGGACTATCAGTCCCCGAGGGTATCATCAGCTCAGTAGTCAGTACTCCGGTACTGACATGATTTATAACAAACTATCTAAATTTGCCCGTTTATAAATTTTGAAATTATACTGAAACTAAGGTTTCAACTCCCTCAGGCAATGTTGGCCTTAGGTGGATTTGGCTATTTTTTAAATCCTTTTTGGTTTATGCTCTGCAACATTTTCGGTCTTTATACATCCTTGACTTTCAAATATTCGGCTTTGAGCGTTCCTGATGAAGGTAAATCCAGAAAAGCGCTTCGGACGCATCAAATTTATAACGTGTTGCTTTCATTTTTTATTATTTTTGAAGGATTTTTTAAGACTTGCAATTTTCTGTAAATATTGCACAATTAACATTTTAATGTGCTTTTGATTTGGAATTATGGTATTCTGTTATATCATGTTCCTATGATCTTTAGAAGAAAAAAAATTATCATACAAGAACCATCAGAGATCATTTTGCTTAATTCTTGCGAACTTTAGGGAAGTTGATGCTTGACCTTTGACCTTGATTTAACAAAAATTGCACCGTACGAAATATTGATGACCGGGCAAAACAGAAAGTCCACATAATAAGCTTTTGAATGATATATAATATATCCGTATGTTACATTTCTGTGAGTGGGTGCATGAAAGTCGTTAACTTAGCGTCTTTGTTTTTAAAATGTCACTCGCTAAATGCGTATGTGTCTCAACTGACTATCATCATATATTCGCGGTCTTAGATCTTTCCAATATAGAAAAAGTCTCGCACCTGATCTGTAAATTTACCGAATTTATTATATTCCTGGGTTGACATTTTGACTGAGTATGGAATCGCATGGCGGGTAATGCATATATAGCAGGAGACACTTAACCTGTCGACCTATCGGGTATAGCTCCATTTGAAGTTCATGGAATTCTATTAGTTTTTGTTTTATCTTGATTTGTATATGAGATATGAACATCAGTAAAATATTGTTGCCTCACTTGTTTATCCATTTTTAATGTTAACTTCTTTCGAGAATAAAAAAATGTCAAAAAAAGATAAACTACTTATTTCAAGATTTATTTTAATAGACTGTTTGATGGTTAAATTGAAATAGTCATTTTTGTGTTTTACTTTTTTCTTTATACGTGCAATAATATACTTTACATTGAATAATAATTGAATAATTCCGAATGTGATCTTATGATAGTATGGTGTCAGATAATGTTGTTGTTCCTATAGAATTTATTTACAATTTGTCATGACGTGGGAGATACTTCAGTTTCGAACTACTGACAATAATAAGATCTGGTAACGCAGCAACAAACAAACTGTGGTTACAAACATGGGGATAGTAGCAAAAGGTATTGTGCGTTATCTAAGAATAATTTTGACTTCTAGTTATAGTAGGTTTGTCATGCATTGGTTGTTAACTGGAATTCGCACAAAAAGTTGTAAAAATATTTGGAAATTTCTTACATATTACGTTATTTAAACATGTTCTTTTCATTATATATACATCGACGGTAACAGTCTTTAAGAAAATTCCGGCTATTGAAATCACCATCGAAATTTAAAATTTCAAATGAGAACCTTTGAGATAACAAGTACCTTTGTCAAACTGCTGAGGCCTTCAAATGGCCAATAGATGTGCTTATTTGATATAAAGAATAACCGCCATACGCTAACTTACCAAGCCAGTATTCTTTCCGTGGATCACCAAATCCCTCTTTATAGTCGTTCCAATTTCTATTAAAGTCGGTGGAGCCATCGATTCTTCTTTGAATTACCTAAGGATATGGAATTTTTTGCAATCAACTTACTAAAAGTATGCGAAACAAAGACATTTGCATACTTTTCCTCCGTTTCTGATATTTCTTTCCAAACAAGCACAAAGGAAAAAGGTGAAGGTTAAAACATAGCTCAATCTGCCAAAGCAATCGTCAACGAGTAACATAAAATTTAAACGTGTTCATTCAAGTTTTTTTCTTTCTTATCATGACCCTTGAACTGTTAAAAACTTCCCTTACACTACCACCAAATTTGTACCTTGAGTGAGAATACTATAGAGCTTTAATTGTATAAACATCTATATATCCATGATTTTCCTCAAAAGTAAGATATCGGAAACACAATTCACATGTCATTCGGTAGTACATTTGTCGAAATCAAAACGTGAAAGTCTTTGTTAAATAGGTAAGGTAAAAGAAGTCAAAAATGCTCATACTGAATAGAACTGAAAAATAGCTGAACTGTTTGGTGTTAGACACATACCGTGCCTCCATAATTGATATGTTGTACAAAGCCGTAAACTTTATTCCTGCATGTATCCCTTGATATTAACTGCTTGATAAAACAATTGCACAGTTTATTTTCAGTTCAATAGCTATTATTTCGGTACTTTTGTTTTAATAAATTTTGTTGTTATAATTAGAGGAATGCATCTCCTTCGTGCATAGCTCTGTTTCCTTGTCCGGGTTTCACTTTACTTTTCAAATTGGTCCATTTTGGTTTTACCAGCCCTTTAACGTTCTTATAAGTTTTGGACTTTTAAATATATTGGCTTGGGTCCTCACTGAAGACACATTATTTATTGTGAAATACACATCTGGTACAGTTAGACAAATACCGTTAATGTTATTACTTTGGCACCCATTTAAATACCTAAACAACACTTCAAAAAAAAAAAAAAATCCTGGACAATAATATGTCAATCGGATTCTTCAGTATCCTAGGTATGATTAAGACTTTATACATATGATTGTCTAGAAGGCGAACGGAAAGAGACCGTTTTTATTTGACTCCTGTTCCACTATTTAGATTATTAGTTTTTCTAAACAATTTAAAGTTGGTTGCCTGATATAATCGCGAACATTTCAACGAACGAGAACCAAAAGATACACTTACACTTTACATATGCTACAGAGACAGACTTGTGTCAAGATATCGAAAATGAAAGTCTGTTTTTAGACTGAACGTTGCTATAAAAATCTGTTACTTTATTCCTGGAACATCAGCATTTCCATAAATATGTATATGGCAACACTTTATTAGCACGAACATTTACGGAATTTATTTTGCATGCATGCTTTTCAAGTAATCATTTAAAATGTCACTTTAGTATTTTCTTATTCTTTCTCATTTTTCAAAAGAATATGTAGAAGGAAAAGGAAAATTTATTTTGTTTGAGTAGAAACTCTCACAACGATTGTAAAAATACATCAATAATACCAGGTCAGTAAAAAAAGTAAAACACAATTAGCGCAAGTTACTGGATATGAAAGACGGCGTTAAGTATTGTCAATTGTAGATGGGCAAAGTTAACTAAAAGCGTAGTTTGCAAGTAGAGAAACAATCAATAATAAACGCACCTTTTCACTGTTTATAAAAAAAAATGCTTAGATCAAACAATGTCGTGCATCTGCGCTGTTTAATGTATTAAATGTGGTTAAACTGCAAGTTTGCGTCGACATTTTTTTTTTCATTTTAAATGTTTAAGCTGAACCGGATTTTTTTTTTTATATCAAACTTAACCTTATATCAGAATAAAGTTTACTTCAAGGAGACCCCAAACAAAATCATTATACTTAAATAAAACCATCAAGAGGCAAACTGTTATACATACGTTTTACAAGAGTGGTTTCGTTAGGGAGGCTATCTGTACCAAGTACCAATGGATGGATATTATTTTATCAACATCAACTAATATTGGAAGAAAGAGGTTCAAAAACTATTGACCGATTTACTTCCTAAAATTACTGCCAAATGACAAAAAACCACAGTTTTTGACTAAAAAAGCAACAGTATTTATAAGTAAAACCTAATGATGTAAGGATAAACATGTCTTGGAAAACTGTAGATATGAATGAAGCAGCAAAATAAATCACAGGGAACATAAAAATAGATATCAAATTTACAGATTGTCAATGAGAAATGAGAAGTTACATCAAATACTATAGGACAGGATATAAAAAAAGAATATTAAAAATAATATCGAATGCAATTGATAAAATTTCAAAGTTAATACGTATTGATTAATTTACTCATTCTGGTTTAAAAACACCTAATAATATTTGATTTGACGCATTCAAAATCTCTTATAACATGCTTGTGAAGGATAATAGATACTCACAGTCCAACCTTTACCGTCTACAGTCATTTCACAGTAAACCTTTATTCCTTTTGATTTCTCTGGATATATTGTATATATTCCACTTTCACGTTTTTTACCACTCAATTCACTACAGTCCTTGAACTTCTTGGAAACACAAACATCTGGTGTTTTAAAAAGCATAATCATTAAAAGAAAATTCAAAGAGAAAACTATTCAAGGGATGTCAAAAATTTGTATTTTATTCAATACATGTAAAAGTTAAGAATTAGTGCATATCTTGTTTATAAACTCATTCATAAATCCTAATTATACAATGAAATACGTATAGCCTTCTAATCTTAATATATTCAACCTTTAAATACAAAAATACATGTATCCGACAGGTTACTTATGATCACGTTCACTAACCTTTCACACCTTTTTTGATAAGGTCAACAATTCTGGAAGTTTCTCTTTGCCCTTCTGATTCTAAAAATTAAAAAATTCCAAGTCATTCAAAATACCTTTGCAATCTCTTTGCATCTTATGAAGCAACTAAAATATGACAATTCCTTACAGCAGTTAATAAGATTTGTATCGAACGCACTTTTCTTGGTTAGTCCTGCCAACAGCTAAAAATCATTAAAAAGAAGTAGCAACCAGAAATCATCAGTCGGTAAAACATGCAACTGTTTAACATAAATATTTCTTTTTCCTGATATGTATTATATTTTGTACTCAACATATAAATCTGCCGTTAGGAAAGTATGGGATGCTTTTGAATTTTACTAATAAAAAAAACGAATGGAAACAGAAAATGAGAAATTCAGTTAAATCTTTAAAACTTTTTCTCAGGTATATCCCCGTTTTGTTATTGTAAGCAAATAATTTTACAGCTTCATAGCTTTACACTATATCTACAACACATCCCTGTATCATTTACCATTCTATAGAATTGTGCCATTGTTGTGTAGCAATATATATTATTTGGTGATATACCTTCAAAAATCCACTTGATTTCCTTGCGAAGCAGCTTATTCTTCTTCACGACCTCTTTGTACACACCTATATCTTCAAATTAAAATGCAAATGCGAATACAAGATAACAGTGAAACTTATAACTTAAACATATACAATGCATAAACATTAAAACTTGGTAAACATAAATCTGTCCTTTAGTTCAGTTACACCAAGTTGTCTTTAACAAACGGGTTGCTTGCGAATAAATCAACTCATTTAATTAAGACTAAATATCATGTATAGAAAAGTATATTCAGCTGCTCTAAATAAGTCTAAACGGATTTACTATTTATATTCTACTGTGCATTATTCCCGATTACGATATATTGGCTGAGGTAGGATTCGCGTGGCGGGTGACGGATGCATAGCAGGAGACGGTTGTACTGTTGACTACCCTGATTTCGCTTTGGAGTTCATACGATTCTTTCGGGGTTTTTTTTGTGTTACCTTTATTTGTCATTTGAATTGGTTAATGAATTTTTAACTTTGAATGTTTTAACTAAAATTATATTTCATTAAAAGTTTTGAAAATCATCCTAATCTAAATATAGAGACAATCTATGGGTAATGTACATACTTTTCAGAATGGTGTCGGTATCCTTTAACAGTTGTTCAACAGTCTGATCGGGATTTTCATGTACACAAATACCTGAAATTTCAATACATATTGCTAGCACTATACATGTGTTAAATTACATGAAATTCAGTACCTACATAATTTGATCAGATTTACCATGTCGTATAGAGCAACGTACTGAAGGGTTTTGGCTTCTCACTTTTGAAAATAATCATTGAAAGTTTGCAATGCCTCTGATATTTTCCTACATTATATATACAAAATTGCCCTGTTAACACTACATTTTGCATTTTCTAAACTCTCATGTCAAAACACCTGCAGTGAACTATTTTTGATTTCTTTGATTTTCTACTTTGTATTTTTTAAAACAACTCAACATTAATTTCTTCTTATACATTTTATATGTGAAAAAAACTGGGACATCTTGTTCCCGTCAAAAATTCAATTCAAAAAATCATTTATCTATAAAATTATCACAATATCTCTCTTTGGTAAATAGTAGTTTTGAATATTTTGAT
The DNA here is from genome assembly GCF_021869535.1 of Mytilus californianus. NCBI lineage: Eukaryota > Metazoa > Mollusca > Bivalvia > Mytilida > Mytilidae > Mytilus > Mytilus californianus. The sequence goes on along the minus strand of NW_026262626.1, from coordinate 21,099,907 downwards.
ATATGATACTTTTTTTTCAATTACTAGCTATAGGTTATAAAGACGTCATTTAAGAACTGATGTTATTTCTAATTTTGTCATCGAACATCCTTGATATAAATTACCCTAGCACTTGATTTGCGAAGAATTGTGTTTAGAATATCATTTATTTGAATAAAAATCTGTATCATAATCTACAGATTCATATTTTGTATAAAAAAAAAAAATCATGATTAAAAAAAGCTATGAATGTCCTAATCAGCTGATTTTCGGATAAATACATCATTTCGCCCATGAAATCTGAACATTGCTAAAAAGGATGAAAAGAGTTCAAGCCATGACAGTGATGATCAAAATTCATAACGAAGAAAAAATTAATTGATTATCACATTAACATTACATGAGTCGTTTGTTTTGAATTATATTTCGTTATTGTGAGGTTCTGCCTCTTATGTTCGAAACCCCACTCTCAAACATATCGCACATATCACATCTTCTTTTATTTAGTTATCATGGTCTAAATAAAGGTGTGAAATAAACGATTGAACTTTATTTCCCTTTACTATTACCGTTACTCTTGACTAGCAATACAAATTTGTTTTACTATTTTGCAAGCACAAGTAGTAAAATAATTGTATTTGTAGGAAACATTTTCTAACTTAAGAGGGTACAGAATACCTAACGAAGTTAACTCTTTGAAAATCGGCTGAACGTTTAAATCACATACTATGCGCTTCGGACGCCTGAAATTATTTAACGTCATTTTCTATAAGAAAAGGAAACCAAGCTTCTAAATTATCAAAATTAATGTTTGTCAATATAAAAAAGAAGATGTGGTATAATTGCCAATGAGACGACTCTCCACAAGAGATCAAATGACACAGAAATTAACAACTATAGGTCACCGTACGGCCTTCAACAATAAACAAAGCCCATACCGCACAGTCAGCTATAAAAGGCCCCGAAATGACAATGTAAAACAATTCAAACGAGAAAACCAACGGCCTAATTTATGTACAAAAAATGAACGAAAAACAAATATGTAACACATAAACAAACGACAACCACTGAATTAAAGGCTCCTGACTTGGGACAGGCACATACATACAGAATGTGTACATGCTGCTATATATCCAATGAAATTAGTCCTGTAAACTGTGGTTCAAATTTCTTGATTTTTTTATATTTTTGTCAACACATCAAAGTAAACATTTTGTCAAAATCTTATGAAAATTAAACGAGCCAAAATGTATTTTAGTCAAAGTGTTGGTTACCTCCTTAATTCTACAGTTGTTTTTTAAACATATGTAAAGGGAGAAGAACATTGAATAAATGTCTTCTTCTTACCTTGCAATATGCTCATCAGTTCATCTATCCTCCTGTCTTCCACAGACAATTCATCTTTGTTCCTTGTCCCTTCAATGAAATCCTTTTTTGAAAATATTTTCTGTTAAAGTCATATTGATTAGCCTTTAAATTATTAAGGTTTCTAGAAAAATCTATAAGTTGGTAAAAATACTGACCATGAGTATAACATGAAATATTTTCAATTGTTTATTTTTGAAGAAAATACATGTATATTAAATATTTGTTTTCATAAGTTTATTTGTTCTGATGACTAATAGTGAATTCATTTGCAAGTTAAAGTCAATACATTATTTTACTCTTTAGCCTTGGTTTGACCCTTGTTTATTATTCCTAATGCAAATAAAATAATGTTTATTAAGACTAAGGTCCAATGGTAGTGTGTTAATCTGCCTTTAATAATTCAAATCTTTTTCATAAATTTTATCAGATTGATAATGTTGGTGTTATCAAACATAAATTTTATGATAAAATAATAAAATTAACAGAGTAGTTAATGTCCATTGCCCTTGGGATCTTTTTCTCCTTTGGTCAACGTGTCGGATTTTGAGCCTTGATAATCCAATTATTAGATAAAAGAATAGGGAGATATTGTATGATTGCCATTGAGACAACTATCAATTAACAACTAACTGTATGGCTAAAATGTAAACAGTTACATGTCACAGGTTCAGAATTCATTATTTTCTTTGTCAGAATCTCAAAAGCACACACTCAAAGTGAAGACTCAAGAACTTTAAAAATGGGCCTAATGAAATGAATGCACTGCAATTTGTTCTACCTCTATTAGTTAGAATCATTATAATGACAATATAACAGCTCAGCCCACATTTCTTTTCCTGGCAAAAAATATGCAACACTGATAAAGTATATAATTAAAAGACAAATATCTTAAACAGAATTAATCTATGGCGACAAAAGAGATGAACGGACAAAGGCAGTAAAAAACTGGAATTGAACGCATCCACAAAAATTATAATGAGCAGTATCTTTTTATGTTAGATTTACTGTATTTAGTATACGTCGTTGAAATCTTATTTACAATCCTGGAGAGTAATATCATGATAACCTATTGAATCTATTTGAAAATGTATGCCAATTATCTACAGTTAGGCAGTTAATAATTCCGAGAATATTACTTATTCCTCTCATTTAAACCCATATTGCAAATCATTGAAGAACAGGGGTCGACCATTTGATATTCTGGGGAGGTAGAACAAAAAGGAAGAAAAAATTAATGACATGACATTGTTACCGGCATGCAAAAAATAAAATTTAAAAAAAATAGAGGCGGCTTGAAATAAATATGACAAATTGTTGGAATTATTTTTTGCATAAAAGATTAAAATGAACAATGCAACATTTGAAACGAAAAATAAATACCTGTTTTAGAGAAAATTGAAAAAAAAAAATGAAACGTTCTCGAGTACACCCCCTCCCCTAATTTCAAATTGACACCCCTCCTTTTCATTATTTGTAGTCTTTGAAATGCCGAATTGCAAAGTCTTCCTTGGACTACTACTGCACAAGAACATTAATACAATGTTAATAGTATGCCACTAGTAACCAGAATTTAGCTTAAACGGCCAAATAGGTATTAACCCTCTTTAAAAAAGATTACTGGAATATTGAATCAGATTAACAAAAACTAAAAACGGTTTTCTATCTTATTCAATCCATTTTAAACTATTTTAATACCAGTCAAATAGATTCCCTTGCGGTCATTCAAGTTATTTTAAGACCGGTTAACCTCCGTCAAACTAAAATGCCAAGCCCCCGTTAAACTAGTTCAAACTGATGTTAAGTCCTTTTAAACTTTAAAGCGTCCGCCTCCTTGTAAGATAAATCACTCAAGCAGAAAAGAAACCCCGATAGATATATCTATAATCGTCTGTCCATTCCAAACGTTATTGATTTTCGTTAGATAATATATCTCCATCAAATATTCCCCTTTAAAATTACATATCAATAAATTAAGTAAATTTTAGTTGTTGATGCAAGACTTCTTTTAAAATGACGCAAAAAAGAAAATTTGTTAAATAAAACTTCAATATCTAAATAATATAATCTAAATTTGTCCACATGTAGTTTAAGTATACTAAGTAACTTATAATTGAATATTCTCAGTATTTTCCAAACGAGTCAGACTTTCTCTGTGTACGTGTCAGTTTAATGTTAACCTTTCATTTCGGTCGAACCATCAACATCACTTACGTGACTTATGAATCAAACGTTAGACTTGATTTTTATACGATCTGAATATGCTTGATAAATATATATAATTGCCACTGGACGTTACATTAACATAGATAAATTCAAAGGAAGCTTCACCAACCAGGATCTCCAATGTAATTGCAATGCACTAGTTTAAAAAATAATCAGTTTCGAACTTTTAGAATTTCATATCAAAACATGCGTTTTGATTTTTTTTTTTTTTTTAATTTATAAAGGCAAAATCTGTATAGCTTTTTCACAATACTAGTATTCATGTTGCCAAATATAAACTAATTATTTCGCATGAATATCTAACACCGTAAAGCCAAATCATATCGTTTTAATTTATTCATCAAGACATTTACATGTCAACGCGCAACAGTTAAGATTAAACCGTATCAATTCCCCAAACCGACAATTGTGAATACGTATTTTGATAACCTGTTCTAATACACAGGAAATGGTACGAGTCTATTAGATTAGCAATCTAAAAAGTCATTACACGATAAAACTTCGTACTATATCAACACATTTGAAGATTCTCAAACAAACAAACTGCCACATAAAAAACTTGAATTTTAATTCATGTATTGATGATCATGTGTTCTCTAATTATCTTTATTAATGAATTTATTGTCCATGCAGCCGGCACTTAAAAACGTAAATTTTTCAATTGTTCAGGTTTGGCAGGTTCATGTTTTTCGTATCAACTTTGAAACGTACTGTCTTGACATCTTTTAAACGAAAGCCGAGAAGGATCATTCAAAACCTCAAAACCCCAAAATCCTACATTCATCTATTATGATTCCCCGCGTTTACGAAAGCCAAAAAAAAAATTCGCACTTTACACTTTAATATACTACCGAAATCTATTTTATAAAGTTTGTTAAGAACACGAATCCATTTAAAAAAACAAAGGTTCCGTTAAACCTTCATAGGGATACATCCAACTTAACCATTTGAAACGAACTTAAATAGAGATTTATAATTTTTACAAAATTATGGGGGCACGTGTCACTGACTACACAATTACTCAGCCGTGAAAAATGCAATCAACAAAATTGATTGGATTATCCTTATTGCTTATGAATATCATGTTATTAGAACAGTGTAAATTTAATTTAATTATGCAATATTTTAAAGTTGTTTCGGAATTGATTTATGTGTAGTGAATTTTAATATAATGGAGAAAAAAATCAAAGGTCCCACTCAATGTATTTTAATATTTAGTTTATGTGTAATGAGGACGGCTAAATTAATATTGTTATTGAACGTTCTGCAGTTTTCGAGTAAAAGAAAAAAAAAATTGATATTGTTATATAGTTTGCCTATTACAAGTTCGTTTTTGTTTTTCAATGACATCAAATGAATAAACGAATATCAGATTTTATCCTATATATAAAGTTTAACATACAAAGGCAAACACGTGTTTTTTTTATTTTGTTTTTTTTGTTTTGCTAAGTCTAATATCTTGGCAGAGTACGTGTTTTCTTAGGTTTGGCTAACGGGCAGGTTTCTAGGGTTTTTTTTTTTTATTCAAAATATGTGCACGAGGTCTTAATTGTTGTAAGAACGGACTGAGTAACATTCAACAGTCTTCGAAATAGTCTTTTTCGCTGTTCTTGAGGTTTGCAAAAACCAACATTGATGTGAAATAACATGTTTTCAGTAAGACCAAAAAGTTAATACTTTCCCATGAGCTCGATGTAAAACCAAATCTAACTACTTGTAAAGAACAAATACCCAAATATGATAAATGACGGGATTTCAATGTACGCTAGCATTATTTTAACCCGTTTGTGAAAGGGGGTCTTGATCGGGACAGAAAACTGACAGTAAAACGGAGAAAAATTCATTTTTAGAATTTATTTTCATATTGAAATTCGTTCAGGCACTCTTCAAATTCGTTTGAGTAATTTATTACTGGAAAAGAACGAGTGTAAATGGGGGTAATACATCTCACTCAATAAAGTTTGAAACTACAATGTATACACGTATCGTACGTCTTTTTACGCAATAAAGATAAAAGCTTATAAACAAAAATTCACAGTTTCACTCGTTAAAGAAATGTAGTACTGGACAAGAATGAGTTTAAATGGCGAAAAATGTTTTGTTTAAACAAAATTTGCATACAAAAGCTGTCTATGAATAATTTTAACCTATTATAATACATGAGGAACTTAAAGAAATTAAGTAAAAAAATGAAAACGCCAAAACAACAGTGTCTTGTAAATATGTGGATACACTTTCAATAGTCAAAACGTTATTTATTTAAATGGATCTGGTCATTACAAGAAGTTAGAACAAAACACGCACATGATATATTTATAAACATATATTTCGGTATTTTTCTTTTATGCATTAGGCGCTCTATTGATGCATTATCCGTTTTTTTTTTTTACTATCAATGCTGAACTATTACCTACGAAGTTTTATATTATAGGACTTTCATCGTATAGTTGAAAAAGGGTTTTTACTCCAAAGAAAAGCCACGGTTTGCAATGAAAAAGATCAATTTCAACGTTTTCAAACGAAATTAATTGAATGGAAAATTTCCAGACTATAGACAAGACAAGACGTGTGTGAAGATTTCTTAAATTTTTAACTGTCTTCAACTATTACAAACAAAACGAAAAATGCATTAAACATTTTAGCTAAAACAATAAAAAATCTTTATTATTTTTGTTTTCGCAAGGAAAGTTTTTGTTTGTTTGTTTGCAAAGCTTACTTTTATGTGGGTGTTGCCATCACTAGTCACTTCTAAGTATTAAAGATCAAAGGAGCTAATCAACATGATAATTTGTATTCAGTATAATAATCGGTCATGCATGACATATCCCAGGAAACGGCGCGTGCCATTTGAAACTTCAATTACTTCTTAAATTCGATTATACTTTTGTAGCCAAACACAGAAAAAAATATAACAAAAAATCTGGTGGTATAATAATTATATATAAGAAAAGATTGTCAACATTTTGAATTTTTTAAAATCAGAGTCAGAATTTGTTCTATGGGTTGAAATTTTTAAAGACAATACACAACTTAACAATTCGAACTCTTCTGTTTTACTTGGTTGTGTTTATCATTCCAACTGAATTTTCTAAATACTCCTCAGATGATGCCTTCACCGAAGTGGAAGAAGAACTGTTAAAATTTTCAAAAAATACTGAAAAAGTTGCTTTGGTCGGTGATTTTAATTCAAGAACCAGAAGATTAAGTGACATTGTTGAAATAGATGAACATTTATTTGAGATTCTAAACATTGATACTGAAGTGTCAAATGATCAAAATTTCATGTTATACAATCTTATGACAGAAAAGGGTATTCCTACTTAAATATTTAGTTTAGACAATACACGCGTCAATAAATATGGTAAAAACTTGTGGAACTATGTAAACGATGTTCAATTTGTTTTGCAAATGGTCGTGTTTGTAAAAATGTATTGGTAATACTACTTGCAAAGATGCAAGCCTCGTTGACTATTAAATTGTATCTCCGCATTTATTTGATGATATTGCAGATTTTGAGGTAATTGAATTTAACCCCATGTTCTCTGATGTGCATTGTCGATTACATTTTTTGATTGACAGTGCATCTCCTCGTTGACTATTAAATTGTATCTCCGCATTTATTTGATGATATTGCAGATTTTGAGGTAATTGAATTTAACCCCATGTTCTCTGATGTGCATTGTCGATTACATTTTTTGATTGACAGTGCATCTCCAGTGGCACTAAAGACTGAACAAAATAAAAACAAAGGTAATACTTACGTCAAATGGAACCCTCAAAAGGCACCTGAATTTGAACGGGTGCTCAGTGATGACATAGGTCAAGTATTACAACAGGTGAACAGTGTACTCGCCTGAACAGATTAACGGTATACTGCATGATATTGGTAGCTCATTGATGAATACCGCATCTTCTGTCTTTGGTTCGAGAAAAAGAAAGCAAGAAAAACAAAGTGATCATAAACCATGGTTTAATACTGATTGTAAAATAAAGCGTAATGCTTTTCACAAACCCAGGGATTATTACTCAAAAATCAAGACAACTGAAAATAAAGACTCCATGAATAGATTAGCAAAGGAGTACCGAAAGGTTCTGAACACAAGTTTCAAAGCTTACTCGGAGAAATGTTCCAGTGAGCTTAGGTCTTTATCTAGATGGGACACTAAAGCATTCTGGAAAACATTACATAAATATTCTAGTAGGCGAAAAGAAAATCAAGATATAGACATAGAAACATTTTATGAATATTCAAAAAAAATTAAACGCTGGTGACTATGTCGGTGATGATGAGGAGGACTTTGATATAAATGATGTTTGTAATAATTCAATTTGTGATGAGATCTTGAACGGAGTCATAACTGAACTGGAAGTGAGTGAAGCTATAAAAGATTTAAAAAATAATACAGCACCGGGCTTGGACAAAATATTGAACGAATATTTGAAATATTCGCCTTCTAGTCTAGTATCTATTTATGGTAAATTGTTTAATCTCATTTTGAATACAGGTATTATACCTGAAAACTGGACTTCTGGTATTATTAAACCAGTTATCAAAAACAAGGGATGCCAAATTGATCCTGATAATTATGGAGCAATTACTCTCATCAGTTGCCTTAGGAAACTTTTCACGTCCATTATAAATACTAGACTGAATATTTTTGCAAATGAACTGAATATTATATCTGAGAACCAGACTGGATTCCGTAAGGGATATTCTACACAAGATAATATTTTTGTATTACACGCACTTATTGAACTGTTCTTTTCTTTTGGGAAGAAACTCTTTTGTACATTTGTGGATTTTAGAAAGGCATTCGATACTGTTTGGCGTACAGGGCTGTGGAAAAAATTACAAAAAAGTGAAATTAAAGGGAAATGTTTTAAAGTTGTGTATAATATGTATAGTGGAATTAAATCTTGTGTTCAATTTAATGACTCTCAGTCAGAATTCTTTCCATGTCTAACAGGTGTTAGACAGGGGGAGAATTTATCGCCTTTTCTCTTCTTGATCTTTTTACATGATCTTGAAGACTATTTTCGTCAGCTAGATGGACTGCCCTTAGAAATGATTAAAGAGAAACTTGAGAGTGAATTACATATTTTTTATAAAATTGTTATTATATTATATGCGGATGACACAGTCATCTTAGCAGAGAGTAAAGATAGTTTACAAAAAGCTCTTGATATATTTCAGTCTTATTGTTCATTGTGGAAACTACAAGTAAATGTAAATAAAACCAAGGTTATTATCTTTTCTAAAAGAAAAGTAAACCACAATTTCAGTTTTACATTACAAGGTTAAATTCTTGATATTGTAGATATATATCCTTACCTGGGAGTTATTTTTAAATATAATGGTACATTTATTGAGACTAAGAAAAAACTTGTAGAACAAGCAGAAAAGGCCACGTTTTGTGTTTTTAAACTTATCAGAAATGAGTCTTTACCTGTTGATATTCAATTAAAGCTATTTGACTCGATGATAGAACCAATTTTATTGTATGGATCCGAAATTTTGGGATACGAAAACCTTAAAACTGTTGAACAAATCCATTTGAAGTTTTGTAAAAGAGTACTCAAAGTAAGGAACACTACACCAAATGTTATGGTTTTAGGTGAACTTGGGAGATTTCCCTTCGAAATTAAAGTTAAACTTAGAATGGTATCATTCTGGACAAGACTTGTACAAAATGATTCTAAACTAAGTAGTATTTTGTATCAACTGATGTTATCCTTACAAATTAAAACTAAATATACCTTCAAATGGATTAAATGTGTTGAAGCAATTTTTAATGAAGTTGGAATGAGCTACATTTTTAAAAACCAGTTTGTATTTTGTGATAAAATTGTTGTGAAGCAAATTGTATGTGACCAGTTTATACAAAAATAGTATAGTGATATACAAAACTCCTCCCGTGGCCTCTTTTATTCGATATTCAAAAAACAGTTTTGTTTGGAAAATCACTTATTGAGACTTAGTGAATTTAATCGAACATGGTTAACCAAACTGTGTACATCTAATTTACATTTACCTATAGAAACTGGTCGTTGGTACAATATCCCAAGGGAGGAAAGAACATGTAACTTATGTACAAATGCTATTGGAGATGAATTCCATATTTTGTTTATATGTAAAAATTAAATATTGTGTCATTAAGAAACAAATACATACCTATGTACAACACAGCTTACCCGAGCATTATCAAGTTTGAAGGTTTACTATTTTATTGTAATACTGAACTAAACAAAAAGCTATCCTTGTTCATCAGAAAAGTTAATGTATTTCTTTGATTTATGTCATTTCGATCCATATATGTTGTATATCTTTTTTGCATAATCATTCACACTGTTTGATGCTAATGAGCTATGTGTATTGACTTTAATATGTTTAATTGTTCTTCTGTCATGTTATTTACATATATTGTATTATATATTTGACCTCATGTTACACGTTTAAATGTGTCTGAGTGTTTTCTAATAAATCGTACTAAATTTTGAATAGATTTTATCTGGACAAAAACTATAACAGATAAAAAAATAAATTATCTATCGAATGCATACACACAACGCTCACTAAAAAATCTATTACATGTCCTGAATGCACTTTGTGTGTCCTGAGTGCACTCACGAGGTCCTGAGCGGTTTTTAGACGTAACGCTTGGTAACACAGCGTCCTTGCAAGAAGCAAGCCTCTCTCAAGAAAATAGAAAAGGAAACCAGAGCCCTATACAATTGTATCGTATAGTATAGAGAATTTTATAGTTTATTCGTTATTTTCGTTTCAAAAGCAAAACGAAAGTGATTTCCAATTCTACACACCCATCAAAGCACTAACTATTCTAAGTTTGTTGTATTAAATTGAAATCTAATATATCTGTCACGTGCACTGTATACGTACTGGTGTTGTTAAATCTTAACAAATTCTAAACGTCTGAAACTAATTAATTGCCAGTGACAATGCAAAAATAGGAAGATGCATTATAATCGCCAATGAAGATCATAATTTTAAACAGTCTGGCAGAACAAATACGAATCTCATTTCAGGAACATAAAACAAACACCAAGATAAATATCATAACCCTATACTATGATACAATAAGTTCTTTTCCTATATGATTTTTTTTTTCGAATGTAAGCTTATCACTTGTGTTGCAGTTAATTTCATGAACTTTCAAAAGCCGAATATGTATCTTCTTTACAAGCAGCCTGTAATAAATAGTGTTAGCCTTTTTTCTTTTTCTTTTTTGTTTCGGGGGGAGGGGGAGGTCTGCAGTCATGTTATATATGAAAGTTAAATATTGAAACATAGATTATTTTAATGAAATGGATTGAGACATTCTTTTACTATATATGAAAATATATGGAGATGCGGAATGATTGCCAATTAGATAACGATCACCAAATGTTATGTCGGTCACCTTCCGCGGTCTGCAACAATGAGAAAAACATACCAAATATTCGTAAGAACAAACAGAATAAAGAGATTTATTATTCCAATATCTTATTATATAACTGAACATTTAGATATTAAAACAGTTTAGCCATTTCAATGATTTGTATTGTCACATTTTGGAAATTATTGATATTAAAGAAAAGCTTTGACGACGGTAGTTGCTAAACATCGAATGTCGCTATTCTATAATGATTTGGTATATTTTTGATCTTCCTTTTATTCCGAATGCATTTTTTTTGCGGAGGAAGGGTAGGGAATTATCCGTAATGTATAGTCACGCTAACAAACAATAGCTTCTGCAGTTCTCTTTGTAGAGGCATGTATTTAGTGGAGTTGCCGTCGGTTGCTGAATCTGATACTCGAAAAACATTGACGCGTTGTAAACTATTAATACTTGACTGAGAGGAAAGTATTTGCTAACGCTCTGTCATGATTTGTAATACAGAATTATTTTTGAATAGAAAATCTAATTACAATGAAGCGGTTAGACATATACATGCCGCTAATTCGAAAAATTCTTTGAAAGCTGGATATTATGAAGAAAAAATGGCGTGTAAATATTTAACATATAAACCCATAACGCATAGTCAGCTATAATAGACCCAAATATAATATAATATGTAAAACATTTCAAGTGAGAAATCTATACAGTTACATGGAACTGTGTATTTAAGTGTGGAACGATCGAAAACTTCTATGAAATTATTGCTAGTATATTAGCTATTCCTCATTTTTAAGAAAAAACAGCATCTCAGACGGAACTCTAATTATTTACATTATATATATATAGATATTCCATGGAAACCAGTTGTGTAGAAATACCACAAAAGACTAAATATTGCACTAAGAACTACGTGTTTTGTCCATGACATTTCTTCCGTGATTATTTTTTTCTTTGACTTATTTTCCAACATTCAAAATTAATATGTGTGAAACTGTCAAACAGACAAATCGGGTGTTCGGTAATATAGAGCAAGGAATTATTATACTGTATAATAAAATATTGAATTTATAATACTTCCATGATTAGAGTTATTGTTTTAGACTTAAGAAATTAATTTTTTAATAGGGAATGGAAAAATTGCGGGGAATTAATATGTTAGAAGTATTTGTCGTATTAGTACAGTGAGTATAACGAAATAATGAATGTCCAGAAGGTGTCAAGTTTTTGATTAACGTACATATATTTGCAGACAAAACCCAATCGCTATAATTTATGCAAGACACTAAACTCTTATTTGTACAACTTTAAGTATTAGAATTGAATGGCATGAAATTTGATAAGTCTGTTAATATTTCATAGGCGGATCCAGGGCCCTGCCCCCCCCCCCCCCCCCCACCCTCCTTTTTGTGGGACAAATTTGGTTGATTATATAGGGAATCACTGAAGCATGACTGTATAGCCAGTCAAGGTCGTTAAAAACTCCCATCACCACCTTACCAGGGTTGCGTTCAATATCGTAGCGGCTACGTAGTGGTACGTAGATTTATGACTATTGAACGAGTAGCTTGTCTAGCTGCTATCAGTATCTATGTAGCAGCTAGGCTAGCTACACGTTCAATAGTCATAAATCTACGTAGCACTACGTAGCCGCTACGATATTGAACGCAACCCCGGACACACATCTTATTACGTAATAAGTACAAATGTAAAATTATCGATATGATAAATTCAGTGGAATATACACGGCATCTCTGGGTTTTGATCTGACAGCAAGCATACATTTGGTTTTTTTTAGAGTTATTCGTGTTTTTGTATCCAAACAATGCACAACACCATCATATTTTCACAATCACTAATATGTGTTGACTTTGGAGCCTGTATCATGAATTTAGAGTTTTGATAAAGAACCTTTTAAGAACTAATTAAGTCGTGGGTTTTTTTGTTTTTGTTTTTATTTATTTATTGAAAATTTGAACATATACCTCAGGTGAGAATTGCCAGCAGTGCATGTATAGAAATACTCCAAAGGACTTCTTAGTGCACCCAAAGACACACATGTCTCTGGGTGTACCAAGAAAAAAGTTTTTTGCATTAAGGACACTACAGTGTGTTTTAGGAGCACGAAAACATGGATACAAGAAGATAAAAGCATGTAAAGCATGAATTTAAAATTTTGAATCTGATTCAATAGACTGATATAATAATTCTTGAAGTAAAACGGCTTTTATCAGCGCGTGCCACCCCCCATGTGATGAACGGCACGTGACACACGAATAAGTAAAAATTCCCAAGCATCATGTTCAATTAACCTTATGCAATAAACAATTGATTAGTTGATACAAGGATTTGTATAGATTCACATTTATTGGTTGATAGTAGTTCGATGAAAGAATACTTGAACAAAAACTTTATAAACGGTGCCATTATTTTATTTTGTATCAATAAGAATAAAGTAAAACTTTTTTTTAAGAAGTCAATTTTCAGTTATGATTAGAGCAACAAAAAGGGCGTTTTTTCTCAAGTTGGTTTGCTCAGAGACAATGTCATAGTCTGATTTGCTAGAAAGTAAGTAAGTTATTTGTTAGAAATATTTCCATTCTCAATTTTATAAAATAAATATGACACTATAGTACAAGGTGGTTTGTATAGTCAACGTTACACCCGGCCTATTGGATCTTGAATTCACCTTTTTGACAATTTTTTACAAGTATCACAGACTACATGTAAATATAACAGGGGCGGATCCAGAACCCCGATGTCTGGGGGGCACCATGAAATCAAAATTGAATATTTGTATAAATATGTAAATATGCGAAAGTGTGTTGTGGCTGTGGTGATTTGGGGGTGGAAAAGTGCGTGTGTGTGTGTGTGTGGGGGGGGGGGGGGGGTAGATTTGCATTTGTGGACCATTTCTTCTCTTTGATCTTCTGCCAATTATTCTCTATTCTTTATATTTCGTCGTACTTTTAATTTGTTTTCTTTTAATCTTTTCTTTTTGACCATTATTTTCTATTCTGTAAACCTCATCCATACGTATACCCTCATTCATGGTGGTAACCCATTCATACCCTCTTACATGCTAATTGAAACAAGAAACATACACACACATAACTGTATTATAGGACGGTTATAAAGTAGGTCTTCTAAAAATACAATATAATATATACTTTATTACATTAAGCTTTACAGCTCATCGGTGTAAACAAGAAATAACTAGATATCATTGAGATGGGAGCCATCTCTGTGGGCCCCGCTGTGAATATTGTGTGGTAAAAATTTTTGTATCTTTATCATTGGACATGGGGTTGTCAACTGAAACCAAAGTTTTTGACCTTGACCTTTGACCTAGGAAGTTGTACATAAATTGTGACACACCCTCTGGTGTTGGTTTATATACATGTCAAGTATAAATTTTTTGAAATCATAACGGTTCTCAAGATATAGAGCGGACACGATCTTTACCATAGGACATGGGTTTGTCAACTAAAACCAAAGTTTTTGACCTTGACGTTTGACCTAGGAAGGTGTACATACATAATGACACACCCTCTGGTGTTGGTTAATATACATGTCAAGTATAAACCTTGAAATCATAACGGTTCTTTAGATATAGAGCGGACACAATTTGTTACGGACGGACGGACGGACAGACTGATCACTATAGGGCGTTCGCCATTCGGCGGGGCCCTAATAAATTATAATTGAAATAAAACATGTAGATAGAGAATGTTAATTATTTTGTAAAATACTGTCCTTCCTTTTCAAAGCCAGGATAATAAATTAAAAAAAAAATCAACTGCTTAACATTTTGTAGAGTTAACAACTGTATCCATTTATATACGCTCGGTCTATACCAGTAGTATTGTTTTATAAACTATGCACGCAAGTCTCTATATCCCGGACACACAAGAATAAAGTGGAACTCGTCCTCAATACATTGACTACATACTTTGCATAAACGATATCATTCCGGGAACATTCAGAAAACGACCAGTCTCAATATTTAATGATTTAGTCTTATTTTTGTAATAGCCTTTCCGGGCTTTCCGTAAAGAGTAGGGATATATATTTGACGTACTTTGTAGACAGTCAATTGTTGACGGATTTTAGTTATTTGTGTTGTTGAGTTGTTGATGTCTTCTTGACGTATCTGTCACATCTCCTTTTATTCATAAGGTGTATTCGTCTCGATTTTGTCATGATCACAAAACTTTTAATCACCAGTTATGACGACTTTGTTAAATAGATTTTACTGTTGTCACGTGCCCTCAATTTTTGTGCACTCATTTTCAAAAGTATTTGATAATAATTCATGGACGTTAGAATGGTTGCAACTTCTTTAAGCCAGATTAATATTGTGTTGTAAACACAATTCTATTAAAATATTAGCAGTTAAAAATATTGATTAACGATATTTATATTATACTTAAAAACATGATTATCTGGTACCTAGTCGACGAAAAACTAAACGAAAAAACAATTTAATTTTTCCCAAAGTTAAGAGGATTTTATCATACGCACATTCTAGAAAACATATAAGATGCAAAAATTTAAAGTAGCGGTTTCATGTAGTATATAATTTCCATCCTTACCTTTAAATTGTTGATGGATTGCTGTATTATTGCGGGCAATCCATCGAAAGGAATTAAAAAGAACATGATGTTCTTTAACGATGTGTGGCCCTCGTGTGAAGTAAAATCATTATACATCATCAATTAAAAAAAAAATTGTGATATAAGTTAAAAAATTAACAAAATAATGTTGCAACTAGATAAGCTTGCCAATTACAATGGAACAAATTATATTATATTGTATATACTGAAGAAGAGATAAGAAATAAATCCAACAATTCAATGGGATTTTTTACTTTCGAAGGAATGGTTAAGAAATCAAGTGCATATTCTCGCGTATTGTATAAATAACAGATGATGTATGGTAGTTGTTTTGACAAGATAAATTCATTTTATATATATATATAAAAAAAAAATCAAAGCAAAACTTAAAAAACAAATTGGAGGAATCTATTTTTTCTGTGTATTGCAAATGAATCATACATATAGGATGTAATTGTCAATACGGTTTAATTAACAGGGGAATTTTTAATTTGGAAAGAAAGGAACATCAAGTAAGAACAGATAAAAAAAAACCCATATTAAAGAATGTACGGAAATATTTCAAATGGCAAGCATACAAAACTATCATTCTACGAACCTAGAATACATTTTTAAGTTTAATATGTTTAAGTTCATCATACTCTTTTAATTTTGTATGTTCATTGTATATTTAATGTATAATTTCTTTTTTCCTTTGCAATGACTTATTTTTTTTTTTTGATCTTATAATGTTTAAAACCCCTTCTGTAGGCCTGTGTATTACACAGGATTTATTGATTAAAAAAACTATTCCATTAAACGCTCTTCCGAGTACTCGGAAGAGCGTGTAGAACCCCACCCCCTCATGTGTATACTAGTAATCAATTCTACGCTCCTGTTTTAAGTTGCTCGTTCGTTAAAACCACTGTCCAATGCATACATAACCTTTTTAAGGGGTGGACAATTTACAGCTTGACAAATTTTCTAATGTTGAGGCAAAATGCAATAGTCCCAGAATTACTGTTTCATGTATATAAAATTCCGGTAAATTGAGTTATTCGCGGGTTACAGCGATGTGCGGTACTTAGAAGAGGGTTTGATGAGGACTGAATTGCACGATATATGCTAAACACAAGCGTATAGTCGTGCTTTATTGTTTTTTTAGTTTCATTTTGATTTTTTCAGCCTTTTCCTCTGTGAATGGTTTTTTTTTTGCACTAGTGACAAGTATTACAACTTTAATACAGAGTTAAAAGTAGATACATTTGTTAATTTATTCTGAGACTACTATAACACAGATCATGTTATAGTAGTCTCAGATTTATTTCAACAAGACTATACTGTTTACGGAAAAAAGTCAACAATGTCAACATTTTCACAATCAAAGGTTTCATTAATTTTAATAAATCTTTTAATACATATTGTTTTATTTGTCGGTAATTGTAAAGGTTTTTACTAACTTAAAGGTTCAATAATTTTATCGATTTTAATTATGTAAACAATGATTATTGTCTGTTCTTTTTACATGTGTCCCTTTATTGATTATCCGTAAGAAATACACGATAGGAATACAGACGAAGAGAAAAAGTAAATATACGGGAATACGACAAATTAACAGAAATATAAATAATAGTCATCCCCATACAGAGTAACAGACTGACAAATTTATTGTATTTAATTTCTTTCTATTTGATATTTTTATTGTCTTTCACAATCCTAGATTCCGTTTCTCGTTTTAATTTTTTTTTAGAAATTATTGTTTAGAGACCACAAATACTGAGATAACTCGAGTTTTCATATCAGTTATCAACACTCTTTCAGATAAAGAGCTACTGCATGTGGACACATTAAAATCTTATTATTTACCGGAAATTTCTATTTTCAACTGGTTCATTTTTCTTGCTACATTTTTAAAATATATCTTAGATCAATAACTTTAAGTTACTTATTTTCTTATGTATTTGTCATTAAGTCATCATTTTAATTGTGAATATTTGTAAAGAAAATCGATAACGTATGGAATGGATTGCAGATAAATATATATCTATCGGGGTTGCTTTTCTGTTTGAGTGATTTACCTTACAAGGAGGCGGACACATTAAAGTTTAAAAGGACTTAACATCAGTTTGAATTAGTTTAACGGGAGCGTGGCTTATTAGTTTGACGGAGGTTAACAGGGTCTCAAAATAACTTGAATGACCGCAAGGGAATCTATTTGACTGGTATTAAGATAGTTTAAAATGGATTGAATAAGATAGAAAACCGTTTTTATTTTTTGTTAATCTGATTCAATATTCCAGTAATCTTTTTTAAAGATGGTTAATACCTATTTGGCCGTTTAAGCTAAATTCTGGTTACTAGTGATGTGACATAAACAAAGTACTAAGTGTCTCATGAAATTTCCGTTGGTCTCATCAATATTTCGCAACGTCCAACACAAACACTCGTTAACTTAGCGTTCATTCATTCATAAACTTAACACTGTCTGATAAATGTCTGACTTCATATCATATTCCATACAATATAATGTCCAGTAACCAATTGAAAGGGGTAAACTATCCATTTTTTTTCTGTCTGTCATTAGATCTTTTGTTTTTACTGTTAATATCATAGTCCTTACACGTAGATGAATGCATTTTATGCCAACTTTCAGGTTCCTCAATTAATAGAGATTATCAAAATTTTATATTTTCAATAATCTGGTTTAATTCAATCAAATATTTGTGTGGGTGTGTGGTTGTTGCAGCCTTTAGCTCATTGCCATATTTGGCATGGCCATAGATGGCGCTCTCAGGTGGAATCTGAATTTTGGAATTCCCGTATCGGGCACTTGTTAATTTGCTGTCGACAACAAAGCAGGTGCTGCAGAAATTAGTTAAATTATTTAAACGAAAAGATGCCAAACAAAAGAAATGCCAGGGGATCGCCATCAAGGGCCATTAAAAAGAAGAGGAGGACGACCAGCAGGAAAGAAGGACAGGGAGTGCGGAACGAAGAAATCACTCAAAAGAAGGACGGAGTTGGACGGAAAAGAATGGTCAGGAAAACACAGGAGGTGGGACACGTGGAGACACAAGGACTAGAAGAAAATGCTGAAATATCATCAGGTAATGAGTCGGAGGAGGATGCACGGGCATTCCCCTTTTTTAGGCACGACCCGTCACACAAAAAATTTGAAATGGCAAATAATTCCATTGATTTCACTCCGACACAAGAGTCTAGCATTCATGACACAGTAGGGGAACATGTGCCTTTTAAAATTAAGGAAAAGATTTGGGAGGGAAAGTTTATAGAGCTTCATTATCTTTTGAGAACGCAAAAAGAAATTTAGGAGGTTGACGAGGGCGATTTGAAATTAAAAAGGGGGGAAATTTGCATTGAAAAAAGATCGTCGGGTGTTTATTTGTCCATAAATGAATGGACTTCAGCATTTATGGTTTTTATGAGTGTCTACATT
This sequence comes from Mytilus californianus, assembly GCF_021869535.1. Lineage (NCBI taxonomy): Eukaryota > Metazoa > Mollusca > Bivalvia > Mytilida > Mytilidae > Mytilus > Mytilus californianus. The sequence goes on along the minus strand of NW_026262626.1, from coordinate 21,080,891 downwards.
GAGAAATACAGGACACGGGCACAGGAATTGTTAAAATATATGCGCGATATAAGATTAGCGGCAACGAGGTCAGAAAACTGGGCCACCTATGACGAGCAATTTAGGCTAAAAATAGAAAAGAATCCAAATTTATCTTGGGGAAATATACACGGTGAATATTGGCTACTACACATCACATCTCCCACAGTACAAAACAATGTGTCAGTGCAATCACAGGGTTATAGAACAAATACACAAAATCGTGGTCATTATAACTCAAATGCAGCTACACTTTCAAACACTAACACGAGAACACATCAACAATCACAGGTAACTAGTGGAAGTGTAAATATGTCATGTAAATACTATAATAATGGTAATGACTGTCCCTACTTCGCTCGTTGTAGGTTTAAACATGTATGTGAAATATGCAGTGGCAAACACAGAAAGGCCCAATGTAATAACCGGGCCCAAGGAAGAAGTAACTAAAAGTATTAATTTTTATTCATTAGGAAATACTCCTGTTAAAGTATCGGTCTTGGAAAATTATTTAGAATTTTACCCACATAACAATGTAGCACATGAAATTATATCTGGTTTCAAATATGTTTTTTCATTAAAATATTTTGGCTCTAGGGAACCAAGGGAGAGTTCCAATTTAAAAAGTGCATTACAGCTACCCAACATTTTTAAAGAAAAATTAATGAAGGAAGTTAAACTTGGTCGCATTGCTGGTCCTTTCAGATACCCGCCTTTTCCCACACTTCAGGTATCACCAATGGGGCTAGTGCCAAAAAAGGATGGGGATTTTAGACTTATTCAACATTTATCCTATCCTGAGAATAATTCAATAAATGATTGTATTGATAAAGATCATTGTTCAGTGCAGTACAGTTCAGTGGACGAAGCAGCATGTTTGATTAATAGACACAAAACATTTGCCCGTTTGAGTCAGTGTGATGTAAAAGCGGCTTTTCGCTTGTTGCCAATTGCCCCGCAGGATTTTGACTTGTTAGGGATAAAATTTCAGGGTGAATATTATCTTAATAAAATGATGCCAATGGGGGCCTCAATAAGTTGTGCCCTTTGGGAGAAATTTGCAAAAGCATTGCATTGGATAATACAGCAAAAAAAAGCGGAAATGATCATATCCTCCATTATTTAGATGATTTTCTTTTTATCGAGTCGAGCCAAACATCAAAAGTTGGCAATACTTTGAAGATATTCCAAGAGGTATGCGATAAAATAGGTATTCCTCTTGCTAGTGACAAGACTACTTTGCCTACTACATTACTCATTTTTTTGGGTATAGAATTTGATACACAGAATTTAATCATGCGGCTTCCAAATGAAAAACTTGTCAAACTCTCACAAAAAATCAGAGATACCTTAGACAGTTCTAAAATAACTCTTAAAGATATGCAATCTCTTCTTGGGCTCCTGAATTTTGCTTGTAAGGTGGTTGCTCCAGGCCGCACCTTCTGTCGCAGACTCATAAATTCAACAATCGGGGTAAGAAAATCATATTACAAAATTCGAGTAAACAAGCAGATGAAAGCAGATTTAGAAGTTTGGTTAGACTTTTTAAAACAATACAATGGTGTTACTGTAATAACCGACAATGTATGGGTTTCAAATGAAAAATTAGAGTTGTTTACAGATAGTGCAGGGGGTCCAAAGGTGGGTATGGGATCTATTTTGCAGGTCAGTGGGCCCAAGGCATATGGCCAAAACATTTGGTTGAAACTGGAATCACCAGAGATATGACATTGTTAGAGTTGTTTCCAGTTGTAGCAGCACTTATGTCCTGGGAATCATATTTTGTTAACAAAAAAGTTATTTTTCATGTTGATAATCAGGCGGTTGTTCAAATCATTAATATGAAAACTAGCAAATCAAGTAGAGTTATGACTTTAGTAAGACAAATGGTTTTAATGAACTTAAAAAACAATACGTCAGTTAAGGCAATTTATATCCCTTCAAAACAAAACCAAATTGCTGATTGTCTTTCTCGTTCTCAGTGGGGGAAGTTCAGAAGCCTAGCTCCAGAAGCAGATCAGTTGCCAACCAAAATTCCAACACAGATCTGGAACATTTAAGTCAGGTGGCGGATTATATTGTCAATCAAGGTGTGTCCAAAAATACACAAAAATCATACAATTTGGCTCTGTCAAAACTTTGTAATTTTAGATTATCTTACAAATTGAAAAGCATTGGCCAGTGCCAGTCAATGATTTGCTAAATTTCATAGCTTTTTTGTCAGTACAAGGTCTTTCTGGGGGTACCATATCATCTTATTTATCAGGAGTTTCGTACCATCATAAAATACAAGGCAAACAGGATACTACAAAATTCTTTATAATTGGCAAGGCATTAGAAGGAATAAAAAGAATTCAAGGAGGGAAACGTGATGACATTAGAGCACCAATTACAGTGCAATTGTTAGCAGATATGATAGGTTGTTTAGATAAAGTATGTAAGAATAAATATGAAGCTGCTTTATTTTCATCAGTTTTTTCAGTTACCTTCGTTGGTTTGCTAAGGGTAGGGGAAATCACTACTTCAAAAACTAAGTCTGTTATAAATGGCTCCAACTTAACAATTTCTGATATTTTAGTTAAGAAAAAAGTCCTGGAGCTAAGGGTAAGGTGGTCAAAAACTGACCAAAAGGGAAAGTCCGTTACTTTATTGATACCTGAGAACAGAAAAAACTACTGTCCGATACGACTCATGAACGAATACTTAAAGGTACGACCTACCTGTAACAATAAAGATTTGTTTATTCATTATAATGGTATGCCTTTAACTAGATACCAATTCAGCAGTATACTGGAAAAGGCTTTACATTTTCTTCATATTAGTAAAGGTCATTTTAGGTCACATAGTTTTAGAATTGGGGGAGCCACGGAACTAGCCAGGCAGGGGGTCTCAGAGGAGGTAATTATGAAATTAGGCAGATGGAAATCGCATGCTTATTCTCGCTATATTAGGTTGCAATTTTTCTAGTTTCAAAAGGCTAACAAGCTACAAGTTTTCACAGGTCCCAGGATTTTATGGATTGTTGGAAGTTCCCTTGTTCATTGGGCCAATGTAGAGGCGAAGAAATATGGTAGGACCAACCTGGGACTGGAGTCCAAAGGTGTTACAACATACTGGATTGGGCAACCTGGTTTACAGATTAAAGATTTGGACTCCCTACTGGATGCAAAAAGAAAATTTTTACCTTCTCCTAATTTTATTATTATTCACTGTGGAGCTAATGATTTGACAGATTTAGAATTGACAGGGAAGGGTTTAATTGAAAATGTAAAATGTTCTATCCTACGTTACCAGGCTTTATTTAAAAATGTTATTATAATATGGTCTTCAATGCTACAGCGCAGATACTGGCATTTTGCACCCTTGAATGCGGGTGCAATAATCGAACAGAAGAGAAAAAGAGTGAATTCAGTGGTCAAAAACTTTGTAATAGAAAATGGGGGGAAAGCTATTTTACATGAGAACATTAGGGCAAGTGAAGTGTCTTTATACAGAACAGATGGAACACATTTATCACAAACTGGAAATCAGGTTTTCTTAAATAATATACAAGGAGGGGTTGAGTCTTTCCTACGCACAACAATTTCAACTTTTCCAATGCTTCAATAACGAGAATTTTGTGGAGGTGAGAACCCAAGTCAGATTTGGTAGCTGACTTGGGCTCTCATGTGGCGGTCCAGGGAGACTGGTAGTGATTGGGGGATTATTTCACTCGGCCCTTGCTCTGGGCCTGACAAGTTCTACAATTTGCAGGTTTGGAAAATGTGGTTAGTGGTAACGGTGGGGTCTACAGATGGGTAACTCTGGGACCTCCTCCTCCTCATCTTATAGAGGGGAAACCTACAACTGCCAACAGGTGGGGCACTAATAACTGGAGCATTGGTAATACGAGTGTTTTCCCCGGTCACTCCCCATGGTAGGTGGTGGTGTAACCGTGTTTAACTACCAGGGGTTTTATGACACTATGTCAACATAGGTCAGCTGATAGCCATTGTGAATAGGTAATCGGTAGTCACCCTGGCGCCTCAACAAAATATTATAGAATACTCTGTAGCCAAAGTAATGCCACAAAGTAAAAAAGTATATTCTAGTCATGAAAATGTAAATACAAGTTGGTGTAATAAAATGTATGTGTAATTAGAATGATTATTTTTGTATAATTTGTAAAAGTTATAAAGGAAAAACAGAGGATGGAACCTCTACAAAAATGAGTATAATATACAGAAAGTCTGTAGTATTTTAATTTTGGTATTTGTGAATTACAATTAACAAAAGACAAAGAGAGACAACTCTAGAACAATTTTTAATCACTTTGTGATTAAAGGAAGAACTTCAACATAGTTTAGAAAATACGTCAACAACGCTTGATCGTTGTTCTTCATCTCATTGTTATTCCTTCAGTATTAATATAGGGTCTTCTTCTATGAATATTGCAATTAGTAGAGATTATCAAAATTTTATATTAATTTTTCAATAATCTGGTTTAATTCAATCAAATATTGGTGTGGGTGTGTGGGTGTTGCAGCCTTTAGCTCATTGCCATATTTGGTATGGCCATAGATTGCGCTCTCAGGTGGAATCTGAATTTTGGAATTCCCGTATCGGGCACTTGTTAATTTGCTGTCGACAACAAAGCAGGCGCTGCAGAAATTAGTTAAATTATTTAAAACCCGCCCACCCTCCCAAATAAGAATAGTTGCTGCTGTTTTTTGTTTTATATTTTCAGGCACTAGTTTGCTGTATTTGGTTGCAATATTATGGTTACCAGTATCCAAGCAGTTCCTCCATGGTATTGGACCAATACAGGATAGTTTGGAGTAAACTTGCGTTTCTTTGATTTGGACATTTCCGTTATTAAGCACTTTATTCATATATGGACTATTGTGATTTAAGCAACCAGAATGAATTTAAGTTTATATTGATTACCAATTTTATTAATTGGGAAGAAAACAAGACATTTTAAAGAAATTAATTTTCTGCTACTATCCTTAGGCGCAGAGTCAATTTTGAATGGGGGGAGGTCCAGGGAGACTGGTAGTGATTGGGGGATTATTTCACTCGGCCCTTGCTCTGGGCCTGACAAGTTCTACAATTTGCAGGTTTGGAAAACGTGGTTAGTGGTAACGGTGGGGTCTACAGATGGGTAACTCTGGGACCTCCTCCACCTCATCTTATAGAGGGGAGGCCTACACCTGCCAACAGGTGGGGCACTAATAACTGGAGCATTGGTAATACGAGTGTTTTCCCCGGTCACTCCCCATGGTAGGTGGTGGTGTAACCGTGTTTAACTACCAGGGGTTTTATGACACTATGTCAACATAGGTCAGCTGATAGCCATTGTGTATAGGTAATCGGTAGTCACCCTGGCGCCTCAACAAAATATTATAGAATACTCTGTAGCCAAAGTAATGCCACAAAGTAAAAATGTATATTCTAGTCATGAAAATGTAAATACAAGTTGGTGTAATAAAATGTATGTGTAGTTAGAATGATTGTTTTTGTATAAGTTGTAAAAGTTATAAAGGAAAAACAGAGGATGGAACCTCTACAAAAATGAGTATAATATACAGAAAGTCTGTAGTATTTTAATTTTGGTATTTGTGAATTACAATAAACAACAGACAAAGAGAGACAACTCTAGAACAATTTTTAATCACTTTGTGATTAAAGGAAGGACTTCAACATAGTTTAGAAAATACGTCAACAACTCTTGATCGTTGTTCTTCATCTCATTGTTATTCCTTCAGTATTAATATAGGGTCTTCTTCTATGAATATTGCAATTAATACATAATAGCTAATAAACGTTCTCTTTTTCAATATATTATAACAAATATATAAATGAATTTGCATTGCTATTGTGCATAATTATATTCACTTTTGTAAGTAAAGATTTAGAACGAAAGAACAAGTGGGGCAAACATGATATGAAAACATCACGGTAAAAATAATCATATCCAAACAAAATTCATGAGTGAATAGCACGAATAACAATTAAACTTGGAATTTAACTCAGGTACAACGGAATTTATTAAAAAGTTCCTACTCTGCAAGATGCATCTGTCCTGTCACTGGACTACGAAGAAGAAGAAATAAAAAAAGAGATTCCTTGCCGCTTTTTGCAATAGGAATAAACCTTATCAATCTCTTTAAAAGCACTACTCTTTTATGATTCTAAATGACACATTGCTCAAATCTAGATACAAAATAATTTATAAATATACTATAAACAATTCAAAATTGCTTACCTCTCACATTAACCTCATTGTAACAGTAAACAGTTACAGCAGTAATGATTATAGACAGCAAAGTATGAAAAATCGACATGCTGAATAAACCTGTTGATTCAAATGTTCGTCCGTCGATGTTTTAGATTTGAACATGAAACACAATATGAAAACGTAAATTGCGTGCAACCATGTTTTGATATTAGAATTAATATATCGCTCCATCTGTTGCATTATAATGTAATATGATCTTTTATATGACTATTCAGAATTTTTCAAATAAAAATAAAAAACAAACTAGAAGCTGATATTGATACTTGAAGTCGATATTTTCTCGTCTTTGAATTAAAAAAAATCATAAACCACTATAAATGCATAAAAAATCACCCTTCAAATCTTCATATAGGAGATGAATCTTTAGGATAAATAGTTTAGAGTTTTGTCTTACACATTTGCTTTAAGCCTTCTAACATTTAACTTCTAGGATTATAATGGATCTTCAAGAATTATCCGAATTAAGTTATATTGAACACTCAAACTCTAATGTTCAAGAATCTGGCAAAATGATTACCCAAAATAATATAAAATGACATAAGATGTCTTATACCCACATGTTATATGTGATTTTAGTTAAATATCATTTTTGAAAGGCGGTTTATAATTTTCTTACTATTTTCGAAATTGTCATTTGTGTCCCGATATGTCAATTATGACATATATGAAGAGTTTATGACGACATATTTAAATGATCTCTATGTAATTAAGTTCTGATACTCTAGTAGTAGATCTTTGATAACCTCTGTTGAGTTTATACGTAACTGTAGACTAGGGACGATTTTTACTCTACAAATTGCATAGACACCTGTCTAATGTAGAAAACCGTTTTTTGACCTCTTAGATAAGATCTCTTTTTTATGTCATTAAGCTGCTGTTTTTAATTGATATACATCCTACATCTTCTTGCGTTAATTTGTTATATAAGTGACCAGACTATGTCTATTTCCTCAAGTTAGTATTAGTCTCCAAAAAGATAAACAGTTGACAGCAAAAACACAAAACGTCATTATCAGAACAGCCAAACCGAGTAACGTTAACGTTACCTGAGGTAGCTGCAACTTTAGTTTTATTTCAATTACATATAATATACGCTCAAAGCAAAACCATACCCGTTTCTGAAAGGTGTCAACGTCCTGCTATCACTGATTTGAGCAGAGATCTTTCCTATATGTCGATTACGCCTCATTTATGATTAGATTATAGAACACAGCTTTGATTTATATCAATAACTAATGAAGTAAAAAGCCATCTAAAAAATCTAACAAATCCTATCATAAATTGACCAACAATCTCACTGCAAAATACACAAACAATACATACATTGAGAAAACCATACACACATCAGATTAGTTAAAATGGGTAGGAATAATATTGACCAATTTTACTTCACCAGATGCGCATTTAGACAATAAATGTATCGTTAGTGAAACACAAAAAAAAAAAGACCAACAAAACAAAAAAAAAAACCCCAAAAAACCCACAAAAAACCCCTATTACACATGGTGTACCGGTCGTGTAAAGTTGATAATATTTTGAGTAGTTTGTTCTGTATGCTTTCATGGAGTTTTGCCTCATTCAGTTAAGTCATCATTTAGGTAAGGTGTATGACAGTACTCTGTGTGCATTGTTTATCTTGTTATTATCGCTCAATCCTAGCTGCGGAACCTTAGTTCTTATAGTCCTTTTAATATTTTTGACAAGTTGCGGATCAAAGTTCAGTAGGCACTGTGGTTGCAGCTGAAGATGGTGTTGTATCAGTATCCAATTGTGGTGTGCTCAGACCTGAGGAAAATAGTTGAGAAGAAAAAACATAGTCCGCAATTTGTAAAAAAAAAAAAAGGACTATAACAGCGACGGTTCCGCAGCTAACTCAATCCTAGACTATATATTTCAGATTTTTGTTGACAACCCTTTTATTTGTTGTTAAATAAAAAAAAAACCCATCTTAAGCACTCTTCCAAGAAAAACTTTCGAAGTTTTTGTTATTTGTGATATATTTTCAAACAGATTGATTGGGCTCAGTGCATGGCATGATTCACTGGACTAAGTAGTTCATCAAAAGTGATCACAAGGGTTGGGAGTTCGAACCCGGTTCGTGCAAATTGCGTTCTACTTTCTTGGTTGACTAGAATTGCAAGTTTTCCTGCAGATGGTCGATGAATCTTCTCCGGGTTCTGCGGTTTCCTCCACCAATAAAAACTGGCCGCCATGAAATAGCCATGTGTGCTTTAAGTGGGGTTAAATACTTTTAAATTACATTGCACAAATATTTTTTTAACTTTACAAATGTTTTTAATTAAAAAAAAAAAAAAAAAGACACACACACAGACATATATTTATTTTCTCAAAATTTAGTGAATTATATTCTATCATATAAGAAATCAATAAGGACAATGCTGTTTGAAAAGGTATATCAGGGCTGTCTCTTGAATAGCAGAATATACACTTTTTAAAAGTTATAATGTGGACAATCTACTTATAATCTTTAGCTAAATAACCATGTTTTTCACGAATGAAACCTAAATGATGCACTATGTAATCGTTTTAGAAAAGTATGAATAGCTTTATAATGAAATTATTCACAATGGCCAGTTTTTAACGTCAATTTCCGCGACGATGAACAGGCATATCAATAAATGTTCAATTCTCCGAACCCAAATGTTAACTGTGAGAAGGTCATATATAAATAACTTTCAAATTTATATAGAATTATTTGAAGTTAATTAGTATAAATCTAATAATAAAAAAAGTCTAAATAGATAAACACATGTACCAACACAGATATGTTCTTATGGTTAAATAACAAAATGTTTAATACAATAATAATATGCTTATAATCTTGCATAAATGAAAAGTGAGATAAAAAAAATACCGAAATACTAGGAAAAATCAAAACGGAAAAAGAAGAAACGGACCTGACCATGATATCTCTTCGAATACAATTTTGGTATTCTTTTATTTTTATATAGAAATGTAAGTAGTTATGGAAATAGTTAATAATTCAAATTGAAGGAAATCATTTTCAGCTACTTGATGTTATAAGATGGTTTTGTAAAAATTATTTCTTAGTTTCTTTTTAAATTGATCTTCGTCGTTTTTTCTAGATTGATACGCTCTGTATTCGTTAGAAGTAAGGTTTTGAGGTAGTACGTACTTAGAAGCATCCTCGCTGGTATAAAGACATGAAGATGAAATATGATTGCCAATGAAAAGACCAAAGGACAAAACTGTTAACAATTACATGTCACTGTAAAGTTCTCTGTATAAAAACATGTGACACACTTGAAAAGAAATAAATATCGGCCCGATTTACGCTACCAAACTGAACAAAATCAAATATACCAGACAACCAATGATTACCGTTGAATTTCAGGTTCTGACTAACGACAGGCATATAAAGACAAGAGTATAACAAATGAACAAACCGTAAAAATCAGAATGAAATGAGTCATCTGATAGGTACTATGAAATCATCATCATTTGTCGTTAAGTTTTGTTTTCAACCGACCCTCATTGTCAATTTCTAAATGTAAGTCAAAATATGAGGCAGACTTAACTGTATCTGTTGTATCTTTTTTCTAAAGTTCGATAATATAGATGCGTTCAACATAGCGGAAAGTGAAGTTAAAGGATACTGATTCTGCTAACTTCTTATCTTTCTTCCTAAGAAGCTCCAGCATGAAGTCAGCCTCATATGAATAAAGGAACAAGTTTACAGGAAGAGGCGCTCAGTTAGTTCTAATGGGAATGCCAACTGTTTGTTGAAAAACACGGCCTCCCAACGCAACAAATATGTTGTCAATCAAGAAATCAAGCATCTTGATAATGTTAGTTTCTAAGAATTTTTGTTTGAATCAGAGTGATTATTAACAAAGTACGATTTATCCCTCCCAAAGACAAGATATTGCAAACAATACAATGTGATATCCCATTGTTACAAATCGTTACAAGTACAACCAAAGTCTAAATCAAATCTTTGTATCTAAGTATTTATTTCGTAAAGGTTTTAAGTAAATTATGGTAACGAAATCACCGATCTAATAATTCATCACGAATTTCACGTATCAAGGATACTTACGGAGCACCCGAGTTCATCCCTATTTTTGGTTGTTTTCGTATAGCTCAATCTTCAGTTTTCTGTGTAAATGTTTTGTTATCGTTTTTATTTTTACCTATGCTGTTGCCTGTTTTTATTTGACTTATGATTTGTTTTTGCCCGCTTGGTATATTCTCTCTGGGTCTGACAGATATACATAACGTAAATTGATATCTTACATGTTACTACAGACACGGAAATAGTTGTTTTAAGATTAAGTATAATGCTCTCCCGTAGAATTTGAAATATTTAGGGGGTAATTGTAATTGTAATCATTAATCAGCTGCAATCGATTACAATTTTTCAAGTAATCATTGTAATCATTAATCTGCCAAAAATCTGATTACATGTAATTTAATTTAATCAATTACTTTTCAAAGTACCTTGTAATCCTGTTTTCTTTTTGATTACATTCTGAAAAAGATGAAAAAAAATTCTCAAATTAAATGAACATTTTTATTATTCCTATTTAAAAATTATATAACTTGTTAAAATAATTTTTGTTTACTTTAAGCATTTTAGGATTTTATGAAATATGCATTTATCCTGCAATTGGGTGTCTAATCATACATTAACAGCCCTACAGATATCTCTAGCCTGTATTTGTATACTATACAGATATTGCTTTAAAGCTCCGCCAACTGCTGGACTATTACTTGTGTATTGCTTTTGACAAGTGTTTTATGAACTTTCGTGACCTCAAAATGTGCAATCGCATTCCAATGACGTATTGCTCCGTCTATGAGTGTTCCAGTATCCGATCCGCAACCAACCTTCTGCTCATAGACAAACATGAACAGCAGGATTAACTCTATTTTCTACATAGTGCGGTGACTGAGGGCAGAATGTTTTTAATTTAATCTCCCCACGAACACACATCTATATAATATATCATTCGAAAGAGGAAATCTTGTACTTTAACAATATGCCTGTCGTTAGGACCTGATATGGTCACATTTTTCTTTTTAATTGAGGTCAAAGGCCATCTTTACAAATCTGTGGAAATTTTGACATTTTTTTATTTCTGATCTCTATCTCTATACAAACGATACTGTTTTGGTTTTCGTAATGTTTGTTTTTATACATTAACATTAATCATAAATATATGTTTCTCAAAAAATTTCCCAAAACGACGTTTTATAAACAAAACTTAAAAAATCTAGTTTTCAACCCATAAAATGTATAGAGCACCTTAACCTGATGAATTATTTTGATCTCAGGTAAAAATCAAGTGTCATGAAATACAATACTTTAAAATTATTTTTTTAAACTAGCATATTGGGTGAGATATCAAGCCAGAAGCAATAGTACACTACAATCAAATATGACCACAAATAGAATTTGCAGATACTTTTGTTCTTTGATAGAAAACTCGTCGCTTCTGTTTTTTTTCTCACAATTATTGCTCCTTTCAAAGCATTACCTACTGTTGTGTATTTTACTCTGGTTAATGTCTATTACATGATCGGTTGTATACCCATAACACCTCCCTTTTTTCCGCTGGCAACGTACCACAGACTTCAAAAGGTATTCAATATAAAAATAAGAAGATTAAACAACTCTCTACAAAGGACCAACTGACACAGACATTACCAACTAAAGGTCACCGTGCGGCCTTCAATAATGAGTACAACACATACCGCATAGTCAGCTCTAAAGGTCCCAGAAATGACAAATATTAAACAATTTGAACGAAAAACAAACGGCCTGATTTATGTACAAAATAATGAATGAAAAACAAATATGATATACAGAAACAAACGGTAACCACTGAAAAACAGGCTCCCGACTTGGGACAGGCACATACAAAATGTGGCGGGATTAACTAGTTTGAAGGCGCGCCAACCCTTCTCCTAACATATGACAGTGGTGTAGCAGTACAACATCAGAACTAACTAAAAAAATCAAGCCTGATATCCATCATCTTCATTTCCATCAACCATCACAAGACGTGTATTAATATTTCTACACATTTCACTTGCCTGTACATGAAAGGTTATGGTCAAAGCAAACACATTCTTTTGAGCACACAGATTTGCCTTTACAATTACAGTTTCGATGTCTTTTATAAGTATACTAGCAGCGGAATGCAATATATTTTCCTTATTTGTGTCTATTACTGTTGACATTGAAGCCTGCATCTCAGAGATTTTGTGATCAGCTTTTAATTTACTAGCAGCTAATATGGCATGCCCAATAGTTATGTTGCTACTGAATATTATGTTAGACAAACACCCGAAACTAAGGGACAACAGTCCGATGATTGCCTGTCGTCATTAAATGTCAGGTTAGAAGCTTCCTCATTCTTAAAGGGGGAACAATTCTGTTTACATGGTTTACTGGTGTAACTTTTGTAGCATGAACGATGGTATACTGCATGCAAACTTTCAGTCGATATTTTATGGCATTTTTTTTTAATATTACTACGCGGGCCTCAAAGGGTTTTAAATCGAAAATAAATGCAATTAATTTAAGTTTTTTCTGTCTTTCGAAGCAAGAACAATGTACAAAATGATTGCAGGATGAAGACAATAGATATAGGAAGATGTGGTATGAGTGCCAATGAGACAACTCTCCATCCAAGTTACAATTTATAAAAGTAAACCATTATAGGTCAAGGTACGGTCTTCAACACGGAGCATTGGCTCACACCGAACAGCAAGCTATAAAGGGCCTCACAAAATTACTAGTGTAAAACCATTCAAACGGAAGAACCAACGGTCTAATCTATATAAAAAACGAGAAACGAGAAACACGTATGAACTACATAAACAGACGACAACTACTGTAATCAGATTCCTGACTTAGGACAGGTGCAAACATTTGCAGCGGGATTAAACGTTTTAATGGTACCAAACCTTCTCCCTTTTCTGAAACAATAGTATAACATCACAACATAGAAAAACACACTATAAAATATCAATTGGAAGGCTTAACTCAATCAAAAAACGTAAATTAACACACAATGAACGGATAAATTTGACCTGTGACACCTGAATGCAAATACACAGTTAATAAATAATTACAAGGGATAAATAATTAAAGTCAAAAGTAAATAAACAGGTTTAAACAAAGTTAAAGTATGATATCACTATGAAATTTCAAACAATTTATAGAAAATCATCACTTTTGAAGAAAACCTGCGTCATATTATACACAGGTAAATGAAAATAATTTTGTTGTTAAGTATACTTCTTCTTCTGTGTGTATAAAATCTTCCGTTTAGGAATACCAAGAAATATTTCTTTAATATCAATAAAACTAATCTAACACTTGGTACATATGGGGTGAATATCAACAATAAGAATATACAATTAGTGCTAGATAAAACTTCCTGTACAGGTCCAAGAACAGCATCTAAGAAAAAATGAAATAATTATGACGTTCATAGTACGAAGAAGTGGAAATTTGTAGTAATTAAATACCAAATAATCAAAGCTGGTATATACAATGTAGACAAGATCCATGTTAACATTAAATAACAAAAAAGCATTACAAATAGTATCAACAGGTCAAATTTAAAGAAAGTACGATTTGAGAGTACTCGCAGTTACTGACAGCTAGTTAAAAGCCAAAACAATTAATAATAAAAAATCATGCATCAGAGACTAAAATCAACTAAAATACATCCCAGGGATTTAGTATTTTAACGTCATGAACAGTCAAAGAAGACATGACTTGTGCAATGCCAAAAATAAATGTATCGACAGTTAGTAGGATAGTTAGGAGTGACTTCTTTATAGATAAAAATGAACGTGTGTGTGTCTCTATACATCCCGTTTGAAAAGAAAATACAAATTTAGTTATGTTTTAATTTGCTAATGACAAAATCGATAGGAGTGACTTCTTTATAGATAAAAATGAACGTGTGTGTGTCTCTATACATCCCGTTTGAAAAGAAAATACAAATTTAGTTATGTTTTAATTTGCTAATGACCAAATCGATATTAGTGCCAATGTAAACTATATTCAGAGATCTAATTACAACATTGGTACGATAACCCTTACTAATAAGTTTGTTTAAAGGTTCGATGAGTTTACACGGATCACATAATGATTTCCGCGCTTTAAGTACAATATAACCATAACATTTAGGATGTGAAATACCATTTTTAATAAGTTTTCTACAGGTACAGCCAAATTTACTAATCAAATCTTTGTATCTATGAAAGAATTTAGTAAAAGTTTTAAGTAATTTATGATAACGAAATCCCTGACTTAATAATTTACCAGTGATGCATTGATTACGTTCGTTAAAATCTATGACATCACTACACACACGGGCATACCGAACGAGTTGGGATATATAAACACCGTATGATGGAGCCAAAGGCACATCGCCGTCTAAAAAAGGAAAATTAACAATAGGGAATGAAAAATCGTCTTTTTTGTCGTAAATTTTAGTATGGAGTTTTCCTTTAGAAATTGAAATGTCTAAATCTAGAAAAGGACAACTGCTGCTGTTTATGTTAGATTTAGTTAAAGTTAGTTCTTTTGGGAAAATCTCGGTAGTATATTTAGAGAACTCTGGATTATTTAACGAAAAAATATCATCCAGATAACGGTAGGTATTGTTGAATGTATCAACCAAATGTAACAATGATGTGTCTTTACTGAGTTTGGTCATAAACTGAGATTCATAGCAATACAGGAATAAATCTGCTATTAAAGGGGCGCAGTTAGTGCCCATAGGAATACCTACTACCTGACGATACACTTTATCGCCGAAACGTACATATATATTATCTAGGAGAAAATTTAAAGCTTCAATCATATCCTCACATTTCCAGTAAGTGTATCTAGCATACTTTCCTTTTTCGTCACAGAAAAAGGCTTTAAACGAGTTACAGCAAATAAATTTACAATGAGATTTTTCGAAAGACCATTTTATTAAATATGAAAATTGTTTCTTTATCAGATTGTGTGGAAGTGTAGTGTAGAGAGTAGAAAAAATCATTACTGTCAACAGAACCTAAAGGACCATCAAAAGCATGTATTTTATCTAAAACCTCTAAAGAATTTTTAACTCCCCAAAAATAATTAATACCATTATTTTCATGAGCTTTATTCCAAAAGTTAATAACCAGTTCTTTGATAGTAGTAAGGGAGGTAGTAAGAAGCACTGATATATTAGTAGTAGAACACTTACTAGATGCGGAGATGAAACGGAATTTAAATGGTTTATGTGTAATTTCGGTAACCAGTACATGGTAGAGACTTTCAAATGTTCGGAAGAGACTTTAAGCTGGGTAGTGGCAGTGATATGCTTGTTAACGATTTGATAACTGTTTAGTGTCTTTAAATATCAGCTGTATTTGTACTCGGCTCGTAACAGGAGTAATAGCTCACTAAAGCTCGCATAACATCTGTTTCGTAGCTTCGTACAAATACATCTGATATTTAAAGACACTACACAGTTATTGTCTATATACATGTAATTTGATACAAAAAAAAACTGTTATTTTTAATGATTTGTTAATCTTCATGCATTAACATCATTCAAATGTTGTTTTTTTTTTAAATTCATTTTAATCAGATGTAATCATGATTAATTGTCAATGTAATCATTAATTTTATTAGTTACTGTAGGAAATAATGTAATTATTATTTTAATTTAATGGAACAATTCACAAAGTAATTGTAATCTAATTAATTACATCGAAAGTTATCAGACCCATCTCTGCTTGTACTACAGATGTATCGGATATATTGACAAAAATGAAGAAGCAACCAAATCATACAGTTAAAAAATATTAAAACTGGAATTATTTCATTCCCTGAAGAAATGTGAACTTTAGCCATGAACTTGCGTGACTTCATGGGGTATATTTCCATGGCCAACATTACGAAAGATTTATTCAGTGTATAAATCATTCGATTGCACAAAACATAATTTTATCACTGTTAAATATAAGGCAAATTGTATTTCTAGATCACTCCATATATAAATTTTCACCATGGATCACTAGATATTTATCTTGTTTATCATCCTATGATTGTTTGTATTATGTTGTTCTAAATATATTCCGTGTACTTCCATCCTGTCTTAGGACTGTTGTTTTATATTCATCCTTCTATTTCCAATTTGTAAATAAAATAACAAAATTCGCATTTTGTCTCTTTTTTTAGTTTACAAAATCATCATTTTTAGTTTATTTTTCTGATCATCATAACAGCTTTGATGACATTATAATCAGTCCCCCATCGCATTTTCGACTTTTTTAAATCGAGATTCAGGACAGCATAACTGCAGTTGTCATTCCACCAGGGTCCATATAAGGTTTTTCTAGCACACTTTTGAAAATTGTCTCTGTCCTTGGTGCTGAAGTAGTGACCGTTGTTGTAACTCATTTCATTTCCTTAAATAATAATGTTTCATCTACGTAATTACTACAAGTACCAATAATATGTTTTTAAATGATAATTTAACAATCTTTTTTCTTGCAAACACACACATACATACATACACTTTCGCGAATTTTTTTGTGGTTTTTACCGCAAATGCGATAGTTATGTCATGTGCTTGTCTGTTTAAAATTTATGATGTTTACTTCAGTTCTACTTTCACTTTAAATCTACATCTATTTCAATGACCATTGTGATAATGTATAAAATAATTATTTCTGTTCGCTGCTGCCGAACCAAGACCTATAGGCAGTCATTTAAAAAAAAAAACCTAAAATAAACACTACGTATGTTTGGGTTCATCAATAGCCAACTAACTGGAGACATATATTTAGTCGTCAGGTCAGTAATTCGTATTCCTAAATGAAACATTCTAAATGACTGTGGATTCGCATGGCAGGTGATGCATGCATAGCAGTAAACGCTTATCGACCCACCAGGTCTCTCTGTTTTTTGGGGTTTATTCGATTTTCTCAGTTTTTGTTCGTTACCTTGAATTGTATCTTATTAATTGATTGATGGGATTTGAAAGTCGATAGACTACTACTAGATGGGTTTTTATCATTGTTGAAGGCTTTACAGTTTCCTATTATTTCTTACATCCACTTCATGTAAACTTGGTGAATAGTTGTCTCTTGACAATCATACCACATCTTCTTATTTTTATATTAAATCCATTGTTTAGGAACACAGTCTGATTGACATGATTCGCAGGTAACTCGACAATACTTGTGAAACCGGATAGTAACAAATACCAAAACTTTTTTAGATAAACATTTTATCGGACTCTTAAAGGTCGCTGAACATGACCCCATATGGAATGTCTATTACCATGATTAAAATTGAGAATGGAAATGGGGAATGTGTCAAAGAGACAACAACCCCACCATAGAGCAGACAACAGCCGAAGGCCAACAATGGGTCTTCAATGCAGCGAGAAACTCCCGCACCCGGAGGCGTCCTTCAGCTGGCACCTAAACAAATATGTATACTAGTTCAGTGATAGTGGACGTCATACTAAACTCCAAATTATACACAGGAAACTAAAATTAAAAATGATACAAGACTAACAAAGGCCAGAGGCTCCTGACTTGGGACAGGCGCAAAAAATGCGGCGGGGTTAAACATGTTTTTTGAGATCTCAACCCTCCCCCTATACCTCTAGCCAATGTAGTAAAAACAAAAGCACAACAGTACGCACAGTAAAACTCAGTATAAGAGAAGTCCGAGTCCGATGTCAGAATAGGAAACAAAAGAAAATAAACAAAATGACAATAATACATAAATATTAACAGACTTCTAGCAGTTACTGACATGCCAGCTCCAGACCTCAATTAAACTGATTACATGTTTAACGGAACAAACTGAAAATCGGATTTTAATCAGATTTTCAAGAACATAAATTAGAGAAATGTAAGGATGGCGTGTGATTGGATTGAACTATTTCTCTGGAATGGTGATATGATACTTTTCAGTTATTTCTATTTACGATATTCTCTTTATACTGTTATTCTCGAAATGAAATTATAAATGTTTTTAAAATTTAAATTGTAATACTGATAATTCACTCCAATTATATTCGTTGTTTTTTTTTTCTAGTCTCTGTGAAGTATTTGAAACGAAAATTAAAGATACTGATTCCAGTGTCGGCGGCTTCAAATCCCTGAGATTAACAATTTTCAATTATTTGTGATCAGCTTAGTTTCAGAAGAACAACGAATGTTTTGTACGCAGATATAATACCTTTCCATGGAATTTATTCAACCCCACTCCTCTGTCATGGTCTATTGACGTTTAAGTTTATATGTAAATATATGTGATGACATAAGTTTAAACAACAACTTACGGTAAATACGTTTTTTTGGTTTGCACTTGAAGTAGCAATGGCAGATTTTTTTTTAAATTTGAAAGTGTTGCTATATAATTATTTGAACATTTTGCATGATACTATCATGATAACATGCTGTCGAGACACATATCTGTGTCAATAGTTTATTAAGTTTAGTGACTGCCTTGATTAGTACTGACGATTGTCCTATGGCACAACGTAACCTCCCATGGAATAATGCTTAAAAACAAGTATGGCCTGTGTTTATCTATTTACACCCTGGAATAACTATTACAGTACTAATGTCACTCCACCAGATGCTCATTTTGGCAGTTATGTTCGATGCCAAATATTTGAAGCCAAAACGTTACTACAAACATTTAAGAACTGATAAAACCAACGCGGACCAAAAGTTGCGACCAATTTTACATAAATGATTTTCAAAAATGTTTAACAACAATTTCATGTAATTTCATCATTATGACATCAATATTTTTATGTTAGTACATTACATGAAAATACGGAAATCTTTTTCGTCGACATAAGAATCATCGGTGGCGCTAGAATCAAAATGGTTGGAAGGCCAATGCAAAAACAAAGTTAAAAAGAATTGAAATCAAAATATTTCAAAGAGTTGTGCCGAATACTTTTGTAATCTGTGTCTGAATGTAGAAAAACCTTCGGGTCTCGAAACATTTGATAAACAGTAAATTAACATAAAATGCTTATATGAATGAGATCTCACGTCAACACAAAAGTTTAAATTCCAGTCGATTTTATTCAAAATCAAATTCTTAGGCTTAGGAGGTAAACAAAACTTTAAGTTTCAGCGTAAAATTTTAATTATAGGATAACAACAATATTCGTACATTGCAATAAAATCAATTTGTATTATCACGAAACAAAAGAAAAGCTCGCCGTGCTTCGCTTTTACTCCTTTTGCTACAGGTCGTACAAGTTATATCATATTTGCAAACGAATACCGTATATTTGTTTGATGGTTAGCTTTCATCATTATTGTTTTATTTTAGTATATCTTAATAACAAACAAAAAAAGGGTTTCCCTTGTATTAGTTTAATTTCATTTACTATTCAGTTATTGATTGACATAATATGCTTCGTCGGAAAAGCAGCCCGCCAATGTGTATGTTAACAATGCAAACCTATATTGAAATATAAGCAAATTAGAAATATTGATTAATTTTTTGTTCGAACGTAAAAATCGCCTCTAACAATCTTGTTTTAAACATTAGAGCAACACGTAAAGACCGCAACATCAAACAAGGATGAATGCACAGTTAAAAAAATTTTAGTACCTTTTTTACCGATGCTGCGAAGAATCAAACATTTGTATCATGACAGTATCCTATTATATCCTCATAATTGGGTTGCTGGTTTCATGTATATATTTCTTATTATAAGTCAAGTACTAAATTTATAATTTTAACGTATTTCCGCTAAATATAACGTTGCAGATAGAGACAGAAAGAATAAAATCTGATTTTGAAACTGTATTGAATGCGTTGATATAATGAACCAAATTTTTTATCAATTAGGAGTAATCTTTTGATTCCTCGAATCCATTCAAAATAGAAAAGATTAGCTGGCCTTCAATTACAATTTTTGGTTTTCAAGACATAGCATTCAATGTTGTTTTTTTTTCAAATTACATCCAACCAATGAGTAAAATCAGAAAATATTCTGATTTATACAAATCTGCAAATTTGTATTTAACAGGTTAACATGACAATTGGTGTTTTGTAGGTGCTGAATTGATTTAAAGGCAAACCTTTAAAGCAAATCATTTATTATATATTCCAACCTTTAAGTGAACACCCATTGCAAAAGACATAGAATGAGAAATAATTCTAAACGAGCTGAATTTAAAAAGGCTGAGTGAATATCTGAAATTTTCATGTGGCAACAAAGTGGCAAATAAGACTATCATTAACAAACGTCAGTTTTCAAATACCTGCAGTTCCTGTGTAATCACCAATAGTTAACTTGTACTTTGAATTTTCATCACCAACAACAAACGTCTTATAAACTGCATACGTTTTTCGGTTCTGGGTATCCACAAGGTCTACTCTCAGTTCGTATCTACCACTTGATGTCAGAATGTTCAAATACTTGTTACCTATTTCGTAAAACTACTGATGTTAAAATTCTATAATTTAAGTGTTCAGTGGAAGAGTTCACTTTGAACTTGTACCTACATAGTATCCAAATAATTGGTCGTATTAGTCCATATGCTGCTTTAATGAAAGAACAAACAAGAGCCTAATTGGGATTTTTAGTAGAACCTTTCTATATGTAGTTACAGACGACAGTGAAGCAAACAGCAACTTATCATAGCTTTCAAGTGAAAGAATAAATATGTCTACCACAAAAACTTTGGAAAACTCATTTAGAATCATTTCACTATTTACAATTAAAAAAATTAATGCATGTAGCATACGGAGTTTGCATATACTGTACCTTTAAATGTGCAAAATGTGTTTATATGTACAAAGACGTCTGATTAACAAATAAACCTTTAATGATCAAATGTGACAATGATAAAAAGTTTGTTTTTCATGGACTATATTTGTAACATACGAAATTGGTGAGAGAAAAAAATCCATGAATATAATGACATTCCTTCCCTCTCATTGTTAATGATCTACAAAATGTTCTAAAAAATATTAAGACCGATCGGTGAATCGATTATGGTATGAATACAAAATAAGAACACAAATATGGTAATTATATATTTCTTAAAGTTTTAAATTCGTAATGTAAAAACTTGAGCGAAATTAAGTTTCGTGTTTAATCAAGCTGTATAGTTTATAGTTGTTAACTTCTGTGTCATTTGGTCTTTGGTGGAGAGTTGTTTCATTGGCAATCATATCACATATTCTTATTTTTAGATGTAATAAAATTACAATTCTAATTTGTATACGATATTCAAAATAAAAGTAGGATAATGTGATATGATTTCAAATGTGTTTGATAAACGTTTTGGAATCAAACTATATATATCAATCATGAGCAACCTTAAGTTTATTGCAACTAAAATTTTTAGTTACAAACACGTGTTGCAGGATCTCAATATTGACGACTTCAAGTCTAAACCTCCTGATTGCACCTGTGCTAGTTCCCCATTAATATATAATCCGGCTGGCCACGTTATTACCGGTGACCTAAACATTGTCAATAACACTTCTCTGCGAAATGTGTTATGCAAAGGTCCGAAATATCGTGAGCTTAAATACATCAACTGGAAACACAACCTCAAAATATTGATGGATTCATTCGAGGATTATGCCAGGCAAAGGGCTAAACGCGAGAAAAAAGACGCAGATACTCTTTTCGAATGGATTAAGGCTGTGAGGTCGTTGAAACAAATCAGAATTAAGAAACTGAATTGGTCTATTCATACCCATGCTATATCAATCTTTAAAGACCCAAATGTTGCAAAACACTTGTCCTACATCCATGACAAATATGCTGTTGTCCCCGCAGACAAAACCCCAAACAACATTGTTTTGTGTGTGAATCACATTATATAAACTGCTTGATAAATAAATTAGTTATTGACAATTCACTTGGAAACTCAACATATATCCCAACGACACTTACTAAAGAGAAAATCCTGGATAATCATAGGTCTGTTCTATGTTCCTTAGGAATTTCAACCAAAGATGAAGAACTGGATCTTCCTTCACTTTTGAATACCTAAACTACATAAGTGTCTTTACAAACAACGGTAACTTGCTGGGTCTTCCAAGTGCTCCACGAAACCTCTTTCTAAATTATTAACATCAATTTTATCAGCAATCAAAGCCGGACTTCAAAGTTATTGTGAAACTACCTATTCTAGAGGTGGCGTGATTCATATGTGGATACTAAAAAATTCAAAAGATCTTTTAGAGTTCATACAATCTAAGACTCTTTCATCTTGCATTAATATTAAAACACTTTACACAAGTATTCCCCATTCCAAACTAAAAGACAAATTGAAAGAGTTGGTCCTGCTTTGTCTCATAAAATCAAATGGCCAACGTAGATACAAGTATCTTGTCTTAGGGAGGGATAAATCCTATTTTGTTAAAAATCACTCTGATTCAAACAAAATATTCTCTGAAACTGACATTATCAAGATGATTGATTTCTTGAGTGACGACATATTTGTGACGATAGGAGATCATGTTTTTCAACAAACAATCGGCATTCCCATAGGAACAAACCGTGCCACTCTGCTTACCGACTTGTTCCTTTATTCATATGAGGCTGACTTCATACAGGAACTTCTTAGGAAGAAAGAAAAGAAGTTAGCAGTATCCTTTAACTTTACTTTCCGCTATATAGATGATGTTCTCTCACTAAATAATTCAAAATTTGGTGACTATGTTGAACGCATTTATCCCATCGAACTTGAGATAAAGAATATAACAGATACAGTTAGGTCTGCCTCATATCTTGACTTACATCTAAACATTGACAATGAGGGTCGGTTGAAAACAAAACTTTACGACAAAAGAGATGATTTAAGCTTCCCAATTGTGAACATTCCATTTCTATGTAGCAATATTCTAGCAGAGCCTACATACGGAGTATATATCTCCCAGTTGATACGATATTCCAGGGCTTGTATTTCCTCCTATCATGATTTCCTTGATAGAGGGTTGCTGCTCACAAGGAAGCTATTTAACCAAGAGTTCCAAGTGGTGAAGATAAAAGCAACCCTTTGTAAGTTTCAGGATCTGCTTACCCTTCCGGAGCAGCAGAGATTAACCCCAGTTTTAGGTGGGGTTCGTGTTGTTCAGTCTTTAGTTTTCTATGTTGTGTTTTGTGTACTATTGTTTGTCTGTTGGTCTTTTTCTTTTTTAGCCATAACGTTGTCAGTTTATTTTCGATTTGTGAGTTTGAATGTCCCTCTGGTATCTTTCTCGTCTCTTTTATTGTTTGATGATTCGTACAAATCCAACAGAGTATTAAAATTTAATTTCAAGGCAAACTGACCTCAAATGACGACCTGTACAGAAAGCTATTTTATAGTTAAATGACTCCAAAAAGAAATGTCTAAGATTTTAGATAATTTTTGTTTCTCTTGAAATATAACCTTTCATATTGCTACATGACACAGAATAAATATTCGAAGCAGGAATCAAAACAGCCGAGGGATACTAAGATGTGCATGTATCTAATACATAACAGCCGATATTTCAAATTTAATCTATATTTTAGATATCAAATTTGTTTTCATAAAGACGCCACATTTTCTGGCAGGTAGTATCCGCATGTCACCTACATATAGATGTTAAATTGGTTAGTAAAATAACTACTAAACGATTACTTACCAAGCCAGTATTCTTTTTCCACATCACCAAACCCTTCCTTATATTCGTCCCACGTTCTATCAAAGTTTGTAGACCCATCGATTCTTCTTTGAATTACCTACAAAAACATAAGTATATGTTTCCTGTATAATTCAGTTGTTCAATTATGGACCACATAAAGCAACAATCATATATTGCTTAGAATCCTTGTTTTATTTGGTCCTATTTTTATTATATCAGCTATTTAACGTTTACATTAGCTTCAAATATTTTGGCATCGAGCATCACTGACGAAATATTATTCACCAAAATGCGCATTTGGCGCGTTCAAATTGGTTCGTATAAAGTTGTAAAACACCTTTCTGACACCGTAGAACAGTTTCTGATTTAAACGGTTCTTCCTTAGAACGGTTTAGGACAGATTTAACCCTAAAACAGTTTGGAACATTTTGAACCTTAAAGAGTTTGAACAGTTTTACCCAAGAACATATTTGGAAATTTGTACAGAACTGATTCTGACAGTTTCACCAAAGAACCGATGTTGCACATTCTACCCTGGAAGAGATCCTGACAGCTATACCTATATGAATTACATGTAACCATACATCTAAGACTGTTTTAATATCTTAGCTCTTTATCTAAAATATGACTTAAAGGGAAATTCCAGCAAATCCCCATGTTCTTAATCACGACCAGAAAACTGCTTAAATTTACGTCCTTTAGAACAGTTCTATCCTTAAACAGGTTCTGGCAGTTTTACCTTTAACTCATTTGGACATTTCTAATCTAGACCCGTATGTCCCCTTTGGTCATATAGTCCCTAACATTGCTCGTATTTGTACATCCCGGGCTTTCAAATGTTTGGGTTTGAGCGCTTTTTTTTAAGGTTGACCCAGAGAAGAGATTTGGACACCCAAAATTTGTAAGGAATTGTCTTCGTCTGCCCTAAAACTTATCATGACAGTTTTACCCTGGACCCGTTTTGGACGTTCTACCCTTAAGAACAATTCTACTGCAGAACTGTTCTTAGGTAGAACTGTTTAGACCAGTTCTATTACTTATCTGATAGTTCTCAATAACAATAGTCTGTGGTAAACTAAAGAAGACAATCTGAAGAGAGGTCAAATGAAAATGTTTCTAAGATTTGACCTCTTCCTCTATCCTTTCATACTTTCGTAGTACAAATGAAGATATATGTAGTGACTAATGTGAGTGTATATTTTTATTAAATATCTTTGTGTGCAAAGGATCAGGATATACAATTCGAAGTAAAACAACGGCAAAATTGATGGAACAATGTATAAGACCGAATTCAATATGAATTTCTACTATCCTTAACTCACTGCAAAAATACAACGAAACATATCATACCTTTTCATTTCTTTTATTATTACCTGCTAAAAGCAACACAAGTACAATATATTGTCATTGCAAACATCCATTCGTGACTTCTAAATACACTTTTAGGTTTATTAATACCATATAGCAAGATATAAAACAAAAAACTGATATATTTTAAAGATAATACAATGTACAATATACGCAGCCTCAATTTGTAATGAATTATGTATTTATGTTATATCCTTATTGTCTATTAGCTCTATAAGATTACTAAACATGTATTAAAGACTTTTGTAAAGTTTTAGATGGGCGGATCCACTTATTTTTCTTCCAATTAAGTGGCATTGTATATGGCATGAGTTAATTTCTCTCCAAAATAGGAAAATACTAAGTATAAATGTACCGATTATCAGGTTGTCTGCATGTTGATATTGCAAAATAACACCTGCGAGACACAATATGAAGCTTTTTGTCGGATGAGCGCAACGAACGAGTTTAAAAAGGTTTCATGAATATGCAGATAACCAGATAATCGATTTATCGGGTTGTATTTGCGTATTTGTATGATAGAAACAAGTGTTTTCTCTGTTTCACCAAGAACCCGGAAGATAACTTGATAAGATCGGGTCAAACTTATCAACGTCGGTTCATTCATTATGACGTCGGTAATATGCCCGGGTCGAAGTTATCAAGGCCTGTGCAACGTATTTGACGTCACAAATCCGTGATATGCAATTTTATTAAGAGCTGAGCAGAGTGATACAGACAGTGGGACGACCGATAAGATGTTTAATTATATTAATACGTGACAAGTCCTCTATAATAAGGTCAGTAATTTTAAGACTAATTACAAAATGTATTAATATCTGAGTCGAAATTGTCAAGTTTACTAACATTTTAGCTATTTTACAAATATTTATTTGTCGTTATTCAATGCTGGTGAGACATTTTCTTTTGCATACATTTAGATCTGTTTAGTCAATACTTCGGGCTTTAATCAACTTTGCTTCAACATATATAACAGCTTTTAAAACATACTCCAAAAGGACACTACATAATAATTATCTAAATTGACTGTACAAGATCTGTCCTAAAGTTCAATGATATAACATAAAAACATACAGTCCATCCTCCGCCATCAGTGGTCATATCACAGTAAGTCTTGGTTCCATCGACATTATCCGGGTATATGGTATAAACTCCACTTTTTGGTTTTAATTGGTTTTCTCTCGCGTAGCCACAGTCTTTGTACTTTAGGGGAGCAAGTGCATCTGGAAAAAATATTTTCAATCGGTTTCTTTTGTTCAACATTTTTGTATATATTGTAATTTTATTGTTGTCTCTGAAATTTGAGGTATCTAATTAAGAGAAAGACAAAACTAAAAATATATATTCCATTTATTTTTGATTCCTCCCAGAACTTTTTTAGTATTGTAAATAATTGTACTATCATGACTATAGCATGTAAATACTCCAATACTATAATAACAGGAATAACAGTTATAATCGAAACAAATAAAAGTATAATTCATTTACTAATATCAAGAAGATTTCAATTATAATGTAAAAATATGGGTCCTTAAACACAATATCGCACTCCTCATAATCAATAATTAGTACAGGATACGAAATCAAATATAATGCATCATTTACAAATTTTGAAATTATCTCTTTTATCACAAGTTTTATATCTTAATGTATCAAACCAATTAGAGCATTTATCTTAGAGTAACACCAACATGACCAAAAAGTGGGACACTGTTTTCTAATTTTACCATGCTAGAAACAGAAACAGGTAGTTGTTCCATTTACAATGTACAATCCACAATTGATTGATACCTATGGTAGAACATACACCATTACAATATGTGAGATAACCCATTGAACTTTAGAGATAAAAATAGCTAGAAAAGAATTTATTTAGTCGAGCATCTTAAAGATTGTAAATTTTATGGATTTCTTTAGATTAAAGGAGATAATTTTCAAATATACACGAAAGTCACTGGCACGTTGATTACACAAATAAGGTATCAATTTTTTAATGCCCGTCCGCCCATCCTCTCTAGAACATGTGTAGAAGACTTTGAATGTTTTTTTCCAGAAATTAGTGCTTTAGCAGTACATAATCTTGGAACATCAAATATTTAAAATTGTTACAACAATGGATGTGTAATGGTCTATGGCTAAGCTAGGCTGTACTTAAATTTAATTTTGGACTTCAAATAAAATTGAGAATAGAAATGGGGAATATGTCAAACAGACACATGTTTTAATTCTTCTAGATATGACCTTAATAACCCTCTAAGTACATGCACATGCGTATGCTAGCAGATTACTCAAATCAGCAATAAGATGTACTAAGTAAGTGTTAGATGTTTTGTTTTGGCTTGGAGACATTTAATGTGGTCTTGTATTATATTGCTGAAGGGGTCATCATAGTGTTTGACAAGGAACGCCAATTTATCTTTTCAAAAGTCCAATTCGTCCAAATATCAAATCATTCCTTATTGAATTTTTCGCCGCAATATAGCCTTTTGCAATGATGCAGCGTAAAGCAATTTGAATCAATTACTTTACTGATGATAACCGACTTTTCATATAACCTATACATAGGGTATCTTTGGATTATACACTTCTTACTTACCCACAAAAACTCAACATAATATTTCAAACGGTAAAATTGTCGAAAATGTTATTCTTGTAGAAGTATATCGCTATCAATTACATCATAAAATGTTGGCAGGACTCGAACGATTTATTTTCCTTACTATCAATGTTTGAAAATTTTCATGCATTATCTGAAATTTAACCTGATTTGCTGCCTGTCCAATAACTTTAACCACAATTGAAAATACAGTCAACATATAAAACAAAGTTATTTTAGATCCTTCTTTAAAATTACCCATTAAAGCAGAATTATGTCTATTTCTATCGAAAGCCAGTGTAAAGACACACTTGAATGGACACCAAAAGATGATTTTACCTGGTCTTATAGACATCCCAAAAATTGTCATATTCAGTAAACATTACCTATTTCACAGATGATATCGGATATGTTACTTATGTCGTAACTACAATACCCTTCCCTTTTCACGAATGTGACTTACCGAATTAGATTATTTACCGGATTTGTAATAACATAAGCAACACGACGGGTGCCACATGTGGAGCAGGATCTGCTTACCCTTCCGGAGCACCTGAGACCACCCCCAGTGTTTGGTGGGGTTCGTGTTGCTTAGTCTTTAGTTTTCTATGTTGTGTCATCTGTACTAGTATTTGTCTGTTTGTCTTTATATTTTTGGCCATGGGGTTGTTAGTTTGTTTTCGATCTGTGAGTTTGACTGTCCCTCTGGTATCTTTCGTCCCTCTTTTGCAATGGTGAGTTTCGATTAGCAATCATGTAGTTGTTCTATGTCATTTGGTCGATCTCTGGTGGAAAGTTGTCTCATTGACAATCATACCACATCTTCCTATCTTTATATGTATACGCATCACCATCTTCTTTGATATTCAACAAAAGTAATTGAACACTATAAGGTATTGGGAAAATCTGGATTCAAAATATATTTTTGTCATCTGCTTGACCCCAATATTTTTTTCATCAAATTGGGGATCAGAATATTTTTTTAGGAAAAAACCATAACTCCCCCCCCCTTTTTGAAGTTAAATGGTCGTTCCCCCAGTACATATAATAAGTATGTTCCTAGTAAGAAGCCTAATTCTAGGCACATCACGATTTACTCGCATAGTGATTTGCAAATAAACATTTGTAAAGATATGTAGTAAAACAGATGAAATCATACTATATTTATAAAAAAAAATGAACAAATTGAATGTAATCATTTTCGTTTCAAATATGTAAAATAGCCAATAATAATCCAAAAATAAACGGGAAAACCCGCTATTATTACTAGAATATCCACAGTAACATACAAAATAAGAAAAAACGGAAAAACTAAAGAGCAGAGACAACAAGGGAATACAGAGATTCGAACCTAAACCGACAAGTCTCTACCTTTAACACATTGATCTTAACCATGCTAAGCTCGCAGCTACCAACTTATACTATACGATTGCCTAGTATGTATATATAAAGGTATAAGCCCTGTGTGTCCGTTGTTACGATATGTATCATATGTTCATTTATATATATAAAATATACTTCTAAATTGCAACCCATTAGTAGCCGAGAGGTTTCGTCGATGTGTTGCATGATGTCAGTCACATACAACAGATTTCAAAAAGGGGTTCGATTCCCATATAAATTACAAAAATTACAGGTAAGTTTTTGAATTAATTCCATTAGTGGACAGAAATCAGTAAATTAGCCAATATAAACTTAATGAAATTAGGCACACAAAGGAAACAATTGAATATTATTTGGTGAGTCCATTTCAGCGACAAATTTTGGAAGCGTTAATTCTAAAAAAAGAATCCACGGTAAATGAATAGACTGACGTCACGACAATGGTTTAAATAGGTAGTAGGTGTGCGCTTTAACTCGCACCGGGTGTTCCTTACTATCAAAAATAAATTTCCCCCAAGTAATTCAAGAGGTTAACGATATGAAGTCGACGCTCCTGTTTTGTAACAGCCAGCCTTTCTTTGTTTTCAAGGATTAAAATTAGGATTATTCGACTCCTTTTACCTGCTCTGTAAATTCTACTTTTTTGTTTGTTCAAATTTTTCTCGTTTTGTCTATGCTTCGAATGTTTGCATTAGACGTTGATCAAACTAAAATCAATGTTCAATCATAAGATTTTTTTTTTAGATTTCAGTTCAGTTTGCGAATTTTCAGTTGATTTATTTTGATATGCTTTCAAACTGACTCGCAGTTAATATGGATACTACATATACATTTAGATCAGTCTTTTACGTCGAAATGCGCATATGATACAGAAAACTAGCACCGTTTGTATCATGATACCCTGACTTTCACTTCAAAAGTCATTGGCACGTAAATCCTGTTTCAAATTATATATACATCTATTTACCTGTACCAAGTAAGACTATTTGGACTGTGTGTCGTCCGTTTTCATTTTTCTATTAGTCTTTTTTTAGGAGTCGATTAGTGATCGTTTGTATGGTCTGGTGTACTGTCCAATATGTTTGCTTTTCCCTGTAATCCTATTTATGTAATTTTAGATAAATAATATTTCAAATGACCTTACCATTCAGTGTTTCCATCAAATTGGTTTTCCATTCTTCTAAATCCTTTTTTGAGTTTGCAATTCATCTTCAATATTTCGTGATAAATTGCGTGAAAAATTTGCAAATTGAGTTTTCAAATCATTTGCAAGATCTATTATTTGTTGGTTGTTGGTGTCACGTGATACTTGAAGCTTGGATAAATACTCCGATAACATTGCTAAGTTTAGGCTTTCCTGCTTTCGTTGAAATCCGCTCATCAAATCTGTCATTTTCTCATTAAAGTTTGCTTCAGATGCAGTTAAATTTTTATAAACTTCAGACATTTCTTCTTGAACTTTTCCATCTTTGGCATGGAGATTTTGAATAATATCAGATATTTTCATGTCATATCCTTCCTGTGTCTTCTTCATTTTGGTTGAGTAATCCTTTACATTGTAGTCTTTAAATTGTTTTGTTCACTTTACCATGTCTTTAATATCCTTTGAAAAAATTAATTGAATATCATCACTTATGTAAGATTTTAACTGTTTGTTCATTGAGGTTACATCCAGTTCCGCTACGAGTGGGCTCTAAGTTCGTTTGACACCAGCGGCATTCGTATTTCCTGGCATTCTGAACTAGACTTCAAACAGGGGTTACCATTTTGTAATCCAATTATTTTTTCCATAACACTAATTGTAATTCCGTTATTTCCTATCTTATTACAATTAAATAACACCTGTAGTTTCGGAAATAATACTGCTTTTCTTCAGAATTTGAGTAAAAATGCAAATTATCTAGATTACCGACTTATAAACAGTACAATATTGGCATATACACAAAATTACAACAACGTAATTTATCTAATGACAACTTGAATATTTCTGTAGACCACCTGGAAAAATGACAAAATGCCTTCATGCTGTCGTCATCAGTCGTAATAAATGACTGCCAACTTTTCTAATAATTTCGGGAAGTCTTCTTTGATATAGATATATGACAATCATATTTTACGTGATGCAGTGAAACATGTCTAAACCGAACTTCTTCGGTACTTAAGATTTTGATTGGTTTTGACAGACGTCCGATTTTTTCACAAAACATAACATTTGATATGACTGGACTTAAGAACAAGTTTGGTTTAGACAGGTTTTCGGTTTATGCAAAATTCGGTTTGGACAGGTTTCACTGTATAAGATTGTAGAGTTTTCATGCAGTTTTCGGTTTTGTTTTTGTGTAAACTGGTCAGTAACTATAGTTGGGTTCAGTTCTAACCTCTCGGACCTTTCAGAATAGTATGTCATAGAATTGTTCAAAGCAGTTGTAGACCAGTTCTAAATAGACTTATTATAGATACCAGGATTAATATTGTGTTCACCGGACGCGCTCTTTTGTCTTCAAAAGACTCAACAGTGAAGCTCTTATAGGAAAAGTTGAAGTTCTAGGTAAGACCTACCAGAATGGGTCCTAGGTTAGAAATTTTGCAATTATTCTATGGTAAGACTGTCAGGATCCAGAATAGAAATGCCCAAATGTGTTCTCAAATAAAACTGAAATGTCATAATTTGTTCTAGGGTAGAACTGTCATAATCTGTTCTAGAGTACAACAGTCTGTCAATGACGTAAATTTATAGCAGTTATATGATCGTGATTTAGAGCACGGCCAGTTAACTAGCATTTCCTTTGTAAGTTTTTTTTTCAATACGAAGGAATACATAGTAAAAACATTTAGTCTTTGATATATTAGTTCTTTTATATCTCCAAGTTTATAATTAGTTTTTGATCGAAAAAATGTTTATTTGTAAACCGTTATGCTAAAGAACTATCTCAGGGTAATATAAGTCGCATATTTCCGTACTTATTATCTAAATTAGGGGTAATACATTGTCCTTAGACAACTATACTGGTCGACGAGCACTTTAGGGGATGTTTATTGCAGGTGAAATATTTTGATAACATTTTATTGGTACTGTTTGTTACACCCGACTTAACTTAACATTATATAATCTAATGTTATGATGCATTATGTGGTGTAGTATTAATTGGTAAATGTTGACATGTGCTAATATTTACAACAAATATCCAAAAATAATAATTATAAAAATCTAAAAATGAAATGAACAATACTAAATGTGAAAAGTAACAACGAGATCATAGAATATTTTGTTTAAAGTAGAATAGATAAAAGAAAAAGAAATAGACTAATGCTTATAAAAGAAAAACAGAAAAAGCCCCCAAAAATATAGATAAATAAATAAATGAAATAAGATAAAAGATAAATAAAACTAATAAGATACATAGAGAAAATGGTATTAATGTTTCATTCCAATTCGGGATTGAAATTCCCTTTTATGACGAACACGTCAATTAAATATAAGTGAACTGTTCGCCAAAAGTTTGTCTGTAGTTCTTCGATAAATTTTGAAATACTTCTTATATACTAACATACTTAAATCACTACTAAACAACCATATATGAAATCTGCGCACATATGAAATATCAATGATTTTCATTAATTTTGATACCAGTTTATACTAAAATATCGCTTTATGATAAAAATAGCGATACTAGATCCGTTATAACCTGTTTATTTTCCAAAAGAATGGAGTCGACTGTCCAAAAAGATTGATAAATGTCAAAAAGTTTAGCAAGTTTGTTTTATCTAGATCATATGATGTTACAGTAGTTTTGTTTTTCTTTATGGTAAACACGATATTCATTTCTTCACTGTAGATATATGTGTACAATTTTCTGAATGTCTTTATTGTACCCTCAAATGTCTTGGATATGGTGTCTCATAACAACCCTTTCATTTACCCTTTCCGAAAAAAAATATAACAAAACTCGCATCTAGTGTTTATGTTAATTGTTTATTTACAGAAATGTCTTTTAGTTGATTTTTCTGATCTTCATTGCAGCTTCCATGAAATCATAAGCATACCATCTCATTTTTGTTTTTTTTAGGTGAAAGATTCAGGTAAACATAACTGCAGGTGTTGTGCCACCAGGGCCCACTATGAGCAGCACAGTTTGAACTAGAGGAATCATTGTCTCTGTCCTTGGTGGAGAAGGATTTACCATTGTTGTAATTCATTCTATTTTCTACAATTATCTATTTTTTCAAACGACTACTATGCAATCAATAATAATTTTTGCACATACACAAAATTTCGTGAAAAAATAAATAAGCATGATTCTTTTTGCAAATCTGATAGTTAAGTCATAGGCTTTGCCAGTGAGAATTTATGAAGTTTCCTCAGGTTCTCTATCATTTTGATACTCAATGTATTTTAATTTCCGTCAAGGTAATTTATGAAAAATTCATTTCGTGCAGCATGTTTGCTGCTACCAATTCAAGACTTATAAACAAATGTGTATTGAAAAATGGAATGAAACATCTACATAATTATGAGACCAATAGCCAAAAAGAACACGCATTAAATACACATAAACATAAAGGAAAATGAGCTTCAGCTTCTCAAGAAAAGATTTAAAACCAAATAAAAGTGACAATTTTTATATCGATTTCATTTCTTGGTTTGAAATTCAGGAAACTTAATAAATTCTGCAAATCTTAAAAAACCTAAGGGTTTCCCGATTGTGAAATTAAGACTGAGTGTGAAATCTAATGGCGGATGATGCATCCAAAACAGGAGACGCTTATCCTGTCGACACAGCCGGTCGATTTTCTTTTTGACTTCATGCGATTCCCTCAATTTTTATGTGATACCTTGATTTGTCACTTGTAAATTGAATTACGACATTTGAACATCGGTAAACTTCTATTGCCTTGATTAAACAGTTTTCAGATTTTTTTAGACAGTGTTCACGAACATAATCTGATTGATATTCCTTTTTTTTGTCAGATCTGAAAATAAGCAATAACATATAAATCATGAATAAAACAATATGGAGGAATCTTCAAAATTCATTCGGTGCATAAACTCGGCACCACTTCATAACATTATTCAGTTAGACACAGCAAATTTCATAACCATATTCGGAAATACTTTCCAGTTTGCCCGACACTGTTTTATATAGTCCATAATAAGCTATACCGAACCTTTTTTGGCAAAGATTTCAATTGGATGCTAAAACGTCAATGAGCATGGCCTCTTATTGGATGTTTTCAGATCAAACACGTTTAACTGAGTAAGCTGAAAGATTTGATTTATATATAACATTCAGGAAAATGAATTGGAGAAATGTATGGATGACCTACTGCTTGTATTTAACTCTTCAGTGAAACAGTAAAATGGTACTTTTCAAGTTACAATATTACAAGATCTTTTGACATTTATATATATGTCTGTTATATATCCATGTATGGATTGGCCTTCAATCGAATTATTAAGACAAAATATACAGGATTCTAAAGAAGAAGACCCAAAAGAGACAAGTATTGTTGATTCCTATTCCAATATCAAAGGTTAAATAAGAAAATATTCTGATTTAAAAAATCTGAAAAATCAATTTTTATCTTGGTTTTTATTTTTTTTTTAAACAAAGAAAATAATTTCTATTGACCTTTATTTGAGCACCCATGGCAAAAGACAAAGAATAAGAGATCATTTGGAGGAAGTTGGGTTGAAAACAATCTGAATGAATATGTGAAATTGTCCTAAAGCAGCAACAAAGTTGCTTTTACATAAACATACGTCTACATCAACATACCTGCAGTTCCTGTGTAATCACAAAAAGTTAACTTGAACTTTGAATTTTCATCACCAACAACAAACGTCTTATAAACTGCATACGTCTTTTTATTATTGGTATCAACCAAGTCCACTCTCAGTTCGTATTTACCACTGGTTGTCAGCATGTTCAAATATTTGTTACCTATTTCGTAAAACTACTGATGTTAAAATTATATAATCTACGTGTTTAGCAAAACTGTTCACTTTGATCTTGTACCTACATAGTATCTAAATAATTTGATCATATGAGTCCATCAACTGCTTAGAGAAAGAACCAAACAAGGCTAACTGGGATCTTAAAAACCTTTCTATATGTAGTTACAGTCGACAACGGACGCAATTAGTAACTTACCATAGCCTCAAGTGGAAGAATAAATATGTACTAAGAAAATACTGTGCAAAACTAATATACAATTATTTCACCATTTCCAATTAAGGAAATGAAAGTATGTAGTATATGGAGTTTCTATAAAATGTACATATAAAAGTGTAAAATGTTCAAACCTGCCCATAAACCTAACAAATGAACCTTTGATGCTCAAAAATAAAGAAGATATCTAAATTCTGATTTTAACGGACAATATTCTGTTATCATATGCATTTGGGGAAAAACATCTATAAATATATTGACGAACCTTCCCTCTTATTCTTAATGATAACTTTCTACAAAACTTTCTAAAATATATTAAAGAGCATAAGGCCGAACAGTAACCGATAGGTCGGAATTAATACAAGACAAGAAAACCATTTTTTGGTAATCAGATATTTTCAAAGATTAAAATTTGAAAGGTAAAATCTCGGGCAAAATGAAGTTTCTTGAAAAAAACAAGCTGTCACAATGATGAAATACAATTCTTAATTTTATACGATATTCAAAATTAAAGTAAGATGATGTGGTATGATTGCAAATGTGTTTGATAATGATTACGAAATAAAAATATATGCTATTAATCTTGCAAAACCTTCAGTTTATTGTATAAAATCAAAACTTAAAGTAATAACGATCTGTGAGCTAAGATATTTCATATTCTAATAACTCACCAGAAATTTATTATAGTTTTGTTTTGCTTGACACCTAATCTTTAATATTGCCTCATGACACAGAATCAATATTCGAAGTAACTACCCCCCTTTTTTTTGTATTATGAGACAAAATTGTCTCATAATACAAAAATCCAACTCATTAAAAAACCTAAGAGAAATGTTCTCTAATAAGAGAGTGCCAATGGTTTTAAAAAAGTATTGTTTTAGCAAACCCTCCCTCTTTGAATACATGAATTTCAATTTGTTCAGTAAACAAAAATTATCTGAACTAATAAAAGAAACCCAAGTATTTATTAGTTCCTCGGGGTAAACAGTTTAAGCATAAGGATTTAAACTAAGGTACGGAATTGCCCTATTTGCACGACCAAACAAAACCAAAATGTATAAAAGGCTTTTTTTTATAGAAGCTAAAAGTCCTACTTGATGTTTTATTTCTAAGAGAAACGTTATCGATAGCCAATGACAATTATTATGACAATCAGCCTTCAAGTAACACAAATAGTCCATTTAAGTAATCAAATTGTTTGAGCAATTGATGACAAAATAGTGTTAGGCAGAATTGTTCATATTGAATACAGCATCTAAATATATGTAATTTGGTCACGTTAGTCTAGCAGATTATTTTGAGGAAAGCCCAAAAAAACCTACAGAAAAGCAGCCGAACTTGTATGTATCAAACCTTGCTTTATATCAATAGACAATATAGAAACAGATTAATGAAAAAAAAAACTCTCTTTCAAGTTGAAAAAATTAAATTCCCTGACAAGGATATCTACCAAAAACTATACTCAAATTCATGAGTGCAATAATTTCACCACTTAAAACAATATTTATATGAATATGTTTAGATTAAATGATACGAGTAAAACTATAGAATGTTCAAATGTGCATGAACAATTCAGCATAACACAATACTTCTTGGCGCTTTTCAAATAGATTTAGAAATAAACAATTGGATTTTCATGGGACTTGTTTGTTAACATTTGAATTTGGTGAAAATGTGTTGTAAAAAAAATAAAATTCACCTTCTCTTTTAAATTGTTGTAACGATAATTGTTCTGTTTAATCCACCATTTTCTACATAAAACAATGCCTGTACCAATTCAGTTGTTTTCCATTTATTTGATGTGTTGGAGCTTTTGATTTTGCCATTTGATAAAGGACTTTCCGTTTGGCGTTTTCCTTGGAGTTATGGTATTTTTGTAATTTTACTTTTTGTCAACAAGAAATTCTAAAACATTAATGTATTGAAGCATCTATAAGATTGAAGAATTTCGAAAAATTGACATACTAGGGAAATGAGTATGACAGAAAATATTCTTCCTGGTTTAATTAAAACTGGAGTATCATCTTTTCAGAATTCAACTGTAGTTTATATATTAGACATTCATTTTCATATAAAGACATCACATGGTCTGACAGGTAATATGCTCATGTGACCTAAATATAAATGTTAAATGTGTTTGTAATATAAGTACGTAAACGATTACTTACCAAGCCAGTATTCTTTTTCCACATCACCGAACCCTTCCTTGTATTCATTCCAGGTTCTATCAAAGTGTGTAGTCCCATCAATTCTTTTTTGAATTACCTACACACATATATTAAATGTTTTATATATAATTCAGATGTTTAGAATATGAACTACATAAAACAAGAATCATCTATTGCTTTGGTTCCTTGTTTGATCCTATTGGATTATATCAGCTTTTGGTCGTTTGTATTAAGTTCAAAATTTTGACCTCGACCAATCGAAGAAAAATTGTTAGTCAAAATGCGCATTTGGTGCATTAAAATTTGTACATTTAATGTTATTAATTATCCATTTGTATCACTTACAGTTTGAATCAATTAAAGCCCCTCTACGAATATTTCAAAATCTGTCGGGACAACTCTCCTGACACCGTAAAACAGTTTCTGACTGAAGCGTTGTACCCTAGAACGAACAGTTTGTGGAGAGTTTGAACAAAGCACAATGTTGGACAGTTATAATTTAGAACAGATTCTGACAGTTTTGAATAAGAACACTTTTGGACAGTTCTACACTTGAACTGATTGTGACAGTAATATCTTAGAAATGATTCTTACATTTCTACCCTAAACAAATCCAGAACACGTCCCTGTACTAAATCACGATCAGAGAACTGCTCTAATTTCTTTTTAATTTTTTTTATTCGAGCGTCACTAATGAGTCTTTTGAAGACAAAACGCGCATCTGACGTACAAAATTTGAATCTTGGTATTTATTATGAGTTTATCAATAATATTTAGAACGGTTATATGATTGAATAAATGCGAAAGATACTAAAGGGACATTCAAGCTCATACTGGTAAGTCTTAAAATTAACTGACAACGCAATGGCAAAAAAAAAGAAAAGAAAAAGACAAAAAGACAAACAACTGTACACAACACACAACATAGAAAACTAAAGGACCAGCAAACCAGGAATGCTTGCAGGTGCTCATGCGGAACAGATTCTGGTAGTTCTACTTTAGAACAGATTTGGACATTTTGATCATATAGATGCTATTGTTACAACGTTTTGACACATCCTTGGCTTTTGAAAGTTTAGGTTTAAGCGTTCTTGATAGTACTTCGGACGCCCGAAATATATATAGTTGTTGTTTTTATCAACCCAAGAACTGATCATGAAAGTTTCATGGTAGAACTGATCAAGGTAAAACTGTTTAGAACCGTTAATTGACAGATTATTCTGATATATCGAAAGGAAGATAAAAACCAATCCTAACTGTTAATATTATTATCATGGCAACTGTTAATATTATTATCATGGCAACTGTTAATATTATTATCATGGCAACTGTAAATATTATTATCATGGCAACTGTTAATATTATTATTATTATACCAACTGTTAATATTATTATCATGGCAACTGTTAATATTATTATCATGGCAACTGTTAATATTATTATCATACCAACTGTTAATATTATTATCATGGCAACTGTTGAAATTATTATCATACCAGCTGAATATATTATTATCATGGCAACTGCTAATATTATTATCATGGCAACTGTTAAGCGAATTTAATTTGAATGTACAATAGATTTGCTTTGCAAGCATTATATTTTGACTTCTAAATGCATGTTTGGATTTATCAATAAATTAAAGATAAACATGATAAAGCAGACATAAAATCAACATCTACAAAAACATTCATTCACAATCACACATCTTAAAATTACCATGCAATTGTTGTTGGTATGAATCATCAATTATGGCTAAACACATATGAACTTACGATAATTACAAAAAATAGTAGGATGGTCATCCTCATGACTTTAAGATAATACAGTGTAAAATATATGCAGCCTCAGTGTGTAATAAATTGTGTATGTATGGCTTTTAGCTCAATAGGATAAAAAAATGTCTAAAAAAATTATGTTTAATTCCAGATGGTTGCATACAGGTACAATATGAACGTACCATAAATAAATGTTGCAAGATAATACTTATACATAACCAGTTCATTCTAGCACAGTCATAATAACTTTAACACGATATCAGATCTGATCTATCTGATCTAAAAATAGTCAATATAAAAATAAGTAGACGTGGTATGATTGCCAACTTTCCACCAGAGTTCAACTGAAGTAGATTTTAGCAATTATAGGCAACCGTACGGCCTTCAAAAATGATACAAACCGATAACGTTTAGTCCGCTTTAAAAGGCCCTTCGAAAAATATGAATAAATCATTTTAGAAAACCAATGACCTAATTTATAAATAAAAAAATCTAATTAAATTTTAGCTTTTTTTGAAAAATTTCTATATTGGTGAGACATGCTCCTTGGCAGAAAATTATGATCTGTTCAGTCAAATGTCAGGCTTTCATAATTTGTTTTTTTAACATAATACAGCAACTTGACACCCTCAAATAGGACACTACATATCTAAGTTAATTGTACAAAAAAATATTCCACGAAATAACAATTAAACATACGATCCATCCTCCGCCGTCAGTAGTCATATCACAGTATGTCTGGATTCCATTTAAACTTTCCGGGTATATGATATATTCTCCACTTGGTTTGTTTTTTCCTTTCATATAGCTGCAGTCTTTATACTTTTGAGGAGCTAATGTATATGGAAAGAATATTTTATTTGGTTTCTTTTTTAACATTTGTTGTATATATTGTTGTCTCTGAAATTGTTTTAAGCATCTGATTCAGAGAAAGGCAAGAAAAAAGGAATTGTTCCATATTCTTTTGCTTCCTGCTAGAACTGTTTTGGTGTTATAATTAATGTACTATCATAACCATAGTATGTAATGTTCAAATACTTTATGGTAACAGGAATGATAATTATAAACGGAACATATAAAAGTATAAGAATTCATTTATTAACCTCAACGAGATTTCCATTATAATGTTAAGATATAGGTCTTATGGTTAACTGATGTTTTTGTGTTTGCACAATATCGCAATCATCATAATAAATGATAAAGTACAAGTTACGAAATAAAATTCATCATTTACAAATTTCGAATATTATTTTTTCATCTCACAAATTTTTAATCTTACTGTATCAAACCAATTAGAGCAGTCATATTAAAGTAACACCACAAGGTGGATCACTGTTCTCTTTATTTACCGTGCTACAAGCAGTCGTTTCATTTACAATATACAATCCACAGCTGATATATACTTATGGTAGAACACTAACTATTGCAATATGTGTGATTGCCGTTTGAACTTTAGAGTGAAAAATAGCTAGAAAAGAATTTATTTGGTTGAGCACCTTAAAGATCACAAAATTTATGGATTTCTGTAGATTAAGGGAGATGATTGTCAAATATACACAAAAGTTGCTGGTACATATATTCCAGTCAGTTACCTCAAAACTGAATAAGAATTTATCTAACACAGTTATTCTTATTGTACTGGGTTTGTGTTGCAGCCTCATTTGATTTTACTACAAGATTTATTTAACTCTACCAAAAATTAAACGGAGGTGATGAAAATATTGATAAATATTACAATAATAACATAAATGAATCAAAGTCTCAAATGGACGATTGTAATATATGTGACTGATCAACATGATCCATGTAGCATGTTTATGATGTAGTTGCAATTACACGAAGGTTGTAAATTTGGATGAAAAATGATAAGGTTCCCAAGTCATGAAAATTCTAACACATAATTCAAACAATTCAATAATAGCAGGTGCACAAATACAATATATGTGCAATCTTTGTGTAAAGTTTCAGGGATCTTGGTTGTAAACAGTAGGTCTGGAGTGGATTACATAAATAAGTTACCAGCTATTCAATGGCCGTCCGCCAAGCCGCCCTGCCGTCCAGCCGCCAGACATCACCATCCGTATATATAAAACAGTTTTGAATTTCGTCCGACCCGGCCCAAAAAAAAAAGGGTAGACGATCATTACACGAAGGATTTGAATTATTTTTTCTACAAATAAGTGCTTTAGAGCAAGATAAAATCGTAGAACATCAAATATTTAAAGTTTTTTAAATAATTGATGTGTAATGTGCCATTGCTAAGGTATATGTGGGCTGTACTTAAATTTGGTTTAGGGCTTCAAATACACATGGTTTAATTCTTATAGATATAATGACTAAGTACATGTGTATATTTGCAGATTACTCATATCGACAATTATATGTACTAAGATACTTTTGTTTGTTTAGGCTTGGAGACATTTAATTTGGTCTGGCATTGCTAAACGGGTCATTATAGTGATGGGGGAAGAACCCCAACTTATCTTGTCAGATGTCCATTTCGTCCAAATATCTAAACATTCCTTTTAAATTTCTCGCGCGTAAAGCAATCACTAATCGAATACTAGTACCTTATTGACTATTGCCGACTTTTCATATAACCTAGACATAGGTTATCTTTCAAAATTGGATTATAAAATCAGTGCCAAGGGAAACTCAACAACTTCTTTTTTTGTGGGGTATGAATTTTCTTCGAGTTCTTGCTTTCCTATTGTCCTTTGCTTACAAATTCTGAGTATTTCAAATGGTAAAATTGCAGAAATGTTATTATTGAAGAAGTATATCACTATTAATCATGTTAATTACATTATATGGTTTTGGAATGACTCGAAAGATATTTTTTTCTTACTTTTAATATTTGAAAAATGTCTTGCATCATCTGAAATTTGACCTAAATCGCTGCCTGTCCATTAACTTTATTCACGATTGAAAATACAGTCAACATATAAAACAAAGTTATTATAGATTACTTAGAAATGTCCTTCTTGAAAATAACACATTCAAACAGAATTATGTCTATTTCTATCGAAAACAGGTGTAAAGACACACTTGAATGAACACCAAAAGATGATTTTACTTGGCCTTATAGACTCCCTAAAAAATGTCATATTCAGTAAACATCACTTTTCGTGGTGAATTTCAGCTAGCAAACATGTAGTTGTTAACTTCTATGTCATTTGGTCGATCTCTGGTAGAAATGTCTCATTTATAATCATACCACATCTTCTTATCTTTATATGTATACGCATGGTGTATTTATCGGTAAAAGGAACGGGAGTGGAATCATATAGTTACCCGGGTTTACCCCTCAGGGAAAGAATATCGATATTTGTTCCTTGATATTAGTACCAGAGAGAAAAAGAACATGTTTTACTTCTCCAAAATTTCGTTCTCCAGAATTATTGCATGTAAATATAAAAGTACCGTATATAAAAATCATAATATATAGTGCCAACACTCTAAACTATTGAAAATAAGCCATATTGATCTTAAAATGAATTGTTTGTAAAACCAATTGAATGCGATAGAACGTAAACATTTATTTTGCAAACTAAACACTGTATGAATGGCAATAATCACGGTTTTAAAATCCATTTCTTTTTTTTCAGAATTTTTTTGTCGTTGACTTCAGGGATCCCTACCGTATAATCACCATCTACTTTAATATTCAGTATATATAGTAATTGCCTACCTATGAAAATATTTATCTCTTTTACCAGCAAAAAGTTCAAATGAACTGTTACTATCGACACGCTTTATATTTTATTGAAAAACCTTTGTCAACAGACGTTTATATAGGTAGTAGGTGTGCGCTTTAACTCGCACCGGGTGTTCCATTACTATTAAATAAATTTCCTCCAAGTAATCTAAGAGGTTACCGATGTAAAGTCGACGCTCCTGTTTGATGACAGCCAGCCTTTCTTTGTATTCGAGGATTAGAATTAGGATTATACGACTCGGTTTTAACTGCTCTGTAAATTCTACTTATTTGTTTGTTCAAATCATTCTCCTTCTGTTTTTGGTTCGAATGTTTGCATTAGACGTTGATCAAACTAAAAGCAATGTTCAATCATAAGATTTTGTTTTAATTTCAGTTCAGTTGATTTATTACGATATGCTTTCAAACTGATTCGATATTAAAATGGATAGAATATATGCACTTAGATCAGTCTTTTACGTCAAAATGCTTATCTGATACAGACAATTAGCACCGTTTATATTATTATTATACCTTGCCTTTCACTTCAAAAGTCATTGGCACGTAAAACCTGTTTCGATTTAAATATACATGTATTTACCTGTACGAAGTAAGACTATTTGGACTGTGTGTCGTTCGTTTTCATTTTTCTATTAGTCTTTTTTTTGTAGGAGTCGATTAGTGATCGTTTGTATGGTCTGGTGTACTGTCAAATATGTTTTCGTTCCCTGTATTCCTATTTATGTAATTTATGATGAATAATATTTCAAATGACCTTACCATTCAGTGTTTCAATCAACTTGGTTTTCCATTCTTCCAAATCCTTTTTTTGAGTTTGCAATTCATCTTTTATATTTCGTGATGAATTTGCAAATTGAGTTTTCAAATCATTTGCAAGTTCAATTATTTGTTTGTTGTTGGTGTCATGTGATACCTGGAGCTTGGATAAATACTCCGATAACATTGCTAGTTTTAGGCTTTCCTGTTTTTGTTCAAATCCGCTCAACAAATCTGTCATTTTCTTATTAAAGTTTGCTTCAGATGTATTTAAATCTTTATACACTTCAGACATTTCTTCTTGTACCTTTCGTTCTTTGGCTTGAAGATTTTGAATTATATCTGATATTTTCATGTCATATCCTTCCTTCGTTTTCTTCATTTTGGACGAGTAATCCTTTAACATTGTAGTCTTTAAATTGTTTTGTTCACTTTTTACCATGTCTTTAATATCCTTGGAAAATGTTAATTGAATGTCATCACTTATGTAAGATTTTAACTGTTTGTTCATTGAAGTTATATCCAGTTCCGCTACGAGTGGGGCTTTAAGTTCGTTTGACACTAGTGGCATTCTTAATTCCTGGCATTCTGAACTGGACTTCAAACAGGGGTTACCAGCAACATTAGCAATCATGAATACAATAATTTGTAATCCAATTATTTTTTCCATACCGTAAATTGTAAGTCCGTTACTTCCTATTTTATTACAATTAATTAACACCAGTCTAGTAGTTTCGGTTATAATACTGCTCTTCTCCTGAATTTGAACAACAACGCAATTTATATAGATTACCGACTTATAATTATAAACACTATAGTCTTTGCATATACACAGAATTTGAACAACAACGTAATTTATCTAATTCCAAATTAAATATTGCTGTCGACCACCTGGAAAAATTACAGAATGCGTTTATGCTGTCGTCATCAGTCGTAATAAAATACTGCC
The DNA here is from genome assembly GCF_021869535.1 of Mytilus californianus. Lineage (NCBI taxonomy): Eukaryota > Metazoa > Mollusca > Bivalvia > Mytilida > Mytilidae > Mytilus > Mytilus californianus. Next base: position 21,036,033 of record NW_026262626.1, on the reverse strand, counting down.
AACATTTCTAATAAGTTCCGGTAAGTCTTTTTTGATATAGAATTAAGACAATCATAAGTTACGTAATATAAGATAGTATGCATGCATCTGTAGATCTTTCATGTATGTTGCGTTTGTTTTTAGCGTATTAGTACATTCAACTACAGTTGGGACTTGTTCTAACCTCTTTTAAAAAATTTTAGAATAATCTGTCATACGATTATTCAAAACAGTTGTAGACCAGTTTTGATAAACTTATTATAAATATCATGATATCAGGATTATATTTTGTACACCAGACGCTCTTTCGTCTACAAAAGACTCATCAGTAACGCTCGAATAAGAAAAAATGAAGTTCTAGGTAAGAAATGTTAAAATTAGTCCCGGGGGGGGGGGGGGGGAGGGGGGTCGAAAAAATTACTTTGGTAAGACTTCAGGATCCGTTCCAAGATAGGATTGTCTTTATATTATATATAATATATTATTATATTATATTATATTATTATAACTGTCATAATTTGTTTCTAGGGTGGAATTTTCACTATCTGGTCTAGGGTAGAACAGTCTTTCAATGACGTAAATAAATAGCAGTTCTCTGGTTGTGATTTAGAACACGGGCAATTAACTAACTTTTACCGTCTAAGTCATTTTTTTCAATACGGAGGAATTAATAGTAAACACATTTAGTCTTGGATGTCTTGGTTCTCTTATATCTCCAAGTTTATAACTAATTATTGAATAAAAACATGTGTATTTGTATACAGTAATGCTAAAGCAGTGAGGAAATATAAGTCGCATATTTCCGTAATTATTATCACAATTGCTAGTAATATATTCTGCTCAGAAAGACAACTATACTGGTCGATGAGCACTTTAGGCGATGTTTATTACAGGTAAAACTTTTGATTAAACATCTATTATTGTTTCTAGGATTCTTTTTATACCTGTCCTAAACCTGACATTATACAATCTTATGTTTGATACTACTACTAGGAGGTGTTTAACGACCTTGATTGGCTATTAAGCCCTTGCACGGTCGGTACATATGTAGGGTAGTATTATCTGTAAAAGTTGGCACGTGCTAATATTTACAAAAATTAACGAAGCAACAAACCTGGAAAAATAATAATAAATAAAAACAATGAATAAAAGTGAACAATACTAAATTGTTAATCATGAAAAGTAACAAAGATTCCAAAGATTATTTTTTGTAAAATAATATAAATAACAGAAAAAAAAGTATTAGACATATGCTAAAATATTGAAAATAGATAAATAAATAAATGAAGTAAAATAGGATAAGTAAAATCAATAAGATACTAGAATAAACAGTATCAATGTTTCTATTCCAATCCGAGATCTAGAATTTCGGTAAATGACGGAACATTTCAATTAAATAAGAGTGAACTGTTCGCCGAAAGTTTGTCTTTAATTTGTCGATGAATTTTATAAAGCTTCTGATATACTAACAGATATAAATGAATCACTACTAAAAACAAACATATATGAAATCTGAGCAACGATGAAATACTAATTATATTTTCATTAATTTGGATACCAATTTATACTAAATTAGCGAGATTTAGGTATAATTGACAATTAGACAGCTGTTAAACAGAGATTAACTATTGTGGATGTAAGCAACTACAGTTCACTGTATGGACTTCATGGACATAAGCAATAGGCAAAATCCATATCGTATAGTAAGCTTATTCGTCTGTTAATTTATTGGGAATGTGCAACATGTGCAATATGTATCTAACTCAATTTTTTAAAAGAATGCATTTTTAATTCTACCTTATATTCTTCTTTAAACGATTGACTAGTGTTAGTATTAGATTTATCATTTTCCAAACACCGTTTATGATACAGTTGTAAAAGTAAACAAAGTATTCAATGTCCATAAATATATTGCCAACATGATACCTTCTGCCCTTTTATGTCAACATTGTAGTTTAATTGCCTAGACCTGTGTATTGGTGATTACATATATAAAAAGGATATGAGTCATGATTGTCAATGAGACATCTATTCCACCAAAGACCAAAGGATGAGGATGTAGACAAATATAGGTCCCATGTTCAGAAATCTGACATATAAAATTCATAATTTCAATATTGTACTAAGTTGTAATTTTTGTGAATATTCAAGAATGTTATAGTTGAGTCTATGTTTCAAATTAAATCAACGGAAATGGATTCGTCTTTTTAATATGCATTTCTTATTCTGAAAAAAATTGTAGTACAAAAGCTTACCTCGCATGAAAATATGCAATACTGAGTGTAATTAGTATAGTAAAATGTATAGTGAAACCCTACCGGAGACCGCTGAAAAAACAGTGAGACCCCCCTGGTCTTTCAATATCCACAAGATTGATTTTTATTTGAAAAGTGACACTTTAAGCCCTTCGTACATATCGAAGATGACATTTTTCTGGGAAATCCTTTTAATTGCATCCGTATATATACAAAGTTTACAATAGTAATCAATTTTGTGCTTATTGAAAGACCAGGAGGGTCTAACTGTTTTTTTCAGCGGTATCCGGTAGGTTTTCACTATAAATTTTGAATATCAAACTGGCACTTTGAACCTTCATAAACTTAGAAGACATTAGATGTCATTTATATCTATATATTAACTAACTATATGCATAATATTATGAAGATTGGGAGATTAGGAAGATCTAGCCAACGCCCTGTGCACTTTCATATGAATTTTTTACGATTTTTTTTTTTGAAAAGTGACACTTTAAGCCCTCCGTCCATATCGAAGATGACATTTTTCTGGAAAATCCTTTAAAAAACATCTGTATATATACAAAGTCTACAATACTATTCAATTTTGTGAATATTGAAAGACAAGGAGGGTCTCACTGTTTTTTCAGCGGTCTCCGGTAGGTTTTCACTATAAATTTTGAATATCAAACTGGCACTTTGAGCCCTCCATAAATTTAGAAGACGAAAAGTTTACCCAAATTCCTTCTGATATCATTTATATCTATACATTAACTAGCTATATGCATAGTATTATGAAGATTGAGAGGTCAGGAAGATCTAGCCAACGCCCTGTGCTCTTTCACCTGAATTTTGACGATTTTTATTTGAAAAGTGACACTTTAAGCCCTCCGAACATATCGAAGATGACATTTTTTCTGGGAAATCCTTTCGAAAGCATCTGTATATATACAAAGTCTACAATAGTTTTCAATTATGTGGATATTGAAAGACCGGGATGGTCTCACTGTTTTTTCAGCGGTCTCCGGTAGGTTTTCACTATAAATTTTGAATATCAAACTGGCACTTTGAGCCCTCCATAAACTTAGAAGACGAAAAGTTTACCCAAATTCCTTTTGATGTCATTTATATCTATATATTAACTAACTGTATGCATAATATTATGAAGATTGAGAGATCAGGAAGATCTAGCTAACGCCCTGTGCCCTTTCACCTGAATTTTTGACGATTTTTACTTGAAAAGTAGCACTTTAAGCCCTCCGTACATATCGAAGATGACATTTTTCTTGGAAATCCTTTTATTAGTATCTGTATATATACAAAGTATACAATAGTATTCAATTTTGTGCATATTGAAAGACCAGGAGTGTCTCACTGTTTTTTCAGCGGTCTCCGGTAGGGTTTCACTATAAATTTTGAATATCAAACTGGCACTTTGAACCCTCCATTAACTTAGAAGACGAAAGTTTACCCAAATTCCTTTTGGTGTCATTTATATCTATATATCAACTAGCTATATGCATAATATTATTGAGACTGAGAGATCAGGAAGATCTAGCCCTTGTTCCTTGATATAGCTGAATATTTATTCAATCGAAAATATCTTCTTTTTTGGGGGGTTTTCCATAGTTGTTTCTATTTATATTTTCAAATCTCATTAGAGTGGCTGTTTCTTTTCGTTTCTTGAAATATCATCCTTTAAATGTTCATTCTTGATTATATTCTATTGATAAAAATCTATAGGTCATAAAGAGAAATATTCGATTTACATAAGGGTTTATATTTGAGGACAACGAGAATTTACAATAACTTAAATTAAACACAAAAAAGTTTTCCTATTTCTCTTAAATTTTACAACTATCAACTGATAACTATCATGCTTTTAATGTTTGATTTTTTTATTATATTCAACTTAGAAAATATGAATATTGAATATCGAATAACGAATCACCTGCTAACTTCATATACATTTTTTAAACAACTATAACGTAATAAACGCAATGCAAAACAAAAACAAAAACATGTGGCATAAAAAGTACTTGTCAAACGTCGATATTCACTGGTCTCAAACCTTCAACATTTTGCACGGTATATGATTGGATATAGTACATTATAAATGTCTAGCGTCCGAATTTAATATGTAATTTAATTTACACATAAACAGGCAGTGTCCTCGTTATCGGTAATTGATTAATGCAACCATTCAGAACAGAACATTGTCTGATTAATTTCTGATTTTATACATTGTATACCCCCACCCCTGTACATGAATGTTTATTACCCATTTGCCGATTTTTCAAACTGTACATAATCAAAAGCAAGTCAAAAGGAAACTTTTTCTTTTTCAATTCATTATAAACTTTAAGGTGATTTGATATTGCTATAACTCTTATATTGTAAGTTGTTATTAGCTATGGAAAACAAGAAAAGGCCACTGGAAAAAAAAGGGGGGGGGGGGGGGTGTCATAAGATGAAGCACATACAACACCTTTGCAAGAACATATTGATAGGTCAACATTTCAACAATCAACTTTAAAAAAAAAAAGATGAAGATTAAGCTTGGGCCGCCTGGAATCCACTAAAATCCACCGCGGATTTAATTCAGGTGCAACGGATGTGGAACAGTTCCTGCTCCGCTAGTTGTATCCGTAGTGCCACTCAATTTTTTGAAAGAGAAAAATTGTGACTAGTACAATATGAAAATATACATGGCCATCTATAAATAAATATTCCGTAACGGTCAACCAAGTAAAGATGACGACCACACATCTTCCTTAATATAGATAACACCCTTTCTATCTTTGGTTCGGTAGCACCACAACCTTTTTTCTCGTTTCTGGCATACAATCAATAAATATATATACTTGTGTCTTGCCTCCTGGCAGAGAAATAATGAAGGTAGGTTGGTAAGTATAATGTTTCACAGAATAAACAGTGAAATGTTCTGTACTTTAAAAGTGCTTAAAAAAGTCTTGATGTTAATATTGCTTTTCCGGAAAAGTTTATGAAATGTGTAAGAATAGGCATGCAAATTTAGTGTAGATAGGGAGGCAGGAAAGGGACTGTATATTTTTGGCCTTATCGAATTCCACAAAGTCTTATTAAAAGGGTTTCGATTGCTCAAAATGACTGGTGGCTGTACACAGTATATGTTAACCATTTTGGGATGCCTTCGGGTTTCGATGGGTTCGTATTGCTCAGTCTTCTATAGTGTTTTTTGGATGTTGTCTCCCTTTTACGTCTTTATTATATTTTTCCATGATAATGTCCTTTTTGGAAAAGACAAGACAATGTTTAATTCAACTCAGACACAAAAATGTACAAAAGAGCATCATACAAATAATATACATTATTATGTGGAACAGTAAATTACATTTTAATGTAATATGTGTTCACTATTGAATTTTTTTGAAACAAGAATAAAACTTACAGAAAATTAAAGTCCACAATATTATTGATCGAATAGACTTATGTCATATTTGTTTTTCGATCATTGTTTTGTACATAAATCAGACCGTTAGTTTTCTCGTTTGAAATGTTTAACGATTGTCATTTCGGGGCCTTCTATAGCTGACTATGCAGTATGGGTTTTGCTCATTTTTGAAGGCCGTTCGGGGACCTATAGTTGTTAACTTCTATGTCATTTGATCTGTGGTGGAGAGTTGTTTAATTGGCAATCATACCACATATTCTCATTCTTATATTAGAAGTGAATAATGGTGCATAAAGAATACTTTACTTAGCTTGATAACAATAGTTTTCAATACTGTAATACGGTTGGTTACCAAGGATGCCATTTATATATAACCTCCTTGGTAATACTTTCATTACAGCAGACGGCATACGCAAATAAATGCTAAAATAGATTTCTTAATAATTGTAGATGACATATAGAAGACATAGAAATCATTCCTTTCATCTTATTTTTGTTGGGATGAGTTATGTAATATCGTGGTATATGTATGTGTCACATTTTTATAAGTCATTTAAAAATGATATTTTATATATATGCATTTGATACGGTGCATTTATTACAATGATGCAATTTTAATGGTTCTAAATAGGAAAACTCTATAGATCGGAAAATTTTGAATTTTAAACCCATTTAAAACTTGTTTATCAATTTATGTAGGATAAAATAATTTCCACTTAAAATTAAAAGGTAAACCTTTTTCACGATTTATGTACGTACTTGCCAGCAAAAAACAAAACCAAAGTTAAGTGGTATACCTTCTTTACAAATCTTCGAATTGACAATTTAACATCAATCAGTTAAATTTAGAGCGAGTAAACTGAAGGAACTATCTGAAAACAGTTTTAAATTTGCAAATGTTGATTTACTTTCAATTTATATATTATTTTTTGCCAGACTTCAACTTATATATATATATATGTTAGCGGCAATAAGTGAAATTAGGCATTAAGCTTAAATCCTAGGCAATAAGCTAACGCCTAGGCAGTAAGTCTATTGCCTAAATAATGTTAGGCATTACTCTTAAATCCTAGGATTTAAACTTAAATCCTGAAAATTATGTCCAGGTATTAATGTTAATGCCTAAAATGAAAATGAGAGTAAATTAAAAGAAATGTATTCAAAGTTTGTACATAATAAAATATTAAGAACTAAAGTTTGAAATTCAATAACATGAAATAAAATCTTAAGTAAAATATTGATGTTAAAACACATTGAATATACCTCTTAAAATATATGTAAACTTGTTGGATAGTTGTCTCATTGGCAACCATACTACATCTCCTTATTTTCATATTGTTAGAAAATTGTTTTGAAATTTATTTGTTATTAAATGATGAGGAGCTATGGCACAGACTATTTCACAGTTTTATTTTTGTCTATCATTTGTACCTGGTGATCGTCCAATACCTTTGTGTAGAGCAGAATTCTTTTATATATGGACGAATTTGATTCCAATTGACCACTGTTAATTCGTTGTTCCTCATCCATGCAGTTAGCATGTCATGAATATTTCGGTTTGACCACTCAATACTAACCTGTGATTGAAGATGTATTGGCTTCCCGTGAACAATAACTAGTTATGGCCACATTAACATTAGTTCAGATATAACCTTAGCTGTAAATTCACGACCTTTGTCGCTTTGCTGTTTATGTGGCACACCAAATATTGTGAAAACATAAACTAAATTAGAAGCCACTTTTGAAGCACTTTTTGATGTAAAAGCTCTAGAAATATATATATTTTTAGGTGATCTTGGTACACCATAAGAAAAGATAGTTTCCATCTCACTTTGATTGGAAATCGATTAAATCAACCTGTCTCTTTTGCAACACTCTTTGGATAAAACGGGTTTTAATACTACTCCCTTCCCTATGCACATTTTATCATGTTACAATTTTCACAAAATGGAAGAAATAGTACAATGGAACCATGAAAAATGTTTGCAAAGCCATATAGGTTGTTTAATTTTATTGTCTATAATAATAATAGACCGCTTTGACATATTTCTTTATGTGTTTTTCCAAAATACCATACAGTTCCTCTAGAAACACATAAACTCTGAAATGTCCCTCATCATTCTCTTTTACTTAAGTTACCAGTCTTTCAAACCTCCAATGGTAAAAAAATGTCATACCATTTTAAATTGTATTTAGTCTATAATTGCCTTATTTTCTGATTTCGAAAGTTTAATCTTTGCCAAATGATCATTGTACGTTTGCCTTGGGTATATGATCATTGTACTTTTGCCTTGGGTATATGATCTTTGTTTTCCCTGATTCAAATTTATATTCCGCAAATATTCAAGAATTTTTTTTTTGTTTCTTAAATGCTTATAATCCAGATTAAGAAATGAAAAGACAAAATGGGTATTTAAGAAAATTTACATATCCAATAAAACAGATGGAAAGATGATGTGACTTGCAAAATTTCATATCTTCAGGTGTCTTTTTTTTCACCAGCTCAAACTGGCTAGACCTGTCCTTTGAAGAGCAATACCACAAAGAAATACGAGTAAGTTCTGTTTTGAATACGAAAAAATACTAAAAGATGAAGATCTTTAAATAAGTTTATATTAATTTTTGGAATATAATTTTTAAAATATTGTTCATCAAGAATATTTCCCCGAATTAACATGTAAAACAAAAATCCTAAAATTAACTTATTGCCTGATATGATGTTTGGCAATAGGTTGAATAATCATCATCAGATTTCAGGAAATAAGCTTAATGCCTGGAAATTTCAGGCAATAACTTAATGCCTAGGCGTAACTTAGCTTATTGCTTAGGATTTAAGCTTAATGCCTAATTCACTTATTGCCGCTAACATATATATATACATATGAAGTAATTATATTTTAAATCTGCCATGCAAAAAACTCATCAAAGATATTAGGCTTATACTTTTGTAGATAACGCATACCAAAATAATTGTTTGTGAAATTATAGGATTCAATATATGTCTAAAACGTTCAAACCCGCTGCATTTTTATGCACCTGTCCTAAGTCAGGAGCCTGTTGTTCAGTGGTTGTCGTTTGTTGGTGTGGTTCATAAGTGTTTCTCGTTTCTCGTTTTTTATATAGATTAGACCGTTGATTTTCCTGTTTGAATTGTTTTACACTAGTCATTTCGGGGCCCTTTATAGCTTGCTGTTCGTGTGAGCAAAGGCTCCGTGTTGAAGGACGTACTTTGACCTATAATAGTTTACTTTTTACACATTGTGACTTGGATGGATAGTTGTCTCATTGGCACTCATACCACATCTTCTCCTTTATATATACTAACATTGCAATTCTTCTGATTCACGTACTTAGTTATACATATAGCACGCCTTTTACGAATTAACGTATTTAATTCACGAAAAAGCGAAGCTTTGAGTGAATTAAATATGTTAATAAGGAAGGCGTGGTTATATATGATTTGTAATATTAATGGACGATGACACATGTCAAAGGTTAAACTTAACTGTACTTTTCATGAATTAAATATGTCAATCGAATAGTGGCGCTTTCTGTGACAAAACGTCTCTTATTTTCAAAAAATGAACTCTTGGATCAGATTGTTTAGTAGAATTTGTTTTTAAATAAAATATACATGTAAATGAATTGTTGTCGCGATATTTTCATCAAGGTTTAAAAATAAAGCCCAGAGAGCGATTTATGTGTTGTTGAAGTGCACCCCCCTCCCCCGAAAATTCTTGAGGTGATAGATGCAAAATCCTGTTCGATTTATACCATGTTGCCTGCTTTCAAAACACATAGGACGCGTAGTTTTAGAAGACTTAAAGGGTGTGATAAGAAGGAAGCGTTTTTTAAACTTGTTCCTTTCCCAACATCAGGAAAAAGATCGATTTATTGATGGGTTAATTGTTGATTGCGTAAGGTCCAGAGACAAATATTTTATGCATGCTCAATTCACGGAGTTAAACCTTTGAAAGGTGGCGGAAATGAACTGACTGAACATCCAGTGACATATTTTTGGAATATTTATTTTGACAAGATAAAAAAAAAGATTCACCAATTTATCAATATCGACTCTTCGTTTATAGACCACGTGATTCATTTTGGTAGCTCTATTCGGGCATTCATTTGCTTCACGTTTATGGAACTATTTTTATTTTGGGCTAGATTTTACAAGTTTGGCGTTTTTATTCAAATTTATTGGGAAATTTTATGGTTAGTGATTTCATTGTTTACTAGGCCAAGGAGGTGGAGCCAGACTGTACAATAATAACTTTTAAGATGGAAGTAAGAGCACTGGTCTAAGCTCCTCCCGTTCGTTGCGTTTCCCATAGTAAGCGATCAACGGCGGGATTCGAAAGTGAAATAACTAAAAAAATCATCTAGTTAATGCACTCCTCTATAAATAACAGAAGTTAACTCACTCGAAAACCAAAGGAAAAATTAGTATTCATGTAACATGATGTTACAATTCATTATTGTCTGCCTAGTATAAGCACCAGCGACAAAATATCACATGCATGTTTAATACATACTCAGGGGAGATATTAACATTAGAAATCAAATTGGGATTAATTTAGTACATGAAGTACAGAGGGGCGGAAGGACCTTTTTCGGGACGTCAGGATTAGGCCTTTATATTTGGAGGAATTCGGGATTTACCCTAACCGGGACTCGGGAATTAATGATTAATTTCACGGGATCCGGGAAAGAATGTTTTATTTTTTCGGGAATTCGGGATGACAGCCCCTCCTATCGCCCCTCAGTATAGGTTATCATTTGATATTTAAAAAATATTCATTAGAAAATGTGTACAATGCACCAATGAAAAGAATACGGAAGAAAAGGGTGCTTTACTAAAATATTCCTGTTCTTGAGATTTCAAAAGTAAAATATATAAAATGTCTTAACTTCATGTTGCTGTTTATGATTGGTTCCTTAGTATTAGCTAAACGTTTTAAATTATTTTTCATATTAAATGCTTAAATGCACCAGACTTTAAATTCAGTATAGAAATAAGCTTTCATGTCATGTCAGGGCCTTTTATAGCCGTGTATACGGTATGGGTTTTTCTCATTGTTGAAGGCCGCACGGTTGCCTATAATTGCTTACATCCACTGCATTTGAACTTAGGTGGATAGTTGTCTCATTGGCAATCATACCACATCTCCTAATTTTTATATTCTATTTAAAAAAAATTGTATGTTACGTTTACGTTCATAGTTAATGGCGTTTTTCTTATAATGACTTTATACCTCGATAAGCCTGGAAATGGCATGGCAGGTCACAATTATGAACTCAAAATTTTCATTTTAATCATACAGGTTACGAACTAAATTGTCTAATAATAGATGTATCTATATATATGTGTGAGGTATAATAAGGATTATTATAATTCAACGAAAACGACAATATCTATATTCAGCAAAAGTACTTGACCTTCTCCAGTAATAACTTCTTTTTAAAACATTTCATCATAAGAATTGTCGAACCACGACAACTACTGAATTACTAGCTCCTGACTTGGGACAGCCACATACAAATGCGGCAACGTTAAATATGTTTGCAAGGGCTGAACCCTACCCTAACCTTGACAATGATTTATCCCGCAATTCTACTATACACACATACATTCGACAGATAACATGAAGTGATAAACGTAAAGTGTACGTGTATAGTCTCCTGGTATCTTGCTTCTGTTGCGAGCGAATGGTTTTGTTCAAATTTCTGTTTACATAATAGTTCAATTTAGGGTCCTCATCGCGGTCCGCGTTTTTATGGTTTTAATCATGTCGATTTCATACAAAAACAAATTCATCGATTTGGATAGAAAAAACTCTACGTTCAAGGTTAATGTACCCTTTTGTTGTTTCAATGCTAAACATATGGAAGGAAATCTTATAAAAAATCCGCAGCCTTTCCCCTTGCACTTCTATATTTGACAATTCGGTGCTTATAAGATAGAGGATTATTGCATGCATTGCTAGCAATGATTTGCTAAAACAAGCATAGAAATAAAGATATTGATTAAAACAAGTATAAAATGGACTTATTCAAGTACACCTTCTAGGGTGCGCTTGACTTTAGTGACTCCGCACGAGTTGTTTTTTTTCATTTTTTTTTTGGATTGTAAAGGTTGTTTAAGACTTTTTGTAGACAATAAACGATAACATATCATGGGCAAATAAGTAAGTAATCTATGATAACACTTTTATAACGAAATTCTCTTTAATAAAGTCTGTTGGTTTTTTGCAAAAATCTTTGCTTTATTTGCCACCAAATCTCTATTTTCTGTTAAATGCAATGAAATATTTTACAGTATTGCTTTGAACAACGTTTCCCTTTGATATATGTACAAAATGGCAAATCACTTTTATTCTGTATTTTCACTGTTTTGATATTGTTGCACTTTGAAAATTTCATAATACACAGGCCTACAGAAGGGGTCGTCAATCTTAAGTTCAATATAAATTGAATAAAAACAATATTCGTACAGTGTAGGAAAATATAGAATGTATTTGTACTCACTACGAAACAGAAAAAAGCTCGGCAAGCCTCGCTTTTCTCTCTGTTTCTGAAGCTCGTAAAATAAATTTTATATTTCATACACTGTGCGAATATTGTATATGTAACAGCACAGCATAAGAACAACTACACCTTTCTTGTGTTCCTATAACTGAAAACATGTCTAATGGTGCGATCAGGTTTTGTTTGTGCACTGGGGTATATTAGGGGGTACTTTTAGGTGGCGAAATAAGGGAGGGGCTTCAATATAGAACCCTACGGGATTTTTTAGAATTTTATTTTCAAATATGAAAAAAGTTAGTGATATTAGACACATGGGGTCTTCAGTAATGATCATGGGACCATATGGACTACTTCAAGGTTAAAAGGTCAATAATCACTTATTACCTTGACCTTTGACCTTGAACATTATTTTTCAATTTACACAAAAATTCAAATTGAATTTCAATTTACACACAAAAATAAAAACAAAATTGACAGTCTAAAGAATAGAAAATGTTCAACATGATTAAATAAATTAAATGAAATACATGGCTAGTTCCTTAGGGTCACCACCAGCACCTGTCATTTGAAAATGTTCTAGTATTTAGTAAATGGTCCGGCGAGAGCCCCATCCTTAAACCAATTCTTGTTTGTCATGTCAAAATGATTTGAATGATTTGTGGGATTAGTTCCCAGGGGTCACCCCTGCCATTTGATAATGTTGTATTATCTTGTGAATTGTCGAGATCCCAACCCTGGACCACACATACTCCTGTTTTTTTTGTTTTTATTTTTATGTCAAAATGATTCGAATAATACATTAAAGCCAAGGGGTCATCCCCACCCCTGTCATATGAGAATGTTCTTATATCTTGTATTTTTTTGAGATCTCCACCCTTTTACCATCATATTTCTGCAAGATGAATTGAATGAAAAATAGGGGAGTCCCTAGGGGCTTATACTTATTGGGACTTTGTTCGGGGAACTTCGTAACAGCACCGTGAGTACCCTGTTGCAATCATTTCTTGTTTTGCTTCGTGAGTTTACAAATTTACCTAGACTGGTTCCTGTTCCTCATCTGTTTAACAAGGGTGACTAAGATACCCGTAAATTACAAGGGAGAGAACCAGCTTACAACTTTACCATAATAATATTTAACTCCTCTGGCTTTTCCCTGAAGCTATATATTATAAATCGATGATCTTTTCCTTTGTTCCTTCATCGATTTTCATTTGACCAATGTTTTAACTCAAAATTAAGCACACCGACATACACTTATTTGACCATTATTTTAATTGATTATGCACTACTAATATAAAAGCCATCAGTTAGGGAAATGCTGATTGATAGATAATATCAGGGCTGTCTCTTGGATGATAGCAAAACCGACTCTTTTTAAAAGTTTTAATAGGGACTACTTACTCATTGTCCTTAGGTCTATAACCATGTTTTCACTAACGAAATAAAACATGGCGCAATTTGTAATCATTTTAGACAAGAGAAAATATAATTTTCATGCAATAATACATAAGAACATTTTTTAAAGTGTCAATTTACCCGACGATGAACAGACATACCAATATATGTTCAATTCTCTTCACCTTCTTAAATGTAAACTGTCATTTAAATATGTGACTGTAAATTTATATACAATAATTGAATTTAACTAAATCATATCAAAGAAAAATGTCTAACTAGATAAAACATTTACCAACACAGATATGTTATGGTCAAACAACACAATGTTTAGTACAGTAATGCCATGCTTATAAGCTTGCATATGTGATGAATTCTAATTATTTTCGGAAAATTAATTCTGACTTCAATGGTAAATTCAGATAATTAGAAATTTTAACATATACTGTATCAAGTTGTTTACTTTTAAATTGTGGCCTTTTATATAAACGTTTGTTTGTACAGGAATTGATACGTCGTCAAATGACACAAATAACATAACATTCAAGGTTGTTAAAGTAAATATTCATCAAATATACAACCAAATTATACGCTTGACATTTCATACTAAAAAGTAGGTGAATAATTCTAATAGATGTAACTGACATTTGTATTTGTGTATTTTGAAAATGATAAGGACGGTTAAATAAAAATGAAAAGGTAAGGCATATAATATAAGTTAAAAAGCGTCAACGTACACAAAGTAGTAAAAGCGCTAATAAATGTGATGTCATGAATCGAGACCGTTATTATCTAAAAGTGTTGTTTATTAACATGCCGCAAGCTCACGGCAAGTACACCGTCAGCTGATTACAAACCCGGACGCTAGTCAGTAGACAAATATTTTAGTAATTAATGCAGAATTCCTAACTTTCCAATTGTGTTATGATGCAACCGAATAACAGTCCAGTGGGAAATATTGCATGCAAATGATATTTCAATAAGATTTGAAAATATAAAAGTAATAGTCCTCAGGGAGGCATACCTTCTCAGACACAGTTTTTCTTCTGATTTTACGAGCTGACATGTCTTACTCTTAAAAGTTGTGTGCTCAGATCGACCACCGGAAGTCGATGCGAGTACTCTACCACGAGACCGCCGATGTCGTTTATCCAATCTTCAGTACTTGAAATTAAACAAACGAAGGACATCTTGAGGTCGTATGTTTACAACAAATACAAGTAGCAAAGTATAAAAAGATGAAATTGGCAAACGTCAATCTTAGAGGAGAAACTATTAAACAAATATTTCATGAAAAAGAACAATTTGGTTAAAGGACAATATATTTACTTCAGAATATCCGAGTCCGGGTTTGAAATTGACCTAAATAATGCTTAGTTTTCAGAATCAAGTGCTTACTAAAATTATTATTGGCTAAAAAAGAATACTTAAAAGAGCATTTGAAAGTTATAGTTCAATTTCTTGTCAATCATAATTTACTGATAGCTGCTTTTGATGATTTAATTTTACAAGGATTTTACCGTCGAAGTGTATACATGTAATCTCAAACTTTTCAATATTGATCATGATTTAAATAATACATTCTGACTAAATTTTCAGATGCTAGATTATGCAATGATATAACTTAACATAAAATGGCCTGCTTGCCCATGCAAAGCGTAATAAGTTGAACGTGATGTATAGGCGTTTAAACATTTTGATGAGAACACGATTGGTAGCTTAACAAAAGATTACATGTGATGAATTTGAAAAACGTAAAGATTGCACACGTTAAGCACATTATTGCTTTTCTGCTAGCTCCTAATTGTCAAATCCAGACACTCATGTATATCTCTCATAAGGCAAATAGCTCGTACGAATGAATTCGAAGCTACAGGATTGATAACGGAATTGGCAAACAGACTATTTGATACATTTGGTTTCTTAAACTCTTTGTCTCGAGCGTACAGTTATTAAAAAACATGTATATTACGTGCTGAAATGGTACCAGACGCCTATATACTATATAAACACTACATGAAAAGAAAAGAAAAAGGAATCACCACAAAATATCGGACAGTACAACAATCCATACAAACCAACAACACCCAACTCCTCATAAGTACATATAGACAATCGAGAACAAACATCTCACCATCATGATAATGATGGTACAGATAGCCTTACTTAGTACAGACACACACTATGGTGGGTTACACCAGTTTCCATTCACACATCCCTTTTTTGACTATCTAGACTGTATGTTGTAAAAGTTTATTACTAGTATTTTCATTGAAGACCTGTTGGTGACCTTCTGCTGTTGTCTGTTCTATGGTCGGGTTGTTGTCTCTTTGACACATTCCCCATTTCCATTCTCAATTTTATTTATTTTTCACCCTGCAAATGAAAAAAAAAAAAGGAAATCGCTTATTATCATATGATAAATTACTGACTAATTGAATTACAGTACAATGGATGGCCAAGAGGAACCGACAACGCAAGTTACCGAAGATGATACATCGAAAGTTACCGAAGATAATATTCTACCACAAGTCTACAAAAGGCGTTGGATTATACTTTTTTTGTTTTCATTTGTTTCGTTGACCAACAGCTTCCAATGGTTACATCTGAACATAATAGGAGATGTGTTACTCAACTATTACAATGCCAGTTTGCCAGAGGACAAATTTCAACAGGAGACTGCTCTAGATTGGCTATCTATGGTCTACATGCTAGCGTATATACCGCTAATCTTTCCATTAACATGGCTTCTAGACAAAAAAGGACTTAGGGTTGTGATTATTTGCGGAAGTTTCCTGAATGCAGTTGGCGCTTGGATTAAAGTAGCATGTGTTAGCCCCGATCGTTTTGCGTTATTGATGTTCGGCCAGTCTGTTTGTTCGGTAGCTCAGGTTTTTATACTTGGTATCCCTGCGAGACTTGCAGCAATATGGTTTGGTCCAAACCAAGTATCAACAGCAACATCTTTAGGTGTATTTGGCAACCAGGTATATTATTTAACATTGTTTTGAATTAAGTACTGGATCCAAGTGGCCTACATGAGAAACAAATCAACAAAGACGATTTCCTCACTTTTCCTATCGTGAACTTTCAATATTCACGTAACATCACCAAGCCAACAGACAAGGGATAATATATCTATAAGAGTATACAATTTGCAGGTGCTTGTGTATCTTTACAGAAAATCTTTGGTAGAGAGTATCTGCTTGCAAGAACAGAACTAAACTAAAGTTTATTATGTCACCTCTTTTAAAGTTTTGTGTATCCTTAATGATATAAAATGTTCGGGAATGGTAAACTGATCATCTCCTCTTGTGGTACCTGTCGTGATGCTCATGGTTAGTATAAAAATCGGTTAATGGTGTTATCATTAAAAAACGACTTATTCTGCAAGTGCTAATGATGAAGAATAAACCGCTGCCTTCTCTATCATCTAAATCCGAATCGAGTTCTTTGTAGGGTATATCTTTAGAGTATGTATATGTTTTTCTTAAAAGGTAGTGTCGTCATTTTGTAATACTATGTATTCGTCACGCATTATCGCTTTTTCTTGCTCATCAAATCTTACTATTTTTTTTAAAAATTGCCCTGGCTTCATCTGGCAGTAAACACAATTTTAAAGAGTTGTTGTGAAGGATTTTCAATTACGCAGTCACGTCCGATTGGAATTGGGACGTTAAATCTATTATATCTCGTGTAGGAATATCACCATACTTTCTGCATGTTCAAGAATATTTGCAATAGCTCTCTGATGTGATTACGTTGGTGGCATGTTGGAAGGCAAAATCTCTGCCCTCATGCATAGTAAGTTTTTTTTCACTAGTTGCCAGTCTATTTCACTCCCTTTATGCATATTTTCAAAACCTACTTATGATCTTGAATGTACATAAATTGGAATATTTGGCATTGTATGTATAGCAATCGACAGTGATTCAAACTATTTTTGAATAATTTAATTTTGGATGTAACACGTCTTCTGATCGGCGGAAAGTTTTTTTGTCTATCAGCTCAGAGACATAATTTTGTATTGTGACCGTGAAGTCATCAACGTTTTTTTCATGATTTACTCCTTAAAATGGAATTTAGAATCAATTAATTTATAAGGAATGACTGTAATATTTTTTCTGTCTATTCGAAATAATCTAAAAAATGTGGTGCACATTTTTAAATAAGGCGCTACGCGGGTTATTCAGTGTGCACAACATTTTTTATGTTACTTCTCCAAAGACAGAAAAAATATTACTACAGTCATTCCTTAAAGAGTATAAGTACATGAACTTTTTAATATGCAAATTTCTCATGTTTGACTGTGAAGGCTTGCCATTATACGTGTATAACACTGCACTGTTTGATTTGACAGTTATGCTATTTACAATTTTGTATTTAAAATACTGATTTAACAATTTTACCATTGGATATTGGAGTTGGTATTACATTTGTACCTGTATTATCTCACAAAGAATGGAAATTCATGAAAAAGCGTATTCTAAAGAAAATCAATTCAAGAAATATAAAGCAATGAGATGTGTTATGATTGTCAATGAAAAAACTCTGCAAAAGACCACGTGACAAGGATGAACATGATGAAAATACCTACGGCATTGAGTAAAACCAATACCATAAAGTAAACTATAACAGGCCCTGGCATGAAAAAGTGTATATTGCTTCAATATACATTATGATAAGTATGGATGGATGTTAAAAGAATAATAACAAAAGTGGCCAAAGATACCGAAGAGACAATAAATCTCACGAAACCGACTTTCAAATGACAAAAAAAAAAGAAAAACGACGACAAGAAAATGAATAAAATGCTACATAGAAAACTAATTTAAAGATTAATCACCACCGCGAACCCCTACAAAAAGGCGGGAATGATCTCAGTTGATATTGAAATGGTAAACAATTCTTGCTCTAATTGAGGCACCTGTAGTGTTGCTCATGGAAATTTGAAATTCGATGACATGTCAAACAGCAGGTTATTGTTTTTTTCATTGCCATATTTGTAGATTGGTGCAGCTGTAGGATTTTTACTTCCTCCGCTACTGGTGAAATATAGTCCCGACATAGATCTGGTCAGCAGCCGTTTATATACTTTGTTTTATATTGGCGCTGGCGTCACAACGCTTCTCTTTTTATTGGTTTTAGTTAGTAAGTATATCTAAACATTATTTTCCGTCACTGTTACACAGTCTCTAAACACATCTGAAAATACACTCCATTGTTATTTGTTGTTTAATTGTACATGTGTTTGTGTGTGTTGATATACCATTGTCGAACATTTACAAGGTTTGTATTAGGCTTTGGATTTTCAAATATTTTGGTATCGAGCATCAGTGAAGAGACATTAATTGTCTAAATGAGCATCTGATGCAGTAAAAGTGGTATCGTTTATATTATTACTACCACTTGGTCGATACCTCTGCTGTTAGTCCCCGAGGGTATCACCAGCCCAGTAGCCAGTACTTCGTTTGGTACTGGCATGAAAACACGGATATTGCTTTGCTTAACATTTACTGTTATAAAATTTTGGAATCAATTTGAGTTAAGGAATATATCTCCCTCGTGCAAAGCTCTGATTCCTTTTGGATATACACCAGGTCCTTTTGGTTGATCATCTCTTCAATGTTTGTATTAGGTTTTGGATTTTCAATTTTTTGGTCTCGAGCATCACTGAAGAGACATTAATTGTCGAAACGCGCATCTGGTGCAGTGAAATTGTTACCGTTTATATTATTACGAGGACAGGTGAAATGAGGTCATGTGTCCGTCTGAAAAATTATCCAATTTGAATTAAATACAATCGAAGTTTTATAATTGCGCCTTTTATTTTACGTCTATTACATACACAAATGTGTATTCCGAATAGTTTTAAGTGAATGATTGCATTAATAAAACAAGGTTAATATATAATACAGTATAGGACGGGCAGATAATAACGCATCCAGATGTAACCTTTGTTCTTGACTTGACTGAAAATAAACTGACGTCAACAAATTAACTGCGTATTTTTTTTATAATTAAGTTGCGAAGGAAAACGGCGACTTCCTTTATTAAAGCGTGTGGAATCTTCTGTAAGGCATAAACATGCTAAAGCCGATGTCAATGACGGATTATCTTTTTTTTATCTGATTCATCAATCAGAATTTCCAGTAAATGCTCGTGATTTCTATAACATTGACTCTGTTGCATTTATACGTCGTTTTTATCAACAATGAGGAAATTTATCCTACGGTAACCCCTGAAAAAGAATTTTGAAGAAAATAAAAAAGAAAGATATACTAATAAATAATCTGAAAAAAAACTCAACATAATAAAAATGCCTAAGCAGTATCAAAAGTTATAAATACATCCCTAATTAAATCAGTTGATGTATACTATACATATATTTCTTTTGTAGTTTTTAAGAAAGAGCCCCCACAACCACCAAGTAGAGCCCAGTTGTTAGCAGTAAGAAATGCTGCCAGTCAACACTACGGTAAATCCCTGCTGAGATTATTAAAAAACAGAGGATTTCTTCTACTGGTATTAACTTATGGTATGTAAACAAATTGGTTTTTCTGTCACTCTTCGAACAGCAAACTTAAAGGTTACACGCCGGTGCTTTACTTTTACTTCGGAACAACTGGATAGAATATATCACAAAAAAAATTATTAAAATATAAGATATGGTAAGCATACTAAAGAGATAACTTTCCATCAGAGGTCAAATGACGTAAAAATAATCAACTGTATGTCATCGTATGGCCTTCCTCAATGAGCAAAATCCTTACCGCATAGCAAGCTATAAAAGGCCTCAACATAACACAAGAAAAACAATTCAATTTTGTCAAAAGCAAGTATGGATTTTGTGTCGTAAACAAATGCATTATATTTTTTTTTATTAAATAAAGGTGTCTAGCAAAAATAACAAAGCTTCTGCACGTAAACACACTTTAAGAATCTGCTTCACAACTAAATGAAAGCTGTATCAAAAGCGAGAAAAAATACACAACCAAGATGAAAATGAACGCCGTTATCAAAAGCAATCTTCACGTTTTTTTCAAAATATTCAATTCAAAACGACTAGTGAATATATTTTTAAACATTCTAGGATGTAATTTTAGGGATAAACACAGGAGCATACTACGCAATAGCAACATTAGTGAATCCCGTCGTTTTGAATTATTTCCCGGTATGTACTATTTACCTTTACATTTTTTTTATTATAAACTTGATGATATAAGGATTTACGAATTTAAAAAAAAAAGATTTTACTAGAAAGAATCATTCGTTGTATGCCTGTCCCAAACCAGGAGCCTAAAATCCAGTGATTTGCATTTATTGTTGTTTGCCATAGTTGTTTTTATTTGATTGCGTTTAGCATAAATCAGACCGTTAGTCTTCTCTTTTGAATGGTGTCATATTTTTGTAAATGCTAGGGTCTTTATATGTAACTATATGGAATGGGTTTTGCTCATTCTTGAAGGTCGTATGATCATCTGTGATTGTTAATTAGATCTTCCTTTGGTTACCGGTGGGTAGTGCATCTTTGGCCATCACACTACATGTCTTTATTTCTACCTGCGTCGCCAACGATGAAAGCAGGTCCAATAACCGATCGACTCTATCAGTCATTCCGTCATTCCGTCCGTCCGTCTGTCCGTCCAAAAAACTTTGGGTAGAACACTTTCGTCAATGTTTTCATGGCTTCTATGAAAGGGAATATGGTTTTAAATTTTGTCTGCAGCTTAGTAACGTTGTATTGTAGCGTTTAAGTAATTTTTAGATCTGCCGTGCAACTACTTACGGTTTGTCGATAGTTTGAAATTTGTTTAGCATTAATTTTTCACTGAAATTTTTTTCTTTGCTTCTAGGTGAGCGAATAATTTTATATTTGGCCTGAAGCTTGATAATGTTGAGTTGTAGCGTGAATGCAATATTTACATCTACCGTGCATCCACTTGCTGTTTGCTTCAAGTTAGAGATTTTACAATACTAATACGCATTGTTCAAGGACAATTTTTGTCAAAGTTTTCATGGGTTCAATGGAAGAGGACAATTTATATTTGGTCTGGAACTTGATAATGTTGAGTTGTAGCTTGTAGCATTTTAATCCCTTAACATTACATCAACGAAAAAAGTACTTTATTCAAGTCCAATTGAACATAGTTTTGGAAATCAGCTTCGTCAGTTATGCTTCTGTACAAATGTTACCTCAATTGATGCAACGCAGTTACAAATCCTGTATTGTTCTTGTTATGCTTGAAACTTGAAAACGTTACATTTTCTGCAATTGTGTACGAACTCGAATATGTGAATACTGGCGTTCAAATATTGGTTATCAAAAAAAAGTCAATGTGTATTCTCCACTGTTATAAATATTTAGGGTCATCAAAAAGAAGCTGGAGAAATAGGATTGACAGTGGTTATTGCTGGAATAGTAGGAGCTATACTGGCTGGAGTATGGCTTGATAAAACTAAAACATTCAAGTAAGAATTTCATCTCGGAGAATATTGTCAAATTGATTAGAATACAGATCAAGGGTCAAAGCATCGCTAACAAGGATATGACAACACTCCGTTCTACTTTCTGTTCTGGTAATTATTTCATCATCCAATGAAATTGCTACCTTAGCTGCCTACACATTTTTGAAGGTGTGGATCACATCATTAAGGGGATACCGAAAGTTCTTTAAGAAGTAGAACGGAACATTGTCAGATCATTGTAACCGAAGCGTAGACACAGGATCTATATCATAATCAGATTGGGTATTTGGGGATAATTCACATCATTACAAAAATATAGAAAAAAAATAACATTTTACAATCAGACGAGGAAACAGTAGAATAGTATTTTAAAAACTGTGTGTAGCAAACTTGTTTTGTTGGCTTGATGACTCATTGACGTACCGCCGTACATCTCATTTATTTCATATATATAAAACATGTAACAAGGTAGACTTGAGATAACTGATAAAATATAATTTTACTTCTTTTTCTGATTATCGCAGGGGAACAACCGTTGGTATATATTTGCTGTCGTTAGCTGGTATGGTGGCATTTACTTTCACATTGAATTTAAACTTACTTTGGGTAGTATATCTATGTGCCGTGATTTTAGGGTACGTATTTTCAACTTGTTACTTATTCCAATTTCAAAAAAAGAGTCACGATACCACCCGAAAAAAAATAAATATTGAGATGTTACATTTCTTGATGAATTAAAAAACGAAACTGCAAATTGGTATAAAAGCATATTTGCTTATACGAAGCAAACTGCATGTTTAAAAGCATAATCGAATGTGTGTGATGATATATCGCAATTTTTATTTACTATAGTTCACTGGAAATGACACATCACCTCGTTTAAATGAGTTGTAATGTTATTTTATGGTTGAAAAAAATATGTCATCATATATCATCAAGTTATTGATCTTTGATATCGAGGCAACGACTAAGACAGTGATAATTACCTTAAAGAACTTTTAGTATATATTACCTGTTTATGTATAGATATAAGTTGCCTTATGTTTTGCTTTCCAATCCCCTTTTTAACATCAGTGAACAAAACTGCAATATTTGCAATAAGATTTTGAGTTTTTAAACATTTTACCTATTACTAGAAATGCCACTGCAAATTGGTATAAAATCATATTTGCTTACACAAAGCAAACTGCATGTTTAAAAGCATAATCGAATGTTTGTGATGATATTTCGCATTTATTATATTGCACAGCTGGAAAATGACAGAAACTATCGTGAGACATTGCTGTTGTAGTTTTTAAACAAAAGTAGCGACCTAAATAAAAAATAGATGACTTTTCTCCCACAAGATCACTCAGAGAACATATTACCAAATACACGTACACCTATTGAAAAAAAAATCATTGAATTTACAATTTTCTTTTTACCTCTATAGTCATTTATTCAGTTTATATTTAGTACACACTATCATTAAGTTGATAATTTTTAGCATAGTATGCAGTTGTATGTATTATGACTCGAAAACTTCCTTTCTATAAACTTTTTCCATCTACGTAGATTTTTCATGACTGGTTACTTGCCTGTAGGGTTTGAAATTGCTGCAGAAATTACCTATCCAGAATCAGAGGGTACTTCATCTGGTCTCTTGAACGCATCAGCACAGGTAAAATGTTCAGAAGTATTTCCCTGAATGACTGATAACGTCTTTTGAATAGTAAGAGGGCAATAGACCAGTAATATTATACAATTACTGTCTTTTGATGAGGTAAATATCCGGTTGTATTGACTTTTGAAAAACTGATTTTCACTAAGGCCGAAGGCCGAAGTGAATATCAGTTTTCAAAAGTAAATTAAACCACATATTTACCAAAACAAAAGACAGTACTTGTTGTATTCCATATTTCGAGAGAAAACAATGTATTTAAAGACAAATATTAACCAAACCCAATTGTACATCAAACATTTTATCATAACGTTACATGTAAAAGCGCGTGATGTTTAGCGCTGTGAATATGCTGTTTTATTCAAAATTCAATTCATATATATAGAGAAACCTACTAAAATAATACCAGTATGGAATAAACTGATTTTCAAAATTCGTAAATTAATTTTTAATACAAAATTCAAGAATCTTAAGTATGAAAGAATAAACGTTTCTCCATGATAACATCAGTGAAACAATTTTTTATAGATTGACGAATTAATGAATGAATCAAATAATCTATAACTAACAACTTTTTGTTCTCTAAAACAGCACTAGATTCCCTCAGTTTATAAAATATTTTCGGTATTGCCACGACAATCACCGTTACACTCGGTACTGGTTACTGCTAACACGGCATGAAAACACATCACTTGATTTTTCCCTTTTCACAGGCAATGAAGTTAATATAAAAAAGGAATGTGATTAGATTGCCAATAAGACAACTTGTCATCGAAAGTACAAGGATACAAACAGGTTATCGTATGGCCTTCAACAATGAATAAAACTCAAGTCAATATAACCATGAATTACTGTCCGAAATAATTTTCTTGTTTCAGCTATTCGGAATCATTTTCACTATAAGCATGCGTGCAATGATGAATGAAGTCAGCATTTTTGGTGCTAATATTACACTCAGCTCATTCCTTCTTCTTGGAACCATTTTAACGGGTAAGTACTGTGATAAAGATGATTAAAGTAACAGACAAGTTATTAAGTGTTATTTTCATTTTACTAGCACTTTGTCGATACCGCTGCTAGTGGACTGGTAGTCCCCGATGGTATCATCAGCTCAGTAGTCATTGTTTCGTTACTGACATGATTTACATAATTTGTTACATTTAAGGTGGTACATAACACTACAGGGAGATAACTCTGTAAAAATCAGCTGAACGTTTTAATCACGTTCTATTGTTAAGGAAATATTAAGCTTCTCAATTATCAAAATTTTTGTTTATCAAACTGCTATATATCCAATGATTTTTTTCCGATAAAGTGTGTGGTTCAAGTTTTTTGAAATTTTCATATTTTTGTCAAAGGGTCAAAAGTAAATATTTTGTCAAAATTTTATGAAAATTAAACGAGCCAAATTAATTTTAGTCCAGGTGTTTGGTACCACCTTAACATATTCTTTTTCTAAATTCGTTGATGAAAATTTAGAAATTAATGTGAAATTAAAGTTCCTTCAGGTAAAGTTAACATTTAAGAATTGAATGCTTCTTTTTGTAAATTTATTGGGGAGTAAAAGCGCTAGCGGTCAACGCTTTTACAACCCTATAAATTAATAAAAGAAGCATTCAATACTTATAATTACATTTTTTTTGCTAGGATCATGAAAACACGATTTCTATCAAGTTTTTCCTTTATTTACCTGTGCACTTTATTGCGGAATAAATGAATGTTACATTTCATTTTTAAATGAAGGTTAATTTCAGAATGACGCGAAATTGCTGTTAGCCAATCAAAATAACGTATTATAATGAAACATACATGTAATGTAATTATTCATGGATGACATTTGCTTTTCTTGTTAGTTCCTTGTTGGTCATACAATCCTCACGTATTTGAGTATTTGTACATCCTCTGTTTTTAAATTTTTCGGTAAGTCTAGAGCGTTCCTGAAAAACGAAGATCCAGAAAAGTGCTTCAGACGTACCAGTTTTATCAAGTGTAATTTTCATTTTTCAGCATTGAGTCGATACAGCTGCTAGTGGACTGCTAGTCTCAGCACATATAATCAGCTCAGTAGTCAATGCTTCGGTACTGAAATTATTTACAGAATACAATTCTTAAATTTTCAATTGAAAAATTATCAATGATTCATAAGCTAAGGTTCCGACTCCTCGGGCAAAATTGAACTTAGATGGATTTGCTATTCCAACTACATATGTAGACCCCGTGTTGTCATATAATCCATAAAGTATTTAAGTATTTATATATACATCCTTTGCTTTCAAGTTTGTTTGTTTGATGGTTCGTGATTACGGAAAATTCAGAAAAGCGCTTCGGACGCAGCAATAGTATTTTCCTGGTAGTTTAATTTTTAATTAAAAAAAAAGGATTGGGTCGATCATATTGCTGGTAGCGGACAGCTAGTCCCCTACGCTATCAACAGCCCAATTGTTAATGCTTCGGTACTGATATTGATTTTAGCATAACTTTCTTAAAATTTCAGTGGAAGGCTACGAATTATAAAAAGGCAATGTTGACCTTTGGTGGATTTGGTTATTCTTTTAAGGTCCGTTTTGGTCAAATATCTCCTGACGTATTAATTTGATCACGTGCCACAGGGTTTAATTTTTTTGGGGTTTGGGCGTTCCTCACGAAGGTTAATTAAAAAAAATTGCATCGAGTTTGGGACGCACCAGATCTATGAAGCGTTATTTCAGTTTCATAACACAGCAATTCAACAACACAATAAAGCCAGAACAGATTATTGTACACCAGATCTATGAAGCGTTATTTCAGTTTCATAGCACAGCAATTTAACAACACAATAAAGCCAGAACAGATTACTGTACAATACGTCAAGCTTGAAATTGTCCTAGTTAAGACAAGTTGTGAATAAATCTTACAAAAGTTATGTCATTAACAACAATACTTTTAAATATAAAAGACGTAAAGAAATTAAGAAATATTCAAAGCAAAGATGTTTTTTGTTGGGACATACATTCAAATATCCGACGAATTTGAAGGAACTTAAATCCGTTCATGTGTCTCATTCAGAAGAACAACAAGGTTACTTGACATATCAGAGTAAACTTCACTTCAGCGAAAGCACATACTAGTATGTCTCTAATATCGGTACAAATGTATCACAGATAACAAAAACAGGAATGCGAACACGATCACTTTAGTTGCCATAGTATATTTGTTGTCGGAATTTCACGCAGAAAATAAAATAAATAAACATTTCACATGTATTTAAAAAAAAAGTTTAAATAATATCAATTAGATTAATTTCAAATTGAATTTAAAAAACTCGGACGAAATGATTTCATATATAAAAGCCAATAATTAATAAATGATATTGATTTTATAGGCGTTATATGAAATATTTAAAATCAATTAAATTCCTGCTAATGGAATCCCTTATTTTATTACACTACTTTTTATATGTATACAAACACTTCATTTTTTCTCTTTATAGCGTTAATAGGTGCTAATTACAGACGACAGACTGCTGAAAAACAGGTACGATATGTATATCATATATCCGAGGTATAACTTTGCACGCCTTATATTATTTATGCTTTACAAACACCATAAGACATGGCCTATTATTCTATTTTAAGATTTTAAATGTTGTTATCGGATATTTTTTGTATTGCAGCACATTAATATTGATTTTTTTTTTCTTTCCGAATTCACAATCAATACCTTTGATTTTTGCTATTTGAACTAATTTTCAATGCTAGAACTTCAAAAGATGTAATTATATCTATCACAACAGCAAAATAACAAAATCACAGATGAAACACTCCCGCAATAACGGAACAGACAAAGCAGTGAGTGGGTCTTTATAGGGGAGGGGGGTATGTTTTTTTCCTAAAAAAAATTCTGATCCCCAATTTGATGAAAAAAATATTGTAGTCAAGCAGATGACAAAAAAAAAAAAAAAAAAAAAAATTCTGAATCTAGATTTCTCCCATACCTTATAGTGTTAAATTTTGAAGAAAAAAAATTGATTGATAGCGTCGAAAAACTAAAATAAAAATGTTCGTACTTTGCGCGAAAAAAAATTCTGATTCTGACAAAAAAACCAACAACCCCCTTGAAGTTAAATGGTTTAAAAATAAAGCAAATTCAGAGAATTGTATAAACTCCAAAAGTTGCGAGACCGGGTGTGTCGACACGGTAAGCGTCTCCTGCTATGCGTGGATCACCCGCCATGCGAATTCACACTCAGTCAAATTGTTACAATCGAGAATAGGACAAAATCGATAAAATTACTGATCAAATGGCTATTAGAGTGATCTAAAGATATAATACCGCGAGAAAATGAAGTAGTGAGTTGACAAACACATGTACATCGTATGGTTCAACCATATGGTGATGTTGACCGAAAATATGTAGTGTCAACGCAGTACGTCATGCTTCCTCATAACTCTGTCAGCAGAAACCCTGGTATGGAGCACACCATCTTGATAAGTTCGTAAATATATTATGAACATCCACAGTAGTAACGTATTGATTAAGAAATGTTAATCCAATACAAAGGGGGGGGGGGGGTATGTTACTTCTGATAAATTGGAAGTTTTTGACAATTGGAAAGTGGAAATAATTACGTTTGTAATAACAGATAATTTTAGTACATAAACAAATATAACATACACATATACATGTATATATGCTTTCCGTGTTAAAGCACCTATTTCTAAGTTTAAATTTTCATGCACACTTCTACGTACTATGCTAGAATATATAACAAGCGTTTTTTCTTGTTGATTTTTCAGAGAGTTTCAAAAATAGACTTTCTAGACATCAATATCATTTCTACAAAAAATGAAAAACAATCTGCACAAAAGGACAATGAATGCCATTAGATGTGTGCTGTTTGCGATGCATGATGCATGCAAGAATGATTTCGAAACAGTCTTCCATCATTGACCGAAGATGTTACAAATATAGATGAATACTGAATGGAACATCACACTGTTACCCAATACTAACAGAATCAACTTTTGTACGCTCATATCGGTTCCTATGTGTCAATTGTACATGTTTTATGCCTAATTCACACATTCATGGATCACCTCGCCGGTTCCACTACGGATTGAATCTCACGGATGATCCCGGAATTGCAGTTTCTGTAGTCTGTTACGGATCCGATACGGATGCACAACGGTATGACTACGGGCTTTCACGTATTTACCACGGGTGAAGTAGGAAAGGGGTCATTTGGCGACATGACTCATACGGATTCGTACGGTACGACACGATTTAATACGGATTCGTACGGTACGACACGATTTAATACGGAAATGACACGGTTTAATACGTAACGGCACGTGTCGGGGCGTATGTACTGCGGATAAACAGCGGTTTGCTACGATATAAGTAATCATTTCTATTTTCTTTATGGCAGTTAATCGATGTTTTTGTTTTTTGTTTTGTTTTATTAAATCAGTTATCGCTCTGTCTGTACTAGGTGGTTTTATTCGTAATCGTCAGACCAACGGCATTTAGCAGTTCTTGGATCATATTTGGGTCTATTCTTTTAAAGTTCTTAAATGCAGCTGAATTTTCCGCACACAGTTCAGCCATGAGGGTCTAATACTGGCCATTGATAAGTCTTCGGAGAAGCCAGTCCCTAGTCCACCATCTCCTCTGCCGCCGGTCACATCTACGTCTGTCGTCAAGTAGCTCGACCACTGTCCTTGCATTTTTTGCCATATCAATATCTAATTCCAGTCAATTAATTGCAAGCATCAGTTGTTGATTGTTCATGTTTGATAATGTTATGTATACCTCTACGGCAAGACACGGACTAGGGGCCCTATAAGTAAGTTATTTATACAGAAGCCTGATGCCAGTTTGTCGTGGGCAGTAATATTCCGTATTTTGTAGAACCCTTGGTGATCCCTACCTATCCGTATTGCAACGTTATGAAATCGTGCCTTTCCGTGACAAATTCGTATCCGATCGTAGTGTATCCTTAACAAATACGTGGTGCAACCGTACTAGTACGTAGTTCTCAGAAACAGACCGTAGAAATACTTCGGGCATACGAATAAGAACGGATTAATACGGTTTTAATAAGGACTAAAATGGATCAGTACGTTCAAATACGGTTTAGTAATATACTACGGTTGTTTGATCCTTGGTCAAATTTTGCGCATGTTCAAAAATTGTCCCGGATATATAAGTACTACTACGTATGACTACGGACCAATACAGATCTTGCCACGAATGATGTCGGATCGCATCCGTGGCTAATCCGGTGTCAAATCCGTGAATGTGTGACCTAGTCTTATGCTACATGTGTTTTTTTGATGTTGTTTTTTTTGCTTCGCACCGATCTGTTGAGTTAAGCCATTTACCACTGATTTTCATAGTTTCTTCTTATGTTGTGTTGTAACACCACTGTCACATAGTGGAGGGTTAAGCGCATACAAACATGTTTAATCCCGCCACTATCTTCATGTTCTTGTCCCAGGTCAGAAGCCTGTAATTCAGTGATTGTCGTTGGTTTATTTCTGACATACATGTATTTTTTTTTTTTTTTTTTTTTTGTAAATTGTATTGTTATGAACATGACCAGATGACGAATTAAGCCGTTCGTTTTATTTTTTGTAGTTGTTAATTTCACATTTGTCATGTGTTTGGGTTTTTCTCATTGTTTAAGTCCGAACGGTGGCATGAAATTGCTTATATCTTCGTTATTTGAAATCTGGTGGATAGTTGTCTCATTGACAGTCATACCACATCTCCCTATTTTTATATTGATGCACATTCAGTTCAATAAATTATCCCGTTTATACTGTTTCGTTGCATGTTGTTTATAAAAAGGACATCTGTAGAAGAGGGGCGAAAGATCCCAGAGGGGCATTCAAACTCATATGTTGCAAATAAACAGACAACGCCATGGCTAAAAAAGAAAAAGACCAATAGACAAACAACAGTACACAAAACACAACATAGAAAACTAAAGACTGAGCAACACGAACCCCACCTGGGGGGGGGGGGGGGGGGGGTGATCTCAGGTGCTCCGGAAGGGTAAGCAGATCCTGCTCTATATGATATGCAAGGCTGATTTTGACATGCATTTCTTTTCTAATCAAACTTTTAAACTTTAAATTCGTGTTTCCTTCTTGTGATGTTTACAATTCATGTTTTGAACAAGATTTATCTAAATATGTATTGAATATTTGAAAACAACAAATACATATACATGGAGTGTCATTTTATATATTTTGCTGATTCACTTGCAATGATTAGTAAGGAATAAAGCTCTATTGAAGAGACACATTTTACCTTGGAAAAAAAGGGGGGCGGAAGATACCATGGGGACATTCAAAACTAAGTCGAAGAGAAACCGACAACGCCGTCATGGCAAAAAAACGAATGTTACCTCTGATAATTAGCTGCCACGGACCACATTTACATAACAAAATAGATTGAACACAATTATATTGATTGACTGCAAGCCAAATCAATGTTCAATGCTAAATTAAATTACCAGTACATGTAGGAAAGCTTAAATATTTACTGAAATATATGATGTGATTGATCAATTTCCCCGTTAAAAATTTTGATATCGGTTTAAAAAAATTAATTGGTATCTTGCACAATGGATATTATAATACTTCTATACCCATTCAGGAGTATTACGCAATAGACTGATTATTTCACAAAAAACGTAACCTGTGCTGTATTATAATTTGGTTCTGAGTCCGTGCTAAATAAATCTGTTGTATTGGACAATAATGGAATGATCTTGCCTTGGAAGGGGACTAACAAGACAAGTCAAAACTAAAATAAACTGCACATCTTTATTCTCAAATCATCCTACATCAACAAAAGCAAAATACGGGTCCGACATTACACCCTAATAACCTGGAATAGCCCGACCTCGAACCGGATTCAACCGAACTACATAACAATAATGCATACAAAGAATAACAGGAATTACCATAAATATTGAAGTGTACAACAGACCACACATACCAACAACGTACCACAGACCACACATACCAACAAAGTACCACAGACCACACATACCAACAACGTACAAGAGACCACACATACCAACAACGTACAACAGACCACACATACCAACAACGTACAACAGACCCACACATACCAACAACGTACAACAGACCACACATACCAACAACGTACAACAGACCACACATACCAACAACGTACAACTGACTCCTCCGGAACAAAACATATATACATAAAAACAACAACAAGAGTACAACAGACCACACATACCAACAACGTACAACTGACTCCTCTCGAACAAAACATATATACATAAAAACAACAACAACAAACAATACATATCGTCTACAAAGTATTTCTTACTTGTTTTGGAAAGAATTCCGCTCAAACCAGTGCTAGGGGCCGTCTTAAACTTGCAATGAGGTGAGAGTTTTTTGCTCCGTGTTGAAGGCCTCACTGTGACTTTGAGATGAAGAACAGTAATAAAAGCGCTGTTCCTTTGCGTTTTTCTGTTTTTTTGTTGTACATGTACTGATTTTGTGTCATGGATAGATATCCAATATCCTTTGTTTTCTATAAAATGTACAGGCACAAACGTGCTGGATTACGACTAGTTTTCATTTGACTGGTTCAGCTACCAACATGACTACTAACTAGGAAAAAAAATGGGAAGGCACATAATTTCGAAAGCATTGTGCTTGCTTGATGGTGCAATTTGATAGCAGTTGTATGACAGCAATATCCGATGTACGTGATCTGAGATATGTTCACAGTAAAAATAAAGATCATCTTCAAAGATACCAGGCTTATAACTCTGTAAGCCAGACGCGAGTTTCGTCTATAAAAGACTCATCATTGGCGATCTAATCAAAAGGTTAAAAAGGAAAAAGAAGTCGTTTTTTTATATTTACTTTTGACGATAAATCAGACATCGTCTGCATATGTAATTATTCTTTACAGTTTTACGCTAATTACCCCTACCAGAGATACCAGAAGTATATTCCTTAAAATTGAGTTGTTGAAACAGAGAACTCGCTTGTTTGAAATTTTGGTATGATTGCTTATGAGACAACTATCAACAAAGTTCAAATAAAGTGGATGAAAGTGAATATGTATAGAAACACAAGTATTACTTCAGATATGACGCTAATATATAACGACTGTAAACTATTTTTGAAACATTCAGAAGTCAGTAGCTTTGTATTGTATCATGTAAAAGTAACAAAGCAATAGTCTTTTAAGTCAGCTTCATAAGAGTCATATTCTTGAAAACGACACAGGTTGTAAGATGCCACCTGGGTACTCTTTGTGGCAGATTTGCAGATGGTTATACGATTTTTATAAAAATTTACTTAAAATTGGTCCTTTTTGTTAGAGGTATTGGACTTTGGCCATATTAGTCTATTGTAGCGTTTCTGTGAACTCTTTTTTTTAGAGATTTGCTGGGATTTTTGTATTTACAAGATCAGTTTTCTACTTGTTGTGGAGTAGAATGACAAATTGAAAGTGCTGCTGTTGTGGAGTAGAATGACAAATTGTAAGTGCTGCTGTTGTGGAGTAGAATGACAAATTGTAAGTGCTGCTGTTGTGGAGTAGAATGACAAATTGTAAGTGCTGCTCCTTCATCATCATTTTTGGCCTTGGTATGGTTGCCAGACTTGGCTAAATTTTATCATCGGTACAAGGACATCATTCGTAACTATAAATCAACATGCAGACATCTTAATACGTTCAGGTATTTCACATCCAACATTATATGGTAATATTCTTTACAAAGCACAAAAATGTCGGCATTCACCTCAAAAACTAACCAAACCTTTAAACACACTAATCGGAAAGGGTACATTTACGATACTGTTGTCAGGTCATTATGGATTGCATATTTTGGTATTAATATTGATTCACTCATAGGGTCTTTGCATTGGAAATAAACACATTTATTCTAAAACCAGTTGTTGGCATGATACAGGTTATGTTCTTCTTATATATTTTATGATGGTATGATACTAAACCTCTAACGGGAGGGATTGTACTTGATTTTTATATGACGGAAGACATAATCTTTTAATCAGTTTAATTGAGGTCTGGCATGTCAGTAACTGCTAGTAGTCCTTTGTTCATTTATGTATCATTGTCATTTTGCTTAGTTTCTTTTGTTCACTATTCTGACTTATTTTAAACCGAGTTTCACTGTGCGTATTGCTATGTGTTTCTTTATTCTACATTGGCTAAAGGTATAGGGCGAGGGTTGAGATCTCACAAAACATGTTCAACGCCGCATTTTTGCGCCTGTCCCAAGTCAGGAGCCTCTGGCCTTTGTTAGTCTTGTATGTTTTTAATTTTAGTTCATTTATATGTTTTGGAGTTTAGTGTGACGTTCATTTTCACTGAACTAGTACAAAATTTTATTTAGAGGACAGCTGAGAACCACCTCCGGGTACTGGATTTTCTCGCTGCGTTGAAGACTCATTGGTGGCCTTCGGCTGTTGTCTGATCTTTGGTGGGGTTGTTGTCTCTTCGATCGACATATTCCCCATTTCTATTCTCAATTTTATTGGTAGAATTGTTTTCAATCAGTCATGTATAGTTAATTGACCCATGTTGGCTCCATTTTGGCTGCAGTTGGGGGGGGGGGGGGGGGGGGGGGGGGGAATATGGATGGGACTTTATCCCTATAGAAGATTATCGAATACTTCAAACTTCTGTACGATGACATCTAAATATCATTTGGTTTGTTTGTGTCATTGGGTCACAGAGTTTCGTTGAATAGATATCCCGTAATTCCTTTAATTCATACATAATTATTGCAATTTTGTTTATTGGCGGCGGCGGACATTTTGTTAGTCTAAGGGCATTAGCAATTTTGAAAACTGTAATGCAGAGAAAAAAGATATATATATATAAACAGAAACAAATATAGTCTGCAGTTTATCGAAGTTCCCTATGGCCAAGGTGAGCAATACGGGATCCTTGTAGCTTCTAAATGTCCAGTGTATATCCTAAGACTATATGCGGAATTCCAACAGCACCAACCTTAAGAGGACACAACCAAGGGTTCCTTGAATATTCCATTTGAAAGAACGCAGCTATACCAGCACTCGTGCTTCCCAGACACCATCAGATTATGTAACAGCCTGCAACTTAATTGACACTTTTAACCGTGCAACTTAATTGACACCTTTAACCGTGCAACTCAATGGACACCTTTAACCGTGCAACTCAATTGACACCTCTAAGCGTGTGTTGCAGAAGACAAGTTGTGTTAAAAACTGTTTGAGAGATTTTAATTGTGTTTTTTAACTGTACTGCAAATATTGGTTTGTCTGCACAACGCATCAGTTCGAAAAAAACACCAGATGGTGGACTGAACTTCAAACGAAAGAAGAAGAAACAATGCAGGGGGAAATGTTCACATTCCCTTTTGTTATCAAGAGTACGCAATTATGTGTTAAAAACCTCTAGATGTCCCCTTTATGTTTTTAGGTTGCTGTCTCATTACTTGTGTGTTAGTGCAGTTAACATTGCACCTTAAAAATATGTTGAAGCAGCGAATGTATATTTTATGTTTGCTTAAAGGGTTGTAAAAGCGTTTAGCAAAGCATATTCTAAATGAGTCAGCAATATTCATTGAAATGTATTTAATTCATCTTTCAATCATTTTAAGAACTTGGTAAATTCTTGTTCTGGCAGCTCAGGCAAATGGTTCACCTAGCTGCAACACCAGATAGGGACCAGATAATTCTGTTTATTGTTTTTATTTAAATGCTTTGTTTTTAGTATGTTTTACTAATCTCTATGTGTTTTTTTATGTTGCAGACCCTTTAGAATTTGCTTAATTTGTGTTTTTACCCCATAAGTTCATGCTTAGGTATGTGTATTTCGTTACATTTGTTTGTTTTTATAGTGATTAAGATGATAACACAATGTTGACTGCTGTACCCCTATTTTTGACATTTTTACCTATTGTGTCTGTTTGTTTTGTTCACGCATCGTTGTCAATATAATGGAATTTGATGCGACTGTCATACAAGTGAGAGGCTTAGCTAGCTATAAAACCAGGTTCAATCCACCATTTTCTACATAAGAAAATGCCTGTACCAAGTCAGGAATATGATAGTTGTTATCCATTCGTTTGATGTGTTTGTTTTTTTGATTTTGCCATTTGATTGGGGACTTTCCTTTTTGAATTTTCCTCGCAGTTCAGTATTTTTGTGATTTTACTTTTTTTTGAGTTGCTTGATAGAACTTTTGTATTACATGCATATATACGTAATTATGCATAATTTGAAATCTTGGTTTCTATGTTCAATTGTCACTGCGCATCACTTGATATGTATTTTTTGTTTGCTGTTCTTTGTTTTTCTTGTAAAAGCCCTTCAGGCGGCATATGTTCGTAATTGCATTGCATTTGCCGACCTTAAATAAAGCTGTATGTCGTATATATACATATGTATGTGTTTCTACTTCTACTTCTACCAATACTCGGCCACCATCAATAAATTGATTATTTTGCCACTTTTTGGATGCGCATTTAAAATTTAGACAATATTGAATTGATTTGAATTGTGCTATACATCATATATACAGTGAATTTAAAAACATCTTGGCGTTGATCTAGTTCATCTCATGCAGGTAAGTCTTGGGGCATTCAAGACTACCTGCATTGGTGGCAGTATGTGGTAGGGCATTCCAGTCTCGTATCGTCCTTGGGTGAAAAGATTCCTTCCGCATTTCGGTCCTACAAGTTGGTACTTGGTATCCATTAGTGTTGAGGTTTCTGGATAGCCTATCTGGTGGAATGAGAGTATTACTGGTGTCAACTTTCACCATCCCGTTGGCAAGTTTATACATCATTGTAAGCCTTGATGTTCTCCTACGGTCTTCGAGGGTTTTCCATTCTAGTTGGTTAAGCATGTCACTAACAGATGATGTGTTATGATATCTGTAAGTGACATATCTGGCTGCTCTCCTCTGTACCATTTCCAGTCGGTTTTTGTTGTTTTGTTGAAAAGGATCCCAGACTGTACATGCATATTCTAGAGTCGGTCTTACAAGTGATTTGTATGCAGTTTCTTTTATTGTGTTGTTATTGATGTTCAAGTTACGTTTGAGGAAGCCTATGGTCTTGTTTGCCTTGACACATATGTTTTTGATGTGTTCATTCCATTTTAAATCGGAGCTGATGGTGCAGCCAAGGTACTTTGCAGAGTTTAGAGATTCGAGGGTGTGGCCATGCAGTACATATTCTTTTATAATAGGCTTACGTTTTCTTGTTATGGTAAGAACATTACATTTATCTGGATGAAATGCCATTTTCCATTTGTTTTCCCAAATTGCCAGCTTATTCAGATTTTCCTGAAGGTGGTCGCTGTCTGTGTCCGATGATATTGGGAGATATATGATTGTATCATCAGCAAAGAGTCTTTAATATGTTTAATATGTCTATATATTGCATATCCGTCGCATTTGTTAAAATGGATTACTAGCTTTTATTCATACGTTCGCCCCCTGGAATCGTTCGCATCCTATGTTTAATTTGTTTAAATTAGTACAGGTTGGTTTGTTAGATTTTTTCTTGAATAAAAATTCGTGAATTTTCCAAATGAAATCATTTTAGTCGTTTTGTGATTTGTTGATTAACTCTTAAATGTTATTTATTCATGATACGGGTAAAATGTATATTTCTCACTATCATGTATATTTCTTCCATAAATGCAGATAGTCCAAGATCTTCTATTCACAGAAGAAGGAAAATCACCATTTGAACTTTTTTTGTTACTTGTACCGAGCCCGGAATCGTAATACATGTTTTTGTTAATTCCGATAAAGAGTTGCGCCCCTTTTAACAAAAACATTAGCGGCGAATTCGAAGAATCTTCACAACTGTTTTTCAATCTTTAGATAACCCCAAAACCTGTCAGTGAAACTGCATAGTATCTCTCTGAACAAGAGAAATAATCTAATGTTTGAAAAAGACACATGAGTGCTGGTAGAAACTCAGAAGTTGAACAATCCCATTTTAGCATGGATTCAGTCTCCGATTCAGATGAATCCGACGTTGAAAATTACAGAATATTGCCTTCAGCAACAAGTGAATGGGACATATTATGCCTCCAATCTATTGATATTCATTACAATAATCATTTTCATAATTTGCCGTCTGACATTTTAGATTTTGTTCATGCGAAAACGGGAATGTTTGGGCCGTTGACAGAAAAACAAGAAGAATTCACGAAAAATTTACAAAACGCTATCAGCTTCAGTTGCCCAACTACTGAATTACTTGGGATTGGTTTAGACATGAATGTTGAAACATTTATTCCAGAAATGGAAAAGGATATTAAGAAAAACCAATGTTCATCAAGGTACACATTTAGAATGCCGGTCATCATGGTCATGTATGACAGTTTGTTGCCAGGTGTTGAACTGTACCTCTAAGGTACAAGAACACAAACAACAAAATGTAACATAGCAACAAACGACAACCACTGAATAACAGGTTCCTGACTTGGGAAAGGCACATACAGGATCTGGCGGGGTTAAACTGGTAAGATGGTGTCAAACCCTCCACCTAACCTCATGAACCTGGCATACCTGCCATTTTCATGATTTTTTCAAAATGCCCATGTGGGTTTTGCGTGCAAGATAGCTCTTATAGTCCTAAGAAACCTAAATGTATTTTTATGTTGTTTTTTGGCTTTAATATTCATACTTTTAAAGTTTATAGCCATTGTAAAATTAACTGTTTTGTTTAAAATTGTAGACAAAATTGCTCTTTCTAAATTTCCATTTGGGTGCTTTCATGGGGGAAAGCCCCCACAAATAGTGACAGTTGGCAGTATGACCTGGGACAGAGCATGTTTAAAGTAACGTAGTCAAGACAAGTTCATGAAAAGAAGAAAATATGGGAACTAAGGGAGATAATTCTACTCATCAATTTTTATTTAATTTTATTAAAACACTGTAAAAATATTGAAAATTTATTGCCTGTGAGGCAAATATCCAAAAGAGTTCAAATGAAATATACGTAATTAAATGCTACCATATGGCCACAACAATGAGAAAAACCCAAATGGTATAGTAAGCTAAGATGTAATGCCTTGACCATGTTGACATGAAACATGTAAAACAAATAGAAAAAGAAAACTAACATTCAGCCTAATCTATATTATGCATATTACAACAATTTAGGGAAAAAAAATGACAATCAAGTAGATATAAGAAGATGTGGTATGAGACAACTCTCCATACAGGTCACAATTTTTAAAAGTAAACCATTACAGGTCAAAGTACGGCCTTCAACACCGCTCACATTAAACAGAAAGCTATAAAGGGCTTCAAAAATTACTATTCAAACAGGGAAATATACTGTCTAATCTACATTGATCTATATAAAAAACAAAAACACTTATGAATCACATCAACAAACATCAACCACTGAACATCAGGTTCCTGACTTAGGACAGGTGCAAACAAATGCAGTTGGTTTAAAAGTTTCAATTGGTGCCAACCTTCACCCAACCTGAAAAAATAGTGTAACATCACCATAGGAAAACACACTATAAAATATCAATTGAAATGGCTTAACCCAATCAACATGATCATGATGATCAAATGGCATATTAACAAGAACAAATGAACATACACTGAACAAATAAATTTGATCGATGAATAAGTATTACCCCTGACTTTAATATACAGCTATATTTATAGATTGGTTCATTATCAACATGATGAATAATAATCAGAATTGATAAAAGATGTGCATATAAACATGTTAAAGATTTTTTGTTCTTTTGAAATATGATTTTTTTTTTTGGCTGTTGTAGTGATCCTTTAACTGAAGTGTCAACCGTTGTAGATGATTTCATCAACAGTACAATAATAATGATGAAATACCAGTCTTCATACCTGAAAATGATCCACAAATATGGGAAGCAAAGCATACCACCTGTATCAAAGGATATTTTTGCAGACATATTCAAAGCTTTCACGAAGATGTGTTGTCTTCTTCCTGTGTAAGTCTTAGTACTTATACATGTAGGGCCAAATATTTTTAATTAAAAAGGACTAGATTCTCATCCAAGCTTTCCTGATTTGTTAAAAATTTGAAGAAAAAAATCCTGATTTTTGGCTATTATTTTAACACTTAAATGATCAGGTGATCATGTTTATTTGTTAGGAGTTGTCACCAAATATGGCATGAGATTAAAACTAAATTTGACTGTCAGCAACAATTTTTTACTTAATAAATATAGGAATTTTTTGTGATGGCCTAAGGTTGAAGAGAGATAGATGGAATGATTGGTTTAATGTCCAGCACTTTTTGTCCAGTTGCAACTATAACATGTATTTTAGGACAAGAATATGTTTTTGCAATATGATAATTATTCCTGCTGCTAGACCAAATTTTAAATGTGCTAGTTCACCAGGTAGTAATCTATACAAGTAAACAAAGTAACCCTACCTAGGAATAATACTCTCACTCTGATCCACCGTGTTCTTTCTCTTAGTTCTAGATATAAAGTGCTGAGCAGAAAAGTAGAAGATAATAAAATTGAGAATGGAAATGGGAATGTTTCACAGAGACAACAACCCGACCAAAGAGCAGAAAACAGTCGAAGGCCACCAATGGGTCTTCAACACAATGAGAAAATCCTGCACCTGGAGGCCGGCTTCAGCTGGCCCCTAAACAAAAATGTGTACTTGTTCAGTGAAAATGTATGTCATACTAAACTCCAAAACATATAAATGAACTAAAATTATACAAGACTACTGTAAATTCAGAAATTATTGCGTGCATTTATTATTGCGATTTTTCAAGCATGGGCAAACATGCGAGTCTAATTATTGCGATTTCGAAAAAAATCTACTTACCGATCTATGTTTCAGTTATCAGAATGCGAGTTCTTATTATTGCGATACTCACCAAGTCGCATTTTTCGCATTAATAAAAACCTCGCAATAATTTCTGAATTTACAGTAACAATGGCCAGAGGCTCCTGATTTAGGACACTGAGGCACAAAAATGAAGTGGGGTTAAACATGTTTAGTGAGATTTCAACTCTAAAAAACCAAACACACCGCAATACGCATAGTAAAACTCAGTTTAAAAGAAGTCTGATGTCAGAATAGGTAACAAAAGAAATTTAAGCAAAATGACAATGATACATAAATTAACAAAGGACTACTAACAGTTACTGACATGCCAGCTCCAGACCTCAATTAAACTGATTGAAAGATTGTGTCTTCATCATTTGAAAATCAAGCACAATCAGCCCTCTCTTAAGGGTTAAGAAACATACCATCATGAAATAGTTTAAAGTGTTCAGTTTTAGCCTGCTTGAATGCTTGATATCTTTCTATTTCAGAGCACGCATGGCAAGTAAAACAATATATATATTGCAGAACAGTGTCAGATAGATTTTAAATTGATTTTAAACATATTTTTTCAGCAGGCTGATCAGGATATGAACAGGGTTGAGCAACAGGCACAGCCGGTGAAAGCTCTATCCACTGGTCAGACAGATGTGAAATAAACGTATCTTTTGATTGATAAACAAGTAAAATGACATTAAATTTTTATGTTTTTCAGACCAGGATCAGCATGGAGATCGATAATGAATATTCATCAGGTTGATGTTACATCAACACCTGATGTTGTAATTATGACAAAGGATCATCTGCATAGTCAGTTTCCAGAAACTTCATCTGTTGTGTCCATTGCAGAGGTAACAGAATAACCATGATAACACTGCAACTTATGTAGATTAAGGTGGCTGGGGCGTCTTAATTAATATCCATAGAATTTTTTAATACTTTGTCAAAATTAAGTTTTTATCATGCTTTGTTCAAAAATATAATTAAAAGTATGGGTCACTGGACTTTTTTCACGCTACAGGTTATGCAAAGTTGTGAGATTTTGTATAGATTATGCATGGAAAATTCAATTTTGTGTGATAAAAAGAAAACTACCTGATAGAATTTTAAGATAAAATGTGAGAAGATAGCTCTTATAACATGCTTAAAGATAAGAAAAGAAAAAATGGGGTCACCGAACTTGTTTTCTTGCTACAAATTAAAATAATTAAATTCACAACACTTTCAACAAAAAAATTACTTTATCTGAGTTATCCCCCCTACTATCTTAGTTATCTCCCCTTATTTGGCAAAAGTAAAAAATAATGAATCAAACACAAATATGTTTTTGTTTTAGAAATTACAGCCGTTAATATGATAAAACACATAATTTTCTATATTTATATCAAAAGTCTTACACATGAATTACATACTTCTCTCAAAATTTGCACATTTCATTCAAGATCTAGACCAACTACTTCAAAATCCAAGATGGAGGAAGACACCCAAGCCACCTTAAGTTTCTTTTGCACCTGCCTACTGAAAATGAACCATGATAGATTGGGGAAAAAAAATATATTATATTATAATATTGTTATTTCCATTACAGACAGTCAGGGGTACTACTTGTACAAGTAATTTTTATTTACTTGGAAGAAGTAATATTCATTCATACCTGTCAACATATGGCAATGAAAATGCCGGTCATGACCTGCATTGAAGAATGAAATCTCAGGTCATAACCCGTACAAACTTTTTCGAGCTGAATTTCAGTATTTAAGGGACATTTTTCTTATAATTTATATCAAACAGTTTACAAGCTTTAGTAGCCATGTCACCTTAAATTTCCAAAATATTTAATAGGAAAACCAAATAAAAAAAAATATATTGCTTTGAAACACCAAAGATACATGTTTACAACCCCTAAAAAAAACTTTTCTGCAATGAAATGCAGGGTTAATTTCAAACAACTGTCAAATTAAAGGGAATATATTAAAAAAAAATTCAACCCTTTTTTCCATGAAACTGGATGTACTATGTATTGGTGGTATTATACCTTGAAAGAATTTTCACAATTTAATAATAAATGGATTTTAGTTCTTGAATGATTTTTTGATATATCTAAACAACCTCTATCAAAAGGAAAGTAAAGCAATGTAGAGGAAGCTCAGTTAACACCTGTATGTAGAAAGTCTTTTCATATAGGCCTTTATCAGTACACACTATCAATATAAAACAGATGCTAAATATATAAATATATATACTGAATTTTTTTTCTATAAGATTGAAATTAGCTAAAAAAATTTTTAGCTTCATGAGTATAATTATAAAAAACCAACATAAAACAAAATTAGTTAGCATTTTAGGCATAATTATGTTCATTAGTATAGTACATTGTGGCAGTTGTTTGGCATTGAAACAATTACTTTTTGCTTGTTTTGTGTTGTTTAATAGTATTAGAAATATGATAACACAATTTTAAAAGTAAATATTGATAAAAGTCTGTCTGCATCATGTCCAGTTATACTGTATACAATCTGTGAAGAGGCAAAACATTACTATCAAAGGTTTTAATGTATCACAGCATGATGAATTATAGTTTGCGGGAAAAACCCATTTTACAGTTTCAGTAGGGATAATTATCTTAGAGCATCCTCTTTTTAGCTCCATGTGAAATATTTTATTAATATTAAAATGCTGTATGCTTTTAGATTGAAAACATCTTCAACAATAATAATTGATTCCAATTTTAATAGAGGGAAACAGTTATCAAAAAATAAGATAGACACTGAAGATATTAGGTTATATGATAGATATATGGTAGATACATTTTAATTTAACCCCTAAACTAAAGTGGTATAGTCATGACTCCCTATTGTCATGTTCTTACAGTCATGACAGTAGTATGCTGAATCAAAAATGCTTTTAAGCATACCAATTGAACTATTACTATACATCTTTAAATATTTGTAAGTGAGGGACCTAGCATATATGAGTCACGTCTGCAAATTATTCAAGAAAATTGCCTGTTCTCCTCAAACACTAAAACTTGTAAATTGCCATATTCCTAACTTGAAACGGATTATTACAAGAATTTTTAACTGTAGTTTTAATATATATTATAAAATAACGGTAATTTTTGAAACATAAACAGTATCA
Source organism: Mytilus californianus (assembly GCF_021869535.1). Classification (NCBI taxonomy): domain Eukaryota; kingdom Metazoa; phylum Mollusca; class Bivalvia; order Mytilida; family Mytilidae; genus Mytilus; species Mytilus californianus. Next base: position 20,992,328 of record NW_026262626.1, on the reverse strand, counting down.
ATAAAACATCTTCTCAATACTTTCCTGTTGATATCATATATAAAATATCTGAGAAAAGAAGTTGTATTGCATAGATAAAAGGGATTACAGTACAGAGTATAAAATTTTGTTATAAAGTTTTTGGTCCCTTGAATCCGATAATGATCAGAAAAACAAAATCAGAAAAGTTATTCAAGAGAAAGATATAGAGGATTGCTGAACTAAAATCAATTTATAATAACTATTTTATTGTGAAAAGTCTTTCAACCTAGCCTTCCAATTACGAATTGAAACATTTCTTAAAGTAGCCATTTTCTATTAAAGAACTAAGTTTGCTATTGTATATAAGGCTTAAATTAAAATATTGTTTGTTTGCAGTTTACCGACCGACCCTTGAAAATCCCCCCGACTGTGAAAATTTTATTGCTTTAAATTGTAAGAAATTATTTTTAAAACTTCTATTGCCGAGATCCGGAAATTCAGGTCCTTTCCGGAATTGATTTAAGTCTAGGTCGATTACACGTTTTAATTTTGGTTTTTCTTGCCTTCCCGTCAAGGGTTCATGTAACCGTTTAATGATAAAGCACATGGAAATGGTTTACAGGTATCCATGAAGTTATGGAGGAGTACTTTACGCTGTCGACTTCTGTCAATTTTAAGACAAATAACAAACAAAAAGTTTAATAGTAAACTGTTTATACAGATTCAGGCACATGGAATGATGTCTTTAATGATATCATTGAAGAAGATGCAGCGGATATTCACAACCGACACGATAACTCATCTTTGTCAACTTTCTGTCTCAAACAAATCGGGTACAGAATCTTTTGAGCCTGACTTTATGGAACCAATTTCAGTGGTTAAACAATTCGACAGCAGTTTGAAGTATGTCATATTTTCTATAAATCGTTGTGAAGAAGACAAAGATGAAACCACTCCTCCGTGAATTTATGGATACCTGTAAACATGCATGTACGGAGAAAGAGCTCATTAAAAATGTAAATGGATAGAGACCATGCCAAATCAATGAGAAGCAACCCAAAATACACAAAGATGTAGAGAAAATGAATGATTAGCTTGAAAAATAAATATACTCTCTCTATATTAAATCTATCTTTGATTGCAATGAGTATGCTCCTTTAGGATAAGGGGGGCTGCCCCACTTATTGCAACTATTCTCTTTCTTACAATATTAAATATACCCAATCTTTGTGGCCTGCCACTGTGTGACTGATTGAATTAAAGCAAGTTCTTAGGAGCTATGCTGCCATTTTTTTTATGCAGTCAAAACATTTCAGTACAGACCACTTACTTTAATGGGGTGCTATGGATTTCACCCCAAACTAGTAAGTTTTCTTTGGTTTTCATTTACCACATTTTTTATAAACGTGTAAAAGTCTAGAAGATATAAGAAAACCGATTTTGGAAGATTTAATTAATTCCTGTAGTAAAAGTTGGCTATTTTTAATATGAGAGATGAACACTTTGACATTTTACAACTGATTATAGATCCATTTGCTTACTTGACAATGTTAAGAACTGAAAAAGCTTTTAAAGTGATACAGATACTTATAGATCCAAAATGTAGACGATTATGTTACAATCTCCATTGTGAAAGGTATATAGACTTGCAATTAGATGATATAAAGAAAAAGAAGAAAAAGTAGATAATAACTTTATATAAACCCTTAAGTGACTAATGGATGTCTACTCTTAAACTGTGATATCTTTAGATAGATATTTTAGATTTTAAAGTGTTGATGCAGTCTAAATTGACATTAAGTCCAATTTTATCGTCAAGAATGTAAATAATGTACAGTGATATTGGTGGAAGATATTTTTATTCATGTTGTTAAATACACTACTCGGAATAGGTGTGCCTACATTGGCATAAGTTATATAACAGATACAGATACTGATTTTTTTTATTAAAAATACACTCTTTAATACATTGTCTTATAAATCTTTAATATCTACATTTTTCTGATGAAAATACTCTACTCATGAAAACATTCTAGCCAAGAAGCATATATGTCCGTGTTGTTTTAAAATAGGTTTTTTTTTTCTTAACAAGAAACTTGGTTTGTGTAACTGCTTGTTTAAACTTTTTGGCTGATAAAATAAAATATTTTTCCTACCTACCGACCCTTCAGTCTGAAGGTACAGTCGGGAAACTGCAAACAAACATATTTTTAAGGTTGGCCTAAAGTTTAACAAATGATTATAAATCAATTACCATAGTTTGTGTCTTTGATGACTTTATTGTATCATTTTATATGTTATAAATTTAAGTTATATTTATATTATTTAGATATAAAATTTGAGTATTTCTTTTGTATTAAAAAAGAATGATTATTAATAAGAAAATGATTTAAAAACATTTACTTTTTGTGGAGACTTGATATTTGTTTCCAAGCATTACACAGTACTATTGAAGAATTTCTTATCTATTTTATAGTTTTGTAAAGTCATGCAAGTTGTATTTGAATAGACCAGATGTTTACACAGGTGTTAATTGAGCTTCCTCTATTATGCTTTACTTTCCTTGTTATAGAAGTGCTATAGATTTGATTGACATCTTAATGGATCATGATAATTATTGTCACATAAACTGCTGAGAAAAGCCTACTTAAAAACCTCCGAGCATGCTTGGAGCATGCTCCGAGCTTCCTCGTAAGAATAAATCTATGATCCCTAAGATAAAGCACCTAATTTTCCTCATTTAGATCCAAAGTATTACATATGATTTACATTTCTCTCTCAAAGTTTGTATGTTTTATTAACTAAAAAGTGTGAATATTCAGTGTATATAGTGTACGGTCACACATTCCTGCAAACCTTAAGGAGGTTGAAAAGACTTTAAATATAGGATTACACATTTTTGAATTGATCAAGATGGAAATTGCAGGCTCTGTAATGCTTTTAGTTTTAAATATTTGATTACTGATTTTGACTAAGGAGTCTACTTTTGAATTATTTGTATGACCTTGAAATTGGTTTCTTGTCAAACATGTATCACTGAGAAAGCTAAGGCTTTATGTATTTTTGATAAAAGCGTGTGTATGTATGTATGTGTTGAGGGTTTTGAAAGGTCATGACTGTTACCAAAACACTTTTTGTTGCTAAAGACTGCATGAACGTTTTATGTTTGAGAACATCCATGTTATTTGTGTGTTATGCGGCGTTCACACAGTGCCGATTATAGATCCTGTTTGAGATCAGACAGCGTTAAGACACGAAAAGTTACAAAGTCAGATTACTATCGTCATTGATCTGGAATGTCCTAACATTGTCCCAACGAAGTCGTATACGTTTGTAACAGATTCCTACGGATTGGGAATGGTCCGGAAAGAATGGCCAAGCACACCAGACAATAAGGTGCGTCCCGTAACATTCGGGGGAAACTCAGCCGATTTTATCTAGTCGGATTACAATCGTGACTATGTCGTGACAGTTTCTGATGTATTGGATTAAAATCATGACAATGTTCTGTGTTTTCTGGACATTGTCCTCTGGAACGTGCATGATCTGGAGAAATTTTTCATTGCTGTTTTTTTGCCGATTGAGTCCAGATTGCATCCAGATCTTGCCAAATGCCAACCGCCTTTGCTGAAACCGTTTCGGAATAGTCCCGTTATTAATTCGAAATTCGGCAATGAAACCCACGTCAGAGTCCCGACAATTACAGACCGCAATACGACTGAGTTCAGACAAAGCCGTGTGCAGTGCGAAACAGCAGACTGTGATAGGATTGTGTTCAGACAGTACCTGATGATCCTGAATATGGCAACAGTTTTCTAACGGATATCTTCCGTCACGGTTGGTTCACTGTCTGGTTACTGTCTGATCTCTGTCGGATCACATTCTGGAGAATCGGGATGCTGTCAGGACAGATTCGGTCATTTTGTACCATGCGAAAGATACAAATAGGATTAGAATCGGATTGAGAATGGGATAATCGGGACAAATTCGGTTGGAAACGGCTGAATTTGGTCGCTTCCTGAACAATATCTGATTGTTGTCGTGATTCAGTAAATGTTTTTACAAATTTTAACTAAATTTTGAATTTCCAGCCACGATTTAAGGGATCTTGATCAGACTTTTGACAAATTTTAATCGGGAATAGTCCTGTCTAGGACGACAGTAAAAATCGGGAATGTATAACCCCAGCTTAACTGTAGTCCTGAATACCATGCACTACCTACCATATCCTGTCCTGCTCTGTGTGGCTGACCAATTTTTGCTGTTATAATTAATGTTGTGCTATAAAAACACTGCCCCTGGTGAGGTGATGCGAGCTCACAGACATGTTGAATAGCAGGAATAGTTCCACATTTGCTATATTAGTGCATTTTATATTTTACCATATTTTTAAAGTGTAACTTTATTTAGTCATATATATACATTATATGCTCATAATAATGTACATTTAGTGTATTTATTATTGTAACCAAACATTTCTAGGCACTGTTGTTATGATGTCTGTTAAATTAAATTAAATTTTTTGTTCTACATGTTCATGATGTTTCAGCTGAAAAATTTAGGTGTTTTTACAAATGATGATGATGACGAAAACAATGACGAAGAACGAACAACTAGAACTCACAGGAATACATCATCTGATTCATCTGAGCTGAAAGAAGCAGACGACAGTGAACCATCGGTTCATGAAAAACCAGCTATTCTTAAAAGAGTTGGGCAAAAAGTTCTTGGACAGCATGGGGGAGAGCTATTACTACATCAATCTTTATATCGACAAACTCTTGACAAAGAGCAAGGCATGAGGTATATTCCTGGGATGATTGTTATTGGAACTGAGGTAATATTTGACCAATGAAATTTAATGTTTTATCCTGATTTGGAGTAATTTTTCACAATTTGATTAGCTGTTATTGTCCTAATAAATTTAAGTACAATTTTTATTACGTCAATTGTAATTATCTCCCTTATACTATTGACCTAATAAAAAAAATATTTTTGAGTTGCTATAATGTCCTAATATTTTTCTTTTTTAACAGTTTTAGATTAAGTATCTAAATATATTTGGTCCTAATAATTGAATTTGAATATAATAATTTGTAATATAACAAAATCAAGATAAATTTGTTACAGTGTGCAATTGTCCTAATAGGGAATTTATTGGGTCAATAAAATTCATATCAGGTTTGGCTTTGCCTCACCCGAAATGAATTTTATTGACCATGTTACCCGATAAAATAAATCCTGGTATTAGGACACTTGCACACAAATATAAGGTCTTGGAAGCGATATTGCAGCAGTAAAACTCTGGGGAATGTCACATTAAATCCAGTTACATTTTTGATTTCAATAAAAAAAACTTATTACACAGCATGGATATTCACTTCTGCCATGTCTGCCATTCAGAAGTTATGGTTCTTGATTGATAAGAAAATTGCCCTATATACATAGGTCATTACCATATGCACTAACTAGTTAACTGTTTTTCCAATGATCTCCATATTTTACTATTTTGAGATTGTTTTCATTTTAACATTTGTAGTACAGGAGTTATTGTCCTTGATTAATTGGAAATTGACATATTTTTAAAGTTGTTCCATACAATAAGCTGTGAGCTGTTCTACCAATGCTTTTCAAGTTTTGATATATATATGTTGCTAATGATTAAATAGATACAATTTGATTTTGAGACTTTTACTTTTACAAGTCAGGAGTCTAATTCCCCTTTATTACTTTAAAAGTAACCCTTATAAATGTAATGAAATCAGAATTTGCAGTCATTTGACAAACCTTGTATTTTGCAAATGGATTACTGTAAATTCTGAAATTATTGCAAGGTTTTTATTAATGCGAATAATGCGACTAGATGAGTATCGCAATAATATGAACTCGCATTTTGATAACTAAAACATAGATCTGTATGTAGATTTTTCTGAAATCGCTATAATTAAACTCGCATTCTTGTCAATTTTTGAAAAATCGCAATAATAAATGCACGCAATAATTTCTGAATTTACAGTAGTTTTGTGTGGCCTTGATGAAGTTGTGAAAGCGAGAGAATGTCATGTTTGCTATACATGTTCCGTCAGTCATGGTCCATTGACTTTTAAACTTTTCCATTATGTTTAATTTGTGTTAAAGTCAGTTAGAAGAAATCACAGACGGTGATATTCCTGGATATTTATAAGGCAGATTAATTAGAATTGGAATATTTGATTTCAATCAGAATTATTAAGCACCACCCTCAAAGTCATATTCACACTTTGAAACATTTGTAATTTTAAGATGTTAAAGTGTTGCCATTTGAATCTAAACATTTGTATAATATCATTACAGTTACACACAATATGTTTGTATGTCTGCAGGATATTTTTTTAAGTCAACCGAAAAATAAATGCACAGTCTTTACTGACAGGTACATGTGCTATTGCTAGGATTTTCAGATTTTGATAACTTAAAACAACTTTGTCAAACCTTCACAGAGATATAAGAGATTTGGATAGAATCTTTATCATTTTGAGATTTAATTTAATTAAAAGATGGACAGTTGTTTTTGCAGTTAACATTAAATTATCAAAAACTTTATCAAATCATCATGATCATACATGTATGATCATATTGCAATTTGAAAGGAATATTTTTATTTTTTTATATTCTATTTTTTTATCATGATTTACTTAAAAATGGACTTTTGTATAGCAGAAAATAGAACACAGTTTCATCAATCATTGTCAATGACAGCCAATGAGATTATGAGACAATACTTAGATAGGTGTATGCTTAATAATTTTTGTCTCGCCTGCGACGAAAGTCGCAGAAAGTGAGACATAGGTATTACTATCCGGCGGCGGCGGTGGCGGCGACGGCGGCGTAAACTATTTGTATAAAGCTTTATATTTCAGAAGGTAGAAGACCTGGATGCTTCATACTTTGTATGCAGATACCTTATGTTACGAATTTTCCGTCTGTCATATGTCCAATGTCCTTGACCTTATTTTCATGGTTCAGCGACTGCTTGAAAAAAAAGTTTAGTTTTTTTGTTATGTAAATTTCTCACTTATTATGAGTAATAGGATAACTATATTTGGTATATGGGTTCCTTGCAACGTCTACATGTCCATCAGACAGGGTTCACCTGACCCCAGCCTCATTTCATGGATCAGTGATCAAGGTTAAAGTTACGTGATTAGGTCTGTTTCTCAGATACTACAAGCAGTAGGTCAGCTATATGTGGTGTATGGAATGATTATAAGGGATACATGTCAGTCTGGCAGGTTTCATTTGACCTTGACCTCATTTTCACGGTTCATTGGTCAATGTTAATTTTTTGTGTTTTGGTCTGTTTCTCTAATACTATCAGCCATTGGTCAACTATATTTGGTGTATGGAATGATTGTAAGGTGTACATGTCCGGCTGGCAGGTGTCATTTGTCCTTGACCTATTTTCATGGTTCATTGGTCAATGTTAAGTTTTTGTGTTTTGGTCTGTTTTTCTAATACTATAAGCAATAGGTCAACTATATTTGGTGTATGGAATGATTGTAAGGTGTACATGTCTGACTGGCAGGTGTCATTTGTCCTTGACCTCATTTTCGTGGTTCATTGGTCAATGTTAAGTTTTTGTGTTTTGGTCTGTTTTTCTAATAATATAAGCAATAGGTCAACTATATTTTGTGTATGGAATGATTGTAAGGTGTACATGTCTGTCTGGCAGGTGTCATTTGTCCTTGACCTCATTTTCATGGTTCATTGGTCAATGTTAAGTTGCTCTTGTTTGGTCCTCTTCTCAGATACTATAAGTTATAGGTCAACTATATGTGGTGTATGGAATGATTGTAAGGTGTGCACGTCTGTCTGACAGGTTTTATCTGACCTTGAGCTTATTTTCATGGTTCATTGGTCAAAGTTCAGTTTCCTCAATGAGGTTTGTTTCTAAGATACTTTAGGCAATATATGTTAAATAAATTTGGTGTATGGAATGATTGTACGGCCTACATGTTTGTCTGATAGGGTTTATCTCACCTTGACTTCATGTTCATTCATCATTAAAATGTTAATTTAATGTAAAGCTTATATGAACTTAATTTTTTTACTTTCAACATAAATTCAATTATGAACACTAAAACAGGCGAGACATTTCAGTGTGTCCACTCTTGTTTCATTAGATTAGTCTAATTATTTAATTATTAAATGTTAGATGTAACAGCCACTTATTTCTTTTGTAGGTCACCTTCACTTTACTGGAGTTGCATGGTAAACATTTAGCAGAACTGAGAAGCAAAGATGGGAATATAAGACATAAAAGCTATATATATTATTCAAAACCTAGAAATTTGCTGAAGAAAGAAGATCGAGATATCCTGCTCGAATCTTTTGTAAGGTTGAATAATAAAAAGTAATTAGGTTTTTGAAATGTACATAACAATAATGAAAAATATATATTAAGACAGTTTATGAAAGGTTTATAAATTTTGTTAGCATAAGCTGTTGGGAATTTGATATTTTTTCTCTGACTCCTTTATGGTTTGTGGTTGAGGGGGCATTAAGTTTAACCTTGTCTATCTGTACATCTGTCTGTACGTCTGTCTGTATGTCCCAGAATAAGTCCCATAACTTTAGTTTGCCTCAAACAAATGTAATTAAACTTAAACACAATGCTTATTACCACCAAACACAGATCAAGTTATCACCTCCACTGTTCTTCAGTTATGTCTCTTTGTAAATTGAAAAATTGCAGAATTTGCGGTACATTTTCAAACGGAGGCATCTGTGTCCCATGGATACCAGACTTGGGGTCAATTACATTGGAATGTAATTAATTAAATTACACATTACATTGCAAAAATGTTCAATTACACTTATTACACATTACACAGTTTTTGAAATGTAATTAATTAAATTACAATTAGTTTACTAAAGTAATTAATTAAATTACACATTACATTTCATCATAACTTTCATAAACAATATATATCATGTATATATATAGCATGTGTAAAATATTCATGTAAGCTTACAACATAGTTTTAGCATTGCATTTGATCATCATTAGGATTTTTAATGTTTTGTCATTTAGTCTGCATCTCTGGTCTGAACACTTTGTTTCGACAGGAGCTGATGTGACAGGTATTGCTTGATCATAAGATGTGTTGATAGAAGAGGGAATGTTTTCCTATTAACAATGATTAACTTGCCAATACATTAAGGGGTATTTTGACAACCCAGAAATGAAGCCATTTAATTAAACATAATATAGATAAATAAATTTTTAAAAAATCCATGTTTTTTTACTTTAGAAGTATTCAAAAGTATGCTTGTCACAATATTGAAAATAATTTTTAGTACAAAAAATGAGAATGAATGAATGTATTATGTCAATATTAGCAATATTTTGCTAATTAGATAACATACATGTAATAGTGGCATTGTCCCTAGGCTGTTTTATTACACATTTAGTCTGATTAATTGCCATTTGTTTTTACAGCTGATAATTTTTATTTCTATAATCCCTTTGTGTATACTAATTTGACAAAATGACTGTGTGCAGTGATTTAAAATTCTAAATGAACTGTCTAAGAAAGATTTACACATTTGTTAAACCATACATACATGTATTGATGGTATATATATATATATGTTATCAATATATTTAGATAAAGATCCTTCTTAAAAACTGAACAACACCAATATATGATTCTCACATTTTTTTAAGTTATAAGACTATTTAGCAAACATTTCTGTATGTCAAATAAATAATATTTATATTAACACAATCTCTATCATTAACACCATAAAAGTACATGTAATTGAAATGTAATTCAAAAGTAATTTAGCATTACATGCTTTTTTCAGTGTAATTAATTAAATTACCATTACATGTAATTAAAAAAATGCTCAATTACACATTACATTCAATTACATAGAAAATTGTAATGCATTACACTTAATTACCATTACATTTTCAATTACCCCATCCCTGATGGATACATTCTTCCCTCATTTTCGTTTTTCATTGTTCTATTTGGTCACCTGTTTCCCCAAATATATTTTGTATTTATTCACTATTTTGACCTATTGTCTCAACTTTACTATTTCTGAAAATTATATTGACTCTATGTTACTAAAGATAGTAACATCAAGTCAATATCAACTCCCTAAAGTAGTTAAATTGAGTCATTATCATTTAAAACTAACACTAACTACATACTGTGGACTCATTATTATTCGTTGGATACCAATTTTTGTAGTTTTTGTGGGTACAGGTAAACCACGAATTCAAATTCTCAATGAATAAAAAATTTTCTATCAGGTTGTATCCAGACTTTGGCAAAACCATGAAATAACATATTCACAAAAAGACAAGTTTTCTGCGACCCACCAAAATTGGTATCCATAAATATAAATGAATCCACAGTATGTGATATATAAAAAAAGTTATATAGACCTGTTGGAAGAATACATGTTACAACATTGGACCTGCGATTTAGTCCTCAGTAAAAATGATATGAACAGGACCATATTAACATATTGACCTCCTCAAATGTCCATAATGGATAGATATATATGTAATATACCAAACCTCTTAAATCTAACTGTCCTTATTTTAGAAAATCCCTGAAATAGGTATGATATTGTTTTCCATTGTGATATTTGTGTTACTGTAAATAACTCTTAATGATATTTGTAAATTTCTTCAATTCTTACATTGTATTTTGTATTGCTGTAAATTCAGAAATTATTGTTGATATTATTTAATGCAACAGGGTTATATTCACAATAATTTAAACTCACATTTTGAAACTTTGTATATCGATTAAACAGGATTTTTCTCAATATCGCAAAAATTAGAATTGCATGTTAGCCTAAAATGACAAAATCGCAATAATAGATGCTTGCAATAATTTCTGAATTTACAGTATGTTTACACTCCAAACCTAAATTATTATCTGAAAATAATGTATTTTGTGTAAACTTCCTTCCAATTATACTAATTGTAATTAAATAGTAGTAATTTTGATTATGATATCTCTATATGAAATAGTGGGATCCAGTATGATTTCCAGTGAGACAACTATCCACTGCAGACCAAATGACATAGATTTTAGGAACTTTAGGTCTCTGTTTGACTTTCAACAATGAATGAAACCCATACTGCATAGCATGCTTTGACAGAAAAAATGTAAAACTATTCAAATTTAAAAAACTAACAGCCAAATATAGATATAGGAAGATATGGTATGAGTGCCAATGAGACAACTCCTTCCAAGTCGCAATTTATAAAAATAAACCATTATAGGTCGAGGTATGGTCTTCAACACAGAGCCTAGGCTCACACTGAACAGCAAGCTATAAAGGGCCCTAAAAATTACTAGTGTAAAACCATTCAAACGGGAAAACCAACGGTCTAATCTGAATATGCATGTATGTACAAACAAAACAAACAAAACATAATAAATATGATGTGCAAAAACCACTGAAGTGGGGCATCCTTTGTTGCTTTAAGGATAACTTTATTTGGTATATGGGACCATGCAAGGTATTTGTGTTCAACAGGCAGGGTTCATATAACATCTGCCTCTACCTCGTGTCATGGATAAAAGATTAGCTTTTGGTGGTCAAGTCCTTTTATGAGATACTATATTTTGTGTCTTTAATTTTGATAATATGTACAGGTTTGACTGCAAGGATTCTTTTGACTTTGACCTGCTTTTTATGATTCATTGGTCTATTTAATTTTTTGAGTTTTATAGAAATAATATAGAATTAAAATGACGTATTTAGAAGTAATTATAGGTCACTGTTCACCCTTCAACAATGAGAAAAAAAAAACCTATTGTATAGTATAATTTAGTATGTTTCTCAGATACTGTAAGTATTAGGTCTATTTGGGTGTAAATGTCTGCTTTTTAGCTCACTGGGGCCCAAAGGGATGTGAGCTCATGCCATCACTTGGCATCTGTTGTCGTCCATCGTCTGTCGTCTTCGTCTGTCGTAAACTATTTCAAAAATAATTTCCTCTGAAACTGCTGGGCCAAATACCTTCAAACTTTAACTAAATGTTCCTTAGGGTCTCTTGTTTATAAATTGCATCCAAAGTTATGATCCATCAACAAACACGGCGGCCATGGCTAAAAATAGAACATAGGGGTCAAATGCAGTTTTTGGCTTATATCTCAGAAACTAAAGCATTAAGAGCAAATCTGAGAGAGGGTAAAATTGTTCAATTGATTAAGATCTATTAGCCCTGAAATTTTCAAACGAATCTAACAACCTATTGTTGGGTTGCTGCCACTAAATTGGTAGTTTTAAGGAAATTTTGCAGTTTTTTGTTATTATCTTGAATATTATAGATAGATATAAACTGTAAACAGCAATAATGTTCAGAAAAGTAAGATCTACAAAAAAGTTGATATGACCAAAATTGTCAATTGACCCCTTAAGGAATAATTGCCCTTTAAGGACAATTTTACACTATTTGTTTATGTTTTGTTACTTTAAAAATCTGTTTAAATGAATCTAGTATAACTTTTATATTTTATTTCCTTTTACGTCAAGAAACATAGACACTATGGCTAAAATGGAACATATGGGTAAAATGCATTGTTTTGCTTTTGAAGAAAATATGACAGATACAATGAACATTTAAATGGCATTTTTAAGCCACTCATTAATATATATTGAAAACCAAATATAATCATTGATGAAAGATTTAAGCAAAAAAATAACAGGTGAGCGATTCAGGCTCTTGAGAGCCTCTTGTTTTATGATTCATTGGTCCTTTTTTTTCATGGTAAGATCTTTTTCTCATGTACTTCTAGTATATGCATTGTGTCAATTAAATGTGGTGTTTGGAATGATTTGTTGTGTAGATAAAAGTGTGGAGATGTGGTATGTTTGCCAAATGAGACAAATATCCACCGAAATGTAATTGAAATTGATGTACAAAATTATGAGCTACCATACGGACTTATACAATTAGAAAAAAACCCTTACCATATGGTCTGCTATAAAAGGCCCTGGCATGAAAAATATGAAAGAATTCAATTAAGAAAACCAACAGCCCAAATTTTACGAAAAACAAATACAACAGACATGAGCCAACACCATTATTGAACTGCAGGCTCCTGATGTAGGACAGGCACATAAAGAATGTGGCGTGGTTAAACATGTTTGTGAGTGTCCCCTTAATCAGGGACTGGTTTAACAGCACAACATTTGAAGAAACTAAAAAAAATCATTAAAAAAAAATTTGGCTTACATGTAAAAGAGGGACGAAAGATACCAGAGGGACAGTCAAACTCATAGAACGAAAACAAACTGACAACGCCATGGCCAAAAATAAAAAGACAAACAGACAAATAATAGTACAGATGACACAACATAGAAAACTAAAGACTAAGCAACACGAACCCCACCAAAAACTGGGGGTGATCTCAGGTCGTGTTGCTTATGTTATTACAAATCCGGTAAATAGTCTTAATTCGGTAAGTCACATTCGTGAAAAGGGAAGGGTATTGTAGTTACGACATAAGGAACATATCCGATATCATCTGTGAAACGGTTATTCCATAACGGTCAACCAACTCGTGATGGCGTCCGTAAAATTTACGAAGGGATGATTTCAACTTCACCATTTGGAACTCTTGGTTTAAAAGCTTCCTTGTGAGCAGCAATCCTCTATCAAGGAAATCATGATAGGAAACACAAGCACGGGAATATCGTATCAGTTGGGAGATATATACTCCGTATGCAGGTGCTGCTGGAATGTTGCTACATAGAAATGGAAAGTTCACAATTGGGAAGCTGAAATCATCTCTTTTGTCGTAAAGTTTTGTTTTCAACCGACCCTCATTGTCAATTTCTAGATGTAAGTCAAGATATGAGGCAGACTTAACTGTATCTGTAGTATCCTTTATCTCTAGTTCGATGGGATAGATTCGTTCAACATAGTCACCAAATTTTGTATTATTTAGTGAGAGAACATCATCTATATAGCGGAACGTAGAGTTAAAGGATATTGCTAACTTCTTATCTTTCTTCCTAAAATTTGTGATTTGTAACTCATCATGATCAGATTATGTCTGTCTGGCAGGGTTAATCTGAACTAAGCCTCATTTTTATTGTTGATGGTGAGCTTTACAGTTTCATGGTTAGATTTTTTTTCACGAATACTATACAAACTGGTTGACTATAGTTTATGTATGATGTAACTGAAAAGTGTTCATGGTTGTCTGACAGGGTTCATGTGACCTTAACCCTGTTTACATCGATCATTGATAATGATAATTTCATGTAAAATTTGGTAAAAACATTATGTAAAGATATAAAGGATGCATAAATACATTTTCTCCAATATACAGACTTGTCAGTATGATTTGTGATGTAGCTCTTTTCCGTCTTTTTAAACCAGTAAGATCGGAACCTTTACATGAGGAAAAGAGGAAATTCCTTCCTGTTTACTTTACCAATAGAGGAATTGATGCAATCAACATCAGCAACGTTCTACATCACAAGGAGGTAACATCTAAAATTTCTATTTATTTTCAAAATCAGTCTGTTCCTATTGTATCCTACAGTTACACCAAAACCATTGCACCTAAAATATTTAACTATAAACAAGCATTACAGGACCTTGATTTAGAACAATACCTAAAAAAAACCTCTGACATGTGACTGTTCCCACTTGCCTTACAATTACAGCCCCTCTGGCCATGTTATTACTGGAGATCTAAACATAATTCAACATGAAAATCTCCGAAAGGTGTTTTTCTCATGGTCCTAAGTTCAGAGAACCCCAACACAACAATTGGAACCATAACTTCAAAATAATTATGGATTCCATTGAGGACTACGCCAGAGCATGGGCTAAACGAAAAGAAGTTCAACTGGACACTTTGTTAGAAAGGGTCAAAACAATCAGGTCTCTGATAAAACGTCGCATTCATAAGTTGAAAAACTGTGTGAATGATCGACCGAAGTCCGTTTTCAGAGACAAAGAGGCTGTGAAATGTCTATCATCTCTTCATGATAAGTATGTTGTTGTTCCTGCGGACAAAGTTTCAAATTATATTGTCTTTGTATGTAAATCGTATTACTACGAGTGTCTTGAAAAAGAATAAGGAATAAATGAGCACTCAGGTAATCCCACATACAAAAACATATCATTTGACAAGGATGAGATTTTGGCAAATCATAAGTCCTTCATGGCTTCATTGACCATTGCATTGAACAACAAATCGGAGGACTTACCTTGTTTGTATTGGATACCCAAACTTCACAAAATTCCGTACAATCAACGGTACATTGCCGGCTCATCTGCATGTTCCACTAAAGAATTGTCCATTAGATTGACTAAAATTCTGTCCGCAGTGAAAGAGGGTCTTCAGAAATACTGTGAAACTGTTTACTCGCGTAGTGGTATTAACCATATGTGGATTCTTAAAAACTTTAAAGAACTTCTGGATAATTTTAAATCTCGGTTTTTTTCTGAAATCAGTTCTATCAAAACTTCTGATTTTTCAACCTTGTATACCACCATTCCCCATGTGAAATTGAAAAACCGTCTAATAGAAATAATCCACCATGCTTTTCAACATAAAAATGGTAGCAGACGCTATAAATTTATTACTTTGGGATACCATAAGGCATATTTTGTTAATAGTGAACAAGAGGGTAAAACATGCTAAACAGAGGAACAAGTGATCAGTATGCTGGAGTTTCTTATTGACAACATATTTGTTGAATTTGGAGGTAGATTTTTCAACAAATCGTCGGCATTCATATGGGAACGGACTGTGCGCCTTACCTTGCCGACCTCTTCTTATTTTCATATGAATCGGAGTTCCTTCAGACACTTGTCAAAAACAAGAAGATCAAAGAAGCCAGGTTATTTAATTTCACTTTCAGATATATTGATGATGTTCTTTCCATTAACAATCCGAACTTTTCTGATTGGGTTCCATTAATATATCCACCAGAACTAGAAATTAAAGAAACAACAGACACGGCTTCCTCCGCCTAAATTTTAGACTTATACCTCGAATTTGACATACACAGTCATCTCAGTACCAGAATCTATGACAAACGAGACGATTTTAATTTTGAAATTATCAATTTCCCCCACCTTAGTAGCAATATACCAACTTCACCTGCATATGGCATATACATCTCCCAACTTACTCAATATTCAAGAGCTTGCAGCTCCTACTCAGACTTTGTAAAACGTCACCAGTGTCTGAGCAGAAAGTTGATGAACCAGGGGTATGTCAAAGAACGTCTCGTCATTTTTCTAAAAAAAATTCACCGGAAGGTACCAAGACCTTGTTGATAAATATTCCGTATCAACTTCGCAAATAATACACGATGGTCTTGAAGTACATGAAGTATAGATTCTGCGTACTGACGTTGTTTATCATCTTAATAACGTGTTATAGTCTTCTTTTATTTGTCTTTATTAATATTACTTTTACTGTTAAGTCTGTTTTTTTAGATATCCATTTGACGTGACTCTATACTTATGTATCCAGTCATACTTTGAACGACAAAATTATTTTATTTATTAATATTACTTTTACTGTTAAGTCTGTTTTTTGTGATATACATTTGACGTGACTCTGTACTTAGGTATCCCGTCAGACTTTGAACAACAAAATTATTTTATTTATTAATATTACTTTTACTGTTAAGTCTGTTTTTTGTGATATCCATTTTACGTGACTCTCTTCTTATGTATCCCGTCATACTTTGAACGACAAAATTATTTTATGTCCACCTGTGCGAATTTCAAACGCGCGATTTTACGCCAGTGCTTAAAACCTTCCTTACCTTTATGGATGGATTTTACATAGATAAATAAAATCGTACAATAAAAAAGCAAAATGAGGATGTTAAATTTGATGTATGCCTTTTTGTGCTTCTTCGTTACATTTGTTTGTTTTTATAGTGATTAAGATGATAACACAATGTTGACTGCCGTACCCCTATTTTTGACATTTTTACCTATTGAGTCTGTTTGTTTTGTTCACGTATCGTTGTCAATATAATGGAATTTGATGCGACTGTCATACAAGTGAGAGGTTTAGCTAGCTATAAAACCAGGTTCAATCCACCATTTTCTACACAAGAAAATGCCTGTACCAAGTCAGGAATATGACAGTTGTTGTCCATTCGTTTGATCTTTTGATTTTGCCATTTGATTATGACTTATATCTAGAAATTGACTATGGGGGTCGGTTGAAAACAAAACTTTACGACAAAAGAGATGATTTCAGCTTCCCAATTGTGAATTTTCATTTTCAAACCAAGAGTTCCAAATGGTGAAGTTGAAATCATCACTTTGTAAATTTTACGGACGCCATCACGAGTTGGTTGACCGTTATGGAATATCCGTTTCACAGATGATATCGGATATGTTCCTTATGTCGTAACTACAATCCCGTTCCCTTTTCACGAATGTGACCTACCGAATTAGACTATTTACCCCTATTTGTGACATTTTCACCTATTGTTTTTGTTTGTTTTGTTCACACATTGTTGTCAATATAATGGAATTTGATGCGACTGTCAAACAAGTGAGAGGTTTAGCTAGCTTTAAAACCAGATTCAATCCACCATTGTCTACATAAGAAAATGCCTGTACCAAGTCAGGAATATGACAGTTGTTATCCATTCGTTTGACACAATGTTTGATGTGTTTGAGCTTTTGATTTTGCCGTTTGATTAGGGACTTTCCTTTTAGAATTTTCCTCGGAGTTCAGTATTTTTGTGATTTTACTTTTTTTCAGTGCACACTATAATATTATACTTAATTATTTAAATAATCAATTACTTTACCCGGATTGATTCTAAATTTACCAGCACGATTTACAAATCACTGTAAAGAGGGATTGTGTGGAAAAAATGGAACAAGACGTTATGAATTTAATGTGTCCGAAGCGCTTTTTGATTTTACCCTAATCAGGAACACCCAAAGCCTAATATATAGAAGCAAAGGATGTATGGTAATCTAAAAGTTAAAAAACAATCTATCTAAGGTCAACTTTGCTTGAGAAATTTAAAAATTCATTAACTGACAATTTTGAGAGTTCGTTATAAATCATGTCACTAACGAAATACTGTCTTTTGACAAAAAGGATCCATATTTAGCATTTCTAGATTTTAGAAATACACCAACAGAGGGTTTTGACAATAATCCAGCTGAGTAAACTTATGAACAGAAAAACAAGAACACTTTTACCTACGAAACGAAGCCTTCTGAGACCGAAAGTGGTTGCTCCGAATAAGGTACAAATAGAATTAACGAAACAAAAACAAAAGCAACAATACTATTACAACCAAGGAGCAAAAGATTAACCAACGTTAAAAAACGGAGATAACGTTAGCATATATAACCATCAAAATTCAACATAGAGTGGAAGAAAGGGACTATCAAACAACAGGTCAACATCAGATCGTACGAAGTTGATGTTGGAGCGCGAGTCATGCGTACTAATCGTCGTCAAATTATCACCACACAAATAGCCCTGTACTAAGTACTCCTTTCCGTAAAGATAGATAAACTTTCTGGATAAAGGAATTAGGGACTGCAATGCCATATGGTTGCAATGATAATGTCAAAGGAGTAGGAATTTTTTCAAGTCCTGCCTGCAGTGGTGTTAATGTAATGAGTATATTTGATACTACCTTACGACAACAACGTAGTCATGGGCAAAAACATTACCATCGGCCTAATGTAAAAAAGTGTTCCAAATCAAGATCGCCCTAGACAACTAAACCTCACCGTATGACCTTCAACAATGACCCGAAAAATCAAAATGTAAAAGGTTTTTGCATAAAAAATGGAAAGCATAAATATATAAATATAAAAATGACGATACTTTTAATAAGTAATTTTACACATTGAGACTTAGATTGATAGTTGCCCTCTGGGAGCTTTGATGACCTTCTTTCGCATCTTCATCATCCACTAGGGTTACATTACATTAGAACTATTCTTTTTTCACTGCCTGTTAATTTTCTTAAATGTTTGAGAGATTATGCACTTGACAAATGATGCATCAATACATTTTCTTCAATATACAGACTTGTCAGTATGATTTGTGATGTAGCTCTTTTCCGTCTTTTCAAACCAGTAAGATCGGAACCTTTACATGAGGAAAAGAGGAAATTCCTTCCTGTTCACTTTACCAATAGAGGAATTGATGCAATCAGCATCTGCAACGTTCTGCATCACAAGGAGGTAACATCTAAAATTCCTATTTATTTTCAAAATCAGTCTGTTCCTATTGTATCCTTCAGTTACACCAAAACCATTGCACCAAAAGTATTTAACTATAAACAAGCATTGCAGGACCTTGACTTGGAACAATACCTAAAAAAACCTCTGACATGTGACTGTACCCACTCGCCTTATAATTACAGCCCCCGGCCCTCTGACTTACCTTGTTTGTATTGGATACCTAAGCTTCACAAAATTCCGTACAAACAACGGTGCATTGCCGGCTCATCTGCATGTTCCACTAAAATCTCTGACATGTGACTGTACCCACTCGCCTTATAATTACAGCCCCTCTGGCCATGTTATTACTGGGGATCTAAACATAATTCAACATGAAAATCTCCGAAAGGTGATTTCTCATGGTCCTAAGTTAAAAGAACCCCAACACATCAATTGGAACCATAACTTCAAAATAATTATGGATTCCATTGAGGACTACGCCAGAGCATGGGCTAAACGAGAAGTTCAACTGGACACTTTGTCAGAATGGGTCAAAACTATCAGGTCTCTGATAAAACGTCGCATTCATAAGTTGAAAAACTTAGTGAATGATCGACCAAAGTCCGTTTTCAGAGACAAAGAGGCCGTGAAATGTCTATTTTCATAATAAGTATGTTGTTGTTCCTGCGGACAAAGCTTCAAATTATATTGTCTTTGTATGTAAATCGTATTACTACGAATGTCTTGTAAAAGAATTAGGAATAAATGAGCACTCAGGTAATCCCACATACAAAGACATATCATTTGACAAGGATGAGATTTTGGCAAATCATAAGTCCTTTATGGCTTCAATGAACATTACATTGAACAAAAAATTGGAGGACTTACCTTGTTTGTATTGGATACCTAAGCTTCACAAAATTCCGTACAAACAACGGTGCATTGCCGGCTCATCTGCATGTTCCACTAAAATTCTGTCCGCAGTGAAAGAGGGTATTCAGAAATACTGTGAAACTGTTTACTCGCGTAGTGGTATTAACCATATGTGGATTCTTAAAAATTCTAAAGAACTTCTAGATCATTCTAAATCTCGGTCTTTTTATGAAATTAGTTCAATCAAAACTTTTGATTTTTCAGCCTTGTATACCACCATTCCCCATGTGAAATTGAAAAATCGGCTGAAAGAAATAATCCACAATGCCTTTCAACATACGCTATAAATTTATTAATTTGGGATACCATAAGGCATATTTTGTTAAAAGTGAACAAAAGGGTAAAACATGCTACACAGAGGAACAAGTGATCAGTATGCTGGAGTTTCTTATCGACAACATATTTGTTGAATTTGGAGGTAGACTTTTTCAACAAATTGTCGGCATTCCTATGGGAACGAGCTGCGCGCCTCTCCTTGACGACCCCTTCTTATTTTCATATGAATCGGAGTTCCTTCAGACACTTGTCAAAAACAAGAAGATCAAAGAAGTCAGATTATTTAATTTCACTTTCAGATATATTGATGATGTTCTTTCAATTAACAATCCGAACCTTTCTGATTGGGTTCCATTAATATATCCCCCAGAACTAGAAATTAAAGAAATAACAGACACGGCTTCCTCCGCCTCATTTTTAGACTTATACCTCGAATTTGACATACACAGTCACCTCAGTACCAGAATCTATGACAAACAAGACGATTTTAATTTTCAAATTATCAATTTCCCCCACCTTAGTAGCAATATACCAACTTCACCTGCATATGGGATATACATTTCCGAAATTACTCAATATTCAAGAGCTTGCAGCTCCTACTCAGACTTTGTTAAACGTCACCAGTGTCAGAGCAGAAAGTTGATGAACCAGGGGTATGTCAAAGAACATCTCGTCCTTTTTCTAAAAAAGTTCATCGGAAGGTACCAAGACCTTAATTGTTGATACATATTCCGTATCAACTTCACAAATAATACATGGTGGTCTTGATGTATAGATTCTGCGTACTTACGTTGTTTATCATCTTAACAACGTGTTATATCGTTCTTTCATTTGTCTTTGTTCTATTATTAATATTACTTTTACTGTTTGGTCTGTTTTCTTTGATATCCATTTGACGTGGCTCGGTACTTATACATCCCGTCAATGTCTTTGTATTATTTTTGCTGTTGTGTTTTGTATGTGAGACTTTTTGTGTTTCTTTGGTTCATATGACGTGACTCTGTACTTTTAAAAATCCCGCCAATGTATTATTGTTCTATTATATGTCATTATGTTATTGTTCTATTATAAAGTTGAAAATACTTTGAACGACAAAATTATTTTACTCGCGAAGGGGTATTAACCATATGTGGATTCTTAAAAATTCTAAAGATCATCTGGATAATTTTAAATCTCAGTCTGTTTCTGAAATTAGTTCTAACATACTTTTGTTTTTTAAGTCTGTATACCACATTTCCCCATGTGAAATTATTTTTTTTTTGTTGAAAAAAACATTGAACGGCAAAATTATTTTATATTTCTTCCTATGTGACGTTTACATTTTATGACGTCAAACACGCGAAGCAATGCATGAGGTTTTTAAATTTGATAACTTTTTATGTATCTCTACATTATTTCAAATTTCGTTTTAATCTGGAAAATGTTACAAGAGACTCAAATTTGATTGATTGGTTAATGATTGATTAACGTCCTACACCAATTTGACAAACACTATGTACAGAAATGGAAAATAAAGATGGAACATGTTATGATACTAGAGTTCTATGTAAAATACCATGTATTTGCTATTCTTGATATTGATAGTGAAAATATCAGCAACACGCCCTTATGTGAAGCTGTGATCCAAGAGGTACACCGAAAGAGCTCAAAAGTTCCACTTGAAAACAATTGACAGTTATTGTAATTTGTCTTTGTGTGAGTGGCAATTTGAAGTTGTATTTTTTTCTTAATTTTTGTGATATACCGGTATACAAAAAGGGTAGGAATAATAAAAGTGAAATTGATTTCGAGTCATTGTTAGCTTTTTTTTTTCGGTTCTCGAAGGACAATAAATTTGCCTTACGGTTTATTCATTTTAATCCATATTTGTCTATAAATAGAAATCATGCTCGATTCCACTTATTTTCCATTCTAAATGGTTTATAACAAAAACGGTACTAATTTTGTTGCACCAGATGCGCATTTCGAAAATCAAAGACGTTCAGTGATGCTCGAGGCTAATATAATTGAAAACCAAAACATTACTATTAACATGATAAATACATACTTTGTACAATCAAATCAAAATTGAACTATAGTATAGCAAAATCCGAGCAAGAAATGAGGAATGTATGTTCCTTAATTTCAAATAATTCCCACAATGTTATATCAATTAAACAATATCTGTGTTTTCATGCTAGTACCGAAGTACTCGCTACTGGGCTGGTTACTAGTATTCCCTCGAGGATTGTTACATTTTAAGCTAAATGACTATATCAGTTTGGATAGTACTGATTAAAGTATGAGTAAAACATTATGAAGTTGGAACACAAATACAAAGGCCTGTTCATATACAGTTGACCTCACAAAGCAGTGATATCCGATTATGAAAATGATGCAGACAATACGGAAATGGAGAAAAAAGATAATTCTTTTAATAACTTTACTCAATCACAACCCGAGCAAACAGTTGAACATTATCTTACAATCTATAAGAGATAATAAGAGATCTGCAATAAACACCAATAATGAATATAAAAACGTTATCTTTCTTTTTCAGAAAATGAAGACGTTAGTTTTAGTGTTTATTGTTGTCTTAAGCTCACTTATTTGCACTTGCACGTCATTAAAACAAGATGCAGAGATTGAAATTTACAGACCTAAACGCAGTGGTTTTGTTTTAGGATTTTCGATCAAGCAATTTATTGAAACTTTTTCTAATTTAAGAACAGCGTTTTCTAAAAACAAATTGAAATCTGCAGGAGACATTGGCCTTGTGTTGGTTGAGAGTGTACCAATACTTGGTGACATTGTTCAATTTTTAAATGAAAACCCAAATCAGATAATTAATGTTGAAAATGGATTGAAAACAATAAATGATAACATAAAAGTTTTAGATGAAACAATTAAAAACATAGGAACAAGAGTTGATATGCTATCTCTAAAAATTGATCTGTCGGTCATTAAAAACCAAGTTGCGACCGATAAGCGAGAAATATCAAATTGTTTTGAAGATTACTCGATGTTCTTGCAAAATCCTTCATCAAAAACCGAAGAAGACCGACTAAAACAATGATATTCCATATTATCGCATGTGCGACAAATAGGACCTACTTAGCAACGATGAATTGACTTTCATGCAACAACCAATCTTTAACCAAATCATCAAACTAACGAGTTATTGTGACGGGGAAAGAATGCAAGATGTTTTTGGATACCTCCTTGGTTTATACATACATGTAGAAGGTTGCACAGCATTGATCACTTCTGAAATGTTGATGTATGGGAACAGATCTGTGGAAACGAAAGACGAATACAGACTTACTATACAGACGGCTGTTGTTAAACTAGACGACATTTTTAAGAAATGCGAAAGAGTATCATGTGAGAAATATGTTCCTGTTTTAACAAATACATTGAAATCCGATCAAGTGGAAAACATAAAATCGAAATTAAAATCATCTTTTCCATGGTTCAATTTTGCAGTTATCACGCAAGTCAAGGTGTCGTATATCGTGTTCTTATGTGGTCACTGCAAAATGACTCACCGAGTCCTGGAAGTTATACATATGGCATTGAATACGACGATATTGAGGTTGAATCTTTGTATAATGGAATGAATTTACACAATAAAACATCAAACGGGCGAACAGAACTGAGTGGATTTTTAAACGACAGCAATAGTTCAAATTCATTCTGCAATCGTGATATCAACGTTGAATACAAAGACTTCTTTGAAAAAGATCAGAATATAAACCTGACAATTCCTGGGTGGGCAATAGCAGTCATTGGTATTTCACTTTTGTGTTGTATCTTAATTGGATTTATTGTATGTAAATGCCGAAATAGTAGATAATGTGTTTGCAAATGTATTTTTAAAGTTTGCATTGAATATTTAATTATATTTGATGTGTTGATACGTTTGGCTGTAGACGCTTTATTAAATTTTTTAGTATTATTGCAACCAATTGCTGTGAATTCTTAATTTTTCGTATGTTTCAACGCCCCCCCAACCCTCCCCCCCCCCCCCCGACCCACCTATACCTCTAGCCAATGCAGAATAAAGAAACACACAACAATACGCACAGTAAAACCCAATCTAAAAGAAGTCGGAGTCCGATGTCAAAAAAGGTAACAAAAGAAACTAAGCAAAATGACAATGATACATAAATTAACAAAGGACTACTAGCAGTTACTGACATGCCAGCTCTAAACCTTATTAAAACTGATTGAAAAATTATGTCTTCATCATATGAAAATCAAGCTCAATCCTTTTCGTTAGGGCTTTAGTATCATACCATCATAACATATATGAGTAGAACATAACCCGTATCATGCCAACAACAGGTTTTTATGTGTTTATCTCCGGTGCAAAGACCGTATGAGTGAATCAATTTTAATACAAAAATATGCCATTCTTTATGATATTTATCACAGATACCAGGCATATTATTCAAAACTTCAAACGCGTTGGTTTTTCCTTTTGAATTGTTTTACACAAGTCATTTTATGGGACCCTTTATAGTTTGCTGTTCGATGTGAGCCATGGCTCCGTGTTGAAGACCGTACTTTGACCTTTAATGGTTTACTTTTTCAAATTGTGACCTGGATAGAGAGTTGTCTCAATGACACTCATACAAGTGTTGTAAAACATCATCAAAGATAGAACGCTTATAATTTGGTACACAATACGTGCATGTCGTCTACAAATGACTCAGATGTAGCGCTCAAACAAAACAATTGGAAGGACAAATAAAAGACGAATTTTAGGAACATTTCAAACCGAAGAATCGAAAACCTTGTGCCAATATGACTACGGCATCGTTGCTTTGGTTAAAAACCTTGTATTTTAAATCGTTTAATACCAAATTTTAAATAAAATAAAATTATAGCTATAACTCGGTTTACGACTGAATTTATTGAATTGATGTAATAGACATGCGGGTGTTATCTTGACACGCGATGAAGTGCTTACTACATAGCTTGTCGTCAACCAATTCCAACAAAATGTATATTCAACCGGCAGGCCAAATTCGACATGTGGTTATACACAACACTCACTTGCAGGTGAAATACAGTCAATATTGCAACCAATTTTAAACTATAAGTAAAATAGAATGAAATCAATTACAAAGAATAATAAACACCTTCAAAATGTATAACAATAAGAAAAGGAAAAGTAGAACAAGTCATAATTAATTGAATACAAAGTTTGGCTAGTCATTGTAAAATTTTAGTTCAGTTTACAAAATAATAGTTTTCATATGTTCATGTTTTGCAAATAATATTTACTAACATAACAGTTTTCTTGTGCTGCGTACAATTTTTACATTGAGAACAAACTATTTTATAAATTACAGGCTACAGTCAAATGCTTGTCACTGCTAATTTTCTGTAACTTATATAAAATAAGGTGCTTAGTATTCTTACGGATATCAGGAACAAACCCGTCCTTTAACAAGTGTTACTTTTTATATGATTACCAAAATTTTGAGTTAAGATTGATTATCGATAATCAACATTATCTGTTAATGTACAATATGTTCCCCCAATACAAAAAAGACGATTCGATTTCCCCCTTGAAATTCGAAAGTGACACTGAAATCGTTCCACGTAATATGCAAACAAAAAAGGTTTTGAACATAGAATTTAAACATGTCGAACATTATCTGACTGCAAAGACTGGGATAATAAATCAATTTACGCTATTCTAAACATAAATTCACACATAAGTGTATATTTCGATGATGTTAACCAGGTTTAGTGTAACGTTTATGGGTCGAGTAAATTCACTTTTCTATTCCAGTTTATTATGTGTAACAGGCTTTGTCCGTTCAGTTTTCGCGGGTATCGGGTTTCTTGTGCTAGAGACTGATGTCTAGACTTGGATATATAATCCTAGACCGGACAGTGTTTTGTTATCTTAGGGACCATTTTTGTACTGATAAGTTGTAACTCAAAATTCTTGTATTCTGTTTCCACGTTTGACTTTAATATTAATTTCTTTACATTAAATTTATGTTTCGGTTTTGATTCAAACATTTCTAAATTCATGTTTTTCGTTTCCGTAAAAAAGATAGAAGGAATTGTATACTAGTTATTTATTTCATGAATAAGTATTTCTAAAGCAGAAGCTGTACCTTTCTGGTTACTATTTGTTTGTTGCATATGATATGAATTTTCACACTTCTAAGCGACTGGATACTATGTTGAATATCATCTTTGAATTGTTAAATCTTGTCCTATAAAATAAAAAAGGAAGGCCAATACTGTGTATTCATTTATTTTCGTGGGTACCAATTTTCGTGGATTGAGGAAAACTTGCATTTTTGTGGATGTTTGATATCGGGGTTTTGACAAAGTCTGCTCAAATTCCTGAAGAATTTTTTTAAATCGTTGGATATTGGAATTCGTGGTTACCAGATAACCACGAAAGCCACAAAAATTGGTATCCAACGAATAATTATGAATCCACAGTATACAAAAAAAATAATTTCGTATGAGAATTATGAAGAAATAAAACAATCACATAATCTCTGGAAGTCTGGCATTTGTCAATTATTTCTGATTTTACATTAGAATTGAAAGATTAAAAGTCATACAGTTTAAGTTAATTTAAAAAAAAAAGATAAGACGGATGAAATCATATCTGAAATTGTATATATAGTTCATAGTGCGTTTGCAATTATTCAATGTATTCTCTAAACTAATACCTGTATAAATGTAGTCGAACTTACATGACGATCTTACCATGTCTTGATTTGGACAACAATTGTTACATTTCGATGGACACATTAATTTGTGTATAAAGCCACCAAAAAAAAAAAAAAAACCCCACGAAAATATGTACTTCATGAATAAAAGTACTATCACAGTATAAATAAGACATTATCAACCTATCTTACACTAGTAACGCAATATGTGCGTCTTATAAAGATAGATGTTTGGCTAGCTTTAAAACCAGGTTTAATCCACCATTTTCTAAATAAGAAAATGTCTGTACCAAGTCAGGAATATGACAGATGTTATCCATTCGTTTGATGTGTTTGAGCTTTTGATTCTGCCATAAGATTAGGGACTTTCCTTTTTGAATTCTCCTCGGATTTCAGTAATTTTGTTAATTTACTTTTTAGTAGATTTCATATTGTCTTGCATACATAGTATATATCGTTCAGAATTTAACATATACTTCACCAAAGTATTACAATCTGCCTCTCATATCTCTTATAGAGTACCAGCTTGGTCATCCTAAAACACATTTTACCACAATTATTTTCAAAAAAATGTTCTTTTCCCAAAAGGAATCTTGGAAACATATGAGACCGATGGAGAAAAGTTTCATAAGACAGGCGAGTAAATTTTGAAACATATACATGTCCTTCATCAAATAGTGTGTTATTCTTGCATTCATAAAATGTATAAATATAAGGTATAAAAAAGCAACAATAAACATTCAATCTATATAGGCGTAGATCAAATTGAACACGAATTGATTAGTTTACAAGGCTACTTATTCAAATTTTAAAAGTGTTTAAGACTTTCAATTAGTAAAAGCTGACCAAAATTTAAACACAAGATAGAAAACAGAGTGAGACAGATATTAAACGCATCAGCAACGTACTCTTTCAATCTATGGACCTAATGAAAGACGCAGTAAAATTCGATTTTGTTGCACGTTTTGCTATAAAAGAAGGACGAAAGATACCAGAGGGACAGTCAAACTCATAGATCGAAAACAAACTGACAACGCCATGGCCAAAAATAAAAAGACAAACAGACAAATAATAGTACAAATGACTCAACATAGAAAACTAAAGACTAAGCAACACGAACCCCACCAAAAACTGGGGGTGATCTCAGGTGCTCCGGAAGGGTAAGCAGATCCTGCTCCACATGTGGCACCCGTCGTGTTGCTTATGTTATTACAAATCCGGTAAATAGTCTAATTCGGTAAGTCACATATAGGATAGGCTACACAAGTTTTATATCGGCATATGATTTATCAAAAGGAGAGATACAAGTCTTATGACGCTAGCGCTAGTCTATCTAAATGTTGCGTGAATCTATTTATCTAAAGAATATTATTTATTGTTTAGAAACTATTCTAAGTGTTACAATCTCAATATCAATATTTTCTCATAGACACATTTAACAGTAATTTATCACATCTATTTATACCCGACTATGATCAACCCGTTAAATACCCAAGTTTCGTTATCACAATTAGTACTTACATCATTTTGCAGAAACAATAATATACCTACTTTACCACTTAATCAAGTGTTCTTTGTATCTGACGAATAGAATAAATAAAAGTAAGTAGAATCAATTTTATAATTACTTGTTTGTTTTCAGCTTTGGTGAAAGCTAAAGTTTATGTTTTCCATTTTTTACACTTACACGACATGAAATGCCTTTTTCCAAATATGTTGAATTTCAAAGTCGTAAAGAAATGCCTTTTAAAAAAGACACATTTACATAATTGTTTGCACGTTTTATGCCCCATTTCAGAAAATGCATACAACAAGTCAGAAATATGACAGTTATTTTCGAATCGTCTCGTATGTTGATGTACTGTTAATCAATTTTTTTCGCAGATACTTTTTTCGCGTTAAGCCCTTTCTAGCCAACTCTGCGTCGGCTTAGTTACGAGATTGTTAGAGATACTCGAAATAGTTGAATAAGGAACGATCCAAGTTTCACATATTTGCGACAATTACTATTTGCGTTATGTTTTTCTACACCCGAAAGTAGCGAAAAAAAATTCTATTAGTTGGTTAACATTCGTCTAACGATTGATTTTTTCAAAGAATTTTGTAGAGACAATTTAAATATATTGAGCATGACCAGTTAAAAAACCGCCATAATACATCAGTATGTATATCTTATTGTATGATTTTGAACATGTTCTCATGTTATGGCAATATCCATAACTGTTAGCTTGTTTAGTAGAAACACGTTTGCTCTTTAACTTTATACTTGGTTTGATTTCTAACTAATTTTGACATGAGCGTCACTGAAGAGTCTTATGTAGACGAAACGCGCGTCCGGTGTATCAAATTATAAGCCTAGTACCATTGATAACTATTAAGTAAATCTGAAATGTGATGGTTATATGTACTATTTGACTGTTATAATTAAAATTATTGAACAAGTTGAAAATTATGCAATTTCAGAGAATGCATTTCATTTTTCGAATTTGCCAGTACACAAAATAGAAACATCAGACTCAGCAACACGAACCCCACCAAAACGTTGGGATGATCTCAGGTGCTGCGGAAGGATAAGCAGATCCTGCTCCGCATGTGGCACCCGTCGTGTTGCTTAAGTTATTACAAACCCGATAAATATTCTAATTCAATTGGTCACATTCATGATAAGGGAATGGGATTTTTGTTACGACATTAGGAACAAATCTGATATCATCTGTGAAACGGATATTCAAAAACGGTCAACCAACTCGTGATGGCGTCCGTAAAATTTATGAAGGGATTATTTCAACATCACCATTTGGAACTCTTGATTTCATAGCTTCCTTGTGAGCAGCAGCCCTCTATCAAGGAAATCATAATAGGAAATGCTAGCCCGCGATTATCGTATCAATTAGGAAATAGATACTCCGTATGTAGGCGCTGCTAGAATGTTGCTACATAAAAATGGAAAGTTTACAATTCGGAAGCTGAAATAATTACTTTTGTCGTAAAGTATATACATGAACTCTTAAGAAGAAAGAAAAGAAGTTAGATTATCATTTAGCTTTACTTTCCGTTATATACAAGTAGATGATGTTCTCTCACTGAAAATTACAAAATTTGATGACTATGTTAAAAGCGTCTATTCCATCGACATTGAGATAAGGGATACAACAAATAATTCAAATCTACCTTATATCTAGGCATACATCTAGAAATTGACAATGAGGGTCGGTTGAAAACAAAACTATACGATGGAAGAGATGAGTTAAGCTGCCTAATGGTGAACTTTCAATATCTTTGTAGCAAAATCCCAACAGTTCCTGCATAAAGAGTATCTATCTGCCAGTTGAGGCTTGTATTCCCTGTCAAGGTCTCCTCGATAGACGGTTTCTGCTTACAAGGACGATATCAAAGTAAGAGTTGAAAGTGGTTAAGTTGAAATCATCCCTTCGCTTATTAAACGGTCGCAATCACGAGTTGATTGACCGTTATGCAATATCTGTTTCACAGATGATACAATTCAGTCCATCGCATTACGAATGTGACCTTCCGAATTAGACTTATTACCGAGGTTGTGCTGACATGAGAAAAACGACGTGTGGTTCATATGGAGTAGGGTCTGCCTACCTTTTCAAAGCACAAGAGATCACCCCGCGTTTTTGTGGGGTTCATGTTTTCAGTCTTTAGTTTGCTATGTTGTGTTTTGTGACTGTAGCACTTTTTCATCAATGTCGTTGTCAGTTTATTTTTGACTTATGATATTGAATTTCCCTTTAGTATATTTCGCCTCTCTTTTATAGAATAATTCCTGTAAAAAAAATGCTGAAACTATCATTTTCCTCAAAACAAACGAAACAAACGACCAACTGGGCAAATTTGGAGAGAAAAATATTACCTGACAGACAAAAGAAAAAAAAAGAAAAATTTGAACACATATTTTACTGTTTTCTATAACGCATTCTACATTCTTTCTTTGCATCATTTATGTGTGTTTGAGGGTAAATAATTGTTCATAAGGAAAATAAGTAATATTCATTATAAGATATTTACCCATGGGAGGAATTGGAATATTATTACATTAAAATACGTAAAGTCTGTTTAGACTTTATTGTTTAAAATCTACACCCAGAGGATTCAAATAATAATCGTATCTAGTACTTGGCTTTCAACAATCCCCCAAAAAAGGTATAATAGGTTTAGTTTACAATCGTATTATTCTTATCCTTCATTATTCAAATGGCATAGTTGGAAATCACTATTACTATTGTTGTAAGCCAAATTAGTATGTGATTATTATTATAATACGTTAGTTTGGTTTCCGTTCACTAGACCACATTGTTCAAAATCAATACCCAGACGAATTCAAAACATTTTTGGAACATGTATTCTAACAAAGAAATTCTAACAAGTATTTTTGTATATAACGAAATCAATGAATCAGCAATGTGTACAAACAATATTCATTCATCTTATCTTAAACAATTAGCATCGAAATGCATAGCGGTGTTTGGATACGTAAATGTGAATCCAAGGTCAAAATAAACATAGGAAATATTGTATAAACTTAAGGCAAATCATAAAGTATTCAATTGGAGGCATGTTCCTGGAAATAACAAAAATAAAAACAAACGATATATATATATAATTAAACAATGTGTAATAAATTATATTGTAATATATATTTTTATCATATACTTGTAGAAAATAATGGTATAATTGTACCCCTTGATAAAACTAATTTATACATATATTTATTCAATTAATTTGAAGAATTGTCTTAGCCGTGTGATATGACTTTTGTTATCAACTGCTTCCGGTATATATCAACTGTTTCCGGTTTATATCAACTGCTTCCGGTTATTATCGCATGCCTTTCTTTAACGTAATAGCAACGCATTTCGACGTCATTCTGCTAATCCCGGAAAATGAACCTCAGTGGTACATTTAAGTGAAAAACATAGCTAAGTAGAATAACAGAAGGAATGTTAGGAAACAGGAAAATATATTATTAAAAAACGCAAAACAAATAATACAATAAATAAATTTTATAAAGTTTTAAAAAAGTTTTCATGTCTGTATGGCTTCTGCTGAAGTATATGATAAAAAGAACATAACATGTCAGACTCCTTATCAGCCCATGGTCAAAATAATGACCTAGGGCTGATAAGGGGTCTGATATGAAAATTGCCATGTTATAATTTATATATATATCTGTATTGATAAGTTTACTAAGTGAGAAAGCAAATCAAAATGTGGAGCTATTCCCCTTATTAAATCTTGGTCAATAGGAATATAATGCGTTTCTTAAAGATAATATTATATAAACAAGTAAAGAAAAAAGCACTTCAATCTAAAAAAACACACAAAAACGGAATTACTAATATATGAATCAGCTACATACTTATAATTATGCTTAGTTGTAATCTGTTATAATTGTTTTCGGCATATGTTTATTAATACCAAAATGATATAATTTATAAAACCAAAACAAATCTTAATGCAAACATACAATCATATAAAAAGAGTACATAATCATAATTTATTACACATTGTATAGACTTAACTCGTACCGCTTTGTGCGCAAAGGGCGAATTACTCTATTTTAGACTGTATGACACAAATATGAATTATCATGATTTTTTTAAGAACAAGATTTATTATTAATGACTAATCACGAACATTATATTGATATTTTGTATCTTATGTTAAATTTCCCTCATGTATTCGTCCGAATACAAACATTCCTAATCTAACTACATGGATAAATAAGAGGCAGGTCAAAATGCAGGATTGGTTTGCTCACAGTAACTTATTATTTTCTTCGCAATGCAATATTTAATCAAGATATAACATTACAAACATCTCTTCACAAACTAGCTATTCTACACTTAATATCATTATGAAATAATGCAAATAATATACTATGCAGAATAGGTTATACTTAGAAGTAAATTTGAACACCTCTATACATGTTATTCAAGCATGAGACTTATATGTGACTATAGAACCTCACCAGTAATACCGCCTTTAAATCCAAAACTATCATACAGGCTTCGAGAAACACATATGCCGATATTGTCAATAACTGCAAAGGGAGTCGTGTAACAAATATATTCCAGTTCTGACAAATATGTTGAAGACGGATCAGATGTCGAGAATTCCATCGAGTTTGCAGACGATATTCCCCTGGTTCAATTTTGTTGTTGTTATGCTACAAAAAGAGTAATTTCTGGAATTGCTCTATATAATCTTAAATTTTTGACAAATTCTGAAGATTACACGTATAGCGTGGGATACAAGGAAAATGAAGTTGTGGTTATGTACAACGGAAAATACTTACACAAAACAACGATAAATGGACTCACTCAATTGACTGGGTTCCATGCTAATATTAGCAAGTTTCAGGCAATCTGCAATCGTGAGGTAAACAGGCATTCCTGTGTTATTATGGCAAAGTATCAAATTGTTTTTTGCGATGAAAAACATGAAATCGTTAGATTTGTAAATGATTTTGATGTACAAAATGATGTAAGTCAAGAAAACAAGTATGATCAAAGTTATTAACCTTGAAAATGCAACCACAACGTATTTTCTATATGCTGACACATAATAAACAATCTCGTTAAAGATTTGAATCACTATTTTGAATATTTATAATTCTATATGTCAATTGTAGTATGTTTACGCTTGGATTTTTTAACTAAAAAGATATCAAAGTCTAAGGTTCATTTGTTTACAAACAGAATGCAAATAACCTGTTACATTGTGACACATAACATATGATACTATTTAAATGGCTGCCGTTTGAATAGGTCAAAATGGGCGCTATGCAAGTTAGACAATTTTCAACATACAGACATATGTAGGATCTCATGAACCTATACTCAAAATTCAGAGAACATAATTTCAAAACCATATTTTGATACACTGTAAACGCTCTAAGTGTTTGTATTAACTACAACTTATAATGTCAAAGCCTGTCTTTTTCTTGTGTAATTAACAACAAAAGGTACATAACAAATGCATAAATCATCAAACAAAGAGATGCTTGTCTGATTTGTTTCGAGACAAAATCTCTATTAAGTGTTCAAAATTTAAACATCACATGTTTATAAAATATCACTAAAAACAACAATTGTCCTCTTATCTAATATATACAAAAGAAAAAGGACAATGTTACGTGCTTACAAACTCAAATGAAATTGTAAAAGAACATATTATTTGTAAATTAACTAAATAAATTCCCTTTTTTTTCTTTTCTTTTTTTTTTTTATAAATATGCACTTTTACAATCTTTATTATCAGGTGTGTCTTCGTGACAGAAAATTCATCAGGGGGCATACATATCTTCTATGTTAACCTTAACGTTGTCCTGACATTTTCGGTTTGGTTTTCATATTAAACAACTACTTACCCTTGTTATTTTAAATAGGCCTTTAAATAGTTTATCTTTCTATTTTTCCTTGACAGATGAACTCAAAATCATATATGCGCATGTCAAGGAAATGTTATTTATATTGACTGAAGATGGAAATGATTGAAGATTAACTTATTTATGTTTCGTCATCCATTTGCGTTTTCCATTGTTGAGTGCTATACGGTTGCCTATAATTGCTAACTTCACGTCATTTGAACTTTGTGGATTATTGTCTAACCGGCATCGCGCGTTCTTCGATCTTTAGATACAAGTATATTTGTCTGATCTCTAATGTTTCCGAATCTTACATTTTGGCTGAGTGTGGTTTCATGACAGATGTTAAGTGCAAAGCAGCAGGAAGCACTAACCTTATAACAATGTCTTTCTACAGGATACCTTTTTCATTGATTTAAGTTAAAATATTATTACTTCTGACTAGATAAGACTCATCTCAAGTCTATTTCTTTTACATGTTGATGAAAAATAAAAGTCACAAAAACATTAACAAGGCAGTAAAGAATACCACATCCTTGAAGTGTTTTGTGTGACGATAAATGTTCACTTCTGTTCTCGTACTATATATAACAAATTATTCATTTTGTAAAAAACATTTCCGTACTGCATATATATCTTACAACAAAATTATTTTTATTTACCTGTGTATTTTATCTATTTTGTCCAAAGTTATGCTTGTCTTTCTTATATTTATTTACATCACACTCTCTTTTTTATCACATTTTGTAATAACATTGTGTCATAAGATCAAATTCATTCGTTCAGTGAATGTTCACTTGTTTTTGTTTATATGTCATTTGATTGAGTTAAGACATCTCAATTGATATTTTATAGTGTGTCTTTCTATATAATAGTATGTTATGATGTTTTACTATTGTTTTATGTTAGGGTGGAGGTTGGCACCTGTTAAACCCTCTGCATTTGTTTGCACCAGTTCGAAGTTAAGAACCTGATGTGCAGTGGTTGTCGTTTGTTGATGTGGTTCAGAAGTATTTCTAGTTTCTCATTTTTTGTATAGATTAGACCGTTGGTTTTCCTGTTTGAATGATTTAATATTAGTTATTATGGGTCCCTATAGCTTGCTGCTCAGTGTGAGCCAAGGCTACATGCTGAAAATCGTAGCTGACCTATTAAGGTCTCTTTTGCAATTTTCTGACTTGGAAGGAAGGTTGTACATTAAAATTCATACCACATCTTCTTAAATATATTTGATTGATATGCATGAAACCGAAATTGATATTCAAATCTTAATATTTTCAACAGCCTGCTTGCGGGCAATATTAATATAGAGGTCTTTCTGAATCTTTTAGTTTGAATATCAACGAAAACAAATTGTTTGTATTTAAACTCGACAGATCAATGCTTTCTTAATCCTGCCTAGCACTTGTGACCATTTTATACAGATAAAGGAGAGTCAATTAAACGACTTTCAAATTGCTGGTTTTGAATGATTGCTTTTGGGAACGACTATAGCTATCTAACTTTAATGATAGGTGGGGGCTATGTTTTTTTTCCCTGAAAAAAAAAACCAGTCAGATCCCCAATTTGATGATAAATAATTAGTCAAGCAGATGACAACAGAAATTCTGAATCCAGATTTTCCCCATACCTTATAGTGTTAACTTTTTGAAAAAAAAACAATTAACTTTCTTGAAATCTCCTTTCGTTAGAGGAACTTTTTCACCAGTCACGACTCCATCAAATCATAAATAAACATTTTGGTTACTTTAAATACATAACGTAAGAATGATTGATTGATTGTTGATTGCTTTACGCCGCATTAGCACAACAAGGCTATATCGCGGTGAACGTAAGAATGATTGATAAGTGATACTACTAGAGGTATCAAGATTTTACATAAAAACTACTCAACTTCCTGTTGATACCATTTATAAAGCATAAGTTAAAGTCAAGTATATACAACCTGTACATTTACCTAAGCATTTAAATTCCAAAACACTCATGCGTTATACAAAGAGTCTATTCACACGTTTTAAAACAAACCGCTATATGATTTCGGGCTGATTAACTGAAATATGACCATGTAAAGGAGTTTTTAATCGTATATCATAGTTCAAATTTAAAGCAGATATCGTTGTGATGCATGATCTAATGGCTAATTAACAATCTGGACACTTAGTGCAGCAGCGTGACTCATAAACATTTAAAATTTAGACATTTGACCTAAAACTGCCTTTTTAGAGTTTTTGGTCACACTGTACTACTTGTATTCGAACAAGACCTATACTAAAACATATTTTAAAAATATATCAACAGCTTTGACAAATTTATTTTTTACCAAACTTTATAACTATTCTTTTTGGTACAGCTGTTGCTCATATCTAAATCTTAATGACAAGATCTTAAAATGAGACTTTTTGATTTTTGATTTTGTTTTAAGCCCTAATGCCAATATGTAATTAATTTCAAGAATATAAATACTAATATCAGACAGACGAATTTCTATTCTGTATTTCACGGACGGAAAAAAGCATGAGCATACATTCTCCGCTTAATTATATATAAAAAAAACATTTTTTTTATCAATCTTGCTGAAATATTTAGAATTGAAAATGACATGGTTTGTCGATGAATTATACAATAATTACAGCGAACTATTATGGTCGCGTCTTTGATGAATACCCCCCCCCCCCCCTCGTGAATATGTAAAGCACGTCATGGAGCTCAGAGTTTGACCAAGACATTTGGTTTTCACAGGAGTATTATTACACAAACGTTTTCTGGATGATTTCTTGTGTTAAATTACAATACAATAATAATACAATATGCTTTATTAAAAAACACTCCGTCACATTGACATGTGAAAAAAGAGGTAAATATATACAAAATATAATCACATACAATCATAGAAATAAATACAAAACACACAATATTAACATAAACAAACTAACTTCACCAGGCGTGTAGCTTTCATGATCAATATCTGGACTATTATGTAAGACAACTCCATACTTTTCGAAGGAAAATTCAACACAGTTCAAGCACTTTTGAATATGCGCAGAGATTAAATATTTTCTTTCAAACTTTATTGTAGAATAGCAATCCTTGTAACTTTAAGAAAACAAATGAATCATTTTGTGAAACAAGATATTGGATCATATAACAATTTCAGGGATATGAATTTCGACATTCCAAATTTCTAAATTCTTAATGTTCATGTCGATTAGAGTGAATATTCAGTAAGTAGAAACTAGTATTACACAATTTTGATTTTTATATAAACGTTTTGTTTTTGGTTTTGTTTACTGCCGAAATTCATTCACTAATTTCTATAAGTATCTTTTAACACTAAATGCCAATAAAATATCATTTTATGGTGCATATTATAACGACATGAAATTTTCATAATGACTTAAACTCCCTAAGGTCTTTTCAAAATTGTATTTATACGAAGAGTAACATTCAATTTGTGTAAAATTAGTATATCTTTCATTTCGTATTGATAACATTGTCTTGATTTTATAGAAATTATAGTAGATAGAGATGAACTCTATATATAAAATATTGCTATAAAATCAAATTCTACTATTAAAGTCAGCATCGCGGAAATTGTCAAATTGACCCTTTATTGTAGTTTTTACCGTTGAAAAAATATTTTAACCAATTTGTTATATTATTTTTTTTTGTTGCAAAAACTATAGCATTTAGTTAGAAACTGTATCTGCAATTTATCAGGACAAGATGTACATATATATTTTATTGTGGTATGATACTAAACCCCTAACGGGAGGGATTGTGCTTGATATTCATATGATGAAGACATAATATTTCAATCAGTTTAATTGAGGTATGGAGCTGGCATGTCAGTAACTGCTAGTAGTTACCTATTCTTACATCGGACGCGGACTTCTTTTGAACTGAGTTTTACTGTGCGTATTACTGTGTGCTTGATTTTTCTACATTGCCTGAAGGTATAGGGGGAGGGTTGAGATCTCAAAAAACACGCTTAACTCCGCCGTATTTTTGCGCCAGTCTCAAGTCAGGAGCCTCTGGTCTTTGTTAGTCTTGTATAATTATTAAGTTTAGTTCATTTATACATTTATATATAACGGAGTTTAGTATGACGTCCATTATCACCGAACTAGTACACATTTTTGTTTAGGGGCAAGCTGAAGCACACCTCCGGGTACAGGATTTTTTGAGTTTTTGTATCTTTGACACATTCCTCGTTTCCATTCTCAATTTTATATTAGACATCGTGTATAAAATCGTCCATCGACTCCTTATAGGGATGATTACCTTGGAGGATGATATAATGCGTTTTAATCCGAAACTATTTCATTTGTATTTGAAATATTTTCATTGCAAAGTAACAATTGTATGCAAAATCGGCAGATCAAGAAATTCAGGCTCGTTGGAGCCCCTATAATGGATAGTGTTGTTAAGTCTAATGTTTGAAAAAATGTAAAAAAAAAAAAAAAATCTTAAAGTTTTAAGATAAAATGTCATTTCATGACTATTGCATGGTGTGGTCTCTTCTCTGTTTCTTCCTGGTCGACTAATAAGAATCTACAATTGCAAATCATTGCAATAACAAATCACTGCAATAAATATTCTGAAATTCTGTTACTTTCTTAATTGTCATCCACGTATTATCATGGCACGAAGATTGTTACATAATTCGAAGATTGCATAAAAGATTTAAAATGCTGACTTAATGTAGGTTCAAACATACTCTGTACAGGAATGAAATCAAACAAAAACACATTTAGTATGCTATTTGAACAAGGTTATTACGAACATTTCTGGAGATTGTTTATATGTTATATACTGTTATCAGGTCTTATTGTGACCCCAGCTTCCTTAATCTGGGACAGTGTTGTTATCATGTTTCCCAGCCTAAAATAGCAATCAGTACACATTCGAATGAATTAGTGTAAAGTTGCCACAAACAGTGTGAGATTACACGAATTTAAAATGGAATAGGTTTTATTCTTACCTGTAAATCACACATGTACTGAGGTAATTAAACTTTATTAAGGTGCTTCCTATATGCAATGTCTTTAATTTTGACAAAACTTAATCAACCTAAATTTTTACTGAAGCTTTGGAAATACAAATTCTCTTTTAAAAGGTTTTCAAGGATTGCTTTGGAAATTCTTTACTAGAACATTATTGGATCGTTACAACATGGGTGTCATTTAAAACATATATTAAGTTGCCTTATAGTTGCCTTATAGTTGCCTTAAAGTTGCCTTAACTGAACACGACTGACACCATTAATTTAGAATTCAGGAAAAAAAGTTACAGACAAAAATTCATTTGATAAAGAACACAATTCCGTTCGAAATTATTTTCTTTCAATAAGAAAAAGCTTATATCTAAACACATTTTTGAATAAAACTAAACTAAAATATTGACTTTGTTATCAGT
Organism: Mytilus californianus; assembly: GCF_021869535.1. Taxonomy (NCBI): domain Eukaryota; kingdom Metazoa; phylum Mollusca; class Bivalvia; order Mytilida; family Mytilidae; genus Mytilus; species Mytilus californianus. The sequence continues at coordinate 20,952,445 of NW_026262626.1, read as the reverse complement.
AAATTAAAAGCTAAATAAATATTACTGTGATATACATATACACATTCATGGATCTACAATCTGTCGATACCTGTATCTTGGCATTGCACAAGGTCATGTTTTCTCTGACTGTTTATGACGTCTTTACACTAAATCTATTGGATGTTGGATGTGTACTGATTGATAATTTAGTCTTAGATGCATGATTTTTTTATTAGTTGTTAGTGGCTTTGAACTAGCTGTCAGTAACTGCGAGTACTCTCAGATCTGTACTTAGTGTCTTTTTGTTGTTGGGATGTACATGTACCCGGCCACGTCCACTTGTATGTGTGGTATTTGTATTTTTATCCTTCTGATGAGTTAAGCCTTTTACAACTGATTTTTATAGTTCGTTCTTATGTTGTACTATTACACCACTGTCCCAGGTTAGGGGGAGGGTTGGGATCCCGCTATCATGTTTAACCCCGCCACATTCTGTATGTATTTGCCTGCCCCAAGTCATGAGCCTGTAATTCAGTGGTTGTCGTTTGTGTATGTGTTACATATTTGTTTTTCGTTCATCTTTTGTACATAAATTAGGCCGTTAGTTTTCTCGTTTGAATTGTTTTACATTGTCATTTCGGGGCCTTTTATAGCCGACTATGCGGTATGGGCTTTGCTCATTGTTGAAGGCCGTACGGTGACCTTTAGTTGTTAATTTCTGTGTCATTTGGTCTCTTGTGGAGAGTTGTCTTATTGGCAATCATACCACATCTTATTTGTTATATATAGTCTGTATAAGATGATAATTGAATGAATCATGGTTTGTAGTCAAAGGAAATTCTGCAGTAGTTTTACTTACATTTACCTTGAGGGTGACAGTTTCCAAGTGTTTATGTCATTCCAGTTGTATTTAAGAATTAACTTATATACTTATTGGCCTCAACAGTACTGTCACTGAGACAAAATGAATTTAAAATGTTTTCCCTATTATATAATAACATTTTAGTACTTTGTAACTTTATCTAAAATTCTGCATGAAATTGCAGATACATAATATCAATTGCTTTGCATTTTCTACTCTAGAATTTCCTTTTTGTTTCAGATGATGAAGACATCCATATTGATATTTTTTATCTATATCTATTGTTCAGCATTTTTCACAATTGCTGAATTAAAGGAAAAAGAATCAAAACATAGATTAGCCAAACGTGGTGCTTTTGCCTTACCATCAACGGTCGATCTGCTAATAACAAGCTCTTTTCGTATGAGAAAAGCTTTTGACAACAATGAGCTGCAATCTGCAGGTGATATTGCTCTTTTGGTCGTTGGGAGTATTCCAGTTATCGGTGACATCATTCGTTTGTTCACTGACAGTCCATATCAGAGATATCATATTGAAAGGGGATTGGAAGAGATTAATGAAAACTTGAAAGTTTTGAATAAAAACATTAAAAAGATTGGAATCAAAGTAGAAGAACTATCTAAAAAAATAGATTTATCGGTCTTGAAAAACCAGGTTGCTACTGATAAACGGGAAATATCAAACTGTTATGAGGATTTTTTACTTTTTCTTCCAAATCCATTATCCCGTGCTGAACAAGATCGACTTAAAAACTGTTATTCTAAATTTGCATTTGTCCGACAAATTGGAAGCATACTTAAAAACGATAAGCTAACATTTATGCAAAAGCCTATGTTCGACCAAATAATAGAAGTCACCGGTTATTGTGATGGGGAAAGAATCAAAGACGTTTTTGGATTTCTTCTCGGTATATATATAGAAGGTTGCATAGCTTTAATCACTTCAGAAGTGTTGGAATATGAAGAAGAATCCACAACTTTTAAGGACGAATGCAAAACTACTTTACGAGTTTCAATCAAAGTACTGAAAGATATTCTCGACAAATGCAAATTAGAGCCGTGCAATAAATATATTCAAGTTATGACAAATATGTTGAAGACAAATCAAACATCTGCCATCACATTGCAATTGCAAGCCGTATTCCCGTGGTTCGAGTTTGTTATTGTATCGTTGCGAAAAGGGTTAAAATCTGGAATATCTCTGTATAATCTACATGTTTTCAACTATGTTGCCCTTTCAAGCAGTGGGTACGTGTATCGCGTGCTTATATGGTCACCCGATAACTGTGATATGTATTGTGACGGATACACATACGGTGTGGGATACAAGGAAAACGAAATAGAGTTTATGTACAACGGACAGAAGTTGTCTGAATCAACGACTGGTGGACTAACCATGTTAGAGGGTTACACTGACAATATCAGGAGGTTTCAGCCAATCTGCAATCATGACGTCAACAATGACATAGATTCTAATATTAAGGATCTCCAATCGCAGAATAACAGTTCACTACCAGGGTGGTCAATAGCATTAATCGTTACGTCTGCGGTGATTGTTTTGATTATTGCTTTTTGCATCTATAGATGCTGTCGAGATTAATTATGTTATCGTAGATACAAAAGTTCGCCTTGCAAGATGAAATGAATTTTGCGACATTATTTGAGTAACAAGTAGGAAATTACCAGTACCTAGGACATTATGCGTTTTGACATGACATGCAATCTATTATGTCGTCCCTAATTTGTTTGAAACGGTAAAATTAAAAAAAAAAGCAATATATAATCTTACTTTGAATACATTTATTATCTGCATAGTTGAAGGAGGATTATGGACTGAAAAACTGAACTATATATTCTTATTCGGTAGATTATATATTGTTGATTTTAATATGTTTCAGTGTTTCTTGATAACTGAATTATCTGCAGTTGTTAAAAACACTTCGATAAACTGTTTTCTCATTTGATACAACAAAGAAAAAAACAAATGATTTTTTTGTTTTAGAATGAGTGGAATAAATAATTTTGTAAATACATAGGTGGTGGTAAATGGTCAATGTACATATAAGATATCACGTAATCTTATCATAGTTTCATTGCTTACGTGATAATTTAAAATCAATCTATATGATTCTGAAAATCATGTTTAGTAACCAATCATTCAGACAAGTGTTTTGAACGTTTAGTTTTCGACTGAAATGTTACAAAATATTTTCAAACGGAGATCATGTTTTACATTATCCAAGAAAATCTGAGTTTGTGAAAGTTTCTCTTATTAAACATCCTGAACACTTTAACATAAATTTTTTGTATAATTTGTTTGATGTATTTAAAGGTTTGGAGTTTGACAGTTATATGTTTTATCATTTATATCGTTGATGAGTTTTTGTTTTGTTGAATATTTTACAACAGACGAATTGTATTGATTTTTGCTTTAACTCGATTAACACTACAAATATATGATGTGGTAAAATTGCCAATGTAGAAACCCGGTGATAAATCTAAGTTGGTAGGTCTCATTCGGGGGAAAAGGGACGGAATTTTAGTTACGACAATTGGGTCATATCCGTTTCCATCTGTGAAACAGATATTCTATATCGGTCAACCAACTCGTGATGGGGCCCGTAAAATTTACAAAGGGGTCATTTCAACTTCATCACTTGGAACTCTTGGTTTAATAATTTCCTTGTGAGCAGGAAACCTCTGTCAAGGAAATCATGATAGGAAACACAAGCCCTGGAAAATTGTATCAACTGGGGAAAAAATACTTTGTATGCAGGCGCTGCTGGAATGTTACTACATAGAACTGGAAAGTTCACAATTGGGAAGCTGAACTCATCTCTTTTGTTGTAAAGTTTTGTTTTCAACTGATATTCATTGTCAATTTCTAGATGTCAGTCAAGATATAAAGAAGACTGAACTGTATCTGTTGTATCCTTTATATCAAGTTCTATGGGATAGATGTGCTCAATATAGTAGCCACATTTTGAATGATTTGGTGAGAGAGCATTATCTATATAGAGGAAAAAGAAGTTAAAGGATACTGCTAACTTCTTTTTCTTTATTCCTAAGAAGTGTCTGTATGAATTCAGCCTGATATGCATAAAGGAACAAGTCGGAACACAGTTGGTTCCCGTGGGGTTGTCGATTGTTTGTTGAAAAAAGCGTCCTCCAGATGTAACAAATATGATGTCAATCAAGAAATCAAGCATCTTGATAATATCCGTTTTAAAGAATTTTTTGTTTGAATTAAAGTGATTTTTTACAAGATACTTGTATCTACATTAGCCATTCCCTTTATGAGACAAAGCAGGACCAACTCTTTCAATTTGCCTTTTAGTGTGGAATTGGGAAAAAGGGGGTAAAGTGTAGAAAAGTAAAACGTTTCACATGATAAAAGAGTCTTTAAATTGCATGCACTCAAAAGATCTTTGGAATTTTTAAATATCCACATCGGATTCAGGTCACCTCTGGAATATGTAGTTAATAACGTTGAAGCTCGGCTTTGATTGGTGATAAATTTTATGTTAATAATTTAGAAAAAAAGTTTCGTGGAGCACTTGGAAGACCCAATAATATAACGTTGTTTGTAAGGACACTTATGTAATTTAAGCAATAAAGTGAAGGAAGACCCAGTTCTTCATCTTTCGTTGATATTCCAAAGGAACATAGAACAGACCTATAATTATCCAAGATTTCTTCCTTGGTATGTTTCTTGGTGGTAATTTTGAGTTTCCAAGTGAATTGTTAATACGCAATTTATTTATCAAGCAGTTTATGTAATGTAATTTACACACACAAAAAAGGTGTTAGTTGGGGCTTTATCTCCGGGGACAACAACATATTTGTCATGGAGGTAAGACAGGTGTTTTGCAACATTTGGGTGTGTAAAGATTGGTGTAGCATGGATATTCATAGACCCTTTCAGTTTATAAATTCTGGTTTGTATCAACGACCTCGCAAACTTAATCCATTCAGAAAAAGTATCTACGTCTTCTTTCTCGCGGTTAACCCATTGCCTGGCATAATTCTAAAAGTGTTATTAAATTGTTGTTTCAATTGTTCTTTTGATGAGACTTTGCTGAATTAAGACATAAAACATAAATTGTGATTCGTAACAATATCAATACGATATAAAAAATGATTTAAGCGGCCCAGCGAACACCACGGAGTTCCAGAGCTCTTATGAAAATCTATAATTCTATACCAATTTGGAATATATGTTTCCAGATTTTACACGAATCGAAGAAATATAACTAAGTAAAATAATTTAATTGCAAGAAATTGGTTTTTCAAAGTTTGGAATGACCAAATCATCTGTTTTGGACACTGGCGGTAAAAGGATAAACAAAACAAACATGGCGGAGACGTACTCAAAAGTTGTTTCCAGTGGTATGGACGATGATTTAAATAGCGTGAAACCTATATTTCTACTTGAGTCTGATATGTTCGGTCCTAAACCTTCCGACAAAGACTTTTTACTACACCATGAGCTATATAAAATGTTAGGCCAAATTATACCCTCTTCACACTTGAGAGGCCTACAGAGAGTGAGAGGCCTATGGCGCATTTATACGGAATGTGAAGACGACAGTAACAAGCTGATGATATCAGGCATAGTTGTAAGGGATCGTTTGATAAACTTCTATTCCAGAAATCCTAGATACCAAACAAATGAAAGCCCAGATCATCTCAAAGTAAGGGTCAAAGACATTCCCTGTTCCGCCGATGACGGGCAAATTAACTTATTTTTAGAGAAGTCAGGATGTATAATACATAAATCCTTCAGAGAACGCCTTAGAATTGACGGATTGTTAACCAACTGTCTGTCAGGGGACAGAATTTTCTACTGTGATCCGTTAGAAAGTCCTCTTCCTCGGCAAGTCACAATAGGAAAATACAGAGCCTCTATTTTTCATAAGGGTCAGCCACCAAAAAATAGAGACAATATAATTTGCAAAAAGTGTCTGGAAAGAGGTCACATTATGAATAACTGTCCAAACGACTGGAAGTGTAATCAGTGTCACAAGTCAGGCCACAAGCAGTCTGAATGTTATGAACCATTTTCCGACACAAACCAAGATGATACAGAATCCACCAAAAAAAATGAAGACAAATCTGACACAGTATCAGATTCAGAAACAGAAAACGACGAAGGAGGCTCAAGTGAAACACAAAATGAAACATCAGATAAGCAGTTCCAACATTCACAAGATACACTCATCAATCAATCGCAGATCAGGCTTCCTCATCAGCAGCAAGAAACTCTTATCACAGAGCACCCACAAGAAATGATCAGTCAAACATCTCAATCCACTCTACAGCCATCTGCTTCGAGTATCGTAGAGGAAAATGACAATGATGAAGCAAAATCACCTAAAAAGTCTAAACCAAAATCAAAAAGTGGTAAAAAGAACAAACAAGCTAATCAGATTAGATCCGACGATGAAAACCAAAATACCAACAGGACCAATCAAAGCTCGATGCATAAATTCCTAGTCGAGAAAACACCTGATGCTTCAACTCCGTCAAATAAAACAACGAAAAGGTCTGCCACAACACCAACAACAGATCTTTTTGATCGTGAGAACCAAACCACTAAACCAAAAACATAAACAAGATAAATAAGATTATCAAATCTTAGTAAACAAGTGTTGTTTTTTTATTTTGTTTATCATGATCACCATTTTAAACCTTCAATACGATTATGAATTTTTTGTACATAATATCTGTTTTAATTATCTTGTGCTGGTGCAAGTTAGCTATACTACACAGCTCTAGTCATTTATGTAATGATTTTTATGTAAAATTTGAAAAAGTATTAAAAAAAACTAACGATTGTGATGAAATATTTGATTTCATACATTCATTAAACAAAGAAAAAAATAATTGTTTAGAACAAAATTCACGGAAACTAAATAAAAAAAAAAATGCGAAACAATATCCATATGTAGAGAGAAATAAAATGATCAATCGCATTGAACAAATTCAACTAAATAAAAGAAAAAGTAAATACTTTATTATAATATATGTTATGGGTGACAAATGTAGTCTCTCAGTCAATGTTACAAAAAAAACCCACAACAAATATCCATTTAGAATCACTTTTAATAAATTTAATTTGCAATTTTTAGAAAACACCAATATTCCATTACACTTTTTATTAGCTCCATGCTATATTGTGTGCAACAAATCCAACTATATAAAGAATAGTTTTTCTTATTGGTATCCACCGCTTAGTCATAACTGTGTAAAAAAGTGCTTTGGAATACCTCCAAACAACAAACTAAATGTACTCAAAAGTACAGGTACAAATAGTAACTCCAAACAGTGGTCACATATACTTGTTCCATATGATTCGAATATTAATCTACTTAAGGTGCACCATAATAATCTAGTAACGTATCATCTTTCAGTAATGCATGTAAGAAGTAAATCTATATTGTCCAAGGTACGGATAGTCGCTTTATCACAATGTTATTGTTGTTGCAAGAATGTAAACAAACAGCAGGAAAGTATTGCTTCGGTCTTGTTAAATGACATCACAAATATTTCCAATGATGATCAACTGTCTGGAAAAAAAATTAAAATATGTTTACTAATTAGTCATAGTAATGTAACGCATAACAGAAAACAATTAAATGAGATAATTTTTTCCATTAAACCACTAAAAAGTATACTATTTAAACAGTATGTACTAACAAGTAACTTAAAACAACATAATATAATAAAAAAAAAGGTAAAGTCCCATAAGGTCACTAAAATCATACAAAAACAAATCTGGCATATAATACTATTTTCAGACAAGATCAATACAAAAGTAGATAGCACATATATGAGAATCCTTCAAATAGTTGATATTATTGTAAAGGCACTCCCAATACATGCAATACTTTCAGAGATTTTTTTTATGGTTTACTATTCAAAGAGTCAACATCTTATTTTCAATGTTTCATGTACATGTCACAGTATTGCGTACATTGTCAATTGTATATAGTGTTTGTATTGTTTATTGTATGATTGTGTATCTGTTAATATATGTATCATTACTTTTGTTTATTAGAGTACATTACTTTATATACATGTACATACTTGTTTATTTTGTGTTATATAAATGTAAGCTCATAACTCCATACATATATCTCCATTTTAATAACCGGCATATACAGATTCTAATCAATAAAATGCATAACAGTTTAATGTTGATAAATAGATATATTCACTGCTTTAAGCTAAATATCCTCTAATTTATGAAAGATATTTTACATATTTGCTCTTTAAATAGCCAAGGACTTGGTCAAAAAGAAAAACGAAGTAGGCTCTACTCTTGGCTAAAGTATCAAAAATCTGATATCTTATTCGCACAAGAAACCCATTTTGTCCCAGAAATAGAAAATAAGATAAGACAAGAATTTCATGGAGATGTATACCATAGCTTTGGGACATCTCAATCTAGAGGAGTCGCTATCTTTATTAATAAAACATTAAATCCTAGAATAATAGACACGTGTTCTGATCAAGACGGTCGTATAATTTTGGTAAATGTAGAAATAAACAATAACATATTTTCTTTGATAAATTTGTATGCACCAAATGATAAGAAAAAAAGGAATACTTTCTTTAAAAAAGTAAATACAATAATTGAAGAACATAGGCTTGGTATTTTAATAATAGGAGGAGATTTAAACGAAATAATGAATAATGAAGACAGAAAAAATAAAAATATAACAGGCAAAAAGCCAAAAAAATCAAATAGTTTGAAAACATTAATTAAAACAAAAAAGTTATTAGATATATGGAGAATATTACATCCTACTTTAAAACAATATACATGGAAAAGAAAAAACAATGATCTTGAGGCAAGTAGGATAGACTTCTTCTTGATTAGTGAAGAACTTAGAACACTTATTGAGTCTACAGATATCAGACCAGCCATGATATCCAGTACAGATCATCAAGCTATTTCATTAAAAGTAAATTTAGAAACCAAAAATAAAGGTAAAGGTTATTTTAAAATAAATAATAGTATACTAAGTGAACCTAACTTCAAAGAAAAGATAAATAATTTAATAGATTTCTATTTAGAAAAATGTAAACATAATGAAAACCTATCCCAATTATGGGATTTATTTAAAATTGACATAAGAGAAACTACAATCTTATATTGTAAAATTAGGGCAAAAAGGAAAAAAAATGAAATAAATGACTTGGAACGAATATTGCAATCTTTAAAGAAAAAAAAAGAAAATAGTAAAATAAACAAGACAGAAAATGATGAAATTAAACAGTTAGAAACTAAAATAGAAAACTTATATAATTTTAAGGCAAAAGGTGCACAAATACGCTCAAGAATAAAGTGGATAGAAGAAGGAGAAAAGAACACTAATTTTTTTCTTGGTTTAGAAAAATGTAGGCAAGCAAGAAAAAATATTATTAAACTAAAAAATGAACAAGGGGAAATAATAACGAATCAATCGGATATACTTAATTTAGAAAAGAAATATTATGAAAAACTTTACACAAGTACTGAACCAGACAAACAATTAATTAATGATTATATAACCGACACAAAAATTAATGCTTCATTGAGCGAAGAAGAAAGCGAGTCTTTAAATGGGTCTCTTACAGTCGATGAATGTACTAAATCTATTTTTCAAATGAAACTAAATAAGTCCCCAGGTTTAGACGGACTGTCTGTTGAATTTTATAGAGAATTTTGGGATAAATTAAAGACTTTTGCAACAGATAGTTTTAATTACTGTTATAAAGTAGGAATGTTGTCACAATCTCAAAAAATAGGCCTTATTTCTTTATTATTTAAAAAGGGGGACCCTACAAATCTAAGTAACTACAGACCAATCACATTACTGAATGTTGATGTCAAAATCATTGCATATACATTAGCCTTAAGACTGAAACCATTATTGCCAAAAATTGTACATAGTGATCAAAATGGATACATAAAAAACCGTTATATAGGTTTCAACATACGACAAATACAAGACATTATTGATCATGCCGAAAAGTTTAAAATAGAAGGGGCCATACTGTTTCTTGATTTTTCAAAAGCATTCGACTCACTCGAATGGGAATTTATGTACCAATCTTTACAAAAATTTGGTATAAAAAACTCAATGTTAAATTGGGTGAAAACATTGTATAAAGATATAAGAGCCTGTATAGCAAACAATGGATGGATTTCAGGCCCATTGGAAATTTATAGGGGAATTCGTCAAGGATGTCCGTTAAGTGCTATTTTGTTTGTTTTAGCTGTTGAAATACTAGCATGTAAAATAAGAGAAGATAATAAACTGAAGGGGATCAAAATAAAATTAGATGGGAAAACACATAGTCTAAAAATAAGTCAATTAGCAGATGACACAACACTATTTTTAAATGCTAAAGACGAAATTACTCATGCTCTCAATGTAATTGAGGTTTTCGGATCTTTATCAGGGCTTATACTAAATCGTAACAAAACTGAAGGTTTATGTTTAGGAAACAAAAAAAATATTCCAGAAAATTTTGAAAATATAAATTGGAGTAAAGATATTATTAAATGTTTAGGTGTTTATTTTGGACATGACAAACCACAATGCATGAAACTTAACTTTGAAAAACAATTGCAAAAATCAAAAAAGACTCTTAATCTATGGAAAAAAAGAAACCTAACTATGATAGGCAAAATCACTGTGGTCAAATCACTAATTATCCCAAACATAACCTATATTGCATCCGTTTCAAATATAGACACTGAATCATTGTCCGAATTTAAGAAATTGGTATATGATTTCATCTGGGATGGAAAGACAGAAAAAGTAAAGAGAAATACGTTAAATTTAGTCAAAAATGAAGGAGGACTAGGAATGATAGATATTAATAAATACATAGAATCAATAAGAATTAAATGGATAAAGCGATTAATAGATGACGAAAGTGCAAACTGGAAAATAATTCCATCATATTATTTAAATCAATATGGATCAAACCTATTAATTTTTCAAATGAATTTAGATAGTATTAAATCAATCCATAATATCGCAAAACATATACCCAAATTCTATTTAGAACTACTCAAAACATGGGTTAAAAGCAGGGGCGGGCAAACTGAACAACCTGATAATTTTAGAATAATCAGACAGCAAATAATATGGGGGAATAAATATATAAAGTCTAACAGACACAGTTTGATTTTCAGACACTGGATAGAAGACAAAATAATTTACATAAATGACATTATTGATGATAAGGGGAATATTTCTCAAGAAAAAATTTTAAGTAAATTAAAATGTAAAAAAAATTGGATTGCTGAATTAATGCAGATAAAACATAGCATACCAAACCAGTGGAAAAAAATATTACAGAAACAAGATTCAATTAAAACTATGGTTCAGTGTAGGAGTAAAGTTTTCTTTAAACAAGGGACAAAAACGGATGAATTACTCAATATAAAAAACATTAACATTTATAAAAGTTTATTACATTCTGATAAGGAATTTCCAATTGGTTTTTCTAAATGGATAAAAGAGTTCAATTTAAATAAAACTTACAATATAAAACACACATTAGAATTTATTTTCAACTACTTAGAAGATAATAAACTTAAAATGGTTAGATGGAAGTTATTGCATTATATCCTTCCAGTAGGTACCCATTTGTATTCATGGAAAATAAAGCAAACAAATCTATGTTTTACTTGTCAAGTAACAGACACTTACCTTCATAATTACATAGAGTGCAGTTATTTCAAGGAGTTCTGGAATAAAATAAATAATCTGTTACAAAAGTTTCATATTGATAAACAGATAAAAAGCTTAAAACATTTGGTTATTGGTTATAAAATAGAAGACAGTGCATATAATGATATAAATTATATATTAACAGTAATTCTATTCACTTTACATAAAAGTAATTGTATATCTGAGAATAAAACAAAACCAATAGATGTTTATGAGCTATTCAAAAATGAATACAAGTACAGATACTTCTTAATGGAAAAAAGAAAGAAAACCATAAATCACCTTTTAAAAAATCTACAATTAAATCTGTAAAGCTTTCGATTTCCCTCCATCAAACATAAAATCTTAAAACAAAATACTAGCATTCAAATGTAAAGTTGTATGTATAGTTGGTCAATTTCTCATAGAGATTAATTGTGGCGTAAAGCAATCAACAATCAATCAATCGTAAAGACATAGATCTACATGTACAGTACATGTATCTCACGGAAAAATTCTTTTATATTTAAAATTATAAAGTTTTAACAAATCATACATATTTCCACCAAAGATAATGTTTATTTGTATACGCTTGAAAACGAAGAAAAGAATAAAATACTGTGTGTATCTGTTACAGGTTTTTACGATCTGCATTTACTGTATTATGGTATAACTTAATATTGTGTACAAATATAAATCATATGTTTACTGAAAATAATTTCGATTAGAAATAATCTAGCATACTTACCAGGGCGAAAGTGAACAAACTTAATTAAAGTAAATCCAAAATGTTCGAACGAATAGAAAGTTAACAGAAACCATGTGCTTTCCTAACGGTTTCATACACCTGTTCAAAATTTGATTGGGTCAAAAGGTCATGATAAAAAAAATCGATTCAAGAAAAACAAGTCAAACCCGGTGAGTAGAATGATTTTGATCCGTAAACATGTGACACCAACTTTGAAATATATTATGTTTAGGAATGAAATAATGTAGGAAATTGTAAAATTAACATTTATATTTATTTGCTGAACTTTTATTCCCTGGAAGTTCAGTAACTAATCACAGGGGTATCCAGACTAACGCTGTAATCTGGATAAAATGTAAAACAGCAGTTGTGCAATAAAGTTTTGTTTAATTGAAAAAAAAAAAAAAAAAAAAAACAATATCAATACGAATAAGTCTATGATAAGTTTTGCATATGTTTTGAATACATATTAGTATAGCCAGAATGCTTGACAAAATATATGAACAGAATATATTTTATAAGATATAAATTGTTTACGTCCTATTGTTGATGAATTGTGCATTCGAAAGAAATACGTTGTAAATTTTCGTAACTTATAACAAAGAAGCGTTTCATTTGTATTGCTTTGTCTCAGACGAATGCGCTCAACGCTGTACTGTTTCAATCCCGTTCATTCCTATAAAGATATATAACATCTACTAAAGCCATACTGTTTTGCCATCGTTCGTGAAGGTACTGATAAGTCGCCCAGTGAAGGTATTAGAAATCAAGAACATTGTTCAAGTCAGTGCGACCGGCTACAAACCAAATTACTTCTGTGTTTTGTCTGCAAGAGTAAGTAATTGCAGTTCTTAAGAGTTTGTTTTGTGCGACTGTCATACAAGTGAAAAGTTTAGCTAGCTTTAAAACCAGGTTTAATCCACCATTTTCTACATATGGAAATGCCTGTACCAAGTCAGGAATATGACAGTTGTTTTCTATTCGTTTGATGTGTTTGAGCTTGCGATTTTACCAATTGTTAAGGGACTTTCCGTTTTGAATTTTCCTTGGAGTTTTTGTTGTTTTACTTTTTACTACATAATATATATAAAACTAAGATGTGGTATAATTGCCAATGAGACAACTCTCCACCTGAAACCAAATGGAATATGTATACAGCTCTCTCACGAGCAAAAAACTGTAAAATATAAAGGCATAAACTACAGGCACGGGGACACATTCTACTGCATCCACAGAGCACGAGTAACAAACCCTGCAATAAAAATAAAAATAAAAAGATGTGGTATAATTCCCAATGAGACATGTCTCCAACAGCGACCTGTTTATTACAGGTTGTTTGACATCATGAGTTAGTTTTAAGTGTTTGAATTTCAAACTAAGTGTGCCTTGTACCATTTGAAAACAAAAAAACAAATGAAATAAACAGGCAGAAAAGCAGTTTGCATGTCTCCGTTGTTCATTTTAGAAATTGTCAGTTGTCAGTGTTACATGTGTAAATAATGTGTATACAGGGGCCATTGCCCATAGTGTTTTTGTTGACCCGTTAATATGGTAAATGTTATTATTTGAACCAATTAAGGAGCAAATAATCGGCAATCCCATGGGAACCAACTGTGCCCCTCTTCTTGCCGACTTGTTCCTTTATTCATATGAGGCTAACTTCATACAGAATCTTCTTAGGAAGAAAGAAAAGAAGTTAAGTCAGGAATATGAATGTTGTTTTCCATTGTTTTGATGTGTTTTAGTTTCTGATTTTGCCAATTGATAAGGGACTTTTCAATTTGAATATTTCTCGGAGTTTGGTATTTTTATTATTTTACTATTATTTTACTTTTAAATTTTGATTATCACCTTCAAAAATATAATAGAAGACAGCAAACATTATTAGCAGCACTAGATCTATCAATAAGTCAAAATCGCCGAAATTGTCAATCAACTCCTTATAGGATATATTGTACTTGAATGAAGATTTTTACAAATAAATCTGTTATTATCATTCATCTAAATTGTTATCTTTATTTAAATAATGAAAACATTCCTTGCTCATTAGATCATTATAGTATTCTAGCAATAAACTGAATCCCTGTCCCTTGGTTCAAGTAAATACGAGTTAGTTCCCCTTATCTAACAGCGCGCATGACCTTGATGACAGACATGGTGGAGTTAGAGGGCATGCTAAAATTGAAAATCAGTACTGCATAGCTGAACGAAGGTTGGCAAAAACATTCCAAATTAACTAAAAATCTATCTTACAGCAGGAGAGACCATGAAGAGATGGAAAATTTGAAATTGAACATTTACCTATTATGGTCCAATATCCAAAATCTAAGTACATTGCTAGAATCAGCATATCAAAGAACCCCAGGAATTCAATTTTTGGTGAAATACTGCTTAGTTAAACCATTTCTATTCAAATGGAATTACTCAAACTTTATTTCCATGAACCAATAATGTAAATCTAAAATTAAATATGATTAAACCATAGACTTTAAAATTAGATATGATGTAAAGAGATATGATGTTATATTCATTTTTAAATTATAATCAAATATAATTAATAGTTTTCTAAAAAATCTGTCACTCCAATTATAATTGGGTGATTGCATTGACAATTACCAGATGTGTGTTATCTTATCACTTAATGTAATCAAACTTTATATATATATATAGTTGATAGTTCCCAATATTTTTTCTTTCATTTGTAACATACTTATATAGATCTGCAACTTATCTTATCTTAATTTTAACTTTTTAACTTATAAATAATAGCTTAGTATCTAGTGAATATTCAAATCTGGAACCCCAAACAAGATCAAGTAAAAATTAAAATTAACAGACACAACAAAACAATTATACATATCACTCAGAAAATTCGTTTTTACAGAATAACTAACACACCATAAAATTCTTCAAACAATTTACCAAAGAAAAGAAAAATTAATAATGAAAATCATACTTGCAAATCTGAAGGGTTATTTCCCTTTTAACAGAACTATGGTTTAACATAGTACTCTAACATTACATATATAATTATTAGTAATGTAATTAACTTCAAAATGTCTATCTCTAAAAAAACCTATAAAACTTATCTGTAATTATCTTCAATGTGTCTTATAATGACCAGTAAATTTCAAACTTCATTTATAAAGTCCTACTAGTAAATTTCAAACTTTATATATACAGTCCTACAGATCTTATCAGGAAACAGAAAATTTTCAAATAAATCTGTCACTCCAATTATTATCATATGCTGCGATATTTCCCGGTTCTAATTAATAATGAAAATCATACTTGCAAATCTGAAGGGTTATTTCCCTTTCAACAGAACTATGGTTTAACATAGTACTCTTACAATACATATATAATAATTAGTAATGTAATTAACTTCAAAATGTCTAATAATATAGCTTATAATCATCAGAACTTAGGAAATAGAAAATTTTCAAATCCAATTATAATGGGAGATAAGACAATGCTTAGACATAATGTGATAACAAGAGAAAAATATTTAAAAATACCACTTTTGGATATTAAAAATGGCGATAACTCAAAAAGGAGAAATACTAAAATCCTGAAAATTGAACTTGACCTTCATTTAGTCACAAGAAACAACATATCTAAATTTGAAAAAAAAATCATCACAGCGTTTTCATGTTATTGAAGAGACACTGTTTGGCAGCCGCCCGTCCGCCCGCCCGCCGTACATCCCAAAATCAATTACCGATATATCCTTCGTCAATCCGGTTAAAAAAGAAATATGTTACAGCAGAGATAAGTTGACAATTCATCAACGCGAACTTGATATGATGATGAACTTAAAGTATATGAATTAACATAAACTAGATACTGAAAATGGTGCTGCCGAAAAGAGTTCTGCCATGCTTTCCAGCGTAATAACAGAAACAGCCAATTTCCAGTTTACAACGACTATTCATAGAAACTTACGAGAACTTTAGGTTGACAGTGAGCTTCTTTTAGCTGTATTAGCCAACATCAGTTGTGCCCTCGAAACACCGATACGGAAATTCAGAAATCAACGATCAATAGTGCAATAGGTGTCTGTGGAGATGTGCATGCAATAATTGGTTAAAGTTAACCAGACATTCCGAATTTTTTAAACACTGCATGCAAGAGCTATTATAGAATTGGATTGATTAAGAGACACTAATTATATATAAAGGGAAAAGAATTTTGAAAACATGACTTTCAATCAATACCGACTACGATGATCATTGATCATCATGATAGTATTGTTCATGTTACTATAGCAACCTTCCAGAACAATAATGCAGTTATAGCTTTGGCAGAAACCGTGAATTCAGTTATTTTGAAACTTCGTTCAGAAAGAATCGTACCGATTAAAATTCAAAAATTTTATAAAAGGACAACAGTAACTTAAGAACTGTACGTGCCATAAACTTCAATCACGCTTTTCTATAGCTGTTTGAAAAACAGTTTAAAATATTCATGACAATAACATAGAATTAAAAGATTTCCCAATACCACCTGTCAAACTGTACGGCTGGACTAAAAAAATACAAATTGCAGTTGCACAGTAAGTTTGATTTAAAAAAAAATTATTCCTTTATAGATCAAGGATTTTTGTACAGTATTTTGGAAAGTAAAAAAAATTCATTCATCGACAGTGAAAATGTATAAGCAGACTTATGGATAAATGTAGAAGATAGACCTTAATTTGAAACAGCTACAGAAACTGTTTAGATTTTTAAGCCCGAACAGAGATGTATTTGCAAAGGACTTGTTAAAACAGAATTGCACCATTCATGATACCAAATAATGTGGTTAGTTTATAACCTTATCGTCAATCTATTCAGATGCGTGTGGAGATCGAATGACAACTAGATGAGATGGAGAGACAATGTATCATCGAAGAGTCATCACTATCCCACAGCTTAATAGTTCCTGTACAGAAACAAAATGGTGAATTTCATTTTTATATGGATTTTCGTGTGCTAAGCAATATAAATGAGCCACTTTATATTGCAATTCCGTACAATGTCTGATATACCAAATACTTTAGCTCATGCCGAGCCTGTCCTGTATTATATCATAAATTCTGGTAAGTACCATTAGACCCTGCCACAAAACAAAAGAATGCATTCATTTCACACAAGAGAGTATACAAATCAATAGACTAGCATTTGCCAAGATGAATTCACCAATGACATTCCAGCATTTACTGACAAAGTGCTGAAAAATCTAAATTGTCAAAATTACGTGTCCACATTGCTGATGTTCAATTTTTTTTTGAAGAATTCTGAGGAACATTTACATTCAATGATACCAATTTACGCATTTGGACATGTTATTTCGAAAAATGGAATTAAAGTGAACCCAGAAAGTACAGAAAATGAACAATTTTTCCCCGAAGAATGCAACACAAGTAAAAAAAATTTTAGGGATGGCAAACTATTACAGAAAAATGAATTGTAAATGACTATGAGGGTATTGCTTCACCGTAAACATCTACTAGTATACTGAAGAAAAACACAAACTTAAGCTGGACACTGATATGTCAAAGGGCATTTGATATTCTGAAAAATGCACTTATTTCAGCTTTAATGCTTGTTTTTCCAGAATTCAACAAACCGTTCATACTATCAACGGATCCATCTGAATGTTCAACGGGAAACGTGCTGTGACATATTCAGAATGGAGTATATAACCCTAGTGTATATGGACAAATATCTTTGCGTGGCCATGAACTAAGTTAGATTTATACTGAAAAATGAAGCATTAGCTCTTGTTGGTGGTATAAAGCACTTCAAACAGTATTTGCCAAACTAAGAATTCACTGTGAAACTGAAAATGTATCTGTGAAGTACCTGCTGAAAATTAAAGAATGTCAATGTCGTCTTGGAAGATAGAGTTTGTTACTTCATGGATACAATTTCAAGTTTATGAATCGTGAAGGCTCTGCCGAATGTCTATCCAGAAAACAATACACATACTCAACACAGAATGATTCAACCGGTTTGGTCGAACATCAGGTACAAATAAAAAAAGTATACTTAAACTATGTTAGTTTATAAATGAGAAGTTCGAGGAGAATGTTATGGCAAAGATCCAACAAATTGCAATTTAAGAACCAGAACTAAAAGATTTACCCTAGCATCCTGATGTGTCTTTTCAGAGACATAAAAATATAAGTTTATAAGAGATTTTACATTGTATCTAAAACTAGCTAGGACTGTAGTAGCTTAATCTAAATATATAATTCAGAATAACAGGTTGTGATTTAAAACATTTTCTTTCATAAAGATGCAAGCAAGTACAGAGGCAAGACCAGATTGCCGTTACTAGAATTTGACCATTTGTAACATTATATCTAAATTTTTATGGAGGCACCTTCGTCTGACATGTATGTAAATCAATTTATTTTATTATGGCACATTCATCATAAAGTTTTTCTGGTGACATTAGGATACAGTACAATATGCTTCACTGTTTCAGAGGCATGTTACTAAGGGTTTGTTTTCATTATAGTTTGTGTTGTCGTCTAAGTATTCCACACATCATTATTAAGTAGTCAATCGATACTGTTTTTAGGAAACAGTGGAATGAATTCCTGTCATTGAGATGTATACTCCTACATAATAATTCACTAAGCTGTTGTGTTGTATCATGTTGTCAAGTTGAAGTCTATGCAGCTTCATCCAATCAACATCAAATGTACCCAGAACAAAACGTTTTACTGGATATAAAATATAATTTGTCAAAGATTTGTCTCATCTGTATCTAATTGTTAGTATGTGTAAATTTTTTAATTTAAATTACAACACTTTAAGAGGTAAACTGGTCTAAGGTTATGGTCAACGAAACTTAATAAAGGGTAGGGCCAAGTAATCTTTATAGACATGAGGTGCTTATATAACTGCCTACCAAATATCACTGACTAACAACAAGTTATTACCCTGAAAGTCTGCTTATCACAAACTTAACATGTAAACTAAGCAAAAGTTTCATTGTAAATGGCACATGATGAATGTAACATGACCGAATGAACTCCATGGAATGAAGTGTGCCAATGCTAATACAACTGTCTTTCAAATATCATTGACTTACCATTATTAGTTCCCTTTAACTAATCACATACATTTTAAAACATGCCAACTATGTAAAAGTTTTAAAGGCAATTGAGCATGACTTAGAGTATAGGGTCAAACATGTTGATGGAAATGAGAAGCAATAATAAAATTGCCTACCTATTACCTTTGACCTTCAACTATCCTATCAAACTTGCCTATTCAATAAATTAAGAAAGTTGATAGGACCAGAACTCTCATATCATGTGTGTCTGAGTTACTTTGTCCAGGAATGTACAAAATAATGGCAATTACCTCTCACTTGGGCTGGAGAAAGGAGAGAGAAGAGCTGAGAAGAGAAAAATCTGATACTTTTTTAAAACATTATTTAATAAAACATCTAAAGCATGCATTTTGAAAGACTAATTTTACCTTACAAATCATAACAAGGAAATACATTAGATCAATTAAAAATTTTGTGAAAAAGAATAAACATAAAATTACCGTTGAACTATTAGAAAAATATGGATTCAATTTTCATGAAGCTCTTAAATTTTTTTTCAATATGAGAAAATCTTGTTGAATAAATAGGGGTAAAATTTTATGAAAACTTTATACCATTTGATGAGCTTAAAAAGGCAAATCTAATGAGTCATCTCCCTCGAATGCATAAATTTTTTTTATTTTCATGAAAGAAAGTCTATGTATCACTCTTATTAAATGGGTGTTGATAAAAACAAAAGGCAAACAATCTATCTCATAATTTTTGGCAAGTTTGACTTTTCATAAAAAAAAATGTAATTATGAAATGAGGTTCATCATAGGGACACATTTTAATAAAAGAAGATATACAAAAATGTATGAACTGGTATTAAAACTTATTGATAAAACAAGAATAAGGATTTCATAATTAATAATAACTGATGAATAAAAAAAAAACTAAATAAACAACAAAAAAAACAAAAAAACAACAATATACATCAAACAAAAAGATAAATATACATCCTGTAATTAACTGCAATCAAATAACAAATAATACTGATGAATAATGTGTATCACAAACCAATGATTGATGCTTTCAAAATCACAAAAATAAAAAAGTATGCATGATGCATTGTAGATCTGAGTTTATCACTTACGTAACATGCTTCAAACAAGTAACATGCATGAACGCATACACAAAATAGATCAACATTACCTGACAAAGTTACATGATCTTCAATTCAGCTGTCTTGAAAGACTCTAGTATAAACAATCTTTTAACACTATAAAGGAGAAGGTCCGGTAAGGTCTAATTTTGACCTGAAATTTGAAGTACATCTGATGAAATGTTTTTGACCTTTTCTTTTACACTTAAGTGTCTACTTCGGTCGATGTTAAAGATTTGAACTGATTTGGTCATTAAAGATGCTCAAATTCAAGCTAAAATATGAAAAATCTATCAAATATGACATACAACGTCACTTTTCAGATGGTTATTGTCTAAAATGTAAGTGGCCCCATTCATGTTCAGTCTCAACCTTTATATATATTATGTATTATCATCCAATACAACATATATATTTAAATATTAGGACAGAACACAAGAGGGGCCAATTCGATTTTAGACAAAAACTTTCTAAAAATTAGCACACATGCTAAAATTGTGAAGATTGCAGTAATTGTGTATATAGGGCCAAAAAGGTCTTACCGGGCTTACTCCTTTGTTTTTCCCAAATAAGATGGCATGAAAAGCATACCATCTACTTTACTTAACAAACAATTTGATTAAAAATAAATCATCACTTATTACATACAATACAATAGGTTTATCAAAATATGCATAACATACATCTTTATTCCAAAAAAGGAAATGAACTTGGTGTCAATGCAGAATGTGCTGCATATAATATAAATATATAAACCATAACACAATGTTTGCATGTAGAAAAGTATTTATATCAAAAATTAAACTATAAATACCTTTCATTGATAAATGTGAACTGGTGCCTAATAAAAAATTTCAAAATATATTTTCTGCTTAATTTTTATATTACTATTTCTAGATTTCTTTTTCTCAAAATGCAAACAAATGTAACACTGATTTCATAGACAACCTTAACAACAAGCATTTAAGTATGAAGGCTATAATAAAACTGATTGGTTAAATATTCTTTTAATTCTAGCCCTACAACCGCAACTAATAAAAAGGTAATAAATCACACTACAAGACAAATAATCACTGTATACCTTATCAAACAAACAACCAACCATATTGCTACCAATTCTAATGGTACTTTCGTAGTTTAAAAGGCATAACTCAAGAATGGTAAAAGTGACTCCACCCAATTTCAAACTTAATCTGTGTTTTGTGGTAATAAGCATTGTGTATATGTTTTATAACATTTGGTTGAGGCAAACTAAAGTTAGAGAAAGGAAACAAAAAATTCAGCAATTTTTATGTTTATAAAGGGGCATAACTCATGAACGGTAAAAGTGATGCCACCCAATTTCGATCTTGATCTGTGTTTTGTGGTAATAAGCATTGCGGTCGGGACGGACGGACAAGGGTAACACTTAATGCCCCCAACGCTTAGTAGTGAGGGCATAAAAATCATCTATTAAAGGGCATTTACTCTAGGATTAAATTAGGGTATTTAACAATATTTTTTTGTATACAATGAACAATCTCACAGTATATTAGTAAGACCCCTATTGTAATCACATTTTTCATTTAAAAACAAATCATTTTCTTTCCTGAACAATTTCAATGCTCATTGTATTCAATTTGCAAACTAAGAATAAATAAATTACTCTTTGAAATTTTCAACCATAAACAAAAAAGTCAATATTGTGAAATCACACAAACTTGTAGGTCTTTTTTATAGATGCACATCTATTATCTATAACATCTGTTCCTTTTTGTCAGAAAATATTTCATTAATTATCATCCATGTTTCTACCCCATGACAGCAAAGTAGACGAGAATCTCCATCAATAGGTAGAGCAGTAACAAATCTTTGAATCCAGTCGGGTGTCAGAGCTTCATTTACATACGGGGGATCATACAGATAAGATTCAACTGCTTCTTTCAATCTGAAAATAGAAACTGGCCTTAATTACATAACTTTCACAGCATTGCTTACCAAGACTCCAATGATCCTGTAAATGGAATTTCATTATGTATTTCAAAACAAATCAGCTTTTGTACTTATTGATATCAACCATTCTCTAATGTACAAAAAAAAATACATCCTTTAAGTGATACGTTAAAAAAATGTTTTTTATTATCTTGTTCGTAGTTCTAAAAACAGTGTAACTTGCATTTAAAAAGTTTCAATAGCCAACTACCATATGCATTTTTTGTTGTTTTGTTTTTAGAAAACAAGATAAACAAGTTGAACTGCCAACTGCTTACAAATTACCTCCCCCTCCCCTATAAGTATTTAGTTAAAAAGAAGTTGATAAGCAATGGTACAAATTTTCAGGATGCTCTGATTCGTAGTTCCTGAGAAAATGTGACAACAGAAGGACACAGGGATTGAAAGAAATAAACCAGTATATCCCTTCCTTTGGGGCAGGGGTATATAAATTTGTGCTCTCTCCCTTTCTTTAAAAAAAGCCTTAAAACATCTGATTGTCTCTTTAAGTTATTCATTGATTTCCTTACTTTCAGGACATTTTTCAGCTAACTTTACTCACAATGGTTGCTGACCTCTAAATGTCTTTTTTGCGAGGTAGCCATTTAATTGATATACACCCCATCTCCTTTTATACCTGCACATTAAATTCATATATAAATATTTATCTTACCTGATATACACTTCTAGGAATATCATTGATTAAAAGCGACACATGGAGACCATGAATATTTTATATTTGGTCAGTGTTTTATTTTAATACACAGTTGGTAGCAGTGTTACTTACCTTTATAAAGTTGAAGAAAAATCTGAAATGTTTCACATAGACTACAGATGAAGAAATTGATGATAAAGGATTGAAAATACATGCAGAAAACACATTTGAATCTAACAAGTTGTTATTGTTGGCATTTGTTTTTGTATAGACCAATGAAAATACTTTCCTAATATTGAAGACTAGATGACTTTAATAGGCCATTAGTCTTAATTCTACATTTAAGATAGTCGGTAAGATAAATTCGTTACACAGTGTGACAGAGACCTAATACTATATAAACCTGTATATATGGTATTAGGTCACTAGCACACTGTAAAACTTATATCATCTGATCTATACATTTCTAGGAATATGATTGGTTAAAAGCAACCACGTGGAGACCGTGTATATTTCATATGGGGTTAGTAGGCATGGTTTATTTCAATACACGATTAGTAGTGGTGTTACATTGCTTTGTAAAAACAACACGGTGTTGAGGAATAATCTGAAAGGTTTTAACAGACGAAGAAATGGATGATGAACGATTGAAATAAATTCATAAAACACATTTAAAGCTAACAAGTTGTTATTGTTGGCAATTGTTTTTGTATAGAACAATGGAAGTAGATTCTTAATATTGATGACTTGATCACTTTGATTTGCCACTAGTTAATATCACATATTATTAAAGATAGTCAGTAGATAAATTCTTTACACAGTGTGCTAGTGACCTAATACGATATGTATGGGGTCAGCAAATTCCATATGGGGTGAGAGGAGGTCACTAGCACACTCATAATGTAACTAATAATACCCAATCTCCTAGCTTGTATTCCATTTCAAATATAAATACATACCCAACCTTGGACATGTCCACAGACTCCTCATCTTTCTGAGGCATATCAATAGTTAGCAGAATGCAGTCAAAGATCATCTGTGACAAATTTTCTAGCTGTTCTACTTGTAAGATGTCCAAGATTTCATATAAAGCATCATTTTGTTCTTCAGAGGGTTTTTGTTTGAAAGCTGAGGAAATATTATCAAATGACTCCTGCAAATGAGATGAATAAAATTTATGAGTAATAAATAATGAGTTAAAGCTTTCATTGATATGAAAAAACCAGAAATAACATATGCACTAAATTCTGCATCTTTTTAATGTCCCATCACAATGTCATATATTGCAATGAAAATACATATGTGTGAAGCACTGGCAAATTTGTATTAGAACGGTAGTTCTATTTGTGGGCTAGTAACCTTTGAGAATTTCCTACATCAAATTGATATTGAAATTTGCACAAGTGTTAAGTTATTTTCTTGCAACTGGTCAATAAAGTTTCAGCTACTTCAGGTGACTTCAGGTTAAGATATACCACAGTTCCAATAGATAACAAATAGATGATCTGGTTCGCAGACAATGGCTTCTAAGAATGGATGACAGTAGCAAGGTATTTCATTTTTGAATTTATTATTTTGCTGATATTGCAAACCAGACTGATATCGATGAAGTGACTTCATACAAATTAGGGGTGTGATAAAGCTTTTGTAACTGTAACTGATATCAATATCATCACGGAGGGCTAATCCAGCATGATTGTCATTTATCGTATTACACATACAATTTATCTGTATTTACTACTAAGTATATAATAAAATTTAATACAAACCTTGTTATTGTTTTCTAGACGTTTTGTTTTCTCCAGTGCCAATGTCATCCACAAACATTGTATATGTTTACATTTACAGGACTGTTGTGCCTGAAAACAAGTCAAACTACAGTTACTCTTTTCTCAATTGACCCGTCTCCCGAGAGACCAATATGTTCTTTTAATTAAGGAATAACAGTACTGTAGTTGAAGAGTTGCCACCGTCAATTGGCGATTTGACGGTCGCAAATGCAGTTTTACTGGCGACGCGTAGCGGAGACAGTAAAACGTCAATTTGCAACCGTCAAATCAAAATTGACGGTGGCAACTCTTCAACTACAGTACTGTTATTCCAATTCTAATGCTTTACAAAAAGAAATAATACGCAAGAGCTTGAAAAAATGTATAAATTTGAAATAAAAAAAAAATCCACGAAACTTTATGAATGATTTTTGCACAAAGACGTTATGGCTAAACGTGACGTCATACAAATGAAAACTTACAAACTGGAGGTTATTACGTTACCTCTACGATTCAAATTTGGATGAAATCGCATTAAAACGGCGATTTTGTGGTTGGTGTCATTTAATTTGCGATTATATTGTAGAAACTGAACATTTGTTGATTCAATCAATTCAAAATGGCAGGTCCCTCCTTAGTTACAACTGTGGATTTGACGGCAACTTTTAGCCAATGAAAAAAGTGGTTACATAAAAATTGCATTAGAATTGTGCATAACATGCTAGTATTCTTAGATATGGTATTTTAAGTGTAGCTAGGCATTTCTAAATAATAGCGATAAAAGTGCTAAGCTTACTGGCTTACTGTACATGTATGTTACTGAGAGCATTCTTTGATATCTTAATTTTATTTTTATATACCATTATTTTTGCTGACTGTAATGCAAATTAACTTAATTAATACATTCCATTACATACCTTTAATTCAGGAATAAAATTGAAAATTTGATTTGGAAGATAACTTAATATGTGAAGATTGGTTCATATGAATAACTTTATTTTCAATCTCAGGAAGTACACAAATCTCAAGTGGTCAAAAGGCAATTTTCCTAAAAAACTTTTCAGTGAAATTTTTAAACATTGTAGAAAAAGCACTACACATCAGCCATTGGAGTCAAAGTTATACAAGACCAATTAAAAAACCTAGTTTTCTGTTTACTTAGGGTATGACTAATTTCTTTTATAACATTAAACAGTAATATTCTCATTGGCAATCATACCACATCTTCTTTTTATATTTACATAATCTCATAATCTACTTTAGTAACTATGACCTTGACGGTAGACCTTTAAAATCAATAGGGATTTTCTTCTTTATTATATGTGACCATATTTTCATGCAAGGTTGCAATCCCGAATGTAGTATTTGATCTAGCATCAGGAAACAACATTTATGCACAATTTTCAGTCTATTTGTAGTAACTATGACCCTACCCTTTGTCATGTGAAAAATCAAAAGTGATCTTCCTTTCATTATATGTGACCATTTTTTTTATATCCAAGTAAGGTTGCTATCTGATAGAAAATAGTTGTGTTAGCTTCTGGAAATGAAAATTACTGACAAATGGACAGGGCAAAAACTATATAGTGTTTTATTTTTATATCCCGCATTGAAGTAGAGCCCCCTCTACTTCAATGCGGGATATAAAAATATAATTTTTCGAACAAAGGCATAAATTAACTTTTTATCTGTTACCTTCTGGCTAACCAAAGAGTCATCAATCTTCAATATGTTGATCATGAAGTCACTCAAAAGACTCTCTGGGTCACAACCAACTGACTTCATAAAACTGATAGCTATGTCTAGTTTGTCTATACTATCACATAATTCTGGAAAAGTCTTCTGGTTAAGGTCAATCTGAATCAGGCTAAGTACAGAGGCACTGATTCTTTCCTATGTATATAAAAAAAAATACAGCAAAAGTGATTAAATGGTGAAGTTGAAATCATCCCTTCGTAAATTTTACGGACGCCATCACAAGTTGGTTGACCGTTATGGAATAACCGTTTCACAGATGATATCGGATATGTTCCTTATGTCGTAACTACAATACCCGTCCCTTTTCACAAATGTGACCTACCGAATTAGACTATTTACCGGATTTGTAATAACATAAGCAACACGACGGGTGCCACATGTGAAGCAGGATCTGCTTACCCTTCCGGAGCACCTGGGATCACCCCCAGTTTTTGGTGGGGTTCGTGTTGCTTAGTCTTTAGTTTTTTATGTTGTGTCTTGTGTACTATTATTGTCTGTTTGTCTTTTTATTTTTTAGCCATGGCGTTGTCAGTTTATTTTTTGAATGTATGAGTTTGACTGTCCCTCTGGTATCTTTCGCCCCTCTTTTATTATTTATATCAAAAATGTTGCTAAGTACACAAATTTACATGTATACTTCTGTTGATGGTTACAGATAATAGTATTCTAACTGTTTGCTGGTTAATATCTGTACATATATTGCTGTTAATGCCATGATTTTTGTACTTGCATTCATTCTCCCTTTCAGAATATAGTGCATTCTGTATATATTATTATTTTAAAACAGCTAACACCAAAACGTTTGCTACAAGCACAAACTATAAACAAGTGACTCAAAATTAAACCACAAGTGTGAAAATGCCTCAACTTAGAAATGAACCATTGCATATATTCAGATTTATATTATGGACTTTAGTTTGAAGCTTTTCCATCAATAAATGAACACAGCGTCCAGGATAAATGTAGTCAACTCTCTCATCAATTTATTGATTTTGTTCAAGCCAGCTAAAGTCTCTGAGTCTTTCTTACCTGTTTAATTCTGTCTCTGAGATGTATAAATACTACAGCATTGGTAGTTTCTGATCTGTACACTACTGTACTAATCTGTAAAAAGAAAAGAGTTTCAGTATCTCCTGCATTGCAAATATCTTATCTGTTTCCATATCATTAATATATCCAAGGGGCATAACTCTTTAAAATAAAATGCTCCACAGGGCGCAGCTTGATACGACCGCAGAGGTCGAACCCTGAACAGTTGGGGCAAGTATGGACACAACATTCAAGCTTGATACAGCTTTGCATTTGGATTGTGATTAAATATTTGACACAGCACAGGTTTCTGACACAGAATGAATGTGGTCTAAGAACTTAAAAATTTTAAATTGGACATTCACCTATTATGGTCCAATATCAAAAATCTAAATACATGGTTAGATTCAGCATATCAAAGAACCCCAAGAATTCAATTTTTGATGAAATCAAACAAAGTTTAATTTTGGACCCTTTTGACCTCAATGTGGACAGGTTGATAACGGGGCCCAAAAATCAAAAATCTAAATACATGGTTAGATTCAGCATATCAAAGAACCCCATATATTCAATTTTTTGATGAAATCAAACAAAGTTTAATTTTGGACCCCGATTTGGACCAACTTGAAAACTGGGCCCATAATCAAAAATCTAAATACATGTTTAGATTCAGCATATCAAAGAACCCTAAGAATTCAATTTTTGTTAAAATCAAACTAAGTTTAATTTTGGACCCTTTGGACCTTAATGTAGACCAATTTGAAAACGGAACCAAAAATTAAGAATCTAAATACACGGTTAGATTCGGCATATCAAAGAACCCCAATAATTAAATTTTTGATGAAATCAAAAAAAGTTTAATTTTGGACCCTTTGGACCTCAATGTGGACCAATTTAAAAACGGGGCCCAAAATCCAAAAACTTAATACACGGTTAGATTCAGCATATTAAAGAACCCCAAGAATTCAAGAATAAAACCCCATTGAAATTGGTCAAGAAATAAGCAATTTACAGGAAGTATCTTCTTTTGCACAATACTGTGCAATTGAATATTTCTTGCTATTGCGCAATACTGTACAATTGACAATTTCTTGCTATTGCGCAATATTGTGCTATTGGATATTTCTTGCTATTGCGAAATACTGTGCAATTGAAGATTTCTTGCTATTGCGCAATACTGTGCAATTGAAGATTTCTTGCTATTGTGCAATACTGTGCAATTGAAAATTTCTTGCTATTGCACAATACTTATTATATAAAAATTTACACATCCTGTTTGGTGTGAATCTCCTACCATATCATTATTATTTGCTTTTAAATATAAATCAGAAATAACCAACTTAAAATGGAAAATTTTAAAAGAAAAAAAAAGGAAAAAAAGAAAAAAAAGGAAAAAAAACCCCCCCAAATTTTTTGAACCCCCTTATGATTCATCACCCCCAAACTCAATCCCAGCCTTCCCTTTGTGGTATGGTACCTTGCAGTACAATTTCAGAGAGATCCATACACTTGAACACAAGTTATTGTCTGGAAACTAGAAAAAAATGTGTTTTTTGGCCCCAAATTCCTAAACATTTAGGGCAATTACCCCCAAACTCAAACCCAGCTTTACCCTTGTGATATGGAACCTTGTAGTACAATTTCAGAAAGATCCATACACTTACACACAAGTTATTGTCATGTAACTAGAAAAATGCTTGTTTTTGGCCCCTTTTTGGCCCCCTATTCCTAAACGTTTCGGCAATTACCCCCAAACTAAATTCCAGCTTTCCCTTTGTGATATGGAACCTTGTAGTACAATTTCAGAAAGATCCATACACTTACACACAAGTTATTGTCATGTAACTAGAAAAATGCTTGTTTTTGCCCCTTTTTTGGCCCATAATTCCTAAAATTTTGAGGCAATTACCCCCAAAATCAATCCCAGCATTCCTTTTGTGATATGGAACCTTGTGGTACAATGTCAGAGAGATCCATACACTAACACACAAGTTATGTCTGGAAGTTACAAAAATGCTTATTTTTGGCCCCTTTTGGCCCCTAATTCCTTTACTGTTGGTACCATAACCCCCAAAATCAACCTTCCTTTTGTGGTATTGAACCTTGTGTTAAAATTTCATAGAGATCCATTCACTTAAACTAAAGTTAGAGTGCGAAAACCAATGTGTCTTCGGACGACGCCAGTCGTAAATGCGGTCGTATAAAAAATTAGTTGAATTGCACTGATTTTCAAACTTGTCCGAGACTTTGCTAATATAAACCTATGATATAAGTTTCATAAAAAACACTGGTAAGAACTGTACACATGAGAGCTCTTACAATGCAATTTTCCATATAATTAATGGTTCCAAGGGGCATAACTCTTTTGAAAAAAGTTGATCTGCACAGATTTTCAAATTTGTCTAGACATTGCTGATATCAACCTTTGATATAAATTTGATAAAACTAAAGAGTTGGACACATGAGAGTGCTAACAATGCAATTTTCCACATAACTAATATTTCCAAGGGCATAACTCTATTGAAAATATTTGATTGATACTGATTTTCGAACTTGTCCAAGACATTGCTGATATAAACCTATGATATAAAGTTTTATAAAAATCTGGCAAGAATTGTACATGCAAGAGGGCTATCAAGACCAGACAGACAGATGCAAGGATGGACATACGGTTGCATGCCCAGTATTTCTATGCCCCCCACAACCTGTCACAGGAGGTGGGGTGGGTGGGGGACGGGGGGTTGTGGTGGTTAGGTGGGGGAGGGGGGAGAGACAATAAAATATGTACTGTAAATTCAGAAATTATTGCTAGCACTTATTATTGCAATTTTTTAAAAAAGGACAAAAATGCTAGATTAATTAATTGTGATTTTGGGAAAGCTGCATATAGATATATGTATTGGATATCAGAATGTGAGTTCTAATTATTATGATAATCAATCATTCGCATTATTTGCCTTTATAAAAACCTTCCAATAATTTCTGAATTTACAGTATTATTCACTAATAAGACAATTGTTTAACAGCCTTATTCTGTATGTGCCTGTCCCAAGTCAGGAGCTTGTAATTGAGTAACTGGTGTTTGTTGCTGTATATCATATTTGTTTTTCTTTCATTGTTTTGTACATAAATCAGGCTGTTAGTTTTCTTGTTTGAATTTTTTCACATTTGTCATTTTAGGCCTTTTATAGTTAATTATGCGGTATGGGCTTTAATCTAACCTTAGCAGAAAACTTAACATTTTAAATCGCTAATTAATTCAAAGTCAATGAACCATGGCCTAGGGGGAAGGGCATCAAAATTGTCGGCAAACTGATATGTACTGTTAGTAATGCATCTTCATAAAAAATAACAATGATCTATCACAAGTAGTTCCTATCGAACTAACTCAAGCAGAAAACATAACAATTGTTGACGCCGTCGTCGCAAGAAAAGCAACCCCTATCTCATGCTTTCCGCGACTTTCGGACAAAAAATAAGTCTGCTTAAGAACATCAGGTCATTTCATGCAATTTTTTTTTTAAAACGACTCTGCCACAATTACTCCTGGCACTTCCAATGAATCCATCAAAATAAACACATACCTCCTTCAGCAGGATAACAGACTTTGTAAATAGAAATCTGTCCATTAACTGTCTCTCCAGATTAGTAAAGTTATATTCCACTTTGGTTCCCTGAACTACTTCAAAGGAGTAGTTACAATTAGCTAACACCATGGGAAGTAAATCTCTGTCTGGGTGATAACTGATCAAGTGTGCTGCTGATAGGTCTTTTACACTGACCTTTGGGAGACTGTCATATCTGAAACATTAAAGAATTTCTTTCAATGCAGAATCATTATACATTTCAGATTTTATTAAATAGAGTAGGTATTATAGAGTTGAGTGCTTTTCCTGTACAGTGTTATCATAAATTTTGGATTTTTTGTCATGAATTTTCAGCAAATAATTTTCTGTAAAATTTATTGTATGTTTTTGATAATAATTGTATTTAATCTCCATTCCATTGAATATTTATTTTCTCAAATAAAACTAGAGGCTCTAAAGAGCCTGTGTCGCTCACCTTGGTCTATGTCCATATTCAACAAAGGACACTCTCGAACATTGTAGGCGAGAATAGAATTCATAACAAAAATCTGTTTAGTTGATCTTGTATTGCTGATCATTTAGTCTGTTTAGTTTCTCTCTATCTTCTTTAGTTTTTGCTCAAAACACAAAACAGGGTAAAAAAAAATCCTCATTTATTTGTCTTGCTGATCATTCTTGCAATTTAAAGTTTCTCTTTATCTATAATAGTTTTCAAAGATAATAGGCAAAAATGAAAAAAAATGGTAAAATTTGTCATTTAAGGGCAATAACTCTTATAAGAAGTTGTTTGACAGTTTTGACTAATAGGACAATTGGTAAAGCTCAACATTTTGAACATTTTTGCTCCTGTCAGACTTTCTCTATTCATATCGGTTTTCAAAATAAGAGACAAAACTTGCATTTTACCCCTATGTTCTATTTTTAGCCATGTCAGCCATCTTGGTTGGCAGACACATTTTTTAAACTAGATACCCCAATGATGATTGTGGCGAAGTTTGGTTATATTTGACCCAGTAGTTTCAGAGGAGAAGACGGTGGACGACAGACGACGCCGACAGACGCCAAGTCATGAGAAAAGCTCACTTGGACCCAATGGGCCAGGTGAGCTAAAAAATAAATACTTGTTTATTTTGTTTTATGTGAAAAGTTTTATGAACTTCAAATACCAAGTTGCAAACAACTGCTTATTGAATTTTCGCAGTTATTCAATTTGCATCTGGGTGTTAAAGTTCTTAATTAGTTCCTCAGAGTGTTGAGGATTTATTCTCTGAATAGATTTTTTTATGAACAGTGATGGAAACCCCATCCCCCAATTATTCACCTCAAGTATCTGAATAAAAATCTGTACAATAATAATTTTAATTTGTCGTACTTAGTTTTACTATGTTGACAGTATTTCTGTAAGAACAAGTTCTGCTTCTCCAGTAAAAAGAACAGCAGGGCATATGAACATAGTCCAGTGTCTCTCTCAGATGGTAAAACATAAGCTATCTGTGTTCTCTCCTCCATTCTTCTACGACAATTCTCTTTAGACAGGTAAACAAAGTTACCGTTTACAGGAAATCCTGAAGATGAACAAAATTCAGTTATAAATCCATTTACTTATCTGACCATATAACGTTAATGTAACTATTCTGAATAGGCCAAAACAAATGAAAGTTCATTATGGAAGCATCTTAAATTACTCATTTAAAAAAAGTCACCAGATCTGCCAACCTTCATGATTTAAGGAGGATTTCCCCCTTGAGAGATATTGACCTGAATTTTGGAATTTTGGAATTCTTTATTGTATAAACTAAACACCTCAAAACAGGCATTCAAATTAGTTAAAATGGTATTTAAGCACATACATACTCATACAAACAATATAGAAGCAGATTAAAATCATTTATGACAATATATAGAGGAGCGTCCTCTTGCTCTTAAAATCACCCATGGAGATTTTGAAAAGTTGGCATGTATGAGATCTTTTTTTCCAAAAACAATTTATTTACTACATTTTAGTTTGATTATATATCATTAACCTCTAACCTCTCCTTCAGGCATGTATACTTCTGTTCCGTTTAAACCTAATTTTAATGCACTTATGTTTTTTGTGCACATCTAGTTGGTTACCAAGCATTTGACCTCAAGTGTATCTGATCTGTAGATATCTTTTCTTTTAATGTTGTTGGGTTACTGTCTCATCGAAAAGTACACTTTATACCATTTTTTATACTAAATAGTTTAAAATAAGTATTATACATTTTAATGTGTACATACCATATCCTTCCAAAGACTGTTGGACATTCTCCCAAGCTTGTTTGAAATCATTCCAACAAGACATAATTTCAGATGATCTGGTATCTATATAATTATGATAATATAAAGAGAGAAAGATAGAAAAATAAAAGTTTTTACATTGACTCAAAGTGATGCAGGAAATGCATATTTTTTCTACATGTAACAAAGCTATACTTTAAAGCAGCTTAGCGCTAAAGTGTATAAATATATAGTAGGGGAAAATCGCCTAATTGCGGACAGCGCCGATATGCGGACGGAAAACGAATATCTCACTTTTCAATAAAATTATGAAAAATTGAAATAAAATAGATATAAGAAATAAGGTGTTTTGTTTACTATTGAATCTCTATTTTGTTGCAATAAGGTTATCATGTCTATTGCTTTCGATTTACATTTGTGTCATGTGATTGAAATTGCATGCTATAAATAGCTTATGTCAACAAGTTTGAAAAACCGGGAAATTTTGAAAAAGGTCCAAAGACAGCGTGTCACATTCAATACACAGTTGTTCATGTAAGAATGGCAATTTATGTGTTGAAAAGCAATAGGCATTGCGTATTTTATGCAAGGAAACATTTCTTTTAATTATTTTTACTGATTTGTCTAAATTTTGATTACAAAATAGGAATAAGCAAATGTCCGCATTTTCACCACCGAAATATAATATGATAGCCGAAATGCGGACACAAAATATTTTGAACAACTAACACGTGCAGTGGTGCATATGTCAATACCATGATGACGGAAATAAACAAAACTCTCTTATAATCTAGCATTATTAGTTTCAATCCGATACATTTATATCAATAAAGTGATGATTTTGGTTTATTTGTTTTGCATATTACGAACATAATGCGTTTACAAGTCTGATTTCCACCCCAGTTGGCAACTTGACACATCTTCAATAGGTCAAAAACCGAAAACGTCATCCCCGGGATGGCAAGCCAATCTATTTCTCGTTCTTTACAGAGGGTGGTAATGGGTTATTTTCGTGCAACGTGTTTTGCCATTTTGATTTCACGTGCAGCCGTGAAAAAGGTTCGTTATTCACCGTGTTTCATGAAATCGGTAAAAAGATCAACGTGCAAGAAATTTTTAATTGTTTGTTCATAGTGAAATGGCAATTTTGTTTCGCGTTCTTCCGTGCAGATACACCCCTCTACAGAAAACAATCACCCGAATGAAATTGCAACAATGTCTCGTAGACGAGTGGCTATTTGACAATGATGTTATTGGCTTTTTATTTATGAAATTAATACGTTTATCAAAACATGAATATGTATAAACACTACTATGCAAAATTATTGAAAGTGATAAGAAAAATGAATTCAGCAGCATTGTGTTTATTGCTAGAAAATCAAGTAGAAGAGGTAAAGAGTTGGACATGATTACTGCGGAAGAGGCAGATGAACTTATTGATATCACGAATATTATTTTGAAAGAAATGTTTTTATAAAACTTTTCAAAACATGATAGAAATAATGTAACCAATACGTTGGTTTTAAAGACCTATTTAGACTTTTGTGAGCGTCGAACAGCAACGACCATGTGCATCCAGTCGTCTGTCTGTCTGTTTGTCCATCCGTCTGTGACAAATCGAAAAACAAACAAGGCCCCTCGTGGGGAGGTACCAGTAATAGCATAATCACCAAATATTTGCCAACATAATCACATAATCATTAAATATTTGCTTTGGTAATCAAAGACTTATTTTCTTTAGTTATCAAATAATCATAAACTAAAATCTTTGTAATCATATAAAAATTCAAATGTAAACTATTTAATAACTAAAATGTTTTTAATAAGCTCTTCCTCGTCCTCATCATTCTCCTGGGGTGAAACTGTATCACCTGCATCTTCCATATTTAGTTCGATAATTTTCTCATGTGAACGACGTATGCCTCACGTTTTTTTCTTCTTTAACTGCATTGACGAATGAATGTTATAGTAATTAATCATCCTTTGCACTTATCGTTAACCTGTTGTGGTTTAGACATTTCATCTAAGGCACAGAACTAGGTATATAGATATAAGAAGATGTGGTATGAGTGCCAATGAGACCAATCTAATTAAAATATAGAACTCGGATTTCGTTATACTGCATACTGCTATAGTGTACAGTTTAAAAGTGTTTCCTGTACTCTTTAATTTCCACGATTACGATCCGACCTCAAGTCAAAAAGCATATGAGGCACATCTGAAAACTATGACAAACGTCACATATTTCAAATATTCATGGCTATAGTTACAATATGACGGATGAAAGAGATTTAAAAACTATTTCCAAACGATTAACAATCGAAGCGATGAATTTTAAGTCCCATTGTTTTTATTTTTGGATACCCTCGGGACCTTTCAATGAACCTCGTTCAAGTATATGTTCCGCGTGCGCTGTTCAGATTCGATAACTAGAATTCTGATTGGTTGAAAAAGTCACATGCAAAATCCTTCAGAAGTGAAACCTTATATGGGTAGTTGTTAGATCTCGTATGCAGTATAACGAAATCCGAGTTCTATATTTTAATTAGATTGCAATGAGACAACTCTCCATCTAAGTCAAAATTTATAAAAGTAAACCATTATAGGTCAAAGTACGGTCTTCAACACGAGGCATGTTCTGCACACGCTGGTATCCTTTCGCCAGTCGGATAAAATCCAATGCCATTATTGGTCAGAGAACGGGCATTATATAGAAAAAAGTATACTTATATGTGACAAAATGCAACGAACGCCAATAGCGTATCATCATGCGTGACCACAATCTCCAGCACTACGTCTTTATTATGGCCGAGCTGTCGACTTTTGGCGTGCCCTATTATAGTAATCTCTCTGCCCGTCTATTCATCCGTCCGTCTACACTTTCTATGTCGTAGGATAACTTAGATTCACTCCGACAGATTTTAAAAGAAATTTTAGCACAACATTTAGTAACATTAGGGGAAGCTCCCTTTCATTTTTTTTTAACTTTTCATTTCGAGATATTGCATGACTTAGGCCAGCAAGACCATTCATTGAGGAGTGACAGGGGTCAGTATTCATAAGAGAAAATAAAAGGATATGGAGTAAATGTACATGGGACAAAATCGCACACAATGCATAGAAAAAAATAAAAAAAATATCACTGAACAGGGCTTTTATTCCTGTTCTTCATCTTGACAGTTGATGTAGGGTCTTTAACAATGAACGAATCACTCATATCCTACAAGGTCAAGACGGCCCCTAGCGTCGACTTAAGCGGTACTATTGATAAAAATAAACCAAAGTTCACCTTCTTGCTCCCTACACGCTTCGGAGTGCCAACTTGTGCGATGCTTGTCGATCGCCGCTAAAATATGCTTTGAAGTTACACATGTCGGCAGCGGTCAATGAATTACATAATTTATAATTACAGGCTAGGTTTTTCAACATATATTTGTCATACATTGCCCAACAAAAGACCAATACATTAGTAACAACAAATGATAGACAATACATATAAAACTAAACATAATACTGACTTTTCCATAATTCCCTAAAATTTTTGGTGTCCATTTTTCCATATTCTTATTTTTTTTTTAACATTCCAATTTACAAAATTTGCATGTTCCGTCACACTTTGCGTTTTCCCATTTTTGAACATTCCAATTTACAAAATTTGCATGTTCCCTCACACCTTGCGTTTTCCCATTTTTGATTTCCCAATTCTTAAAAAATTAAGCCTTTTTACCCATTCCATAAACTGTTTTCAGATGTTCATGGTGTTGGATGGGCCGCAAAAAAATCATGTTTGTCAAAGAGTACATAGAAACCCTAGAATAAATAAAATTATCTTATATATAAGTATCGGAAAGTGCAAAAAAAAATCTTATGCTCTTGAGTGAGGGCTACGGATTTTTAAGTGATTAGGACATTAAAACACATTGCAATGAATGCCATACTATTTGAAATTGAAAGTTATCACAACTATATCTCCTATATATGCATGCATGCATCTTGGAAGACAATATAACGATGGAAGTTGTCAGTACAAAAAAGTTTCTGCATCTTATATCATATAATAAAAGTGTGGTATAAGATATTTAATGAACTTTTTTAATCTTATTTTTCTTACCTTTCCACATGTATTACCAGTTCATGCTAGAAAACCATTCTCAAACATGCTTTAAGATACACTGAAAGGGTATTCCTGAGAGCTAATGTTATATATGCATAATACCTGCGTTTTGAATAGCAAGTGCTGTTTAAAAATAAGTGTCCGCAATTTGACAACAAGGTGTCCGTATTTTAACTCCCCCTGTCCGCATTTACGCGATTCGGCATTTCCGCGGGTTTGAAGAGTTTGCAATCTACCAATCAAGAGAGGAGACCTGAAAACGCGGGAAATAGTCCATTTGATACCCCTCTATCCTCTCCTGTCAAATGCAACCACCAGTATGTCCGCAATTGGCCTCGACAGTATCCAAACTTCCGGATTTGAAAAAGTGTCCGCAATTAGGCGAATTTCCCCCATGTTGTCAAAAGTTAAAGATATTTTGACCTCTAGATGTCTTTTAATCAACTTTTTTTTTGCAACAAAAACTAAACGCTTGGCAATACAAACTAAAATGAAATCATGAAATGATGTGGAAAAGTTTAACTCATACTTAGTACCATTACAAATGTTTTAAGGTATGCAGATCATAATCAAAATGGTTGTCAAATAGGTGTAGTCTAAGACAAAAATAGTTATATCAAGAACTATTAACTTTACTTTGCAAATGTGTAAAAATCTGTGTAGAACCAAAGAAAGGACAAGTAATTATAAGGTCATATCTTTTGGCTCCTTAAATGCGAATATCATAAAGTATTATAAATCTTTTAAATAACACCTTTCAGATGTTCTATGTTTGCTTTATTTATTGTAAATTTTCAAGCTTATGTCTGGTTATTTATCAACTATACATTTTTCCCCAGTTCTGAATTATTGAAAATATGTCCTATTTCATATTCCTTAATAATGTTAATTGTAATGTCCCTGTAACCGCCATTTCTAAAAAAAAATAAGTCCTATCCAGTCATCTCCTCTTCAAAATAAAAAAATCCACTAAAAGCATTTTATACCTTGAAACTCCATGAGAACTTTATCCATTGTAAGTCCTAATGCCTCTGTTCTATCTAGTCGCCTGCTGTATTTCTGTATCAACATTTTCTGTAGTCTAATTATACCAGGTACAAATCTTAAAGCTCTTAGGAAGTGTTCCTGAAAAAAGAAATAAGTTACTGTACATATATAAATATAATGGGCACTTGATTGGAATGGCATGCAGGCATGTTTCCAATTTTGATTTTTTTTAAAGGCTCACCTTTCTGATGAAATTACGACGACATGATACAAACAACATCTTGAAAATTGTAGATTCCATATACTGTCTGTGCTTAACAAGGCTGATCTTAGTTTTTGAAAATACTTTTTTACCTAATAATAATTGGACTTTTAAACCAAAAAAATTATTTTGTTCTGCCTTAAAATACTGAAAATTCAATATCAAACGTGGGATACTAATTTTCCATGAATTTAATCAAAAACTGAACTCACATCAACAAAACACAAATTTCATATAGGCTTCAATGCAGAGTTACAATTTTCCTTTTATTCCTCAAAAATTGGTTTCAATGAAAATAAATGATGAGTATGTAACTAAAGTTTGATTTGTCCCTTCTTTCTGGATTTTTTTTATCCAATTTCTGTATTTGAAACTATTTTCATGTTTACATCAGTCATAAACAAAACAAAGAAACTAGTGAATCTGTGAGCTACTGCTCACTAATGATACCCCCGCCCGCTAAAAGTATAAGGTAAACAGGAAGTTGTTGAGTGATGAATCTGAAAACGCATCACACGGTATAGCTGACTCATATAAACCCTGAAACCAAATTTCAGAAATCCTTGTAATGTAGTTCCTGAGAAAAATGCAAGGAAAAATATTCATGGGATGGATGGACAGACTGATGGACTGATGGACGAACGGACTGATACTGATGGATGAACGGACGGACAGACAGAGGTTAAACAGTATACCCCCACTTTTTTAAAGTGGGGGTATAATTAATTTTTGATAACTGTAAATTCATAAATTATTGCGAGGTTTTTCTTTCTAGAGAATATTGCAACTGGGTGAGTATAGCAATAATAAGAACTCGCATTATGATATCTGATACATAAATCTGTATGCAGATTTTACTGAAATCGCAAAAACTAATCTCGCATTTTTGTTCATTCTTCAAAATCGCAATGATAAATGAAGGCAATAATTTTTTAATTTGCAGAAACTTAAGGCAGAGAGGAATTAAATACTTGCCTCATCTAAGAACTGCTGTAGGACTGGACAGTTTTGTTGAGACTTTGTAAATGTCTGCATTAAATGATCAACTGATATACGATCTCTGAACTGCCATACGGAAGGATTTTCTGATAAATAATCAGATCCTAAAACTTCTGCTGGTTTATCAGTTTCATATAACAGTTGTAGCAAAGGATCAGATCCTATTAAATATAAAGTTTAGTATATGTTAAAGATGCAGATCAAATTAAAACTGAATAAATTTTATATTAATAAAGTGTATTGAGCATACCTTATCACTATGTGTTCGCCATTACTGGATATCCTAGACATTTCTGAAATTTTAAATTAACAAGAGAAATGCCTGATGCTGCAGTGCAAAAAAGATTGTTGTAGGATAGATGTGAAAGAATCCAAAATAGCATATTGAATATTGATTTTTGATTTCAAAGATTAAGTAAAAAAAAAAATGCATAGTAAAAAACTCAGATTCAATCCTGCATTTATACTATCCCTTTTAAGTTATAATAATGAATTGAAATTCAATGCAATGAATTTGTGCATTTGAAATTTGCATGAGTGCGTCTCGACAAATCAACAAATAAAATGATTCAATATTAAATCTGCCAGAAAAAACTTACCTAATCTTTTATCGTTGACGATTTTGTTATTAACAGTGATCAATATTTCTTCACTTTTCTGAAAAATATTAAAACAAGAGCTATGTCAAGCAATTGATCACTAATGATACTCCACTATATATATGGTAATTAGGAAGATGATATGAAATTTTCATTCACATTTTTCTAATATCTACAAATCAGAGACTCCTGAAATGTAGGTATTATAAAATCTTCATTTTAGCAGCTTTACTAAGCAATATACTTTGTTCGTCATCTTCCTGTTTTGTTTTGTGTTTTTATCTCAAAAACTTCAATTAATAGATAGTCATAAACTGTACACAGTAAAAATGATCATCAATACAAGAATTACAAAA
This sequence comes from Mytilus californianus, assembly GCF_021869535.1. Lineage (NCBI taxonomy): Eukaryota > Metazoa > Mollusca > Bivalvia > Mytilida > Mytilidae > Mytilus > Mytilus californianus. The sequence goes on along the minus strand of NW_026262626.1, from coordinate 20,911,618 downwards.
ATGCCACTAAATAAGTTTCAGGCTCTTTATGAGGCTCTTGTTTGTATCCAAATCGCCATTAACTTGCCTTTTGTACTGACACCACATAACCTGTTTTTTTTTCATTATACCCCAGCTACAATTAAAGGAGGGGGGAGTAAATTTGTTAATCTCTGTCTGTATGTCCCATGAAAGTTTTATCGCATTTGTCTCAGGAATTACAAATGAGAGCTTCTCGAAATCTGATGCCTAGCTTGCTTTACTATGTGATTTGTTTTAACATCTTCATCACCTTCCGATTGAAAAAAATACTTATATTTCTTACACTTGATGGCGATGTATGAACTATCTTGTAGGAACAATGCTCTTTTGAAGTTACTATACTAGTTTTAAGGAGGATAACATAAATATATTATCTCTCCTCAAAAACCCCAATGATATAAAAACAGAATTTTTCAAGGCTCAATCCTTCATGAATGATCCTGTAAAGTTGACTCAGTTGAAATGAATAGACTTTCACCTGGTATGACCACACTGCTTAAAAGATTATAAATTAACAATACTGGGATGCTGTTTATAGGTTTATTGTTGATGAGTAATTGACCATAAACTAAGACATAATTGAGATGGGAGCCATCTCTGTGGGCCCCACTGTGAATAACGTGTGGTAAAAAAATTTATATCTTTACTATAGGACATGGGGTTGTCATCTGAAACCAAAGTTTTTGACATTGGCCTTTGACCTAGGAAGTTGTACATACATAATGACACACCCTCTGGTGTTGGTTAATAATACATGTCAAGTATAAACTTTGAAATCATAACGGTTCTCTAGATATAGAGTGAACACGATCTTTACCATAGGACATTGGGTTGTCAACTAATAACCAAAGTTTTTGACCTTGACCTTTGACCTAGGAAGTTGTACTTACATTATGACACACCCTCTGTTGTTGGTTAATATACATGTCAAGTATAAACTTTGAAATCATAAAGGTTCTCAAGATATAGAGCAGACACGATCTTTACCATAAGACATGGGGTTGTCAACTGAAAACCAAAGTTTTTGACCTTGACCTTTGACCTAGGAAGTTGTACAAACATTATGACACACCCTCTGGTGTTGGTTAACATACATGTCAAGTATAAAGTATGAAATCGTAAAGGTTCTCTAGATATATAGAGCAGACACAATTTGTTACGGAGGGATGGACAGACGGACAGACTGATCAATATAGCGTGACCTGCCATTCGGCGGGGCCCTAATAAAGAGAGTTGATACAACTAGAAAATAAGCTCTCACCTCAAGAATAGGTGCAATATATCTTTTATTAAAGTTGTCTTCCCAGGTTTCTCTTGATCGTTTATCCTTCAGTAAACAAATGCCATCTTCTGCTCTCTCACCTAAAAATAACATTTCAAAGTTTTCTAGATTCATTTAAAAACAATATCCTCAATAGTTTCATAAGCAATTGTTGTGTAGGAGTTGTTATCTCACTTCTAGGTCAATACATGCATAATGTGCATCAAAAAATTTAGAAATATCAACAGTAAAATGCTTCATGTTTTTACCAAATTCCTGCAAATTTGTTAATTCTATATTTGTGTAAAAGAGCTATATATACTAACTCTTGTGATGCTCTGAAATATGTATCATTCAATTGAACCTTTTTAGTTTCTAATTTCACAAGAAAACAGCTCTCGAAATAGAACCACATTTACTGAGATTGTGTGAATGCTTGGAAACAAAGGTAAACAGATAGTAGCAAGACAGGAGGGACAAAAAGTCAATGTTAATTAATTTACTATTGTTTAAATATGAAAGAAAAAAGTTCTTGAAATAATATCTTTTTATTAAAAAAAAAATCATTGTACAGTGTAGGAAATTGCTCATTCGCATTATCAAATGAATAATTATCAAACTTTAATCATACAAAGAATATATTTCTAGACACCATGAAGCCAGCACTATAATGACTTTTGACAGCTTGATTTCTTAACAATAATTTGATCAAATATTAAATTCTTTGCAATAAATTTTGTTGTTGACAAATTTATTTAATGTATAATCAATCAAGAAAAATTCAAAATGATTTATAAAAAATAAGTCTATTTTTTTGGTCCCGTATAAAAATAAGAAGATATGGTATGATTGCCATTGAGACAACTTTCCACCAGACCAAAGGCATAAAGAAGTTAGCAACAGTAGGTCACTGTAGCAAGCTATAAAAGGCCTCGAAATGACAAATGTAAACAATTTAAATGAGAAAACTAACAGCCTGATTTAAGTACAAAACAATGAAAGAAAAACAAATATGATTATAACAACAAACAACTATCACTGAACTACAGGCACATGACTTGGGATAGGCACATACAGAATGTGGCAGGGTTGAACATGCTTGTGGTGGTGCTTTGCTTTTGCGCCAATAATACAGGTAAATACAAGTAAATAGAATTAAAAATAGTTTTATTCAAAAGAGACTTTTAATAATAACTTTTGATTGCATAAAAAAAACATATTCATAAAAAATCCATACAAGTGAACCTCCTGACGGGAGTACAATAATCCCGTTTTCAAGGGTCTCCTCCCGTCCTCCCGTTGAAGAGAAAAAATCCTGTGTATAAAAAAATTCATGAATGAAAATTTGCAAGCGCCATTTTTTACTCCGATGTTTACAAATGTTTATCATTGAAGACGTAAAAACCCGAGTGTATCAAACATATCCTGTGTAACTGACATTACTTGATTACGCAACATGTGTAGATTTGACCTGGTCGATGGCTAATTAACAATTGATAATAGGTTGATTAAACAATAAACAGGTGATAGGGTGTCAATTACTCGATCTGTCTTCTGTTTATGGCACACGACAAGGATGATTAAAAGTAAATACCGGCAATGACAGAAAAGTGGAATGTTGTTTTCAAAAGACAAAACATCGATCAGAAGGTTTTGATGCCGAAAAAACATTAAATAAACTTTCAACTCGATCAGCAAAGATAAACTAGCTATTTCACACTCCAATGCAGACATTAAAGGACCCTCAGCATTCTCAAGAAAATCCAAACTCACAGCAGATTCATTGACTCAAATACAATTTACAGCCTTCTCAGTGATGAGATTTAACAATTACACAAACTGTTACCAGGATCAGAATTACTTTAATATAGAGTCAATTGTATTAAAGGCAGCCAAGTCTGCTTGTACTTATTACATGACCCAGAGTTCCAAGACTAGTGCATCAGTTATCAAATAACATTTGTCAATGTAAAATAGACTTCTTTTAATAGCTAATATATTTTACAGTGTTTGAGCAAAATTACTTTTTAATGCTTAAAAACTATCATCAATTTATCATGTTATAAATGTATAGCATATTTCTTTCTTTTATTTATTTGCAAATGACATTGAATACTAATAAAAAAAGATGAGTGGCATGAATAAAACAATATACTTTAATTTTCTCTTAGTACTCAAAGAAAAGGCAAACATAGTACAAAAAATGTACTTTATTTACGGGCAGTCAACAATCAACAAACAAAAACAAAGCAATAAGCAAATAGCTTGAAACAAATTACATTCAGATGGAAGATTGAAGAAAAAAACACTTTAAAAGACAATTTTTACATCAGACGGTTACTTTTACGACAAACTTTATGTCGATAAAAAAACCTCCTGATCTGAGGTCTAAACTCCTGACAAAAATTTCCCAATCTCCTGATCTGAGTTTTACAGACCATCACATGTATGAAAATCAGTCATATAATTTTAAATCTAAGGGACTCTAATTTTTTTTATATATTAGAAATGAGTATATGAACTCACTTTGTAACCCAGGGGGTGGGGGGAATACTCTAAAAAATTATTCTTATTCACGATATAGTAATGAATATTTAAACTTTTCAGTTATATGTTACCTGTAAAATGGCGCAAATGTAGTTCTTATTTTTGGCGCAAATGAAATATAACCTTGTGGTGCAAATGAAAGATTGGATTTTGTAAAAATTGGCACAAATGTAATGCGCCCGCTTGTGGGTGCCCAACTCTCCCCTGTCCTGTGACTTTTTGCCTTTAACTATTTGTCCTGTGACTTTCTGTCCTACATTATAAACATAGTGGCAAATTCAGTCCAGTAATCCCTGAGAACTCTTGATTTCCACACATCCTTAAATAATTCTACTACCCTTCTGCAACTCTATAACTTATCAATTCCATTAATGTAGAATATTACCAATTCTAGCTTGGGTGTGATTGTTCATAATTTCTGCTAATAAAAAATGTATCAGAACCAACACATTTTCTACACTCCTCCCAAGAACTGTAGATATTGATCTCAGATCTTTCTGTATATGACTTAGTAGATATGAAGGTACATCATTCTGCTCTATATCTGGCTTGATGGATCTGCAGATGGCCTGTAAAAAGAATTCATAATATTTTTTTTAGTTTGAGTATTCTTTAATGTACATGTAGTAGCAGCAAATTTTTACTAAAAAATTTCACTACGTTAAATATATAGTCATAAATAAACAGCTGATAAAAGCGTTTGATACACTTTTTTTGTGAATATTGAAATTGTTGCAAGAATAAAATGGAATATTTAGAAGGCATTTAATCAGAAGCAAATAAAATGGCCCTGTAGAAAAACATGCAGGAGAATACCTTAGGCATATAAATATTGCAACAAATCCGACTTTTAAAAAGTCCCACAACTCTGGAATGACAAATAAGAAAATTTCCAAAATCAAAAGTGAGTCTACATTCATCAAACCTTATAACACTCTAACTTATCAAAAACCTAAACTCTGGAACGATAAGGCCAAAAATTATTAAAATCAAATGGGAGCTTTCTTTTGTCAATCCTCATATAATCAACATGAGAATTGGTGAAAGCAAAATTGAGGTATTGTACAAAGTGTTGATGGCCGGACATTGGTATACCATAAATTGTGTTCGACAGGTGTATAAAATAATGGTGAAAAGTGTATGACAAAAAATTTAAGATTTTCATTCAAAGAAGGACTAGAGATTTTACATCTTGCTTGTTTTTCAAGGGGCTCTGAAAAATATTAAATGAATTTGATTTTACTTTTTCATCATTATTTGTTTATTTTAACTTACCTGTGCATTGTTATTTGCACCAATATACATTGCCATGTGCAACAGTAACTTCATAATTGCACAATTTGCAGGTTTGAGACTTCTTTCAGGAAATGGGACTACATTTCTATAGTTGGCCCTTCCTAATATGTGTCCAGTATCTGTAGTGTCAACTCTGCACAAAATATATTTACTTCAGTATATGTGTGGACACAGAGAGAAGTCATGACCGTGTAATCTAGAATCTACAGTATTGTGGACAATTTAATTTGTCATGCACCAAATGGAAAATATAGTTATGTAATTGGTTAAATATTCATTTTTGAGGTTGATTAAATAAAAATTAACACATTTTTGTATACCCTTTAGAAAGGATTATCCACATGATTAGATTCTATAACAGGGAATTTAACAAAAGAAACACATTTAACCGAAATTAATACCAAATCCACGTAATCTGCCAATTACCAGAAACAAAGACAAAATAAAACTGACCATTTACTCATGGTTAATTCACGTTATTTTGTGTTTTCCAACTGATGTAGGCCAGAAAAGGTTTTTTCAAAACTTTATAATGCAAAATATAGAATCTATAGATAACGAAAGCAAGACGGTTGTCGTTTTCCTGTCATCAAGTGTAACGTCAAATGTGGGACCATGAAATTTATACTTTTTGGTTACATGCAAGGGCTATCTCAAATCTGTTACATTTATTTCTAATTGTTCAATTAACAATTTTACTTTTGTTTATTATCTCATAAACACATATTTTATATTGATGATTTTTTCTTAGGAAGAAAGAAATATGTTCAATCAATTTAAAATACCCTTGATCCTTGATATTTCCAGCTATGAGCACATGTGCTTGTCCTCCAATTTCAAGTCCACAGTTCTGTGCTTTACATCTGGCTATAACTGTTGGCCTTCCACACTACAAATAAAAACTTCTTATCAAATTGTTATACAAGGAGAAGTCATCAATTTTAATGACAAAATAATGAACAGCAAATCCTTCATCGCCTTTCTAAAGTTAATAAAACAAGTGAATCTGTGAGTTATTGCTCACTAATGATACCCCCGCCCGCTAAAAGTATAAGATAAACAGGAAGTTGTTGAGCGATGAATCTGAAAACGAATCACACAGTATAGCTGACTCATATAAACCCTGAAACCAAATTTCAGAAATCCTTGTAATGTAGTTCCTGAGAAAGATGTGACGAAAAATATTCATGGGACAAACGGACGGACTGATGGATGGACATACAGACATAGGTAAAACAGTATACCCCCACTTTTTTAAAGCGGGGGTATAATAAAAACCAAAAAAACAACTAGAAAATAAAATAAAATACAAGGGAAATATAGTAGACTTAAGATGTGCTGTGCAGTAGCAGTTAACTGACTTGTAGAAGATGGATCTTCCAATAAACTTACAAAATATTGTGCTGTTAACCAGCAATTATAAAATAAAAATGATCTATACAAAACTGACTAGTAAAAAGACTTCATACTTATGCATTTAAACCGGTACTGATCCGTTTGATTAATTTTGTGAAACCACAAGTTGATTAAATTTGTCTTGTACAATTTTCGGCCATATTTAATCTGAACATTGGTTCTGTAATTTCTATTAAATCATTATATATATATAATTAAAGAAACAGATTCTACCACTTTGATTAAAATATTTATCCACAATAGATAGTTAAATTTCCTTATTCTAAAATTCTTGGTAAACCTTGCATTATAAAGTTTGAAAATTTAACTATCTTAATAAATATTGTGATCAATGGATGGCATGGTAGAATCTATATATCCCGAAGATTGATAAGTATATATACTTACATCACCAATAACATACAGATGACCATTTGGACATCCTGAAAAAATATGTATTTATTTACAACCCAGCAAACTTATATCCCAATTGAATCTATCAATTTTCCTTCTGAATGATAGGTTTAATAAAATGTTATTACATATGTACAAGACTTTAGTCCTAAATCAGACATTCTTCTGAAGTTATTTCCCCTGCAACACAAAATTGGTGATTTTATGAAATAGTTTTTCAATTTTGTTGTTATATTTTCAAATTAACCATATTAGGCCCATATATTACTCCCAATATTAATTTTCAATATAAATTGGAAAAACTGAATAATTTTTGGATTAAAAATGCATATTTTACAAAGCTTAAGCTTCTTCAAGGTAAAGAAATAGGATCTGAATAGAAAAGTTCTAAATCTAAATAAAATAAAATGTAATAAAAGAACAGAGTTCCAATGTCCCCCATTGTGTTGCACATATTTGATCTATGCAAGGTACAAGGGCAATAATTAAATAAGACCCTTTTTTTTTTGTTGCGCTAACAAGGCCATTTTCTCTAAATTTAATATTTCCAAGGGGCACAACTCTTTTAAAACAAGAGGCTCATGAGAGCCTGATATCACTCACCTTTAATTTCAGTTGCAGGCATTTGACTTATTTATTTGTAGATCTTACTTTGCAGAACAATTTTGTCATTTACACTTTCTCTCTTTCTATAATAATATTAAAGATAATACATAACCCAAAACTGTAAAATCTCCTAAAAACTAATTATTTCTGGACAGTAACCCAACAATAAGTTGTCCTATTGGTCTGAAGATTACTTGACAGGTAGATCTAAACCTGTTTAACACTTTCACCTATGTCAGTTTTGCTCTTACTGCTATAGTTTTTGAGATGAAAGCCAACTCCTCAAGGGGTCAATTGACTATTTTGATCATGTTAACTTATTTGTAGATCTTACTTAGCTGAACATTTATTGCCATTTATACTTTCTCTCTGTCTATTATAATATTAAACAAAATAAACAAAAACAGTTAAATTCAATAATAATAAACTATTTCCAACAGTAACCCAACAATGGGTTGTCAAATTTGTCTGAAAATTTCTTAACAGATAGATCATGACCCATTTATCACTTTAACTCCCCTTCACTTTTGCTCTAACTGCTTTAGTTTTTGAGATATAAGCCAAAAACTGCTTTTGTCCCTTATGTTCTATTTTTAGCCATGGCGGCCATTTTTGTTCATGGATCAAAACAACAGATACAATTTATAAACAAGATACCCTAAGGAACATTAGTTAATGTTTGGAAGTATTTGGCTCTGTAGTTTCAGAGAAGAAGATTTTTGAAAAAGTAATTAACTTGCATGAAAAAATGTAAAAAATAAATGTTTCAAGAGTAATAAATCCTAAGGAGTCAATTGACTATTTTGATCATTTGACTTATTTGTAGATCTTACTTAGCTGAACATTTTTGCCATTTATACTTTCTTTCTATCTATTATAATATTAAAGAAAATAACCAAAAACAGTAAAATTTAATAAAAATAAACTATTTCCAACAGTAACCCAACAATGGGTGGTCAAATTGGTCTGAAAATTTCATAGCAGATAGATTTTGACTTATTCATCACTTTAACTAATGTCACTTTTGCTCGAACTGCTATAGTTTTTGAGATAAAAGCCAAAAACTGCATTTGACCCCTATGTTCTATTTTTAGCCATGGTGGCCATGTTTGTTAATGGATCAAAACTTCGGATACAATTTATAAACCAGTTACACTAAGGAACAGTTAAAATTTAAAAGTATTAGGCCCAGTAGTTTCAAAGGAGAAATTTTTTAAATGTTAGCAAATATGATGAACAAATAGTATAAAATTGTCTTTAAAGGGCAATAACTCCTTAAGGGGTCAATTGACAATTTTAGTCATCTTCACTTTTTTGAAGATCTTACTTTGATGAACATTTTTGCTGTTTAAAATTTATCTTTATCTTCAATAGTATTCAAGATATTAACCAAAAACTGTAAAATTTCCTTAAAATTACCAATTTAGTGGCACAACCCAACAATAGGTTGTCTGATTTGTATAAAAATTTCCGGGCTGATAGATATTGATCATGACCTATTAAACATTTTTACCCCCATGTCAAACTTGCTCTAAATGCTTTAGTGTTTGAGATATAAGCCAAAAACTGCATTTGACCCTCATGTTCTATTTCTAGCCATGGCGGCCATGTTTGTTGATGGATCATAACTTTGGATACAATTTATAAACTAGATACCCTAAGGAACATTCTTTTATAGTTTGAAGGTATTTGGCCCAGTAGTTTCAGAGGAGAAGATTCTTGAAATAGTTTACGACGACAGACGCAAAGTGATGGCATAAGCTCACATGCGGCCCCGAAGGGCCCCAGTGAGCTAATAAAATGCTCTGCAGGGCGCAGCTTGATACGACCGCAGAGGTCGAACCCTGAACAGTTGGGGCAAGTATGGACACAACATTCAAGCTTGATACAGCTCTGAATTTGGATTGTGATCAAATATTTGACACAGCATAGGTTTCTGACACAGAATGAATGTGGTCTAAGAACTTAAAAATTTTAAATTAGACATTCACCTATTATGGTCCAATATCCAAAATCTAAATACATGGTTAGATTCAGCATATCAAAGAACCCCAAGAATTCAATTTTTGATGAAATCAAACAAAGTTTAATTTTGGACCCTTTTGACCTCAATGTGGACAAAGTTGATAATGGGGCCCAAAAATCAAAAATCTAAATACATGGTTAGATTCAGCATATCAAAGAACCCCATATATTCAATTTTTGTTGAAATCAAACAAAGTTTAATTTTGGACCCCGATTTGGACCAACTTGAAAACTGGGCCCATAATCAAAAATCTAAATACATGTTTAGATTCAGCATATCAAAGAACCCTAAGAATTCAATTTTTGTTAAAATCAACCTAAGTTTAATTTTGGACCCTTTGGACCTTAATGTACACCAATTTGAAAACGGAACCAAAAATTAAGAATCTAAATACACGGTTAGATTCGGCATATCAAAGAACCCCAATAATTCAATTTTTGATGAAATCAAAAAAAAATTAATTTTGGACCCTTTGGACCTCAATGTGGACCAATTTAAAAACGGGGCCCAAAATCCAAAAACTTAATACACGGTTAGAATCAGCATATTAAAGAACCCCAAGAATTCAAGAATAAAACCCCATTGAAATTGGTCAAGAAATAAGCAATTTATACGAAGTATCTTCTTTTGCACAATACTGTGCAATTGAATATTTCTTGATATTGCGCAATACTGTACAATTGACAATTTCTTGCTATTGCGCAATATTGTGCTATTGGATATTTCTTGCTATTGCACAATACTGTGCAATTGAAGATTTCTTGCTATTGCGCAATACTGTGCAATTGAATATTTCTTGCTATTGTGCAATACTGTGCAATTGAATATTTCTTGCTATTGCACAATACTTATTATATAATAATTTACACATCCTGTTTGGTGTGTATCTCCTACCATATCATTATTATTTGCTTTTAAATATAAAACAGAAATAACCAACTTAAAATGGAAAATTTTAAAAGAAAAAAAAAAGGAAAAAAAGAAAAAAAGGAAAAAAAAAAAAAATCCCCCCCCAAATTTTTTGAACCCCCTTATGATTCATCACCCCTAAACTCAATCCCAGCCTTCCCTTTGTGGTATGGTACCTTGCAGTACAATTTCAGAGAGATCCATACACTTGAACACAAGTTATTGTCTGGAAACTAGAAAAATGCTTATTTTTGGCCCCTTATTCCTAAACGTTTTGGTCAATTACCCCCAAACTCAATTCCAGCTTTCCCTTTGTGATATGGAACCTTGTAGTACAATTTCAGAAAGATCCATACACTTACACACAAGTTATTGTCATGAAACTAGAAAAATGCTTGTTTTTTGCCCCTTTTTTGGCCCCTAATTCCTAATATTTTGAGGCAATTACCCCCAAAATCAATCCCAGCATTCCCTGTGTGATATGGAACCTTGTGGTACAATGTCAGAGCGATCCATACACTAACACACAAGTTATGTCTGGAAGTTACAAAAATGCTTATTTTTGGCCCCTAATTCCTTAACTGTTGGTACCATAACCCCCAAAATCAATCCCAACCTTCCTTTTGTGGTATTGAAACTTATGGTAAAATTTCATAGAGATCCATTCACTTAAACTAAAGTTAGAGTGCGAAAACCAATGTGTCTTCGGAAGTTTTATAAAATCTGGCAAGAATTGTACCTGTGAGAGCGCAAACAAGACTGGACAGACAGACACACGGACGTCCGTCCAGTATTTCCATGTCCCTCGCAAAGCATTACACAGGGGACAAAAAAAACTATTTGAGTGAGAACAATAGTAATTACTGTGAAACACTGGATTTTCACTGCCGTCATCTGGTCTAGAGGCCAACATTGCTTCTGTAATCAGATCCAAATCATCCTGAGGCATTGTAGGAAAGTAAGATTCCTGAAAAAAATTGAGTGAAAATAAAAGGGATGTACAAAAAAAACAGAAATTGTATTTGTAGGAAAGTATTTTATACAAATATTGCATAGAACAGCTCAATATATCCCAAAGATTTTTTCATCAAATGTGATCTTGGTTTCAGTTGCCCAGTAGCAACAATGGCTTCTCTTCAAACCAATGCAGTATCATTAGCCTCCTTATGATATATGCCAATTTGTACTTCACAAAAATATTTTGAAGCTGTTTTTCAAATTTTAAAAGAATATACGTAGCCATGTATTCATCTCACCAAAATGATCTGTAATAGGTTAGACGAGTACTCTTAGATTAGTAAGTACTGTGTCTTTCTTCTTTATGTTAGTTGTTTTTTGTGCTTCCAGTCATTTTGATGAGTTTAGCCATTTCCAACTGATTTTGAAATTTTGTTCCCATGTTATGCTGTTACATAACTGTAGGAGAGGATTGAGCACTAAATAAGTTTAATCCCACCACATTGAATATGTGCCTATCCCTAGTCAGGAGACTGTAATGCAGTATATGTCCAGTCTGTGTAATTTGATTTTTGTTTGTTGTTTTGCAATTAATCAGGCCATGGTCTTTTTTGTTTAATTGAATAAAATTTTGTCATGTCAGGGCATTTTATAACGGACTACAAGGAGTTTTTGCACATTATTCAAGGCTATACATCTACAGTTGCTTACATCCACATCGTTTTGACTCTGGTGGATATTTGTCACATACCTAATGTCTTCATTTTTAGGGTTTTTATTTAGTTTACAATAAAAGACTGAATCAACATTTCTACCAAGCCAAAAAGACCCAGTATACTGTCTTTTCACACATAATTTGCAACATACTTGTAGAAGCTTGTAAAAATTTTGTAAAGGGTTACATGAAACCATGTGTCTTGACTGTGACTGCTGGTCTCCGCAAAAAAAATAAGATGTGGTATAATTAATTGCCAATGAGTAAAATTTCCACCAGAGACCAAATAACAGAGAAGTTAACAACTATAGGTCACCATATGGTCTTCAACAATGAGCAAAACCCATGCAGTGTTAATTGCCAAAAACATCTATTTAACATTAAAATACAGAAAAAATTTAAAATAACTGAAGCTTTTTCTTCAAAGGCTATTTCTTGTTCTTGAAAAACCTTATTTCCAATTTTCAAAACATCTATGAAAGTTTAACATATATATAGCTTGTAGATATAGTAAAAAATCTTATGATTAATTTTTAGTCAAACTGAAAAGCTTATGACTTATACAAATTTGTGATATGAGTCACAGAATTTCATTAAATCTGTTAAAGATTTTCTAATTATTGTTCAGTAAATTTAAATATAAATTTTACAAAACATTGTCTTAACCATCATGAGTTCTGGATTGTTGACTATGTTGATCAGGGGAGATAACCATGTTTGCTTTCCTGGTATTCCTTTGAACAGAATCATACAATGCAGCAACAGGCAACATAATCCTTGCTGTCCAAGGTCTAAAGCTGGAGAAATATTTCTTTCAGTGTCATGTCTCCATACACTATTTGTCAGTAGATCTCTGATCAGTTCCTATCAAAAATCAATAAAAAGCCACATAATTAAAATTCAGTAATTGGTTGAACATCTAAATTTGTGGTTCACCTGTACACACAAAATAACACGCTGAAATGTCTCGCCTCCTTTACTGACCATTGATTTTATGTTGATAGTCCTAAATATAAAGCTTCACTACAAGTATCACATAATCTTAACATGATCCAAGAAAATGAGGTCAAGGTCAGATTAACCAAACCAGAAGTACATGTACACCTTAGTGACCTTACAATCATTCCATACACCAAATATAGTAGACCTATTGCTTATAGTTTCTTAGAAACAAACTTAACCAAAAAAACTAAACATTGACCAATGAACCATGAAAATGAGGTCAAGGTCAGATGAACCATGCCAGACAGACATGTACACCTTACAATCAATCTATGCATTAAATATAGTTGACATATTGATTATAGTATCTAAGAAACAAACTTAACCATGAAAACTTAACATTGACCAATGAACCATGAAAATTAGGTCAAGGTCATATGATACCTGCCAGACAGATTTATACACCTTACAACCATTCTATACACCATTTATAGTTTACCTACAGTCACCTACTGCCTATAGTTTAACAGACCAAAATATAAAAAACTTAACACTGAGCAATGAACCAAGAAAATGAGGTCAAGGTCTAATAAAACCTGCCAGACTGACATGTACATCATAAAATATTTCCATACACCAAATAAAGTTGACCTATTGCATATAGTATGCCAAAAAAAAGATCAAAACACAAAAACTTCACTCTAACCACTGAACCATGAAAATGAGGTCAAGGTCAGATGACACCTGCCAGTTGGATATGTTCACCTTACAATCATTCCATACACCAAATATAGTCGACCTATTGCTTAAAGTATCTGAGATATGAACTTGACCACGAAAACTTAACCTTGTTCACTGATCCATGAAATGAGGTCGAGGTCATATGAAAACTGTCTGACAGGCATAAGAACCTTGCAAGGTACGCACATACTAAAAATAGTTGTCCTATTACTCATATAAAGAGAGAAATTAACATTACAAAAAAATCTTTAACTTTTTCTTCAAGTAGTCACTGAACCAAAAACATGAGGTCAAGGACATTGGACATATGACAGACGGAAACTTCATAACATAAGGCATCTATATACAAAGTATGAAGCATCCACGTCTTCCACCTTTTAAAATCTAAAGCTTTTAGGAAGTTAGTTAACGCCGCTGCTGCCGCCGGTTCACTATCCCTATGTCGTGCTTTCTGCGACAGAAATCGCAGGCTCGACAAGAAAATGGTATCCCACAAATCATAATGAACCCACAGAATATATAAAAGAAGAAAAATATAGGTTAGATCAACAAGAGTAATATCCAAAATATGTAGATAGATTTAAGTCAAATTTCAATACTCATGTACATTTAAATATGATAGGAATAAATGATAAAACCACTAAATTAGGTATATTTAAAATAAAGAATTTGCCCCCCCACTAATAACATGAATAAGTTAGAAAGTAAAGAAAATCATTGAATTATGCATAACAGTAGCTAAGTGATATGTATTTTTTTAAACCTCAAAATCTATTTTTTCATGCAGTCAATTCTATTTGAATAAAATCATGAGCTGTTTTAAAATATGTCAGGTGTTGAAAACAAAGTTATCAAAATAGAACTCATGAAACCTAAGGTAAAGTCACCTTGACAATACTGATATAAATACCTAACAATCCTGCAGATAAAATTCAGAATTCATTGCAAATGTTTTTGTGTGGGTAAAATGGAAAATTTTAGTAGGAAATGACATAATTACAGAAATGTTGTATTAAACTGGTCTACAGAAAGTAAAGCTAAAGCCACAAATCTGTATCAACATAACTCACCTTGTCTTGTATCTTATTACAATTCATTAATGTTCTTTGCAGAAACTGCTTGACCTTAAAAAATATATAGATAAACATGTAGCTAATAAAGATTCAAAAACATTTCAAATTTTCATTTATACTGATTATTACTTTTATTTTTACTTTTTGTACTGCCAAACGGATTAACTATTCATGGTATTAATTTAATATTTTCTTTATACAATTTTTTTTTATCTTTACTTGGACATTTAAATTAAATAAAATAAACAAGTCTTTGTAGTAAAATAAGTCAAGTATTTAGGCTATATTTCTAATTGAGCTATCTTCTTCTACCCATATAGATAGATTCATAGGCCATGCACTACTTTCTGCTACTTATGTAAATTTTGTAAAATAGTTTCCTTGACAAGTTATGTTTACTGTCTCATTATCATACCCCAACTTTCATTTTATTTATTTTCTAAAACAACCTACTTTCTGTGAGAATTGCTGTTGTGCCTCCTCATACAAGAAGTTCATAGTAAACTCTCTATAGATCACCAACAGAAATCTTATTTCTGTTTTCCATTTGTTCTTCTTAGTCTTCAATAAAAATTAAAAAAAAAATCATCAAAATATTCCTCACTTGTTCTTCAAGAGGTTAATCTCTAAATATCATTTTAGCAGTTATTTCAAGCACAAAATGCTTAACCTTCTAGTTTAAGGACATAATTTTACCCTCATTTTTTGGATGGTGTCATGTTGTTTAATCTTTTTTTTTTTTTTTTTTAACACTTGAATAAAGTTTTATTGCACTAAAGCTATTAACAATGAAATTACCGCTACAGCTTTAACAGTAAGGTACCCCGATATTGTTAATATCTACAAGAACAGGGTTTCATATAGATAAGCAGTATTTTCTTATATTTTATATTAGTAATAGTACAAATTAAATACAATGTTCAATAATAATATGACATACTAATCCGAAATTAATTATCTACTGTTTTTTTACAATTAAATACAATGTTCAATTATAATATGATACACTAATTCGAAATAAATTATCTACTGTCATCTCGTTCATCAATTGCATGGTTTAAATGTGTGGAATATCGATTTTCTTGATCGGATGTTTTACCTTGTTTAAAGGTGAGAGCATGCTTTTTAATGGATGTTTATTGTGGAATTTGCCGATTTTATATCTTTATCCTTGGATTTCAAACTTATTAGGTGAGTAATTTATTTATTTATATAGTTAAGATATCTGTCTGCTTAAGAATATCATAAAAATGTTGTTTTTTTTTTTGAAGAAAACAAATTTCTGTTCTTTAGATTAAATTTTGAAACACCCGGACTGCAGTGTATTCTTTGTCTAGATTGTATGATCTAAAGTATTCGTCAAATTCAGATTTAAAGAGAATGAATACATTAGTAGATTTATTTCTTTGGTTTGATACATAGTACGATTTGTAGATTGCAAATCCTATAATTGTCAGAATTATATTGAATCCGATATACTCACTATCTGTTATTTTGTAGCCTATTACTATATCTTTTAAGTTCAATCTTAAGTGTTTGTTAAGTCTTATTAAGACTGTTCTGTTTATCTTTTTTCTGTTTTGCCATTGAATTGTCTGTCTATCTCTGATTTATATTTTTTTTATTGCCTACTTAGAATTCTCTTCCCTCTATTAAAAGTTAAAATTATGCATTTTGTCAATTTCTTGTTGTCAAACTCAACCTTTAATTATTTGTTAAAATTTTCCTGTAAATTACACTATATGATTATTTACATAGTTACTTGCAATTATAATAATTATATTTTTTTTAATAATTCAAAAAGAAATATTAAAACAGTTAGACATGGGCAAGCAGAGGGAGTCTCACATTCAGCCATAAAGTCCAACGATGATAATCTTGTTTTGCAACAAGCAAGACCAAATTTCTTAGAATCATTAAAAAAATACTAAACCTGTAATAAATTAACTATCTTCTTAGCATCCTCATTTAATGCTGCCTGAACAAAAGCTTCTCTCATTTGTGTATAGCCGTCTCCACAAACAATAAATCTGTCTTGACATTCTTCTTTCTAAAATAGAATGTTATAAACAACATGTTATAAATAAATTTATTATATACTTAGTAGTAAATACATGTAAATTCTTTATGTAATAGGATCAATGGCAATCGTGCAGTATCAGCCATTCGTGATTATATCGATACCAGTCCGGGTTGCAAAGGCTTTATCACACCCTTAATCTGTATGATGTCATGTTTTCGACATCATTCACCGTTGCAAAGGCTTTATCAAACCCCTAATCTGTATGATGTCACGTCATGAAAAAAATATCTACTTGAAATATATAATAAAGTGTATATGATATGGCTTTTTCAATATCATACACCGTTTCAACCCTCAACCAATATAATCCCTCGAGCAGAGTTCTTGGGATTATATAGGTGTCTCGGGTTGATACGGATGTGATATTCTCTATGTGTTGCATACTTTTAAGTTACCTACCTTCCCCTCTAGTCTGCCACATTAGACATGAATGCTGTTCAAAAACACAAAATGATAACATCTGTTCCACTTAACTTATTGTTTTTGCGCAACAAGTAAAAAAATTTGGATAAGTGATTTTTGTGGTTTTGACTTTTAACACGTTTTACATACAAGCATATAATACATTTATATTTTGTTAAACATTAAAAAAAGAACATTAAGGGACTATTTTGAAGGTGTTATTGATAAATATGAGAGTGATCTGTAAGAGAAATTTCAGGCGATTTTTTAACTCTATTAATATCATGTACTATTTACTTAATATCTGAAAACCTTATCGTAACTGTTATGATAAAGAACAGCAGTTAAAATCACTTCCTTTGCTTTATATATTGTTGTTTTTCCAGCTTTCAAAAAAATTGGTCTTGTGTCCATTCATTCCACTTTAATTTTTGCTCTAAGTATATATGTGATATCATTTGACTCTTAAAAAAGTATAATAGATTTTTGCACAATAAGAATAACAAGAACATCAATGATAAAAGATAATAAAATGGTCAGTCAACAACACATTAACCAAGGTGTATGTAAAGCACACGAGTAAATTATAACTATTGTTCAGTCACAAGTTAAATTTGACTTTTTGAAATTTAATTCTGGGATTAGAGATTTTCTTTATAACATTAAAACCGGTGAAGGAGGAGATGGCAGATATATCACCCCTTTTGATTGTAAAATTTTATTCTTTTTTTTTTTTTTACATATTTTTTAGCCTCCCTATGCTCATTGACATTTTTAGCATTTGGACAATTGTGATCCCCTTTGTTCAAACCCTGTATTTTTTAAAGGCTTTCTAATTTCTATGATTTAACTTCATTGCCAACACCTATTGTTGTCTGCTGTAAGGGGAATTACAATACAGGATTTATTTCACATGTGAAACATCAGTTTTTATTTTAATGAATAATCACTACATTTCCATGCAGCCAATGTTTAGAAGTATAAATTATGGAATAAAACTTACCTTATCATTCTGAAGTTCTGGTAAGTTAATCCATCTTTTCATTGCCATATCACAATCTGTACGAACAGTCTGGTAACAGTCAGTGCCATAACATCTACATAGGTACTTTATAAAGTAACGTCTAAAAAAGAGAAGATTTGATCTAAAAGTACTTCATGGGAGTAAGATTTAGTGTTAGTTTCACAAAAATCTGTCAAGTGGATCATGAGCAGTTGACACAAAAGTGAGACAGGATGCGGAAATGAAAGAAAGAATAGAAGGACGGATATACAGACGTACTCCTCCATCACTATATACTCCTTGCTTTAGAAAGTGGGGTGAATCAATAATTTTTTTAAAACGCTTTATGTAAACTTCAAATAGAACATAGCAGTTGCTTAATATGTAGTTAACAACTGTAGGAGTTGAATTCCTTTCAATATACTAAACAAAAGTCTTAAAATAACTTGAAGATGGGGCTGTTTCATCTCTATATATTCCTACCTAGGCCAGTTTGATCCACATTCTTCAATAAGTTTTCCTACTGCCTCAAAAAGTCTTCTCAACCTTGTGTCTGACTTGACAGTCTTTTCTATGAATGCTTTATACATTAAGTTAGCTGCCATACTAAGAGAGAATCTTGTTTGGGATAAGTGTTCCATGTTTTCTAGCAGATGATCAGCATCTAATTGTATCTTTCTACAGGAATTCCTCAACATTTCTGTTGCTGCTTGAATTAGTTCTCTGTTTTCTTCAGAGTAACGTTGATGATAAGAATCCTAAATAAAATTGTGAGAAATATTTAGATCAACCAGACTAAAACTAATATGAATGTATTGAATTCTATAAAAATTATAAGAAGCTGTGGTATGATTGCAAATTTAAGACAATTTTCCACAAGAGACTTTATTACATGGATGTAAGATACTTCACTTGAACAATGAGCAAAAGCCATACAAATACCATAACATATATCTTCTTGTTCACATTAATATTGGGTGAGTTTTATTGTTACAAAAAAGGTACAAGGTCTACACTATAAAGAGACATTAGCAGGTGTACCAATTTGATAAATTAACTTTAAATAACTGAAAATTTATCTGTGGATGCAAATTAGATTCCCTTACTATATTTTATTTGTTAGCTAATTTTGACAATCTATATTACAAACAACAACTTGTTAGAACATGCATTTAATTGCATTCCTTAATCGGTATGATTTCTCAACAAAACTAACACTGAAATTGTCTTCTGTTTATCTTAAAACATCTTGTTTATGGAAGTTGCTAAGAATATAAAACGTTGTTTGTACAAGGCTTAAAAACCGGAAGAATTAAGCAAGCTGAGTTATTGTTCCCTTAAGCTTCATCACAATTTAGGATCAAAGAGCTTCAACAAACTTGTACTGCACCTGACATCTTATTTTCTTAACAGTCTCTAAGAATTACAATTGAGTAGCATATATTAGATTTAGCAATTGTGTTTTTCTATAATCCTCTCATTGAAATGTAAACTTACCTCCATACACTGCAGTACAAGATAACACACACTATGCGATTGTTCACTGGTAGTGGGATCAACTAATCTTAAAGCATTTCTGAAATAAGTCTCCAAGTGTTGGTGCACGTCTGGACCACTGTTTAAAAAATAAAATTGCCATTTATCAACAGTGAAATCAGGACATAAGTAAAGAAAAAAAAACTGACAAGTAAACTTTGTCAATGAATAAGATAGCAAAATACATATTGAAAATAGAGGGCTATTCCAGTAAAATTGATGTACCTGGCCCTTATTTTTCTATTTAAGTCATGATGGCTATGTCAGTTGATTGGCAGGAATTATAAAAACAACAATTCTTTATACTAAATATTCTAAGGATGATTCAACTCAAATTTTGTTGAAATTGGTCGAGTGGTTTTAGAGAAAAATATTTTAAAAGGTAAACAGCAAAGACCAACTACATATGCTAAGTGATGTCGATAGCTCACATTACCCATAAGGCTAGTGAGCTAGACTTTTATTTCACAATCAAATTGTTTAACAGATTATTATACAAATCAATGGCTTTTGCCAAAACAATAATTCTATTTTCAAATGAAAAACTGTCTTCAGTACCTTGTTCTCATCAAATGTTGTAACAGAAATGAACGAACAACTGGAGTAGAATCAATACAATCATTGAAAATTGTCAGTTGCTTAGTGACCTCTTGACCTTTCTTTGTTTGTACAGTAATGTAGGACAGTAGTTTGTTTACTATTTCATTTGATGGCGGGGTTCCTTCGGCAAAACATAACTGGGAAACAACTTCCATAAAGAAACTGTTACATCGTCTTCTGAAATCCTGGTATGCTAGAACATTTTCGCTAAAAAGGAAGAAAAATTTCAACATTTAATGCAAATATATTTTGCACAAGAACTGTAGAGTAAATCTGGGAACAATATATCTAACGGGAAATGAATCTGATACGCTTTTCAGTATAAAATTGATAAAATCTCGGACTCCCCGAGACTTCCCGAGATTTACGGATTTTGGTAGCGTCTGACTGAAAAACTATCAGAACTGCTCAACAAATAAACCACTTAACTCTAATTGTAAATAAATACAAGTTTTAACATTTAGTAGATATATTTTTTCATATAAAATTACCAAAATAAGTTTGATTTATTTGATGTGAAGTGTTTTTTAATAGTTTGGGAATTTGTAAATCATCGCGGCAATGGCCGCCATTTTTTTATTACCTGGTTTGAATTCTGCACAATTCTGTGATAAAATGCTTGCGATTTTAACAAATTTGAAGTGACAGAATACAAGTTTGATACACTAGCATCACTATAAAACTAGTTTGAATGACATTTTATTGATAATATCAGAAATTATTAGGATAAAAGCGAGTCCGTTTTTAACACATATCCGTTTCTGTATCGTATCTTTATTAACTATGGCACGACGATAAAATCGACTACAATCAGGTAGTGTCAAGTCCCGTCAATATATATGTTCCTGAGTAAATGTAAATAAAATGCTCCGCAGGGCGCAGCTTGATACAACCGCAGAGGTCGAACCCTGAACAGTTGGGGCAAGTATGGACACAACATTCAAGCTTAATACAGCTCTGAATTTGGATTGTGATTAAATATTTGACACAGCATAGGTTTCTGATACAGAATGAATGTGGTCTAAGAACTTAAAAATTTTAAATTGGACATTCACCTATTATGGTCCAATATCCAAAATCTAAATACATGGTTAGATTCAGCATATCAAAGAACCCCAAGAATTCAATTTTTGATGAAATCAAACAAAGTTTAATTTTGGACCCTTTTGACCTCAATGTGGACAAAGTTGATAATGGGGCCCAAAAATCAAAAATCTAAATACATGGTTAGATTCAGCATATCAAAGAACCCCATATATTCAATTTTTGTTGAAATCAAACAAAGTTTAATTTTGGACCCCGATTTGGACCAACTTGAAAACTGGGCCCATAATCAAAAATCTAAATACATGTTTAGATTCAGCATATCAAAGAACCCTAAAAATTCAATTTTTGTTAAAATCAAACTAAGTTTAATTTTGGACCCTTTCGACCTTAATGTAGACCAATTTGAAAACGGAACCAAAAATTAAGAATCTAAATACACGGTTAGATTCGGCATATCAAAGAACCCCAATAATTCAATTTTTGATGAAATCAAACAAAGTTAAATTTTAAACCCTTTGGACCTCAATGTGGACCAATTTAAAAACGGGGCCCAAAATCCAAAAACTTAATACACGGTTAGATTCATCGAAGTATCTTCTTTTGCACAATACTGTGCAATTGAATATTTCTTGCTATTGCGCAATACTGTACAATTGACAATTTCTTGCTATTGCCCAATATTGTGCTATTGGATATTTCTTGCTATTGCGCAATACTGTGCAATTGAAGATTTATTGCTATTGCGCAATACTGTGCAATTGAAGATTTCTTGCTATTGTGCAATACTGTGCAATTGAAAATTTCTTGCTATTGCACAATACTTATTATATAATAATTTACACATCCTGTTTGGTGTGTATCTCCTACCATATCATTATTATTTGCTTTTAAATATTAATCAGAAATAACCAACTTAAAATGGAAAATTTTAAAAGAAAAAAAAAATGAAAAAAAGAAAAAAAAGAAAGAAAAAAAAATCCCCCCCCCCAAATTTTTTGAACCCCCTTATGATTCATCACCCCCAAACTCAATCCCAGCCTTCCCTTTGTGGTATGGTACCTTGCAGTACAATTTCAGAGAGATCCAAACACTTGAACACAAGTTATTGTCTGGAAACTAAAAAAATGCTTATTTTTGGCCCCTTTTTGGCCCCCAATTCCTAAACGTTTCGGGCAATTACCCCCAAACTCAATTCCAGCTTTCCCTTTGTGATATGGAACCTTGTAGTACAATTTCAGAAATATCCAAACACTAAAACACAAGTTATTGTCATGAAACTAGAAAAATGCTTGTTTTTTGCCCCTTTTTTGGCCCCTAATTCCTAAAATTTTGAGGCAATTACCCCCAAAATCAATTACAGCCTTTCCTTTGTGATATGGAACCTTGTGGTACAATGTCAGAGAGATCCATACACTTACACACAAGTTATTGTCTGGAAGTTACAAAAATGCTTATTTTTGGCCCCTTTTTGGCCCCAAATTCCTTAACTGTTGGTACCATAACCCCCAAAATCAATCCAAACCTTCCTTTCGTGGTATTGAACCTTATGGTAAAATTTCATGGAGATCCATTCACTTAAACTAAAGTTAGAGTGCGAAAACCAATGTGTCTTCGGACGACGACGACGACGACGCCAACGTCATACCAATATACGACCAAAAAATTTTTAATTTTTGCGGTCGTATAAAAATGAAAATTAAAGAAAATGTTTTCTTTTTAACTCTATATCTATACCTGTGCAAACACAATGTTAAAAGCAAACCAAATGTTAAAAGCAAACCAAATGTTATACATTTAGTTTTATACACATTTTATGAAATTCCAATTCCTGATTTATCATGCTACTCTATCTCTATATTTACAAGCACCATCAAAAAATTAAAAACAATTTTTTGACATGTCAATCTCATCAAGATCAAGGTCTTTAACATCCCCTTAAACTTGTAGTAATCATTTAGGGTAAAGATATTTTTAAGTAATTGTTGAAAAAAATATGACTTTACCTCTGATCAGCTGCAACAGGTTGAAAATCTTTCAGAAATGATTGATCACAAGTTGGACATTTTACATCTGGCAATGTGATAGTCTCATCAAAACATCTTCTACATATAGTATGATTACATGGTAGTGTTACTGGTGGACTTGGTTGTGTTTCTTGTGCCCCTGTATATGGTTCATCACAATAGACACACTTCTGCTGACTGTAAACAACAATAAAGTGAATAAATATTGACAGTTTTCAATTGCAACATATACTGTAGATTTATTATTATTCGTTGGATACCAATTTTCGTGGATTTCGTGGGTACAGGTGAACCACGAAATTAAATGTTAAACGAATAACAAATTTTCTATAGGCTTGTATACAAACTTCAGCAAAACCACGAAATTAAATATCCACGAACATGTAAGTTTTCCTCAATCCACGAAAATTGGTACCCACGAAAATAAATGAATCCACAGTATAACATCAAATGTCAAGATTTGTGCAAAGAGGCAGAAATCTACTATTAAAGATTTTAAAAGGGCATAGTGAAGACAAAAAATTGAAGTATATTTTTCCCGAATATGTATTAAAGTGGAACATTGAAATAGTCAGTTTGGTTAAACTAAAAAACAAGGCTGAAATATTATTGGCTAGCAAGTCAATAATATAATTCAAAACTCATTTAAATCTGTATTCATGTGACATTCTTGACCCTTAGCTGAGTTTGGTTGCAGATGTGCTAAGCCTGACCAGGTACTAAAAAGCAAAACAAGACACCCAAGAATACAGTATTCATTCTACTGACCTATTTAGTTTTTTCATTGACACATACCCTAAGTCTCTTTTTACTCGGTAAAAAGTCAAAGAAACATATGTGATTAATCAATTACAGCTATTTAAGCTATATCCATTGGTTTGGTTTTTTAAATTGATAATCTTAACAGATAGATGTGCAAGTAATAATTAGATTAAACTCAACTCACCCAAAAATTTTAGAACTAACTTCTTTGTTGCAGGACTTCAAGAACCTCTCTACTTTTTCAAGGGATTCTAATGTTTTCATATCAGCTTTTGTCTTCAGCATCTACAACACACAATAAACTGAATTTCTGTTTTTCAAATCGAAAGATATAAAAAAACAAAATGTACAGAGTAAACAACTGATAGTTCAATGAATAACAAAATAAAAGATAGCTGAATTGTTAGATATCTGAAATTAAATACTGGTTTCATTATAAACAATGACATATAATGCTATGATAAAATACTCATCTAAATGTTGACTTTTTTTCATTTATTGTTCATTTTCCCTTGATTTCTGCCATTTCTTCTCTAGTAAACCCAGTTAAACTGTGAGCTACAAGTTTTTTGGTAAACAGGAAATTGATGAGTGATGGAAGTGAAAATGCATCACATGAAGCTTGGTTCTAAATTTCAGAAAGCCTTGATTTGTAGTTCATAAGAAAAATGTGAAAAAAATTTCAACCATGGCTATTACGGTATGTGTAAGAATATGTAAGGTTTTCAGTACAAACATGTAGGAAGTTGATGAGTGATTAATGTGAAAATGCACCATACTGTATAGCATATACTTATATGAAGCTTGTTACCCAATATCAGGAAGCTCTGGTTTGTAGTTTTTGGGAAAAATGTAACAAACATTTCATAGGACAGACCGACGGAACGACAGATTGACCAGTATACCCGCAATCCATTGGAGCTGAGTATAATTAACATAGAGCAAAATAACCACTTACAACCCAGAGTGGCATACATCTCTTAACTTCTGAATCCTCTGTACAAACATGTTCTATAAATAACTTCAGCACTGTAGCTCTGGTCCATAGATATCTAGTATAACAATAAAAAAGGTTTTCATGGCATTTATAGCAGAATTTCTTGTCTAAATAAATATGAATAGAAGGAGATGTTGGACAATCATAAATGAAAAACCCAACAACAAAAATCAAAAGAAATGTAAAGGGAAAGATACAGTATACAATAATAGACAGGTGTCCTTACAATTGATTTGGTTCCTTTCTCTCAAATTTATTACTATATATTTTCTTTAAGTCTAGTCAACAAGAATCAATAAATGTTGTCTTTTTCCAATTTAGAACATTGTACTCAATATGATGAAAATTGACCAATTGGTCCGGGTACACAGTTATCGTCCTTTGATTTTCGTTGTCCACAAATATAGTCCCTAGTGTGGACAGTGTGTTACTTGTCGATTTTTTTTATACCCCTTCCGAATTTATTTCTCCATGTTTTATGACTCAAATAGTAAGTAGGGGGGTGAAATGACACTGTAAAAAAATTTGGGTCATGAATTTCAAAGTAAAGTAGTGATTTGGTCCAGCTGAAAAATGTTAAAAATTAGCACTTCGGAGGCTGTCAAAAGATTTGAAGACCCCCTTAGCATGAAATTGTCCATATTTTGAGTTAGAGCCGATGAAGTTTTCTATAATTTTGATATAATTTGTCCCAAAAGTAGTACAACACGCTGTAAAAATATTATTGAGAAAGCGCAGGTGGGATTTTTTTAATTTTCATTTATTGTCTAAAAGAAATGCACTACGAAATAACTGTGTACTCGGACCTAAGAGGTGAAATCTGGAAATATAGAATCTGTACTTTGGCAACTTCCCTGAATGATTTGATGGTGTCAATTTATCAAATAGCATAAAACTAAAGGATTTAAACTTTTATTTGATAGAATTTCTGCAAAAATGACCAATTTTGGCATTTTATGGTCAAAATAAGCATTTCATAGCTTTTTCAATTTTGATGCATAAGTGGCATTCTGACTTTCTATCTGACAGGTTTTTATGTGTCAATATTTGTGTTTCTATGCTTCAATCCAGTTGTATTACTCATTTGTGAACTCTGAATCTACAGAAAAGAAGATTATCTCAGACAATATGTGCAAAATGTGTTGTATATATGGTCCTCGTCTAACGCCCTGTTTGGATCAAGTTAAATGTGAGGAGCTTGGAACATAAAAGTTGAAGTCCATTATAAAGACCTCACTAAATTTGTATAAAAAGCACTTAACAATGTCTTTTGTGCCTGTTTTATGTCACATAATATCTTTCTTTTCTTCTGTAGGATAGCAATTGGTTCAAATATAAGCCTGTTGAGACTAAAATTGCATGCATGTTTTTCACTAAAAAGTGAAAAATCTTTGTATCAGACCATACTGTCTGCAAAAAAAGTTGAATGCAAGAGTCTTTTTGTGCTCAGATTTATTGTATCATGTCACCTGAGTATAGAAATGATAGAAAAGACACAAAATTTTATTTCATATAGCTTCAATATGCATTTTTAAATGTAAATATGTGATACGGCCTAAATTGACCTTAAATTATTTTCAGTCTTACTTGGCCTAAGACCCTTTTAAACTAATGTAATATGTTATTTGTAAGTTTTCTTTCCATTTAAAGTACATTAAATACATATGTAAGGATTATTTATAACCAAAAAGCTTTAATAATTTAAAATTGCTGGAAAATATTACATCTTCAAGTAAGGCCCCCCTTCATTGGAAAACCTCCATTTTTAGCCACAGGCTCATATAAATTTGACTTTTTAATAATTATAATAAGTCTGATAAATCAAATGAGTACTCAATTGCTTTTAATACATAATATATTATATATTAAGGCATTTCAAAAGTATTTTTTTGCAATATTTTAATTTTTTAAGCCCCAAATGTTGATAGTTGAAAATTTTCAATTTTAACGTCTAAATTTAACACTCAAAGTTGAATATAGAACTAGTCATATTGTCTATAATGTATACCCTATTGCCATGAAACTTTGTAAGCAGTCTTATAATTTAATAAGCTTTGGTCATACCAAGTTTCATTAAGATTGGTCAACTTTTTCTACCCTATTAGGTCCGGGTACACAGTTATCGTCCTTTGATTTTCGTTGTCCACAAATATAGTCCCTAGTGTGGACAGTGTGTTACTTGTCGATTTTTTTTATACCCCTTCCGAATTTATTTCTCCATGTTTTATGACTCAAATAGTAAGTAGGGGGGTGAAATGACACTGTAAAAAAATTTGGGTCATGAATTTTAAAGTAAAGTAGTGATTTGGTCCAGCTGAAAAATGTTAAAAATTAGCACTTCGGAGGCTGTCAAAAGATTTGAAGACCCCCTTAGCATGAAATTGTCCATATTTTGAGTTAGAGCCGATGAAGTTTTCTATAATTTTGATATAATTTGTCCCAAAAGTAGTACAACACGCTGTAAAAATATTATTGAGAAAGCTCAGGTGGGATTTTTTTAATTTTCATTTATTGTCTAAAAGAAATGCACTACGAAATAACTGTGTACTCGGACCAATTATAAATTTACTGTTTTTAAGCAAGCTGTCTGAATTGGGTTGATAAATCTTAGAGACTTGTCTTACATCTGTTTTGTTTCTCTTAAGTAAGTCATCTCTCATTTATCAAGATGAGACACAGAAGTAAAGTGTTATCAGGCTGTCATCGGTAAATCTCCAACCCTTCTCTCACCCTATTTCTAACTTGTATTAACCTTGCTGTAAGTATAGCCTGTGTACATCTTGGAGAAAAATCATGCCCCTGTTCATTTTCTCTGAAGAATCCAAAGATCCTCTCTACAATGGGTCTGTAATCACAAAGGACTCTGATCCACTGTTTTCTACTGCTTGGTTTGTTTAAAGCCTCCTTTGAAGGTGGTTCAAGGTTCTTCAGAAGTAGATGTAAGCCCATTAAATCTAAAGTCTTCAAAAAGATAAAATTGAAAAAATATTTAAATCCTATCAATCATATTTGTGAAACCCTCCTTTGATGATGTATTTCAAATTCATCTTTGTTTCAAACAAAGACATCAATCTTTCTTAACCTTTTTTTTTCAAGCATAAAGCATAAAAACATAAATGAAACCAAATACAAATTAACAGGGGTGCCTAATATAACACTGAGATGTCTCTGCTTTACGGATCATGATTGATGAAAGTCTTTAAGATAAAGATAAATACAAATATCATATAAACTTAAAATTATCAGTGATCCATGTAAATGAGGTCAAGGTCAAATAAACCCTGCCAAAGGGACATGTTCACCTTACTATCATTCTATACACCAACTATAGTTAATCAATTGATTATAGTGTCTGAAAACAGACAAAATCATGAATCTTAACATTGACCACTGAATGATTTACCATGAAAATGAGATCAAGGTCAGATACAACCTGCAAGATGAACATGTACACATTACAATTATTCAAAGCCTCAAATATAGTTAACCTCTTGCTTAAAGTATCTGAGAAAGGGACTTGACAATGAAAACTTAACTTTGACCACTGATCCATGAAATGAAGTCAAAGTAAGATGAACCCTGTCTGATTGACATAAAGACCTTGTGAGGATCCCATATACCAAATGTAATTGTCCTATTACTCAATATAAGTGAGAACTTCCAATTAAACATAACCTAAAAAGCTTTTCTAAAGTCGTTGTACCATGAAAATGAGGACAAGGACAATGAGCATAAGGAAACTGTATATATGGTATGAACCAT
This sequence comes from Mytilus californianus, assembly GCF_021869535.1. NCBI lineage: Eukaryota > Metazoa > Mollusca > Bivalvia > Mytilida > Mytilidae > Mytilus > Mytilus californianus. Next base: position 20,882,499 of record NW_026262626.1, on the reverse strand, counting down.
CCCAGTCTTCTACTCTTTCCTTCTGAATTACAAAGCTTTATACAATTAGTTAATGACTTCACTAGATAAGCATCCCAATGTCTTTCTTTGCAAGCAAGACAAAAATGCTTTATCATTTGTGGAATTTGGTGACACTGGCAGAATTGTGTTTTTAGAGTGATTTAGAACTTGACATATTGCATAGAGACCTGCATATCGATGAGGACTGTATAATGACCTTTGGTTAGGATACCATCTAATTGATGCATTCCCCACATCTCTTATTCATTAATTAAACACAGGTTCCTTGCACAAGTTTTGACCACTAGTCTTCTTTATATGGCAATTTTAAAATAAAAGATGTTCCTCGTTTGAAAAACTTACAATTTCCTCTGCAGTAACAAGATACAACATTTCTTGGTCTGCCTGTTCTTGAAACTTTGTAACTTTTTCACAGCATTCAGGCCAAACATGGATGATGTCGGAGAAATTTCTGAAGCGAGCTCTGTGGTGATGAAAAGCCGTATGGCAACCAACAAGTGCTGGAAATAAACGTCCAGCTTCTCCTTGAATGATCTGTCTACATCCAACCATAATGTTCTCACAGATATTCTAAAAAGAAATGTTTAGGACATATCAACATATTTGATGTTATCAATGCAGAAAATAAAGTAATATTCTAGATTAAAAGAATTTCTTGATAGAAATGATCATGATTAATTGACAAGATTCGATGGTAATGAGTTATTGTATAAAGTTGACTTAAAGTGTAAATTTATAACAGTTTTATTTGAAATACACATTTGCATCTTGTTGATTGATATGGCATGTCTAGATAAAAAAAATATAACAAGACATATAGAATTAATATAAAGTAAACTATATAGTTAATACACTCACTCTCTTCATTGCATTTGATGTTTTTTATAAATTGGGCAATTAAAAAAAATGCTTAGTTTGGGAAAGTACTTTTTTTAGTTTTACTTTTTTTTTTTTAAATTTATAAAATTTTAGAATAAATTTTCAAATGTTACATTCAAATTTTAAACATTAAAGTTTAATTTTTTGAGAAAGTAATTCTGCTGCTATAATAAACCTAACAAAATCAAGCACTACAATCCATGATCAATAGTTCATAAAATTGTACAAATTTGTTCTTTTATATTTCTTTTATATTTAAAATACCACATGCTCAGATAAGAACTTATTGCACCTCAGGTAAATTACTGATGATGTAATTGGTTTCAAATAACACCTTCAAATACGGGTCAGTAGATTTCATAAGGGGCATCATGTTGGCTATGTGAGTTGAGATATGCCGCTTGGAATTTTCAGACTGGTATTGTAACCATTATACTCTATCGAATTATATTTCACAAATCAAATAATCATTTTTGAGTTGTCCCCTGTTGGTCAGCACAAAGTTAAGTCATGTGCCCAAAGTTATCTCCCGTTTCAAACAACATGTGACCTAATATTTTCGTCTGCAACAAAATGGACAGACATGAGACATCCACACTTCAAGACATTGACGAGAAATGTAACATTTATTCCATGAATAATAAAAAAAAAGTTTCCTGTGCATTAAATTTGTAATAAGGTTCATTACTGACCCCCTTTGGATCTATTGAGAATTAGTAAAATCCATAGTGGATTCACCTTATCGCTATTTGTCAGCCTTTACTGGACATCTCAAAGGTTCCCGTAAAAATTTTGACATCACAATAGAAAATGTTTGACGCCACAAAGGAAAAGTGATTGTTGTATGACGTCAATAGTTCAAGTGTCTCAGATTCTCGGGTCAAGTGTCGCAGATTCACAAAGAGCGATAAGGTCTATTCAGCCTACAGCTACACCCCCTTTTTTAATAATCCTTTATGGTTCTGAAAGGGGCTCAGCAGCAATCCATATAACTTGTAAAGCAGATATAAACAAAAATTTCTAATAAATTAATGCTACATTAGCAAAATTTTCTCCACATTTCCTATCTTACCAATTGCTCTAGTTCTGATTTAACAGGATAAGCCATGTGTACAAAATCTTTGATGTAACAACGAATGACCTCTTGAATGCTAGTTCCTTCTAATTGAGACAGAATTTTACCCAGTGGAGTGGATTCCAATATCCTGGCTGTTTTTATCACCAGTTCAAGTATGCCATGGTTTTCTAGAATGAAATATAAATTCTTTCAAGTTAGTAATATAATGCAATGTAAGAAGTTGTTAAACTGACAAACACATTGCCTGCATTTATATCAAAAGTCTGATTAAACATTGTGTACTTGATAAGAAGCTTTACAAAATTAGTGTAAATTGACTTACTGATTTTTCAATATAAATTCCATGCAAAGAAACCCTTAGGGCTGACTGGGGAACAGAGATAAGGTCATACTTTGGACTTAATTTCCTCCAACATGTATAAACACGCACTTATGTCTGATTAGAATAGGGAGTTTAAATTCAATGCTTGGTGAAAAGAGAGTGCCACTCTCCATGTTAAAAAACCCTTCCAACCACTTTTTGAGATTTCTTTGGTGACCTGTTGCAAGACAAAACTTCTAACCCTTTCAAATAGCCTCTGGCAGTGGCACTCAAAATTCTCATCCCAGTTACACAACTTTGCAGAACTGACCTATTGCATTACAGCCGATTCCAACGAGTGTGTAGCTAAAGGTAGAATCTTTGGTTAGCTTCCTTGCTAGCTCAACCATGAAGTCATTATTAGGTAAGGTACATCCAGCCTTTGGGTGGAGTCAATAGTTAAGCAGAGAACCAATCAGAATTAAGTGACAGAATATAAAAATTGTAAAACTAGTTTTACAAGTCAGTTTAAAAATAAGTTTTCAATCTAAATTTAAAATTTAATGATAATTATAAGCTCATTCACAAGCATGTTGTAGGTGTGTTTGATGTGCCAATCTTATTTTGATAAATGGTGAAAAGTTAACTGAAAGCTGACATTCCTAAAATGTTTTCTTCTTCGTCAGACATTACAAATAATAATATATTTTACCTGTCTGTTGAATTTGTTACATCAAGTTAATAAAATGTAGTTGGATATGACTGACAAGTGCTGACCGTATTCACTTTTACACATACACATATGTTTACAATTCACCCGAACAGGTAAAAAAGATTGGAAGGTGTTCAAAAGTACATATGACCGGATCATTCAATCTAGGTCAGATTAAATCTAACTGAATTAGAGACATAAAAATTGGTCTTCATGGCTGCATTATTTATCTAAAACTAATAAGTAAGGTAATGTTAACAAACCAAGTGGATGTCCATAAACTGTGCAATATTTTCAATTCTAAACTGCAGTTGTTTGCTGGGTTTTTTTTTCTCGTTGCATTTTTAACCAAATATAAGTACTACAACCGTGCATGATATATTATACAATTATAGCCTTTGTATATATGAGGTCGATACGAGGTTATATCGACCTAAGAGAAGCATATTGACTGAGGACGAAGTCCGAGGTCGATATGCTTCTCTGGGTCGATATAACATCGTATTGACCTCAACCAAAGGCTACAATTGTTATATTATTAATCAACAACTATAGCATGAACAATGTAAAATTGGGGATTTCTAGAATCTATTTTTAGTAACATGCTGTATGCCCTGTGCAATATTCTGTTTTTGACCTACGAAAAGCTAAACACAACAGTATTGGCGTGCAAACTGAGCAAATACAAATGTACATGTGATCAAGTTTTTACGAATCACAAATCCTTAAAAATATTCGATTAATAATATTAAGTAGTATGATAATTTTTCTTTTCTGTATGAATATAAAAGATTTTAGTTCTAAAAAATATGCATATATAAAGAAAATACATAACAATGTTTTATGCGTGGGGATTACAACAAAAGACATTAATTAACTAAACTGCCTATTCACAGCGTAAAAAAAACGTCACTCCACTTCTGATTTATTGTAATAAAAAGATTTTTTAATTCAATCAAAGACTATGAAATGAAATTTCATTTGCAAAGTAGTCTAGGTAAACCTTTGTATGAAACATACATATATTATAAATAATAAACAGGCCATTGATATAAATGTTTTCATTGGATGATAAAATAGCGCTTTGCTCCTCCCAATTTAAGGTAATAATCATTTCATGGTTGAGCTAGCAAGGAAGCTAACCAAAGATTCTACCTTTAGCTACACACTCGTTGGAATCTGCTGTAATTGTTAATTTGTTTTCATCTTGAATATGCATGAAATATTTGCTACTGGGCTTATACAAACCACAATCAATCAATACATGTTAAGACAACAAATTTAAAAAACACATATTTGTAAACTTTTTAAAACTGTCTCAAATGATATTTACCATACACTCATTATTCTTGATTTACATAAGCTACACAATGGTTGCCACATAGCGGAGCAGGAACTGCTTACCCTTTCACAGAGCAAGTTTTAATTGTATCTCATTCCTTTTTTCACATGTGCCACCATTAATACATACCATGGATGCCTGGTTCTTCAAAAGTGGTCTTCATAATTTCCTCAATCTGCCTGTATATCAGCCATGAAAATGGCATTCCAGCTAAGAATCCTCCACCTTCATAAGCTGTACCCTGCACAATATGTTCAGCCATTATTTGGTGTGGAAGTGAAAGTGAGTGTATGTAATGTAACTGTGTTACGTGTGGACAATTGAGAATTTCTAGCCAAACAAATCTCTGCCAATAATGAGCTTGTTCACTCATAACAATATTCATATTGCAGTTCTTATCTATAAAAGCAATTATGCCGGCTAGTAAACTGGCTAATTTCTCTTCTAAACACTGTATTGCTGCTCCCCTGAAAGAAAAGTAAGCACATCAAAATCATGCACGACAGAAAATTTGTCTGAATACTTAGCTATTGAAATCTAGTATAAAGGTTAATTGTCTTTCTTAATAAATTAGTTACTACATTTCATAATTTTGATTGGCTAATGCATTCTAAAACTTACATTTTTTTTTACTATTAAAATGCAACATATATGATTGCACATGCTTTCCTTACCAACATTAAAATATATATATATATATAAAAAAAACAAAAGGCTTGTTTCAACTCGTAATTTCATGGTTAATTAAGGCTTAAGTACTCAATACAATACTGTATGTGCTTTGGTCAAAGCTATTAAACAACAATAAAACATAAAAAGAAGTATTCAATTCTTAAAAATATCAGAAACAAATCTAAAAAATATGTGCCTAGTTCAACACCTAGTTTGAGATATGTCTCGCCTGTCGGCATAAAATTCAGAAAAAGACAATCTGATGGACAGCAGCATTGCTTCTTAATTCAGTTGCTTAATCATGATCTAGTGGGAAGGGCCTGAAAATGGTCAACAAACTGAAATGTACAGAGAGTAATGTAACTTTATCATGTTTAAAGAAAATATCATCGTCTATTGTATTTCTATCAATCTAACTGAAGCAGAAAACTAAACATTGAAAATTGCTAATTAATTCAAAGTCACTGGACTATGTCCTAGGGGGGAGGGACCCAAAATAGTCTTCAAACTGATATGTACTGACAGTAATGCGACTTCATACAAAATATCATTGATCTGTCACATGTAGATCCTATCAAACTAACTTAGCAGAAAACGTAACATTGAAAATTGCTAATTAATTCAAAGTCATTGGACCATGTCCTAGGGGCAGGGCCTCAAAATAGTCGTTGAGCTGATATGTATTGATAGTAATGCAACTTTATATTAAATATGAATGATCTATCACAAGCAGTTCCTATTAAACTAACTTAAGCAGAAAACTTAACAATTGATGACGCCATTGTCGCCGGAAAAGCAATCCCTATGTATCGCTTTCCGCAACTTTTGTCACATGAGAGACAAAACCAGTGACATCTAATATGACAAGCAGGAGGGTTTCTTGTGTTTGATGTAGTTGGTATGAAAGGGAGACAACTGAATTTTAACCTGTGCATTGTAAACAAAAATGTTCTGTCATCAGAGATTTTAATACTGTTTCCCAATTTTTACAGAGGATGACCTTGAGGTCACTCCGATGTATTGCTATCGCCTAAATTTCCATTATGCAAATTAGTTTTGGGATTTCAACCGATCTATAAAAATTATAGATCCGCGGTCATTACAAGGGAAAAAAGTGCATTTTTATACCTGCGATTCCGTTCTCCGTTCGTACGATGTTTCATCAAAAAATGGAATCATTTCAGTTGTTGATTTAGTACTAAAAATTTGACCGAATTATCTCCTTATTAAATACGGTTTTATATGTTTAATAGGTGTTTAAGAAAGAGGTCAGGTGCTCATGTTCATTCATAAAATTATCGTTCATTCATGAATTTATCGTAAAATCAAAATCACTACACAGGTCACACAGTGTCAAAAGATTACCTGTATAGTATCTCAAAATAGACAAACTTAACTGACTCCCCTTACTGTAGTGTGTGATAACATTTTGTGAGGGAATTCGATGTTTGCTATACCACTGTTCATTTCAACTCACTTTATGACGATACCACTTTATCAATATGAATGAAATTTTTTGCAGTGTTTTAAGAAATAATTTTACTTTAAAATCGCGTATCATTTGTGAACTATTAAATGTTTTACAAGGACGAATTTTCTGTATAAAGTCAATAATTGTGTGAACTTTTGAAGCCCAAACTTTTTATAGCCTTAAATACGCTAATGAAAGATCCGAAAACTATACCCATACAGAACGACATGTTTTTGAAATTGTAGCAAAACTTTTGGTTGACAAATTTTAATTCGTTATTGCATAAATATTAACTTGAAATATCTGTCATTTTCTCCCTACCCAGTTTACCTCTATTACTCATTATGATGTGGACTTGACATTGTTATTGAATCTTATGCAATTTGATTGGATTAAGTTATTATTAGATTACCTTCAAACTGTTCATGCTTTTTCGTACGAGTATATTGATTAAATCAGAGCGTGCATGAATGTGTACAGAATATAAAATGACCTGCAAACTGGACACTGGACCAGTCCATATTACGTTTTATCAATGAATAGATTTTTTTTTTATTTCCCAAATTACAGGGCCCATAAAGTGCATAAAATCAGATACAATTGATTTACATAATTGGTAACAACAACAATAATAGCGGCATATAAATAGATATTTAGTATATAAGCATTGGTCAGAATCAGATGAACGAAACTTATGGTATGAAAGGTAACAATTGCCACTTTTTATCTTTTCACATAATTTTCCACATACACATTAGATAAATTATTTTTGATAGCCTATTGCGGAGAAAAAAGAGAAAGTTTACTGTATTAACGTTCTATTCCATTAAATACGCCATTTTTCGAAGATAAATGCAGAAAAACATTTATGAACGGCTACGCCAGGTAAAATTGTTGTTTATCCTAAAAAAAAAATACAATTTTCAGTTTCATTAGAATATTATAATAATAATAAATCCCAAATTTATGTAGTCATTAGATAAAGTCCTTATATGTCCGATCTGCTTTTTTTTTGGACATCAAAAGACAATGCGATCGTTTTAAGGTCAATTTCGTCTACCTCACACAATCTTGTTAGGCACTATAATGAAATGGACCTGAAATTTATTTCACATGTTTCCTGAAAATTGATAAATATCAAAGCAACATAGAGCTGTTTGTTATATACTGTGTTATAGTAGTCTCAGTGTCAAAGTAACATTATGAAAATATTTTTAGTAAGCTGAAATATATATTTATTTTTTACATGTTTATGTCTTGTAAGATATTTTATTTCTGTCCCGTTTTTCATCATTTGCGTCTGGAAAGTTGAAATGTTTTAACTGAATGGTTAATTTAAATTAATTATGAAAATGGTTAAAATTAAATCAATAAAGGAAATTATTGCCCAGTTACAAACACTACCAGGGGATAATCCATAATGATTTTTTTTTCAGTTATATGTTTCAGCACATGTATAATTAACCCCAACTTTAGCCTGGTAAACTTGTTGTCTCCTTGTAAAATATAAAACATATTTAATCGATTTCCTGCTAAAGTCTTATATTGATATAAAGTTAAAACCGTCTTGCTTCTCACTAGTTAACACTCCTGTCCTGTCAGGTTTAATTCTTATATATATGGATGAAAAATAAAAGTCCACAAAACATTAACATGGCAGCAATTGCTTTTACAGCCTTTAAGACTTTGATTTTTTTTTACAGAAGAGTGTCCACCATGCACTTGCATTACACTATAATAATAGTAGAATAGTATGATATACAAATAGATAAAAATTATATATACATGCAACCGTAATATTAATATAATATATAACAACAAACCAGTGTATTCTCTGGAACTATTATTATATTAGTATAATAGTCTAAGGTATACTGATTTGTATCACTACAATATAATAGTTATTACGGTGAGGTTGAATTTCCTGTCATATTCATCATCCATGCACGAACTTGTATAAGAAAAAACTAGAGGCTCTAAAGAGCCTGTGTCGCTCACCTTGGTCTATGTGCATATTAAACAAAGGACACAGATGGATTCATGACAAAATTGTGTTTTGGTGATGGTGATGTGTTTGTAGATCTTACTTTACTGAACATTCTTGCTCCTTACTATTATCTCTATCTAAAATGAACTTGGCCCAGTAGTTACAGTGGAAAATATTTTGCAAAAATTTACAAAAATTTACAAAATTTATGAAAATTGTAAAAAATTGACTATAAAGGGCAATAACTCCTTAAGGGGTCAATTGACAATTTTGGTCATGTTGACTTATTTGTAGATCTTACTTTGCTGTACATTATTGTTGTTTACAGTTTATCTCTATCTATAATAATATTCAAGATAATAACCAAAAGCTGCAAAATTTTCTTAAAATTACCAATTCAAGGGCAGCAACCCAACAACGTGTTGCCTGATTGGTCTGAAAATTTCAGGGCAGATAGATCTTGACCTAATGAACAATTTTATCCTGTCAGATTTGCTCTCAATGCTTTGGTTTCAGAGATATTAGCCAAAAACTGCTTTTTACCCTATGTACTATTTTTTAGCCATGTCAGCCATCTTGGTTTGCGGGCGGGGTCATCGGACACATTTTTTAAACTAGATACCCTAATGATGATTGTGGACAAGTTTGGTTAAATTTGTCAGAGGAGAAGATTTTTGTAAAAGATTACAAAAATTTACGAAAAATGGTTAAAAATTGACTATAAAGGGCAGATAGATCTTGACCTGATAAACAATTTTACCCCATGTCAGATTTGCTCTAAATGCTTTGGTTTCAGAGATATAAGCCAAAATCTACATTTTACCCCTATGTTCTATTTTTAGCCATGGCGGCCATCTTGGTTGGTTGGCCGGGTCACCGGACACATTTTTTAAACTAGATACTTGAATGATGATTGTGTTTAAGTTTGGGTGCATTTGGCCCAGTAGTTTCAGAGGAGAAGATTTTTGTAAAAGTTTACGGACGACGGTCGACGGACGCAGGACGACGGACGCAAAGTGATGAGAAAAGCTCACTTGACCTTTCAGGTCAGGTGAGCTAAAAATCTCTGTAAATTAACCTCAGTTTCAGGTATAGAGATGTGATCTGTTTCTGTGACATGTGCTTTTGACCATCCACAAGAACCTGCGGTCATCCGATGTTCAGTACTTCAGTACTTTGATTCAAATTAAAACATTGTAGAGAGTTTATTACAATGTATCCATGCTTGCTTTTATCTATCATATGTTTTAACATCATCATTATGATTTTCATTGAATATAGTATAAATAAACAATATTGAAGATTTTAGGAAAATTTGCATAATATCTCAAGTGAAAAATCGAATTTAAATTCCTACAAAATCCAGCATTTTTATCCTTAAAAATGAGCCTAAATAGTCTGATCAACATTTTTATTATGTTGAACTTCTTATAAAATAAAATAAATAACTCACCTAAAAGTTCCAGCACTGTTGATATGATCTGGGTTTGATGCCTCTGTAGACAGCCATTCCTTGTGTAGCTCACTTTCCTGGTCCTCTTTCTCTTTTAGTAAACATTGTAAATGGACTGCTATTCCACTCAAAAATGTATTTCCTTCTAAAATGAAATACAAACTACTACTGTTTAAATGAACAAGAAAATAGATGTTTATAGCTAAAACATATGCCCTTATCAGTACTCTTCTAATTTCAAATATTTCTGAAACCAAAAGAGTAAGTTCAGTAAAGGCCATATTTGGCCCAATTATTAAGTTCAATGTTTCATGATAAAAAATGTTTTAAGTTGATGAAAAGACATGTGGGAATGTTAGATAGAACTATTTTTGTCAAAGTTTCATCATAAAGCTTTGATTTTCACACCCCAAAAAGATCAAAATTGCGAAATTTGATACAATCATCCAGATTACAACCAAATTAAGGCCTAGAAAACATAAAGCGCAGGCATCTTCAAACTTAATATTCCAGTCAGATATGTAAAATGTTATAACTAACATTATGCTAAAAGATCTTTTTTGTCAATACATTCGCTCTGTTACCGGTTAAAAAAATCATTGGAAATATACCCATTTTCATTGAATTTTTGAGGAAAATCAAAATAAGTTCTATTTGTGATGTAGAATTGTGATTGTGAATAGAACAGAGGTACTTAAATTTTCAACAAATGGACATATTTCCCATTTAGTCATTGTAATAGCTGTGATTCATTGTGATATTGGTCAATAAATTCTTATTTGAAATTTAAGAGAGAAATAGGGGCCATAACCAACCTACTCCTTTCACAAAACTTTTGAGCAGTGAGTAGGAGAGGCAATAATCAGAATTGTGATTTGACTCACAAAAGGATACACCCACCCTGCAGCACTATTAGTGTTTTAAAGTAAGTAAATTAGATTATCTCCCCTTTAAAATGTTGGACCAGGATCATATTCCTTAATGTTACATCCTCAGATAATGTTGCAGTGTAAAGTTTCATTGCAATATTAGTGTTGTATTGCAGCGTAAAATTTCATTGCAATATTAGTGTTGTATTGCAGTGTAAAATTTCATTGCAATATTAAAGCAAGTTAAATTTGGATTCTCCCCCCTTTAACATGCATAAACATGATTATGTCCCTTTATGCACATTCCAGGTAGAGTTCTGTAACTGTATAAAGATTCATCAATATCCTCACAGCTGCATAGGAAGTGGGCTTAAAAGGCACATGGACAGATATACAGAAAGACAAACAAAAATTTGTTTGCAAGATCTATAAAATTGAAGATAAAAGATAGTAACTTTGAAAAACTCTTACCCTGTTCATGGCTATTTTGAATTAAATTAAGAACCATTCTAATTCTTTCAGTTGTTCTTGGTGAATCTTTTTCAGGATCTTTGACCATAGACAGAGCTGAATGAACACAGTTCATAATCAGTGACAGAATGTCTATTTGTTCTTTTTTTTTCAATTTTTCAGGTGGAGATTCTACATCCATATCTGGTTCCCCATCTTTTTCTGCATCCATCTCCACATCTTCAGTTGGTAGTGTCATGTCTTTATATACATCAAAGAAAGCACTCACTGGCTTATTGTACATTTCAACAAAGGACGGCATTTTATCAGGTGGAGGACGCAGATCGTCAATATGCAAGGAATGCCATAAACCACACTAAAATACATGTATAAGTTTAAATCACACTAAAATACAATTATAAGTGAAGGGGAAAGTCAAAATAAGTGCTTGATTGTAAAAGAAAAACATGTCAAACTGTAAGCAAATGCTTAACAAGAGGCTCATGAGAGCCTGATATTGCTCACCTGTAATTTCAGTTTCAGGCATTTTACTTATTTGTAGATCTTACTTTGCTGAACAATTTTGTCATTTCTACTTTCTATCTTTCTATAATAACATTAAAGATAACACATAATCCAAAACTGTAAAATTTCCTATTTTTTTTAAAATTAACTATTTCTGAACAGTAACCCAAAAATAAGTTGTCCTATTGGTCTAAAGATTAGTTTACAGGTAGATCTAAACCTGTTTAACACTTTCCCCTATGTCAGTTTTGCTCTTACTGCTTTAGTTTTTGAGATGAAAGCCAAAGACTTCATTCGACCCCTATGTTCTATTTCTAAAAACTGCTGCTATGTTTTTCAATGAATCAAATCCCCAAATACAATCTATAAACTAGATACCCTAAGGAACATTCAATTACAGTTTATAAGTATTTTGCCAAGTAGTTTTAGAGAAAAAGATTTTTGAAAAAGTAATTAGACTTTCACAAAAAATGTAAAAAAAAAACGTTTTAAGGGCAATAACTCCTTAAGGGGTCAATTGACAATTTTGATTATGTTGACTTATTTGATGATCTTACTTAGCTGAACATTTATTGCCATTTATACTTTCTCTCTATCTATTATAATATTAAAGAAAATAACCTTAAACAGTAAAATATAATAAAAACAAGAATGTGTCCATAGTACAGGGATGCACCACTTGCACTATCATTTTTCTATGTTCACTTGACCGTGAAATTGGGGTCAAAACTCTAATTTGGCATTAAAATTAGAAAGATCATATCATAGGGAACATAGTATACGGTACTATAAGTTTTATAAAAAATTGTATCTGTGAGAGCGCTAACGAGGCCATTTTCCATAAATCTAATATTTCCAAGGTATTACTTATAGTATACTATAAGTTTTATAAAAAAAACTGTACCCTTGAGAGTGCAAACGAGGCCATTCTCCATAAATTTAATATTTCTAAGGGGTATAACTCTTTTAAAAAAAAGTCGATCGTCCACCATTATAAAACTTGTCCGAGATATTGCTTATATTAACCTATTGTATAAGTTTTATAAAAATATGGCAAGAATTGTACACATGAGAGCGCTAATGAGGCCATGTTTCCATAAATTTGATATTTCCAAGGGCATAACTCTTTTAAAAAAGTTAATTGGTCACCATTATAGAGCTTGACGAGATATTGCTGATATTAACCTATAGTATAAGTTTTATAAAAATCTAACAAGAATTGTACCCATGAAAGCGCTAACTAGGTTATTTTCCATAAATTTAATATTTTCAAGGGGCATAACTCCTTTTAAAATATTTTATAAAAAATTGTACCTGTGGCAGCTATAACGAGGCCATTTTCCATAAATTTAACATTTTCAAGGGGCATAACTCCTTTTAAAAAGTTGATCGGCCACCAATATAGAACTTGTCCAAGATATTGCTGATATTAACTTATAGTATAAGTTTTGTAAAAATCTGGCATGAATTGTATACGTGAGAGCGCTAACGAGGCCAATTTCCATAAATTTAATATTTCCAAGGGGTATAACTCTTTAAAAAAAAAGTCATTCAACCAGCAGTATAAAGCTTGTCTGAGATATTGCTGATATTAACCTATAGTATAAGTTTAATAAGAATCTGGCAAGAATTGTACCTGTGAGAGCACTAAAAAGACGGACAGACACACATAATGGACGAACGCCCGGTATTTCCATGTCTCCAACAACACGTTACACAGGGGACAAAAACTGACATGTGGTACAAAAATGTATAGCCATATCTTCAAGACCCTACATTAACCTAATAAATGTTTTTCTTATGTTTCTGGCTTGCTTTCTCATTGACAAATACCCTATGTTTCCTTTTAATCATAAAAGTTTATTTTGCATGCAATTCTAACAGTGGCTTAAGACAGGTTACAGAAGGTGATTTTGAAATGATCAATGTTAATGAAAGCACATTTTCTTTGCTTCATGTTTTGTTAAGTATATGTAGGGTCTTCTGTCATGAATAAATAAGAATGTGTCCATAGTACACGGATGGCCCACTCGCACTATCATTTTCTATGTTCAGTGGACCGTGAAATTGGGGTCAAAACTCTAATTTGGCATTAAAATTAGAAAGATCATATCATAGGGAACATGTGTACTAAGTTTCAAGTTGATTGGACTTGAACTTCATCAAAAACTACCTTGACCAAAAACTTAAATCTGAGGCGGGACAGACAGATGGACGAACAAACAGACGGACAGATGGACTGATGCACAGACCGAAAAACATAATGCCCATAAATGGGGCATAAAAAAACATATCCCTTAATCTTATGCATTATAGAAACCAATGGGCAAAACTTGCCTGAAAGCCAGTAAAATTGCTTCCAGCTACTCTTGGAAGTTGTACAATCAAGACAACATGAATATTTCCTGAATGTTTTTCTATAATCTGTTGTAGCTCCCCTTGTATACTATATCTAGCACAAGCTATCAAATCAGCATTCTGGTCACCACAGTCACACTGGACAATAAGTAAGCTGTCGATGGTCATATTCTTTTCCAATGAAAATCTGAAACAATGTATAACTAGTGTAAAATCACCATCAAGAATGCAGATATCATAAAGTCAACAATATATAATAGTTTTATATCTTAAGTACATTAAACGTTTTGGACCCATGGCTATTACCTGTTTTTTTCTTAACCAGATTGTAATTTATGATGAAATATTTAATATTTACATGAAGATTTTCAATTAAGATACTCAATGATGCTTCTTGTAAACAGTCCAAATTTAATCAAAAGTAATATTTTAGAGGAATAATAAATACAATAGAAATAAGAAGATGTGGTATGTGTGCCAATGAGACAACTCTCCATCCAAAGCTATTTTTCAAATTTTAAAGTTGGTAAAAGCCATTACTCCCACATTCTCAAAAAGACCACATTGTTAAAAAAGTTTTTTTGTTTTTACTTTTGTTTTCTGAGGAGAAATTCCATGAATCCTTAAGGACAATGCAGTCAGAAGAACTAATGGTACATGACCCAACTATATCCCAAACTCTGTGTAACAATTGGCAACAATATTCTCAATTATTCCTGTTATATTTGGTGACTACAAAATTGTTTTTTTTTTTTTAACACTTGAATAAAGTTTTATTGCACTAAAGCTGTTAACAATGACCTTACCGCTACAGCTTTAACAGTAAGGTACCCCGATATTGTTAATATCTATAAGAACAGGGTTTCATATAGATAAGTAGTATTTTCTTATATTTTATATTAGTAATAGTACAATTAAATACAATGTTCAATAATAATATGACATACTAATCCGAAATTAATTATCTACTGTTTTTTTACAATTAAATACAATGTTCAATAATAATATGATACACTAATCCGAAATAAATTATCTACTGTCATCTCGTTTATCAATTGCATGGTTTAAATGTGTGGAATATCGATTTTCTTGATCGGATGTTTTACCTTGTTTAAAGGTGAGAGCATGCTTTTTAATGGATGTTTATTGTGGAATTTGCCGGTTTTATATCTTAATCCTTGGATTTCAAACTTATTAGGTGAGTAATTTATTTATTTATATAGTTAAGATATCTGTCTGCTTAAGAATATCATAAAAATGTTTTGTTTTTTTTTTTTGAAGAAAACAAATTTCTGTTCTTTAGATTAAATTTTGAAACACCCGGACTGCATTGTATTCTTTGTCTAGATTGTATGATCTAAAGTATTCGTCAAATTCAGATTTAAAGAGAATGAATACATTAGTAGATTTATTTCTTTGGTTTGATACATAGTACGATTTGTAGATTGCAAATCCTATAATTGTCAGAATTATATTGAATCCGATATACTCGCTATCTGTTATTTTGTAGCCTATTACTATATCTTTTAAGTTGATTTTTTTATTAAAGTTCATTTGAGATAAAATTTTATTTATAATTTCCCAAAATTCTTTTAGAAATTTACATTCAATAAAAAAGTGATGATACGTGTCTTTAAGTTGACAAAGTTGACAATAGGGGCTAGATTCGATTTTCCATTTGTAGAGATTTTCTCCATTTGGGAGAATGCAGCTTATCAATTTCCATCTAAACATTTTTAGTTTATTCAGTTTTAAATTTTGGTGTATAAATTTAAACGTATGTTTGGTAAAATTGTAATTGATTTCTAGTTCTTTTTTCCATTTATTTATGCCGATGTTTGGAGAAATTTTTTGTCGAACGAGGTATTGATATACCTTTTTGTTGCTTAAATTTTCAAATGCAATGTTTTCTTTGTTTATATTGATAAATAATCTGTTAAAATTTACATTTGATTTGATGGATTCTTTCTTGGCTAAAACTTTTAGCCATGAGGTTGGTATTGCTTTTTTGACTATCGAAATTTCTGAAATCCAATTTTTAGTGGTTTGCAGTTTTTTAAATATTTTTTCGTGGGCAATTTTTCCATTGTCGTCAATAATATCATTAAGATAAATGAAATCACTGTGTATCCAATTATGCATAATAAGCGGCTTGTTTTGAAATTTGATAAATTTATTACCCCAGATAACTTGCTTTCTTATCTCGACAAAGTTTTTCAGTTCTGTGTTTTTCGTTTCATGAATTAAAATCCAACTTTTTATTATATCTAAGTAAAAATCTGGAATATCCTTAGTTATATCTAGTTTTTTTAAGGTTTGGTTATTTAAGTTCATTCTAAAAATAAGGTAATTTTCCCCTAATTTGTTTAAAAATAGCTTTGGGATCAATGTCCAATTTTCTTGTTTTGCCTGTAGCAACCTAGAGACCCATCTTATCTTAAGAGAGGAGAAGTAGTTTTTTATGTCGATCATATTTAGCCCTCCCTGGTTGTAATCTGCTACCAATGTATATCTTTTGATTTTATCTTTTTTACCATCCCATATAAAACTAAAGATTTCTCTTTCTAGTTCAAGTATATTTGAGTTACTTAAAACTGTAACGTTCGCTAAAAAAGTAAATTGTGGTATAATGAGGGTTTTAACTATTAGAATTTTACCTAAAATTGTTAAGTTTCTTTTTTTCCACGATGTAATTAGATTTCGACTCTTTTCATATCTAGTATCCCAATTCAATTTTTCACAATCTTTTTTATTAATGCCGAAATATATTCCTAACACTTTTACGGGTTTATCCGTGAAATTAATTTCATCTACTTTATCCCTACAATGTTTGAGTTTACCAATCCAGATTCCTTCTGTTTTATTTTTATTTAGTTGTAGTCCGGAAAAAGTTCCAAAAATTTCGATTACATTTAATGCTGTTCGGATTTCTTCTTTCGATTTGAGGAATAGAGTTGTATCATCAGCAACTTGCGTGATTTTCAAGCTATGTGTTTTACTATCAATTTTTAATTCTATGCCTCTTATATTTTTGTTTTGCCTTAGTTGGTTGGCCATTATTTCTACTGACATTACAAAAAGTAGAGAAGAGCACGGGCATCCCTGCCGGATACCTCTAAGGGGTCCAAAAGGGGCAGATATCCACCCGTTATTGAATATAGAGCTATTTATATTTGTATACAAGGTTCTTATCCAATTTATGAAGGGTTTATTAAAACCAAAATATTCTAAAGTATGATACATAAAATTCCATTCTAATGTGTCGAAAGCTTTCGAAAAATCTATGAATAAAATAGCACCTTCTATATTGAACTTATCTGCGTAATCTATTACATCTTGTATTTGGCGTAGATTAAAACCTATGAATCTGTTCTTGATGTATCCTGTTTGATCAGCATTAATGATTAGATTTAGGATTTTTTTTATTCTTAAAGCTAAAGTGTAGGAGAGTATTTTATAATCACTATTTAATAAGGATATTGGTCTGTAGTTTGTGAGTTCCAACGGATCATTTTTTTTATAAATTAGATTCAGTAAACTTTGTCTTTGCGTAAATTGCAGTTGTATATTTTCAAAGCTAAAGTTAAAAATTTTTACAAGTAGAGGTCCAAGAAGTCCCCAAAATTTTTTATAAAAGTTAATGCTTATCCCGTCCATTCCTGGACTTTTATTTAATTTTAGATTATTGACTGCAATAGTTAATTCTTCTAGCGTTACGTATCCGTCACAAGATTTACTTTCTTCTTCTGATAATTTATAATTGCGTTTTGTTTCAGTAATGTATTTTTGAACATCTATATCCGGTTTTTGTTTAGTGTCGTATAAATTAGCATAAAAATCCCTTTCAAGCTTTAATATTTTATCTTGATCTGTTACTATTTCCCCATTATTCTTTCTCAGTTTAAGTATTGTCTTTTTCGTTTGTTTAGATTTTTCAAGACCTAGGAAATACGCGTTATTTTTTTCTCCTTTTTCTACCCACTCTTGTTTTGATCTTATTTGAGCTCCTTTAGCTTTGTATTCATATTGGTTTTCTAGCTCTTTTTCTAATGTGGATATTTTTTCTTTTATAAAATCATTTTCCTCATTATTTGATTTCTCATATAATATTTTTAGTTGTGATTCTAAATTACGTGTTACATTTTTCCTATTTTTTGCTTTAATTTTACTATACTTAATACTATATTCCTTTATTTCCAATTTGAAGGAGTCCCACAGAAGTCTTGGATCTATTTCATTTTTTTCTATCTTATTACTATGTTTTTGTATTATTTTAGTTATATTGCATTCATAATCTTGCTCGTCGAGGATACCGTTATTAATTTTCCAGTAACCCGGGCCTCTAGTTTCAGTTGAGACAGATTGTAATTGTATGGAAACTGCTTGGTGGTCAGTGCTTTTAATAAGAATAGGCCTAATATCACACGACTTAACGTTTAACATGAAATCTTTTTTGACTAGGAACATGTCAATTCGACTAGACTGGACTGGATTTTTACGTCTCCATGTATATTGGATCTTTTGGGGGTTAACGTGTCTCCATATATCTATTAAGTCATTTGATTTTATTAAATTTTTTAGGCTATTGACTGGTTTACTAACTTTTTTACGAGTATTTGAACTTTTCCTATCTACATTTTTAAGGGCATCATTCATGTCTCCTCCTAAAATTATTGTACCTATTGCGTTTTTGTTTATAAAGTCATTTAATTTTTTGTAAAAGCTATTTCGTTCAGATTCTATATTTGGGGCATATATGTTTATAAGAGAATAAATTATATTTTCAAATTCGATATTTATCATGATTATTCGACCTTCTAAATCTTTATGCTCATCTATTAATTTATAGTCTACTTTTTTATTAATCAATATAGCTACCCCTTTGCTTGATGTCGTCCCATGGCTATAATAAAGAGAATGATCTGATTCGATAGTTAGAACGTTTTCTAGAGATGTATTGAAGTGAGTTTCTTGAATAAAAGATATTTTACATTTCTGATTTTTTATCCATTGGTAAAATCTCGATCTCTTTTGTTTATCTCGAAGTCCTTTAACATTAGCTGTACAAATGTGCAGGTTATTTAACATGTTTCAATTAAAAAAAAAAAATAAGTAACTTAAAGTTGATTTTTATGTTTATTTTAATTAGTAAGTGTACTTTATGTTGGGTCGCGTTTTTAAAGTACATTTTATTTCACCCACATTTAATCGTCGTTTTATAGCGTGGGAGTTACCTGTGAAAATGATTACATTTATCAATTTTCTTTTGTGTAATTGGATTGCAACAATATTGTTATAGTCTGTTTCACGAATGAATTTGTCCAATATTGAGATGATAATTTTGAAACATATAATATATGTTCATAGCAATTACTGCATACCTGAAATACAAATCACACAACATATACATAGAACTATTAATAAAATTACAAATTGACACATTTCTTTGCTTTGTGCAAATTAAAACAAATGTATGGTTTTGACTGAGGAAAACTAATATACTGTCTCTAATTTTCTCAGCTAGTAATGTGGTTATATTTTCAAATATTTCGAAATCTGATGAAACGGATCTGTTTGTTTTTGATATTTTGTTTTTCATAACATTTTTACATTGTTTATTTGCTTTTTGCATAATATTTTCCTTTTCTCTATTTTCAGTTACTTTATCGGATTTATGCTGTGAAGATGTACTAAGAATAGTTATTAAGGTGAGTAAATCTTTACTTTTGTTTTGATCTTGTTGAGTACATCTACTATAGATTAAAGTTGTAAACCTAAAGGGTTTTAAATAGAAAAAAGACTGGTTAAATTTTCTAATATAAGTGTTTTTATCTCTGACAATTTTTGTTTTTGGTATTATCAAATATACTTCTGTTAATAGTATCATATACATGAAAATATATGGTATAATGCAATATGTGCAAAATTTCACGTTTCTTTTTTTTTTTTTTATATTTACTCTTGTTACATTTGTTTTGGAATCTTTATTCCATTCAATTATCTTTCTATAAATACTAAATACACACAGACATAAATACAAAGAGAGACAAGACATATAAACATACATATTTTTTTTTTGTTTTTTTGTTTTTTTTTTTGTTATACATAAAATGTTTCTATAATTTATAGATGGACTGATTGTCTTTTCCCATCTGGTTGATTGGGAGTAGGTGGGGTTCTTTCCTTGGCAGCATTCGTTTTACTGTTTGGGGTTAAAAATTTTGAAATGTCAGATTGTGCAGATGAAGAATCTCTTTTTGTTTCTGTCTGTTTTGATGTCTGTTGTTTAGAAGAATCACTTGAAGTTTTGTTTCCTTCTTTTTTTGCAGACTTTTTTGCCTTCTTTTTTTCTTTTTTTGCATCTGCTGCTGTTATTTCTTTGTTCAATGACATTGAATGTGTCAAATTGTCTTCGTCATCTCCATCTGTTAGTTCAGGTTGTTCATCAGTATCATCTCTTTTTTTATTTTCTGTAAGAGCTTGAATTTGTTGGCTTTCTTCGGTATTTGTATTTTCATCAGCATTAGCTGTTGTTGTTTCTTGTTGCTCATCTCTTTCTGTTTCAGAATTTTTTCCCATCTTCTTTGCCAAAAAGGTTGGGCAGTCAAACATCTTATGACCATATTCATTGCATAGTCTGCATTTCCATTCATTTGGACAGTTTTTTATATTATGACCTTTCATTTGACATTTGTTGCACAAGAACATGTCTGTATCTTTCATTTGACCAAAGTGATATATTCTTGCTGTGTATTGACCTATTGTAAGAAACCTTGGGAGTGGTTTGTCAAATTTTTTGCATATGACTATTCTGTCTCCTGTCCAGCAGTTGGTTACCAAGTTATCAACCCTGAGTCTTTCTCTGTTTATAGTGAAAACCTCTATGTTTCTTTGTCTTAATTCTCTGTCAATTTGACCATCATCTGCTGATAGTGGGATGTTTTTTACCCGTACTGTTGTTGTTATGTAATCATCTTTTTGGTAATATGGGTTCTGGGAATGCAGAGGTACCGACTTGTTTCTTAATGTGATGCCTTCTGTAAGCAACAGCATTCTGTCTACCTCACTGTCTAGGTAAATTCTCCACATTTGTTTTATTCTTTGAATGCCTCTTACAAACTGTGGTTTTATCTTATGTTCAAGTGCTTTGTATATTTCTACGTGTGTTATCCAAAGTTCTTTAGGCGGAGTTTTGTTGCCAAAGAAGTCTGATTCTTTTATAAAGATAGGTTTTACTCCTTTTAGCTTTGGTTCAGGATCGCTGTAGGCCTGATAATTTACACTATGATGTTTGACAACATTGGAAAAAGATGGCGCCGAAGTGTTGTCACTACCAACGGACTGAGACTTGTCAATTTCTGATTGTTTACCATCTGAATCTTGCTTGTTGTTTTCATTTTGCTGTTCTGGTATCATGTTTTGGTTGTTAGACATTGTTCTGATAACTTACTCTTCTATAACTAGATACTTTTTATGATTTTTTCGTCAGAGCTATTCACCACTAGACCGTAGTTAAAGGGCGATAATTCTTCCTCTACAAAATTGTTTAATGGGAACAATAATCTCTGAATTAATGTTGTTACCTTATTTGCCTACAAAATTGTTGTTCAGTATCAAATGACTGTAGAGTCAGTAATGTCATGTTCTGTCTGTCTATTGGTAGGACCTGACATAAATCTTCCAAATCTGGTGTTGACAGTAACTTAGAATGTGTTGTCACCTATAAAATATTTTTTCAATTATAAAGGTTTTAGCCAACCTTTGTAGGAACCAGAGCAAATTTTTTTTTGTCAAAATAGCATTCCCCAAAGTCAGACAATAGATCAATTATATAGATAAATTTGTTGTTTTAAAAAATATCACTATTCATAGACAGGAAAACACATAGTAGAAACAACCTTTTAGAACATTAAATATTTACGAGTTGCTAGAAAACAGATAAAATTGAGAATGGAAATGAGGAATGTGTCAAAGAGACAACAACCTGATGCATGGTTTTAGCTGTAAAGACATTCAATTTTACCTGAGCAAATAGATTAGCTTTCTTCTCATCTATAACTTGGTGACACAGGTACTGTAAGAGGCTGTCATGTTGTTGATGCTGAAAGTAAATCTGCATCATCTCATCTTTCCTATCTCTGAGTTTTGTTGACTTTAGTCTCATCACAGCATCGGGAGCTGCACACCAAAGAAGTGTAGTCTTTGCATCAAGTAAAATCTAAAATATTAAATACATTTTAATGTAATAGTTTTAGTGCATCAAATGAATCAAAGGATACATGGCAATAAGGTAGTAATGACACACAAAACCAAGACACATAAGGTACCAATTATAGGTTAAAGATGTGTGCTACTAAAATTAAAATAGTCAAACATGTCTTTGTTGTCACATATCTTTAATTGTCACTTTCAAACCCTCCCAAATGTTTTCTGTCTAATATCTTAAATTTTTCAGCTGTCATCTATGGTAATAATCGGATGAAATCTTTATTTCAACAATTATCAACGGTCCTTTTAATGTTTTCAACTATCAATATAATCATGAAAAAAATATATGTGTTAAGTATTGAAGTCAAACTTAGATTCAGAACCTGTCCCAAGCGATATCGTGCAATAGGTGAATTAATGAATTCTTCATATTATTCTACTCCTTTCAGTTTCCATTGAAAACAGTATCACCAACTTATTTCTCCATGACTATTAACATATTGTGAAATTTTCTTCTAATTTTGAAAGCCAGAATCCTCCATTTTTCATATCACTGCTCCAAGAACAATAACTCTACCTAATGAAAGCACTAAACCATTTGTCCTGATCCCTGACCACTGGCGATGTTGGAACCAGAATTATTTTCAGAACGTCTTTTAAAAGGTCACCTCTCTTGAGCTGTCACTTTTAATACTTTCCACGAGTGACTGCTTAATAGAGTTTGCCTCTAATTGTATTTCACTTAAACAAAAAAGTGTGATGGACAGAGTAACAAGAACCCATTGCTGTAACAACTACTGATGATGCAGTGCATACAAGAGGCTGTCAGAGTGACAACAAACCTAACATTTATTTGTGTCCTGGCATTCTTCAATATCACAAGGACCATAACTCCTGAACGGTAAAAGTGACAATCATCAATATTAAACTTGACCTCCATTTTGTCATTAGTAACAACATATCAAAATTTGAAAAGCTTTGGTTGCACAGTCCATGAGTTAAAGTATGGACACGACTGGAAACACCATTTTCAATATTTCAAGAACCATAACTCCTGAACGGTGAAAATCGTCAATATCGAACTTGACCTCCATTTTGTCATCAGAAACAACATATTAAAATTTGAAAAGCTTTGGTTGAACGGTTTATGAGTAAATGCACGGACACTGTTTGGCAGCCGCCCTCTCGCCTATCATCCCCAAATCAATAACCGATTTTTCATTCGGAAATCCAGTTAAAAATCAAGTCCTGAATATCTAACAAACCTCTTGACAAATGCTTTGTTCAAAATCGTCATAAGGACATTTTTTGTCTTCAAACAACTGCATGATAATGGCTGCACATGTGTCTGCATGGAAACCCATAAAAACTTCCCCAATTCTTCTCTCTTTCTTTCTGTCCCTGAGAATAAACACGCTGAATAAGCACAACTCACTAATATTTTTTTAAACTGTTACATTACTTTTGAATAAGCATGTGATTAATATCTTTTAAGTAGAATATATCTGAAATATACCTGTATTTATACATCAGACCGTACTGCACTGGTTACCGGAATTGATAAACCAAACCAGGCACTTCATATCTGAGAAACAGGCTATATATGCCCTCAATTTTAGAATTCATTCATACATTTTTGTATTATTCAAAATTATCAGTAAATTAAATTGTGTGCTCTAGCTACAAGGATCACCAGTCCTCCACCTTTCATCTGATACCTTAATTACTAAAATATATACTACATAGTTTAAGATTTACACCTGTGCGTAGGAACTATTGTGTTTTAAATCTGTTCTACTTTCCAGTATGTTCTTTTTCGACCGGGACCGATTGGGTGATGTTACATCTTACAAAGTCTATCCAAAACATTTTTGCAAAGAATTAATCCGCCTAAGCCGGTGCTAGCGGCCGTCTTAAACTTGCAGTGAGGTGAGAGTTTTTTTGCTCCGTGTTGTCACTGTGACTTTGAGATGAAGAACAGCAATAAAAGCGCTGTTCCTTTGCTTTTTGTATGTTTTTTTTGTTGTGCACATACTGATTTTGTGTCATGGATGGATACCCCATATCCTTTGTTTTACTATTCAGTTATTTTAAAATTCACAGCTTTTTTTTCATATATTTGGGTAATTTAGAGCTTGTCATGCTATATTAAAAACTTTGAATATAGTATGCTGACCTCCAAATGTGTTTTGGTTCATTACACTGTTAGGTTGCTATCTAATAGAGGTATTTCCTCTGTCTACTTGTACTAATATCAATTTCTCTTTACAAAGGACCCTTCATTAATTATGACATTTCATGAATGATTTTACTTACTTTTTTTTATAACCAACTGAAAATTACCTTTGCATTAAATGTAAAGGTGTTTCCACATGACAGAAATCTATGACCCAGTCTTCTAGTTTGTTAGCTAACTCAAGTTGTGCCTCAGACAGCATTGTACTTAAAGAGAGCACATGTTTCTCTAGACGGTTGATCAGAGGAATTGGAAACTTCTTGTATACCAGCTCTTTCTCGGCTACAACTATCAATCTGTATTAAGAAATGCATTTTATTCGCTATTTTAGTTCACTTCTTTGTGATTAAGTTCCATAGGAACCATAACACAAAAACAATTGGTAATAAGTAGCTTAAAAAGGACAAATAATACATAAAGTACATTTGTTCTTTAGATTTTCAAAGCACATGGTTATTTTAGGAGTTTTTAATAGTAAATATGTCTTCTTACTTCAAACCTCTGGCAATAAATGATAGTAATCATACTTCATCAAAATTATTCTATTGTGGGAAGCAAAATTAAGGTTCTATACCGAGCAGTATATACTGGTGCAATTTTCATCTTACTTTTCATTACATTTGTTGATTAAAGAAGAATGTGTCCATAGTACACGGATGCCCCACTCGCACTATCATTTTCTATGTTCAGTGGAACCTGAAATTAAGGTCAAAACTCTAATTTGGCATTAAAATTAGAAAGATCATATCATAGGGAACATGTGTACTAAGTTATAAGTTGATTGGACTTCAACTTCATTAAAAACTACCGTGACCAAAAACTTTAACCTGAAGCGGAACATACGGACGCACAGACCAAAAAACATAATGCCCCTAAGTGGGGCATAAAAAATTATGAAATGTTACATGATCAATTATAACAAGAATGTGTCCATAGTACACGGAGGCAACTCGCACTATCATTTTCTATGTTCAGTGGACCGTGAAATTAGGGTCAAAACTCTACTTTGGCATTAAAGTTAGAAAGATAATATCATAGGGAACATGTCAACTAAGTTTCAAGTTGATTGGACTTCAACTTCATCAAAAACTACCTTGACCAAAAAATTTAACCTGAAGCGGGACAGACGGACGAACGAACGAACGGACGCACAGACCGAAAAACATAATGCCCCTAAGTTGGGGATAAAATTCACATGACCAATAACAAATACCTGAATTCTTTATGGACTTTACATTTAACTCTATGACTTCCAAGGCCAAGGTCCACATATCTCTCTCCACCATAATGGACATAATACTAAAATTGTAAAATAAATATGATAAATTAGACAGATTCCCCAATGACACATACATCTTAAAATATTTGTCTTAATAATAATTATAGTAATTAAAGCATCAAAGGAATATTATTTAAAGAATAACTAATCCAAGAACTTAAAATAGAAAAATATTAAAAAAGTGACTGAAAAACACAATAATTCATGGATGTGCGTAGCGTACGAGTTAATTATTAGTGTTGTTAGCCTGTTAGGTCGAGATTTGAAGATTTTTCTATATTTAAATTCTTGAATTAATTATTCTTTTTTTTACATTAACCATGGACTATAAAATGGAAATAAAGTAGAAAATGTAAGGAACTTTTATCTTTTTCCACGCATTCTCTCAATTGTTTTGATGCAACATCATTGACAATTGACAATGTCTTGACAACTCCTATAGTTGTATGACATCAGAGGAGTGAAATTATCTGTTTTAATTTAACTGGAAAATCACAGTAATTTATTGCAACCAATGTAATAATTGTATTTATTTTTAGCTGAATTTGTTGTGTTCGTTTAAGCCCATTGACTAATTTAAAGGTTAAAATTATGATTTTATAATAGAAAACATAAATGTACACTTAAATGGTATCAATAATAATTTTGGTTTATTTGGTAATATATTTGGATAATTTGTCTATAACTCTGTGCCTAAACTTATTGCCTTTGTATTTCTCACATATTTTAAAACATGGGTTTTTTATTAAATATTTATAATAATTGGGCAACTGCCCACTAATGGTATTTTTTAGTTCATTTTCATAAACCTTAAGCTCATTCTTTATTATACTGACCTGATTCAGTGCATCATACAAACTTTCATACAAGTTTTCTAGATTTAGTAGTATAACAGTACTTCCTGTTTCCATACAGACCTTGATGCGGTTGATGTTTCTACACACCTAGAAAACAAGATATTAATCTAAGATTCTGTATATTAAACTTCAATGAAATGGTTATACATTCAAACAGCAATTTAGAAAAAAAAATTCTTGTTATAGCTGACATCTATGTCTTACATGTTTATTAACTGCCGTAATGATTTGTTGAATCATTTCAGCTAGGGTCTCACACTGTTAAACTGTACAAATATCCAGGGAGCATCCCAATGTAGGTCTTATAACCAGTTTTTATGTTTAAACAATTATATAGTGTCCAAGCTATCTGATAAATTTAAATATTTTACCTAATTGATTGTTTGGCTTTAAATGAATGTTGATTGTAATAAAAATCTTCAAAGCATCAATCAACAATTCAACAGAATCAAGTCATTTAAAGTCGGTATGTAGTGAATAAATTTGATGACAGTAACATCAAAATCTTAACCCTTCCCCCCCCCCCCTTAAATGAGTTTCCCAAGTTCACTCGCACATATATGTTTCACCTTTCCATCACTTTTGCCTACCTGTGTATATTCCTGGTCACTGGGGAAACTACTTCCAAATATCACCTGAGCATTATGCATCATCAATATCTTCTGTTGTAAAATAGCTAAATCTCCATAATTTTCAGTTAATAATAACAGGTATCTGGTCTCACTGTAAAACACAATTTTTTACCCGATTTCTAATGGTATGAAGGCAAACAAATGCATAAATTTTCCATTATACTCAATGGCAAGTTGATAACTCAGTTTTTAAACAAGTTTTTAAAGAGTAACTAAGAGAAATATAGATTATTCAGTTTTTTACACATTGATAACATAAAATATTAGCTGCTAGCCACAATGTGGCCCTTTTTGGTGAGCTTGCACAATGAATGAGGAAAAAGCTTCACATTGTGGTGATTGGAAGGTATTTTATGTTATCCATACACAAATAATAAACAGCAGCACCAAGAGAGTATGATACACGCTTTTTGTGCATATTGAAATTGTTCAAAAAAATAAAATGGGACATTAAGACGGCATTTAATAATCAGTAGCAAATAAAATGACTCCATAGAAAAACATGCATGGGGATACCCATAGGCATATAAATATTGTGTCAATGATGACTATTAAGTCCCAAAACTCTTAACAAACCAGAAATTTTAAAAACAAGAGTACATTCACCAAATCCTAACAACAGTGTTTAATTAATAATAGTGTCTACTGCATGAAATTTTAAAAAGTCTTATCTGACTTTCAAAGTCCCATATCTCTGGAATTACATATCAGAAATATTTTAAAACTAAACAGGGTGTTATGTTCACCAATTCCAACAAATTATGTATATTTGTCTGTACATCAATCCAAGCAAACTTCAGTTATAGTACAACATGTGAAAACTTTGCTTAAATCTGACAATTAAAGTCCGGTAGCTCTGGCAGTAAGTTGTAGTAAGTTAGTTTTGTAGTTAATAGTATTTTATGAGTATTTTGCTTGCCATAAAAGACTTCAAATCCAACATGTTGAATCTTAGGTAACAACATCCTTCAATTGTATGCAAACAATTCTAATAGTAAAATGATTTATGTCAAATAATCCTCTGATATTTATTTGTTTTTATCACTAAAAAACAGATTTCTATCTTCATGAGTATAACCAACCAAAACCAGCAAAAACATCCACAAAAGTTTTCAGAAATATTTCCATGGTGCATCATACAATCTTAACTTTAAATTAGACCAATAATTACCCTGTAAGTGTGCTGTCACCGTCCAAACAGGCTTTGATCATTCCTCCAGGCGAACAATCTGGATCACCATCCTGCCTCTGTTTAATAAAAAAATTGTCCAATGTAATTAAAAAGTAGAAATGTTTATATGGATAACCTTTTAAATTCACCTCAAACATGAACCATTATTTTTGGAGATGTTAAATTTTGTTGATCTGAAAGTAAATGGAATAAAAAAAAAATCATAAGTGTTTCCACGGAAACCTATGTCTGATTGCTGCTGTCAGTGTTTAAGTGTTATGTTGACTTTAAAAGTGAGTCCATTTATCAGTATAATACATAATTTTAAAAAAAAATC
Organism: Mytilus californianus; assembly: GCF_021869535.1. Classification (NCBI taxonomy): domain Eukaryota; kingdom Metazoa; phylum Mollusca; class Bivalvia; order Mytilida; family Mytilidae; genus Mytilus; species Mytilus californianus. The sequence continues at coordinate 20,853,661 of NW_026262626.1, read as the reverse complement.
AAATTTTTCTTTAGATGCCATTACATGGTCTTGAAGATTAGCTTCTGTCCAAATTTCATAACAATCCATGAAGGTTTACAAATTTATCATGTCAAAAAAGTTTAATCCCAGACTGTCTGTAAATGTTAATTGTAAAAAACTAAGTCCATCTATCAGAAAAATACTGAAAAAGAATTATGTCTTAATCATAAAAAAGGTTCTGCCAAAGTTTCATTAAATTCTATGAAGGTTAGATAAAGTAATTGATGCGTAACAAACTTTAACCCCAGACTGTATCATTTGTAAAATGAAAAATGAAAAAATAAAATTCTTCGCTGACCGCAGCCTGATACGACCACAGAGGTCGAACCCTGAACAGTTGGGGCAAGTTTGGACACAATATTCAAGCTTGATACTGTCTGAATTTGGATTGTGATCAAATTTTTGACATAATATAGGTTTGTGACACAAAATAAATGTGGTCAAAGATCTTAAAAATTTGAAATGGGACATTTAATTTACCTAGAATGGTCTGATATCCAAAATCTAACAACATGGTTAGATTCAGCATATAAAAAATACCAATAATTTAATTTTAGTTGAAATCAAACAAATTTTAATTTTGGACTTTTCAAACCTTAATATGAACTAATTTGAAAACAGGGCCCAAAATAAAAATCTAAATGCACAATAAGATTCAGCAAATCATACAGCCACAATAATTCAGTTTTTGATGAAATCAAACAAAGTTTAATTTTTGACCCTTTTGACCTCAATGTAGACCAATTTAAAAATGGGGCCAATATCCAAAATAATCATACAAGGTTAGAACCCCCAAAGATTAAAGACTCAATTAATCCCATCGAAATTGGTTAAAACATTTGTATTTGTTTTCAATTGAAGATTTCTTGCTATTGCGCAATACTGTGCAATTGAAGATTTCTTGCTATTGTGCAATACTGTGCAATGAAGATTTGCAAAAAATCACCCCAACTTTTTGAACCCCCCACCCCTCCTTTTGGAGTAATTAACCCCAAACTCAATCCCAGCATTCCCTTTAGGGTATGGAACCTTTTAGAGAGATCCATACACTTAAACACAAGTTATTGTCTGGAAACTAGAAAAATGCTTGTTTTTGGCAACTTTTTTGCCACCAATTCCTGAACGTTTGGGGCAATTAACCCCAAACTCAATCCCAGCCTTACCTCTGTGATATGGAACCTTGTGGTACAATTTCAGCGAGATCCATACACTTACACACAAATTATTGTCCGGTAACTACAAAAATGCTTGTTTTTGGCCCCTCATTCCTAATCTGTTGGTACCATCACCCCCAAAATCAATCCCACCTTCCTTTTGTGGTATTGAACCTACTGGTAAAAATTCATAGAGATCCATTCACCTAAACTCAAGTTATTGTCTGGAAACCAAATGTGTCTTCGGACGACGACATCATAGCATTATATGATGCAAAAAATTTTTGTGGTCGTATAAAAAATAAGTCCATTTATTTGTTGAATAAGGAAAAATGAAAATATATATTTTCAAATTTTGGTCATAACTAAGCTTCTGTCCAAATTTCTTCAAATTCCATGAAGATTGACAAAGAGTTTGATGACTGAAAAACTTTAACCTCAGACTAAATCTGAATGTTATTGCGAACCCAATGATACTTTTCCACAGATTCACCTGCAAGTTACCTGTCGATTTAAACTTTTGTAAGTTCTTTTGTCCCATCTAATAAATACAATAGCTATTGTTCTCTGTGTAGTTTATTTGATGGGACCTTTAAATTTCTTCCAAGAGAAATCTATCACTCACTGAATAATTTACCTGAACAAAAAAATGAACTGTAAAAATATGTACAAATACTAAATAAGGACTCAAAAAACTGCATGTGGTGTTGTATTTATTCAATATCAATAATTCCTTTTTAATAGTTTCAATATAAACACTGATTCAAAAATTAAAAGTTGATTTCTGAACAAAATTTTTATATTTTCCCTATTAAAATTTGCCTTTTTTTGTGTGTTTGACAAATAAAAACTTGAAAATTATTGTGTTTAAATTAAATTTAATTGATAAATGTATTCTATAACTGAACAACAATAAAAACATGCAAATTCATTGGAACAATACTAAAAATTTTGTCAGAAATAAATTTTTTATAATTAAATCAGTGTTTATAGTGAACAGATTGAAAATATATTATTGATATTGATTAAATACAATATTGCATGCAGTTTATGCAAGTTTATACAACTATTTCCCCCCCAAAAAAAGATAATTTTTTGGTCAGGTAAATTAATCAATGAGTTATAGATTTCTCCTAGAAGAAATTTAAAGGTCCCAGTGAAAAAACTACACAGAGAACAATAGCTTTTGTATTTATTCAATAGGACAAGAGAAAAGACAAAAGTTTAAATACCCTGGTCAAGAGCAGACGACTCTGTGGAAAACTTTCATTTGGTTCGCAATAACTGTAAAAAAAACTAAGTCCATTTATCAGTAAACTACGGAAAAATGAAAATAAATGTTTTTTTAAATTTTGCTCTGGATACTGTATTTTGGTCATAAACAAGCTTCTGTCCAAATTTCCTAAAATTCCATGAAGGTTTGACTAAGTTGTTCATGTCTACTGACACCGGAATCTAGGATCGCTATGTCTCGCTTTCGTGACATAAATGTCGCAGGCTCGACAAAAATGAAATAAAAATATGGAAAAATGGTAATCAATGTGCTTGTTAGCACTGAAGAATGCAGATTTCTGTCATGTTGCAATGTGAACTGAACATAAAACATTGAAATGTATTGATCAATGGAACACATATGGAATAGGATCCCAGTTAAAGGATATCTAACTAGAAGTCCTTTCCTACCCGCCCTCATCCATTCAAATAGAATAGCCCTTATAGACTAATGGAAGACCTGATGATTTGTTCATCACAATCAAACAAAACACATCAAATTCACATAAGATTTTAAATAAACATACTCTATCATTCAATCCAACTGTGGAGTCCTTTAAACACTGATGGAATATGTCAACAGAGTTAATATTCTCTAATCCTCCAAAGTTTCTCATGATAGCATGTTTTAACTGAAACCATGTAGGCTTATGATCTGTTCTGGCAGCAAAGGCATACACCATTTTTATCAAGCTAAAATAAGTAAAAACTGTCATACAAACAAATTTTCTCTGACTAGTTAACTGTTTTAACATTTTTTTTGTATCAGTATTTGTATTAAGAATTGAACAAATATTTGTCAAAGGTTTGCTGTTGTCATCAGATTTTACATCATTTAACATAGACATAAAAAAGAAATTGTCTTTTCCTGGATAGTTGATTTCATGGTTTTGAAATTTGCATGTAAGCCTTAAGAAAATTTATACTCCATTGAATATTTTAATTTATAATATGTCATGTCAAAATGCCTGATTTTGATTGGTTAATACATGGTGATAATTTACTCTATCCCATGGCAAATATTCCAATCCTTCACAGAGACACTTGATCAATTGTGTGTTTTATCAAATACAGATTGTTGGTATGTACAAGACATCATAGTTTATTACTTTGAATTGGAAATTTAATAGACAGTAATAAAAGACAATTCAGTACAATAAATTAAATAACACACAGTTGAGAGGATGATAGACAATAAGCAAAAATTAACAAGTGAAACTGCGAGCTCCTGCTCACTGATGATACCCCCAGCCCAAATACTTGACAGTAAACAGGAAGTTGTTAAGTGATGAATCTGAAAACGCATCACACAGTATAGCTGACTTATATAAACACTGAAACCAAATTTCAGAAATCCTTGTTATGTAGTTCCTGAGAAAAATGTGATGAAAATTTTCAACTTGGATGTCATGTGTGAAATGATATAAGTGTTCAGTAAACAGGAAGTTGTTAAGTGATGAATCTGAAAACGCATCACACGGTATAGCTGACTCATATAACTCCTGAAACCAAATTTCAGAAATCCTTGTAATGTAGTTCCTGAGAAAGATGCGACGAAAAATTTTCATGGGACGGATGGACGGACTGACGGATGGATGGATGGACGAATGGATGGATGGATGGATGGATGGACGGACAGACAGAGGTAAAACAGTATACTCATATACTGGGTATAATAAAATTTGTAAAAAATTTTATCGAAGGATATCAACTCCTTTAAGGAGTCATCTAACGTTTTCAGCCATGTGACTTAATTGTAGATCTTGTCTTGCTGGTTATATTTGCTATTTAAGGTTTCTATCTACCTTTTATAGCTTTCAAGATAATTGGCAAACACACAAAATATTGGTAAAAATGGTCATTTAAGAGCAATATCTCTTATAAAAAGTTGACTGATGATGTGTACCATTTAACCTATTTGTATATCTTATCTTTATGAACATATTGCAATTTCAAACGTCCTTCCATCCTTTATAGTTTTCCAGATGAAAGGCAAAAATACAAATCAGTAGATCTTGTCTTGCTGACCTTCTTCTGATATTAAAGGTTTCTTTCTATCTACATGTATTTGAAAATAATAGACAAAATGAAAAATAAAAGAAGAAGTGTTGGAGGATACAAATGCCCCTGCTCAAGCTTGCTTATGTGAAAGTACTTTTGTGACGGACGGAAAGACGGACAGACGGAAGGACAGACGGTCAAGCGTAACACTTAACTCCCCCTTCATCTATCAGGGGGTATTTGGAGATCCTTTCATGATGCAGTGTTTTTCTTGAATGTAAATGGACAGTAGGTAGATCTCAACATTCTGTACATTTCTACCCTTATCAGATTTTCTCTTTCAATTGTGATTTTCAAGATAATAGACAAAACTTGCAGTTTACCCCTATGTTCTATTTTTATGATGATTGTGGCAGTTTGGTTCATAAATATTTGGCAAGATTTGAACATATGAAAGCGTGTACAATGCAATTTTCAATATAATTTACATATCTACGGGACATATACAAGAGTTTAATGAAGTACAATTTTCTATAGGCTTGTATACAAAATTCATCAATATTTTAAAATCAATTGTAATTTGAACTGAATTGCAAAAAATTGATCCCATGAAAATAAGTTTTTTTTTATATTATTCATACATAAAGGAATCGAATGCTAGAGATGAATTAAAAAAAAAAATTTCCTCAAAATTTTCACCTGTTTTTAGTAACAATCCTATTGTTTGGATTTTAAAGTGATAAAATCCTTATTTTTATCCTGACTGGGCATGGCTCAAGTTCTCATTTCAATGTTACCCATAATAGAAAGAAAATTACCATTTCTTTTATGTTTTTACTTGCTATTCATCTGATCAATATCGCAACTGAAGATGTAACTGACCAACAAGGAATAGTAAACATCAATTTACATTTACATCAAGAGATTGTACAGCATCTGTTTTAGCCATAACAATCAGGTGAAATTTTATTAGCAATACATTTTAACAGAAAGTATTGGACCAATGAAATTCCTTATTATATTTGCCATCAATAGGATATCCCATTTATGTTTAAGCCATGCCAAGACTCATTTGAGTAAAACATACCTATAGAAATCTCTTAAACCAAAGAATTCCCTCTGTTTTGATTTTTCTAACTCAGAAAATAGCTCAGAATAGGCCCTTGATAAGGATGGAATGAGATTGTCTATCAATTTCAGAATTCTTTCTTTATCTTTTGATGTCCTGCAAATTCCTCTAAAAAAGAAATCAATCATATCAACATGTGTATTTTGAGAAATAAAAAAATCATACATGTAATGGCAAGGTAAATATGTATCAAATAACTGAACTTTGAAGTCAGCAAAGTGCAAAACCTAGGTCATTCTGACCTACTTTTAATAGGAAGCTGTTACTCTTCTCAAGAAAAACCATCACATTTATCAATAAAATATACAAAATTTGAGAATTGAATAAGGACTAAAAACTTAGGTAAATGAAATATGGTACTCAAGTCTGAAAGACCCACTTTTAAGGGGCATGGAGAGTATGCCAAGGGCCACAAAATCTTCTGCAGTAGTTTAAGCAGTCTACTATATTTTTTATTAAATGACATCTGGTTTGATAATATCTTTTCACTATTAACTTATATTTTACCTTGCACTGTTAATCAGTTCTCCCTCATCTGGAACTTCTCTTTGTACAAATATCCCTCTATTCATTTTAGCTGGATCTAAAGCCCAATTGGATATACCAATAAAAGCTACCTGAATAACATAAAATTTTTCCTTGTACAATGAGTATTGTAAAATTTCAAACAATCCAAAAACAGGAAGTGGATGCACGACTAATGTAATAAACAGCTGCGCCATGAGCGCATGATTCGCCCATCGCTTTTTCAAAGAACAAAGTTCAATAACTTCTCAATGTCATATCAGAAATTTATAAAAAACTAAAGAGAGGTTAATTTAATAGATATAAACCAGTCACCAAAGTTTCATGAAAACTCCTCAAAGCACTTAAAAGATATTGTCCAAAAACTGGAAAATCACCCCTTTTTATGAATAAAATCCCATAACTCGGAAACATAAAATCTAAAATTTATAAAAATTGAAATGGAGCTTATGTCAATAAATATAAATAATTCACCAAAGTTTCAAGAAAACTGCTCAAAGCATTTTTGAGTTATTGTCCAAAAACTGGAAAATCCCCCCTTTTTTAATGAATAAAATCCCATAACTCAGAAACGTAAAATCTAAAATTTATAAAAATCAAAAGGACCTCACGTCAATAGATATAAACAATTAACCAAAGTTTCATGCAATTTTGTTAAAGCGTTTTTGAGTTATTGTCCGACATGTTGACGACAGACTGACAAACGGACGGACAACGGTATACCATAATAAGTCCCGTAAACGGGCGTATAACAATTGCTTACAGGCTACAACTCAACATGAACAAGCTTCAGACCAAATATAGAATTATTACCTTCCAAAATAAGCCAGGAAAAGTTTGACGAAAGTTTTCCTTGTACAATGAGTGTTGTAAAATTTCAAACTATTGGCAAACAGGAAGTGGTAAATGGCTATTGTTAATATTGGTTCCTAAACTCAACTTAAAACTTAACATTATTATGCTCTTGTACAAATGAACAAATCATTCCCTTCTATAGAAAAGAAAAGTTTGATGAAAGTTTTCTACCCAAAGTCTTTTGGACAGACGGACAGAGTGGAGAGATTACTAAACCTGCTAATGCCGTTAAAAATAACAATAAGTATTTTGGTTGTGTCATGTTGAGATGTAGTAGCAAGACAAGCAATTTAAGATTGAATAAAAATTCATTGTCAGAGTTTGTTTTACTCAAAATGGCATTGGATCGTTTCTGTTATATTTAGTAATGTCTAGACACAGGGAATTCAAATCTTGATATATTTTGTATTTTTGAAGAACATATGTTATCTGGATATCCTTTGTTGGTCTTTTTTTTTGGGTGTCTTTTAAAGTTGATGTCTAATTGATGGATACCCCAAATCTCTTTTTATTCACATTTTCATTTGTATCAGTTACCTTTTTATATATAGGATCCTCTGGCTCCTCTTCCTCTTGTTGTTCTGTCTGTAACAAGAGTAAAAGTTTAATGAAATTATAAGATTGGAATTTTCTTCTTTCATCACGTCCAATTAAAAAGAATGTGTTAAATGTCTTACCCTACCCTATTTTTGTTCACAAATTTCTATTAAGAACTATATATCAAGGTCATGATGTCTCCAAAAATAGATTAATTTTTTTTAAAAATGTTAAAAAATGTTTTCAACATGTAACACATGTATTCTTTTTTGGGGCGTCATGTAGGCAAAATATTCCTTTTTTTTATTTCATTCTGTAAATATTTATCTTTTTGTTGGAAAGATATGATGTGTTTTGGGTTTTACATAAGACCATACATCCAAATAATATACTAATATACCAAATAAAAGATAAATCCACATGATTGCTGTCTCCTTTAATTATTGACTGTTGTTGAAAGGTCTTTTACAAAGAACTTACAACCTCACTATTTATAGCAAGGGATGATGCCACCTTATTGTCAACTTAAGCAGTCATTTCAGCATCTGCATGTTATATTTTTTTTAACTTTTTCAATATTTTAATGTTAATATAATATGATGCACCTTTTAGTTTATAACATGAGATACCTTTTTTAGTTTTAATATGAGATACTTTTATCCAGTTTTCATATGAGGTACTTTTTTCAAGTTTAATATGAGGTACAGTTTTCAAATTAAGTATGATATACTTTTTTCAGTTTCATTTAGATGCATCTTTTCCAGTAATGTGAGGTACTGTTTTCAGTTAAAAATATTAGGCTTCTGTTTCATTCGAAATATGAGGAACTTTTTCATGTACCTTTTTCATACCTGGTCACCCTCCCGTTTCGAGTGGGAGTCTCCCACGCAAACAACGAAATTCCGGAAAATCTCCCGCTTGCCGGTCCGCTCCCGTGCGGGAGTATAAAATCTCCCCCTTTTGGATATTTTGACCTGGAATAACCCACGTTCGTAATTCTCTGGCTATATCATTACTTTCGATATAAATAAATAAATAAACAATCCGCAATCATTGAAAACTTTGGTCAGTAGTTTTTATGTTTGATATATAAGTAATCAAATTTCAGTTCTGCTATGTCAATTCCAACAAGATAGAGGTCTTTGTCTGGACCAAGCGGCAGTGTAAAAAAGAAGAAATAAATAACTGCAAATCGAAATGTCAAGCAGATTTGAATTAAAGATTTTCAATTTTTATGACCAAGTTCACTTGTTATGAATCTTTTTGCACATCATGTTCAATCAACTTATCGATTTCTTCTGGTGGTCTGTACGATGTTTGAAAGCATGCTTAGTGTGAGACTCACAACAAAATCAAAATATGGAATGTTATGAGTAATGAGACTCGGAGGTATTGAAAAAGGCTATAAAAAAACCCACCTTGGATAGATTATAACCATGAATTGAAGAAATAAGATGTACCTTTTTCAGTTTTTAAATGAGAAACCCTTTTTTTCACTTTTTATATGAGTTACGCTATATTGGTTAAAAATGCTGTACCTTTTCCCCATTTAAATATGAAAAATCTTCTTGCAGTTTTATAAATAAGGTACCTTTTCTATCTAAACATGAGATATCTTTCAGTTTAAATCTGAGTACTTTCTTCAGTGTTAATAAGCAGTACTGTTTTCAATATAAGTATGAGGTATATTTTAGATTTAATATGAAGTACCTGTTTCAATTCAGGTTCTTCAAGGTCGTCATCTCCACAACACCCATCTTCCAACAAAGGGTGCAGAGTCTGAAAACAAACCAAAACTTGCACAAGTTAGATTAGATTTAAACATATCACTAAAACAAGTTACTATACAAATTAAACTCTTAATATATCCAAACCATAAAACAATTGCAAAAGTTTCTCAGATATCTGATGTTGATGGCATATCTTTGTTTCTTTTGGGTTCAAACTTCTTCTAAATCTTCGGCTAGCATGTTGAATGTGGTATTTTCACTGTAGTTTATCATTTATCAAAATCATATCATTTATTTTTTTTAAATTACAACTTCGGACAGAAAATTGTATGCAAATACTTTTTTTTTTCAATATGATTTGTACATTAAGCTGTAAAAGCAAATTCATGACATATGGTCAAAAAAATATCTGTTCATAAAATAACATCACCTTTAGAGGCATTCTGGGAGAATCTTCGGCTAATCCAATCTCATCCAAAACTACCACAGAAACAAATCTGTCTAAATCTTTCCTTCTCTGAAACTCTGCACATTGTCTGAATGTTCCCAAGATACCATCAGGTGTAGATAAAGGACTACATTGAAAGGATACCATCTGGACCTACAAAACAAAACATTCTTTTTTTAATGTACAGATCATTGCATTTTCCTAAACACTCTCACTAAATAAATTAATCTTTCATTAGTGTATTGTATTCACAGCAGTATTGTTTTGTAACCATTTTTTTTTCTGTCGTAAAATAAATTTATTTTCCTTTTAATCATAGAAAAATGCTAAAATGTTTAGTAAATTGCACAAAGGGACTCTATTTCAGCAAACATTTGTTTGTAACAGTGTAAAATTTTCCATGAATGCAATGTATATAATACAACTACTGAATTAGAACATGCAAAAAGGCAATAAATATGTTGCAGGAATAAAGATCCTGAATCGCTCACCTGTATTTCAGAGGAGAAGATTTTTTAATGTTAGCAAACTTGATGAACAAATTGTGTAAAATTGTCTTTAAAGGGCAATAACTCCTTAAGGGGTCAATTGACAATTTTGGCCATATTAACTTTTTTGTAGATCTTACTTTGCTGATCATTATTGCTGCTTACAGTTTATATATATCTATAATGATATTCAAAATAATAACAAAAAACTGCAAAATTTTGTTAAAACTACCAATTCGGTGGCAGCAACCCAACAATGGGTTGTTCGATTCGTCTGATAATTTCAGGGCCAATAGATCTTGACCAATTGAACAATTTTACCCCATGTCACATTTGCTCTAAAAGATTTAGTTTTTGAGATATAAGCCAAAAACTGCATTTGACCCTTATGTTCTATTTTTAGCCATGGCGGCCATGTTTTTCGATGGAAACAAACTTCGGATACAATTTATAAACAAGATACCCTAAGGAACATTTAGTTAAAGTTTGAAGGTAATTGGCCCAGTAGTTTCAGAGGAGAAGATTTTTAAATGTTAGCAAACTTGATGAACAAATTGTGTAAAATTGTCTTTAAAGGGCAATAACTCCTTAAGAGGTCAATTGACAATTATGGTCATATTAAATTTTTTGTAGATCTTACTTTGCTGATCATTATTGCTGCTTACAGTTTATATATATCTATAATAATATTCAAAATAATAACAAAAAACTGCAAAATTTTGTTAAAACTACCAATTCGGTGGCAGCAACCCAACAGTGGGTTGTTCGATTCGTCTGAAAATTTAAGAGCTGATAGATTTTGACCAATTGAACAATTTTATCCCATATCAGATTTGCTCTAAAAGCTTTAGTTTTTGAGATATTAGCCAAAAACTGCATTTGACCCCTATGTTCTATTTTTAGCCATGGCGGCCATGTTTGTCAATGGATCCAAACTTCGGATATAATTTATAAACTAGATACCCTAAGGAACATTTAGTTAAAGTTTGAAGGTAATTGGCCCAGTAGTTTCAGAGGAAAAGATTTTTGAAATAGTTTACGATGACAGACGACGAGGTCAGACAACGACGACAGACGACGGACGCCAAGTGATGGCATAAGCTCACATGGGGCCCTTCGGGCCCCGTTGAGCTAAAAATGTAAACAAGTTTTGACCTATAATAAGTATATTCTCTTTTAACTAATATTTGCAAAGTTTAATTGAAAAGACTTACTTGTTTGTACTTTTTAAACAACTCACTACGAGCTGTGTCACCCTGCATAGCATCTGCTACAATTGTCTTTGCTAGAGACTTAGAACTACCAGGTTTTCCAACCAAAAACAGAGGAATTCTAAGCTCAATACAAACTATCATCATAAACACATTCTCTTTCAGAGCTTGGTTCCTGGCTATATTGTCTGCTAGTTTCACACTATCTAAGAATTTGTCTTGGCACCTAAAAAAACAACAAACTTTTCATTTATTATAACAAAAAAGGCTTTAACAGAAACAAATGAACAGAAACTTTCTGCAATTGAATAAACTCATGACATAGTTATTGTAATAAGGGGAATAATTCTTAGAATCTAAAAGTTCTTTAGGATTTACAGAATTATATTTTTCAATACTTTTGAGGACCAAGATAAGACCAAGAGACCTATTGTAATCACAAGTCTGTCAACTCTCTGATTGTGAGAATGAACCTGCACGTGGCAGGTGTGTTCTACAAGTCAATTTATTTGGACTAAGATGTGTGTCAGGTTGACATGAATGCCTCGATTTTCATGAAGGAGTCTCTTTTTTTGTGAAAAGTATATGGCATTCCAAATAAAATGTAAACTAAGTCTGTGTAAAACTCACCATTGTACACTTATGAAGCAAAAATTGTCTCAATACTGTAAATTGGGTGATTCTTAGTTTTTTTTTTTTGCCCTCAAGGTTTGTACTTACATGAGCAACATGACGGGTGCCACATGTAGAGCAGAATCTGCCTATCCTTACCGAGCACCTGTGATCACTCCCTGGTTTTTGGTGGGGTTGTGTTACTCAGTCTTAAGTTTTTTATGTTGTGTTTTGTGTGCTGTTTGTCTTCTGTCATTTTTCATTTTTGCCAAGGCGTTTTCAGTTTGTTTTTGACTGATTAGTTTGAATATCCCTTTGGCATCTTTCGTCTCTCCTTTGTAATGTTTGTTGTTAGAATTATTTCATGAAGTTTACTCTACACCAACATTTAACTGTTCTTTTAAATACAATGTCTAAGGCTGCAAAACACATCAAATAAAATCAGATAAGAATTAACAGCCTTATCAAAAATGTAGATGTGAATATTACCCAAAAAGGGATAATGAAAAAGTTCTAACAAATACATATTGTGTTCAAGGACAGTTTTGGGCAACACTATATGCCAGCGCCAAAAAGAGGCTGAATCTAAAGTTGCTTGGGTTTAAAAAACTGTACAAACAAACCTTATTAGCTCTGTTTCAAGTTGGTCTTCATTTAAAAGTTGATAAGGTTCTTCAAAATAATCAGCAATCATATCTCTGAAATCCTGTCTTTTTTGTAAACAAGCTTGGTAGCAAACACCCAGTGCTAAAATAAGAGCCCTGGTTATCTACAGTAAAAGAAAGGTATATCATCATTCATTTCTCAGCAACAAATATTATTAATGATTCAAAATTTCTATTTTATTGCTAAAAATCAACCTCACAAATAGTGTAAGAAGTTATATGCAAACTTTCAGTTTTCCCAGTTAAAAAGGGCAGCAACTCTTTTAAAACTGATTCTGGACAACACCAACATTTTGATAATTTTTTTTTATTATGTATTACATTTTAATCTGAGGTAGAAGTTATGACAGCGACATTTTTATAGACCATATTGCAACAATAGGTCTACCCCAGGAAAAAATTGGGTTTGGAGAATATAACAATTTACCTCAATTTTCTCAAAATCCTCATCATGATCAGCATCCTCGTCATACAGTATCCCTCCTTCTTCTGTCTGTCTATAGAACCATGTCATCACTTCTAACACTCTCTCAACATCTCTCAGGCTCACAAAACTACATTCATCCTAGGCAAAAACAGATGTATTAAAGTTTTCTTGTGAAAACTGACAAAAAAACTAATTTAATCAGTATACTGTCATCCAAGAAAGGAATTTACTAATGAAATATAAGAATCATTCTAGATCTTAAGTAGATGTTCTGATCTGACACAGAAAAAAAAGTTCTCAAACAATGAGTGGCCTGACTTACTGTTTTTAAATTTCAGATCAGTACTGAAGATGTATGATTTGTCTTGGATAATTAATGAATTATTTAATCATTGTAATCTACCTCCTGCATTCTCATGAAATTTTGACATTCACTAAGAATTCTACTGGTGACGTCTGCTAAATCTGTTATCTCAGGTAGTCTGCCTTCATTTACCTGAAATAAACATATATCACATATACACTATACAATAAGAAGATGTGGTATTACTCACTGTACAGCCTTCAATAGTGAGCAAAACCAATACTGTAAAGTAAGCTGTCAAAGGTAAGAAAAATGTGAAGCAATTAAAACGAAAAATTCAACACCCTGATTTATGACAAAACAATAACAGAACAAGAATGTGTCCATAGTACACGGATGCCCCACCCGCACTATCATTTTCCATGTTCAGTGGACCATGAAATTGGGGTCAAAACTCTAATTTGGTATTAAAATTAGAAAGATCATGTCATAGGGAACATGTCTACTAAGTTTCAAGTTGATTGGACTTCAACTTCATCAAAAACTACCTTGATCAAAAACTTTAACCTGAAGCAGGACAGACGGACGAACGGACGGACTGAGGTACGAACAAATGGACAAACGAACAAACAGACACACAGACCGAAAAAATATAATGCACCTAGGTGGGGCATAAAAACAAATGTCACAGACAGCTCCCAACAAATACCACAGAATTACAGGCTTCTGACTTTGATCAGGCACATATATAATGTGGTGGGGTTAAACATGTTTGTGAGCACTCAACTTTCCGTTTACCTGGGACACTTGTGTGACAGCACAACATAAGAGCAAACTGTAAACAAGAGGCTCTCAAGAGCCTGAATCGCTCACCTGCATTTCAGAGGAGAAGATTTTTATATGTTAGCAAACTTGATGAACAAATTGTGTAAAATTGTCTTTAAAGGGCAATAACTCCTCAAGGGGTCAATTGACAATTTTGGTCATATTAACTTTTTTGTAGATCTTACTTTGCTGAACATTATTGCTGCTTACAGTTTATATATATCTATATTAATATTCAAAATAATAACAAAAAACTGCAAAATTTTGTTAAAACTACCAATTCGGTGGCAGCAACCCAACAATGGGTTGTTCGATTCGTCTGAAAATTTCAGAGCTGATAGATCTTGACCAACTGAACAATTTTACCCCATGTCACATTTGCTCTAAAAGATTTAGTTTTTGAGATATAAGCCAAAAAATGCATTTGACCCTCATGTTCTATTTTTAGCCATGGCGGCCATGTTTGTCGTTTGATACAAACTTCGGATACATTTTATAACGAGATACCCTAAGGAACATTAAGTTAAAGTTTGAAGGTAATTGGCCCAGTAGTTTCAGAGGAGAAGATTTTTAAATGTTAGCAAACTTGAACAAATTGTGTAAAATTGTCTTTAAAGGACAATAACTCCTTAAGGGTTTAATTGACAATTATGGTCATATTAACTTTTTTGTAGATCTTACTTTGCTGAACATTATTGCTGCTTACAGTTTATATATATCTATAATAATATTCAAAATAATAACAAAAAACTGCAAAATTTTGTTAAAACTACCAATTCAGTGGTAGCAACCCAACAATGGGTTGTTTGATTCGTCTGAAAATTTCAGAGCTGATAGATCTTGACCAACTGAACAATTTTACCCCATGTCAGATTTGCTCTAAAAGCTTTAGTTTTTGAGATATAAGCCAAAAAATGCATTTGACCCCTATGTTCTATTTTTAGCCATGGCGGCTATGTTTGTCGATGGATCAAAACTTCGGATACAATTTATAACTAGATACTCTAAGGAACATTTAATTAAAGTTTGAAGGTATTTGGGCCAGTAGTTTCAGAGGAGAAGATTTTTTAAATAGTTTACGACGACAGACGACGACGACAGACGACCACGACAGACGACGGACGACTACGGACGCCAAGTGATGGCATAAGCTCACATGGGGCCCTTTGGGCCCCGGTGAGCTAAAAATGGGGATGGCTTGACTCATAAGATTGGCAAGAAGCAAGAAAAACAACTTATATAAAGACATAAGACACAAAGTACCAATCTCAAAATACTTGCAGCTACTTAATGTTTGTTCAAAGCCATAACAACTTATAAATAAATCATGTTCTCCCAGTCTAATGTATCAATCAATCAGTACAGACTTAGATTAAAGATGTCAAAAACAGTCTCAGAAAGCTACATATAGCTAGTACAAATGAATAAAATGCATGTATTTAATATAGCATTTATTTTTCTTTTCTTCATACGGATAAACATATATAGATGGACAAGGTTGTGACTAGTTGCTTTTTCTCTTTCAAAGAGCATAACAAAGGCTGCCAGAGGCAATTTTCATTTCTATAAGATTATATGTTAATGTTCATAACTTTATCCCTGAAACCAATGGCAATATATGAACATAATAAATTAAATATATTTTCTTACATATCTGCGAACCATCTGTTTGATGTACATTTCTTCCACACTGGCATTCAACTGTCCAAAATCCCAGACTAACGGTAGCATACTCTGTGGGAGTGGCTGTACTCGATATACTAATCTTCTCATTGGTACCCGTCCTAAAATAAAACCAGAGAATCACAGACCATTTATAATACACTTTGTGTACAACATTTGTACATGACATAAAATACAACCAAAAAGTACAGACTAATAGTATAATGCTCGGCACCAGTGGTTTTAATCTGCATATCAATTGTCTAATAAAATTGAGAATGGAAATGGGGAATGTGTCAAAGAGGCAACAACCCTGACCAAAGAGCAGAAAACAGCCCAAGGCCACCAATGGGTCTTAAACAGTGTCAGAAAATCCCGCACTCGGAGGCGGGCTTCAGCTGATTCCTAAACACAAATGTTTACTAGTTCAGTGAAAATGGACGTCACACTAAACTCTGAAACATATAAATGAACTAAATAAAAGAAACATACAAGACCAACAAAGGCCAGAGGCTCCTGACTTGGGACAGGCACAAAAATGTGGCAGGGTATTTGCTATTTGACCGACCTAAAATAAACTGTAAAAGGGGCATAATTTGTAAAAATATTAAAAGAGAATGATCTTACCTAACCTATCAGTTGTTTTGTCTGCATCCACATGGTAGCCAAGTCCTGCCTTTTCTAATTTTTTAATCAATTCCTCTTTGTGTCTGAAAAATAAAATATCTCAGCATAAAATTAAGATAAACTTAAAGTAACTGTGTTGAATTGTAAGATATTTTTTGCATGCCTTTGTCTAACTGCTATAAGAATTTTTTCAACATATGATAATGAATGGAGATGTGGAGAATACATTAATAAGGCAGCAACCAGCAATATATCAAGAGTGCACATGCTAAAATATCTTAGCAGCTTTACTAATTTAATTAATTCTATGCTGTAAACATTTCTATATCAATGTATTACTACAGGTAATAACAAGAATGTGTCCATAGTACACGGATGCCCCACTCACACTATCATTTTCTATGTTCAGTGGACCGTGAAATTGGGGTCAAAACTCTAATTTGGCATTAAGATTAGAACGATCATATCATAGGGAACATGTGTACTAAGTTTCAAGTTGATTGGACTTCAACTTCATCAAATACTACCTTGACCAGAAACTTTAACCTGAAGTGACCAAAAACTTTAACCTAAAGAGGGACAGACGGAGGGACGAACGAACGAACGGACGCACAGACCGAAAAACATAATGCCCCTCTACTATCGTAGGTGGGGCATAAAAAACCTTATATGTCAATCATCAAACAATGAAAATGAGGTTAGATAGACATGCATCCCTTACGATAATTATATACACCAAATATAAGTTGACCTATTACTTTAATATAGTAACTAGGAAAATGTTCTAATCATGAAAACTTAATGTTGAGCAATGTACCATTAAAATTGGGAGAAGATCAAATAAACAGATATCATGAAAATGAGATCAAGATCAAATTATCCCTGTCACAGGCATGTATACCTTCTAATTTTTCTATACAACAAATATATTTGACTTTCAAAGACCATGCATTAGTCTATAACTCAACAGTGCCTGTAGTCATATTTTTGAATATTTGGAATCTAAAATGAAGTGCAAAAATAAAACTTCATCAATATGATAAATTAATGCAATCTTGTTTAAGATAGATTACAAAGCCCCAATTTGGATATTTAATACAAGATCTGACTGCCATATATGGGAGGTTTTGCACTCTGTAAAGCCTGGTTAATACCTATAATGTTTATTAGAAAGTTTCTTCACCAATTCAAGTACTGATGAACAAAACATTTCACTTACAGGTAAACGGCATACTTCCTCATGTTCAACTTCATTTATGAAATAAAACAAATTTTACAAAAGGTGTCAATTTATGTTTTCCTCCCTTAGTCGAGAATTATATTGTAACTCACTTCCAACAGAAAGAGATTTGAAATAAATATATGTACACTGACTACTTACTTTCTATAAGGATTACAAGCAGCAATGATTTTTAGTCTTTTATGTATCTGTATTGGATTTCCTCCAAGAGATTTGTCACACATGATCTCTTTGATGACACCTATAGCCTCAGTAGTATTGGCTTCATCAAAGAACAGAACAGTAAACATATTGGGATGATTCTCTGCATTTTCCATAGCAATTTCTTCTGCCTTCCTCACTTTTTTTATAATGTCTTTTGTTGTTGTTCCTCCATGTACCTGGAAATACATTCTGAATGTATCACATTACGTGTGGAATAAATGAAAAAACCTATTTACACTTTTGGTATTTAGCTATATTTTGCCTCCTAATGACCTTAGATCTACTCAGAATCACCTTTTGACATCAGGCAACAATCACTTTTTAAATATGATGTCAAATGTTTTGAATTATGATGTCAAAGTTTACGGGAACCTGTGTGATTTTACGTAATGGCGGACAAATTTGCATACAAGTGTAAATACGTCTATATCCCACAAAAAAATCAAACAAACTGATTTGAATGTAAACAAGAGTGCACTTATTGAAATGTCTCACCTGCTTTACTCATCATGATTGGTTTTATGTTGAAAATATTAAAGACAAAGGTTTAACTACACATATGTCATAAACCAACAATATCAATGATCCATAACAATATGGTCACAGTCAGATGATACATGCCAGACAGACTGGTCCACCTTAAAATCATTCCATGCACCAGTATAGTTGGCCTATTGCTAATAGTATCTAAGAAACAGACTTAACCAAGAAAACTGAATATTGACCAATGAACCATGAAAATGAGGTCAATGTCAGATGAACCCTGCCAGATAGACTTATAGTATCTGCAAAACCGACCTAATCACGTAATTTGCTGGCTTGCCTCCTTATATAAAGTTGTTTAATTTAATAAGCTCCAAACTTAACAAGAAATCCTGTGTTGGATACACAGACAAAATGTTGCCGAAAAAGAAAAGGCCCCTTGCTTAAAAAAAAATCTAGATCAAAACATAGTATATAATCCTTGTAGCATTTACATTATCAAGTCTCAATTGCTAAATGCTTCTGACAGATTAAACCCATTATACTGAAACAAATGCAGCAGGTTTAAACATTTGAACAGGCGCCAACCTTCACCCAAACATGAAACATTAGTGTAACATTACAAGATAAAAATAAATCTAAATTAAAAACAATACCTTCATGATAATCATGTTCTCCACAGGTTCATCAGGCAGGAGTTGTAGAGAACACATAAACTTGATCAGTCTGGTTTTTCCACATCCTGTTTCTCCCATGATAATCACCGGTATATCACATCTGAATTATAATTAATTGATCACCAATGTTAAATATGTATATTTTCTGATAAAGATTCCTTTTTAAATTATGGCATACAAGTGCTATATATATATTTAGACCCCTCTAACAAGAAATTTGTTTTGCATGCACACGTATAAAAATTGAAGTTTTTATCCAACGCAATCATAGGTTTGAACGTTGTTTTCAATTTAGATTTGTTTATATTTTTTCGTTTGGGCTTGTATTATATTTGCCTTCAGGTTTATATGATCCATTCATCCTATTTTGACTCCTCAAAATTCAAGAGTCTATCCTAAATTGAGGTAAATTGTATGGCTTTCCAAATACCGTTTCGATTCCTAACATCACTGAAGAGACATTAGTTGTCGAAATTCGGATATGGTGTACAAAAACCTTTGCACCTTTTGTTTGCGGTATATCATCTTTTCCGCAAGTTTGTTGTTTTCTGTTTAGTATTAAATTTATAATTAAGATCCATTTATAACATAGGTGATCCTTTTATTTGGCAATCGCCAATGGCAGTCAGCAGGGTTTAAGAACATTTGTTGTTTGACCTGTTAGTCAAATGCGTTTTGTTAAAATATACTTTTTCACTTTTAGGTCTTTTGGCAAATGTTGTTTGTGCTGTATTTAGACCCCTCTAACAAGAAATTTGTTTTGCATGCACACGCATAAAAATTGCGGTTTTTATCCAACGCAATCATAGGTTTGAACGTTGTTTTCAATTTAGACTTGTTTATATTTTTTCATTTGGGCTTGTATTATATTTGCCTTCGGGTTTATATGATCCGTTTATCCTATTTTGACTCCTCAAAATTCAAGAGTCTATCCTAAATCGAGGTAAATTGTATGGCTTTCCAAATACCGTTTCGATTCCTAACATCACTGAAGAGACATTAATTGTCGAAATCCGGTTATGGTGTACAAAAACCTTTGCACCTTTTGTTTGCGGTATATCATCTTTTCCGCAAGTTTGTTGTTTTCTGTTTAGTATTAAATTTATAATTAAGATCCATTTATAACATCGGTGATCCTTTTATTTTGCAATCGCCAATGGCAGTCAGCAGGGTTTAAGAACATTTGTTGTTTGACCTGTTAGTCAAATGCGTTTTGTTAAAATATACTTTTTCACTTTTAGGTCTTTTGGCAAATGTTGTTTGTGCTGTATTTAGACCCCTCTAACAAGAAATATGTTTTGCATGCACACGTATAAAAATTGCGGTTTTTATCCAACGCAATCATAGGTTTGAACGTTGTATTCAATTTAGACTTGTTTATATTTAGATAAATATATATATATTATATATGTATAATTCAGTTTCATGTGTTTATACAGAATTGTACAAGTGATGTCCTGAAACACCTTTTTGTTTACTCTCTCTCTCTCTCTCTGATAATAGATGTCGTTCATGTAAGACGTGTTTTCTATGAGCAAGTTCCCAAAAACGACGAGGCCCATATCGTCACATAAGTTCATAATGATTTCACAGAATACACTTCTGCAATAAGTCTAAGGTATTTTTCTGTGGTATTCAGCATAATTTGATGACTAAAGGATAACAAATTCAGACCTTTAAATATGGGCTCCCAAAAATTATTTTTTTTGTGGGGGTTGGGCTGGTTTTTTGTACTTATTCTGCTGTTGTCTGTTCTGTGGTCGGGTTGTTGTCTCTTTGACACATTCCCCATTTCCATTCTCAATTTTATGTCAAGGAAGTGAGAAGTCCAGAAAAGCTTCCAAACATGAACACATACAACTTATATTAGTGTTTACAGAAGATAGAGTTCATGAAATAGGTCACATACGATTTGAGGACCAAGTTCCAACAAAGGAAGAAAATTTGGAATTTTGGTAAATTCTTAACCAAATCAGCCTCCCATAGATTTCTGAAGCAAAGAAAGGTTTTCTTTTGAGATAAAGTTGCTCCTGAAGGACAACTCTAAAATTTTTAAAATCAGTTAACCTTTACCATGTGGTTTCATCATCTCAGCCCTCCTTCCTTTCAAATCTTTTCATTACAACAACTTTGTCATGTGATACACAATAAAACTGTCACAATTTACTGTGCAACTTCTGGTGATAAAAAGAATAAACAAAGTTGATTCTAACTTGAAAAACTACCTGAATCTCATGTAGATGGCCAGAATCTTTTTGACATTGTCTGTTGTTAATTCATAAGTGTCATCTGGATCATGTGGGAACTCTATTCCCATCACTTGGCACAGTTTTTCTATCTTTTCACCTCTGTAAATGGAAAAAAAGTTAATGCTTCAAGAGCAAATCAAATATTTGAAATATACCAACCACCCAGAAACTAATGCCTTACTAATGACATGACTTCAATGGCATATTCCGATTGTAATTTTCAATTCAAATATTTTATAATTTTACTAAGATTACAGTTTCAACTTCCTCAAACAAAGTTGACCTTTCAAAAGTTAGCTTTTATGTCATTACTCTTTATAGTTTTGATTTATCTAAATGAAATGTTCCATGTTTTTGCTTTCAAAACATTTGGAGTCCAGGTATAAAATAAAGTATCTGGCATGAACATTGGAATTGTTTTCATTAGATAAGAAAAATAATAAGTCTATTCTCAATCTGATCACTTCAATCACTTTGCTCTGATAGATTTTTTTGTCATGGTATGTAAGATCGGAAAACATCCCATTAGGGAACAAGTTCAGTCATCCTTCATCGTCCAATCAAATTTTCACCTTAAAAAATTTCAGTATTGTTTACTACAGACAATCAAAAACATTGTCTGATATACTGCAAAATATTTTAAAATTCACATGTAGTGCAAAATTACATATTCTAACCATTTAATATCTCAACATCTTTCCAATAGTATGCACCAATGAATCTAATTTAAAACATTACTTTGAACTGATTGAACCATTAATAAAATGCTCCGCAGGGCGCAGCTTGATACGACCGCAGAGGTCGAACCCTGAACAGTTGGGGCAAGTATGGACACAACATTCAAGCTTGATACAGCTCTGAATTTGGATTGTGATTAAATATTTGACACAGCATAGGTTTCTGACACAGAATAAATGTGTTCTAAGAACTTAAAAATTTTAAATTGGACATTCACCTATTATGGTCCAATATCCAAAATCTAAATACATGGTTAGATTCAGCATATCAAAGAACCCCAAGAATTCAATTTTTGATGAAATCAAACAAAGTTTAATTTTAGACCCTTTTGACCTCAATGTGGACAAAGTTGATAACGGGGCCCAAAAATCAAAAATCTAAATACATGGTTAGATTCAGCATATCAAAGAACCCCATATATTCAATTTTTGTTGAAATCAAACAAAGTTTAATTTTGACCCCGATTTGGACCAACTTGAAAACTGGGCCCATAATCAAAAATCTAAATACATGTTTAGATTCAGCATATCAAAGAACCCTAAGAATTCAATTTTTGTTAAAATCAAACTAAGTTTAATTTTGGACCCTTTGGACGTTAATGAAGTCCAATTTGAAAACGGAACCAAAAATTAAGAATCTAAATACATGGTTAGATTCGGCATATCAAAGAACCCCAATAATTCAATTTTTGATGAAATCAAACAAAGTTTAATTTTGGACCTCAATGTGGACCAATTTAAAAACGGGGCCCAAAATCCAAAAACCTTAATACACGGTTATATTCAGCATATGAAAGAACCCCAAGAATTCAAGAATAAAACCCCATTGAAATTGGTCAAGAAATAAGCAATTTATACGAAGTATCTTCTTTTGCACAATACTGTGCAATTGAATATTTCTTGCTATTGCGCAATACTGTACAATTGACAATTTCTTGCTATTGCGCAATATTGTGCTATTGTATATTTCTTGCTATTGCGCAATACTGTGCAATTGAAGATTTCTTGCTATAGCGCAATACTGTGCAATTGAAGATTTCTTGCTATTGTGCAATACTGTGCAATTGAAAATTTCTTGCTATTGCACAATACTTATTATATAATAATTTACACATCCTGTTTAGTGTGTATCTCCTACCATATCATTATTATTTGCTTTTAAATATAAATCAGAAATAACCAACTTAAAATGGAAAATTTTAAAAGAAAAAAAAAGGAAAAAAAGAAAAAAAATGAAAAAAAAAAATAATCCCCCCCCCCAATTTTTTTAACCCCCTTATGATTCATCACCCCCAAACTCAATCCCAGCCTCCCCTTTGTGGTATGGTACCTTGCAGTACAATTTCAGAGAGATCCATACACTTGAACACAAGTTATTGTCTGGAAGCTAGAATAAACAGCTGCGCCATGAGCGCATGATACGCCCGTCGTCTTGTGTGTGTTAATTTTTATGCAATAAGCATAAATAGTTTCTGACATACGGCATGACATGCGAAAACCCCCCTTTTTTTTTTACAAAAAACTCAATATCTCTAAAATAAAATTTTGAAACAAAACCAAAAAGTATACAGATCTTTAGATTAATATAACTAAGAAGAGTGTAAAATTTTAAGCAATAATCATAAATCGTTTTTGAGATACGGCGCGACATGTGAAAACCCCCCTTTAAAAAAAAAAAAATCAATATCTCAAAAATAAAATTTTGAATCAAAACCAAAAAGTATACAGATCTTTAGTTTAATATAACTAAGAAGTGTGTAAAATTTTAAGCAATAATCATAAATCATTTTTGAGATACGGCGCGACATGTGAAAAACCCCTCCCCCTTTTTTTACAAAGTATTCAATAACTCAAAAATAAAATTTTGAATCATCACCAAAAAGTATACAGATCTTAAGGTTAATATAACTAAGAAGTGTGTAAAGTTTTAAGCAATAATCATAAAACTGTTTTTGAGATACGGCGCGACATGTGCAAAACCCCTCCCCCTTTTTAATAAAATACTCAATATCTCTAAAATAAAATTTTGAATCATCACCAAAAAGTATACAGATCTTAAGATTAATATAACTAAGAATTGTGTAAAGTTTTAAGCAATAATCATAAATTGTTTTTGAGATACGGCGCGACATGTGAAAAAAAACACACACCTGTTTTAGTTACTAAGTCCCGTAACTCAAAAAGTTTTAATCTTATTTTCACCAAAAAGTATACAGATCGTTTGACCATCATAAGAAACAACTATGTTAAGTTTCATGAAATTTGGATAAGTCATTCTCCAGTTACGGTGCAACATGTTTACGCCGGACAGACAGACGGACAGACAGACAGACGGACGGACACCGGACATTTGTATAACATAATACGTCCCGTCAAAAATTGACGGGCGTATAAAAATGTGTTTTTTGGCCCCAAATTCCTAAACGTTTAGGGCAATTACCCCCAAACTCAAACCCAGCTTTCCCTTTGTGATATGGAACCTTGTAGTACAATTTCAGAAAGATCCATACACTTACACACAAGTTATTGTCCTGAAACTAGAAAAATGCTTGTTTTTTCGCCCCTTTTTGGCCCCTAATTCCTAAAATATTGAGGCAATTACCCCCATCATCAATCCCAGCCTTCCCTTTGTGGTATGGTACCTTGCAGTACAATTTCAGAGAGATCCATACACTTGAACACAAGTTATTGTCTGGAAACTACAAATATGCTTATTTTTGGCCCCTTTTTGGCCCCCAATTCCTAAACGTTTTTTGGGCAATTACCCCCAAACTCAATTCCAGCTTTGCCTTTTTGATATGGAACCTTGTAGTACAATTTCAGAAATATCCAAACACTTACACACAAGTTATTGTCATGAAACTAGAAAAATGCTTGTTTTTTGCCCCTTTTTTGGCCCCTAATTCCTAAAATTTTGAGGCAATTACCCCCAAAATCAATCCCAGCATTCCCTTTGTGATATGGAACCTTGTGGTACAATGTCAGAGAGATCCATACACTTACACACAAGTTATTGTCTGGAAGGTACAAAAATGCTAAAGGGTTTGAGCCATAACCCCCCAAAGCCAATCCTAACCATCCCTTTGTGGTATGGAAACTTGTAGTATAATTTCAGAGAGATCCATACACTGTTCCACAAGTTATTGTCATGAAACTAGAAAAATGCTTATTTGGGCCCCTAATTCCTAAACTGTTGGTACCATAACCCCCCAAATCAATCCCAACCTTCCTTTTGTGGTATTGAACCTTATGGTAAAATTTCATAGAGATCCATTCACTTAAAACTTAAGTTATAGTGCGAAAACTAATGTGTCTTCGGACGACGACGCCGCCGCCAACGTCATACCAATATACGACTGCAAAATTTTTGCGGTCGTATAAAAACAGTACTTAATTGAAAATTTGGCATCATAAAAGATGTTGAAGATGTTGTGTAACTTGAAAATGAGAGCAACTAAATTAAAAAAGAGAAGAGATTAAAATGTTAAAAAAAATATGAATTGTATCTAAAAAAAAAGGTTTTTGCATTAAACCAAAAATGTGATTTTTTTTTACCAGTTAATATGTCGCCCCTGATTTTTAAATCCTTGATACAACCCTGAAGTGTAGTACTTTTGTTATTTCATAATTTACCTGGATAACTTATCAAAGTTTTCTGACAAATTGACACCAGGCTGTGAATTGAGTCCATTAAACAAGGTACGTTGTCTGTTGTCTAGTGTTGGTTCCATAATTTTATCTTCCAAACTTTCTCCAGTTTGATCATCAACAAGGTTTCCAGTTGCTTTCTCAATATTAAATCCTAGAAATGTCATGGTATGGTGATCTGGGTTGAAAAACAAGTATGGATGTGGGCTAAAAAAGGAGATTTGTACATTTACAATTGATAACAAGACAAATGGTAAAGAAGATTAGTGTTCACTTAATGAAACAAATTAAACAGACTTTTGGTGTATTACATTTCAAAGCAATACCTTTACTTAAAAACACAATTTTGGTCATTCCCTTAAAACAAAAACAACAATATTTGTAGATTGGAGTAAAAAGCCTGGTTAATCATCATCAAAGTGGATACCTCAAATATGCAGTATCTTTATGATAAAACACATCAAATTTAAAACTTCAGAGTTTAAGGTTAGGCAGCAGTAATTTTATTAGATTAATCCAATCATAACTCTTAACCCCCCCCCTTTTCCCCTTAACCCCACCCTTTTTTGCCCCCTGGTAAGATTTGCTGTGCTGCTACCATCTCTCAGACAAAATCCTACATGTATATTTAATGGCTATCTCTGCTTGTATTTTCCTAGTGTAAAAGTGTGAGTATACAACTTCTGTATGAGGAGTCTCAACCAGGTCCTGAACCAATTCAAATAACTAGCTCAGAGTCTAGTGAAGAAACCATTACATTTACTTGAGGCTGAATAAAAACTAAATACAGGTTTGGGCCAAGTAAATCCACAGTTTAATTATAATTCCAATTAGATGCAAACATAATTGGCAAATATAGCCAAAGACAAAATTACATAGATCTGCAAAACTGTGGTACTCATAACAAACAAAACTACAAATTAACTAAGAACTAGTAAAAGAAACACATGCAATAAACAAAGTGGTGCGGTGGGTGGGAATAAAAAATTAGTTTCTGCATGAAACTTTGCTGCGTTCAACCACGCTAAATTTTCTAATTGAAGTGAGCGCACTACAATCACAAACCAATCAGCTAATTAGTCATGTGACTGGTCATCACTGGAAGCCCCCTTCCCATTGGTAATGCCAGTCTCTTGACCAAATAAGGACTGTTGTCCGAGGGCAGACGAGCACAGCGGCAATCCAACACCAGTCTGGCATGTAAAGATAATTATTGATCAATACTCCCCTATGATGCAACGGCAGAGTTAATTTTATTTTGATTAATAATATATTTAAAATAAATACCCCATTAATCCAATCATAACTCTTAACCCCCCCCCCCCCCCCTTCCCCTTAACCCCACCCTTTTTTGTCCCCTGGTAAGATTTGCTGTGCTGCTACCATCTCTCAGACAAAATCCTACATGTATATTTAATGGCTATCTCTGCTTGTATTTTCCTAGTGTAAAAGTGTGAGTATACAACTTCTGTATGAGGAGTCTCAACCAGGTCCTGAACCAATTCAAATAACTAGTTCAGAGTCTAGTGAAGAAACCATTACATTTACTTGAGGCTGAATAAAAACTAAATACAGGTTTGGGCCAAGTAAATCCACAGTTTAATTATAATTCCAATTAGATGCAAACATAATTGGCAAATATAGCCAAAAACAAAATTACATAGATCTGCAAAACTGTGGTACTCCAAAAATTTGCCCAAACCTGTATAGTAGTGAGTAGAAATTATTTTAAGGAAGATGAGGTAAAGGCTGTAGCAAAAGCATGCATCACCTGATGACGGTAAGACAAGGATGGGTCCAAATAGGATTTGTAGGCATCGCTACGCCAGTCTCCTTGCGCTTGGATGACCTCACCTGGCAGGCCACACTCCAAGGCAAAGGAGGCCCCACCTCTGCGAAAACTATGACCTGAATATTGGCTGCTGTCAATACCTAAAAGGAGTAAAGCGTGTTTCAAACGAGCCAAAAAGGCTGGATATGTGAGTGGGGTAACTAAATGTTTGTGTAAATAAATGAATGCAGGACATGGTGTTGTATTATTTGGAACCATATTATGTAACAACAACAACGCCCCTGCTGGACAAAAAGGGGAATCAGGAATTCTGGGTAGAGGAATCTCAAGCACTCTTTGTGCATATTGAATGGTCTTGGTTTTGCGGATTCTCAAAACAACCCCTTTGGGTTGAAAAATAATATCCTGCCTGCTTAAGTGCACCTTTGGGTCAAACTGGGATGGAGACGGGATCAAAAGATTTGACTTCCTAAGAAATGAGAAAAATGCAACTAAACAGGCTGCCCAGAAAGCCAAGTCCCCGGTACATGACAGATTGATGGTGGTAAAAATTCGTCTCAGAATAGATGGGGTGATGGGTAACTTTCTATTGCTAACAGTTCCAAGTACTCTTTTTGCCCCCTGCAAAACAGAATGTACAAAATGACCAGCTAATGGATCTGGTAATCCTGCTTCAACATGAATTAATTTAATAATAATCAAATAATTTGAAATAGAGTTATATTGCAGTCTGCGAGATAAAAATGCAATGTAACGTGCGGCATTCTCATTTGATAAAGGAAATAGAGGTATTGCAAACATTTTACAAAACTGTACATAGGATTTTAAATAAGTCATGTATGTCTTTTTTGTTGATTCTGCAAATGTATTACCCCGAAAATGGAGGACCAGATCATCAAGTTCCTTCAGATCCCTGGTGCCCTGTATGCCTAAACAAAAGAAAAGAAAGGGCAGCATTAGACATATGTTCGTACAATTGGGAAATAAAACAGGGGCTGGGGTAAACAATATCTCATAAAAAACTCAAATGAACTCGATTCATGGAGCCTTGAAATGTGGTCTGCTAACACATTGCTAGAGCCTGGGACATGAACAGCCTTAATGTGAAAATTGAATGAGGCTGACAACCAAAAAAGTTCCCTTAAAAAACCCATTAAGATCTTGTTACGAGATGTACATTTATTAATGCAGGCAACTGTGGCCATATTATCACACAGAACAATAACTCTTTTATTTTCCCAACTACTAGACCAGCGTTTAGCAGCTAAAACAACTGAAAAAGCCTCAAGTTCATTGATATGGAAACTAGAACAACGAGGGAAATCTTGTTCCCAATTGACATAGAACCTAAATCATGGAAGCCGCCCCCTCCGCTTTTACAAGCATCTGTTATAACAGACGTAATTGGTATCTTATCTAAAATAAGGGATTTCCCATTGAAGGAAGCAATAAAATCCTGCCACCAAGTGATATCTGCTAGAAGTTCACCCTGGACGCGTATTTTGTGCCAGTCTTGCTTAAGACATGTAAAGCTATTAATGATCCTGCGAAGAAATACTCTTCCGCCATGAACCACTGCGGATGCCCAATTTAATTTGCCTGCTAAAGATTGGAGCTGCTTTTTTGATGCGCGCTGGCGCTGCTTAAACTCTGCTAAATCATTTTTAAAGGCAGAGAGTTATACATCAGGGAGGCGCAATTCCAAAAGCGTGGAATCTATTTCAATCCCCAAAAAGGTTATTTTTTGACAAGGGCCTACAACTTTGGACCAGCTGATCAAAAAACCTAGGTGAACTAGTGTGTTTAGCGCTTCTAAACATCTTGCTTGTGTTGGTTCGCATATCAAGAAATCATCTAAATATGCGACAATAGTAAAGCCTCTACGTGACATCATACGTTTGACAGACTGAGACAATCTATGAAAAATATTAGGTGCTAATTTTGCACCAAAAGGTAATTTGCAATCATATAAAGTATGCTCAATGCCATTAGGAAAAACCCATTTAAATCCAGTAACTTGTTGACTTTGCTTACTAATTCGAACAGATCTATAGGCAGATTTTAAATCCACTTTTGCCAAAAAATAATTTGGAGCCACCAATTTAGCAGCATCATCAATAGTTTGAAATTTTTGTTTAGGAAACTCGTCCACGAGATCGTTAACGGAAGTACCTACTGGCCTACTACAATCATGAATAATGCGTACACCCCCATCAGGCTTTGGTATGATGCCTA
This sequence comes from Mytilus californianus, assembly GCF_021869535.1. Lineage (NCBI taxonomy): Eukaryota > Metazoa > Mollusca > Bivalvia > Mytilida > Mytilidae > Mytilus > Mytilus californianus. The sequence goes on along the minus strand of NW_026262626.1, from coordinate 20,823,903 downwards.
AAGGGCTTATAATTTTGGGAGAAGACTGCGCAAATAAATAATTTCCGTTTTCTATTTCAATTAAAATCTGGGCATGTGCCTTGTCATAAAGTGGATTTTTCGGGTTTGCTGATGGGTGATTCTTTAATTCTACGAATGAAGGGATTTCAAATTTTGAAATAATGTCAAAACCATTTTCAATACCGTTTAGTAAAAAGGATTTATCAAAGTCATTTTCCAGTTCCAGCTGCCAAACTTTTAGATTAAGATCACGTAGAGACTTTACCCTGAGTTTTTTGGAGGGCCACCAAATGAGTGTGATTGTGCCGAGTGATCCCGGTTACAACCTGGTACTGAACAAATGTGTTCAAATTTACAGAAGGTTGACTGACAACCCCTTCTCCCATTAAACCGTCTGCATATCTCCTTTCCTGCATGAGAATGGGATGCATACCCTGCAGGTTTTGAGGTGCCTTTCCCCCAAGACCTTGAATTATTTGACATATTTACATGGTTAGGTTGCTGGAATCTAGGGCGTAAGAACACTGTTTGAAGATGGGGAACATCAGTGCACCAGCGAAATTTATGTTGGTGTTGTAAACACCTGTACTCTCTGTCATAAAAGAAGACAGAGACCATGTCATAACAAGTAATTAATTGGTATATGCGCTTTGAATACGACATATAATCTAGATAATTTTGAGGGGTAAGAGCCCCAGTTTCCAGCAACTTGTACATAATAGAAATATTGGCCATTGACCACTGACAAAGTGTTATTGACTCCAATTTGGGTTTTACAGGACCTGACTTGAACACCAATTGCCCCCCGTTAGCCTGAGAAATTAAACTTTCATTGTTATCAGATTGAAAAACATTGGAACAAACAAAGTCAATAATATCTAAATGTTTAGAGTCCACTATTGGCACCGATTTTAGGCATAACTGCGGGTCCTGCCACGAAAAAATGTCACTGACTCCAGGAACTGTACCTTTCTGTGTGTTGTTCTGGGAAGTTTCTGGTAATCCTGTCGCACTCAGTTGATTGGTCTTTAGTTGATCCACCAATGCCCGGATATAAGGGTCCTCTCCGTCTCGTTGATGGGGATGCATTTCTAATCCACTTCCGGTTATTGAACTTCCGGCTCTGATATCGGATTGAGGCTCCGCGTCATTTGCCGCCATGTTTGTCGCTCCGTTAACTTGCGTTTCCTTCACAAATGTCTTCTCCACCGCACGCATTAACATCTTTTCTTGTCCTAGCGGAATATGGAAAGTTTTGATGTCCTCTAATGTCAACAAGGACAACGATTCAATGCTGTTGAATCCATTCTTCAGCAATTCGTCAACGGTACTTTCGTCTAGTTTTTTGGCGGTTGCCCACGCTTGCACCTTTTCGATATCTTCCATTGCTGATTGCTAATGACAAAAATGCGTCTTTGTCGATTTTGTTCGAAATTTGATCAATTGAATAGTCTGAATCGTGAATGTCAGTTTACAGCGATAATCAATTCTAATCTGTGCGTGTACTTTTGCATGGTACACAAACGGGCACAACGGCAGAAAAGTTACAAAAAATACACACACTGCAACATGCGGCACAATCCAATTTTAATGACCACAAAGCCCGATTGACATCGTTCTCGGTTTCAGACAAGTAAGAGTTCAAAGTAGAAATTTCTTCGTCCGACAGTTGGAACCACTCGGGAAATCCCAGTATAGCTTTAAATTGTTCAAAAACTGATGCCATAATAAGCAAGAAACGTGACTTACATATGTGTGTTGATAAAGCACTCAATAAATAATCCAAGCGTTTATATAATAAAAAATTAGTTTCTGCATGAAACTTTGCTGCGTTCAACCACGCTAAATTTTCTAATTGAAGTGAGCGCACTACAATCACAAACCAATCAGCTAATTAGTCATGTGACTGGTCATCACTGGAAGCCCCCTTCCCATTGGTAATGCCAGTCTCTTGACCAAATAAGGACTGTTGTCCGAGGGCAGACGAGCACAGCGGCAATCCAACACCAGTCTGGCATGTAAAGATAATTATTGATCAATACTCCCCTATGATGCAAAGGCAGAGTTAATTTTATTTTGATTAATAATATATTTAAAATAAATACCCCATCAACATGTTTAGTTTTTAAAATAAGATCTTAACTCATAAAAGAAACAGATTTATCCACATGTAAAATAATAACAAGAATGCACACATGCTAACAAAGCATCACTTCTAATTTATAGTATCATAAAACCAGATCTGCCATCTTTTTCGCTTTTAGAGGGTAATCCCACGAGAGGTGTTGACCTGACCCTTATAAAACCCAATTAATAAGAGTAAATAATTTAAAAAAAACATTCAGAGGAGTACAATGTACATTTAAACCGTTTATATGCCTTCAAAACCATAAATGTTAGAATAAGTACACTAATGACATGTAGATTTTGAAAAGTTGGCAGGTATAGAAAACAGGAAGTTCAAGTAGGTATCTGACAGATCTGACATATGCACACACTTTACACTCATTGAGGTTGAGCTGCTGTCAGACCAAATATGAATCCATTGTGCAAAGTTGTTTCTGAGAAAATGTGCAACAAAATTTTTAATTTATTCAACTTATTGAAAACTTCAAAGTATGGGATAACAGCTGGTATAGAGGTATCTAACAGATCCCAAAATTGCATACAGATTACTATTAATCACTGTCAAGCTGCTGCAAAATATAAAGTCAAACAGTTTAATTAAATCTGAGAAGAGTGTGAAAAAAATAATTGTTGGATAAAAGGATGGACGGACAAACAAGGCAATTGCAGTATAGCCCAAATCTTAGAGTCAAAATAAAATATAGCTTTCTACATATAACTGTTAAAGATTCTAAATACCAAAATATCAATTAACGAGCCTCAAGTTACTTTGTTACAATTACCAGTTTGTTGGAGAGCTGAAAATATCCTGTTCAATTAAAACGAATTTACTATCAAACTTAATAATAATGTAAAATGCATAATGTAAAAATTATTTCCCTTGATCTTTTAAAATATGGATGACAAATCAATGTTTGCTTTAAGTTGCCTGAATGCCAAATGCTATATTGTGGTAAGAATTTATTTAGAATCTTCCTTAAAATTCCTCCCTATTTCCCACTATAAAATGTCTTGCCTTGATTCCCATTTCCTTCTCATTTCATAAAGCTCCTCAATGTCTTCCTCATCCTCCTCATCATCTAGTAACTGACGCTTCAACATGTCAATTGGCGACTCCTCACTTATCTGTAGAGATCTGGTAGCAAAGTCCTACAATACATGCTTTCATTTAGCTTTAGGGTGAATCAATGCTTATTGTGCAACAGCAACTATTACATGTATATCATAAACAAAATAATTTTTATCAAATATGAATAACAAGTGAAACTGCGAGCTACTGCTCACTGATGATACCCCCGCCGAAAAATTTCGGTTAACAGGAAGTTGCTGAGTGATGAATCACGGTACACTTTAGCTGACTTATATAACCCTGAAACCAAATTTCAGGAGTCCTGGTATTTTAGTTCCCGAGAAAAAAGAGACGAACATTTTCAACTTGGCTATCATGTGTAAAATGATACAAGTGTTTGGTAAACAAGAAGTTGTTAAGTGATGAATCTGAAAACACGTCACACAATATAACTGACTTATATAAACCCTGAAACCAAATTTCAGAAATCCTTGTATTGTAGTTCCTGAGAAAAATGTGACAAAAATGTTCAACTTGGCTATCATGTGTAAAATGATACAAGTGTTCGGTAAACAGGAAGTTGTTGAGTGATGAATCTGAAAACATGTCACATGGTATAACTGATTTATATAAACCCTGAAACCAAATTTCAGAAATCCTTGTATTGTAGTTCCTGAGAAAAATGTGACAATCAAAGAGCTGAAAGCTCTGAGGAAAAATGACGCCACTGTCTCTAATATTGTGATATTTTTTATGCAAGTCTTGATTTTCACATACCGTAATAAGTTTAACATTGCAACATGTCTCGTAAGCATATAATTGATATTCGTATATGTGTCTGTTTTTCAGTACAAATGAATAGGTCAAGACTATCTGAATGATCTACAGTATCCAATTACTACTGGCTGTTTTTTTGTATAAATAAATAGGTCAAGACTACCGGAATGATCTACAATATCCAATGACTACTGGCTGTTCTTTTGTACTAATAAAAGGTCAAGACTATTTGAATGATCTACAATATCCAATGACTACTGGCTGTTCTTTTGTACATATAAATAAAGACTACCTGAATGATCTAAAGTATTCTAAGTAATGTGATTTTTTTCTTGCAATTTCATTTTTCTAAATCAAGAATATAGACTACTAGTATCCTTTTCAAACCAAATGATTATGAAGAGCCTGTTGTTTGCAAGCTCTTATACCCCACATACTCATTAAATAAGTTACTAGTGACCTAGTTATTTCTGTTACTTGAAGCAAATTATATTTCTGTATATTTAGACAATAGTATAATATTGTTTTACTAGTTTTTTTTCACCTTGAAGATTAGACAAATAGGGATACTCCTTCGATTTTTTATTTCATGTCAGTCAGGTCGCTTTATATGAAACTTGAAACCACTTCTCTGCCATATTGTTATTTTATAACAACTCTGCCCTTGACCATGTTGACCCATGTAATTGATATTCATTCTTTAACCATATATCATAGTCAGTTAGTGTTTGATTTTGCACTCCCACCACCTTTCATGTCTTTCAGGTCAAATGTCTGTCTCCATTTAAGTTAATGACATTGAACAATCATGGTATTAAACACAATTTCAATAGTGATAATGCTGTTCTCGTGGGTCACCATATATTCAACTTGGGTAGCATTCCAGTTATTGAAATTTGTGTCAGATTAGGACAATGATCTAGACCTTTAGGAATGGATCTTATAATTTAATATGGAGCCATAGTAATGGGACCCCTACACGGTAACAAAAAAAAACAAGCTTGAAAGGATACAATGTCAAGCGGCAAAATCTATCACCAGAGATTACAAGTCAAAAGAGGATGGACGGGATACGTCTCTAAAATGCTTGCTGAACTGGAACTACAGCAAGATCTCCAGACAAGACGAACAAAGCGTTGAAGCCAGAAGTTAATATTAATGTAAAAAGTAGTTGAGGGGCTGATTCCCACTATTGAACCATACTGTCATTCTATAATAATTATATCATTGCGTAAGTATTTCTGTATTGGCCTTGTTATTGGTCCATGTCTTGGGTGTATTGGTCTGAGGCGAAGCGGAAGGCCAATACTGCTGGCCGAGGACCAATAATAAGGCCAATACAGAAATACACGTAATAGTATCTTTATTAATTAACTACAGTGTTACAATATTTTTTTTATTTCATTTCACAAGAGATAAACATTTTTACCTTGAAGTGGAACTATCCAAATCTCAGTTTCCTTTTATATAAGATGCAATATCTAATGATTCGGTGCCGTTTGACTGCTGGCCGAGAACCAATAATAAGGCCAATACAGAAATACACGTAATAGTATCTTTATTAATTAACTACAGTGTTACAGTATTTTTTTTATTTCATTTCACAAGAGATAAACATTTTTACCTTGAAGTGGAACTATCCAAATCTCAGTTTCTTTTTATAAGATCCAATATCTAATGATTCGGTGCCGTTTGAAGTATCTTCAGCCTTTTCTCATCTGATGAATTTTTCTACCCTTTCCAGTCACTATAAAGTGTTACAACTTTAATTTAGACACAACACATAAATAGTAATTGGAAAGGTACTGCCATTGCATGTGTAATGCAAATATATTTTTAAAAAAAATAATGTAAGAGTTGAAATTGATACAACTATCCATAAGCCAATTGAACAAAGTTGAAAGAACGAAGATTTGCACAATTACAGAATGCATATGCCTGGTTCGGGTTTAAAAATAAACGACCGTTTAAATACAAAACATGAGAAGCGACAGTAAACATTAAAAATCGATTTGTACCATCGACATGATGAAATTATGAGGTCGTCAAGAAATGAACTTTGTGATAATTTACTCGTTCCCTAAACCTGAAATAATCCCATCGTCTACTTTCAAAATGCTTTTTAAATGAATGGGACCGTCTTTAACCTAAAATATATGCCATACTGAACGTTTTGAACAGCTTGTTTATGGTGAGTAAACCTGCGTCTTACAAACAACTGTTTACTTTCAGTTTGAGTTTATCGTGTCTTACGATCCAAAAACTATAGAGACGTCGCAAGACAAGATTAGCCAGGACCCCAGGCTACGCGTGGGTATAACCGTATTACTAATTTCCGATTTTTAAAATCTTCGTAAATCTGGATAAAGACCAGTTTCTATCCAATGGATATCAAAATGATTCCGATTTTCACTTATTTTAAGGATTGTAAAGTTGAAATGGCATGAAAGGCTGACATTATTTAGGAGAACTATTTTGTCTAGCGATTGCTGATCATTGGAGGGTAAAAAGTCCAACACCATAACAAAACGGATCTATTTATCATGTATACATACCGATTGTTTACGATTGTAAGACATGTGCATAAAAGTGAAAGCTCGAATAAATATTAAAAATATAACAAAGGGATAGCTCCAAATACCATTTAATAACAAAAAACATATGGACAGGTCAAGATATCTTTTTGGTAAATAAAATAAAGTATGTAAACTGGTTCCCGTCCGACTACAACACTTTGTTCGAGTGTAGCGTAATACAAGCAGATTCCAGTTAGTATGTAAAATAGTAAATATGAAACCGAGTGCGGTAGGCGGAGGCAATAATCGACTTCCGTAAGTTCTGGTCAATGGTATCGGAAACATGCCGCTGATAGCGTCATTTTCCCAAAAATGTTCAACTTGGCTATCATGTGTAAAATGATACAAGTGTTCGGTTAACAGGAAGTTGTTAAGTGACGAATTTTAAAACGCATCACACCGTATAGCTGCCTTATATAAACCCTGAAACTAAATTTTAGAAATACTTGTAATGTAGTCCCTGAGGAAGATGCGACAAAAACATTCATGAGACGGATGGATGGACGTACTGACGGACGGACTGAAGGACAGACAGAGGTAAAACAGTACACCTTGCTTGAGGGAGATCCTAATCTTTTAAAAGACAAAGCAACCTCAAGGTGTATTAAAGGATTTGATCGCATCAGGTGTGGTTTATACTTGTCATATTTAACACAAAAAAATCATTGTTTATTGTTTCGCCCAGGCATTCTTGACCATACAATAAAATTGAACAATGCAAGAATACCACAAGCAATTATTTGCATGAAATCTTTGAATATACCAACCCTAGACATTTGTATCAAAAATTTCAATACAAATGATGGGAATCCAGAAAGATCTTGTAGAACAAGGGGACTACAGAAAGATGATGTTTCAAAGTCCTGTAACTGTCTGTTTAGAAAACTGACAAAATGATACAATTCTGACCATGAGGGATCCTTCACACCACAATGTCTGTAAAATAAGATACATGTATTCAAATAACATTATGTTAATTAATAAATTTAAAAGAACAGAGTTCCAATGTCCCCTCATTGCACATATGTTATCTGTCTACGGATAACATGCATGGATGTTTTTTGTTCTTTAAACTTTTTTTCAGATATCTGAAGAGGAATTAAGGCTTCAGAGCAAATGCAATGCAATTTCCGATAAATATATAACTAATATTTCCACCAAGGGGCATAACTATTTTCAAAATAATTGATTGACATTGATTTTGGAAATTGCAAGACAATGCTGATAATTAAACCAACGATAAAAGTTGTCTATAAATCATTAAAGGACTGTACGCGTAAGAGCCCTAACAAGCCTGGACGGCCAGTTATGATGCAACTAATCATTGACAACACACATTGTTATTTGATGTCAGAGATTGGAAATTATCACATTTATTTAACATTTGAATTTATCGGTTTTTATTACACTGGGAAATAATGGTTTTTCATTTCAACCAATGTAATAATTACAATTGTCTTATCCACATCTAATTAATCTTTTTACAACATTGTGTTAATATTCATCTTTTGAATTCATTCTAGTCCTTTTTACCAGAAAGGATTTTAACCTTAGTAATATCTGTAAGCAGTTTTCTCTGTCTCCCTCTGGTTCTTCAGGATCAATGTTAGTCAGAGCTTCATTTCCATCTAAACGACTGAGATACTGATAGGGTCTCTGGAAGATCTCACTAGAATACTCAGTCTCATCAAAAATCAAATCAGTTTCACTGTATGCTGATGAAAAAGAAAAAAGTTTAATATGGTCTATGGAAGATCTCAGTAGCATTATAACTCCGACTCATTAAACATTAATTCAGTCTAACTGAAATCTGAGGAAGAAGAAGAGTGTTTAATATGCCAATACAGGGACATTTGTTTCATCAGTGTAAACTTAAGGGTGTATAGTTTAATATGACAAACTTGCATAAAACTATGGAGAAGAAAAGAGTTTTACATAAATATTTTTTCCTATCATTTATTTTTCCAATCCTTTTTGTTTATAGAACAATCGCACTGAACACTATTTCATCAAATAGATTCAACAAAAAATATCCAAAAAGCCTGAGGCGCACATGTTATTTAATTTGAAAATTTGCCTCCATCACATTTTTTAGTTTGAACAATGCAGTTGAATTGCAGAATTATCTATCATATGTGTCATGGTCTGCATGAGTTATCTCTTCTCATTGATAAAATTACAGTATACCTAAGTAATCAAATGTACAAAAAGCTCTTAACTTATTAATGTCTTCATTAAATTTAAAATTCATGCAAATAAATTACATGAGAGTGATAAATTTGAATAAAAGAAAATATGGGAGATATGTTGAAGAGACTGCAATCAAGCAATCAACAAGAGGCTGTCAGAGTGACAGCAAACCGGATTTTCCTGCATAAGTCGAACCCTGAACAGTTGAGCAAGTATGGACACTACATTTAAGCTTAAAACAGCTCTGAATTTGGATTGTGATTGAATATTTGACACAGCATAGGTTTGTGACACAAAATGAATGTGGTTTAAGAACTGAAATACTTGAAATTGGACATTTAAATACCTATTATGGTCCAATATCAAAAATCTAAGTACATATTAGAATCAGCATATCAAAGAACCCCAAGAATTCAACTTTTGATGAAATCAGACAAAAGTTTAATTTAAGACCCTTTGGACCTCAATTTGGACCAATTTGATAAAGGAGCCCACAATCCAAAATCTCTCAATACATGGTTAGATTCAGCATTTCAAAGAACCCCATAAATAATTTTTGTTGTTGAATCAAACAAAGTTTAATTTTGGACACTGATTTGGACCAACTTGAAAACTGGGCCCAAAAATCTAATATTTAAATACAGGTTTAGATTCAGCATTTGAAAGAACCCTATATATATTTAATTTATGTTGAAATGAAACACAGGTTAATTTTATCCATAATATTTTCTGTGCAAAGGGAAATAACTCAAACTGGATAAATAGTTCTCTAAAATATATAAGATATGATGCAATTTTTCAAATTATAATCAATAACATAATAACAACAACCAGTGATGACTAAGTTCTCTAAGATTAGATATGATTTAACACTAAAACATTGCTAGAATCAGCATATCAAAGAACCAAAGAATTCAATTTTTGATGAAATTAATCAGTGTAATTTAGGACCCTTTGGACCTCAATGTAGTATTATCTTATTAATAATGAAAAGAAATACAGATTTAGATTAAGCATTTCAAAGAACCCTATATATATTCAATTTATGTTGAAATCAAACACAGTTTAATTTTGGACCCCAATTTGGACCAACTTGAAAACTGGGCCCAAAATCAGAAATCTAAATATATGTTTATTAATAGACAATATAAGCTTAGTTTTAAAAGGAGTTTACTTCATAAAAAAAAATATATACATAGCATTCAGAAAATTAGTTTTTACAGAAAAACAAACAAACTTGCCACAAAATTCTACAAACAATTTACTAAAGAAAAGAAGAAAAAAATCTAAAATTTTATTTATCATTAATACAATGTCATTTCAAAATCTATAAAACTTATCAGTAATAATTGTAACAGAATGCTGTTACGAAGTCTCCCAAACAAAGCTCCAATAATTCGTCATTCCCATTGTTGCTTGACATTGGGCAATGTCCGGTACAAATTGGTTTATGATATGCATTAGTGACGCCTATGGATTGACCCTGTATGTCATTCAAATCTTCTTGAAATTACAAACAGGAATTTATATGGTTTAGGGGTGGAAATCTCGACTGTTTACAAGTTCTCAAAAGGGGGGGGGTGATCCCCAAGGGACTCTCCCTTTATTTCATATGATTTGTTTTTTTTGTCCTGTACAAGAATATATATGGTTTAGGGGTAGGGATCTTGACCGTTTACAAGTTCTTAAACAGGAGGGGGTGGGTGTGACCCCAGAGGACTTGCCTTATATTTCATTTGATTTGTTTTATGGTCCCATACAAGAATATATATGGTTTCCGCATGGGGATCTTGACCGTTTACAAGTTTTCAAAAAGAAGGGGGGTTACCCCAGGGTATTTCCCCTTAATTTCATTTGATTTGTTTTATTGTCCCATTCAAGAATATATATGGTTTAGGGGTGGGGATCTAGACCGTTTACAAGTTATCAAAAAGAAGGGGGTGGGGGTGACCCCCATAGACTTCCCTACTGAAAATGTAAAGTGGGATTTCACTGAAAATACCAGTGGAGTTTCATCAGAGTTCCATTGGAATACCACTGTATTACCACTGGGAAATTTGGTCGGGATTTTCATTGGACATTCATTGTTTTCCATTGGGATATCAGTGGAATATCCAGTGGGATTCCGGTGAATACTCGAGTGGAATACAGTGGAAATTCCATTGGAATACCAGTGAAAACTTCGTTGGAATACCATTGTTTTCCCACTGAACATTTATTGTTTTCTACTGGGATACCAGTGGTAATTCCATTGGAAATTGTAACAATCAACCGAAGAAAACCAGTGATATTTCAATGGAAGTTGACAATTCCACTGAAATGTTAGATATCATTTTGCATGCACTGCTTATTTTTGAATGAATTAATAAGAAAACTTGAAATAAGACAATAACCATTTTAATGCAAGTCAACAATTAAAGAAATTACAACAGTTTATACATCATCCACATTTAAGACCTTTTAAACGAAAAGATCAACCTCTTTAAAATATTAACGTTGATAAATTATCATTTTTTAGTCAAAGATGTATTTACTTAATTGTACATGTAAATCATTTTTCTGGTTAAATCATTCATAAGTCCATGGTAACTTTTGGTCATCTTGAAATCTTTCACAAATGGTTTTAATTTTCAATTTTACAAATTTGTTTATTGTGCATTAACCAAACAAAAATGTCCAGTTTACATGCATACGAAATACTTTGTCAGTTTGGTCAGTTTTCTTCATCATCCATTGATATTATTCATGAATTAAGTCCAAAGTTTCTGCATTCCAATCCTGTTCCATTGTCTTCATTGATTAATCTGAAAGAAAAAAAATCATACATCATAACATGCATAGAATTTTGAATTAAAATAACATTACAATACCATGCTCCAGTCTGCAATTATTCAAAAATATATGTTACTGGCATATTTTATTTGTGTTTGTGTGTAATTTATTCACAACATTTTTACACTAAGAGCAATTTAGACACATGTATGTCTATTGTTGAAGACTATGTGTTCTCTAGATATCTTTGGCTATAGTTGTTGGGTTGCTGTCTCTTAGACTTATAACACACATCTCTTTTTATCAAAATAGACTTTTATTGTTCATGGATCAGGTGTCTCTCAAAGCCAAATAAAATAGTATGTGTGGTTCCAGTTACATCTAAAAAAAAATTAGGGTAGTTAGTTAGAATTTTTTTTATTTTATGGTTTTTTTTTACATTGAGTCTATCATGTCTATGGGAGCAACATTTTGACTTAAACAGTATTACTGAAAAATGACAAAAAAATCTTTAGGGTAGGCTATTGTTAAGACTAAAAAAAAAGGTAGGTAAGGTAATTGGAACCACGCATATATTTTTATTCAGCCTCATATTATCTTTCCCTTTGTGTTGTGTTTGTTGTTGGTTTACTATCTGGTTGAAGCATACCAGACACCTCATTTTGTTCACATAATAGCCATGATTAACCATTGTGCATGATGATCAGATCAATGTTTTTGAGATGTGTTTACAGCTTATAGATGTGAATGATTAACATGATTAATGTATTTTTATTTCAAGTGTGGGAAGGATGAAAAAATAATTCAATAAGTACCTTTCAATAATCTTATACTCAAATTTCTTTTCTGCTGCTGGTTCGTTTGTTTTCATCGTGTTTTCATATTATTGAGTGGATATTGATCGATGCACAGTCATCATTTTTGCAGCTTTGTACCTTCACCATGATCAATCCCTTTTAATATATATGGACAACCTAAAAAAAATGTAAAAACATTTTATTAATCATTTTTAATTCTGGTCATGACCTGTATGCATCATATATTACTGATATTTATCATACAATGTACATATATAATTAAGAAGCTTCTTTCAGTTAAGTATAAAGACTCTAAAACACAATATTAACCTTTAGGGATTTTTTGTGTTGCATGTCCATCCAAATCAGAACATGACAAAATTAAGTTGAATGTGCCTGACATTGTGTAGTAAACTGTAAACATCTTTCCTTGATTGTGAAGGCACACAATGTAATTCAATATTGAATAATAAAATTATTATTACATTCCCACCTCCCCCTTTTCAGAACACCAAATGGTCATCCTCAAAGTGTGAACTAACAGAGCCCATGAATAAAACTAAAGGGGGTGTATATCTTTTTTTTTAAATTTTAATTAAAAATATTCATGATGTAAAAATCAAATGTAAAATCTCTTAAAAATTACCTGTATCTGCTGTACGTCTGCCCTACATCAGCACATCGTCTCATCGTAAATTCTTGGTTCAACAGCTAATGTCATACCTAAATGTTCTGCCTTTAATGTCTATCTCTTTTGTCTATCTCTTTATTTATCGAAGTTTGTTGAGTATTAATTATTATTAACATGATTAATGTAACCACAGCTGGACAATGCTGGACAGGATACATACTCGTACAATATTTTTAGTTTCAAATTTGAACACATTCCGTGTATTAATGATAACGACTATCTGATTGGCCGATCGGAAATCCCGGAAATAGAGTTATCCAATCAAATCAGCGGTTATATATATAGTCTGGTAGAAAAAAATGGCAGCCTCCATGAATGTAAACATGTGTGTTGAAAAACAACATTATAGACTACAGTTTCACGAATTTTCTGCTCAAATTATGCCAAAACACTGACATTTAGCGTACAATTGATTGGAGCGGATTATATGTGAAATGTTTCTATAGATTAACTTATATGACCCGAGTTCCAGTGCCGAGTTCAGGACATGAAAATGATGAAAAATTCATCACACGGACAAAGTTAAGATACCGAAACAGTTTATAGAACAATGTAGAAAATGAAAGCCGTTCACTTTACTTTTCTCAAAAGAACAGTAGACCAGTAACAGTTAATGAACATGATGAAGTCAAAGGAGAAATAATTATATTATTGTATACATGTAGACTGTAGTGCAGGGCAGTTGCCAGTACGGTCACTTGAAGAAAAAAACGGAGTTATCCTAACAATTCGTACAGTCTGAAGATAATTTCTGCAACAGATCTGTTTAAAACGGCCCTTTTAAGAGCCATGCACATTTTTCAAAAAGAATCTTAATTGTTTTTGTTCGTTAAATCAACCAGAATCTTATTCTCAACCCAATTTGATATAAAATATTCATTTCTTTATTTATATTATCTGATTATTGCACATTTAATTTTATTTCTTAATAGTTAAAATGTATCCTTTCAATGTGTCATACTCATAGGCTATATGGTGATGCATTATATTCACCCTACATCTGAGGAGCTACCATTTTACTTATTTTATATGAGGGGGGGGGGGGGGGGGAGGGTCTTTCAGACCAAATGATTATTTTCAATTTGTTACTAGGCAAGTGATTTCATATTACATTTAACCATGTAACATTTTTTGAACAAATGTTTCATATACATGTATATATGTAGGTTTAAGAAATATTCATTACATCCCATATATTATCATGATTATAATATTTAATTTCTTATCAGGCCAGCAAATTATATGCTACAAATTAAATCCTTTATATAATAATCATGCACTTAATTATTTGAAAAATTTAAATTAGAAGTATATATTCCTTTAAATTTCTAAGTCCAAAATTCCACTGGAATATTTGCATTAAATCAAAACTCCACTGAAATATAAACAATAATATTCCACTGGAAATTAATTGGAAAATCTTTGGAAGTTTCATTGGAAATTTCACTGATTTTCCATTGGAATTACAGTGTGAAAAATATTCCAGATGTTTTGGATGAAATTCTAATGGGATTCCATCGGAATATTTTTTTCCACTGAATACCAGTGTAATTTCACTGGAAATCCAGTGGAATCCCGTACTCATTTTCAGTAGGGTTCCCCTATATTTCATTTGATTTGTTTTATTGCATACAAGAATATATATGGTTTAGGGGTGGGGATCTCGACCATTTACAAGTTCTCAAACAGGAGGGGGTGGGGTGACCCCAGGGGACTCACCTTTTATTTTTTATTTGATTTGTTTTATTGTCCCATACAAGAATATATATAGTTTCAGGGTGTGGATCTTGACCGTTTACAAGTTTTCCAAAAAAAAGGGAGGTGGGGGTGACCCCAGGGGACTCCCCCCCTCAATTTCAATTGATTTGTTTTATTGTCCCAAACAAGAATATATATGGTTTAGGGGTGGGGATCTCGACTGTTTACAAGTTATCAAAAAGAAGGGGGGTGGGGGTGACCCCCATGAACTTCCCCTATATATCATTTGATTTGTTTTATTGTCCCATTCAAGAATATATATGGTTTAGGGACGGGGATCTCGACGGTTTACAAGTTCTTAAACAGGATGGGGTTGGGTGACCCCAGGGGACTCGCCTTTTATTTCATTAGAATTTGTTTTATTGTCCCATACAAAAATATATATGGTTTCAGGGTGGGGATCTTGACCGTTTACAAAGTTTTCAAAAAAAAAGGGGGATGGGGGTGACCCCCATGGACTTCCCCTATATTTCATTTGATTTGTGTTATTGTCCCGTACAAGAATATATATGGTTTAGGGGTGGGGATCTCGACCGTTTACAAGTTCTCAAACAGGAGGGGGTGGGGGTGACCCCAGGGGACTCGCCTTTTATTTCATTTGATTTGTTTTGTTGTCACATACAAGAATATATATGGTTTCAGAGTTGGGATCTTGACTGTTTACAAGTTTTCAAAAAGTAGGGGGGTGGGGGTGAACCCGGGGACTCCCCAAATATTTCATTTGATTTGTTTTATTGTCCCATACAATAATATATATGGTTTAGGGGTGGGGATCTCAACCGTTTACAAGATGAAAGCACATTCTCAAATTGAAAGGGGGTGGGGGTAAGAATATATATGGTTTAGGGAGACTTAATTATCTACAAAATGTCTAATAATGAACAGTAAATTTCAAATTTCATTTATACAGTCCTACTAGTAAATTTCAAACTTAATATATACAGTCCTACAGATCTTATCAGGAAACAGAAAATTTTCAAATAAATCTGTCACTCCAATGATATTATATGCTAAGATATAACCCAGATCTAATTAATAATTAATAATGTAATTAACTTCAAAATGTCTAATAATATAGCTTATTATCATTACCACTTAGGAAATAGATAATTTTCAAATAAATCTGTCACTCCAATTTTTATTGTGAGATAAGACATTATGCTTA
Organism: Mytilus californianus; assembly: GCF_021869535.1. Taxonomy (NCBI): domain Eukaryota; kingdom Metazoa; phylum Mollusca; class Bivalvia; order Mytilida; family Mytilidae; genus Mytilus; species Mytilus californianus. The sequence continues at coordinate 20,807,981 of NW_026262626.1, read as the reverse complement.
GTCATAAAAAAGATAACAAGAGTAAAATATTTGAAAATTCAACTTTTGGATATTAAAAATGGCGATAACTCACAAAGGAGATATACTAATATCTAGAAAATTGAACTAGACCTTCATGAAGTCCCAGGAAACAACATATTTGAATTTGAAAAAAATTTGTTAAAGCGTGTTCATGTTATTGTGCTGACACTGTTTGGCAGCCGCCCGTAGATCTGCCCAGCCGCCCGCCGTACATCACCATTTTAATAACCGATATTTCCTTCGAAAATGCGGTTGAAAATAATCATACAGTCTGAAATTTATTCAATTTCAGTGCAAAACAAGACTCTTGGCGCTCTAACAATCCAGTGAGGTGAGGGGGGTAGACACTTGCATATTCATAATCCCTCATCTCACATATTGTGTCATGGTATACAAAATACTTTTGTCTGACAACACTTACCATCAGGAAAATTCTCATAAAAAATATCAAGGCTTTCTTTTGGTGACCTGCATAAAACATCTGGAAAGATGTCTAAACAACGGTGCATACATTTTAACTTTCCAACCTAAAAAAGGCATTAAATAAATAAATATAGCTGTAAAACTAGGAATTTCAAAATATATCAAACTTATCTCGATTATAAACTAGACTAAGTGATGCCCCCGTACTCCACTCCTAAGTAACTGTATTATAACAAAGTCAATGAAGGACTTTCTTTGAGATATTATTGTGCCAGGAAGACACAAATGATGCCCCCGCAGATGCAAAGTGTCATTTTAAAATATACAAAGATGAGCAAAGGAGCACATAGGTCTATGGTTCATTGTAGGAGGAGTTATCCAGAAACGCTATGCACCTCTTATGCAAGTATATACCTGGTACTCCAAAAATGAAAAAGTTCAACTATCTCCCAAAAGAGAAAATATCAATAAAAATCAAAACCCTGACCACATGCACACCCTCAATAAATGTACAAACAGCCAGCAAAGTGAAAACTTCCTAACATTCAAACCGTAGGAGGAGTTGTGTGGAATAGCTATATACCTATAATGGGACGGAAACAGATGGACAATGGTAAAACAATATGCCCCTCAACTTTCAGTTGCAGGGGAATAACTTTCAGTTGCGGGGGCATAAAAAAAGAGAGGCAAAAGATACCAAAGGAACATTTAAACTCCTAAGTCTAAAACAAAAACTGATAAACTAATAAAAAGTGCAAAAAATTAAAATTATGTAATCTGAGAGTATTGCCAAAGTAGGCATAAGTTCTGTGATACACTAGCTAATTACTATATTATGTAACTGTGTATTTAAATGCCTAGCCAGCAGAAGCATGAATGTTATGATACAATAATGTTTGTAGTAAGAAAGCCTAGCCAGTTGAGTCATGGATTTTTATGACATAATGTTTTGTTAATACCTGTGTATCTGAATCCCTTGCTAGAAGAGGCATCGACTCTATAATGTAATAGTCCATATCAGATCTACGCCATACGTTTCCTGAAGTATGACTCAGACATCCCAACACTAACAACTGGAACAGGAAAGCATCTACACCCTCTTGTACCTACAAGCAAATAATTGTTTGATTTGCATGAACCTTCGACCTGTCTACCACCATGTAATAAATAACTATGAGATATATTTTCCACTAAACATAAATCAACCTAAATACAATATTTGTCAGACATTATTCAACATAAAATCAATGAAATTGAAATACATTTTCCTAGATTTTGTTGACCACAGGATACTTCTTTTTGTCTATATTGTGTTCTCTTTTTCTGTGGTCTTTTTCAAATTAACTCATATGTCCTTTGATTCATTAATGTAAGAAGAATTTCCAAAAAAATAACCACAATTTGGTTATAAAAACTTTTAATGAACATTCTCTGACCACCCTCCCCAACAACACCAAACAAAACAACAAAAAAAACAAAAAATAAGTAAATGCACAGTTTAAAGTACTATAAAAATAAAATCTTTTGAGTTTATCTCCCCTAATTTTAAATCTTTTTAAATTTTCAAATAAACCCTAAGTTGTTTTGTTCTTGTATAAAGCATATAAACACATGACTGTTTTCGTAAAGCAAAAATTTTATGAAAATTAATTTTGTTTTACCATAATACAAACTTCAAGATATTTTTTTTTTTAATTCCTGTTTACCTTCTAAGTAAGAATTTCAAACATTTATGTTCAAAACAACAAACCTCATGAGAAATATCAAAATGGAATATCCTAGGTTTTCTGATGTGTGGAGGGTTGGTATGTTCCAGTAAGACCTCCAATACTTCATCAACAACTATAGTTCTGTCATATAGTGGTATGGACACTGCAGCATGTTTATCCTCGTCAGCATTTACATTAAGTTGATTCTCCTTTAAAGCAGTAACCATGTTTCTCTTGAACAAACTTTTACCCACTCCAGCTCTCCATGATTTTACCACACGAACACTTGATCTGAAGAAAAAAAAAATGTGGATTGTGTCCACACGTGGACACATATGATGCCCCCGCTTGCATATTATATAGTCATAAAGGAACATAACTGAAGAACGGTAATAGTGACGCTACCCAAATTATAGCTTGATCTGAGTTTTATGGTAATAAGCATTGTGTGTAAGTCTCATAATATTTGGTTGAGGCAAACTTAAGTTAGAGAACGGAACTAAAAATTTTGCAATTTTTCCATTTATAAAGGGGCATTACTCTAGAACAGTTTGAGTGACACCACCAAAATTCAAACTTGATCTGTATCTTGGGGTAATAAGCATTGTGTATATTAAGTGTCACAACATTTGGTTGAGGCAAACTTAAGTTAGAGAACGGCAACTAAAAATTTAGCAATTTTTCCATTAAAACGGGGCATAACTCTAGAACCATTTAAGTGACACCACCAAAATTCAAACTTGATCTGTGTTTAATGGTAATAAGTATTGTGTATAAGTTTCATAACATTTGGTTGAGGCAAACTTAAGTTAGAGAACGGAAACTAAATATTTTGCAATTTTTCCATTTATAAAGGGGTATAACTCTAGAATTGTTAAAGCGATGCTACCAAAATTCAAACTTGATCTGTATTTAGTGGTAATAAGCATTGTGTATAAGTTTCATAACATTTGGTTGAGGCAAACTCAAGTTAGAGAACGGAAACCAATTTTGGGACGTATGTACGGACGGATGTACGGACGTACATACATACAGACGGACAAGGGTAAAACTTAATGCCCCTTCCGCTACGGCGGGGGCATAAAAATGAAAAAATCTAATCACTGTCAATGATTTTCATCATTGTCGATTTCTGGCCATGGATAGTCTATGCTTGTAATTGGCAACAGGTTATAGTCTCAAGTAAAATTGAAGTATCAACAATGACTTTATGATTTGTATTACAGTATATGGTGGCAAGCATTTGTATTAAGGCTTTATTCTTGTCTGAAATAATAGTGAATCCCTTACGATAGATTGATTGATTGTTGGTTGCTTAACGTCCAGTGGCAAATATTTCATGCATCTTTAGGACAAGAACAAGTTAACAATAAATACAATAGGTAGGTCTAGTAATAATAGAGGCCATCCAGGATGATGGTCAGGGAAATTTGGACTGCCACTGGAAAATGAGGGTATAATGGATAGGGACAGAAATTTTGCCTTGCAACAGGCCACCTACAGACCCCTCAAAGAGTTGTTACAAGGGTTCTTAACGTGCAAAGAGCGTGGCACTTTCTTTACACGAGGCATTGGATTTAACGTCCCCATTCTGACCGGACGTTCCCTTACGATAGAAGAACAGACACACTGACAGAGTTAAATCTATATTCTGCCATACTTATCATTGCATGGGATAAAAAAAGTTTCCTAATAAACTGTTATCACAGAGATATGTCTCGCTTTTTTGTAATTTCGATAATGCAAATGTTGAAATTAAAATAGCAACACTTTAAAATGTAAGTTTTGCAAATTTTCAAAGTCAATGAACCATGACTGAAGGTACATGGCTAAACAATCTCCATGGAAATGAGATGTGCCAATGCTAAAACAACTGCATACCAAATACCATTGACTTATCATAAGTAGTTCCCTTTAAACAAACCTAAACACAAACTAATACATGTAAACTAAGCAAAATTTCAAAGTCAATTAACCATAACTGAGAGGGCGGGTCAAATAATCTCCATGGTAATGAGATGTGCCAATGCTAATACAACTGCATACCAAATATCATTGACCTATAACTAGTGGTTCCCCATAAACCGACCGAATCACAAACTAATACATGAAATTAAGCAAAAGTTTCAAAGTCAATAGAGCATGACTGAGGGGCATAGTTGCCAACTGACATGATATTCGCGTGTAATAAACGCTTTTTCAACGGTTTACACGCGAGGATTTTATCACATGGCGTGTACACGCTTTTCACCACTTTACACGCAATTACACGCTTTTTCGTTGTTTTGATTTTTTGGTTGTAAGTGATATCGCGATTCTCAGGTTTTTTCATTATAACACGATAAATACCGAAATTTCGAAGTAATTGTTTGGTGGCCATTGTTTATTTTTCTATATGGACGAACAGCAAAAGCTCTTAAGGTAAGTAGTTTGTGATTAGTTTTTACGATTTTGGGACTTTCTTTCTTTCAAATTCACTTAGGGGAAATGTCCACAGAAAGAGGTAGCTTTCAGGACCTGTACCGTCGTCTAAAGAGCCGATTTCTAAGCAAAAACGATTTGTACGTACCAAGATTCAAGATTTATAAATTATATTTGGGAGTTCGAGTTTAAATCATAGAGGGATGAGTAACGCATTGTGCACTCTATGTTGCAATCATAACAATACATATGAGAGGAGAGCTAAAATACATAGCTATTTGATTAAGCATTTAACAATTATAAAATATTTTTCTTTTTCAGTTTCAAATGTAGCCAACAGATTTCCACAGGCCATTGGGGATGGAAATATCACGGAACTGTTGGATCAGTTCTCATGTAGTATTAGCTGTCTTCTGATGAACTACCCATTTTTGACAAGGCAATACCAACATATATTGTATAGTTTGTTGGGAGCAATGACAGAGATCATAGATGACATTTTAGATGGCAAAAAAACATTATGACACTCTTTCAAAGCTTCATGAAGCTATTTTAGTTCAGCCAAATATCAATTCTGACTGTGAGAGATCATTTTCAATTATAAAGAAATTTACACTGAATTCTGATCAGAACTCGACAATGATATATTGTGTGCCTTGTTATCAAGTAAATGTAACAAAACCAGCAGGTGTTTTGACTATGTGCCTAGTGGTGTTGCTTTAAAAGCAGCAAAACAGACCACTGTTGAATACAATAAAAGTTTACAGTTGAATATTGTTTTTTATATTAACGAATTTGCATATAATGTGAAATTATGAACATTGTTCATATTAAAAAGTCTGCATCTACGTCATGCCTTTTCACACGCTTTTTGACATGTCATGTCATGTCATGACATGATTTTTCATTGTCAGAGGTTGGCAAGTATGCTGAGGGGGCGGGGCCAAATAATCTCCATGGAAATGAGATATGCCAATGCTTATACAACTGCATACCAATTATCATTAATTCACCACTAGTGGTTGCCCATAAACTGACCTAATCACAAACTAATACATGAAAATTAAGCAAAAATTTCAAAGTCAATAGACCATAACTGAGGGGGCGGGGGCAAATAATCTCCATGGTAATGAGATGTGCCAATACTAATACAACTGCATACCAAATATCTTTGACTTACCACTAGTGGTTCGCCATAAACTAGACCTAATCACAAACTAATACATTGTTGACGCCGCTGCCGCAGCCGCCGGAAACAGCATACCTATGTCTCGTTTTTTAAATTCGTCAAGCAAGACAAAAATACAATTACCTATCAAAATCAACAGATGATGCAGTTTCTATCCCACTGATTGGCTTATCTACCAGAAATCTTTTAGATAGATAAGTCTTTACATGTTTTTCTCCACCAAATGACATTTGTGGTCTACGATATTTGTCTAATGCTGCTACCATTCTGGATTTGTATTCATTCTCTCGACTGCAAACCACCACTAACTTGAACTGTATCGCTGAAAACAAGAAAAACATAATCTCCAGTTTTAAAAATGAATCAGCAGCTAAAATACCAAATATATATACAGCTATATATGTATATGATATGAATTATTAACCCTAAATATGACAATGAATAGATTTTTTAATGGCATGACAATCTTTTTTAATTACCCACATAGGGTGGTCTTAGATTGTGGCTATTTCAATTTAGATTTGGTTTGCAAACGTTTTTGTAGGAATCTTCTTAATCTTTCTCTGCAGTAGATTAAGATTTTATAATGAAAAGTTGAATGCAGAATTATTAATTGCAAACTGAGAATTAATATATATATAGTCTATATAAGATGGGTGGACAAGGGTAAGGGAACATAGGAAGTGGGAAAGAGTAGGACTATAAAACAAGAATGTGTCCATAGTACACAGATGCCCTATCAGCACTATGATCTTCTATGTTCAGTGGACTGTGAAAATGAGGTAAAATCTCTAATTTGGCATTAAAATTAGAAAGATCATACCATAGGGAACCTGTGTACTAAGTTTCAAGTTGATTGTACTTCAACTTCATCAAAAACTTCCTCGACCAAAAACTTTGACCTGAAAACTTTAACCTGAAGCGGGACAGATAGATGGACGAACGAACGAAAGAATGGATGGACCAGAAAACATAATGCCCATAAACGGGGCATAAAAAAGGTTTATTCTTGGAAACATTTTTGGAAAGATTTTTGTCTAGAAGTAAGGGAGGAGGAAATTGGGAGTTTCTGGTAGTCAAGTGGGAATCAGGGACCCCCTGTCCACCCCATCAAATAACGAAAAGACTAATAGCTCGCATAGTTGAGTATTTCTACCTCTACTTGTGTTGTGCAATAGTTAAAATATGTGAAAATCTTTACCTCTATTTTGTGCATTTTTCATGTGCTTCTCAAGTAATTTCTCTCCTTTGTCACTCACTTCATAATCTAGTAGATCTGCATAAACTAAACAATATATTTTACCACTATCTCCAAATAATGATCTTCTCCAGAATATTTCAAGCTAGAAAACATGAAAATCATAAGCAATAACAAACATCCTTTAAAATATGTAGACACAATTACATGTTACCTTAATCTGAGACACTTAAACATGTGTTAAGGGTTTCTTGTGGAACTTGTATTTTGGGTCATAAGGCTTCACAAGCCTTAATTATCATGTATACTGAACCTGGTTCCAGAATCATATACAGACCACTTAAAAGAAATTTAGTTTTTGAAATCTGACAATGAATTGAATGTATCAGTTCAGTAGCAAATATAACATGGATATAAGGAGAGAACATTTTAATGAAATATGAATATGAACCCTGCTTTGTACTAGACCACTACATTAAATCAAATTCTCATGGTGTCACTTCACAAAGAATCAGTTTACACAGGAAGATTTGTCATCTTACCCTGTCACATTATTCTAACTCTTGAAACTATAAATCAGTTTTTGCTCTCATTCCTAAATGTCAGATGCCTATAATGCAGCATGCAGCAAAGACAAATTTTAAGTCTTTGAATTAACCTGGTCAGAGATCGAAATTGTGACCTCTTGTGACCAGCTTTAAAAGTACCAAGACACCAAAAAAGTTCAGTCTTTTTAGAAGATAGTTTTTACAATTTGTTTTCTTTAAGGACTATAGCAATAAATACCATATCAAGACTTGTATTCGGTGTACAGAGTAAGACTTCATCTGACAGTGGTAATGGAGAATCATCTTCTGTACTGTACAGGGTTAATACTGTGTTGTACATCTCACCTGCAAGATATAACAAGATTAAAAAATGACGCCCAGATAACTCCTTAAGAATAAATCTGATTATTTTGTTGAAATAAGCAGGTAGGTAGATTTATCTCTCTATAAAGTTTTCAAGATAGGAGACAATTAATGCCTTTTGTTTGAATTTGAGCCACAAAATTTATACTAAATATCCTAGATAATTCATCCCATTTTCCTTCAAATCGGTTCAATAGTTTCAGAGGAAATGATCTTTGAAAATAAATTATGAGTGACGATGGCCAATACACTAAGGATGACCTCACAGACACCAATTGATGGTATAGGCTCACATCACCTTTTAGGCCATGTGAGTTAATAACCAGTACCAACACTAAATTCACCAAATATTTGTTTGTTTTTATCTGCTTTCATTTTTTTTTTGCAAAGAAAATTTTAACTTCCAATCATAATATTTCAGGATAAATTACTGAGTGCAGGTTTAATTAAAATTCCTGAATTGGACAAAGGGAAGAAAGTCGAGACAATCAAACTCACTCTTATTTACCATCAAATAATGTTTGTAAGGAATATAATAGATATTAAACCTGTTCCATTAGGTTATAACTTATTAACCATTTTCTGAATCCAATCAAATATGTAAAATGACTTATCTTGGTAGCATGTTCAAGGATTTTTTTTCCACACAAAATGTGAGCTAGAATTCACCAATTTTTTGATATTAGGAAAGCTGTTCTATCATGTTTTTGAGGTTGTCATTATAAAATCTATTTTTACAGTTTCATAGCTGCAGTGAAAATAAACAAAACTAGTACAACACATTAATTAAAGCTTGTAATGTTGAACATACTTTGTGAACAGACAATCAAATTAGCAATTCCTTCTTTACAACCACATACTGCGAAGGATCTTTCAACAGACATGGTTTCTGAAAAATAAAATAAAACCATTAGAATCAAAATCATTTCATATTTGTAACTTGTACCCGGTTATACTGTAAACCAACTTATATTCACAGATACTTTATTTCGAGTTAAGTGCGTTCTATCCCTTTTTCGCAGAGATTTAATATCCCGATTTTCAAATTTATTTGAATAAGGAACCATCGAAGTTTCCATATTCTGGACAATTTATTTTCGCATTATTTCTACTAGTGAAAGTTGCAAAAATAAATCACTTGCGAAAATAAGTTGGTTTTCAGTATATCATTTAACACTCTGTAAGAAAATTACTGTAAATGTTTTTTCCATGAACTAGCTCTTAAGCACATCTGCTTATTTTATTTTTTTCATTGTTTGTAAAAATAAAGTGGTGTCTACATAATTTTAATTTACAACAAATTTCCCTCAAGAAGAGAGACAGATATTCTATACTGAGATAGACTGACTTACTGGAGAATAGTCTTATACTGAGGATTTATTATTATTTGTTGGATACCAATTTTCATGGATTTTGTTGGTAAAAGTGAACCACAAATTTAGGTATTCACCAAATGACAAATTTTCTATATTTTTATTTGCAGATTTTGGCAAAACCATGAATTCAAGTATCCACACAAATGCAAATTTTACACAATCAACGAAATTTGGTACCCCTACAGAAAAAAAAGTTGAGGGCCAGTTGAGGGCCATGTGGCGGACAGTTGAGGGCTAGCTGTTTTAAGCAAAATAGTTGAGCATCTTAGCTCAACTCAAACCTGGCCAAGCACTGTATGTTTGATAGATGTCACTCAACTGGCCCTCAACTGAAGCTGGTCATTAAGTTGAGGAAAAGTTGAGCAATTGATCTTTGGTTTAACTTTTCATATAGTTGAGCAAAAGTTGAGCAATTAGAAATATGAGCTGGTGATATAAATGTTATGTGCCATCTGGTTTCCATTTATCTCTGTGTATAATGCAAGTAGACAGGAAGTACTATTATAAATGTACACAGAGTTTGAGGCCAAATCAAGGGAAGCACATCTTTTTATACATTTTTCTGTATTTTAACTTAGGGATCATAGATTTATTCTTACGAGCAAGCTCCGAGCATGCTCTGAGGTTGCTCGGAGCTTTTTAAGTAGGCTCTTCTCAGCAGTTAATGTGACAATAATTATCATGATCCATTAAGATGTTAATCAAATCTACACCACTTCTATGATAAGGAAAGTAGAGCATTATAGAGGAAGCTCCATAAACACCTGTGTAAACATCTGGTCTATTCAAATACATTTTGCATGAAATTTTACAAAACTATAAAATAGATTAGAAATTCTTCAACAGTGCTGTGTAATGCTTGGAAAGAAATCTCAAGTCTCCACAAAAAGTAAAAGTCATTTAAATGTTTTCTTATTATATTTAATAATCATTCCTTTTTTTATAATAAAAAAATTCTCAAATTTTATAATTAGATATGATTTAAAAATAGTTTATATTATATAATATGCTACATGAAAGTTATCAAGACACAAACAACAGTCAGGTGGCGATACTAAACAAGTAATTTTTTTTAGTCACTTTTATAAGTATTTTTTGTTTTTAAAAATTATTTAATAACTCAATAGTTATTTTAAATGTCAAATAAAGCATGGACTAAATGTAGTTTTTAAGAATTTTATATCATTTCATTAAATAAAATTAAGTATTTATCCAATTTTAAATGAGTATAGAGAAGTTACTTTAAAAAATAATGACAAAAATATTACTTTAATAAATTATTTTATACAACTTCAAAAAACTTAGTACTTACAATTATTTAAGGAATATATGTAATTGCTTTTGATTAAGATTCAAATTATAAATAACTTCAAGTCTTAATTAAAGGTTCCATATCTAGTTATAACTGTCTATCTCTAAGATTTTAAGGGGAAATGATATTTTAATAGCCCCAAGAGGCCAATCTTTGACCAAGAAGTGTGGCATCAGAAAAGCAATTAGTGCTTGTTGAGGATTTAAATAGTTTTACCAGTATATTTCATGGGGAAAATAACCAGATGTCTGTGAAAATTTGTTTAAGCTAGTAAAACCTGTATGAATGGACACCTATAAAAATAATATTAACAGAAGTTACTTATTCATGATATAGAAGTAATATTTGAAACAGCCTCGTTTTCAACATAACTTGTATAGGTAATTTTGAAAATTACTTGTTTAAGTAATGCCCCTAACTAAACAATGGTAATATGTTTTTTTTAAATAGCAAACTAAGTTCTTTTATAGAAAATTATTGCTACTTTAAGAAAAGTTGTAATTCATTAGTGGAAGCCTGGTTTGAGGGGGAAATACCACCATTGTTTTCCCTCTAGTATGTCTCTCTTTACTTGGCTTTTTTTTTAATTGTGCAGATTTAGCTTTGTTTTAAATAAAGAAATACTTGGCATGAGTAAAATTATTTTCCCTCTATAAGTCTTTGTTTAATTGTCATGATTATTATATTTCAAAAAAAATGTGCAGAATTTATTTATGTTTTAAATAAAGAAATACTTGACATAAAAAAATGTCCTGTACTACAGTGAAAATATAGCATAACTTTTCAGTGCATATAAGAAAGTAAACATCACCAGAAGTTAACCAAATTCTCTCCCCCTTTTTTCCCTGTAGAATATAGTATATTTTTATTGCTTTGAAACACCCAAGAAACATATTTACGACTCAAAAAAACTTTTCTGCAATGAAGTGGAGGGTTAATTTCAAACAACTGTCAAATTAAATGGAATATAAAAAAAGATCAACCCTTTTTCGCATGAAACTGAATGTACTATGTTTTGGTAGTATGGTTATAAATCAATAACCATAGTTTGTGTCTTTGATGACTTATATATTTCATTTCATATAGTATAAATTTAAAATATATTTATGTTTCAAATATAAAATTTGAGTGTTTTTTTGTATCATGTGTATTGAAAAAGAATGATAATTATTAAGAAAATGTTTTAAAATCATTTTCTTTCTGTGAAGACTCGATACCAAGCATTGTACAGTAATATTGAAGAATTTCTCATCTATTTTATAGTTTTGTAAAATTAATGCAAGATTTGTTTGAATAGACCAGATGTTTACACAGATGTTAATGGAGCTTCCTCTATAATGCTCTACTTTCCTTATTATAAAAGTGCTATAGATTTGATTGACATCTTGATGGATCATGATAATTATTGTCACATAAACTTCTGAGAAGAGCCTACTTAAAAAGCTCCGAGCATCCTCCGAGCATGCTCAGAGCTTGCTCGTAAGAATAAATCTATGATCCCTTAACTATAACTTATAACATAAAGATAAATTAAAAAAAACAAACAGTATTTTTTTTATTATAAGATATATCAAATATTCATGATTTAGGTAATTAACAGTTATTATTAGGGGCAAATTTCAAAGGGATCACACTGTCAAAATACCCTAAACAACCTCAAACATTTAAAATTTTAACTGGGCTTGAGCATGCACATGGCAAGCAAAGATGTCTTCTAGCTGGGAACAGTATATCTAACGGGAAATGAATCTGATACGCTTTTCAGTATAAAATTGATAAAATCTCAGACTCCGCGAGACTTCCCGAGATTTACGGATTTTGGTAGCGTCTGACTGAAAAACTATCAGAACTGCTCAACAAATAAACCACTTAACTCTAATTGTAAATAAATACAAGTTTTATCATTTAGTAGATATATTTTGTCATATAAAATTACCAAAATAAGTTTGATTTATTTGATGTGAAGTGTTTTATAATAGTTTGGGAATTTGTAAAATCATGGCCGCCATTTTTTTATTACCTGGTTTGCATTCTGCACAATTCTGCGATAATACTTTCGATTTTAACAAATTTGAAGTGACAGAATACAAGTTTGATACACTAGCGTCACTGTAAAACTAGTTTGAATGACATTTTATTTATAATATCAGAAATTATTAAAAAGGGCTACCTAATTTGCATGGCAAAAATCCAGGTAGCCCTCAACTGGCCCTCAACTATTTGCTCAACTGATGGCCAGCTAGCCCTCAACTGTTTGTTCAACTGGCGGCCAGTTGAGTAATGCAGTTGGCCATCCTATCATTTTTTCTGTATGGGTACCCACAAGATAAATGAATCTGCAGTAATTGCTAACATCCAAAACATTTGGTTTCTGTTGGATAGTTGACTCAACGGCAACCATATCACATCTTTTTACTTTAAAATTTATGACACTGGAGGATAGTCTTAGCATACTGAGGGATACTCTGAACAATTTTGGGATCTATTAATCTTTATCAACAATCTTTCTTATTAAATATCCCTACTGTAATGGCTAGATGTTCTCCACTGGAAGATAGTCTGACACACATTACTGAAGACTGACACAATCGAAGATATATATTACCTTTATCTGCAACTTTTCTCAAAATAAGAGCTAGATGTTCTACACTGAGATAGTCTGACACACTAGAGGATATTGATCCAACAAAATTTTCCCATAATTTCTCTAGGTTTTCTATCAATACATCTACTGAACTATCTAGTCTGAAATGAAAATACTTATGGTCAAATATCCTTCCTAAAAATCTCTAGCCACTTTTTGTTGTTGTTGTGGATTTATACATGAACACCTGACAAAGAAAAAAATAAATGGATAATGTGGCTATGGCCCACATATGCTCCTGCTTGTAAATATATATGAGTCAATCTCCATAAACAGATGCAGGATTCACATTGATTACCACATTTTGTAATTGGTAGCATTGTGTATAAGTTTTAATATTTAGTTGAGGGAAATTAAAGTTAAAGATGGAGACGACAGATATAGCAATTTTTTCCATTGATAAAGGGGCATTACTCAAAAAACAGTCAAAGTGACGCCACCAGATTACAAACTTGATCAGTATTTTGTGGTTATAAGCATTGTGTATAAGTTTCATAACATTTGGTTGAGGCAAACTAAAGTTAAAGAATGGAAACCAATTTTGGGGGGGTAAGGACTGGAAGGACGAGACAAGGGTAAAACTTATTATCCCTGGCTTAGTATATTTCTAGGATTTTTATTGGTTAACGCATGTCGTTACAATACCCATAGCCCCATGGTGTTGCTAACCAATATCCGCGATTGTTGCTACCCCTTACATCGGGGGAACTTCACACACGTTTTCCTTAGTTCCATGGTTGTTCCTTATGAAATATTGAATTCTGTAGATTATCCATGATGTCTGTATAATTAGATAATTAATCCACTAACGATTTTATCTTAGAATGTTGATTATTTGTACTCATTTTAGTAAATACATCACTATGCTGCCACATTGTTAATGAATTGGACTGCTGACCTAGCTATGCAAATGACCCACATTGACGTCACACAGTCTATGATGTAACTCTCACAACATTGAGCACCAATTTCGACCCATTTCAGTTTCTCTGACTCTAGATTAAAACGTCTTTTATTTGTCTACCTGTAGGGTTCTACCAAAGGTAGTAGTACCCTACACCACGTTAAAAATATGTCAAATTCCCAAATTTCAATAAAAGATATTTAAAAAATGAAAAAACAGTGCTTTCACGTTAAACTTCATGGTCTAATTTCTCTAAAAATCGCAAGATTTAGACTAAGACCTACCTTTATATCCATAGATATGGATATATTAACACCATTTAGTATCCTGTACACCCTCCGGCGTGTGCCTCAGGGTGTACTTGGATACTTTAGGGTGTTAAAATATCCATATCTACGGATATGAACGTTGATAACTTATAATGTCACCTCCGCTACGGCAGGGGCATTAAAAATGTATCATGAGCTCTTACTTACTAATTATACCCCTGCACAATAGAAATGTGACAAAAAATTCAAATAGTTGTACATGACTTGAAAGATATGTCTTATGTAAATGGTTAAAAGAACTATCAAATATCTGAAAACATGCCACACTGTTTCTTCGCTGAGAAATATACGACTAAAACATGCAGTAAAAGTTTCTTAAAAAACCTATGAAAACTAACAGTAGTTTCATGTTTTTCCCAGCTGAACAATTTATAAATGTCCGGAATATATGACTGTTTTGGAAGCCATGCATATCAAAGACAAAAAACACTAAGGCCAATTTAAGGAGCATGCATGACAAAATAAAGAGCTGGGCAGTAATGGCATGATATACCCATCATTCTTTTATTCCACAATTTTGAAAGAATAAAAGTTCCATAACTCAGCAATGTCATCACATGGTCATATCAGAAATTTATATTAAAAAGAAAAGAAAGCTTATTTCAATAGATGTACACATCTCCAAAGTTTCATAAAGACTGCTCAAAGCGTGTATTGTCAGAAAACTGGAAAATTCACCTTTTTTATGTACATGTATAAAGTCAATTAAAATACTCAAAAACACAAAATAAAAAATTTAAAAATATCAAAAGACAACTTATGTCAACAATTTACCAAAATTTCATGAAAATTGCTTTAAGCATTTTTGAATTATAGTCAGAAACAGGAAAATTCCCCCTTTTTATGAATAAAATCCCACAACTCTAAAATGTAAAATCCAAAATTTATAAAAATCGAGACTAAGCTCAAATCAATAGAAATAAGCATTTCACCAAAGTTTCATGAAAAGTGTTAAAAGCATTATTGTCTGAAGTGTTGACAATGTACAAACAGATGGACATCTGTATACCATGATATGTCCTTTCTTTAAGGGCATACGATACAGTTACAGGGAAGGTAATGACGTTGCTAACGTAAAATGTTGTTTTCAAGACGTCAAACTGTGATATATCGTAAAAGATGCATTTTTCGACTGATTTTTATCATTCAAACTGGTTTAACTTGAAAACAAGTTCACGGACCCCTCTTTTTTAAAATAACATTCAGTTTGATCACATATGAAGATTATTTGTACCAATTTTCATGAAAAAGTCAATAATGCATTTTTTTTTAAATTTGATAAATATACAGCAAAAAATGACGTTTTTTCTCTACATTCATGAACATTTGATAAATTCTAGTAATTTCTGGGAAAAAATTCATAAATTTATTGGATATATACAGAAATTACAAATAATATAACAAAAAACAGCTTGTGTTTATATTTTAAAACAAAAACGCTATGCATTTCTGTCGGAAGAAAAAATATGTCCACAAATCATGCAAATCTGAATTTTGAGCAAATATCTGAAATTTAGACCTCATGTTACTCAACAAGTAGCAAATGAAGGTAAATTTTTTATTACACATTTGATTTAATCAGGTGAAAAATACCCTATTTGCAAATTTTCATCAAAATTTCATCATGGGATCAAAACTGTATCGTATGCCCTTAAATAAAACAGGTGTATAAAAGAAAAAAAATATTTAAAAAATATCTTTTGAGCTAGAAATATTGAAAGAGAGATAAAATACATATCAAACTTAAATTGCTTAATTCTAAAACTATTACCCTTGAGTAGCACCAACACCAATAGTTTCCAATAGCCTTGTTCTAACTGTAGCCAATGAATCATTTCCAGTGCTCCAGCCACTGAATGTTTTATCCTCGTTTTGTTCTGATTTTCCATCTGTTGCTGATGTCTCAAATTCAATGGCTTCTTCATCATGCTCTATACACCATGCTATACCTATAATTAAGTACATAACAAAAGGTTGTCAAAATGTCAGCAAACTTATTTATAAGTGTTTTTTTTTACCACAACAAGTATTCTGAGAGTATTGATAGCAACACATAATCCCCTACTGGTTAAAGATGCATTGTGCTGGAACAAAAGGCTAACTTGATCTATAACTTTTCATGGTAAAAGTATAAACCAAATATCTAATCAATATCTTCAAGTATAAAAACAACAAAAAGTGCAGAAAACTGATTATTTGACTGAATTTTATATTTCCAAGAACCATAACTCTGGAAAAAAAAATCCTCCATACTGAACAAAATTTCTAACTTGATCTATAATTTGTCATATAAAACTATATAAAATTTTTTAATCAATATCTTCAAGCATGACAAAAATAGTGCAGAAAACTGATTACTTGCCTGAACATGGTGAAGTCCGCAAACCATTACTCGGCACAAAATCATCAGACCAGAACAAACTTCAAACTTGATATGATAAAACTATATACCAAATAGCAAATCAATATCTTCAAGAATGAAGGAAAAAACTGAAAAACTGATTTGTCAGACTGACTGATGGACAGAAGGAAAGACAGACAGACAGATGGACAAAGGGTGATTTGTTCATTTACATACCTTCATCAATCTGATCTGGAGCAACAGTTTTCAGTGCCTCCCTTGCAAGACCTTCAGAATATCCAGCTTCCATCAGCTGTAGTATAAACCTCCCTGTAACTGCCTCATTGTCCTCCTCCTCCATAGAAACCTCTTCCTCAAACTCCTCAGCTTCATCTATATCCATGTCTTCCAATTCATCTTGTGCCTCCTTCATTGCCTCAATAAGGTCATCTCTTGTACATTCATGTTTTATATTAGACAGCAAAGGATAAATCAGATTTGATGGTTCACCTTCAAAGCCTATTTTCACAAGTTCCTGTTGAAGAATCACCATTTGTTCTATACTAAAGTAATTTAAAATATAATAGTCTTCCCTTTTCAGGTCAATAAATTCCAACCATCTTTCATGGCACTGCTCTAAAAACTTAGCAATTTTTGGTATGAAAAAGCTGACATCTTTGTTCACTGCATCTGTTTTTCCTCTAATGGTGCGTTTGACATCCCCTTCACCAAAACTGACAAAAGCACATGCAACACTTCCTGGGTCACATCTAAATTTGACTTTGAACTTTGAAAACAGTACACAGCCTGAGGACAACAGCTTGATGTATACATTACATAATCTGACCACTGAATCCAAAATCTGGAGAATTAAAAAAAAATATGTTAAACTCCAGTAAAGAGGGAAAACATCATTATATTAGTATAGTGGCAGACATTTTTTTTTTAACTTTTGGAGGTATCATCGTGTCATATGTTTTCGTATCAACCACATTTTGTCGGTTTCGACTCCGCATGCATACATTGTGGCGTGTTTTTTGGTCTCTTTATTTGGAACAACAACAACACTACAACGTGACAAATGTATGACATATTCAAAGTCGCTTTTAAAGACGTAAGGACTTATTAAATTAAACTTATCTGTTCAGCCATTTTTATTTAATGTAAAAAATATGCTTCACTAGAATAGTTGTTGAGAAAAATTCTGAGGGGTTACATGAGTATAGCTATATTTTCTGCCTGTCAGACACAAGATCTTCAAGACATGTGACTGTCATGTGTTTTTATTGTCATTTTTATTACAAACCAGCGAGTTAGAATTATCATAGTTCTTAAATAAAATGGTTGTTCAAAATCCATTTATTCAATATTCTATTGACAATTCTTTTTATAAATCCTTGATACACAAAGATGAAAACAGTCTTAACTTTTTACATTTAATCCCATATTTTGAAAACGTGCATTTCATTTTCAAATAAATGGAGAATGTGTCCCCATGGACACAGATGATGCCCCGGCTTGCATACAACATTATAAAGGGACATAACTCAAAAACAATAAAAGTGACGGTACCCAAATTTGTACTTGATCTCAGTTTTGTGGTAATAAGTATTGTGTCAAGGTTTCATAATGTTTGGTTCGGGCAAACTGAAGTTACAGAACGGAAACTAAAAATTCTGCAATTTTTCGATTTATAAAGGGGCATAACTCGATAATGATTAATGTGACGCCACCAAAATTCAACTTGATATGTGTTTTGTGGTAAAAAGCATTGTGTATAAGTTTCATAACATTTGGTTGAGGCAACTTAAGTAAGAGAACGGAAACTAAAAATTTTGCATTTTTTTCCATTTATAAAGGGGCATAACTCCAGAATGGTTAAATAGACCCCACCAAAATTCAAACTTGATCTGTATTTGTGGTAATAAACATTGTGTATAAGTTTCATAACATTTTGTTGAGGCAAACTGAAGTTAGAGAACCGGAAACCTATGTACGTACGTATGTACAGACGGACAAGGGTAAAACTTAATGCCCCCTCCTCTACGGCGGGGGCATAAAAAATAATGTCCTTTGTAGAAACCCAGTGCCAATCTGAAATAAATCACAATGTTTCAATTTCAGCATATGAAATACCAACCTAAAACTATTTACTAGTTTTTTTTAGAACTGAAAAGTATTAAATAACTTTTTTTATGATTCAAGCGATCACCAGAACCAAGACTTCAGAAAATACTCATTTCTGGAAATTATAGTAATTTCCTGTTCGTGTACTGATCCAATTTTTAATTCATACGAAAACATATGACATATGAAAAATCACAAAGTAATCGGAAACAGTAACAAATCGTAGTAAGCCTTGACAAAAAATCTAGATATCTAAAAACATTCGACAGAACATGCTTTTAAAATTTGAGTAAACACCTGAATAAAAACTCAACAGTCAAAACCGTCAGCAGTGAAAATTGTTATTAGTACGAAAACACATCACACGAGGATAACTATTTTCTAGTTGGATACACAATAAAACCTTGTTCTTAACTAGGGTAATTTACCACAAAGTTTTATTTTAACATGATTAACTTTATAATGAAGACTTTAAATAAGTCATGTGAACCAACATCTTCTACTGGTACAGGCTAGTAGAGTAGTCTGGTGGATACTAACGTATGCTGCGGCTGACTTAAAACCTCATGAATCTAAACTATAAAAAGACAACCTCCTGGTCATTTCAAAATGAAAATCTAAAACAATATTTTCATCATTTAAGAAAATTTATATTTAAATTCATGTCAATGATATTTTTGGTTGACTCTCATTTAAAACAATGGTCAGGGCAGGCATATATGACCATTTAATAAAACTGCATGTCTTGCAATATTGATTTTCACCATTACCAGATTACAGTAAATTCCTTCTCATCAATGATCATCAAACCATTACCAAAATAAATCTGTCCACATCATCTTTTCCCATCTCAGCTTTACCAGCTACTAACATCAGTCTTGACTGTAGATCATGTAACTTTTCATAGTTGTACTCTCGTTTAAGTGTCTTTCCTTCCTTTTTCTCTGTCACTCTTAATTCTAGTACATCAGATAATTGCTATAATGTAAAATGGTCAATAAAATTATTGTTTTCCCCTTCTAACTTTCGATTTAGCTGAGGGAAATCATGATAATTCAGAACAGAAAAAACAGTGCATGCTGTACTAAAAAAGAAACACTAAAATGCCACACCATCACAATTTCTATTCTAACAGCTTGTAAAGAATTGTCTTTGGAACAAAATAAAAAGTTTATAGACCCAGCTAAATTAGTGAAACATCTTGTTTCATTATGAAGACTTCCTTGTATGGACCCCATTAGAGGAACAGCTATGCGGAAATCCAGATGATTTAGTTACGACAAGTGAACTTGAAAATCAGCTAAAAGATTACGATGTGGACATTGTCGATAACAATCTAGCAACATTATCTTGAAGCTGAAGGCAACTGTATCAATGAAATAAACCAAATTTCCAGGATTGGAAATTGGACTTGAATAAGGAGAGCTTTCTTCAAGTGCTATTGAACGTCAGGAAATATACCCTTGTTGTCAATAAATACAATTTTTGTTCTCTAAACATTTTTATTGAACTATTCATATCTTTTTATTTACAATGTAGCAATGCAGGGCATACCCAGTCAGGGGACTTATTGAAATAAGTGATTTTTAAATCACTTATCGAAGTAGCAAATTCGAAGTTTTGTCACGAATTGTGATTTTGTAGTTTTACCAAAATTTTAAACACATAGGTTTAGATAATATCTTTTCATTAGTAAAATTGAAAAAAATGATCTTTTTGCTTCTTTTAAGCAGCAAGGTTTATGCCTTTGATGCAATCATTTATCTGCAAATTCTATTTTAGTTGAAAAAATGCTATAAAAATGGCTTTACATAATGAACTGATACTTTCTTAACAGATTTTTCCCACCAGTGGGAGTATTTTTCCTGTAAAATTCAAGGTTTCATCTTATAGATTATGTAATAAAATTCTACTGTTCGCGATCAAATTTCACTGTTCGGGGGTGTTGAAATTAGTGGGGGTTATTAAAATAATGATACTTAAAGAAGTGATTTTTTGAAGGAAATTGAGATATATATGATACTTAAACAAGTGATTTTTATGTCATTATCCTAGATTTAGTACAAGGTCATCACCTGACAACACCCGGTCATCCTATCAACACAGATGTTGGTTCTGATAATTTTAGCAACATAATTAGTCCCTGGATCATTAGTATTCTATATTTAAAGCTACAATAAAATTAAATCACTTAGTCTAGTGATTAATTTGTACTACTTAAATAGGTGAATATTAAAGAAAGACAACTCTTACTTCCAACCTTTATGGACATAATGTTACTTGAATCAGTGATTTAGAAAATCACTCATTTAAGTAAGTCCCCTGACTGATACCCATTTCTACATATCAAAATATGATTCTTTGGTTTCAGGTCAAATATCAAACCTGACATAACCAAACAAATTTGACAGTCCAGGCAGAGTTTGATTTAGACAGGTTTCACTGTAGTGGCTATAGGAATTATGTATCTGACAGATCCTTAAAATACTCATACTCTTCACTTTCAAACTGCTGACCAAATGTGAAGTCATTCTGTTTCATAATTTCTGAGAAAATAGGTGATGATAGTATTAGTTTGACAAAGGGACTGACTATAAGATGGACAAGGTGATTGCAATATAGCCACACTTCAAGAGTTGTTGTATCATAATACCATTCATTTATATAAAATTATTGGAAGTTGTGTATTAAAAAAAGACATCAACATATTGTTGATTGACCTAAGAAAATAATGATGCACCAGCTGATTCTGTCCTTTTCTTTGAATTGCATCTCCTGTCTTGTCAAATCCAATATGATATGTGCCATTTAAGTTGATAGATTCAGCTTGCACAAGGGAGGTAACTTCCACAGATCCTTGGGATTCGTCCACAATTTTCAACCATTCTAATTCATGACATGTATCAAGCTATAAGAAAATGAATAAATATGATAACTACATTATCAAATACAGGCAGTAGGTGTCTGATCAGAAAATTCTGACTCATTAGAACTCAGCACTGTCAAAATGCTGACAAAATATGAAGTGTGCCTGAAAAAAGTGTGAACGTCATATTTGCTGAATGCATATATTACTGGCAAGCTAGCTATAGGGGAATATAATATAGTCTCTCAGGCTAGTTGGGGTTTAAGGTAACACAATACCGAATGACGTTACGCCACGAGTTATCGTTCCTGACGTTATCGAATAACGTTCACACATACAAGCCAATGCAGCAGGTTCTGCAATCACAAAGTGATTAAATAATAAAAAAAATATTTTTGGTAATTCATTATGTGACATTTTTAACGGTAACTTTCCCTAGATGTAGAGTGCTGAGAGTTTTGATGCAATACGTAACGGTTAACTTATTTGACATAGATTGCTTTATCGTTTTCCGGCAATTCTTCTGCTCATTGTTAACCTTTAAAAATGTATTACTTTACTTTTAAATATTGTGTTTCTTTAATATTTAAGCATCTGCACGATTTATCTTATATATGTTTTTATGCATAACAGACTGAGTTTTAACACTTTATTTTATTCTTGGTTTATTTTTGCAATAAATACTTATTCATGATGCGCGCCGTATCAGCATGAAATTTTGTTTTGAAAGTCGAAATCTAATCTATAGACACTTGGGATGATGTGTGAAAAAACAACTATTAATTCATGTTAAAATGGTCGTCAAAAACACCGCTCGGGCAAAATGGAACAAGGAAATTTATCGGAATGAGAATACGGATAGAATTAGGCAAAAAAGCACAATATAAGCAGACTTTGATACTCATACAGAAAATAGTTTGTTAGTATGGAATGTAAAAAACGTGGTTTAACTTGGTTATTTTTGCCGAATAACTTTCCCTATGTTCCAAGTGTAAACAGTCTCTGAAAATCATTGGTTTGTACAGAGTAAATCCGATATAGTTTCGGAAACATTTTAAAAATAAAGATCTAGCTTTGTAACCCTATAGACCAAGTCAACACAGGGCAGACAGCAACATCGGAATGAGGCCTGAGAAAGTTAACGTAGGCTGAGAAATACATGGGAACTTGATTCGGCAAAAATAAAATTAAAAAAAATCAGGTCCCGTTACAGTCTGATTAAAGCCAGCTCCAAGTATCCACTTGCGTCTATAAACGCAAGTTGATAGTTCGGGCTGGCTCTAGTCAGACTGGTTCAGTTACAATTTTTTTCTCTCGAAATTTACAAGCAAACGACTGACTAATTATTTTTCAAACGACAGAAAGAGACTGAAATAGCTTGATCTTGAAATCATTTAGATTTTATATTTGTAGTAATTTACGCTTGCATGGGTATTCGGTGGTAGTGTGGTTTTTTTGGTGTGATTTGAGTTGGAAATAATTTACATTTACAAGTTCGAGTCAGGAAAAGCCCGAGGAGTTTCAGTCTTAAAAGGAGTTTTTAGAACAAGTATAAAAGTATATCTATATACATGTAAAAAAGAAGTGTTTTTATTTCTTTGTGTGGATAAATATATGTACATTGTTATATAAAATGTATGTGTACGAGCTTTAGAAACACGATGAAAAGCGAGACTCGCCGACCTTTCCACTTGTTTCGTAGTGAGTACAAATACATTGAATTTTATATTTCTGACAATGTACATAATTTTTATATTTTGTTTTTATTCTACAATTTACACCCCAAGGATGACTAGGAAATAGAAATATGGTCACTTGGTCTTCTTCCGACCTGCAGTCAGAAAATGCTTCCAAAGTGGGGCGTCCATTTGGCTGTGCGGGATGTATCAAGTTTGCAGCCACGTCCGGTCAGAATGGGGACGTTAAATCCGATGCCTCGTGTAAAGAGAGTTCTACGCTCTTTGAACATTAAGAACCCTTGAAACAACTCTTTGAGAGGTCCGTAGGTGGCCTGTTGCGAAACAAAATGTCTGTCCCTATCCAATATACCCTCATTTTCCAGTGTCAGTCCAAATTTTCTCGACCATCATCCCAGATGGCCTCTATTACAAAACCTAGCTATTGTATTTATTGTTAACTTGTTCTCGTCCTGAACATGCATGAACTATTTGCCACTGGACGTTAAGCAACCAACAATCAATCCTACAATTTACACCCGTCACTTATAACTTTAATTGTTAAAATTTAAATCATTGCCTCTAATTTTTTCAAAGCAATCGACCGCTTGCTCATTATGGAAGTGGGGTAACATGAGACTTTATTTGTAAAAGGACAAGTACAAATAAAACAAAAAAATACATGGTACATGTTTTTTGTACAAAAGTTGGCTGTTATAATGATAAATGGAGATATGGGATATGCAATTTATAAGATAGCAACATCTGGACATTTAACGACATCAAAACCAAAGACCTCAAGAAAATTGTGACTAATGCTAATTGGACGAGTATCTTTTTATTTCTAATTTGTAGTTTTAGTAAACGTTGGTCCCCTAAATTGGAAAGTATGTGTAGTATAATTATCACAGTAACATTTCAGTCTCTTAGTACATATTTGTTAAGTCTTAAAACTTTTGTTCTTCTTGAGAAAATTCAAACCATAATGAAATAAGGAGATGCGGTAAGATTGCCAATTAATCAACTTTCCACCAAAGACAAAATGACGGAAATGGTAGCTTGCTTACATTGCTACTTCATTTTAGATCTCCAAATTACCATTCCATTATATGAACTGCATATTCAAAAATATGTTTTGTCACCAAAATTCCAATAGAGAACATATCATCATATTGTTTCACCCGTGTCCGTTCTACCGTCAATCCCGCACTTGACATATATACATAGGGTTTATACATACGGCTAATTATTTAGGACTACAGTCTTTTTGCTTCAGGTTTAAATTATTTACCTGGTGTTACTACTCATATTAAAGGTACGCATGTCGTCTGGATTTTCTTTATTTTTTGTTCATGACAGGTTGCTGGATTAGGCATTTTAATAACATATAAAAGGAACGCAGTGTACAGACTCCGGCTTACATCTCCTACATGTGGAATTTCAAGCTGGAACTTTTATATTTCGCGGTTTGCTTTACTTATAAAGAATGAATATATGATCTCAAGATTTGTTTTGTAAATAATTTTCCACAAATGACAGACTGTTGAACTTTGTGAAATTTTGCATACAGTTTGCAAGGTTTGTCCGACTTGCTCAACCAACCAACTCACACATTTACACCACGTAGAGTACACTATACTAATGTATGTACCAAGTCAAGAATATGACGGCTGTTTATCATTCTTTCGATGTATTTGAGCTTATGATTTCGTCATTTGATAAGGGACTTTTAAGTTTTGAATTTTTCTTTGAGTTTTGTTATTTTATTTTTTAGAATGTGTATTTTATCAGGATCATTATTTTCCCTCATAATTTTCACAACTAACAGAATGTTTAACCTTTTTTGACTGGTGCATCAAATTTGTCTTTTATAAACAACTGTTTTCCAAATTGTATTGTATCGTCCCGAACATGCATGAACTATTTGCCACTGAACGTTAAACAACCATCAAAAACCAAGCAATTATAAAACTGTTAACTGAATCAAATTTTTAAAGTACTCTATTTCTGCATGGATGCAGCGATGACACCACCATTGTCTTAAATGATGGAGTTAAAAACTCAGTAATTCAAATGAACCACACGTGAAATTTTTCATGTTAGTTTCACGTGAACTTTACAAAAATTTGGAGGTATTTTTCATGATTTTAATTAAATTTAGAATAAAGATATTATTTGAATAATCTTATTATAAAAATTTATATAAATTCAACGTTTACCAAATTCCGTTGATTTATGCATGAACTATTATCATAAGATTCACGTGGAACCAACCAGTTCAAGCAAGTTTCAAGTATATGCTCGTTTGGTGTGAAATTCAGACGAGATTAATGTTAATTCATGTGAGTGAAATTTCCATGTGCAGGACGAAATAAATTTATATCAGTAGAATTTCATATTGCATAACTAGGAAATTTACGAAACCCGACAAGGGAAATGAAAATAAATAAACAACATTCAGATCCTGACACATATTTTGTTTTCCATATCTCTGAGTAGGAATAACGTTATATTCTGCATTCAATAACGTCATACGTTTTCGGTCAAATTCTAGGCATATCGATCAACTTTGAAGCCATTTATCTCAAAAACAAGGATGGTGACATATGAGTTTTTTTACGTGTATGGATTCAGTATGCAATCCTGGATAATATGTTAGTTTTTTGTTTTTCTCTGTATATAAGAACATATCCATCTATTGGAAAATCTAAAAAGGAAAGCCGAAAAAAAGCCATTTCTCCTATATACCTATGTAAATTTGTCGCCAAAATTGACGTATTCCTATCAAAATACCAAGAAAACAAAAATGGTGACCCCCATTTTTTATTACATATTCCGATGTAATTCGATTCAAAGAACACGTGTGTCAAAAAGTTTGGAAATTGGGAGATATGCCATTCGGTATCGTGTTACCTTAAAATAAAGACACCATTTATGAATATGCTTCCAGTTTAAATTAAAGCAGAAAACAATTTATATTTCTGAAGAATAATGTTACTCACAAGTTCACTGGGAAGATTCTGATTAGAATCTAAAGCTTTCCAAACTTCTTCACATCTTTCCAAGAAATCTTTATAACTGCAGTACGTCTTTAAGTTGAAAATCAGAGGGGCATATCCAATGGCTGCTGACTGCAAACATCTGACTTTTGCTATTTCTAATCCTTGATCACCAGTGGATATATAGGCTAAGTCCACAAAGGTTTTCAATTCTTGTAAACCAGCTGTTGAATATGCAAGTAGGGAATAACAACTGCTGATATTTCTTCTTGTGATTATGAATTTATGTCAAATTTAAGTAATACTAAACTTTTTAATAAGTATTTTACAAGAAATGTAGGCACAAGATCACTAACAAAGTTATGCTCCATATATTTCTATTACCAAGGGGAGTAACTTCAGTAAAAAGATGGTCAGCACTCACTCTTCTCAGACTTTCTGTATAAACTTTAAAAATTTGACAAGAAATGGAGGTGTGAGAATGCTTACAATGCAATGTTAAATATAAATTACATTTCACAGAGACATAAAAAATAACAGATAATCTATAAAAATGACAGATCAGCACTGATTTTCGAACTACCCCAGACATATATTGCTGATATAAACCTACGATGTAAATTTCATAACAATCCTCCAAGAAAGCGCTTACAATGAAATTTTCTATTAAATTAATATTTCCAAGGGGCATATATATAACTCTTTTAAAAATAGTTGATCGGCACTGATTTTTAACATGTCCAAGACATTGCTGATATAAACCTTTTGTGTGTATAAATTTCAAATTCCCTGGCAAGAATTGTACCCTTGATAGGGTTAACAATGCAATTTACTATAGAATTTATATTTCCAAGAGACATAACTCCTTTAAAAACAAGCATTCTGAGAGTATTGCATGGCAATACATAGTCCCCTACCTGTTAAAAATTTATTGTACTGGAACAAAATGCTAATATGATCTATATCTTAACATGGTGTAAACTATATTACAAATATTAGGTCAATATCTTCAAGCATGACAAAAAAAAAAGTGTGGAAAACTAATTATTTGAGTGAATTTTCCAAGTCCAAGGACAATAACTCTGCACAAAATCATCAGACCGGAACAAAATTCAAACTTGATCTGTAACTTGTCATGTTAAAAACTATAACTATTATCAAATCAATATCTTCAAGCATGACAAAAAAAAGTGTGGAAAACTGATTATTTGAGTGAATTTTTTAAGTCCAAGGACAATAACTCTGCACAAAATCATTAGACCGGCAAACAATTTGAACTTGATCCGTAACTTGTCATAATAAAACTATATACCAATTATCAAATCAATATCTTCAAGCATGACAAAAAAAAAGTTGGAAAACTGGTTATTTGAGTGAATTTTGTAAGTTCAAGGACCATAACTCTGGACAAAATCATCAGACCGGAACAAAATTCAAACTTGATCTGTAACTTGTCATGATAAATCTATATCCTAAATATCAAATCAATATCTTGAAGCAGGAAGAAAAAAGTGTGGAAAACTGATTTGCCGGACTGACGGACGGACAGACAGACAGTGCAAACCTAAAGTCCCCTTCGACTTCATCGGTAGGGGATTAATAATTGATCGGCACTCATTTTCAAACTTGTCCATAACATTGTTGATATAAATTTCATAAATATCTGACAAGAATTATACAAGTGAGAGTGCTTACAAGATATGATTGGACAGAAATACAGACAGGCAGATGAACAGACAAATGCCAAATATTTCTAAGTCCTCTGCAACGCATTGCACTTGAGACAAAAACATACCCTTTACTTATTCTTAAGTTGGTTTTTTTTGGCATTAACTTACACATTTTTTCCCTTAACCAATTCACCAGTTTTTTACTTTCCATGAACTTCTGTAGACAGTTGACTTTTCTTTCACTTATATCACTTAGCACTGAGCAAGTTTTCAGGTATGACTGCTTCAGCTTGTTCATCTTGGTATCTTTTCCCTTTGTCTGGAAGATATATTTAGAGTTCATTTAAATCTTAAAATTTTTGTCACTTAAGGTTCTAAGAAGCTTATTATTCTTACCTGGAATTTATGCCTAAATGAATACCAGAAATTTATACATTACAATGATCTTCAGGCAGGTTACAAAGTTAGATATAATTACCAGATGATGTATAAAACTGGAACATTGTGGTGTAATCTAAAACTTGATAGTTGGCTTGCAGTATATCTGAATTAAGTTCAAGTTGACCAGACTGCTATTTCATTGTAAACTACCTTAACCTTAATATGTTAACCTGATGCAAGAGGGACTACTAAACTAAAGGACAGACAAACAGATGCATATATACTGGAAAACATAAATATAAAAATAAGGAGATGTGGTATGATTGCCAATTAGACAACTATCCACCAAAGTTCAAATGAAGTGGATGTATAAAATAATAAATTCAAATAAAGCCCATCTTCCATCTTAGGATGGGCATTAAAATTTCTTAAATATCCAATTCCTTAGAGGAAAATAAAAATATTGCATAGATCCAGGATTTGTTAGCTTTTACATTGACATTTTTTGTCTAATCAAATTTTCAAGAAGTGGCAGCTGTGTTAAATGGTGGTTGGAGTCAAACATGTAAAACATAGTTTTGATATCATAAATGTATCATTCCCCTAAAATTCTGTAGTGGTTTTCCTTTTACAGTACTTTATCATCATTTTCCAAATATTATCTTATTAATTGTGGGAGAGATATTTTAAGCAGCTGTGATGTTTATGTGAACTTAAATGTTAATGGTGAAATATTCTGCAAATTATCTGATATTTACTCAAATGAAAACAGAGAATGCATTTTTCTTTTTGTCCACTTTCTAGATTAAAATAGTTGAATATATTTTTCTAGATTGTTACTCACCATTTGCATAATTTGTCTAATTGGCTGAAAGTCTCCTTCAAGTTCGAATTCTTCCACAACCTCCATTATAATAGAAGCTCCATCCAAACAATTCTGTAAATTTTTGTATCTGGTCATTTGCTCAGTTCTTTCCTTTATCCAAGATTGTTTTTTACCTTCTTCAAGAATGAGAAATTCTTTTTTCAAAGTCTCTGGGTCCATTCCTCCACAAATAGTATCAAATTCCTTAAAGTAAATTTCACCAGATTTCAGTCGTTGGTGTAAACCTTTCCATTCTCTATAAGCTGGATGCCAAACATGATCCATTATTTCACCAATCTCCAAGGCACGTTTCACAGTCCTTCGAAAATCTGTAGCAAGTTTATCCCATATTCTTATGAACAAATTCCCACTGGAACATCTAATGACTTCAGGTAGTACTTCTAAAACATCACTTTCAATTTCAAATGCTATTACCTTAGGTTTATATTTCTTCATGTCTTTTGGTACCTCTCCTTTGTCAGATATATCTTTCAGAGACACTTTATCTAATTCTTGAAACTTCCTAGTTTGTTCTTCTAATACTGTAATGTTTCCTGCAATATAAAATAATTTACAAATATAAGATATCTGCATGGAAAATGTAAATAAAGCAATACGATTAAACAAATAGTAGTGATTAATTCAGGGGGAAGGATGGGGTAATCAGCAAATTAAATATTTTGGTATAATTTTAATTTTTTGGCATGAATTTGTCAGAAGAGAATTTCCAGTAAGGGCTAATTTCAGCATAAAATTTGAAGTACATCTTATTAAAGATTTCTGACATCTTTTAAACATTAAGTGTCTACTTTAGCTATTCAATTACTGTTGATTCCATTTTTTTCATGGATACCATACTTGCCAACCTCTGACAATGAGAAATCATGTCATGACATGACATGACATGTCAAAAAGCGTGTGAAAACGTGTGACGTAGATGCGGACTTTTTAATATGAACAATGTTCATAATTTCACAGTAATCATTATACAAATTTGTAAATATAATAAACAATGTTCTACTGTAAACTTTTATTGTATTCAACAGTGGTCTGTTTTGCTGCTTTTGAAGCAACACCACTAGGCACATATATATTCAAAACAACTGCTAGTTTGGTTACATTTACTTGATAACAAGGCACATTTGTAAAGTTCTGATCTGATTCTGAAAAGTGTGTACACGCCATGTGGCAAAATCCTCGCGTGTAAACCGTTGAAAAAGTGTGTATTACACACGAATATCATGTCACTTGGCAACTATGCAAATTTCGTGATTTGAGGAAAGATTGCATATTCGTGGATATCTAATTTCATGGTTTTTACCAAGTCTGCATACTCTCCTTTAGAAAATTTGTAATTCGTCTGTTCCCACAAAATCCATGGAAATTGTTATCCAACGAATAATAATGAATCCACAGTAGATAAAATTTTTAAACGATTCAGTAGTGAAAAACGCTCTAATTCAAGCTCTAATTCAAGCTCTAATATGAAAAATCTATAAATATGTCATAAAACGTCACTTTTCAGATGGTTTTTGTCTCAACATTAATATATGTTATGTATTATTATTAAATACAACTTATATTTAAATATTAAGACTGAACACAAGTGCAGCCACTTTCATTTGACGATTTTAGTACTTTTGCATGAAATAATGATGCAAGTACCTGATGCATTTCCATTTTATTGTCCAAATTTGCACATTAATATGTAATAAAAATATCCGACTTTCCAATAAATAGCTAAAAGTTTACAATTCCAACAACTTTGTAAAAAAAGTTATATTTTAGGGCCAAAATGGGGTCTTACTCATTTCTTTTTATTTTGATATTTTAAAGATTTGACATTCATATAATTATATCATATGAAAAGGACAACCAAATTATGAGTATTTCCAAGCTATCATGACATCTTATTTATACAACAACCACATTGAATCATTCATATTTTTAGATAAATAGATCAGAACAGTTTTGACAGACTATATGTAAACAGAATGTGAACATTTATGACCCATTGACATATAAATGTCTACCAATTGGTATAGTAACTCCCTGAAATAGCACCCTATCTATATATTTTGACATTCCAAAACAGTGACTCATACCAGCTGTATGTATGTGTATAAAGGCAGTGGCTAACCCCACTTTAGTAAAACCAACATCACTGATGTTTGAAAATGTTTAACCTTGGTCTTAATACTGTTAAAATAAATTGCTTCGCCACGCGTAGCTGGATACGACCGCAGAGGTCCAACCCTGACCAGTTGGGACAAAAATGGACACAATATCGCACTTGATACAGGTCTGAATTTGGATTATAATTTAATATTTGACACAGAATAACTGTAGTCAAATAACTTGAATTGGTTATGTGATTTGTGAATTTATATTCATTTTTTTTTGCTTTTCTGCAATACACTATGCTGTTGCTAATTGACCCCCCCCCCCCCCCTTTTCCCCCATCCAAAAAAAAAAATCTTCCCCCCTTTTTTTGATGTTGCAAAAATTCTTGAAATCTTTGAGGAAAAAGTTGTCCCCCCCCCAATTTTTTTCAACCTGCCCCCCCTTTTCCAAAAAAAATTATTTCCCTCAAGATATGGTCATAATCTCAATTCAAATTTCCAATGGAGTTTGCAACCATAATAACCCATTTAAATACATCATAAAAGTCTTAAAATACAAAATGACATACATAATCATGGCTAAAATTAAATTTCCTTCATCAGCATTTTTAAAATAGTAACTTCTAAAAATAATTTGACAGCTAATCACCTCAAGACAATACAACATTTCTTTATACATAATTCAAAAGCAGTGTAAGGGAGGTAATTCAAACCATGTTGTGTTTGAATTACCTCCCTTACACTGCTTTTAAATTATGTTTTGTACTTAAGTAATTGTCCATTAACCAGGACACCCTTGTTTTTTTCCCTTTTTTGCCCCTAATTCCTAAACGGTTTGAGCCATAACCCCCCCCCCCCCCCCCCCCCCCCAAAGCCAATTCTTACAATCCCGTTGTGGTATGGAACTTTGTGGTATCATTTCAGAGAGATCCATACACCATTCCACAATTTATTGTCTGGAAACTAGAAAAATGCTTATTTGGGCCCCTTTTTGCCCCCTAATTCTAAGACTGTTGGGACCATAACCCCCAAAATCAACGACGACGACTAAGTGATACAACTTTTTGCGGTCGTATAAAAACTTACTGTAAATTCAGAATTTTTTTCAAATCATTTAAATGGGTGATTGCAGTAATAATAACTTGCATTCTGATATCTGATTAAAATAAGTGTATACAGATTTTCCTGAAATCGCAATGACAAATCATCGCATTTTTGTACTTTTTTCAAATATTGCAATAATTTCTGAATTTAAAGTAGTCATTTAATCAGTAAAATACAGGAAAATCGAAAGAAAATATTTTCAGCATTTTGCTAAGGAAAATTCTTTTAATCATAAAAAAGCGTTTCTCAAATTAAAGTTTCATGCTAATATGACGTGCTTCTTTTCCAACAAATCTATGGCATCCATGAATTATTTCTTAATTTAATTCCATGAAGGTTAGAAAAAGTAATTGATATATAATAAAAATCTGTAATTACTGAGTGAACCTTAAAGTTGATGGAGCCAAAATAGGATCACTATGACCTGCTTCCTCAACAACATGTTGAAGGATTGAAAATAATCAAGTGAATCACGTCATGAAGAAAATGACTTCATTTGGATGTCACAGGATGGACCAATATTTTATTTTTGATAATACTTACCATCACATCTATAACAGATATCTATGAACTGCTTCAAGTTCTTTAAACATTCATTGTATGCATTCAATTCTGCAATTCTTAGCTCAATCTCTCTTTTTAAACCTTTGTCTTCTAATTCGGGAATATCCTTCACAATGCTGGTAAACCTTTCCTGTTTTTCTTGAATTATGCATAGATTTGCAATAGATACTGATTGGTCAAAAATTTCCTTAACAAGATTTTCTATGCAATCCCTCAAACTTTTCATCATTGAAACACTTGTTGCACTAAGGAAAGAAGAGTGTATGTTGTTTTCTGCAGAAAAAAAATAATAGTTAAGAATCTTATCTTCATTATTTTGTTAATAATTTTCAATTAAATTATGCAAAATTCTGCATAGTTTAAATTCACATTTTAGTAGATTACAGTATTACAAATTATTTTTAAGGCTGTTATCAAAGTTTTGTCAGTTGAGTAGTCAAACCTGCCTTTACGGCCACCTGGTTTCATCAGTCACCTGCCTCTAACAGTCACTTTCAGACCCGGCCAAACGTTTTCTCTCAGCGGTCACCTGTCTAACGCGGTCAGCAGTCACCTTATTTTCTAATAATATCGTCATTTAAAATGTTAACACAGTCATTTTAATGTTTTTAAGTACCAGAAATCTTCATGATGAAAAATATATGTTGAAAATATCAAAGTCAAAATCAAAATCAAAAACTGTTTGAAACCCAGATCTCGCAATAGAAGGGGAATATTGAATTTGCCTTGTTCCACTCTTTAAGTTTCCGTTGAAAACTGTATCAGAGACTTATTTCTCCATGAATATTTAGACATTTTCTTCAAATTTACAGCACCATTTTTGATTTCATTGCCTGCAATTTGACCCGATCCCGGCCACAGGGGATGTCAGTATCGGAATCTTTTTAAACCTCGTTTCAAAAGTCACCTCTCTTGAGTGGTCACTTTTGATACTTCCCAGGAGTGACTGCTTAATACAGGTTTTGACTGTACCTTCATAAGAGTTGATTAATACAAAAAAGTTATTAAAAACAGTAAATATCGAGCCTTATATGTTGAATTTGCTATGCAAACATCACAAAAAATGAGCTGTTCCTTTCATATTAATCCTCATGTCAGCAAAACAGAAAATCAGTCAAAACAAACTTAAAAATTGTTTTACAGTGGATGAAAAATATCTTCCTTTTTATCAAAGAGGTTACTTAGCAATGGCAAAAGTGGCATAACTTATAGAAGTAACAACTTACTGCACATTTTTACATATATTGGAAAAGGTCTCCAATTCAATATAAACTGAAGGCTGAATGAAGGGTTTTTTAAACAATCACTGGCTGCACTTTTTTCAAACACTAATGACAAAAGTTGTCCAAAGTTTCTTAGCTGGTCTTCCTTCCATTTTTCATATTTTATATCATCATTCAATCTAACTACAGCCTGAAAAAGATTGTTCATCAGTGGAATATCAAGTCATTATGTTGGATTTAGATAAAACTTGATGACATTACATCAGTACAAAAAATGCATATGTAGAATTTCCAAAACTTTGAAACAAGTAAAAAACAAGTAAAACTGTGAGCTACTGCTCACTGATGATATCCCCGCCGAAATATTTCGGTAAACAGGAAGTTGTTGAGTGATGAATCTGAAAACGCATCACACGGTGTAACTTACTTATATAAACCCTGAAACCAAATTTCAGAAATCCTTGTCAAGTAGTTCCTGAGAAAAATGTGACGAAAATTTTCAACTGGGCTATCATGTGTAAAATAATACAAGTGTTCGGTAAACAGGAATTTGTTGAGTGATGAATCTGAAAACGCATCACACGGTGTAACTTACTTATATAAACCCTGAAACCAAATTTCAGAAATCCTTGTCAAGTAGTTCCTGAGAAAAATGTGACGAAAATTTTCAACTTGGCTATCATGTGTAAAATAATACAAGTGTTCGGTAAACAGGAAGTTGTTGAGTGATGAATCTGAAAACGCATCACATGGTGTAACTTACTTATATAAACCCTGAAACCAAATTTCAGAAATCCTTGTCAAGTAGTTCCTGAGAAAAATGCGACGAAAATATTCATGGGACGGACAGATGGACTGACGGAAGGACAGACAGAGGTAAAACAGTATACCCCCCCCCCTTTTTTAAAGCGGGGGTATAATAAAAATTCTGAGATCAATTGAGGGACTTCAGAATAACAATATCTGACTTTCAGTGAATGTAATTTCTTTTCAATATTTTAATTCTTACCTCGAAAACATATTTGCTGAGTACATCAAGCATTGCACTACAAAACAAGTCTTGATTTTGACAGTAAACTCTGACAAGTTCTTCCTCATACTGCCTCTGCAATGTAAAACATGACATCTTATTTTATTTAATAAAATTTTAGAGGTAGGATATAAATATACTACCATGAGACAGAAACCCAACAATATGCATGAAACTCACAAGACACCTAGAGCCAAAATATCTCTACATGTGTTTCAAATACTATATGTCTATTTTTAATGTACCTGAAAACATGGTATATCAAACATAAGGCAGTTGGTTTTTTTCGTTTGATTTTTTTTTAATATTTTTTTCAGAGCTTCTAATACCTTTCAATACTGTATGGGTTGTGCTCAATTGTTGAAGGTCATATAGTGACCTATATTTGCTTACGTCCTCATCCTTTGGCCTCTGTTGAATAGTTAATAATTAAAAACCATACTAAATCTTCTTATCAACAAGGTAAAACAATACTATTTAATATATATGTAAAGTACTCATTAGCTGTTTTTCTTAAAGAAGGTAAATACTTTCAGTGCATGGCATATCCAATTATGAAATTTCATTTTCTTACCTTAAATTGCAATGCCTCATGGAGACATTCAGATATAAATTTGACAAATTCATCTTTGATAAAGCCTTGAGGTACAACAACATTCAGTACCCTGTTCCAAGCCTGAAAAGTAAAAAAATCAAAGCGTTATAGAGCTAGAAAAAGCATTTGCCGTATATCTTAAGAAAATGTCAAAATACTTCTCGTTTCGTTTAAACTGTTTCCATACTAAAAACCGGTCATCGTAAACTAGACCAGTAACAATATATCTTAATACCACAAATTACCACGTGGAAATAAACACGACTTGTTGCAGATCCGCAAACACAGTAAGGTTTATCAATACGACACATACTTTTACTCGATCTTGAAAGAACTGTAGAATGAAAAATGTGTGCACTCTACTTTGACGATAAACAAAATGGCCATACACGATGACAGAAAAAGCAAATGCTTTTAAAAACTGTCTAATAATTAATAACTTCATTTCTTTTATCAAGTTTTTACCAGTTTCAATTCTCTGAAACTTCTTATTTTCAATTTTTAAAAAAGCAGAACAACTGAACTAAAACTTAAGACTAAGACTTATACTCCTTTTTTAACTTTATTTTCCCCAAATATCTATTTGATTATAGGATTAAACACATTTTTCTAGAATTTTTACTTAGGTTACGAAAGTAGTTTCAGCAACATGGTCTATCCAAGTGTAAACCAAGGGAAAAAAATCTTTCAGACTAATCCTATTTAAGTATTTGTAGATATGCAAATCATATATAAGAATTATTTGAATATATTCTAACAGTAATTTAAAGCATGCTGATGTAGATTTATATTCTAATCTATTCATCAATCAGAAACATGTTACAGCTCTTTTCATAATGCTAGCAAGACAAAGGTTTGTTTGGCTTGCATGCTTTGTTTGTATCAATATTTGCTCAAGCATTGTAATTAAGATTGACATCTGCAAACAATAAAAGTAGGCGTAGTTAAATCTGTGTAAAGGTAAATTTGATTATTTGATAATGTCCAATCAAATATAATGTATACAAGTTTAAATCCTCCTTTTTATGTTGTTTTTCAGATGTCAATCTTAATTACAATGCTTGAGCAAACATTGATACAAACAAAGCAAGCAAGCCAAACAAACCTTTGCCTTGCTAGCATTATGAAAAGAGCTGTAAACTTTTTTTTTTGCCATTTTGGGGTTTTATGGAAATCATATAAGGAAAAACAAATTCTACATGAAAGCAATATAAATAAACAACTTTGCAAAGAGCACATGATACACCCTTATTAAGCATATTGAAATTATTGCAAGAATAAAATGGGATAATTAGAAGGCATTTAATCAAAGCTAATAAAATGGCTATGTAGAAAAACCTGCATGAGGATACCCTTAGGCATATCAATATTGAGTGAAATATGTCTATTGAAAGTCCTATAACTCTGGATGAAAAACCAAAACAATTTCCAAAATCAAAAGTGAGTCTATATTCACCAATTTTAAGTGTCAAGTTTGCAGTAATTTGATCCCAGCATACTAGGACTAGTGCATGATGTTTAAAAAATGCCTTTTATTTATCTGATGACCAAATTCCCATACATGACTCTGACAAACAGGAATTTATTTCAAATCAAACAGTGTGTTATGTTCACTAATTCTTATATAACGTTCAACTCGTCAAATGAGAAAATGTATTGATTAAAGGGCAATTTCCATGGGACTGAAAAAAAAACTCAAATTATTGGGAGTCTTTAATTCCATGCAAGTCCAATGTTATTTTGTTTTATCATTACCTTTAAACATGGCAACAGCTCATTACTTTTACAGTATGCCATTTTTGTTTTTAACCACAGTCTAACATCAGACTGTACATCATCTAAGGTTTTCTCAAAACTCTCACTTTCAGCAGCATTTCCACTCTTCTCAGACAATTCAGCATTAGTTGTATAATACACATGCAGACTGGTAAGAAAATCATCAAGGGCTAAACACATAACAGTGTCTCTCAGTTTGTTACCATGTCTCTGATGCATAGACTTCAACACATCTGCTGCAATCATCAATGATCTGAATGCACATGACAACATCTCAGGAGATCTACAACAAAACGAATAACCATTAAGGATTCATTCCTGCGTCTGTATCTCTCTGTTAACTTCCTGTGTAATCACTGTCGATAACTTTGCAATGTGAGAGCAGAACTTATTAAATCTATTTCTGGTATGATGTTATACTGTTTCGGGGAGGCAAAATAAGTTTAATACACAGATTTTGGGGTTTTCTGCTATTTATATAGTAAGATCTCAGCGGCTCAACACAACCTGAGCCTTTTTGGATCTTTTCTTAATTTGAAATAGCTAAAATACTTATATCAGGTCAAATTATATGAGAAACACCAAAAGATATTTCATTCAAATCACATCTTTGTTATATCTAGCATACTTCACATAAGATTGCATTCTCTAAAAAAAACCTTATATTTGCATTTCTAATCATGCACTTAGTATGAGCTATCTTGTACAATGTATATATTTCCTGATTTAAGTTAGTGATCATCCTGTTGGCAGCTGTGTTTTGCAGGTTTTTTATTGTGTGTTATAGTTTTACAGCATATGGCCTGTATAGATAAGGGACGGGTTTTATTGCACATGTAAAACAGGTTAAAACCAACCACATTTTGTCTATAATATACCAAACCGGCATTCTAAATCATGTATTGTTGGTTTTTGTTGCCTTTTACATCCATTTTTTCAGAGGAGTCACATGTTGGTCATTTATGTGGTATGTTGTAATGCCCAAATTTTTGGTAGTACCTGTTATTTTTTTTTACATTTTATTCAATATAAGATCGGTCTAAATTGTATTTATCAATTTAAATTTTAACATTTCAATTAATTTTACAACTATTCACATTCATTTCCAAATTTTCACAACCCTTTTTTAACCCCTTAACAGTTCTTTCTACTGAAATCTTACTTTTCAAGAATTTCTTCATTTAACTTTCGGAGGACAGCATT
Organism: Mytilus californianus; assembly: GCF_021869535.1. Lineage (NCBI taxonomy): Eukaryota > Metazoa > Mollusca > Bivalvia > Mytilida > Mytilidae > Mytilus > Mytilus californianus. Next base: position 20,769,001 of record NW_026262626.1, on the reverse strand, counting down.
CAGACAGTCAATAGTTGCCTATAAAATAAATGTCAAATGTTAATTTTTCTCTTATAAAAATCTCAAAACTACATATATATAGATTCTACCACTGTATCGAGTGTGATACGATATTTATCCACTAGAGACAGTTAAATTTTTTAATTTAAAATGTGAGGCTTGCCGAGTGTTTTAAATATTAACTATAGGCTCTAAAGAACCTGTGTCGCTCACCTTGGTCTATGTGCATATATATATCAAACAAAGGACACTCTCCAACATTGTAGACGAGAATAGACTTCATGACGAAAATCTCTATTTTGCTGATCTTGTATTAACGATCTTTTAGTCTGCTAATTTTCTCTCTATCTTCTTTAGAATTTGCTCATAACACAAAAGAGGGTAAAAGAAATCCTCGTTTAAGGGCAATCACTCCTATGAAGAGTGAGAGTCTACTAACTATATTGGCAAAATTGACTTTTTAATGGATCTTTCCTTGCTGATCATTTTTGTGAATTAAAGTGTTAATTTATCTATTATAATTTAAATCATATAAGGCATTACAGAAAAAATATGTTTCTCTCTAAATATCATAGTTCACATGATAATAGGCAAAAATGAAAAAAAATGGTAAAATTTGTCATTTATGGGCAATAACTCCTATAAGAATTTGTCTAACAGTTTTGACGTATATGGACAATTGGTACAGCTCATAATTCTGAACATTTTTGCCACTATCAGATTTTCTCTATTTATAACTGTTCAAAAAATAATAGACAAAACTTGCATATTACCCCTATGTCCTATTTTTAGCCATGCCTGCCATCTTGCCATCGGACACATTTTTAAAACTACATACCCTAATGATGATTGTGGCCAAGTTTGGTTAAGTTTGAAGATTTTTGTAAAAGATTACAAAAATTTACAAAAAATTGTTAAAAATTGATTATAAAGGGCAATAACTCCTTAAGGGGTCAATTGACCATTTTGGTCATGTTGACTTATTTGTAAATCTTACTTTGCTGAACATTATTGCTTTTTACAGTTTATCTCTATCTATAATAATATTCAAGATAATAACCAAAAACTGCAAAATTTCCTTAAAATTACAAATTTAGGGGCAGCAACCCAACTACTGGTTGTCTGATTTGTCTGAAAATAACAGGGCAGATAGATCTTAATCTGGTAAACATTTTTACCCTGTCAGATTTGCTCTAAATGCTTTAGTTTCAGAGATATCAGCCAAAATCTGCATTTTACCCCTATGTTCTATTTTTAGCCATGTCTGCCATCTTGGTCGGCGGGCCGGGTCATCAGACACATTTTTAAAATAGATACCCCAATGATGATTGTGGCCAAGCATTGGCCCAGTAGTTTCAGAGGAGAAGATTTTTGTAAAAGTAAACGACGACGGACGCCAAGTGATGAGAAAAGCTCACTTGGGCCAGGTGAGCTAAAAATTTAACTGTCGAGAGTGGATAAATATCATATTGCACAAGCTTTGGTGGTGGAATCTGTTACTCTAATGATTTTTAAATGATATGCAGACAAACACAATCCTTCTTTTTGAATGATCTGCAAATAGATGTGTTCTTTCTATGTGATGTCATCAGGCATAGCGCCTTTTTTCATGACGTCACAATAGGAAATTCAGAGAAAAGCAAGAAAATTTGACCTCATAATCAAATTTTGACCAATGAAGAACTGAGATCAAACAAACCACACTTTGATAAAAGAAAATAACCAACAGATCAGGAAAAGGATAAATCTGGAAAGAATTAGAGAAATTCATTTATCTTATAATGAAAAGATACCTGTAATTGATATCTGTGGTCCTAATACCTTATGGTTTTGATTAATTCATTATCAACTGATGACATGTAGTGAATTAAAAAAACAATAATAATTTGATAATAAAGAGTCATTTCAGGCATTTCAAATCTCTAATTTCAAATTATATGGTTATAACATGGCATTTGACCAATTGATTTTCAATGTTAATTATTGTACTATTACCATTTTGATTACAGGATTACTTATCAGTGCCAAAAACTTTGTGTTAAAATGTATGGTGAACTATTAGCCAAGCCTGAACATTTTTATGTGGAAGCCAATTCAAGTGTTCACGGATGGCAATATCCACAACGACAGCTATTAAACTTTTATACAATTACATACATTTCAAGCTGCTGAGAGAAATGGTGCACATGTACAGTTGGCATCAATATTTGACTGCAACTGGGTAAGCTTTATGGGAGAATGCATTTGGTTTGGTATAAATTCTACAATTATAATGATCCCCTATGCTAATGGATCCTTTGAATAAAACTTTTTTGATAGATAATGATCTTTGTTTAATTTATCAATAAGAATCCAGCTTCTGAAGTTTTCTTTAATTAGTCTTTATGTTGCTGTTATGCTAATAAATTGGTAAAAACTTATTTTGTATATGTTTTTATATTTGTTTCATTTGATACTCACTTTTTCCTTCATGTCATTTTTTGTGATATGTTTTTCATCTCTAACATAAAAGCATAATGAAGCCAGTACAACGTCTGGTGAAATCCATTTAGATTTGGCAGCTAGAGGTAGTTGTTCGAGTGCTATACAAGACATCAGTGTCCTTGGTAAAAGGTAGTCCATTGCAAAGTATGGTGTCAACTTTTCCATAATATCTTGCAAATGTGCCCTGAAACAAAAACAAAATAAATGGAGAATGTGTCTATGGGCCAGATGCCCCAACTTGTAAATATGAGTCAACTTCCACATACAGATGCAGGATTCACGTAGTTAAGACCGTTTTGTGATTAAAGCATTGTGTATAAGTTTCATAACATTTGGTTGAGGCAAACTAAAGTAAGAGAACAGAAACAACAGATTTAGCAATTTTTCCATTTATAAAGGGGCATAACTCAAGAACGGTATATCTGAGTACAAGAGTACTCACGAGTATCATGACCGAGTACTTGAATATTAAATTTCAGATCTTTTGACATCCTATTAAATTAAGATCTGTCAAAATTAAATAGCTGATGTTTTCTTTCTCTAAATATTTAGAACAATTTGACAATAGTCCATGCTTACTATCCATTTTTTCATTGGATGTGACCTTACGAGGTCCTTCCGGTGTGATGTTGCCTCAGAAATTTCCTTGCGCTTTTGACTGATAACCGAACGTATTTGGTATAATTACGCGGATATTATCGAGTGCAAAATAACAATTCTTATCACTTATTAAATATTAATTTCATCAATAAATATTCATGAAAATAATTTTTAAGAACATAGATAAATGATATGAAAATGTTTTGTCGTGAGAAATATATATATCAATAACAAATCATGAATACCGAATATTTGTGTTAACACATGTGGAAGAATATTTCGAGAACTTTTTGCAACAAAAGCGGGAAAATATGAATGCCTACTCAAATCCAATCTATTAGAAATAAACTGCTTCCCTGAGCGCAGCTGGATATGCCCGCAGAGGTCCAACCATGAACATTTGGTGCAAAAATGGACACAATATTCAAGCTTGATACAGGTCTGAATTTGGATTGTAATTCAATATTTGACATATTATAGGTTTCTGAATAAATGTAGTCAAAGAACTTGAAATTAAAGATTTCTTGCTGTTGTGCAATACACTGTGCTGTTGCGCAATACTTAGTAAATCTGTTGTCAGACTATAAATAAATAAAGTTCAATTAATTCTCAATGTCATATTAGAAATTTATAAAATTCTAAACGGAGCTTACATCAATAGATATAAACAATTCACCAAAGTTTCATAAGAACTGCTGAAAGCATTTTTGATTTTCTGTCTGAAAACTGGAAAATCCCCCCTTTTTTATGAATAAAACCCTGTAACTCAGAAACGTAAAATCTAAAATATATAAAAATCGAAAGGGAGCTCATGTTAATAGATATAAACAATTCACCACAATTTCTTGCAAGTTGATGAAAGCATTCTTGAGTTATTGTCCGAAAACTGGAAAATCCCCCTTTTTTTAATGAATAAAACCCCATAACTGGGAAACGTAAAATCTAAAATTTATAAGAAACAAAAGGGAGCTCACGTCAATAGATATAAACAATTCACCAAAGTTTTATGCAAATTGGTTAAAGGATTTTTTAGTTAATGTGAGACATGTTGACAACGGACGGACAGACGAACAGACGGACGGACAACGGTATACTATAATACGTCCCGTAAACGGGCGTATAAAAATGAATTATTACAGAAGAGTGTCCACCATGCACTTGCACTGCACTATCATTAGAATAGTAGAATAGAATGATATATAAATGGATGAAAATTTGCCAATAGAGTTATTAAGATGATCTGCTATATATATAACTAACTGTTATACAAATATTAGTACAATATATAACAACAAACCAAAGTATACTGATAACAAATGATTATATCACTACAATATAACTTCAGTACTTTTATTAAAGAAATGGATGCTGTAACATATTTTAATTGCTAACTTTTAAAAGTTGCGACTTTTTGTGGGCGTTGCATGGCAAAGTTTCCGTAGATTTTACTCTTTTTACAGTAAATACTTCATCTCTTGATATATACTGTGAAAGTTTTTGAATATTTAAATAATTTTATTTAGCTATATTGAAAGACTAGCATAATATCAAATCGTAAAAATACAAAGTGTTTAGTCTCTAAGAAAATTTGTAAGATTTCCTCTGCTATTGTTGCCAAATGGGTGCAATTTGGATACTGTGATGTTAGATCTTTCGCGTGTATTTCATTTTCAATCCCTTAATTTCTAATTTTATAACCGACTGATAAGAGATGAGAATAATCAATGACAATGTTTTGTATCCAACTGAATTGAATAAGTTTTTTTTCTTACAATACCAACCTTTCATTTTAACAACCAAATTGGGATCAGATAAGCTATGCACTTTGATATAAGATGAAAATGTAATTTCTTTGCTCTGGAAAAATTGTTAGGATTGCACCCCTCTGGTTCCAATCGAACAAGGGCTTAACTGTTCATATTAATGCTTTTAGGGAAAAAATGGGTTGACAAACTGATTTGGGGTCCTAAATTCAGTCTGACGGGGTCTGACATCTATTAGACAGAATAACCCTTTACTTCAGAATTCATTGACAAAGGGGTAGGGTTCAGGCTTTCATTATATGCAATCATTGCCTCTGTGTTAGATTGACTTATGTTTACTCATCGGTCAATCTGACAGAATAGTACTGACTCAGAAACCAAGTCTGATGTTTGTTTCCTGTCAATTCAGAAATTAACTGCACTTTATAGTTGGACTTAGTTTTATTAACCTAAGGTCTCCAAAGAACAGTTATGCCTGGAACACAAATCATAGGGGTTAATGTTCAAGGTCAGAGTGACCAAATTTTGATATTTTAGACATCCCAATCACGAGAGGCTTTTGCATACAAGGTTTTGTCAATCTATGTGCTACTGTTTAGATGTACCGTACATAAATCAGACAATGATTTACTGTTATACGGGTCAAAGTCAAGGTCAGAGTGGCTTGACTTTGGTACTTGACACAACCACAGCCAATGATGCAACTGCATACCAAGTTTTGGTTAACCTAAGTTTTATGGTACAAACGTTATGAGCCAGACAGGAATTAGACAAGGATTTACTTTAACAGGGTACAAATGTCAGTCAAGGTCAGAGTGACCTGACTTTGATAAATGACACACCTCACTCCCATGATGCAACTGCTTATCAAGTTTGGTTGACCTGAGTTTTAAGGTAAAATAGTTATGAGCTGGACACAAGGATTTACTCTAATATTGGTCAAAAGGTCAAAGTCAATGTCAAAGTGACCTAACTTTGGTATATGACACACCTCCAGCCCATGATGCAACTGTTTATCAAGTTTGGTTGACCTGAGTTTTACTTTCCAAAAGTTATGAGCCAGACACAAGGATTTACTTTGATATGGGTCAAAGGGTCAAAGTCAAGGTCAAAGTAAAATTTACTGATGTTTCTCACTTTTAAAGGCACTGTCAATAAACAGAACCATATAAAAGAATGACAACCATTTTCACAATATGATAAAATCATTTATCAGTGAATCTCCTGACATGGTGGTTACATTAATTGGCTTGAATAAGTTATCTTATAATGCAATAAAGATTTAAAGCAAAATTGGAAAGAACTGGCTGAAATTATTTTGGGGGGAACCTCACAGGTACTCAATATATTTTTGCATATTCAGTAGATTCATGAGACGAACATAAGGATTTACTTTGATATGGATCAAAGGGTCAAGGTCAAGTCAAAGTGACCTTACATTGGTATATGACAAACAACCCCCAAACCCATGATGCAACTGCATGCCAATTAACTTGATCAACTTAAATTCAATGGTAGAAAAGTTATGCGCCAGAAACAAAGAAGAAGAAGAAGAAGACAACTATATACTTACTCTTCAATGTGTTTCTGTTTGAATTTTTTAAGATCAAAGCTATAATGGTCATGATCAGCAATTCCCCACCATATAGGTCTAGAAGAATCATGCTTCACACTTTCCTTTGGTATTGGTTTTTCTCCTGGGAAAGACTGGTTGTACAGAACATGAAGCAGCGGCATACAATACAGCCAACTTGGATTTATACAATTGATAAGAGCATCTATAAAGTTTACAATTACTTTTGGTATCAAGCTGAAACAAAAAGACAAAGAAATGATTGTAACAGGATACTGTTAAGAAGTTTCCCAAACAAAACCCCATAAGTATAAACCCCTAAGGACTCTCCCTATTGAATAAATTGAGAAAAAAGATTCAAAAACAAAGGTCAAGGTCATAATTGACCATTTATCTTTTGACCTTACAGTAGGCCATGTGCTCCTATGGTCATTACTGAAGACTCCATACTGTTCTCAAGTTATAATCATTTGAAAATAAACAAAAATAAAATCCTATAGGGTTCTATAGTAAACCCTTCCTTTGTTTTGGTCAGGTAAGAATATTTACATTCACAGTGGATGATATTTGTTCCAATGTTGTGATTTTTTTCTTTTGTTTTCAGTTAGGGTAACGAACTACCAATCATCAAGGACATACGTTATTGTGCCTAATGTGAATAAATTGCTTCGCCGAGCGCAGCTGGATACGACCGCAGAGGTCCAACCCTGAACAGTTGGGGCGAAAATGGACCCAATATTCACGCTTGATACAGGTCTGAATTTGGATTGTAATTCAATATTTGACACATAATAGGTTTCTGACACAAAATAACTGTAGTCAAAGAACTTAGAATTGGTTATATGATTTGAATTTATATTCAATTTTTTGCTTTTGTGCAATACACTATGCTGTTGCAAATTGACCTCCCCCCCCCTTTTTTAAAAAAAAAAAAATTTGAACGATTTTCTTTTTGATTTCTGAAATCTTGAGGAGAAAAAATTGTCACCTCCCTTTTCAAAAAAAAAATTCTTTCCTTCAGTCATGATCATAATTTCAATTCAAATTCCCAATGGAGTTTGCAATCATAATAACCCATTTAAATACATCATAAAAGTCTTAAATAGAAAATGACATACATAATCATAGCTCAAAATAATTTATCTTAATCATGTTAATCAGCATTTTTAAAATTATTAAAATAGTAACTTCTAATCAAAGCGCGAAAGCGCTGTAAAGGCAGTTAATTACAGGTTGTGTGTATTTTTAGTCCAGTTATATCATTATCTTGCATAGTACATTGTACTTATCAGAGGTGGCTTTCAGTATTTAAGATTTAGAGTTCTCTAATGATATTGAACAAGTTTTATGAATGTCATATTCTGAGCACTATATGAAGGCGATTGTTCTCACTTGTTTATGAACTAGTGCATTATGTCCAGTTTGTACCTTTTTTTATCTATGTTTATAGTCAAATACTGTTTAAAATAGTTTGGCATTTTCTTTTTAGTAATAAGTAAATGTTATCAACTGTATTTTATTCAACTTTGCAAATGTGGTTTGTTACTGGTAAGTACAATGTATGGATGATAGTTGTTTCATTGCATTGGCAATCATAACACATCTCCTTATTTATATAAAATGATCTATATTCAACGACCTCAGGTACAAAAAAAATGTATGTAACTAAACTATGATTGGAAACCCTTGACTTCTTTCTTTTATATAAACTTTTGATTTGGTACCATAGAACTATGTAGAATAATGTACATTGCAACATGTCAACTCTTTCAATGACAATACTTTTTTTAGAAACTATAACTCCAAGCAAAATTATATTTCCAAGTATAAAGTAATTTATGAATGAAACAAGAGTGCACACGCTGAAATGTCTCGCCTTCTTTACTAATCATTGATATTATGTTGATAGTCCTAAATATAAAGCTTTATTACAACTGTCACATAAACTTAACATTAACCAAGTAAACTAAACATTGACCAATGAACCATGAAAATGAGGTCAACGTCAGATGAACCATGCTAGGCAGGCATGTACAGCTAACAATTCTTCCATACAACAAATATAGTTGACCTATTGCTTATAGTTTAAGAAAAACAGACCAAAACACATAAACTTAACACTGAGCAATGAACCTTGAAAATGAGGTCAAAGTAAAAAAAAACCTACGTGACTGACAAATAGATCATAAAATATTTCCATACACCAAATATAGTTGAACTATTGCATATAGTATTAGAAAAAAAGACCAAAACTCAAAAACTTAACTTTGACCACTGAACCATGAAAATGAGGTCAAGGTCAGATGACACCTGCCAGCTAGACATGTACACCTTACAATCATTCCATACACCAAATATAGTAGACCTGTTGCATACAGTATAAGAAAAACAGACCAAAACACAAAAACTTAACTATAACCACTGAACCATGAAAATGAGGTCAAGGTCAGATAACACCTGCCAGTTGGACAGTCCTTCCATACACCGAATATACTAGACCTATTGCTTATAGTATCTGAGATATGGACTTGACCACCAAAACTTAAACTTGTTCACTGATCCATGAAATGAGGTCGAGGTCAAGTGAAAACTGCCTGACGGGCATGAGGACCTTGCAAGGTACGCACATACCAAATATAGTTATCCTATTACTTATGATAAGAGAGAATTTAACATTACAAAAAATCTTAACTTTTTTTTTCAAGTAGTCACTGAACCATGAAAATGAGGTCAAGGACATTGGACATGTGACTGACGGAAACTTCATAACATGAGGCATCCATATACAAAGTATGAAGCATCCAGACCTTCCACCTTCTAAAATATAAAGCTTTTAAGAAGTTAGCTAACGCCGCCGCCGGATCACTATCCCTATGTCGAGCTTTCTGCGACAAAAGTCGCAGGCTCGACAAAAAGGAGTTCTTAATTAAGAAATAAACTGATTCGCTGAGCGCAGCTGGATACACCTGCAGAGGTCCAACCCTGAACAGTTGGGGCAAAAATGGACACAATATTCAAGCTTGATACAGGTCTGAATTTGGATTGTAATTAAATATTTGACATATTATAGGTTCTGAATAAATGTAGTCAAAGAACTTGAAATCGGTTATATGAATTGAATTTATATTCAATTAAAGATTTCTTGCTGTTGTGCAATACACTGTGCTGTTGCGCAATACACTGTGCTGTTGCGCAATACTTAATAAATCTGTTGCCAGACTATAAACAAATAAAGTTCAATTTCTTCTCAATGTCATATTTGAAATTTATGAAAATCAATAGGGAGATTACATCAATAGCTATAAATAATTCACCAAAGTTTCATGCGAACTGCTTTAAGCATTTTTGAGTTGTTGTCCAAAAACTGGAAAATCCCCTTTTTTTAATGAATAAAACCCCATAACTCAGAAATGTAAAATCTAAAATTTATAAAATTCTAAAGGGAGCTTACGGATTGATAATTTAGTCTTAGATGCAAGATTTTTTTATCAGTTGTTAGTGGCTTTGAACTTGCTGTCAGTAAATGCGAGTACTCTCAGATCTGTACTTAAGTGTCTTTTTGTTGTTTGGATGTACAACTACCCGGCCACGTCCACTTGTATTTGTATTTATCCATCTGATGAGTTAAGCCTCTTTCAACTGATTTTTATAGTTCGTTCTTATATTGTACTGTTACACCACTGTCCCAGGTTAGGGGGTGGGTTGGGATCCCGCTAACATGTTTAACCCCGCCACATTCTGTATGTACATGTATATGCCTGTCCCAAGTCAGGAGCCTGTAATTCAGTGGTTGTCGTTTGTTGATGTGTTGCATATTTGTTATTCGTTCATTTTTTGTACATAAATTAGGCTGTTAGTTTTCTTGTTTGAATTGTTTTACATTGTCATTTCGGGGCCTTTTTTTAGCTCACTGTGCGGTATGTGCTTTGCTCATTGTTGAAGGCCGTACTGTGACCTACATTGTTTAGTCTTAGATGCAAGATTTTTTTATCAGTTGTTAGTGGCTTTGAACTAGATGTCAGTAAATGCGAGTACTCTCAGATCTGTACTTAGTGTCTTTTTGTTGTTTGGATGTACAAAACGTCCACGTCCACTTGTATTTGTATTTATCCATCTGATGAGTTAAGCCTCTTTCAACTGATTTTTATAGTTCGTTCTTATATTGTACTGTTACACCACTGTCCCAGGTTAGGGGGTGGGTTGGGATCCCGCTAACATGTTTAACCCCGCCACATTCTGTATGTACATGTATGTGCCTGTCCCAAGTCAGGAGCCTGTAATTCAGTGGTTGTCGTTTGTTGATGTGTTGCAAATTTGTTATTCGTTCATTTTTTGTACATAAATTAGGCCGTTAGTTTTCTTGTTTGAATTGTTTTACATTGTCATTTCGGGGCCCTTTTTAGCTCACTGTGCGGTATGTGCTTTGCTCATTGTTGAAGGCCGTACTGTGACCTATAGCTGTTAATTTCTGTGTCATTTGGTCTCTTGTGGAGAGTTGTCTCATTTGCAATCATACCACATCTTCTTTTTTATATTTACATCAACAGATATAAACAATTCACCAAAGTCAAACTTAGTTGTAAGATCTCTGAAATTTTTTACACGGTACAAGTTTTTCTAATTGTTCATGTTGTTGGAGATTGTACAGTGACAGTAACACCTGTAACTGCTTTACCCATTTCTTATGCACTTTGGTTCGATAAACTCACTGAATATCATACCACATCTCCTTATTTTTATATGCATTACAATTTACATGTGCATGTAATTGTAAATAATATTTATATATATATATATCAGAACAAACTTCATTGCGTCACTTTTATTTATGCATCCTTTGGCACAATACAAGTTCTCAAATTACACAACATAAAACAACTAAATGTTATTTCAGATGAAAGTTTTGTTTCAGTTCCATTCATAGGATTTATTAGAATTTTGTATGTTTTGCCAAGTCCAATAATTAGCTCTATGTGCACGTGTTAATTGGAGACTTTTCTATCCCGTATAAGAGTTTTGGAACTAATTCTGTTTCTTTTTTTGAAAAAAAGTGAGCAAACAAATCTTGCACATTTAAACCTTTGTCTGCCATCACACTGTCACCTGGATCACATAATTGAACTATTCTACATCTTTCAACTATTTCACAGTCACTGGTACAACCAACATATGCATTAGAGACATACATTTGTAGTTGACTAAACCACCAGGTGTCGAACATACAAGTATTTTCAGTGTTTCTGTTTTTATATGATGAAAAGGTTGCCTGAGCTCTAGGAGCTTTAGGTTTTATCACAGGATATTCTGTGCTGTCAATAATAATCCAAGTTGTAGGAAACTTTAATTTGAAGTTGGATGGCGAAAAATACCTGACTAAACCACTTAATGGCCAAGTGTTAGCCTCACGCCACTGTTTAGACATAAAAACAATCCATGTTTACACAATATTCTTAACACTAGTTTCAATCTAGAATCTAGACAGTTCAAAGTTGGTTGTATAATGCCTCAATTTCATCAAAGTCATAAAAAAACTGATTTTCAAATGACACCCTATCAATTTGAAAATATATATATCTCAAACAATGTGCTGCTGGACCAAGTGTGGTGAAAACAAATAAAAATTTAGTATACAACTCTAATACTGGTATCAAAATGCATGGCTGTGTCACGTGTCTTCATTTCAAAATTCTCTGCTGAAAATATAGGCATTGATGGTGTTTGCTTTATTCCATCTGTGAAGCTCAACATTAGCTCGGCAGTTGGTGGTGGACAGTCATAAATCCTGTCTGCAGTATGAATGACTTCTTCAGGAAAACCAACTTTATAATCAAAACTTTCCTCTAGATTTCTACTACAATATTCATCAAGTTTAGTTCTTTTGTTTTCACAGGAAACTGCCCTGATTTTTCTTTTTGCGGACGATTCAGTCTCTTGCTTGGTCCAGGAAAATAGGCTGGGAATGGCAGTAGATTTAAGTCTCTGTATGGTGGGTTTGCGCCCTGAAAAAGGTTATAAAACATTAGTTTTTTGATAATTAAATGAACTTCCATTAGCAATGCATACTTTGTACTACCTGGAAAAATATTAACTAGATTTATTCCTTACAATCTGGATAAAACTATGTTAGCCTGAATCAATGTACATCAAAATGTATGTTATGTTAATCCAAAGGACAAACAATGAGAGATGTATGCAACAAACATACATTGTTTGTACCTAAATAACTAAAATATAGATGAGAGCATGTCATTGTTTTGTTCCTGTTAACATTGTCATTGATATTTTTCAAGAAAGTCTATGAGGCATAGCTTATGCATTCCTGTCGTTACTACATTAGCATAATTACTGCTAAAATAATTCTCAGTATGATATACCTCTTGTAAGAAATCATTATAATTGTAGCAAGCACCAAAAAATCTCAAACAGATCACATTGAATCGTAATCCAAAAAATTATGACGTCTTGAATTAGCCACCCCCTTTTATTCTAAAACGATAATTGCGGTTGTAAACAGACTTTGGTTTATTCGCATGGCGATTACATATATAACTATATATTTTAAAAAGAAAATAGAGTTTTACCATGAATAGTTTCCTGCACGTAGAGTCGTAGTCTTTTTCAGTAAAATCTGCCTTGCAAACAACAGCTGATTGAGATGGACTCATCGTGTTCTCGTCCAATCTGCGTATGGGCCATGGCGTTGATCCAACTTTTCCTTCTTTTTTAAGTCATTTGGAAATGCATGTCCTCCTCTTAAATGACATCCAGGTACACAACAACAAGTACTTGGCATCGTTAATTAAAAATGCAACTGTAATAGTTGCACAGTGCAGAAACCGGAAGTTGAAGAACAGGATCGGCTACCACGGCGCCACCTATTCACGAACGATAATTTGCTACTATAACTGCGAAATAACAATAACGTTAGACGGGTTCGCGTGCATAAACAGAAATGCGCTTTAAATTGTATAATATAATTCATGTTCAGTCGACCTTTAATTATTATATCAACGACTGAAATGACTTATAAACATCTAGTTTGCAGATAACACTCGAAATTAACCCGACCTCTTTCCACACGGAATTCAAGTAATTCTAGTTTGTCAATCGGTTGACTGCTTATAATGTAAAATACAAATATATCAAAAGTTTTTAAAACTAACAAAACACAATGATCGTTTCTCTATTTTTCCAATGTAAATGAAATGAAACAAAAAACATTTTATATCACAATAAGAAGAGGAGAGAATCAACATTTTCCGGATCTACTTGGAGCCTAATAGCCCCCCACGTAGATAAGTTGGATATCGCGGAAAGAAAGATTAACACGGCAACTAGAAAGGCATTAAAGCACTGCCTTTAAAAATGAATTGACAGCTAATCACCTCAAGACAATACAAAACTTCTTTATACATAATTTAAAAGCAGTGTAAGGGAGGTAATTCAAAGTAGTTTTTGAATTACCTCCCTTACACTGTAATTTGTACTCCATTAACCAGGACACCCTTGTTTTTTCTCACTTTTTTGCCCCTAATTCCTAAACGGTTTGAGCCATAACCCCCAAAGCCAATCCTAACCATCCTTTTGTGGTATGGAAACTTGTGGTATAATTTCAGAGAGATCCATACACTGTTCCACAAGTTATTGTCATGAAACTAGAAAAATGAATATTTGGGCCCCTTTTTGGATCCTAATTCCAAAACTGTTGGGACCATAACCCCCAAAATCAATCCCAACCGTCCTTTTGTGGTTATAAATCTTATGTTTAAATTTCATAGAGATCCATTCACTTAAACTAAAGTTATTGTGCGAAAACCAATGTGTCTTCGAACGACGATGACGATGACGCCATACCAATATATGACCGCATAATTTTATTGCGGTCTTATAAAAATTGAGGTATGTGAAGATTCAGGTTCCATTTATATTAAAAACAGAAAAAATTTCAATATAAGAAATTCTTAAAGGACTCCATAGAACCCTGTGTCTTTCCTGTTATTGCTGATATCAATGTAAAAGTGTTACGTTGATTGCCAAAACTAAGTCCAAACTAAGTCCATTTATTAGTTAAATACAGAAAAATAGATAACAATATTTTCTAAATTTAGTTTTCAATTGGATAAAGTCCTATGACCATGAAGAATTTTCTTTTCAAGTTTTGTAAAATTCCATGAAGGGTTGATAGAGATAAGAAGATGTGGTATGAGTGCAAATGAGACAACTCTCCATCCAAGTCACAATTTGTAAAAGTAAACCATTTTAGGTCAAAATATGGCCTTCAACACGGAGCCTTAGCTCACACCCAACAGCAAGCTATAAAGGGCCCCAAAAATTACTAGTGTAAAACCATTCAAACAGGAAAACCAACGGTCTAATCTATATAAACTAGAGGCTCCCAAGAGCCTGCTTCGCTCACCTGTATCTACTGTTGTTTTCGAAATCATGTAAAATAAGGTTAAAATCATAATTAATAGTATTAGATACCCTAATAATGATTGAAGCCAACACATCCCAGGGATTTGGTGTTTTAACGTCATGAACAGTCAAAGAAGACATGACTTGTGAAATGCCAAAATAAAAGTAACGACAGACAGTAGGATAGTTAAGAGTTAAACTTTTAATAAATATGTATAATGTTATATATAGATAAGTAATCTCTATATAGAAAATGAACGTGGATGTGTATTCATACATCCATAAAAAATGTTTGAAAAGAATACAAATTTAGTTTTGTTTTAATTTGCTGATGACAAAATCGATATTTGTGCCAATGTGAACTATATTCAAAGATCAAATTACAACATTGGTAAGATAACCTTTAATAATAAGTTTGTTTAAAGGTTAGATGAGTTTACACGGATAACAGAGTTATTTCCCCGTTTTTAGTACAATATTACAGTTAAATTTAGGATGTGAAATTCCGTTTTTTAATAAGTTTTCTACAGGTACAGCCAAATTTACTAATCAAATCTTTGTATCTATGAAAGAATTTAGTAAAAGTTTTAAGTAATTTATGGTAGCGAAATCCCTGAATTAATAATTTACCAGTGATGCACTGATTACATTCGTTAAAATCTATGACATACTACACACACGGGCATAACAAACAAGTTGGGATATATAAACACCATATGATGGAGCCAAAGGAACATTGCCGTCTAAAAAAGGAAAAATTAACAATCATGACAATAGGCAATGAAAAATCGTCTCTTTTGTCATAAATTTTAGTATGGAGTTTCCCTTTAGAAATTGAAATGTCCAAATCTAGAAAAGGACAATTACTGCAGCTGTTTATGTTAGATTTATTTAGAGTAAGTTCCTTTGGGTAAATTTCGGTAGTATATTTAGAGAATTCTGGATTATTTAACAAAAAAATATCATAGGTATTGTTGAATGTATCAACCAAATGTAACAATGACATGTCTTTACTGAGTTTGGTCATAAACAATACAGGAATAAATCTGCCATTAAAGGGGTGCAGTTCGTGCCCATAGGAAAAACAACTACCTATAGATACACTTTATCGCCGAAACTTACATATATGTTGTCCAGGAGAAAATTTAAAGCTTCAATCATATCTTCACATTTCCAGTGAGTGTATCTAGCAAACTTTCCTTTTTCGTTACAGCAAATAAATTTACAATGACATTTTTCAAAAGACCATTTAATTAAATATGAAAACATTTTCTTGATAAGATTGTGTGAAAGTGTAGTGTAGAGAGTAGAAAAATCATAACTGTCAACAGAATTAAAAGGACCATCAAAAGCACATATTTTATCTAAAACCTCTAAAGAATTTTTAACACTCCAAAAATAATTAATACCATTATTTTCATAAGCTTTATAACAAAAGTTAATAAGTTCTTTGATAGTAGAAAGGAAGGTAGTTAGAAGCACTGAAAATTAGTAGTAGAACACATACTAGATGCAGAGATGAAACAGAATTTAAATGGTTGTGTGTGTAATCTAGGTAACCAGTACATAGTAGGGACTTTCAAATGTTCGGAAGAGGCTTTAAGCTAGGTAAGGCAGTGATATGCTTGTTTACAATTTGACTCTCTGGGGAGCGTATGGACCTGAATGTAGAAGAATTGATAATTTCATTTCGGAGAACTTCTGTGTAGTATATGCTTCATACCACCACTACATTATTGGCTGCTTTGTCTGCCGGTACGAACACAAACCGCTTTTGCAAGTACTTGGAGTTTATTTTTTATTCTAGAAATGGGTATATGATGGACCCTATTATTAATTTCAGAATTGTTTTCAAAATGAGGTATACGAATATCAACAGTATTCATAATTTTATTCAAATAACTGTCTAGAGATTTTTTTATCAAATTTGTCACGTTTACAACAATTTTTACAGTAGGCAGACAGAGCGTCTTTAATGACCTGGCGACACTGTTTCCAATCTAATATACATGTAGATGGAGGATGATATTTGGGTCCTTTCTTAACAAAAGTTTTGACCTCACGGTCTTCGACGATACTGAGGTCTCCTGTAACGACATGACCATAGGGAACATATCTAAAACTAGATGTTTCACAGTCTCAAGTGGAAGGAGCATTATTTTCTGAATTGACATCTGATATAACAGACGTATAATTAAATGTGATGTCTGAAAAACTTCAACCATAGAGTGAATCCAAATGTTGATGCTGCCACCAGAATATAGGATCTCTTTGTTTCACTGCTTGACAAAAAGGGATCTTTCTTCCAAATATTCAATTATTCAGCACAAGTATCAAGTTAAATTTACTGACGTTTCCCACTTTTAAAGGCACTGTCAGTAAACAGAACCCATATCAAAGAATGACAACCATTTTCACATGTTATGATAGAATTATTTATCCATGAATCTCCTGGCATGGTGGTTGCATTGGCTTGAATTATTTCTCTTATAATGCAATAAAGATTTAAGCAAAAATTGGAAAGAAATGGCTGAAATTATGTTGGGGGACCCATACAGGTACTCAATATATTTTTGCATATTCAGTAGATTCATCAGCATGCCAAAAGTTATAATGTTATAGGACAAATTAAATTACTGCAAGATGACCTTCTATGAAGTTTGATGTCGATCAACATCAATCTCATTCTTCAGTCACATTTTCTAAAATGTGATGAACATTTCTTCATTATCATTAGCACTTACTGAAATGTTAAATGCATCTCTTCTTTTAGGTGCTCAATCTCATATTGTTTTCCATCATCTCCATATTCAGGGAGTAAAGCTTGACAAAGTGCAGTACCTTCATCTCCGCTCACTGAAAGCTGATATTCTTTAAATAAATATGCAACAGCTATGGCATTTAACATTATTTTCTTCCTGTCTTCTTTACAAAATTCTTTCTTGTTTATAAATTCCTGCCATAATGGTTCAAAACTTTTTGTAAGAGCCTGCAATACATGTATAAAGAACAACTGGTGATTAGAAGATGCTTTATTTGTTCAAAAAAGATGTGTCGTCTGCTGTTTCAGATATTAAGCAGAAATGGCACAGTCCATGTTTTTGTATTGAAAACCCACACAAATCACTGAGATAAAACATTTAAAATAGCAGGTGCACAATTTTATGTTCTGGCTGGAAGAATCTGTGCAAGATTGCATTGGTGAAATTTTATCAAGACATTTTCATTTTTTTAATTTGTAATATTAGACATTATCTGATTATAGTTAAAAACATTAGAAAATAATATTAAAATGCAAAATAATCAATTTTGAGACTTAAAATAATTAGGGTTTACATTTTTACATCGTCAAGTCCGTAGGACATAATTTTAATTTGCTTTTTTGGAAAATCTGGAAAACATTGTTTCAATACAGAAAAAAATTGTGTATTCATGGAGTCCAGTTCCTTTATTATAGAAATATTCAACATTTGCAATTTGTCAACATGAATGTGTTTTTGGTTGTTTTGGTCACGAATTTTGATTAAATAAATTATTCGTTACATCAAACGATTTGTTCCCAAAAGGTTCAAGAAAGGTTTTTGAAGAAATCCTCACAAAACACTATGCGGTAGGATATGAAAGCATGAACACACAATTGTTCTTGGCCTTATTAATGTTCAAGTCCTTCAACGTATTGTAGTCTTTTTCATTTAATGTGCCTATGCACTCACCTACAACAAACTTAACCCGCCATTTGGCCATTGAAATCACTTCAAATGGTTCCAAAGTTACAATTTTGGACCGCAAAAACTAAATATCAAACAGGAAATTAGTGTCTACTGATTTGACAAATTATTGAACATTGAAGGAACAAACCTCAATGATCCTTTTTGTCTGTACGAAACAATCAAACCAGATATAACCTGAAATAGGCTGACCTGGTGAAAATTTGGTGGTCCAGACTGACAAATCTTACGTTTTTTGCAAAGTCTGCTTGCATTCTGATTTCTTATACAGCTTTTCCTAAAATCCAAATAATTATTCTCAAATTTTGGTTGTTCATGTTTTAAAATTGCAATAATA